>NW_026535794.1:54755000-56090000 GCF_028551555.1 Melozone crissalis | reverse complement strand
GTACATCACTTCAAATCCCTACAGGCAGACTACAGATATTCATCATCTGAGAAACCAGGCATGCTGGTGAACACAATAAAAAATGGTATTTTTAGTTCCCTCTTCACATTGCTAAGATGAGCCCATCTTCTTTCTCAAAATTTATCTTTCCACTATTAATCACAATAGCCAACAAAATTGCACAAGATATTTTTTAACAACTTTCTTCAATTTTTCTCACTGTTATAGTCTTTCTTCAAGCTTTCTGTTTTCTTTCTTTCAACTTTCTTGGCCTAGTAATCTTTCTAGTGCTCCTCCATGGGTTGCAGATGTACAGTCACTTCACCATGGTCTTCACCATGGGCTGCAGCTCCAATGCCTGATCACCTCCTCCCCTTCCTTCTCCACTGACCTTGGTGTCTGCATAGTTGTTCCTCTCACATATTCTCACCCTCCTCTTCTCTGGCCACAATTACAACTGCTCAACATATTTTCTTTTTCTTTCTTCTTAAATATGTTATCACAGAACCATTGCCATCATTTCTAATTGGCCCAGCCTTGACCAGAAGCCCATCCATCTTCAGCACCTCCACGGACTGGCTCTGCTGGACATGCAGAAAGCTTCCAGCAGCTTCTCACAGAAGCCACTCATGTAGCCCCCTGCTACCAAAACCCAGGCCATGCAAACCAAATACAATATCCCCACATTAAGTTGTTCTGGACAGAAATCACAAGCAGAAAGCACATCTGTACTTGAGACTAGACATCTATATTTAAGTTTGATGGGTGCTAAATACAGAAAAGGGGAAAAGAGCACTGTTGAGCTCAGAAAAACAGTAATTCAACACTGACAAAGAAGTGAAACCCAAAGAAAGCCCAGTCCTGGGAAGCTGAAGTACAGACCTTGCCAGCCATTTCCCTGAAGGAAATACACTTAGTGATATAAATGCCCAAAGTTCTTGTGAAAATGGACAATAGTCAATAAACAACACCAAGTTAGGTGGGAGTGTTGATCTGCTTGAGAGTAAGAAGTCTCTACAGGCCTTGACAGGGTGGATCCATCTACTGAGAACAATTGTCGGAAATTCAACAAGGTGAAATGCCAAATACCTGCAACTGGGTCACAACAACCTCATTAAATGCTACAGGCTTGGGCATCAGTAGCTGGAAAGATGACTGGCAGAAAAAGCAAATGGGTGTGCCTGTTGAAAGATGTCTGAACTTGAGCCAGCAGCATGCCCACGTGGCCAAGAAGGTCAATGGCATCCTGGCCTTTAGCAGGAGTAGTGCAGCCAGTAGGACATGGGAAGTGATCGCCCCCCTCTGAGGACTGCTGAGGATGTACCTCGAGTACTATGTTCATTTTGGACCCCTCACTACAAGACATTGAGGTGCTCAAGCATTCCCAGAGAAAGGCAACAAAACTGGGTGAAGGGAGTGGAGCGCAACTCTTAAAAAGAGCAGCTAATGGGACTGGGGTTATTTAAACTGGAGAAATGGAGCCGTTGGTGGGACCTTATCACTTCCTACAGCTGCCTGAAAGGAGGCTGTAACCATATGGGGGTCAGACTCTTCTCACAAGTAGCAAGTGACAGGATGAGATGAAATGGTCTTAAGTTGAGCCCAGGGAGGTTTGAATTTTATATAAGGAAAATCTTCTTCACTGAAATTGTGGTCAGGCATCAGAACAAGCTGCCCAGGAAAGTGATAGAATGATCACCCCAGAAGTGTTCCAAAAAAAAACATGTGGCACTTGGATATGTGGTTTAGTGGTGAACTTGGCGATGCTGGATTAATTGTTGATCTTGTTCTTAGGGGTCTTTTTCAACCTAAACTATTCTGCAATCTGAAAAAAGGCCAGTAAATATTTAAGTTAATCCTGAATGCTGCATGCAGACCTACTCTTCTTTTTGTTTCTCTTTTTTATGGTGTTGTTCTCTTTGTTATTTATCTCTAGTCTTTTATTCTTTCCTTCACTGAACTTAAAAACAGAGTTTAAAAAAGACCAGTACCTTACCTGATTTTAATAAAACATTTTTGCTAGTCTGCAAACTATTGCTTAAGACACTAACCTTTATGTTGTAAAAAATTCTGAAAATTTAAATCTAGTCAAAAGATATAACAAGTTAATAAGAAGTTATAAACATTAGTTGTATAATAAAAAAATTATGTGTAGACTCAATATATTCTTAAAATTAACAAGAATAAAAAGATAACCAGAAGAAATGCAAAAACACTTTTATATTTTTAGAATTATGCAAAAACTTATTCAAAAGTAATGTGTTTGTCACTTTATATATATATAAAGGATAAGATTAAATACAATGACCTTAAACCTACCTCAGCCTTATTTGTGCTATAAAGAAAAAAAGTAGGAGGGTAACACATAAGTTGAGTAGAGATACACTTTCTGACAACAATCAAGCAGAGATTCTGCCATCCCCTAGGATCATTCTTCATTTGCCCGCCTGACCCCAGCTCCTGCAGAGGTTTCAGAAATCCTGCAAGAACATATAACTTCAAATCTGAAGTTCCCATTTGTGGTTCTGGGTGAGAGGGTTTATTACACCAGTAATAAACTCCTGGAAACCAGAGAGCTCCTGGTGAAACATATTAATGTGAACAGCAAGTCAGTACTGTCATTTCTTGTAGGCAGTTTAGCAGCAAAACCACACTCCTAAATAAAGAAACTGAGAAGAGTCTGAGGAGTCAAATGTGCTTTTGTGGATTTTCACATCCCTCTAAAGGACACGGGAGGACCTACAGAGCATGGCACGCCTTTAGCAGGCACCTTGAACTGGTCCCCATTCCATCACATGCATAATTAACGTCTCTCTCAGCTGTCCTACATTGTTCACCTTCCTGAAGAACGTCTCTTCCTTTTTATTGCATGATATTTAAGGAAATAGACTTCAACATAATTGTCATGATTCTATTTCTAATCTTTCCTGAAGAAGAGATTCCATAAATACTTTGTTAGACATACAATAGTGTAAAATTACAAATGATAATTACAAAGGGGGCAGCAGAGCTGACATAACTTTCTTGTCTCCGTAAGGCGGCAACAGGTTTTGTATCAGAAATTCAGTACACCCTGCCAGAAATACAGGCACTAGTGGTTTTTTTCCTGTTTAATATTTACAACAGACCTTTACCAAATTAAACATATTGAGGTGAACCCATCTTCTCTTCCACTCCTAGCCTTCAGATGTCTTTTACTTGAAAATTTAAGGGAAATACTTGAAGAGAAAAAGACATGACCGGGAGCTGGCCATTTTTAAAATAACCTCAACATGACTTTCAGGCCCTTGCAGCGAGCACAACTATATCCTACCTGCTTTGGGCATCCTCTGAGCAGCCCCACCAGATATACAGCCACTCAATATCAGAACTTTGAATGGAAAAAGAACAGCTATGGAAAAAGGACCTGAAATGTTCCAAACTCATTTTCAAGCCCCCAACTGTCCCTGTGTTTGGCATCATCTACATCTTGCTGCGACCCTCCTCTTCAACAGAGGATTTAGTTTGTTCACCCTTCCCATGCAAAAAGAGATAGGTATGCCAGGGTACATGTTTCCAAGAACTGACTAGAAAACACTATAATGAGCAACAGAAGCAAAAGTGTAACAGGAATTTAAGATGTTATTTAGGAACATGGAAATGAATGGGGCTTTACACAATAATAATGATACTGCTCCTTTTTACACATCAACTTTCTATTATTAAACATTAAAGCAGAGGCAAACAGCTCAGAGAAAAGCAAAAATGAACATGGCCTGACAAAGAGGATATCCACTGAAGGAACAAAGAGCCCATGCCTTCTCTTGCTGCAACCCAGACAGTCCAATAACAGAGCTGTGGTAACTGTATACCATGAGGGCTAAGGGTAGATTCACAAAAGCTACCTTTGGCATAATGAGCATAATTATTCATAATCAAGAGGGAAGGAGAGGGTTCCTCCTGCAGACAAACAGGAGCGAGGAGGAGAAACTTAATGTAGCTCTTGGTGGACAACAAGCTGTCAAGGAACTAGCAGTGTGCCCTTATGGCCAAGAGGGCCAATGGCATCCTGAGATACATTAGGAAGAGCATTGCCAGCAGGTTGAGGGAGGTGATCCTGCCCCTCAACTCAGCCATGGTGAGGCCACATCTGAAGTGCTGTGTCCAGATCTGGGCTTCTCAGAACAAGAAACATAAGGATTCTGAAGTGGGTCCAGTGGCAGGCAACAAAGATGATTAAGGGACTGGAGAATCTCTCTTAAAATAATAGGGTGAGAGAGCTGGGCCTGTTCAGAGTTGAGAAGAGATGACTGAGAGGAGATCTCATTAGTATATATAAGCATCTGAAGGGAGGGTGTCAAGAGAACTGATGCCTTAAGTTTTATCTTTCATATTTTTTAGATTCTGTACTGTCTTAGAGTGTAACTCTGAGCTTCATATGAAGTGTTACTAAGTTTTCTCTTCACAGCTTAGTTAGACAAAACAATCCTTTTACAGCCTAAGAATCAAAGACACTGTTGCACTTTCAGGCCGAGAAAGTGCAAACAATGGTGAATTGAAGAAAGCAAACCAGGAGGATGGGACTTGATAACCTGAAGCTGTAATTGGACAATTGATCCCAATATGTTCATGGACTAAAACTTACTAAAGTGTGAAAACTAGTGACCAGTCGTTCTCATTGTGTCCATTTTGGGTCTGTCTTGGTTGGGTAGAGCCACGACCGGGCTCTTGTACTGCCCAAGGTATATCCTTTGAAGGCCTTTTAATAAATACCTACTTTATTCCTTTAACTCTGTCTAGCTTCTGTTCCAGGTCTAGCTTCTGTACCTCTCAAGGTATCAGAAAAAAGCTTTTATTGGTAATGCCAAGTAATAGGAGAAAAGACAACTGGCAGAAACTAATGCACAGGATGTTCCTCTTGAATATGAGGAGTGCTGGTGACTATGCACTGGAATAGATTGCCCAGAGATGTTGGTGAGTCTTCCTCACTGGAAATATTCAAAAACTGTCTGGATGCAATTCTGTCCAATGTGCTCCAGGATAACCATGCTTAAGCAGGGAGGTTGGACCAGATGACCTACTGTTGCTTTTTCCAGACTTACCCATTCTGTAGCTCTTCAAAGAGTGAAAAATGTATATTATATGATTGGCTCTTTGCAAATATTAAACTGAATACTATATATGTTATGTTGGAAAGTTATGCTGTATTAATCTCTTTTAAGTAGTGCTGTATTAATCTCTTTTAAATAGTGTGGTAAATATAGTTTTTAGGCTATAGCATAATATTAAAATATAAACTATGTGATGTAAGATACTTTTTGTAATTAGCTCAAGGAATGGATAAGATAATCAAGAAATTATTTGCATAGAGGTAACAGCAACAAGACACCAAAGACCCCAAGAGAAGAATGATTGCCTCCTTATGGGGACAACCCAGACTTTGAGGGACAAAGGTGATTGATTTACAAGATGGGGGGAGGAAGCTGAAATTAAGCAGAAACACTTCTAGTTTGAAAGGGAATGTTTGAATCGTGTATGAGATATATGAATATGCAATAGGCTATGGCTTTTAAGGGTTAATCCTTTGTTAATCCAAAGTGTGCTTATGTGGCAGAATGCAAAAGCACCTGGACATCTGTAATTCTTTGCTTCTATTGGCTTTTATTGCCCTAACTCTGATTATCCAAATTCTTATTTTCCTAGTTTTTATTACTATTTTCATTGCTATTAAACTTCTAAAATTTTAACCCAAGTGAATGGAGTTTTTCACAAAAGCATTCTCTATAAGAACTCCTGTCTATACTGCTGATTTTAGTTGGAGACCTGGAAGGCTTGCCTTTCCTTCATAGTTTACCAAACACTTATTACTGGTTTCAGACTTTTATTTCATCTCAGACTAAATTTTGCTGCAACTTTTAAGTGAATCACATAGAACTTTCTCACAACCCCACTAGGAACATGGAGGCAAGCAAAGATCAAAACATGTTCAGTGACTTTTTCTGCCAGAAATCCCTTTTAGGCAGAAAACTCCACAAACATGAGGAGTGTAGAACATTCCCTCAGGCAAGACTTAAGATCCACTGACAGACATTGTATTTCAGAGATTGCATCCCACACTACTGTTTCCATTTTCCTCTTTCAGCACCTCAGAGTCATTCAGCCACAACTTCCACAAATTGGAATCTAATACAGACAGCAGTATTAAAGGAGGATCCCTTAGATCCTCTCCCTTCCCCATAAAGCTAGGTGATATTCAAAGGGAGACGAAGAAAAAAGCAACTCAGAAGGAGAAAAAATGTGAGTATGTCTCAAAAAACATACCAGCGTTTCTCATGAAAGTATTATGTTCTTCTAGTTGCTGTGCATCAAACCCCAACTCCCTCTGTGTATGTTTTCACGCTACAGCAGATATACCTGAACTACCTGTAAATTTGGGAAACAGGTAAGTCCATCTGCAATGATACACTTCTCCCAAAACAGACTCTAAATTCACTCAAGAGGTAGGAGAAATTAGTCCATTCTGAATGCAGCATAGACATAGCTAGACCCAAGACACCAAGATCATGGTGTTGGTGGCAATGCTATTCAAAATCATTATCACTGATTTGGATTATTAGATGCAACCATCCTTTCTGAATTTGTGGGTGATATCACCATTGGAGGAGTACGAGATATGGCCATGAGTTTGGAATTCATGGCATATGAATGTCCCTTTCTATCAAAATTTTTTGTGAGTCTGGGATGTGGTATTTTCTGAGTCCCCAGTTGGAGGAGGAAATGAATTAATCTGACTCCATGTTCTTAGAAGCCTAATTTATTATTTTATTATATAAATTAATTATCTAAAGAATGCTATACTAAACTATACTAAAGAATAGAGAAAGGATACAGACAGAAGGCTAAAAGATAATAATTAAAAACTCGTGACTCCTTCCAGAGTCCCGACATAGCCTGACCGTGATTGTCATTAAGTCAAAACAATTTACATGTTGGATAAACAATCTCCAACCACATTCCAAAGCAGCAAAAACAGAAGAAGCGAATCAGATAATTATTGTTTTCCTTTTTCTCTGAGGCTTCTCAGCTTTCCAGGAGAGAAATCCTAGCAAAGCTATTTTCCCAGAAAATTCAACGGTGACATCTGGGACACATAGACCAACACAGTGAGAGGAGCTTCCACTTCTAGTTGTGGCAGCTACCATCACACAGCTGGTATTTCTTGTCAAAATGAAAGTTGGCTGGACAAGCTACACCTAGCCTCTGACTCTTGTTTGCCATGTTGCAATTCTGTTTCACATAAGCAAGCTAATTGCATGATCTGAACATGTGGGAAACATGGTTCTGCGCCTAATGACGCTGGGATAATTGGCAGGCACATGTCACCATAAGGGTTGACCCCAGCAGCATCAGAGTGCTATTTCATACCTCCCAGAAGTGAGTGTTGGCAAAAAGAAGTGATTGCTTTCAGAATACCATTTGTCTAAATAGCAAGCCTTAGGACTCTTCTGAGCATTAAATGTTCACAGCTGCACAACACTTATTCCTATTATTCTTTAATCTTTCACAACCTCTGTGAATTTTTTAGTATGGACAATTAAAAAGAGGTCAGAAACAGCAAAGGTGGAGAAAGAGATCTGTAGTCATAACACTATGTGAGAAAGGAGGGTTCATTAAATGTAACAAATTTAACTCAGGAAAAGTATTTTTGATCTTTTGATATTATAAGCTGTAGTGAATAGTCCAAGAGCATCTTTGTTGCTCAGAAAATAATAGAAAATAAATTTGAGAAACATTCACTGTAACAAAATAAGCTAAGAGATGTAAAAACATCCAGCCTGAATAAAGCATGGAAGAATACATCATAATGTTGACAAAACATATGACAAACATCCCATCAAAGGAAATGCAAGTTAATTTTCAGGATATGCTGTAATGTGCAATTTACAAAGAATTTGTTTGAAAAAATCTGTCCCTTTTGCTACATCACATTCCAAAAGTTGATAAAAGAGGGAAAAGCATGGATTAAATCCCGCTACAACATACATTTAAATGTGTAATGAGGAGTATATGCTAAGATTATTCAGAAGCTTTTCAATATCCTTTTTTTCCTCAATACAATATAGACAAATGAGTTTATAACAGCATATATTGCTTTGCATGATGATTCAGAATACAGAAGGACTAAGCCCATGTTCAGAATGATTATCTTTTTTCCCAGGGGGCAGAATTTTCACAATTCCAGAAAACACTATCTATTAAGCTATTTGCTTATCAGTATTGTTAACTCACAGCATGGTTAATGAACATGTACTCTTGTCTGAAAGCAAAACTGAGAAAAATAGAGAATCAAATTAAGAAAGGAAAATTGTGTACCTAAGGCGACATGAGCCTGCCATTACTCTGAACCTAGGTAGGCCTTTTTCCTTCTTGGGTCTCTAGGGCAGAATCCACACTAGAAAGCATCTAATATGTTTGCAGTGATACTGTTTATTATAAGCACAGCTGTTGTTACTTCCCCAACTGTAACTACTTCTGTTATCTGTGGTAAAGTCACCCAAACAACAGCCAGCTGCCACATGTGCCTTGTAGAATACTGGAATACTGGAGACAGGGGTTGAAGACACAGACACAACAACCTTTCAGGTAAACAGCAGGCAACAAAAAGACCATCACAACAGTGCAGCTTTTCATCAACATGTTCAGCAGGTCTACTCTTCAACAAACATGACTGATGACTAGCTAGCTTTCCAAGCTGCATGTGTTTATACCCATGTCTCAGACGAATGAGCTGTAGGGTCTGGTGTGATGGAAAGACTCTGGGCACAAAAGACTAATGACAAGGAGAGAATGGTGAGCTGTGGTCCTAACCTTCCCAATGACATCTGCTCAGCAGAGCACTCCTGGTCTGTGCCCTCTCTGCAATGCCATGTGCTGAGGGTTAGGCTTCTTTCCTTTTGTTCCTTTTTACTTATAGAATTCCCCCCCCCCCCCCCCATAAGTTCCTAGGAAACAATAATGGCTTAAGAAAAACAAAAGAACTGGTGAAGCTCAGGGAAGGTGGGCATCTGGTTGCACTTCTCTTATCTGGGAGTCTCCCTCGCTCGGAAGGACAGAGATATCACAAGAATTTGGCTGATAAAAGATGGGGCTGGAGCAGGGGAGCAGCTGCTGGCTCTCTCTCTCTTGCAGCTTCAGAGGAGGCCAGTCCAGTCAGAGCTGCTGCTGCTGCCTGCTTCTTCTGCCATGGGTGAGCCTCTGTTTGTGAGAGCAGCCACTGAACTGGGACCTTGTTAACACTTATCCCACCAAAAAAAGAGACCTATCACCATCTGCTTGGGTGCCCAGGATCCTGAGTTCATCTTTCCCTGCCCTGCTGGGAGCTGAGCTGCTGCTGCCCTGTCCCCACCGCATCTGCAGCACCGCTCCAAGCTTTTTGCTGCACTGTAGGCTCGCACCGCCTGCCTGCTGAAACATCCTGACGTCCCAGCTTGCTGCTTCCAAGAATTTTGTTAGGGCACTGAGATCAACTACCCCACAGCCACAGCATATTAGAAACATAAAAAATTATTTTCATGGTCATTTTCCGAAGTTACCAGCTTTGAAATTTTCACGTACTTTGTAAAACAATCCATCAAGTTGTAATGACTGCAAATTCATCCCAAACATTCAGAAACCTACTACCTATGAGAAAAACTAGTTAAATGTTCAAAACCATCACTTTTCCTTTTCATCTTGTCTAAAAACCTCTTCTTCCTTTGGCCTTAGTTTGCTCTCTTTTAATTTCATCCTCCAACTACCACTGGATAATGAGATGCATGAGATATTCAACCCTGTTTCTTTCTTTCAAAAGGTTTTTAATGAAAATGTTTGCAGGCTCTAAAATTAAATTGAAATATTGTAGGATCATTTGCGATTTTCAAAAGGGTGCCAACCTTTTTCTCACCTATTCCCCCTTTCTCCAACTGAAAAAAAAAAAAAAAACATTTTTTAGATCAATGTGGAGAAATAGATTTCCCTTTGGAATTCACTCACACATTCTTTAAAAATCACTCAGCTGAATCAAATTCATATCTGAATGACAATTAATAAATGCACAGTTGCTGAAGAGGAGCTAATTTTCTCTAATAATCCTGTATACTGAAAAGAGAAATAAAATACAAACAGTAGTCTTACTCTGACAGATTTTTTTTTAATAAAAGAGTATCCTCCATCATCACCTTAAAAGGTTTTAAAAAACTGTATCATTTCAATCTCACACTGCGGTTCTGTATGCCTTAATGTTAAATAATGTCCACTCAATATAATCTTGCTGTTTCTCATTCACTTCTGTACTAATTTGGCTTTCTTACAGCACTTTTTGACGCAGAAATATCTACTCTGATTTCTCTCATCTTGAAATGAAATTTTCTCTGCTTTTTGGAAGGGATGGGGGGTTGGTGTTTTTTTGTTTGGATTTTTTTGCAGGGGCGAAATCGTGGGACGACTTTATGATGCTTGTATCCACATTTGTCTGTTCAGCCCAGAAATAAGTTTTGCACTTTTAAAACTAGTTCTGAGGGTGAAGAGAGGGGGAAAAAGAAGCTCAGAGTTTTTTATCAGAAACTGCACTTGCTTCCCCGGATCCTGCTCCTAGACTGTATTGTCTGCAGCACTGACAGCCAGAGAAAGCTCTCCTTTGCTTTTTAGTTAGTTTAGCTAGCTGAGGCAGAGAAGTTCCCTGGACTCTGGGTTTTCTTTTTCTTGGAACTGTTTAAACCTGCTCTGGCTTAAACCCAGAGGAGCACCGGCAGCTCATACCTGTGGCCCACCGGGCCGGGCCTGGGCCGTGGCATTTCCAGGGCTGGAGGGACTGATCAGAGACTGAGTGTGCTGAGCTACAGGCTGAGTTTGTCATCTCTTCAGAGCAGTGAGAAGTTTTGGTCTTTAATATTGTTAATTTTTTGTCCTGGTGAATGCTTTTCCTGTTAAATAAACAGGTTTTTTACACTTTTCTCCAAGGAAATCTTTTCCCAAACCAGCTAGGGGAGGGGCCATTTGAATTTGCTTTGTAGAGGAAAACCTTTGGAGGTTTCCTCCCAAAATTACCCTAAACCAGGACAAATACAGGGGCCTTTTCAGTTTGGCTGTTTTGTTGGGTTTTTAAATTTTGTTTTCTTTTTTGTTTTGGGTTTGGTTTTTTTTGGTTTTTGTTTTTGTTTTTGTTGGGGTTTTTTTACCACCAGACAGTAGAATCCTCTTCCAGCTGCTTTACTCTTTATATTTACAGAGTTGCTACAAAATGCTATATTCACAGGGCAGGATGCCCATTATATCAGTCTTTTAAATATTATGTCCCATTATCCACTTACTTTCTGACGATCTTTGCACACTAAGAAAAGCTTGTCCTTCCACAAATTCTCTTTGCAGTGAACATTCCCATGCAAAAAGGTACAAAAGACAAGGCACAAATTAAGAGTTCTTTGACCTGTGAACTACTTGCAAGACATATCCTTTTGCAAAATATATACAGCTCTAATGCCAATCAAATCAGACTATTTTTTTCCTGTATATTGGTATCAGTATGTGGCACATGCCTGGCCAAGCGCTCTTCAGCATATCCTTGATAGTGATAGGACAAAGGAGAATAGTTTTAAGCTAAAAGAGAGGAGATTAGAGGTTAGGAGGAAACGCTTTACTGTGAGAGTGGTGAGATACTAGAATAGGTTGCCCAAAGAAGCTATGGATTCTCCTCCATGAAGTGTTCAAGGCCAGGTTGAATGAGGCTTTGAACAGCCTGTTCTAGCGGAAGGTGTCCCCAGCCATAGCAGAGTGGTAGATGATCTTTAAGGTCCCTTCAAACCCCAAGCCACTCTATGATACTATTATGTGATTCTGTGTGTGACTATGTGTCTTGGAAAGCCTAGAACCAACAACAAAATGGATTTTGCTAGCTAATGATTTGAAAAAGTCCTCACAAAATCAATTCCATTATTTCTGCCAGCACAAATGGGTATCTAGGTGGGTTGTATGCTTATTGTGTCCATTATATGCCAGTTATTGGCACGGCACTCCAGAATAAATTTAACTGTGTATACCTGAAGAGTATTCAGTCTGTATTTCAGACTGATACACACTTGATGTAACAATTTTTGTACCAGAACTGGAAAAGCTTAGTGGCAACATGGCAACCTAGTAAAGGTATTTGAACTTGATTTTCTTATAGGTCAAGTCAGTAACTTAAGCACCCAGCCAGTATCCTCCAACTTACCTTCCCTCTTTCCTTTCGCAGGGCTGTCCCAAAACCAATTTTTTTTTTCCCCCTGACAGAAGGTCCTTTTAAACCAATATGATTATATTAAAAGAATTATTAATGTACTCCAATGTAGTCAGAAGTAATAAACTAGAAACAGGCTGCAGCTGAAGTGGGAAAAAAAGTTTGAAAACAACATTGCTCCTTGTTTTGGCTGCTGTGAGACTGTTCTGAATCATGGCAGAGTACTGAAAAGTTACAAACATGCATGCACCCATGCCACAGACCTACTGCAAAGGCCAAGGTATTAATAACAATATTTGCAAGAGTCCAGGAGGAGGTAAGGTTCTGTTCTATCCTAAAATGGTATACACTTGAAGCTCAAAAAATGCTACAAATCCCATGCACTATAAATATTTTGAAGCAATACAGGAATGGCATTTCTAAAGAGCATGGCCAGTCCATCCTCTCCTTGATTTATTAACTTTTGGAGGAAGTTCTATAACAATGCAATACATCAGATCACTCTATCCTGCTAAAATCAGACAATGAAAAGTGCTGCACACTGCAATATCTATTCACTTTTGTAACAGCACAGGAGCAATCACAGTCAAATAACATCAAGGTAGATAAACAGCAGCAAAAATTATAATGAACCAGAGCTGAAAGTCCCAATTCATCAAGCCAAAGGCTATAAGAGACTTGCTTGCTCAATGCAGTGAGAGAATCAATGTCTCATATATGGAATATGGAATTACCCTGCAATACACTCTTCCTTTGTATTCGTTATCTTGAAATACACTACTCACAAAACTAGATCATCTCTTCACGACTTGCCAGTGTGTGGAAGGTAACTTCCTGTCGCAGCTAAGTGCACCTACTGGAGGTGGGACCCTACTAGACCTAGTGTTTACAAACAGACAGGGTCTGGTGGGACATGTGTTTGAAGGTTGTCTTGGGCAGAGAGACCATGAAAGGACAGAGTTTTCAATACTTGGTGATGTAAGGAGGGGCATCAACAAAACCTGGACTTCCAGAGGGTGAACTTTGACCTGTTCAGGACACTGTTTGGAAAGCCCCGTGGGAAGCAGCCATTAAAAACAAGAGGGCTCAGGAAGAATGGACACACTTTAAGAAAGAAATGTTCAAGAAGCAACAGGAGACCTTCCCTAGATGCCAGAAGGTGAGTAATGTGGGAATAAGACTGGCCTGGCTGAGCAGGGAGCTTTTATGGAAACTCAGGGTAAGAAAGAGGGTGTATCATCTTTTGAAAAAGGGACAGGAAGCTCAGGAAGTGTTTAAGGATGTTGTTAGGTCATGCAAAAAGAAAATTACTCAATTAGATTTTAATCTGGCCACTTCTGTAAATGATAATAAGAAGTGTTTTTAATAAATACATTAATGGCAAAAGGAGGGGCAAGGAAAATCTCTTTTCTTTGTTGTATGCAAAGATGAGGAAGGATGAGGTAGTTAACACTTTCTTTGCCTCAGTCTTTAACAGTAAGACTGATTACCCTCAGGACAACTGGCCTCCTAAGCTGGTAGACCCAGACAGGGAACAGAACAGATCCCGTGTATTTCAGGAGGAAGCAATTAGTGACCTCATGAGCCACTTCAATGCTCACAAGTCTGTGGGACCAGATGGGATCCATCCTAGGCTGATGAGGGAGCTGGTAGAAGAGCTCACTAAGCTGCTCTTCATCATCACCAGCACACTCTGAACTTCTGAACTTCTGAACTTTGGGGAAAAATACACAGGCTGAATAGATTTATGGATATTAACTTATCTGCCCAGGGTGGGCTTAAAGCTATTTTTAATGGTCATAAAGTGTATGATAAGGGTGTGATACATGTTCAAGGGGGAACACTTAGTAGGCAGTTCAGGAAGTCTGTACCTTCCTAGTACCTCAGCCAATGGGTAAAGGAAGAGGGCAACATGCAGCTGGGAGCTTAGGATAAGCAGAGGCTGCATCCTCCAAAAATTCCAGAGAGACCCCATGGGGTTATTGCCTAGTGGACTCTCTCCTTTACTCAAATTAAGTTTCAGGACTCCTGTGTCCTCTTTGTGGACACTGGTTTTTACAGCATGATTTTCCACATGCACAAATCTTCAAGTCTGGTGTTGTTTATACTCAAACTATCAAATAGGAGAACGACAATGATAAACATATCAAACAAAGCAGAGAAGAAATATGACTTTTAAGTCAGGGTCATCCCACCCAAACTGCAATACCTTTTTACAAATGTATTTTTCCAGAAAGGGCAAACATAACTTGTTTTAGCGGGGTCTGTAGCTTATTATTCTCTGCAATGATTCAGACATAATGTTTCTGTTTGAAAAAAAAGAACCATTCATTGCAAGTATAAACAAACACATATTTCCATTCAGGGTACTAAGTTTAAGTTGAGGAGCCGTTTGAATCTTTGAAGACCTATACAGTCAGTGTATTTTATAATCTACTCAGTTGCCTGGGTTGTTTTTCCCCTTTTATTATATCTCTATAATTTCAACAGGATTCTGGCACAATGCTACCAAATCTTTCCAAGACTCTTCATGTGTTCTGTGACACAAGTTAAACTGGTTCACTGAGGATAATTTTAAGCAATTAGAGATTCTGAGTAGCCACCAAACTGCATTCATACACGAAAAACTGGCTGTGTGCTGTCTGCAAAGGATGCTCTAGCATAGCTTAGAAACAATCAGTGTGAAGGAACACAATTTATTTGAAGGGCAAGAAGTAAATCAGCTTCATGGATTCTTCATTCACAACCATTAGTTTCACTGATAACTGTAAATGTATAATGAAAACATTTCTGAAAAGATTATTCTCTGGAAGCTTTCTCACCATGCATATGTGTTGTGAGAGAAAACTGCCATGTCTATCTCCAAATGCAGTCATAGAACTACATTCGGACCTGAACAAATATCTATAGCACATTTCTCCTTCTAAAAGCTCCATTTCAAGAACACCAGTTTTTAAAAATTAATCACTCCTAGCCTTAACAGTTTTAATCAACAGTTTTTGATAAAAACTTAATAGTTTTTAATCATTTATTTACTTTGTCATTCTTTCACTTTGTGAAAAGGTGGTGGACATTATACTTGTAGAAAAGGTATTCTTGGAAATAGAAGTTTCTGGCCTTTCCCAGAAAAAATTGTGCCAGTGTCTCCTCAACATCCTGTGTTGAAATCCATGTCCAACACAGACTGAAAAGATCTGGTAATGCTACAGATATAATTTGAAACAAAATAGTTTTCAAATACCAGAATGAAAATATATAGATATTAGCTAACGAGTTGCAAGGAATTGGAGCAGACAGAGCACATTAACTCATTATGAATTAGCCAGCCAAGAGTTCTTTGTTTCTCTTTGCATTGCAGAGTACTCTTAAAGACTTCTAAAAGCGTAGTATGAATATATATAAGATGCACTGAACCCATCATTTCCTCATCTAGGAAAAGCATCATACCTTGGTACTCCTCATGTGATATAGATATAAGGTGGGAAACTGCTTAAGTCATCAAGGTGATTTTCTATGAACCACTCAGCAGTCTTAATTGCAACCTGGAATTTTTCATATCATGAAAAAAAAGCTGAATAGCCCTATAATCCCCTTTTGTTTTCCCAGTACTGCCCACTCATTTCTTCCTTCGCTTCTTTATCTACAAACCTGTATTCACAGACAGATTTTCTACTCCCCATTACAGAAAAACATCCAAATAATTTGTCCTGATACTCTATATTGTCTCTATAGTGTCTATAAGAAGTTTGCTTGTTCAGTAAAACCCAATTTGCAAATATACTTCAGCTACACAGAGTGACAAGTGATTCAGTTTTAGGCACTGCAATATAATAAAAATAAAAAGCTATTAGAAAGGGTCTGAAGGAGGATTGCCAAGAGGGCCTTTGGAAGACATCTCTTCGTAGTCCCGACCAAAACATGAGTTCTGTTTCTTAATCCACTGAAAATACTTGTCATTTGTAAACATTAATAATATTAGTTCTAATAAAATTTTAGTTCAAAGCAGAAATAATAGGGTTTTTTTGGTTTCCTATTGAGTTTGTGCTTTCATCAATGTTCCTACATTCATTCCTGAAGTTGAAATCCTTTCACAGTGACAAACCTGTCATATGCTCATAAAACCTGATGCCTGGCTAGCCTACCCCTAATTCAGATTGTAAGCTTCTGATGAATAAGTGTTGCATATGATGGTTTGAAGAAACATGCTCTTATAATTACATCCTTTCAACAAACAGCTGGAAGAAGAGATGGGTGAATGCTATATAGTCTGCCCTTATTATAACAAAATAATTTTTGAAATTAGGAATGGGTAGTTACATATATATATCACAAAGTCTGCATCTGAAAAAGGCAGCCATGATTTTGTTTACATCATTTTCTCAATTTCTTTAGGAAATGGAATTTTACCAGTTGTATTACCAAGCAAGTCTCTCATTCACTCTCAAACTATGTCAATCCAGAGGATAATCACAGGCCTATTGAAGTGCTATGCTGTTGCAGTCAAGTATTAAAATTATTAAAGAAAGGCCACATATAATCAGGCCTGCTCTGTTAGATCAGTAGTTAGCCTGCCACTTCTCCTAAGTACAGCAAGCACTTTGCATGTTCCCATGTGAAAACAATCCTGGTATGAATAGTTCATTAAGATAACAGTCTATTCCTGGGTAAAAAACAACTAGCACCTGCATAAACACTAGATCTAGCCCATGAGAATCAGGGAAGAAAATATGTAAACAATTTAAGAATAAAGAGGTTTGATGGTCAAGTAAAATACATTTTACTAATCAATAGAGTAATTGGCAAGAAAGCTACTAACCAACTGGAGCCACACATGAAGTCTGTAAAACTGTATAAAAATGAGTTATATGAATAAAGAATGGGCTTTTTCCTATATGAAGAAAATGGAGTATGACCCGATTTATTCCAATCTCTGGAGACCCCGACATGATCGTGGGAGGTGATGGCCAAGCCTACCGCGAAAAACTACATGGGCCAAGCCAAAACAGCACTTGAAAACTGAATGCACAAAGTTGCAAGTGAGCAGTCTGCAGCTGAAGTTCTGATTGCAGAAGAACACCCTGCTGTGAATCACAGCCTGCGGTGAGATGAAACTCAGAAACTGAATACAACACGTAGTGGAAGAGTATAGCTACAACCAGCTGTGACACAGCACAAAACAAGAAAAGACAAGAACTGTCTGGCAGAGCAAGACCGAAGCGATGAGTGAACAGGCTGCGGATGGCAGGGAGCACATAGAAGCAAACACAGCTCCTGGGGAGGCGCTTCCTGGGAGAGTAGCTGGTCATCAAATTGCAGAATACAGCATAGTCTGAAGAATCGGGGTATAGGGGACACACGACCAGCAAGCTGCAGAGGCATAGCCAGGCTCAACAGATGTAAGGTTTGGGAAGGGAAGAACTGTAGTAGCCATGCTAGTAGCAAAAGGAAGTTTAAAAATCATTATCTTAATCAAGCACAAGTGGCCAAAGACATAACCAACATTGGGCACAGGGACTATGGGGCATCCCTTTGCACACCTGCTGGGATACTGATACAATCAAATACTTTTATAAAGTGCCTGTACACCAACACATGCAATATGGGGAACAAACAAGAAGAGCTTGAGATCTGTGTGCAGTTACAGAGCTTTGATATAATTTTGATAATGGAGGTATGGTGGGATAGCTCACATAATTGGAATGTTGAGATGAAAGGCTATACACTGTTTAGGAGAGACAGACCAGGGAGACTTTCTATGTGCAACACTTACGCTGCATCAAGCTCTGTCTTGGGGCGGATGATGAGCAAGTTGAGAGTTTACAGATTAGAATAAATCATCAGACTAGTACTGAGGCACACAGGACAGAGAGTGCTCTGGACCTGATTAGCATAAGAGATTTGATAATCAGGATACCTTGGCAAGAACAAAAAGAACTTTGAAGATTAAATCAGACTGACTGATGGGAAAAGAAAATTGGATCAGATTGGGAAGAAAATTGAGTCAACTCTACAAGCAAGAGATGTTTCAAAATGTGTAAGTTTGTTTATGTGATGATTAACCCAATCATTGTAGTAAAAAATTACTAGCCTTCCTAGAATAGTATAAGCATACGTAGCCCACAACCAATTCAGATTCTGATGACCACCACTCAGTCTCCCTGCCCCTCTCCATCACCAATAGACTAGTAATAGTGACATTGTTGTGGGTGTTTGCTACAGGTCATTTGAGCAGGAGAATGATAAGGCCTTTTACAGACAGCTGGAAGCAGCTTTAATGAAATAGGCATTGGTTCTTGTGAAATTCTCTTAACTACCCGCTAGAGAAGCAACACAGCAAAACACAGTCTAAGTGGTTCCTGGAAAGCATTGATGATAACTTTCTGACACGGGTAATAGAGAATTCAAGAAGGAATGATGTACTGCTTGACTTTTATACAAACAGTTGCTGGAGCTGTGAAAGTTGGGAGCAGCCTTGGCTGTGGTGACCATGAGACTGTGAAGCTCAGTAATGGGGAAAAAGGAAGCAGGGCAGCAGGCAGTTGTCACCTTGGAGTTCAGGACAACAAACTTGAGTCTCTTCAGGGATCTCCCAGGAAGAAATATATGGGAACGGACTCTGCGGGAAAGAGGAGTTTAAGAGAGCTGGTTGATATTGCAGGACTCCTTCCTCTGAGTTCAAGAGCAATGCATCCCAATGAGCAATAAATCAGATAAAGGGGGCAAGAGAGCTACGTAAATGAATAAAGAACTGTCATTACTCAAGTATAAACAGGAGACACACAGGAGGTGGAAGTATGGTCAGACCACTTAGAAGGGATATAGAGGGATTTTCAGAATAAGTAGAAACAAGACAAGAATAACCAAGGCCCATCTGGAATTAAATCTGGCCAAGGATGCCAAGGGCAACAAGGAAGTATTCTTCAAATATATCAATAACAAAAGGAAAAGAAAGGCTAACATGGGCCTCTTCCTAAATGGAGAGGGGGACCCTGGTAACAGGGAATGGCAGATCAACCTCACTGAAAAGACCAGCCCTCAGGAATCTCTCACCCTGGAGAATCAGGGTAACAAATGTTGGAAGAAAGATCTTCCCTGGCTCAAAGGTTACAGAACATCAAGGCAAACTTGATAACCACAAGTCCAAGACAACAAAGACCATTAAGGGGCTGGAGCATCTCTTACAAGGATAGGCTGAGGGAGATGGGCCACATAAGCCTCAAGATGAGACAATTGAGAGGGGACATTATCAATATCTAAGTAGCAAGGGAAGGTGTGAAGGGAAGGTGCAAAGAGAATAGAACCAGGCTCTTGTCAGTGGTGACAAGCAGCAAGACTAGAGGTAATGGTCAGAAACTGATGCACAGGAACTTTCACCAGCATATGAGGAAGAACTTCTTTGTATAGGTGACCACACAGTGCAATAGATTGACCAGGGAGGGCGTGGAGGCTCCCTTGCAGAAGATATTAAAACCATCTGGACACAATCCTTGGCTATGGCTCTACAATGACCCTCTTTGAGCAGGGAGGTTGGGCCAGATGACCCACTGAGATCCCTTTCAACTTCATTCTGCATTTTTGTGATGCTTTGACTGTTTATTAGTGCAGAAAGTTACAGAAGGAGACTTTGTCACCATGATCTGAAAGCATCCACAGTATTGCCAGGTGAAAGAATAAAAGAATTGCAACTGGAATTTCAAAGCTGAAGTACAACTATTCGTGCGGCTTAGCCAGGCTAATAAAAAAGCAGCAACAAGTTAATCACTTTTCAGAACATCAACAGCTCCTATCAAAAGGTATTGGACTGGCTTCCCAGGAAATCAAACTCATTTCTTCATCCATACATAACTCAGCATTTGTAGTCCAAATTTTTTTTCCATCACTCTGCTTAGTCATGACCTACAACGAGTTTGTTTCAGCAGCTGTTGTAAACTAGCTTCGTCTCTGCACCTAGACATTACTTGATTATTCCCAAGAAAATCAACATGCTGTTGCACTTTGCAGGGCTTAACCAGATGCTCTTATACCAATGACTTCTTTCACACAACCACAAGATGGAAATTACAGGACTGTCTCTGTTCTGGGGTGTGGATCACACAATTCTTGCAGTCAGTAGCAGATAAGTATTTCTTTCTTCATTAAAAGACAGAAGTGGAGAAGAACTCTTAAGTCAGTACCACTGGAATTTGTATAAATGTTATTAGATAGCTGAAGAAACCTCCAGGGGAAATACCAGTTCATGTGAAACTCAGTTATAGTAGTGTCTATTTTGGTAGTGCAAGGGGAAAAAACCCTAGAATTTTAAACCAGCCTTTGGCAGACAAAGAAATCAGAATAGAATTCCATGTATGGAATTGTTGAAATGTTGTCAGCATCTTTCACTTCTTAAAATTTTACTTTTGATTCATTAAAAATCAAAATAAGTGGTATCTGCAGTGAATTTTCCCAGAAAGAACAAGTGAGAATCCAGGAAAGAACCAGTTTCATCCTATCCACTCATTACTACTAACATGCCAGGCTCTGAAAACCAGCCTGATAAGACAATGGTATACAAGCCTAGAATGTATCACTGATCAACAAGTCCAAAGAGCACTGTCTGTACTGTAATGTATGAAGCATTGTTTCTGGTAACAAATTTAAGAGAAGAGAAATATTTTTTCCTCTTTAAAAAATAACTTGTATTAAACAAGGCAGGAAATAAAATAAGCTGAAAAGTTTGTTTGTGTAAATATTAGTCAAGTCAGGTTCCAAAGTTTGAACCTTAATTACATGCACCACTAAATCTGTATATGTTGCACAGCAGCTCAGAAATAAGTTACTTGTATATATTAAGAGCAATAACCTCAGAAACACACAATAATTTTAACTACAGCACTTCTATTATGTTCAGACAATTGTTAAATATCCTCTCTGAAGATTTGATTGTAACTAGGTGAGGGGGAATGTGGATTTAAGTATTGTCTGAATCAGAATGATTAGAAATAAGTAGTAATAATTGTTAAAAATACTAGCAATAGAAAAGGTTTTCTGACTAGGCCTTGGAGGCCCAGATGCTCAAAATCCTGCTCTTGTGAGAAAACAAAACACTTCTGTATCATAATTATTCCCAAAATCTTCCTGGGGGGAAAAAAATAAAACTACAACACAAAAAATCCACATCATGTCTTTGGAAATTAATGTACCAAATCTTACTCCTGAGATCTTAGGATCAGTCTTAATAATCTAGATGCATCTATAATGTACCTGTTGTACATGCACCCTCTTATACACCCACACAGTCAGGCACATCTTGGAGTATGGTCAAATGTATAATCCACAATTAATTTCTATCCACCTGAGACATTTTACAAAGCCTTTGTGAAGCATAACATGTGCAGGTAAGTATATAACAAATGGAAGTTTCTACTTGAGAACCTTCTCCTCAGCAGGAGAACACTTATTCTTCTGCATGATGAAACTATAACATCATCATCCATTGGAGCATAATAGGAATTCAAACCCTGGAAATGTACACATGAAATTCTGTAATAGGGTCTGCATCTCTTCTAATAAATCAGTAGATGGGATGGGATTGATGAAAGGAGATATACCAGGCAAAAACTACAGTAAATTGCTTCTTACTCTTTTCTGTGGCGGCGTTCACTGAAACATGTATTAAATATTTTAATGTGTGATTCCTTTTTAAACTAATGCACACACAAAGGAAGCCCAAATACTTGTTTCTAATTAAGGCTTATTTTCCATTCCTGGTGTTAACAATTGGAAGCCAGCCTATCAAAATACACAATTAGCCATGCTACCCTGTGCTTATGGAGATGGTATGGCACTCAGCATGGATCTGACAATGTTATCAGAAGAGACTCTCAAAGATGTTTTCACCTTAATGTGAAAACAGTGATAAATCCTTTAGCTCAGAGTACAGTATCTATGTAGAAACTGCACAAAGAACTTAATCACCAGTCATCTAATTAAAGTAAAATCCATCCCCAAGTTATTATCTCAAAACAGGCAAGACAACAGA
The DNA here is from genome assembly GCF_028551555.1 of Melozone crissalis. Taxonomy (NCBI): domain Eukaryota; kingdom Metazoa; phylum Chordata; class Aves; order Passeriformes; family Passerellidae; genus Melozone; species Melozone crissalis. Next base: position 56,067,750 of record NW_026535794.1, on the reverse strand, counting down.
GCAAACAAAATGCATTTGTTGGGAGGAAAAAAATACTTGGATAGTCTATTGCCACTTTTTTTAAGAAAACACAGAGTTAAATCAGTAGAAATCAAACCAATAGAATTTCTGAAGTGGAAATGAGGGAAGAGGGTTTATAGTTTTTCCTAATTTGATAAGGCTTATTAGTGGCTGTTTATGGTTTAACCCCAGTTTACCACTTAAGTACAACACAGATGCTCACTCACTCTCTTCGCTCTTGACCCCTTCAGTGGGATAGAGAAGAGAATTATAATAAAGGTAAAAATTGTGGATTGAGATAAGAACATAATAATTGAAGCAAGATGTAATAATAATAAAATGAAAAGAAGAGCAAGAAATAACACCCAAGAGAAATAAGGAATGCCATTGCTCGTCACCAATGGACTAATGTCAAGCCCATTACCAAGCAATGATCAGCAGCTTCTGGCTAGCTCCTTCTGGTTTGTATATAAACCATGATGTTCTGTGGTGTGGAATATCCATTTAAACTGTACAATTAACCAACATGCAGCTGAATTAAAAGAGCAACACATGCAATTCTGTTTTACTGATGGAATAAAAATGCATGATGGCAGACTCAAATGGAGGAAAATGTATGCCACATAAACTAATGCAGATTATTTATCTGACAATTTTTTTCACAATAAATGGACTTTAGTGAGTCTTTAGAAGTGCTAAATTGCCTGCACTAGCTGAATTCACCCAAGAGAATAAACCTAGTTTCGGAGGAGATTGCTCAGGGCTACTTGAAATTCTCCTTTCCCTTCTAATCTTCCAGGAAGCTGAAGGTGCTGAGTGTCTCCTAGAAATATATGACAGAGTATATCCTAGAAATATATGACAGCCCCTAGCTGTCAGTCTTCAGAACAACTAAGAGTCTGAACAGTCAAATCAAACATGACTGGGGAAAAAAAAAAAAAAAAAAGGGCAAAACCAACTCAGGACCTGGAAGTTCAGACCATTGCCTTCCTGTCTAGTTCTTCCTCTTTCTGACTACCTCTCCACTCATTGCATAGTAAGCTGTCTACTGTTCAATTACCAAAGGGAACTAGACAGCAGAATGATAAAATGGCTTGAGTTCAGATTAAATATCCCACTTCTCTGGCATTGCTGTGATTAATCTGCATCACATTCAGTAGTTCCGATGCAATTCAGGCTGGGACTAGTGAAGTTAGGGTTGTCTAGATAGCTGTGAAACTTCCAAGTTTATAAGGAAAATCATACCAATATATTACTATTACAAAAGCACTCATCTCAATTAACAGAATGATCAATGTAAAAGTCACTGTCTGTCATTTCTAATTACACTTTTAGGATGGCTCAAATTTTACCTCAGCTCTTTCTGATTACATTTTTTTATGTACATCATTTATTTTCTTACGCGCATTTGATTTTCCTTCCCAGCAGGTCTGCATCCAGGAGAAACTGTTTCTTTACACTCACTACAACATACAAAGGACAGCACCGTTCTCCTATATAGCTGCTGCTACTATCATGCAGGCATTCTTATGCAATGACACTCTCCAAACAGAAACAAAAGGAAGATGCAAAAGTAAGCCATAGATAATTTCAGTTCAGCTGTCAGACACCCTCAGAGCTCAATGATGTAGGAAGCACAAAGATTGCTTGAAAAAACATATCAAAGGCTAAAAGAAAACCTGAATGTGAGAAATGAAGATGGAAACATGACCGAAATCTTCAGTTTATGCACATTGCTGGAAATACTAACTCAACAGGTGTTATTTGAAACCAGACTTTAGGTGAACTGCTGTCCTACCACTTCTTTTTGCTGAATTTTACACTTTTGCACCAGGTGGCAGTATGTGCAATTTTCCATTTAGCATCATACTTAGTCCCTCAGCAGGTGGAAAATTCAAGGCAGAATATTACTAGCCATCTAGGTTTCCCTAGGTGCTGCCAATGTGCAGTTCCTAGACCTAAATAACAGCCCATTGTGCTACAGAGCCCTCTGGGCCAGCAGTCAGCACCTATTGGGCAAGGTTATCAGGAGCAGCTGCTCAGCAGTTGCCATATGCTGGTCCCCGCAGTGGCCTCTTGGCCTCTGCAGAGCTCACATCATTTTAGACATCAGAAGGTCATGAAAGCCCCTTTAAGAAATTGCTGCAAGGATGCATACCATCAGGCAGGCAGCTGGCATGTGTAACAGTAAGAGAAAAATACCAGAAAGTTCAAAGTCCCACAGGGCACAAAACTTAGCTCTGTAATGCTATGTTTAAAAAACCTGACATATTGTATTCTGTGTATGTCATCAATACAAGAATGTACAAGTATTTCTACAATTGGACTTGTAGAACATACTTACATCTCTCTTCTGAGGCTTACAGAAAGTCTCCCATAGAAAAGAGACGCTGAATACAAACCTTGATATTGTCACAGTTATGCACACAGAAGAGATATCTAAATAAGACACAGTACTCAATGCAATGCTTTGACAATGCTAGCAGTCCAAGGCACTCACAAATACACACAAACACACAGTGCAATCATTCATTCTGAAAACAATCTTCTTGCAGCAGCTGAAGACCTGTGGCCAGAGAAATGTTCATCATTAATTAATAATTATGGCAGCAGCAAGGGAAATGGGGAGAAAAGTAGACCTGCAAAAGCAGACCTACAGTGTCAGACTCATATTTAGAAAAAAAAAATTCTTGTGTCTCACATTATCCAATGCCCTCTTGCACAGATCACCATAGAAGTCTCCAAATCAGTATTTTTTACTAAACTCTCATAGCTTAAACCCACCTTGTCCAAGACTCAAGCCACCTCACTTCAGTTTCTTGTGGCTGTGACGCACAAGCATGTATATAGCCTGTCCTGTCATTGCTGCATTAGAGTGGTAATCTTCACCAAAGGGTTATAACAAACAGGAGTGGTGCCTATGATGCCTCAGCCGACTGAGGCATCACATTGGCTTAACAGCATGCTCAGGGGTTCCAAAACAAGAAAATGTATCTGTCAAAGACACCCATTGAGCCTGCCTCCTACAAGGAAGGAGTAAGATAACTACATCTGGAGGCTGTAATATGGACTCTTAATCAACAGGATTCACATTTTCCTTCAGTCTACTGCAATGGCACAGATTATTAGTAACTCTACAAGCCTGCAATTCATTTTGTTATTACAGAATAAGCAAACAATACAAGGTAGAGCCAGCAGATCTTGCAGAAGAAACGGTGCAATGTTAAGATTTCACCTTCAAAGAGAAATATTTCTGTCCTTACTCAGAAAGAACTACCACTAACATCAGAGGGAAGGACTACCATTAGCAGCAAAGGAGATTGGGAGCAGCAGCAGCACAAGATGGTCCTTAAAGTGGGAAACAATCAGTAGAATGGCATTTCCCCAGGAAAAAATAAAGAAAAAAACCACCAACCTGGTAACAGGAAAATCCTTTTTCAAACCCCCTACCAAAGAGAGAAATGACTCACAAATGCCTTCCAGTCCTCTGCGATTTACTCTTACCTCTGTGATGTTTTCTTATATTTTCTCCTGCAGGAAAAGAACAAAATACAACTGAGATGAGAAGGCTTCAAAGGAAAGGAGGAAAAAGGAGAGGATTAGAAATCAGGAGCAATTCAGTGAAGTCACTTCTGCCATAAGACTGTCCCAAACCTGATGTAGCCATTCCCTTCTACTAACCTCAGTGGTGGTTGCCATTGAATTCAGGAGAAAAAAATTGTGTTTGCTTGTATGCACCTACTACTCTTTCTTGTGAGAAAGGGTTGTTGCAACTAGGAAAAAATATTTATTATTCCAAATTACTCAGCAGGAAGTCCAAGTGTCAGAAATGTACTTGTATTTACTAGCTGTAATATTTACATGTCTCATCCAACAGATAAGTAAGATAAGTTCTGTGAAGTTCCAATTAACAAGGAGTAATGAAATGTATCCAACCTTGTCTGTGGTCACTCAGTGGAAAACTCCAGTGGTTTTAGAGCAGTCTCTCTCTAAAAAGAAAGTCTAGATCCTAGCAAGTTCTGTACTGCAACAAATTCCAGATACCACACCACCGAGCTTCACTTTGTTGCACCTATCTTGGGACCTTAACCCAGGACTAGGAATGGCAAGAGCAGATAAGCATATAGGACCTCTTCTCTACCCCAATACTCACACCACATCAATTGCAGCAAAGGCTGTAAACCTCTCACCTCCTACTTAGCCACCTCTTAGCGTGGTGGATTTTGTCTTCAACAGCAGGCAATGATACAGGCTGCCAATGCACAGAGTAAGGCAACACACAAAAAGGGAATACATGCCTTCCTGTATAGCTGTGTATGTGGCTATACAATTACCTGCAGGGGTGTATCAGCACTGTATGTTGTCTGTGAGCTGCTGCTTCTGCACCTGTTTCCAAAGGCTTTGCACAGAGGCTGGCAAAATATGGCATTAATTTACTCGAACTCAGCTCTGCTTTTATGTTCTAAAGTAAAATTAATGATAGTTAAACTTCACAAGTAGTGAATGAAACAATTTTCAATGTGGGCTGTGATTTAACAATACACTAACAGACATTGCCAACACTTTCAATGTTGTTTAACAAATAAATATTTTTAAAATAGATGTATGGCTATTAGCATCAAGTTTATTTTCATTTCTGATACTACTGTAGATGGAAAATTGTAACTAGGGTGGGCCTAAGAAACCCAAACAAAGAGTAACTTTCTTTACAAATAAGAAACATGGCAAAATGGAATGTAGTGCTATTTTCTACTTAACAAAAGCCATGAATAATATCTCCTGACTGTAAAATGTTTCATCCAACAAATGTCTTTACAAATTGTACTTGTGGTTATACCCACTTCTATATTCTGACCATATTGGAATCATAAAAATACTAAATAGCTACTTAAAAAAATATTTTATTTACAATTTACTGTGTGAAGAATTACTTATTTAAACTTGAAATTATGCAAAGGAGTAAAAGAGAAAATATTCATAGAAGTATCAAGTTTCTAGCTTACTGACATTAAGAATGTTGACACATAAAAGCAGAAATGCAACTGGACAAATCTTATTCTATGAGAATTCTTCATCTTCATTTCAGAAAGATGAAAAGTGGAACTTTTGTTTTGAAGAATGTATATTAGGAACTTTATACTCTGACAAATAAAGAATTTCATCATGTTTTCTGGCAAAAAACCTGCTGAAAAATAGGGCATCTGATTGGCCAGTCTAATGCACACTAATGAGAAGATTTTATTCCCAAGAAATACAAATTTGTTTAAGGTTTAAAATGAAATTATTTGCAAGTTAATTTTTTCCTGTGAGAGGCTCTTATGGTTCATTCCAACACTGTCTGAACTAATTTAAATTTCATTGGTTAGTGACTTTCATATAATGTTATATAATGCGCTTCTCTTTCGGACATTTGAGCAAAGATAAAATTCATTAACTCCAGTCTTAGGGTGTTCTTTACATTTGATTAATAGCATGAGTTTTCTGATTAGTTACACTTTTAATGTTCCTTTCATTTGAGAATACTTTTAATACATTAGAAAGCTGTACTATTACAGTAGTACTGTACTATTACAGATGACAGTACTAGGAAAAAAAAAAGAATTTGCCTAAGTAATAGAAATTTTTAAAAACTTATACACAGTTTTCTATTGTTGTTGCTGTTTTCACACCTGCAGTCTAATCAGTTAAAGTTTACATGCACCAAATTAGTGACTGCTTTTCCAAGCACTGACTGAATTTGTCATTTACACTTGAAGAGAATATAACCAGAGGAACACTTGTTTATATATTCAATATCACTACTGCATGCACATGCTTTAAAAGGAACACCATTAGCAAATTCTGATATCCAGGAAAAAAATTCTGTGTGCTTGAACTTCCAGCATCTCAAAAAACAAGGTCTAACAGCGCTACTCACCACTTTATGAAAAAAATGGTGTTGGCAACATGTAACTTTTTGTAAATCTAGTTTTCAGTTTGTTTTTGGAAACACAGCGTCGACATCTATCTCCTTTATGGTTACAAACCACCACTTAGACATGCCTTACATTAAATGAGATCACTGGAAACAAAGGAATTAGAAAATACTTCTTTAATACCACAGCCAGCATCAGAGACTGGCTTGAATCAGCAATCACGTGTGCATTAACAAGAGGAAAGTGGAGGGGGCTGGATTTAGATTTGGTTGGGTTTCCAGGGGTTTTTTTTGTTTTGTTTTTTGAGGTTGTTTTGTTATGAGGGCTTTTGTTTGTTTGTTTATTTAAAAATATAATATATCTTGGGACAAGATATCTTGATTTATGTCCCCAGGGTGCATCTATGAAGAGACAACTATCCATGAAATTGTTTTTAGCAGATGCTCTAGAATAAACCTGGAAACAGGTACACTTTCAGTCAAGTGCAAGGGACTTCTCATTTTTTGAAGAAACACTTTCTCAGGAGAGAAAGAATGAGACAGATTTAAATGAGGTAATGTTACAGCTTCCCACATCTGTGAGCCATCCTGGGCTCATGCCTGAAAAGAGGCTTATTGATATTACCAAATCTGTGTAAGTTCAGTTTCTTTTCTCACTGCATCCATCATGCTCTGACTGCCACATCCATTCAAATCCTGTTACTGGCTGTGGAATGTATTATTCAGAGGTTTATATTTAGCTTTCACTAAAAAAAAAATAATTAGAACAAAGTAGGGGTTTTTTTCATGCTGAAGAGAATTATCAAGAGACTCACGCTAAATAGGCCCTATACAACCAGTGTAAACTAAGAACAACTTCACTGAACTTAATACAGTTGCACTTGCATGAGTATAGTATGAAGTGAGTCAGTCCTAGTCCAACCGGAAGCCTTCCAGAGCCTAATGGAAAAAAAAGCAGTAAGACACTTAAAGATAGATATTTTATAATTGGAGTGGTAGGAAAAATGAAAATTTTAAACTCAGAAACCATAAAGTTAACAAAAATATTGAGTCAACTACTTCAGTATCTTCTCTTCTGAGGATTAATCCTTCTTGTAGCCAGAGAAATAAAAATAGCATGCTGGCCCAAAATAAAATTAGGAGAGATTTTTGAAAGTATTTAATCTTCAATAAGATGTAGATTGCTATGATATATGGCCACACAATTCCCATTGAAATAAATAGATATAAAAAATTTGTCTTTGTGCTTTGATGCCCATCAACTTTTTCAAGGTTGTCTGTTCTCATGGTTATGCTTCTGATTTTGCTATTTAAATCCAGAGCAGCATCAGCCAATTTGCTTTTCCCTGTATTTTCCCTTCAGGCACTTTTCCATTAATTTATTATCTCTTCAGGGTTGTGGTTTTAGTCTCTAGGGTTTTGCACAACAATTCATAACTTGACCCGAAGTAACACTACATTCAAGTTTTTGCAAAAATTCTCCTGCCCTTCCTCTGCATCTAGGAACCTGGAAATGAAGAGAATATAATATAAATACACAAAATCTGTGCCTGCATTTAGTAGTGATGTTCACAGACCTTAGTCTTCTGAGACACTTGAATGAGTCAACTGAGTACCTACAGAGAGAAGTGAGGACAGAGGGGTAGGGGGAATTAAGCAACTGTCAGCCGACCTGATTTTGCACCATAACCATACAACTCATAATATCAACCAGCTATATGAATTGCTATTTCACTCCTACACAGCCTCTGAAAAATTATCTAAACATTTAATGTTTTTTTACTCAAAATAGTGGTTTGGTTAATATGGTGTTATTCCACATTCATTCCACAGGGTTAGGTATTAATGGCACCTTTTCAGAATATGGATAAACCTGTGGGTGCTGCAGAAGTAATAGAAGGATCTTTGCCTAGTTTCATCCTTGAAAATAAGTACTAAAATTTGAAAGTTAATCGCACACTCTGCTCACACTGTACTAGAGATTAGGGGCCTTGGAAAAAGGCTCTGCAGGCTTCTGTCTTCACTGCAGTGATCATACTTAGGCCACCAGCTGGTGGATGCATGATTGATGGCCTAAGGTATACGTATTTGAATGCAGATGACACTTTTCAATAGGTTGATACTTCCCAGCTCAGGGTGGGAAGTACCAGAAGAATCTCCTTAGGCTGCTGAGACAGTGGAATGGCTCAATTTTAAGGCTGAAGCTCACAACACTCACAGTGGCTTCATCTAATGTGTTTTGTTTTGCTTCATAGCAGGCACAGGGCCTGCAAGACCTCCATAGGAAATGCCTAGTCATGATGACTGGAGCAAAAGCCCCTCTTCTGCCCTCAGACCCTTTCTTATCTCTCTGTAAGGCTATAGGTCATATTTGCCTCGACCCTTACCATTGGACAATTTCCAAAACTCCTAAACCTTATATAAATGCCCTCCTCTGCCCAGGTCAGCAGAAGGAGCTGTCACTGATCCCCCTTTGCAGAAGTGGCCAATAAAGGACACCTCTGTGGAAATTCATACAGCACTTCTCCTCTCTCTCCCCACGTCTGCTGCTACAGCACTTAGCAAGCAAAGAGCTGAAATCACTAAAGAACTAGAAATCACCTAAGAGCTGAGATCACTTAAGAGCTCAACTGCTTGCTAAGATTGCCTGTGGCTGGGAGTTGCCTGCGGGCCCAGACAGGTTGTGCTGAAACAGGACCTCACTATCCAGACCCATGGCAGTTGGGGGAGAACACCAAAACCCAGCTCAGGACGGCAGTATTGCTTGGCCATTGCAATGAGTTCAGAGGGTACACACAGTTGGTCAAAGCAGTTGGATCTTTTGAAGTCTCTAAAACTCAGTGGCCTGTGCTCCCTTTGTACCACCAGCTGAGAGTGCACAAGCCTAGATCTAGCATAGCATGTGTTTTCAGGCTGGATCTGTGTTTCTTAGTGAAAAAGAGGGCAACAACTTTTTAGGGCACCAATAGACTGGCGAAAAATAAATCTGCTACACTGTTTAAAAAGTTATTGCCAGCAGCTGCCTTGTATGCGGTGCTCTGCCACAGGTCTGCACCCCCACAGCCCAGCTGGCAGAGATGAGGACACTTCTGGGCATCAGTTGCCTCAGTTCAACCTTTTGCCTTAAACTGCCAACAGTGATGACCTTCACAGAGATGCCAGATTTTGTACTTCCACATCTGAAATACACTCCTTAGGGCCCCCTCTGCAGAGAAGAAAAACTACCAGTACATTAACTCCTTCAGCTGATGCAGCAAGCCTCGTCAGAGCTTGTGTGCCATACCCTTAGTGTTGACACTGACATTGTAAAGCATGATAAGAGAAAAGGGATTGTCCTTCCTGTCTGAAGAGGATCATTTTGTAAAAGCTACTTCTTCAGAGGAATCTTGATTGTTTAGGAAAACAGCTGCCACAAGCTCTGGTAAGCTAAAATTAGTTGAGAAAGAGGTATTTTTCCTCCTATATTTAAAAAGCTTTATAATTACCATCTGCAAGATATGAGGGGGAAGATTAGTCATCTGTTAACAACAGCACACAATAATGTCCTTTAATAGTGGAATCCCACAACATCCATAGCTCACACAACCTAGGGCTAATAATCTCTGCTTCCCTGCAGGGCTCCTATGACCAACTCATTTGGAAAGAAAAAAGCCACCTTACTGGAGTGAAATATCCATATCATAACACACGCATTCTCTCAGGTCCTTTTCCTTTCTTTCCTGCCAGAGGTGGGTTTCTTGATATTAAAATTGGTATTAAGATAACATTACTAAAGTCCTACTTTGTAGTTTAGCAAACCAACAGTAATATAAACAATGAAATTTGGCAAAAGAGAAAAATGTCTGTCTACAAGTCACATCTGGAAGATTTTTTTCTGGTCCTTTTTTACCCATTGGTGAATCTATGCTTTTTCTGAATGATCTCCTTCCACTACCTTTTTCTATAAGAGCCAACCACAATTCATGTTTACTGCTCTTGCCCTCAGGCCCTTCCAGCTAATGGGTCCAGAATTCCCACGATTTTCCCTTGGTGACCATGTCTAGACAAAAGGATTTAAGAGCATTTCCCAGCTCTCAAGCTCAGGTGCCATCTCGTGAATCACAGTGGCATAGCAGTGTGGGGTAGGCATTGTCCCTCTGTACAGCACTCCAAAGAAGGCTGAGATCAAGTTGATTGACAGGATCACTTAAAATAAGTTGAAAATCTTCTCTCCCAGCAGCTCAATATTCTCAATCATGCAGTGCATTACCAAATAATCATCATCACCACAGGATTAGAGATGCATTTATGTTACATTAACAAAGCCTATTTTAATAACCAAGTATAAATCAGCTCACAAAACCCCAATCTCACAGCACACACTGCAGCATCAGGCAAAGCACAGGATCCCGTGGGAGCCCTGACCAGAGTTCAGAAATATGTTGAGATGACCAGACTTTACTGATGGTACAATGCTATCAGTTCCTGACAGGTTTTTAATTCTTTAGTTTAAACAGAATTATGCCCTTTCTTGCTTTACTCACACTCCAGTCAATAACAACAAAAAAAAATTCTGCCACATGGGCTGTTTATCAGAATATGCTAGGTTAAAAACAATACAATCTCAGAGACTATTAACAGCAGAGGAGAAGAAACAGTAAGAAGAAAGAAGGGTGAAGAAAGAAGGGTGAAGAAAGTAGGCAAAATTTCAGCTGATACTCACAATTTGGTGGAGGGTTTATGTGGATTTTTTTAAAAACAAGGGAAATCATTTTAAATTGGGCCCTGAGCTATATGGGGACATTCTGAAATCATGTGAGGATGAGGCAGTCACTTTTCTCATTTGAAGTAGATTAGAAAAGCCTGTGCACTCCAAAGTATGGGTATGCATGGTGAAGGTACAGAAAGAAAAGAAGCAATCACAGCTTGAAACTGGTAGAATTATTTCAATAGAAATGGAAACAAGACAGATGAGCAACCCAACAGGTCACAGTTAATAAATAATGCATGTAAGTAATTCAAAGCCAGAAAATATAGTCAGATTTTGTCCAAGGAAAGTACTGTTTTAATAAACATTAGTTCATCTGGCTGACCATTGGATTTTAGCAGTCTAACTACCAAGTTTTCCAAAGAACAACAAAAAAGAAACGCACAGCTTCGTCTACAAAAATGTTTACAATCATTAGTACATATGATCAATTGATGTCTCTTGTTCTGCCTCTGCTTAGCTGTGACCTTTTGCCACTGTAGGGCTCTTAGAAACCAGTTTCCTACTTGCTAATTTCATGTCTAATATGTGTACTGAGTAGATGTTAATCATAGCTGGAAAGGCAATGAGTTTAAATTCTTAAAAAATAACCTCTGTGATCACAGTCAGTCAGGAATTTCTTCTGCACTACAAGCTCAAGAGAGCTGAAATCTCTTCTCTACCATTTAGTAAAGAGTGAACAGAGCCTAGAGGTATTACAAATGGGTGTTATGGATACTGTCTGAGTAGACTGAGTTTAATGATGTTATTATACTATATGCTGTCTTGAGACCTGATGATCTTTAATTGCGCTTCATTTTTCACACCGAGTGCTGGGAACCAGCTCCCTAGCAAAGCAGAATTCAAGAAAGGAGAGGGGGAAAGCAGAAGGGGGAAGGAGACTTGTAAGAAGGGAGTGGCTTTTGAGATCTGCTCTTGCAGATAATAAAGATACAACTGACTTCAACTATCTGGCACTACAAACTTGACCCATATCTTGATCTTATCTCCCAAGGTGAGTGTAAAATCAACCCCCTACTGACCTTGAACAGGACTATATACAATTATAATACTTTTATTGCAGCAGTAGTGTGAGAGCTGTATTAGTTAAAGGTACCTTATTTTCCACTGACATAAAAATGATTGACATAATTGGTTTAGGTTCATTTCAATAAAGGACAATCATAGCTTGCTCAAACTTTGATAAATAACACCAGCTATCAGAAGAAGAAATCTAACTTCAGTGTATTTTTCCATGGCACAGTATGTATACAGAAAGAGGAGAAAAAGCAACATAGGAAAGCTTTACTTAATTGATCTGTGTTGAATACTATATGTTTAAGATGGTTTTGAGCAAGACAGTCTGTGAAAAATGCATATTTTATGATTGGCTTTTCACAAATATTAAAATTAATATTATATGTGTTGTGTTAGAAAGTTACGCTGTATTAATTTTCTTAAGTAGTGTGTTTAATATAGTTTAAGGTTATAACATAATGTTAAATAGAAGCTATGCTATGTAAGATACTTTTTTTAAAGAGAGGCCTCCCACTGAGATAGCAGCCACAGGACACCTAAATCTTTCAGAGAAAAAGAATTTATGGCTCCCTTATCAGAAGAAACGAACTTCTTCCCACCCCTTGCTCAGCCCTGAAGACGCTGTTAGGATTCAGAGGAAGAAGTTAACACTGACCATACAGAATCCTTTGTTTCAATGGAATTTATGCATCATGTATGAGGTGTATGAATATGCAACTGGCCATTGCTTTTAAGGGTTAATCCTCTGTTAACGTGTGTCCTTTTTGGGGCTTATTTTGCCCAGAAAGAGGTACCCAGACTGTCCGTAACTCTTTGTTTTCATTGTCTTGTATTGTCCTAAATCCTAATTGTCCAAACTTTTATTACTCTAATTATATTAGTATTTTTATTACCATTTTATTAGTATTAAAATTTTAAATTTTTAAATTTGAAAATTTTTTTAAATATTAAAAACAAGTGATTGGCATTTTTCACAAGTCTGAGGTACAAGGATCTGCAAGGAGTAGATGAAACACTGCAGGGACAACTTAGTGCTTCAGCTGTATCACCATAGTTTTCAGTACCACCAAATCAGAAGGGTAAATTCAAATTCACTAGTGAAATGGCTTTGTATTGGAAAATAGACCTGACTGGGCTTTTGGCTTCTCAACTATAAAAGAAGTCATCAAACTTTGTTTTAAAAGCTAAAAGTATTATTTCGCTCATGTAGATTGTGTACATGGCCAGTACAACCACTGACATTTTGAGGTTCTTTGTCTGTATTTACTCAGTTTTCCATCATTGCAAAAGATGAAACAAAACAACCAAAACCATAAACAAAGAAAACCAACCGCAACAACTAAAGGTTCCTGCTATTGTATTTGGTGTGGATTCAGTTGAAGAAAAATATGAAGTAAAAAGGAAAATTAGTCTGCTTCTGAAAATCTAACCCTTTGAAAGAATGTGATCTACTGCTCATTCTGCTTTTTCACAGCACACAACTAATAAATTCTCTTGTAATTCATGCAAATCACATTCTCAAGAGAAGTGCAGGCTCATAATAACTAATAATATAATAAATTCTCTTATACTTCATGCAAATCACATTCTCTAAAGAAGTGCAGGCTCATAAAAATCCAGTTACAGGACAGTACATTTCAGGTAAATAAAGTCCTATGGTCTAAAAAGGATATAGAGCAGTTCTCAGTATTCATCCTTTAAAAGTAAAAAAAAAAAAAGTCAAACTATTATAGTATATGACCTTCACATATTTATTATTGGAAAAATAGATATATGTTTAGCCTGAGTTCCACTATCTAGCTGGCCACTACACATTACTTAAGGAACTTTTAGCTTTGAAATTAGTAAAGGTGATGGCCTGCAACGTACAAGATGGTTGGTACTTCAACATGCTTATTCTGTAGGCTCTCCCACTGGAAGACAATGTGGCACTTAGTGCACAATGAAATCAGAAGAGCCAACGGGGAAGAATACCTCCAGCTGCTGTTTGGAGCATAAATGTGCTTCATAGTGTGTTTACATGGCAACAACTGATTGGGATGGAAATGAGTGGGATGCCCCTTCCTTGCTAGTAAAATATCTCAGGAAAAGGAAATACACAGTCTTTACTGGGCATCCTTTAGCTATATTTAGCTGTTCATTTCACTAAGAAGAAAGTAATGAAAATGAATCAACAAGAAGTGTACTGGAAATAAGACAAAGCAGAACTTTGCAGAGCACATATATATGTAATATTGATGTGCCATGATGTGGTATGAAGTACATAATACTGTGTAGCAGGCATTCCACTCTCCCCGTGGCAAAAAGCTGTTAGACCCTGAAAGAAACAAGCGTGTATTTTAATAATCGCTACCATGTAAAACTGACATATTCAGATTCTGTAGGAGCCAGCTGTCAGCTGTCCAGCTTTTCTTGTGCAGGCTCTGTGATGTTACAGCATGCATGAAAATGGGGAGGGGGGATCTTTCTTCATACTCTGGGTGAAATATGAAGACAGGAAACATGGACTGGAATTACATCAGGCCAGACAAGCTGTTTGCGTAAAGTCACTAAACAAATTTGCATCTAGCCCTAAGCTTGAGTAAATCTATTTGTTGCTATTTTTAGATCTAAATGTTGCTTGTTACTGTTTCCCCCTCCAATCTTCCTCCCCCCAAACATAACCTACCCCTTCTGTCTGTTAACAGACAGCTGGTGTGACGCAGAATTTTAAATCTCATGGGTTTGTGCCAGATCCTTTCCCGACTCTGGGTTACAATCTAAAACACTTGGATTACTGTTGAACAAGCCTAAACACTGGGAGAAAAAGTTTCTACACAAAGAGGCAGTGCTCCCTTTCAAAAAGAACGTTCATTTCCCCATCCCCACATCCAAACTTTCCCCTCCTTTAGCACCACGGTAGACTTTGAAAATTCTTCAAGCCTTTTAGCAACACTACTTTGTGTAACAACTCAGGACTGCTGCTGTCCTGATAATGCTTCTTCACTAGCAGACCAGATATTAATGTCACTCTTGGGAAAATGCAACTTTTAAACTTCTCATGAAGAGCCTATGCTCTTTTTCTAGGCTTCTTAGAGCTTTGCACATCTTCAGGAACAGAGACTTTACAGAGGAAAGTAATGTGAATGATGATGGGTTTCTGGGATAGCTGCAAAAGTGTGTTTGCAGAGAAGTGGTTTCACAGAGGCTCCTATCTCCAAAATTGATGGTTGTAGCAGGGTTCATCATCTATTGCAGGATGCCTGCTGCTCTGTTCACACCATTTCCGTATCACTACAAGATTATTTTCTGCAGAGAGTAAAGAAGATTACCTGTCTTTTGTTCCTCCCTTCCCTAGGCATAAATGGTACAGATGTGATGGCACACAGCTGGCTCCACTAAATTAGACATGAGGGTAAAGGGAAGAAAGTGAGGAAAGTGAAGAGAGGTGGCAGTACTGCCATTTGCAAGCTCAAAAACACTGTCCTCTGTCCCAACATGAGAACATCTTGCCATACAGCAGGAAATTTTGGGAGAGACAACTGGGATGGGCGGATGAGTAGATGGGAACAGGTACTGAGCATGTACAGAGAATGAAGGAGGCTGTGCAAGATCTTTATTTCTTTAGACCCTAACTCCATCCTGATACCAGCTGTCTCACAAGTATCTAGATGGCACAGAAACTATGGGGGAAGGAGTGGGATATGTCTTCAGAAGCCTCAGATATAAAGATGTATTTAAATAAGTCCTGTCCTTTCTGCATACCAGGTACCATGCTTGAGACAGCAAACCTAGCTCGTAAAAGTTTGCTTCCTATAAGGATGAGTCAAGTTCCCTGCCTCTGGCTCAGAAGAGGAGCAGGTATGCCTTCATAAGGTAAATATGTTATTCAAACTGAAATTTGACATTTCACAGAATGTGAGGCTTGGTGCACCATTATAATAATTTACTTCAAGTTATTCAGCAAATTTACATAACTCAGGAATTTCATTCTTCTCCATTTGCAAGATATTCACTGCAGTATAGCTAATTAGAAATAAGTCTTTTAGAGATCACTCAGCATTTATGCAAAAGCCTTTCTCAGAAAAGCACTTTGAAGACACCCCCTGTACATCATTAATTACCCCTACCCATCCAGTCAAACTACATCCAGATCTGTAGGCTCTCTGCACATATCAAACTAGTGTAATGAGAGAAAGGAAAAATAACTGCCCAGACAGCATTAATGGAAACACATGGGAGGAAGAATTAGGACAGATAGTACAACAAAAATGTGGCCAAGTACCAAATAAGCTCTTCCTTCCTCTAACAAAACAAAGCAATGGCCTCCTAGAGAAGACATTCTCATTTTTCTGAACAAGGACATGCTTAGAAGGTAATACAGAAGCGGTATTTTGGGCAGCAGTTGCAACCAGTGGGGTTCTTGCAGAAACCAGACTTTCCTTCAAAGTCTGCACTAAAATCTGAGAGATGCAAAAAACATTACAGGTGGGTAATGAGCACATTTTGAAAGCAGTCCTTGTCCCTGTGATTTTCAGCAGAACTCAAACTCCTAAATGACTTGCATACATGTTGTGCTGTGAACTATTTCAATCTGGAAGGATATAAATCTAACAAGTGTTTACATGTGGGAATCCAAAGAACTCATAGGATTATCTCTTTTCCCACCATCACTTTTTTCTTATTTCTATTTTTAAAATGCTTTATCTGGTTGTCCTCTCCAACCTTTTTATGCATCAGTATGCTCTTTTGTAGATGATCTCCAAATTCTCCCTTCCCAGTCTCCGTTCCTCACTTTTTATTTTTCAAGCAAGTCTGAAAAAGGAGAGTTCTTCCATCTGGCTATAGCTGTCCCTGCTGCATCAATATATGTAGAGAAGCATATCTAAATTGTGTATTCAGACTCATTGCTTAACAGACACTAGTAATTGCTTATTACTACTGAATCCCTGAAAACCAGCTGCTCCACAAGAGGCGTGGGAGGAAGTGTGATCTGAGCATAATTTACAGCAACCATTTGAACGGCTCAGCCTTGCAAGGATGCTCTACTTCTGATCCTTGGCCCTTCCTGTCAGAGCCATAGCTCAAGGACACTACAGATTTAGCTGTTAAAAATTGCACAGATCTTACATCCAACTTGTGGCAATCTTGGTGTTGAAATGAGCTTTGTGCCAAGCCAGGATTCATGCTACAGATGGATGTTGTGAAACTTTCTGTCTTGGTTAGGAGTTTTGTGCATGAACAGTATCTATCTCTATTAGTGTAAGAAATCACTCCTAAAGTGATGACACAGCATATGACCCAAACAACACAAATAGCCATTCAGGATGTTTGTACATACATTGTTGTCAAACATTTCTATATGCATCTTAAAAACTAAACTGTCTCCTATATCTCTCTTGACAAGAAAGGTCATGACAATCTTTCCCTGCTGCTTACCTAAGCTGTGTGAACTCCTGCATCCCACGTAACTGAGTGACAGGCATAGAAGTCCTCCCAAAGAAGGCATGTCAGACTACTGTGACATGAATTGGAATTCTTGGCAGAGACAAAGCCTTTCAAACCTCTCTGTGACAACCATATAGATCCATTTCTCACCAAGAACTCTGCACCCACCTTCTTGGCCAGGAAAATTCAAAAGTCCTCAATATCCACCTTAACAATTGTTTTGAGGAATCCTGAGTTCACTGAAGTCAATTTGTTCAGTTAATTACAATGAGTTTTATCAGAGTTTGAGTTGCATTCTTGATCTATTGCAAATTTTAGTTCTGGTTTCTTTCTATTTATAATCAACTTCAAATTTCATCTGCTTTTCAAATATCCAAGGCAGTTCCAAATAAATTTTGGGAAAGGTCAGGGTCTGCAGGAGAAAGGATTATTGCTTATCTACAATTCAAATTTAAGCACAACTCTGGGTGGAAAACTGTCAGAGGAAATTTTTGCACCATCATGGAGCTAAACTTTTCTTAAGCACTGAATTAGTTAGAAAACCTAGCTTTATCAAAAAAAAACAAAGAAAAAAAATTAAAAAATAAACAAACAAAACAACCAAAAAAAAACCAACAACAACAAAAAAAAACAAAACCAACAAAAACCAACCCCCCACCACACCAAAGACCAGGACCTGAAAACACATTGGTATCAATGCTTTCTAGTACAGCACAGCTAAACAGCCTTATGAATCCTTATGAAACGTGCCCTTCTAGACCAGCTCTGCTTTATCCAAATTCTCAGTATTTTGAGAATAATTTGCATTGTAGAGGTTTCACTGTTTCTGTAGTATTTACTGGGTCAGCCCTAATATGTGAACCTTAAGCTTTCCTCACCTACCAGTCAGGATCAGGGTCAGACCTTTCCTAGAATTTTGAAGAGGCAGAAATGATTTTTGAGGAAACAAGACAAAAGGACTGAAACTGGAAAATTTTGTGTGAATTGCAGGAAGAAACAGAAACACATTAAATAAAAATCCTTTCAAGGTCAGAGCTGGATTTAATACAGTGTTTCAATCCACCAAAAGCTGTCAGATTAGGAGAGCACCTCTCCTCACAGCTTTTAAAACACACACAGTGGACTTTTCAGTGATTTCTTCCATCAGGTTTTGCGTCTTTCTGTATGGAATCCTATCCCACCAAGATAGTTTTTTAAAAGAATTCCAGATACAGACTCTTAATTTCACCTTGACTTAGGGTTTAAATTCATCTTTGTAAACATAACTTTTTTCATTTCTTGCAGGACTGCAAGCTTTATAGCAGTGATACTTGAAAAGCACTGAAATTAGTATGACAAAGGGAGACCCCTTCTTCTATGACAGATTGTGGTGTTTTTATTACTTTTGGGGCTTGGAATGAATGTATTTCATTTGTACCATCCTCACAAGAATAAAAGCTCTTTTATAATTATGGAAAAAACCAAAGTGCGTATTATTGCTTGGGCAACATTTTACTATTGTAAACACAAACTTTTACATATTTCATTACCTACAGGGATGATATATTGACTTAAGATTCAAAAGAAAGTCAGTCTGTGGAACAAAGTAACAGGACTGTTGCAAAATGTATCAGTTTTCTAAATAAATACAGCTACAGACACCATCAATTTTAATTACTCTTTCTGAAGTTTCTGCTCTTCTACTTGTTGGAATACATTCTCTCCTCTGTCCATTTGTCAGGCATGAGACTAGAAGGTGACAACACTTCCCTTGTTCCCATTGCTCCTCCATGGACTATTCCAGGGGTAGTATACAACATGACTAACTTACATGTTATTCTACTGGTAAAATTGAGCCCTTCTTCACTCTACATGAACAACAATATTATGGATCAACCAGACCCTGGCAAACTCTAAAACTAATAAAGATATCTATACACACAGCTCACCCAAACCAGGAATTTCTAGGCTGCACTGCTGCCTCCAGCACATGCCCAATATCCACTGGCTGACAAATGAGACTTTCCTAATCCTTCTGTGAACTGACAACCATAATGAAAGTGAAACACGGACATAAGGTGTCTACAGAGAGGTTTTCTAACATGGTTCTTTGACATATAATTCCTCTCTATGTCCATCAAGAAAGCCAAATGAGAAAAAAGGGTGGCAGCAGTTGCATTTGAATATGATTGAAGGTAGCTCTGTTGTGCTCGCAGGGCAAACAGGGCTTCAGTTTAAACCGAGAAACTCAGGACCTTCAGGAGGACTGAAACCAAGGCCAAAGAAAGCCTTTGGGACTCTCTCACCTCCAGAAACTAATTAGCATATTCCTTGAAATCCACTTGAAATCCAATGTATTTACACACTTCCTAACAAAGTGGTATTTTCTGATGGACTTTTTTAAACCCTAATGTTTTCTGTGAGCTAAAATATTGAGGGACAAAGGCCATGATGTAGACTGTGCTTCTGGAATTGAAGAGCTCTCTGTTTTCCTGTTTATGATGGCCACATAAATAAAATTTAATCAGATCTGTCACAGATAGAACCAGCTGTTCCCTATGTGACATTTGGCAACTAAGAAATTCTAAAAATATTGTGAAGCACATACAGATAAGACAGTGAAACAGGTAACTCAGCAGTGGCACTAACACTTGCCAGACCATTTTCAGTTGCCAAAGCTCATCTTTTTTCAATTAAATCAGATGTTTCTTCATCATTTACTTCGATAAAAAGTTGTTCTTATGCAACATCTATCATTGGGACCTCTTCACTGTTGACAGGATGCAGGGTGCTTTGCAGAGGAAGCTCAGGATATGCCATAAATGCTGATTATTGTTCCCGATTTTCAGCAAAAGCATGAACTTTTCAAAGGCACTGCTTTACATGTGTCTATACTTTATCTGCCCATCAAATTTCTTAGTGAGTACAATTTCAAGCATCCCATTCATGTCACAGTTCAGAGATTGCTGTTTGTTATCACAAAATGGTTTGTGTTGAAAGACTCTAAAGATCATCTAATCCAACCTCCCTGCCATGGGAGATATGTAGTAGATATAGGTGTATATATAGATATATACCTAGACCAGGTATTCAAAGTACTGTCCATCCTGCCCTTGAACACTTCCAGGGATAGTGTGTCCACAACTTCTCTGTTCCATTGCTTCGCCATTCTCATAGAGAAGAATTTCTTCCTTGTGACTAAACATTCTCTCTAAAAGTTTAAAGCCATTACCCCTTGTCCCATCATTACATGCCCTCGTAAAAAGTCACTCTCCAGCTTTCCTGTAGACTTACTGGAAGGCTGCTACAAGGTCCCCCTGGAGCCTTCTCTTCCTCAGGCTGAATAACCCAAACTCTCTCTGCCTGTCTTCATAGAAGACATGCTCCATCCCTTTGATCATCTTCATGGCTTCCTCTGGTGCTCCAGCAGCCCTTCTGATATTGTGGGCCCTAGAGCTTGATGCTGTGCACCAGGTGGGCCTCGCAAGACCTGGATATAGCTTGACAGAGATTTTGAGTCCTGCAGAGCAAAGGAGTCCAGGAATACTGTATGTGCTTTAAAATGGATTTTTAAATATACAGGAGCAGGCTGTCTCCATGTATATAAAGATAAGTTGTCAGGGAAAAAGACCACTCTGGGAGGTATTTTGGGAGGACTACAGGGATGTTACAGGTCATGTTGGAAGAAGACTAGACTGGCCAAAGCCCAACTAGGACTTCATTTGGCCACTACAATTAAAAACAACAAATATACTGGCAGCAAACAGAGGGTCAAGGAGTGTCTCAGTTTGCTGAATGCAGAGGGCAGTGTAGTGACAGGGGAAAGGCAGAGGTACTTAATGTCTTTTTTTTACCTAGGTCTTCTGTATCAAAACTGGTTGTCCTCAGGATACCCAGCTCCTTGAGCTTGAAGTTGGTGGTCAGGAGATCAGTGAAGCCCCCATAACCCAGGAGAAGATGGTTAGTGATCTGCTACGTAAATTACACACTCACAAGTCTGTGAGTCCATGCAAGAATAATGAGGGAACCGCAAAAGAACTTACCAAACCACTTTCAGTCATCTGCCAGCAGTCCTGGTATTCTGGCTTCATCTAGGATGGTGTTAATTTCAGGGGCTATTAAGAGTGCAGTTTTGGATTCAGAATGAGAATGACATTGATAACACGCTGACATTTTGAGTTTTTCCCAAATCATGTTTATCAGAAGGATTTTTTTTTCCTTGTCTCATGCTCTGCCAGTGAGGAGATAAGCAAAAGAAATTGGGAGAAGCCTAGCTGGGACAGGTGATGTAAACTGACCAGAGAAATATTCCATACCCTATGACATCATGCTCAGTATATAAAGTGAGGAAAAGGAGGAATGGGGCACATTTGGACTGATGGCTTTTGTCTTCCCAAGTAACCATTATATGTGATGTGGGCCTGATCTCCTGGATATGTCTGAACACCTGCCTGCCTTTGGGAAGGAATGAAATAATTTCTTGTTTTGTTTTGATTCTGTGCCACGGCTTTTTTTTCTCTAATAAACTTCTATCTCAACTCATGAGTTTTCTATCTTTTGCCCCTCTAATTCTCTCCCTAATCCTGCTGATGTGGGGAGTAAGCAAGTGGCTGTGTGGTGTTTGAATGCTGACCAGGGTTAAACAAAACACCTGGTTTACCAGGCAAGTCCTAGCTGACTGGAAATTAGTAAATGTAATGTCCATCTACAAGAAGGGTCAGAAGGATGGTCTGGGGAGCTACAGGCCTATGAAACCTAACTTTGGGTCTGGGCAAGGTTATGGAAGAGATTATCCTGAGTGCCATGACATGGCACATGCAGGACAACTGGGGTATCAGGCCCAGCCAACATAGATTTATGAAGGGCAGGTCCTACCTGACGAATCTGATCTCCTTTTACAACAAAGAGATCCACTTAGTGGAAGAAAGCTGTGTATGTAGCCTCTCTAGACTTCAGTGAAGCATTTGACACCATCTCCCGGAGCATTCTCCTAGAAAAACTGTCTGTTTACAGGTTGGATAGGTAGGCTCATTGGCTGGGAAAAAATGGATAGATGGCAGGACCCAGAGACTTGGAGCTAAATCCAGTTGCTACCTGTGTTCCCCAGGGCTCAGTTTTGGGCTAGTCCTGTTAAACATCTTTATTGATGATCTGGACCTGGGGTTTGAAGGCACCCTTAGTAAATTTGCAGAAAACACTACATTGGGTGGGAGTGTTGATCTGCTTGAGGATAGGAAGGCTCTGCAGAGAGGCCTGTATGGACTCAATCTAGGGGCTGAAGACAGCAGCATGAGGTTCAATGAGGTGAAGTTCTGGGTTCTGCATTGGGTCTCAGCAATCCCATGCAACCTTACAAGCCTGGGGAGAAGTAGCTCAAGCACTGTTCAGCAGAAAGGAGTGTGGGGGTGCTGGTTGACGGCTGGCTCAATATGAGCCAGGAGTGTGCCCAGGTGGCCAAGGAGGTAAATGGCATGTAAATGGTAAATGATAGATGGCCTGAATTAAGAATAGTGTAGTCAGCAGGACTAGGGAAATTATCATCCCCCAGTACTCAGCATTGGTTCTTGAGTACTGCATTCAGGTCTGGGTGCCTCACTTTAACAGGGACGTGTAGGTGCTGGAGCCTATCCAGTGAAAGGCAAGGTCATGAAACATCTAGAAAACATGTTTTATGAGGAACAGCTGAGAGATCTGGATTTGTTTAGTCTCAAGAAGAGGAAGGTCGGGGGAACTTTATTACTCTCTATAACTACATGAAAGGAGGTTGCAGTGAGGTGGAGGCTGGTCTCTCCTACTGTGCCTGCAAAGAGAGAACCAGAGGAAAGGACCTTAAGATGAGACAATGGAGATTCAGACTTAATATTTTATTTAAATTTTCACTGTTAGGCTGGTCAGGCATTGGAAAAGGTTGCTCAGGAAGGTGGTGGAATCACCATCCCTGGAGGTCTTTAAGAGGTGTCTCAATCTGGCACTGGCTGATATGGTTTAGTGGTTTAGGACTACAGTGGTAATGCTGGGTTAATGGGTGGACTTGATGAACTCAAGGGTCTCTTCCAACCTTGATTCTATGAGAGTAACAGCATGAGGAATGACCGAGACTGAAGAGATTTATTGTGTACTTAGCAACTCAACCCCAGCAACTGGGAAGAAGGTTAAAGTCTATTTTCCTTCCTTTCCTCCTTCAATGTGCAAATCAGAGCAGGGAACCAGCAGATGCCAGTGTTGATGTACCACTACTGTAATAGCTAAAAAAGTGGGGTTTTACGGCATAAAAACAACCAAAATCAAACAAAAAATACCTGCAAGCTGCATCTGCAGCTTCCACAAACTAGCACATCTTGTATGAAACTCATAAAGCTCCTTGGATATGTGCCTTTGCATTCTTCTTTGTCCTCAGATGAAACATCTAATTCTAGTGTTGAAAGGGGCTTCAGTGCTTTCTCCATTCTTAAGAAATCAGCAGGCAACTGAAGTCACTTCATGGAGCTTTAAGAATTGTGAGTAGCAGATGGAAGTTTAAGTCTCACAGCTAGGGTTCCAAGTACTAAAACAAGAACTCCCCAACACAGCCGCCACTGCTCATACCTCCACAGAGAAAAAATCAGCTTGAAAAGCAATCATGCAATTTTGGAACCATATGTTTTGAAATAAGGTCTCCAAGCTCCACTGCTAACAGTGACCTGTAAGGAGCTCCCACCTAATCTTCATTGATATATTTTGCACAGCAGAAGGTTTCAATCTTAGCAGCGTTTTTAGCAACCACTAGAGAGTGGAAGGAAGACTAACATGTAATTGCTTGGAGTCTTATGGAAGTTTTGGCTATGCTTTGTATGGTGTCCAAGTCCAGAGCTGAATAACACATGTCTGAATAAAAGACTGTCTTCTGGACAGGAGCAACGAAGCAAGGAGAATAGAACAGAGCAAGAGACTCAAGATATTTTTCTGGCAGCAGCAGCTATTGAGAGCATTAAGCAAACAATCAACACATCCCTGAGAAACATTTCTTGCAGGGTGAGGACTGCTTAGGTAAAAGGGGAAACTGATTAAAGGCAGGCCCAGCCTCATGAAACAAAGTGCAGAGGCAGCTGGCAGCCCATCAGCAGCCAGGGAGTGAAAGTTCTGTGTGATGACACTCAGTATAAACTGTTCCATAACCTTACTTGGTACAGAGGTCAGGCTAACTGGCCTATAATTGCCAGAATCCTCTTTCCCACCCTTTTTATGAATGGGCGTCACATTGGCCAGCTTCCAGTCATCTGGAACCTTGCCAGTGAACCAGGACTGCTGGTAAATGAGGGAGAGAGGCATCACAAGCTCATCTGCCGGCTCCCTCATCACCCTGGGATGGACCCATTTGGTATCATGGATTTATGAATAGCCAAGCAGCTTAGGAGTTCTCTGACTGCCACCTCTTGGATAATGGGGGGACCATTCTGCTCCCTGATATCATCAAGCAACCCAAGAGGACAGTTATCCTGAGGGCAAGTCTTCTCACTAAAAACTGAGACAAACAAGGTGTTAAGCACCTTTGCCTTCTCCTCATCTAAAGTAACAAAGTTCCCTCCTGCATTTAATAAAGAACAAAGGTTAGTCTTACCCTTCCTTTTACCATTCATACATTTATAAAAACATTTTTTGCTATCCTTTATGAAAGTCACCATTTTAAGTTCAAACTAAACTTTAGCCTCCCTAATTTTCTTTCTACATACTCTAGCAGCCCTCTTAAATACTACCTGAGAAACCTGACCCTCCTTCCACAGACTTTTTCCTGAGTTCCTCCAAAATCTCCTTGCCTATCCATGCAGGACATTTGCCTTGTTGACTAGTCTTTTGGCACATAGGGACAGTCTGTTCCTGTGCCCTCAAGATCTCCATTTTGAGGCACACTCACCCTTCCTGAACTCCTTTATTTTTAGGGATTACTTCCCAGGGAACTCTCTGAATAAGTTTCCTGAATAAGCCAAAGTCTGCCCTCCAAAAGTCCAGTGTAAAAGCCTTATTAGCTCCTCTTGACTTCATAAAATATTGAGATTTTTATAATTTCATGATCACTATGCCTCAAGCGGTCTCCAACCACCACATCTCCCACACCAACCCATTTCTATTTACAAAGAACAGATCTTACACAGTCCCTCCCCTGGTGGGCTCACTCACCAGCTGTGACAAAAAGTTCTCCACAAACTCTAAAAATTTCCTGAACTGTCTTTTTACAGCTATACTAAGTTCCCAACAAATGTACAGCAAGTTGAAATCGCCAACAAGGGCTGATGATCCAGAAAAATTCTCCAGCTGCTTATAGAATGAATTGTCCACCACTTTTTCCTGGCTGGGTGGACAATAACAGACTCCCAGTAGGATGTCAGCCTTGTTGGCCTTGCCCTTAATTCTTACCCATAGGCATTCAACTTTGTCATCATTAGTTTCAATACCTATGGCATCCCTAATATCAAGGGCCATCCCTCCACCTCTTCTCCCTTTCCTATCTCTCTTGAAGAGCTGGTAGCCACCCAGTGCAGCACTCCAGGCATGTGAGTCATCCCACCATGTTTCTGTGATGGCAATTACATCACAGCTCCAGTGCTGCACCATGGCCTCCAGCTCTTCTTGTTTGCTGCCCATGCTGCACACATTAGTATACACACACCTCAGCTGGGCTGCTGATATTGCTCCTAACTCAGGTCTATCACCTTTGGGCCTGCTTCCAGAGAGAACAGCTACATTGACTTCCCCCTTCAAACCTAGTTTAAAGCCCTCTCAAAAAGTTTGGCCAGTTTACAAGCTAAAAACCTTTTACCCTTAACAGAGAGATGGAGCCCATCTGGTTCCAATAGGCCAGGTGTCGTAAAAGGTGCCCCATGATCAAAAAGTCCAAAATTCTGCCAGTGGCAGCAACCCTTGAGCCACTTATTGATAATGTGAGCTCTCCTACTCCTTTCACCATTTTTCTCAGCCACCAAAGGGACTGAGGAAAAGACTACCTGTACCACTGCCTTATCAACTACTTGTCCCTGTGCCCTAAAGTCCTTTTCACTTGCCCTGACCTTCCTCTTTTCAATCTCATCACTGACAGCCTGGAGTATCAGCAGCAGGTAGTAATCAGAGGGCTGAATCAGCCCAGAAAGTCTCTCAGTAATATCCTGGACCTGGGCCCCAGGGAGGCAGCAGACTTCTCTGTGGGGTAGGCCCTCTGTTCCCCTTAGAAGGGAATCCCCCCCCATGATTATCCTTCTTTCCTTTTTGATGTTAGAAGTAGTAATCCTTCTCACAGATGAGTCATAATTTGGAGGCTCACTGTGCAGATAATTTTCTTCTAAATCATCTGGCTGACTCTCCAACCAGGTGTTTGTACCTATTCGGAAGTGGCACCTAACTTGGGAGTGGGGGTAGGGAGGAATTTTTATTATTACCTCCTCAAGCAGGTACCCACTTCCACTCTCCTTCATCTACCAGGTGTCCTTTTATTGTCTGAGAGTGAGAGGCATGGGAGTCCTCTAACTCTTGGTGGGCTTCCTTCAAAGATGGAAGGGCTGAACTCCACCAATCTATTTCCCTTTCACTTTCCCTGATACTCTTTAGTCTTTCAACTTCCTCTCTAAGCTCAGCCACCAGTGAAAGGAGATTGTTCACCTGTTCACACCACAGGCAGGTTTCCTCTGCAACATCTCCTAAAACCACTGATAAGCTCAAGCAGTTCACACAGAAAGGTCTGGACAGACGCATCCTTTTTTGAGGGTTCCACCTGATTACATACACTCATATTAACTACAATTTTTAATCATGTACAAACCATTACTACCAGAAATGCTAAAATCTACCAGTCAACAGAAATGCCATGCACAATTCACAGTAAACCTTATTAGCAAGAAATCCTACAACTGTGACTGCTCAAACTGCTTCACAAACTGCTGTGCCACATCCTCAGAGCTGTGCCATGCCCTCAGAGCCTGCCCTGCCCCTGTTTGCCTGCCCTGGATCACTGTACTCTCCAGAGGCCTCTTTTAATCAGCCCGCTACTCAGAGATGGAGGAAGCCCCGCCCCAGACATGGTGACCCTCAAGCACAAGGAGCACACCTGCTCAGCATTCTCACAAACAGCCACTCAGTGATAGAGGAAGCCCCACTCCAGTCCTGCATGGCCCTCATGCACAAGGAATACACCTGCTCAGCATTCCCACAAAAAAACACTCAGTCAGGTAGAATCCAAATCAGCATGCTCTATTTAAACTCTATATTAAACAGAAATTCAATAAATCCTAATAGAGGGTTTGTTTTGTGTGAGTCTTCTGTTAGGAAGGCTCACAAGACAGGTGTCATCTACTTTGATTAGGTTCCTTCACAAAACCTGCTTCCTGGAATGATTCTTTGAAAGAAATATGTTAATGCATGTCTCTTGTATTGCTTAAAGTCCTACAGAAGTTTTGGCTATGCTTTGCAAAACATACCATAGTTGTTCACACAAAGTAACACCCAAAAAGCAACTCAAGTTTAACTTGAACCCATTTGTTTTCAACTATTGCCCTATCCTTCCTTCATTTCTTTTGCTTCTGCTGTTTCCAAGACTCCTTGGTCCCTTCCCCCCTACCTTTCTCTTGAGGGCTGAAATTTTAATAACTCTAACATGTGAGGCTGAGGAAAAAAAACAAACATAAACAGTTCTGAACACAGGAAGGGGTGTAGTTTAATATAGTAACACTCCTCTTTGTCATAGGTAAGAAATTATGGGCAAATACATGGTTGACAGGATTTTACATACTGAGAATATGAAAAGCACCAGACATTGTTTCCAAATAAGCTAGGCAGAGACTAACTTTTTCTTTTCTGCTGTGCCAAGTTCTTTAAGCACAGATATTTTTTCTACTCAGGAGGCAGTGTACAGTCACCTCATGGCAAGTCAGGCTTAACATATAAGTTAATAAGTACAATCAAATTAGTGGAAGATGAATTTGCTGCCATTACAAATGCTATTGGAGATGTTTTCCAGTTGTGCCTTCACTGTCTATTTTTGTCCTTATGCATCATGCCAGTGCTAGAAATGGTGTACATTGCAGTGGGGAAAAAGTCTCTATGCTGCAGCTAAGGGCAAGATTATTGAAAACAGAGGATTCAATTAAATATAATTCAGGCTATAACAAAACTTTACTAATATAACATCTGAAGTAATTAGCATTCCAGTAACTACTTACATCTTAAAATACTTCATTAATGGCATTTCTGTATTTCCACTTGAAAGTGTTCAATGTAAGAAGCAGTTCCATTTAAGGAAGTAAATGGATCTTTTGCTAAGATAAAGTAACTTTATTTATGGAGAACAGGTATGGAAACTGATGGAGATTTTGAAGGGACAGAAAGAAAGAAAAAAAAAAAAGTGCTACAATAATTTTAACAGTGGGAGGAAATTGGAGGAGATGAAAAAAAATGTACTACTTACAAGCCTCGGAGACGAAGCCAGATTTTCTCTATTTGCTCTGGCTGTAGGTATTTCAGAGAGTTGCTCTCAAATTCTTCAATTTCCTTAGTCGGTGACTCCATAGCTGCAGATTACCACTTTGGTTAAAGCTCTGCAATGACAACTGCTGCCTCCACACACACACACTCTCCCCCTTTAATGCTGTTGGGGACCAGTTAACATTTCTGGCACACACTTCTCCCCCATCCTGCAAATGGAACTGTGTGGGCAGATCTGGAGAGCTCAGGTGTACACGGGGGGCAGTTGTGCCAGCATGCCACCATCCTCAGGCTGAGCAAGAGGATCAAAGGCTCATCTCCAGATTGCAAAACCACACAGATTTTTTCCCTTTGTTTTTTGTTTCATTTTGCTTTTACAATAAGCCAAGGATACAGCCCATAATAGCAGCTGAGGGATCTTTATCTGGGGAGGAGGGGAGGAAAATCCCTTGCTGACAAGTGAGCTGTGTGTGCAGGGGCTGCTGTGGGCAGTCTGACAGCTGCAGGGGTCCCCAAGGCTGCAGCTCTGCCTTACCACGTTGCCTTTTGCTGTGCAGGTGGCAGTACACAGGCCCCTTTCAGTCCAGTCCCCACCAGGTCAGCCTCACCCTCTCTCCCTAGCTGTATTTTTTCCCACTCACCAGCAGCGCTGCAAACAGGCTTGAAACCTGACAACTGAGGAAGAATTAATCTGTCAACACAGCCCAAGAACAGATTCACTCTCAGCTTCCCTCTTTGCTTCCCTCTCTTTCATGTGCATGCACATCCGCAGACAGATGAGGGAGAACAGGCTATTGGAGAAAGACTGAATTTGATTAAAAACCCAACCAAGAAAAATCATTGACTAAAAAATGAAAAAGGGGAAATAACAGAAAGTGAGCCACTCACTTCTGGCAAACAGCTATCTACTTCCTTGCAGTCAGACTGCTCTCCTGAGAGAGACACGCAAAGCAGGGGCTGTAAGGTTTCAACAGGGGCAAAATCCACTTTTAAAGCAAACAAATCAGTAAAGTGCCAGTGCTTGAAAATGCTCAGAAGATAAGTCACTTGAAGAGAAATCAAGTCCAACACATTAGTCACAGATGTTTCTTTGTGTCAGTGTCTTAGAATAAGAGGTTTGCACAGTGGAGGTTAAAACTCAGTTTTGCAAAAGATGCCTGCCTCTGGCTCCCCTGAAGCATCCCCAGAGATACTGGCCCCCAGAGACATGCCTCTCTACACCTGCAGGGTTCATGCTCTGAGCACGAGGAAGAACAGGGATTTCTTTAATTGCACCAGCCCAATCAGTGATCTCTTAAACTCTGCCAAAATGTCTGCACGCTTCTTTTTAGTTAATTTTATTGATGTGATGCTTTCAGCCAAAGCGATCAGAGCAGAGGGAAAATAACTGTCAAAATATTGTCTCAGCCTTAAAACACATTTTGCTGCATATTGCAAAAGCTGTCTTTTGAGAAGTAGAGCCTGCAGTGAAAGAATTAGCATCTCACACAGTCAAGTAGCCTGTGACTTGGAGAAGTCCCCTCTTCTTTGCAATAACATTCAACAATATGTCTGCAGTGCTAGGTCCCAGGCAGGTCTCTGACACACTTGATGTTGCTTTTCAGAAAGGTCTTTGTATAATGAATGTCATCCTTCCCATTGCTAGGTGCCAAATTGTATCAGCCATCACTCTAAGCAGTTTCAATCCCTTCCTAGAAGTAGTTCTTCAGTAGTTACCCAGTTAGAGTGCTGCTGCAGATGTTAACCATCTCTAGCTCTCTGCAGCTGACTAAGATTCTCAAATATAACCAGAGAACAGCTGAGTGAAGTTGGTACACATTAAAGAAAAGAGACAAGTTATGGGAAATAAAAATATGAATAATTCTCTAGGTGGTCCTTTTTCCCCTTGTGGATTACAAAAGACAAGCCAGCATGTTTGCTCTAGGAACCTCTTTTGAATGATACAAAGAACTGCACATTTTCTGACAAAAGTTTGGGGCATATTATCTTCTTACATCCCTGCTTTAACAATACAGTGCTATTTTTCACTGCTTGTGCTACTTTCCATTACACTGATGCCCATCAGTAAACTGTTAGCATGTTCACACATCACTGCCTTTTATTAGTGAGTAAAGTAGTTACAAAATATTGCCTTTTTTTTTTCACACATTTTATTTTAAGAAGGTACAGAGGAAGTAACTGGGAGAAATGGGAATGCAGAATATTGGTAGCACTGGGTTTGAGCTCAAGTTTGGGATTCCCTTTCTTGTTTCAGTCCTGTGGTCTGATTTTGTGATAGATGTCATCAAAATAGCAAACACCAAGGCAGTGGCTGTAAAACGTTATGAATTTGTGCCATAAGTATCCGACATAAATACATATCATATTGCTTGCCTTGTCCTTAAACTTATGGCTCACCTCATGGTGAGAGAGTAACTTCCAAGAAGACAAAATTTACAGGCCAAGTAAGCATCCCTCCTTCAGTTCTCACATTAATTGCTGCATTAAGGCAACAAGTTGTAGGCAACCAAATGGCACCATTTGGTTTCACTTCATTTAGAGAGCTTGACAATCATGATTGCCATTTGATGGATATAAGCAGTAAGCCACGTCCTGGTGGATTAGCCATGTCTTTACAGCAGAGGGGAGGTCAGATGAGCCAATGTCCACCTGCCTGTCAGAAACATCTGTTGTTCAGCCTTACACAGGTGATGACCAAGCTGGTAGGGCAGATAGCACAGTGCATGTACCGTTGCAAGCACCTATGGCTGAAGAAACACTACACAAACTTTATCCCTGGAATCAAAAAATCACAGAATATTCTGAATTGGAAGGACCCACAAGGATCTTTGAGTCAAACTCTGAAGTCAATGGCCCATATGGTGATCAAACCCACAAGCTTGGCATTAGAAGTCCCATGTTATAACCAACTGAATTAATCCTAGTAATTTTTTGTATCCAAGCACTTCCCCAATCTATCTCTAAGCAGCTTCAAGCGGGGTCCAGGACAACACTGTTGCCTTCAAACGGGTCTAACTTGAGTCAGACACTGCATTTCCCTCTGCTGCTCTGTTACCTGGCATGAGGAACAACACAGGATGATTCCTTCCTTGGCCCTTGAAGCAGCCCTCTTGCCTCCTCTGCTTGCCTGTAGGAAAAGAGCCAGGTCACCCATCTCAGGCAGCTCAGAAACTCCCTTCCTAGGTCACTAGGTCAGCACTGTCAGTGGCAGCAAAGGATAAAGAGCAATGAGATGGAGAGATGGAGGTCCCAGGCAGGCCAGTTATACACTGATAAAGGATTCACTGATTGTCTCCTTTATCACAGCACACAGATTTGGGCAAATCTGGGGGCTTCATCCTCTTTTCCTCCTCTTCCTCGGTTGAGGACAATAGTGACAATAGTGACATCAGTGTTAAAAGCCTTTTGATTGAGCAGGAAGGGTCTTAATTACAAGTATTTCTTTCAGTTCTGAAGGACTGAAGATGTAAGAGGATGCTGACATACAGCAGAGAGGTGTAAAAGGCAGCTGAGAAGAGTAGAATCCACATTGTGCCTCCATGACAGCAGGCATTACTGTAAAACAGTCAAAATACTAGGGAGTGCAGGAGTAGGTCTGCCTTTCTCAGAATGGTGGTACAAGTATCTCATGCATAGTCCAAGGAGAAATCAGAGCCACCTCTGACATATGTGGCTGCAAATTAGACTCTGTCCTCATGTTAAACTTACCAGCTTCCTTAACCTACAGTTAAGGAAGGAAAGGAACCTACAGTTCCTTTTCTTTACATTTTTAAATGAAGACTAGAAAAACAGTGAGAAAGTTCAGAGACCTCCTTACTTTCATGAGAGCAAAGTAGGTATAGCAGTAACATTCAAAAGGCCAACTGAAAGGCATCAAAAAATGCTTCCAAGACAGAAACAGCACTTTGGTGAGCATGAGCAAACTGAAACAATAATTTCAGACAGCAAGTTATATAAAGTCCTTGCTAGATTGCAACAAAAATGGAGAAGCTACCCCATGCTGAAGGGCTAGCATGAGATACTGGAAGTGTATTGACATGTTGTCTATCCCTACATATTGCCTGTGTCTATTCCTACATATTGCCTATTGTGATTGCTCCATATTGCCTGTGTGAATGTTGAAACAAGTTTTATAATTAGTACAACTATAATATATTCATATGTCTGTCCATGTAAAAATAACCCAGAATAAATTTTATTCTATTACCACTAATGCATCCAATCAAAATTGTAGTAAAGTAGGTTGTCTTTTCTAAATTTATTATAAATCTGAGTTGGATCCCTGAACTTCAGTTATGTCAGTATGATGAGTCAGCCAATAACATATTCCAAAATGTTTTGCTAATTCTATATTCAAACAGTTGTAAAACACTGACATGTCTTCTAATTCTGCTAATGCCAAAATAAACTAGGCAGATTTTTCCCAGTCTTTATCCTAGCAGGAAATAGCTTCTTGCTCCTTTTCAGTTAAAAGCAACTTTTTATTTGTTTTGTTTGGAAGGGAGTTAGGAGGAGGAAGACATGTTCAATTATGTAACTGAATTGCATTGGCCCTATTTATTTTTCATGTTGAGGTTTAGGTGAGTGATGGAAGATATTCAGACAGTTCCACTTTTTAGTTTTATTAAATTACATCTAGTACTTCTTAAACAGTAGTTTCCAAGTGAAATTTCGTCTCTTTTTCTGCCCAAGGTTAGACTTTAGGGTTTTGTTGGCAACTGACACACCAGAGCCACACAGCCATTAATACCGATGTTGGGAAGGATGAAAGTTTGACAAGAAAGTTTAACAGATATGTATGCTTGGCAGAAAGATTTTTGAATGTAGAGTCTGAAGAAGGAATAGAAATGAAAGCAAGTGTTGATATAGAAGAAAAGAATCGCTGAGCCAGTTTTACTGGATAACTAAGAAGGCAAAGGGTATGTTAGTTAGAAGGGGGTTTTATGGCTTACAGCAAAGGATAAACCCACCTCAAACAAGAAGATATTTTATCAAGCAGAAAGATACCACAGGCACTGCCAACAAGACTGCCAATGTTGCAAGTAGAAAAAAGGTCTCAGAATTTTCCACTGCAAGAAAACTGAAAAACAACATCTAGCTTAAACTGTAACATACTAATCACTTTTAGTGATTGGAGAATAGTAACATGAATATGGTAATTATTGTAGGTATGATAGGCTATAGGTAAAAGTTAAGGTATAGACTGATTCTTCTGTATTAAGATGCTCAGCAAAGTATATAATGCATTGTAACCAAAACTAAGGAGTCTTCGGGCTCGACTGCAGCTGGAGCTGACAGCTGTAGGCACAGGCTCTGTCATCCACAATCCTGGACTGCTGTAACATCTTGGATGTAATAAACTGCACTTTGAAGAGCTGCCTGAAGTCCTGCATCTCTCATTCAGGGTCTTACAGTGATTAACCTAGTCTCTTTCTTCCTAAATCCACTTATGTGGTCACACAAATGTGGCAGATTTAGCACATTTGGAGTTCATGAAGGCCTCAATTTTTTTTTTTTTTTTTTTTTAACAGGCAGTGGAACCGAGAGCTGCAATACTAGTAGGGACATGGCTAAAAGTAAAATGAGGATGTTGGGTAAAATATCTTTCACAGTACACTTCACTGTCACAGCTGACCTGTCTTCCCTGCTTGTGCTTGCTCATGAAAACCCTAAGGAATCAGCTGCTTCAACAGAGCAAAAGGAAGGCTAAAAAGGATTGTAATACTCTGTTCGTTATGAGAGGTAAACACCAGGGTGTAAAAAAAAAAAAACAACAGCAAACTTTACCTTTAGAGGAACAATTTGCCACAAGAGCAAAATGAAATAGCAGGCCATGAGTACATCTTGAAAGATGGAAGATTTCTACCACAGCACTGAGTTTCTGGAAAAGGCTCCTGACGGGTACAGCACAAAAGGAAATTCCCACCTCACTTAGGTGAAGATGAAGGTTCCCCATGCTAGACAGGAGTTATATAGACAGCAGGCTAGACCCAGCCAGCTGCACCAAGACTTGTGCCCTGAAGATATTGATGCCTCTGCAGAGAGTTCTTAGACAGATACCCACAAGAGAGGACAATCAGCTTAGAGCAACACACTCTTCTGAGAGGGAAAAAAAAGGTAACAGGAGTTTCTCCTCTGGGAGGAGAGGAAAGAAGTTAGCAAATAGTTATTCAGTAAAAATAACTCTTTACTTCACAGAAGATGCTTCTTTAAAGTCTTAAAAGGTGTTCCTCAGAGACCACTCTTTTCTCAGCTCCATTGGCTGAGCTGCCTTGAACAGCTTAAGCACTTTTTAACTTCCTCCCCTCTCCCCTCTCATGTCTTCTGATAGAAAAAGGAAAGACATATCCTCAAAACCTGAATTACCTTTTTCCCTTTGATGAAAATATTACTTTTGTGAGCCTGCAGGTACTTTAAGCACATTACTGTACTAGCATGTTCCCCATCCTCTTTTGCTGCAACTACTCTTACTGCAATTATTAATTCTTACATTGCTTAAAGCCAGTATCATTTATAATAAATAAAAAAATTACAGAAAAAATGTCATAGCAAGAAAACACTTTATGGATGTGTGGAAGAGGTTTTGCAGCAACTTCTATGAGCCAGAGAGAGTTTGATAAAAGGATCCATGTTTACCCCTGAAAGAATTTTCTACCAAGATCATTGACATAGAAAACAAGAAAAAAAGAAGGATAAATGAGAGAAACCTGCAACTACCTATTCTAATAAGCTTTTTCTTTGTCTCTCGTGACCAATGAGTTAAGTGTAAACTTATGAGTTTTGTAAGAATGTATAAAAATATGCATGCTAAAAGAAAAACAGGTTTGAAGCCTTCTGAAAATTGAGTGTGTTGCTTTGTACAACATGGATGTAGCCAAGCCGACTCCAGACACTTTCCAAATAAAGAAGATGTTCACATCAGGGAAACAGTATTGCAGAACAGTTTGAAGAAGGGTTGAAGCGGTCCTCTTTTGTAGGCAATAACTGGCATCCCCATTTCAGGATGCACAGGACATAGGATTCAAAGGCAGTTTATACCCTCCATCCTGCTACTGTGAAACTAAATCCTCCTTGTCTTCTCTAAAAGTGGATGGTGTCTCCTTTGACCAGAATGTTTCCCAGGCATGCACCCATTGAGACATAACATGCTAAAGGATTTTGATTGCCTTTATAATTCAGAGAAATTACATGGGCTTCGTACTGCTATTCTCCCTTTTCATTATCATGTTGGACAGAAAAATATCCTAAAACAGACCAATTAACATATTGCAAAGAACATGAATACCTATGAAATCCTGGAAATTGCATATTACAACTGCAGGAAATATAAGCTTTCTTAATAGCAAGAGATTTACCAGTAGCACTGAGAGGATGATAAACAAAAGGCAAAAGGGTTTGCCTTTTGTTTATCATCCTCTCAGTGCTACTGGTCCACATTGTGAAAGGAAAATCACCAACTTATGATAAATCCTTACACTTCCAATGAATGTTTAAAATAAATTGTGCAGTAAATTACCTAAAAGTCATAGTCTTCATTCTACATCAATAAGGACTGGGTTTTAAACTGATTTTTCAAGCACTGCTAGAAGATCACAAGTTATTTACAACTTCCACTTCACCCATAATATTCACCACTGTCTTATGGCATTTCACTGGCAACACCAAAAGTTATCAATAAGTAGAAATCTACTAAATAATACTTCATGAATAATCCTGCACTGGAAGAACAAGTGATATTCCTAAACTCTCATTTAAGCTAATTCCTGCCATTTCCATTCAAATTTTCATTGAAATTGGATCCATTAGGGTCAGACTTCGGCAACATTTTGTCTACCCTCACATCTAACCTCTTTCCCCATTTCCACTTAAATTCTTAAATCCATTCAGTAGTGGCCCCATTTGTGCAAATTTGGCCACTACTGAATGGATTTAAGAATTCAAGAAGTGAAGCAATAGGCAGGAACAGTGCAGGAGAGGTCAGGAAAAAATACCATAATGTTTCCTATATACAGCATAAGGGAATCACCATGACTAATCTCCTTCTCACAGTTTATTGGTAAAGTTTTGATTTGGCAAAGGGTACTCCTTTTGCCTTACTCCTGCCTTACAGGCCTCGACTGTTCACCTTCATGTCCAAATAAGCAGAAAATACGTAGAAAGGTCTCAGCCAAATCCTGTGCAAGAATATCCAGAACAGCAACTATGAATGTCCTCTTCAGATGCCTCAGTTTCACCATGTAGGTCCAACACATAAAAATCTGTGTACTTTCACATACAGACAAAAAAAAAATAATCTATCTGCAATGTAGTAGGGAAGGGGAAAACTTATATAAAGGGGCAAAAATGGAAAACTATGTTTTGAAGATCTCTCAACTACAATCACTGCATCTCTGACATGAAAAGATTTTGGAACTCTGCACAAGTGGCTTGTGAAATTACTTATCTAGGTTACACCTAAGAAAACATTAAGTATTTTTTGTACATGCCATAACATTAAAAAAGTCGGCCTGGAGGGGTATTTTAATAAGAAAGAAGATTACAATTAAATAACTTCTGAATCAAGAAGCTATTACATTATTGTCCTTAAGGAACAAATCTATCTTTGAGAGAGAAGTGGGTTGTATGTCTTTCCTTCAGATAAATATGATTCAGTGTCATAAATCCGTAAGTCCATATGCAGTCCAAAGTATCTACTAGTTTCATTCATGACTTCATGTGTTTCATTCTCACCTGCTACCTTGACTAATTAAAAATATGGTTAGCAGCAATTGGTTCACCAGTCAGTAAACATTTGATTTATATGCATGAAGCATTTGTTACCATCATAACTCAAACCTAAGTATTTCCTAAAAGTATTATTATTGCTTTTGGATTCCCATGGTTTTAAATGTTTATCAAGACTCAAATTATTCTTTTTCTACATGTCAATTGCGACCATCTGCACAGAGGGTAAAATTGTATCTGTGTACATAAATACATGTGGTGGTTTGCAGGTGGTTTTCCCAGGATGAGGAAAGCGACGAGAATCTGACTCCATGTTTCTGAAGGCTGATTTATTATTTTATGATAGATATATATATATATTATTAAAAATATACAAAAAGAATAGAAGAAAGGACTTCTTCAGAAGGCTAGCAAGGAAAGGAAAAGAATGGAATGATAACAAAAGCTTGTGACTCTCAGAGAGTCCAAGCCAGCTGACTGTGATTGGCCATTAATTAGAAACAACCAACATGGACCAATCAAAGATGCACCTGTTGCATTGCAGAGCAGCAGATAATTATTGTTTAAATTTTTTTCCTGAGGCGTCTCAGCTTCTCAGGAGAAAAAATCCAAACAAAAGAATTTTTCATAAAACATGTCTATGACAAATACATGAGTGTTTTTGAGTAAAAGCGTGAGACTGGACACAAGAATGTTAAGGTAAAAAAGGCTAGTACGAAAAGTTTAAAAAGAAACACTATAAAAGTACACAAACAGCCCTGTGCAACTCTGATACATGCCAACAATTTGAGAAATCTTGTAGATATGTGATTTTCATATATATTTTCATATTGTATCATATAGACCGTATTGTGATATAAAATTCTGACAGTCAAATTGATTTTTATTTCTATATCTTTTATTTTAAAAAAAGCAAGCAAGAGCAGCACTAGGTGGCCAGGGAGTCACTGCTCCACTCACGGCACACACCACTTAGAAGTTCAGTAAAGTATATATACTGTTTTTAAGCCTACAAAGCATTTTCCAATATGCTTGGTTAGTCTGAATCAGCAAATATCAATCAATAAGCTGGGATCAGCAGTTTCCTAATCTTTCCAGGTGGTCATTGGCTTCCTGTCCTTCTTGTGGTCATCTGGAGGGAGGCCCTTCAATGGGGCTTGATACATGATTTTGTTAAGTGCATCAAGCTTTTTATTATACATAAGCATTTAGTCACTTTGCTGCAATCTCCTTAGTTTTACCACAACTTCCTCTATTTTATTCTAAGCATCAGCCATCTTGCTACCTCATCTCTTTGCTTCTGTTCCAATGCTTTATTTGGCTATAGAAAGTTTCAAAACCGTTCTTTGTAGCTATCCCAAGGAATGCATCCATTTTCAACACAGCAGATACAAGCATTTGCTGATTCCATTGCTGATTGACACAAATCACGAAAACATTTTTCACATTGCACAGCAAGGTCTTTCATGAGGACTCTTCAGAAATATTAATCACTTTTCAGGTTAGACTAGTCATCTCAGCAACAAGAGTAGATAAGGTGCGTACTGCTAGAAAGCCTGGAAATAGAATCTGGCATTAATAACTTGGTTTTATTTCCACATGTATATTCAAATACACATGAAACTGGTATTAGGAAGGAAGACGTTAGACATGACATTTCCTTTTCATGTACCATCCCATTCAATTATTGCTCCTGCTAGCATGACGCATTTCCATCTCCAGCACCAATATGAAGCAGTTTTATTCTCCCATCTTTTGCTCAAATAATTCCTGTGTTGATATATTTTAGCTAAACCCATGGACTCTGAAAATACTGTGTTTTAATGATAAGTGATAAATATGCAGTGGCACCCCTGAGTATATATTTGGCAAACCATGCCAAAACAGGCATGATTTGAGGCCTGTTGTGCCAATAAAACAGTGCTTAGATTTGGCCTGTCAGTAATGCATCCACTGTAAAATCAACAAATATTAATAAAACTCCTTGTGAATCTTGGCAAGAACTGGATTCAGTGAAAATTCATGATGTCTCAGCATATATGTGTTAAATAAATTTAATGCATAATTAAATAGTCTTAATTGTCTCTAAAACCAGTGATGTATAGCATGTATAGCAAGCCTATTCAGTGGTTCTGACATGCAGCTGGTTACCAGTTGTCACTTATTTCAAATTGGTGCCTTCTCCAGAGACTCTTTCATGGCACTAACTTATAACGATCCAAAGGCTCCTCTAGGAGCCTTCTACTTCTAAGTAATTTCTTGTCTATATGTTTGGCCTGACAGAAGAGGAAATTCTCTCTTTCACTAGCACCGCCTTCATTCTAGCAGCTCCACAATCCTTTATGAAGTGTACTGAAACAGATGCAGCAGAAGAGCCTGAGAAATTTAACTCAAATGATCTGCCAAATTGTGACTTGTGTTTTAATCAGAGCCTAGAAAAAAACATTTTGCTGCAACAATTCATCTTGCATGTGTGCTAAAAAGAAAGGGAAAGACTTTTTCTGCTGCATGTACAAATAATTATTAGAATGGATATTGTCTGCTGTTCTGATTTATTCTCAGTTTAGTGTCCAAGTAAATTACAGAGATTTAATAAATGGTAGGACATGTCCCACCTCACCTCAAAATAACCTCCCAGTTTCTGCAGAAACATGATAATGAAATTAATTTTTTTACTTGTTCACAAATAATTCAGTGAGTAGCTTCAGAAATATAGTGTACTACATTTCAGTTACATCTTAAACAATAAAATTTGCATGTCTGATTTCCTGATATATATACAAATGCATTTTCACATGCCAGTACAAAATTGCCATCAAAGCAGGCATTTGTGGTAGGATTTTGCTGGTTACTTCTTCTTGTTAGGTCAAACAAATAGGTGTTTTGTCTGTGTATTAACTCAAAAGAATCAAAATTGCAACAAGGATCCCAGTCTTTAAAGCTGTAAAGACCTCCTGATTTTAATTACATAATTATGTTAATAACAAAAGAAGGAAACAAAATTATGTAACCTAATCTTTGGTTTGCCTTTGCTTTTTTTTGTATATTCGTTTTAGTCCTGCTTTTCAGCTAAGATTGATCAGCTTAGGATACAGAGAACTCTTGGAGGGACTCCACTCTTCTTATTTGTATTGGAGTCCAATTAAGCAATCCCATTTAAATATTAATTCCAAAACCCTGTTGACTTTCATCTACTGAAGAACTTCAGCATTTGGCCAGGAAAAGTCACAGCTACTTGCTCAAATCACAGCTCCTGCTCTTCTGCTGGGTCAATTCCATCAATATTATGACAGAAAATATTGCTTACAACGCAAACTGAAAAGTGTGTCCCTATCTTTCTTATAAGTCCCCTTTAAGTACTGAAAGGCCACAATGAGGTCTCCTCAGAGCTTTCTCTTCTCCAGGCTGAACAACTCCAGCTCCTTCTCAGGCCTTTCCTCACAGGAGAGGTGTTCCATTCATCTGATCATTTTTGTGACCCTTCTCTGGGCCTGCTGTAAGAGGTCCACATGTTTCCTGTGCTTGAGAACTCCAGGGTTCAACACAGTACCCCAGGTGGGGTCTCATGGAAACAGAGAAAAGGGACAGAATCATCTCCCTCAACCTGTTTGCCATGTTTTTTACAATGCAGCCTGGCATATAGTTGGCTTTCTGGGCTACAAATAATATGACTCACCTTGTCCAGTGGAAGGTGCCCATGCACAGGGTGGAGGGGTTAGAACATGATCATCTTTTGATACAAAAAATACTATGATCCTAAGCCTTATTTTTACAGGATGATAGTCTCTAATTATACAGTGAAATATCTGAAAATAATACCCACGAACTCAAAGGTAAAGCAAGTATATATATCTGTAATATATCTGTATATACCTGTAAATAAGTTTCCAGGTCCCTGAGGTCTATTTGAAGTAAAATACACAGAATTATTTATTGCTCAGGAGATAGTGCAGTGTAGTTGTTTCATACAAAGGCACACAGCAGCACTTACCAGCTATATTGAATAGTCATTTTCTAGAAATACTTATTCATTAAGTACCCCAGAATTAGCCTTCAACTATGAACTTAGGTAAGGTTCCATTAACCACTATGTGCATTTCATTTTCAAATGCCATTAGCTGACACAGTTCCTAGAAAGGTTCTTCCTGATTTCAGGCAACTAAGCACATACTTAGATCTACACACTGCCCAAAAAGACAAATCTGTTTAAACATTATCTAACCTTTTTACTCCAAATACACTTGAAGTATCCTGTGAGAACTTGATCTAGAGTAATTTTCAGCATCAGCAGGGCTAGGTAAAACTAGTGTAAATACGAATTGGGTTTAAATCTGAACAGTTGCCTATTTGAGCCCAGTGTTGTCAGATGTGGGGCGTCATCTTAAAAGCATGGAGCATTTATCTTCTAAAATAGGAATCAATTCCCACCACAGCAGGAAGACCAGACTCTGGGATTCAATTGGAAGAAGTCACATGATTTTGAAAATTTAAAAAGCTTTATTAAATCTTAAGAAAAATACAACAAAAGGACTACATAAGGAAAAAGCTGCAGTGCTGGGAACTGCCTGCATGCATACCATGTGACTGGTTCGGCTTCAACCTGGATGCTCAGACTTTTATACCCCTGGGAGTTCATCAGCCAGCCCTGGCCCCTCCCAAAGTCTGTCAGTCAGCTCTTCTTTGCCATTTAGCAGTGGAGACTGCTTTCTTGTAACTTGACTGGAGGTCAGGTGTTGCCATGCTGTACCCCCTAAGCACCAAGCTTTTCCATTCCCAGCTGCCCCAGGTAAGGGACACCTGTGCAGCCTTCTCTCTACCTGTCCTAGGCAACCCCAGCTGTCTGATGGCAACAATACAGGGCGGGGAAGGGAACTATGGGGAGAACAGAGGACATCTAAACTACAATAACATAACAATACATCACTAAAATTTTTCTTAACATTCACACAGTAGTTATCCTTTAATTGCGAGAGCCAATCGTCTCATTATCCATCTATAACAATCCCCCTTTTTCTATTTTATAAGTTATTTGGCTCAAGTAATAAACTAATTTTTAGTAGTATCTGTTGATGTGGGTGAGGACAGTGGAAAAGAGTTTTAAGCAAAATGATTGGTGGAGTTTGTGAACAGAGGTCCAGTATGGCTTTTACCCCCACCTCCCATGCCTACAGGGTTGCTGCCTGCAGTAGGGTTATTATCATCTTCTTGGTGGCAAGTACAGGGGCCAACCTGGTCTTGCCCTCTGGGTCTCACTATACTTCAGTTTAAAGCAAATTATTTTAATGTTTTTTATTGTTACTGTCCTTAACATATACTTGCAATTTTCATAGAAAAATTATACTAATGACTAATACAATTTGAATTTTCCATTCAAAAATGTTACTTAAACAGTTATTTAAAGCAATTAGAGTAGTCATGAGGTTTTCACTTGTCTTTCACAAAGTACAGTACACATTTATACCTTTTAACAAGTCTACAACAAAATTAAAGCACAAGGTAAAAATGTAAATAACAACAGTTTGAATAGGTCGGTTTGTATTATGGTTTGTATTTGTTATAAACAAAGTTGAACTCTACATATTGTACAGGGGGAGTTAGGGGCTCCTCTGGTCAGTAGAGCTCAGTAGTGATACATACACATTGACACACACAGATACGTTTGTTGTCTCAGGTGAGGCAGCAGCTAGATGCACAAAGCTGTGCATCCAGAGCTGTGTTTCTGGGTGTGCTCAGCCCATGTCTACATGTAGGGGTATGTGCAGAACTAGTACACACACACACAGGTATTTGTTTACTGCTTTAGAGCTCTGGCATGCAGAGGTACCTGTTAGCAGCACACACTTGCACACACCCATGGAACTCTGCATGCTCTACTTGCACACGCTAGCACACTGTGTGTGCCACAGAGACACTCACTTACGTATAGTCTGTATTAATATGCATGTGTTCACAAACACGAGACTTGCTTGTACGTAGAACTTGTGTACACTAACACAAGCATATAAATCTGTGCACCCTATTATGTTTAATATTATTAACACATATATCTTGCATAGGGCTATGCTCACAGTTGCAGAGCTTGTGCACACTCACAAACACAGTGACTACTGACTAGTTTAGTCATACTCAAGTACTCAAGTGTGACTACACTAACGTAGTCATACTTGAGAGGAAAATTTAACACACATGCACATAATAATGCAAACAATACATGAATGACTTGGTGCTTGTGTGTGTACTCAGAGCTGTGCACATCGGCACACACAGGTACTGCATATGCAGACTCACACACCTTGGTACACAAGTCCCCATAGATACACACTGGCACATACATGTAAAGCACTCCCCAGAGCTCTTCTGAGAAGAGAGTAGTAGGATATCTACTGTTTGTTACCACCCTGACACTTCTAGGTAGTATTTTACACTCTGTGCCTTTGAGGTGGGATCAGACAATGTTGTTTTAAAGGGAAGGTTAAAGAAAGACTGTATTGGACTCTCGTCCCCCATCTCTCACTTTACAACGCTGGGAGGGCACAAAATGGAGTGCTTTTTGTTGTTCCATTCTCCCCACAGACAGATGAAAACACTGAGGCACTTCCTAGCAGAGACTGAAGGTTTTGAAATGGAGAGGTGCCAAACCCTCAAACTTTCAGTTGTTCCCATGGCACACATCAACACGTCTTACCTTGTACCTCCACTCCCCTAAGGCCATGTACAGACTCACTGCATCCTCTCGGGAGAGGGCAACACAAAAACTAAACCTAAGTCTCCTTCTCTCAGCCACTCAAACAAGAAGCCATCCCTCCTCCCTCACTAGGTAAAATTTAAGAGGATTTTTGATATAATGAACAGCACTTAGAAACTCAACATAAAAATTCTCATCAAACTAGTCTTTGAACTGCCCAATCTATTCAACATAATCAGGCAGTTCTTCAAACCCCCCACACAGAGAAAACAGCTTGGCTCCAATACTATGTCTTAGTAATGCCAACAGCACGCCTGTTCAAAATCTCTACAAGGCACCTGGAAACTGTTTTCCTTGGAAAGCCCTGCAAGTTTGCAAATGAAGTGATCCCAAACACACCAATGAAAGAGGAATGCCAATGCAGATGCTTCCCAACCCATTCCACAACATCGGTCACAACTGGATCTGCACACAAAACTGACCAGTGATGTACAACATCTAAATATGTGACAGTGAACAAGAAATCCCTACAAATGCACTGGTCAAAGAGTAAATAAATAGGTCATGGTATTCTCTACCCCTTTCACACCTACACTGTTGTGTTTTGTCAAGGGGTACCTCTTACCTTTTAACTAAAATGGGGTACTTTGAGATAACTACTAGTTTCTTCCACAGAACTTGTCTCCTTGATTAGTTAAAAGGAGACAAGAAAGAAAGAAAGAAAGAAAGAAAGAAAGAAAGAAAGAAAGAAAGAAAGAAAGAAAGAAAGAAAGAAAGAAAGAAAGAGGAAAAAAGATAGAAGAAGCTTTGCATT
Source organism: Melozone crissalis (assembly GCF_028551555.1). Classification (NCBI taxonomy): domain Eukaryota; kingdom Metazoa; phylum Chordata; class Aves; order Passeriformes; family Passerellidae; genus Melozone; species Melozone crissalis. Next base: position 56,022,998 of record NW_026535794.1, on the reverse strand, counting down.
CTTCTTGGAAAGTAAAAGCAAATCATATTTTCAGAACACCAGTGGAAGCAGCTGCTAAGCCACTCACTAGGTGTTTTTATGTTCTTGCGGCTCTGCGCTGATGTATATCACAGGGGAGTTTCTGCAGCTTGAAGTTCTGGCTAGCTCCTCTGGGCACAGCTGCTAAAATCAGCAGTGGCACCATTCTACTGAAATGTCCTGGGCCACAGGCGTAAAGGCTTTATATCCCGGGCACAAACCCCCATTGTGAGAAACAAGTGCTCACTTTAAAAATTTAAAAAGGTTTATTAAACCTTAACAAAAATACAACAAAAGGACTACATAAGAAAAAAGTTGCAGCCCTGGGAACCAGCCACGTGGTATGCACACAAGCAGTTCCCAGCACTGCAACTTTCCTTATGTAGTCCTTTTGCTTTAAAATACATGGGAAGAGGTTCAGTCTATCATTTACTTTTCCAGTCCTTTTATGAAGCTCAAGATAGCTAAAAAGTAAGAAAGAAAGTCCTACCCATTAACTGAAATTTCTGCTCTGCCCTGTGATCAGTCCCTGTATTTTGAAATTGTGAAAACATTTCTTTACGCATGGCAGCTTATCAAGTGTTTCTTTTTTTCATCTTGAAATGCCAATAATGCTAGGGTAGAAATTCAGAGCTAGAAACATCAGCTGATCTTTCAAATGTCCTCTTAGCTTCAGTAAATTCTGGAGGAATCTCAAGCAAACATGTGGTGCCTCAGATCACATGTTGGTTGTTTACTTTTAGCTAGGGAAGATGCCACTGAGATAAAACAGATTTGTGTTGTATTATATCATCATGAACTCACAGAAAGACACAAAAAAGGCAGTACCTGTGACTGTGGTAGTTTCCTGTGATACTACAAGTGGTCAAATTTAAGATGTGTGTTCTCTTGTTACAAATAATGAAATGTCATTAAAATGTGTCTAAGAGAGTAAAGTTTAACATTTTAATCCCTATTACATTTATCAGATGGTACCACATCTGATAGGTGGTTTTTTAAGGTGTTTTTTAAAACTCAGACTTGTTGGGTTTAATAGGATAAATTTAGGAAAATGCTTTTTGTACAGTGATCTCAGGAACGGATCCAGAAGTTTGAGGATTCCTCCAGCCATTCTTCCAGCACTGATATCCCACAGGCAGAAAATACCTATTGTTGCCATTCTATTGGCATAGCAGGTGATGCAGAAGTAATAAGAAAGATACTAACCCAGTTATGCAGGAATGTTTCTAATTTTACCAGATTCAGTATCCCTACCTGAAAACCAACCTTATGATTTCATTTGGGCATAGTGTTCTTTATCTCCTGTTAATTCTTGCTGACATGAAAATATTTTATTTTAGAGAAGTGCTATTAACTTAGACAAAACTTTAGGTTGAAAGCTTACTTAACTCTATTAAGGAATAAGTGAAGTTATCTGCAACCATACTGTTTTTTAAGAAGGTACATCTGGTTTTCCTGGGTAAAAAACAGCAGATATTAAGACATTCAATGTAAATTTTATTTAATGGGTATATCATTTCAGCACTTAATAATATCATAAATATTAATCATAAATATAATAATACCATATTTCAGCCAGAGAAGACAACAAATTGTAATACTAAGAGAAATGGATTCTCAAGGATGATAGGAAGATAAATATATTCCTTGTTAATCTGTTTTCCACAAAGCATCCCTTGTTTCACATTTAATAAATAAATTCCACAAAGAAAATAGCAAATGGGAATGAAAGTGCTTCTTTACAAATAAAGCAATAGGTCAAGGAGCCTCAGAAGTGATGGTCCTGTCTCCTCTACTGAACAGAACATCATTCTCTGAGCATCCTATGTGAGCAGTAGTGCTCATTTCACAAATAGGCTCCCTGAAATAAGGTCTTCAGTGTAAGGATGAAGAAATCTAGTCAGCAAGTTTCTGGCTTTGCAGATCCCACGACAGTCAAAAGGAAAATAGATTCCTGCACTGTAAAGGAAACTTGGTTTTCAGACAAACTTTTTTCTCCTGTCAAACCCTAGAGCCTAGCGTGTGGTTACACATTTTCAAACCTTGACACATGAATGCTAATGCAAAAGCTGCAACAAAATTGAGTCTTTTGGTCTCTTGTGCTGTTTTTGGATGGGGTAAAATTAATTGTTTTCATAGTGGTGCTGAATACAGTGTTGATAATATAGAGATGGCAAGGAAGTTGTGGGTTCATGGCAGTTTGGGAGATGACACAGCCAGGACAGGTGACCCAAACTGACCAAAGGGATGTTGAATACCATATGACATCATGCTCAGTATATAAAGTTGGAAGGAAGAAGGAAGGAGGAATGTTTAGAGTGATGGCATTTGTCTTTCCAAGTAACGGTTATACACCATTAGCTCCTGGAAAGAGCTAAATGTCTGCCTGCCCATGGGAAGCAGTGAACTAATCCTTTTGGTTTTTTCTTTACTTGTGTGCATGGCTTTTGCTTTCCCTATTAATCTATCTTTGTCTCAACCAACATGTTTTCTAGCTATTACCTTTACAATTCTCTCTGTGATCCTGCAAGTGGGGGTGTGAGTCAGCAGCTGTGTATCCCTTGATAGTTGACTAGAGTTAAACCACAACATCTGTGTTTAAGAAGAGTTACATCAGCCTCCAGGAGAAAAACAGCCCTTGATTAAACCTAGACTTCACTTTCTTTAGGCAGACGATATGAAAGAAAAAACAAGAAATCAAAATGTAAAATATGAGCCAAAGTACCACTGGTTTCCTAGTCCTCTAAAAGCATGAAGACTGGAAACAAAAGAGTAAGAGGTCCTGTGATAAACACAACCCTATGATAAACACAATGCCACAGAGGTCTCCTTACTTAGATACACCTTATAACAGATACTCCTTTGCTCATAATCTTTTCCCTTAGCCCCCTCCAGTTGCTGCCAAGGCAGGCTTTAGTTGCCTCCTACTTCGGAAGCACCTTCTTCCATTGCAGCAATGTTCCTCTTCAGAGTCTGACACATCTATTACCACAGTCTTTTTCAAATGAAAAACAAGGCCCTGAGAAAGTCTGCAGTGGTCCGTTTTCTCTTCCTGGTCCTCTCTTTTAAGCTACTGGGGTCTTCTCTTAATGATTTTTTTAATAAGTACAGCTGCTAGATAAGTATTGGAAATCTGTGCCAGAAGCTAGAGCTGCAAGAGGACAAGATTTTTGAGATGAGAAGTGTGAGACTGGAAGGGGGGAAGAAGAAGGGAATGCCAGACATGGAGTTGCAGAGGCAGGTGAGATGATGACTCCCAGGGCAAGTCTACATTTAGTGACTATCATCTATATTATCACACCCCTTCTGCCTTCTGGGAGGAGAAGGGTGAGAAGATTTCCCCTCTGTGAAGGAGTCTGGAAGAGAATGAATGAGAGACATGAGGTTTACAGAGGAGATCTGAGACAGCAGCAAAGGATATTGACGGAGCAGTGCATCAGAAGCTCAAGGGAACAGGAATACGCTTTGGGGTGGAGCATGCAAGCAGAAGGCCCGTTGCCATATTACCTCCTGCTTACACACCTACCCTATGCACTGTACTTTGCACTGCCACCTGCTTCTCTCCACAAAGGAAGGAAAAGCCATAACGTGTACCTCTAGCATATGCAAGCACAGCACTACACTTTGAAATGTGTTTCCTCTAAAAATGTCTCAGACAAAACAGGTGTAAAGGTAAACAGCCTAATTCTCTGTCAAAGAAGCAGGGTGCTGCCAATGCTGTCCACTACACACAGATGTACCAACACACTCCCACCAAGTATTGTTTGTAAATTAAGTATTTGCACTAGCAGACATATGCCAAAAGCTTCAAAATATTGGACCATTATATAATTAGGGTTCCTCTCATTACGAGGCAACAGCATCTTTGTTAAGAAAGAAGAACTGCACTACTAAATGGGTACAACTATCTCCTATATTACTAGAGTTACCACAGAACATCTTTACTGTAATTCCACTCATTCTGGTTCATGTACTCTGCGGCTGATTTTAAACCCTCACATCTTATAGTGGATAAATATATAAAGCATTTTGTTTTCAACTAATATTATATAAGGCCAGACAGATGTTGTTTGACCCAAGCTTTGCTCCCAAAATGAGATAAAATTTTTTAATAAACTTGTGAGAAATGACTGCTCACTTTTAAATTTCAAAGCTGTATTAAACCTGTAAGATTTTAATAAAAGCTTTATTAAAAATACAACAAAAGCACTAAGCAAGGAAAAATTGCAGCGCGGCGAGCACGGATTATACCACCATGCGCTTGTCTACAAAATGGATGCTCTGCCTTTTATACTTCTAGCCCCTCCTAAAGTTTTATCAGTTTACTCCTTCCTTGCCATCCAGGGTGGAGATCACTTTCTTACATCTTGATTGGAGGTAAGGAATTAGAATAGTAACAAGCCAACCCTCCCCAAAAGTCCCAACTACCAAGGCATAACAATGCAAGGGGGAAGGCATATTACAATAACATAACCATACATCTACAAAACTTCTCTTAACATACACATAATGTTCACCCCTTAATTATGAGAGCCAACCATTTCATTACTCATCTATAACAGACTCAAGGTTGAAGCATACTCATAAAATTTTACTGTACTTCTATGTTTGTGTGTGTATGTATATATATGTGTGTGTATGTATATATATGTGTGTGTGTGTGTGTGTATGTGTGTGTGTGTGCAAACTACCTTTATCTCTAAATGGGACTAAGGGAAAAGTGAAAAAGCTTAATTCCAATTACTTACTCTAGAGCTGTCTGAAGGGATTGATTCATAGGTCAAAAGAACTTGCAATGAAATAGCAGCAAAGGTATTTTCATTCTGCATTTTCCAAGAAACGATATTGCATTTATGTTTTACCACTAACTGCATTATGTATTCACCTTTTAGGCAAACTAAATAAACTTCCCTATCATTTACAGGAGGTAAGATTGCTTTTAACACATATTTAAAAACTGACTAGATCCACTCTATTGAGTTCATGTGGCAAAGCTGTCGTAGTGGGGGTTCTATAGGGGTAACTTCTTTGAGAAGCTGCTCAAAACTTTCCCCATGTGCAGTGCTGTGGAGGAGGACATAGAGAATTATGCACAAAGTCAAAAGTCAAGACCAGGAAGGAGGGAGGCCTGAGGGAAAGCTGGTTTTAGGATTTGTTTTTCTTCTTATTCTCATGCTCTGATTTTGAATGGTAATAAATAAAATTAATTTGTTCAGCTGGGTCTGTTTTGCTCATCACAGCTATCAATGACTGATCCCTCCCTATCTTTATCTCAGCTCATGAATCTTTTGTTATATTGTCTCTCTCCTGCTCCATTGAGGGGGGGAATGTTAAAATGGCTTTGATGGGCACCTGATCTTCAGCCAGAGTGAAACACCACACCCACAGACACTACTTGAGGTTGCTCAGAGAGTACAGAACTATTTCACCTTTGTACACTTAAAAATATCTTCTTGAATGATATTTCACAACATGGTGTTGTATGTCTCCTTCAGTTAGCAAAACATCATTGACATGTTCAAAATATCATCATTAGTATTCCTAAACTGGTCCTGTTTTTGTAAAACTGTCTTTAAGGTGAGATTTTATGCAGCCTCCATCACAGATGTTTCATAATTAAATTGAATATTGTGAAATGTGTTGTAGATAATACAACTAGGTTGTTGAAGGTAAATATTTGTAGATTAAACTTGCTCTTGTTAGCTCGAAAACCTATGCAATTTAGAGATCCTAAGTTCTAAAAGTATCAAAATCTTGATGAAATAACAAAACCAAGTTTTTGTGGGTTAAAAAAAGTATAAAAATCGACTGTGTAAGTTCATGCTCTGCTGGGATTACCTGATGTGTGGCTGCTAACAGGCATATGTGCAACAAAGTCCCATACAGGGACTTTTGTTATACACTGTCCTAATTACTTGTCTTTCTTACCAATACTCACTTGTTCAGAAATGCATTACCATGTGAAGTAACTTATTAGAGAAGTTTTCATTACAGCTTTCTTTTAATACTGTCTCACTGTCAACATGAAGTAGTCAAACCCTAGCTATACATACGATTCCCATGGTACCTGCACATATAGAGTATGGAATTTGTGAGATAATACCTGTGCTAAAAAGGCATGACACATGAGACTTATTTTGTGCATCCAAGATGAATGCTGCATTGTCTGTCCAAAGCATAGACAAACATGAGAGTAAGACTTACATGATGCAGTGAATTTACTGTGTGAGAAAGAAGAAAATAGAAGAGGACTTGACATCTGAAATTGGAACATTCTCTTCAAAGGCAAGAACTGCCACTTATATTAAGTGTTTAAAAACATCTGAAGCTTCCTTTGAGATGAAACAGTCCTTTCTTCACTTATACACACTTGATAAAGATAAGTCTATTAGTCTATTATAGGATCCTCTTAGATGATGTTTTGGCTTAATTGGGTTTTGTTTGTTTTTCCAGAATAAATTATCAGGAAAATAGTAAATGCCTACAGAGCTCTTCAAGTACACCTTTATATTCCTGTAGCCCTGCCATGAAAGGAAAACCATTTGTGCATAATTTTACATTGAAAATGCTTCACCCTGCACTGACAGTCTTTTTTTCCTTTCTGAATCCCAGACTGTACTTGTTGAAAGGATGTTTTCTAGTCATACAGTTAGCTGAACTGTTACTTGTTGCATTGCACTGAGTAGTTTCTTTAGTTATTATTTTGCACTGGGTGGTTTGGTATTTTGCACTGAATAAGTTTGTTTGTAGCACATGGTTTGTTCCATTCTCTCCCCTCTCTTTCGAGTCTTGTGGTGGTGATCTTCACCCAGGTAACTTCCTCCCCTCACCCCTCCCATCAGTTGTATCCCATTGGCCGTGGTCCCTCTTCTCTGCCCCCCTTCCCCAGGTTTAAAGTCTCCTCCCATGAGCCATTTTTTCACTTTCTTTTCCTGGATGTCCCTGGAGAGGTTCCACAATAAAACTGTGGGACTTTTGTTCCCAAGGAGAAAGAGTGCTTCTCGTCTTTTGCTTTTGTCCTTGTTGGCACTGATGGGGTCCAGAGCTAGCCAAACTGGACTCCCATGAGGCATAGAACCAACAATTACTGCAAATATATGCTGTATTTTGTCCGTATACTGCTACCCAGCAGTATGGAACTTCCTGTCCTGTAACTGCACATCTCAGATTATAAAACACATGTGCATGTCTTGCTTTTAAATGATCAGTTATTTATTTCATAGCTGAGGAAACATGTCTGAACATGAGAAAACAAGTATAACACCTACTCAAATAAAACCCGTACTATTGACTTTGGCATATGGTTTCATTTACGCCTTAATTTGGGCAGAGGCATTTCTAATAACTTTAAAAACTTCACCATAGAACTCTGTCATTGGTAAGCCAGTTGGGCAAGAGCCTTCATTTTTGTAATTGCAATTGTTTTACACTGTAATCATTATTTCCAGTTTTAAACATGAGCTCTAAATTTTAGAGCAATCCAGTCATAAATGCAACTCCAAAATATCCCTCATCTGTAAATCTGCCGGTCTGATGCTCATTTATATCACAGGTCTTTCACTCTTGCACCAAGCACCATGTTCCAAGGTGTGCAATATGTGCCCAGGTAAATGCCTTTACATTCCCAGAGAAGTTAAAAAGATCCTTTAGCATGACTGAAATTACAAGTTGGATAGAAACCCACACAAATAGAAAACCTTAGAAATACTAAGGTGCATCCTTTCATTGCTCATAAGGAAAAGCCACTGAGCATGTATGGTTGTGAAGATCTGTTCCTTTGCCCCTTTATTGCCTGAAAGTGCAATTGATGGAGGACACACAACTGACACCGAGAATAGCTTCAAGCATCAGCACTTCAGTATTGCCCAGTACAACCTTTTAAACCCTGCTTCTCATGTGCATAACACCTGTGTACCCTTTTACTCTTTTGTGTTTGGTCAATGCACCTCAGCATTCCATGCATCTTTTTCTCCAACGCTGTTCACCTGCCTTACACAGCTGCACCCCATTAAGGATGAGGCTCAGTGCAGCCTCATTCCTAATGTCCTATAATCTATTCTCCTACAGACAACGAGCAGAATACTGCTTAGGACAGATTTGCTACCTGCAAAAGTCTATAATTTGGTATTATGTTTCTGGAATTAGAGCATGCAGCCTCTGCATCATGCTGCAGGAAAGAAATGCTCCTGCTGCCTTGCAGCCCTACCGCTCCACAAAACCCTTGACACCTCAGGGCTCTGCACATCCACAGGTCTCCTTGGGTGGACATTCCCAGAGGAATTACGCTGCTTTAAGCATGCCTTTGCATGTATAACTGTGTATACTTAACTGTGTAACCTGAGACACATGAAAAATAATTTTAAATATTCATACACTTTCCCATTAGTAAACAGTCCCTCCGGTCTCAGAAGTCACAGTCTACCCTGCTCTGCAGAATACTGAGATAACCATGCATCAGTCACATCCTTCATTTTCTCTGTGTTTTTTTTTTCTTTTGCAGCACTTGCCAATATTCATTTGCAAATATGGTAATTCCAAAACTGCTGCCTCTATACTACAGGGTTTCAACATTCATCAATTTGAGTAGTGTTAGTGCATTATAAAGTACTGGTTTGTTTGTACAGAAAGTAACAACAAATTAGGAAGTTTGCTGTATGGACATTTTATCTGCCCTGGTTTGACATACCATCTTGTCCTGTTCAAAAACTATGGTATTGAAATAACCTATACAAAGTTTACACATACTTGTTGCTTCTAGTCCTCTTCCTCACATTCAAATCCCTTTTCAAAAATATCAGATGACAAGAGATGTAGAAAGCACCTTTATAGTGGTTTTGGTTCACTAATTTGAGATTTCCCAGCACACGCACCAATTAATGTGGTGTGTTCAGTGTTGGCCAATCTAAATCTATCTTCGACACCTCTATCTTTGCAGCCTGATCTACCTGCTTATTCTGCCCTTATTATCAAGGGTAGAAGGAAAAGAGGGCTTCCCAGGGTTTTTTTGGTCTTTAACATGTGTATTCATAGAGGCGTGTCCAGCTTTTTCAGTGGTTTAACAGATTGTCAATTCTCAAAGCTAATTACTGATTAGTTTTTTGTCAGACATGGAAGAAACTGCAAGCAGCTTCTCTTAAAAGGTTACTTCCGTGAATGGCTCCAACAGATCTATTATTTCTTGTGTTTGAGAACTCTAGAACTGGACACAGTATTCCAAGCGGGGTCTCATGAAAGTGGAGTAGGGAATGGAACCATCTCCCTTTTGGCCTTGGTCTTTGGATTCAGACCAGGACATAGTTTTCTGGGCTGTGGAGCACACTCTGTTGGCTCATCTTTAGGCTGTTATCCACCAGAACTTTCCCAAGTCCTTCTCTGCAAGGCTGCTCTCAATTTCTTCATCCTCCAGCTGGTATTGTACTGGGAGTTGCCCTGAGACAGGTGCAGAACCTGGAATTTGAGCTTGTTGAACCTCATGAGGTTCCCATGGGCCCATTTCTCAAACTTGTCCAGGTACCTCAGGTACTTTAGATGAGCCAAACACTTGATCTGGTGTCATCTGCAAATTCACTGAGAGTGCACTCAATCCCTTTGTCTCTGACTCCAATAAAGACATTAAGTAGCACTGGCCCCAATATGGACAGCTCCCTCAGGGGCCCATATTGGGTCCCCAAGCTGTTCATTACCCTGTGGATGTGATGTCAAACCAATTCCTCCTCCAGTGAACAGTCCCCTGATCAAATCCATCTCTCTCCAATTTAGCGAGAGGATGCTGTGGGGAACGATGTCAAAGGCCTTAAAAAAATCCAGATAGATTTTTCCTAAATCCAGATTAGATCCCTTCACTTGCCCACTGATGTAATCATTCCGTCATAGAAGGTCATTAAGGTCTCCAGATCAGGCAGGACCTTACTTTGGTGAAACTGTGCTGGTTGTCTCAACTCACCTCCCTTTCACGTGCCTTAGCATGGCTTCTAGGAGGATCTGTTCCATTATCTTCCCAAGCACAGAGGTGAAATTGACAGGCTGAGAGTTCCCAGGATCCTTCTTTCTACCCTTTTTTCAGATGGGTACAATGTATTTCACCAAGGTCTTCATCTGACCACCACAACTTCTTGAATATCATAGAGAGTTGGCTTGGCAAATACATCAGACAATTCTTGCAGTGCATCTCACTAGGTCCCATGGACTTAAATAGAATCAGGTTCCTCAGGTGGTCATGAACCAGATCTTTACTTAGAGTGGGAAATGTTTTCCTTCCCCAGTCCCCATCTAATAGTTCATCCACACAAGAGATGTGGGAGGAGAGGTTGCCATTGAAGTCTGAGACAATAAAGTTTTTGAATGCCTCAGCCTTTACTTTGTCCACCGTTACCAGTTTGCCAACCTTGCTTACCTTCTCTTATCTTCCTTTTCTGGCTGTCGTGCCTGTAGAAGCTCTTCTTGTTATTCTTTTCCTGGGAAAATTAAGGTCCAGTTTCACCTTTGGCCTTCCTCACATCATCCTTACAAAAGTGGGCTGTATCCCTGTACTCTTCCCAGGATATCTGTCCTTGCTTTCCCTGCCTGTGCATATACTTCTTGCTGTTTAGTTTGACCAGCAGGTCCTGACTCAGCCATGCTGGTCTTTTGCCTTCCCTGCCCTACTTTTTCCACCTGGTGATGAAGAGCTCTTGAGTTCTATGAAAGGCATCCTTGAAAGATCTGCCAATTCTGTTTTGCTCCCTTTTCTCTGAGGGTGGTTTCCCAGGTGGTCATATTGACTAACTCCTTGAAGACCTGTAAATTTGCTTTCCTAAATTCCAGGGTCCTGACTTAACTCTTTGCCTAACTTAACTCTTTGGTTTGGGTTTTGCCTTTCTTTTTTTTCTTTTATATGTTCTCTGTTTTCTTCACACATATATTTGTTGGTCTGTAGCCTATTGTATTAGTGGCTAGATTTCCCAGTACTTTACTACAGCCTTTCCTTAAGCAAAAAGACAAAACATATTCCAGAGCTCCAAGCCCTGGGAGGTGCAGGGCCCAAGTGCTATCTTGGTTTTTCCTGGGAACCAAGGTTGAGAACAACTCTTTGAGATATATTTCATAGGCAGAGCACAGCTAATGCTGATGGAGGGACTCCAGAGAAGAGCCTTCACCTGGGGGGAAATTGCATCACCACTTGTCCTCCTAATTGGTACTTTTTATCAATTATGCTAAACTTATCCCAAAACCTAATTAACCTAAAACCTATCCAAATATCCTAAAACCTATGAAAATGTATTCACCCCTGACAGGGGTGGGCTTTTGTGGACATCTTTCCATAACTGTCCCTGAATGTCTTCAAATAAAGATCCACTCTTATATTATCTCCTTACTAAAATTAACTTGAGTTTCATTTTCCAGGTTGGGAAAAAGGCAATATCAAGACTGCAACTCCACAAGTACACGATCACTGTAGTCTAGTGACTCCAATCTTGACACCCCCAATAACTCACTGGCATTGATGGCCATCAGGTACAGTATCACAATTGGTCTGGTAGGACTGGTTATTACCTGACTTAAGAAGTTATCCTCCATGCATTCCAGGAATCTCCTGTGGTACTTTTCCAGTAGATATCAGAGTGGTTGAAGTCCCTCAGAAGGATGACACCCTGCAGGCATGATGCCTCCTGCAGCTGGAGCAAGAAGGCTCCATCAATAGGATCCCTGTGATGAGGTGGGCTGCAGTGGACACCAACCACAATGTTCCCTTTGTTGACTCAGTCTCTGATTTTTACCCATATGCTTTAGACCAGCTCATAGCTGTTCCCCAGAGAGAGCTCTTCACATTCCATCCATCTCTTGATATAGATGGTAGTCCCTTTGCCCCTCCTTCCTCTCCAGTCCCTTTTAAATATCCTGCAGCCATGCTCCAATCACAGGATTTATCCCAGCAAATTTCAGCAATGACAATGAGGTCATGCTTTAGCAGCATGGTGGCTACAAGCCCCCTGGTTTTTGCTCATGCTGCATACATTGGTCTAGCCACATGTCTGAGGCTCATGGGCTGACTCCAAACACATGGTGTTATGAGTGAATTATTTTCGGAGCACTGCAGTATCACCTCTATGCTGTACACCAAGTGTCCAGAAGCCGGCAGGAGCAAGACTTTACATCACCCACAACCAAATAAAAAATAACAGAAAGATTAGCTGCCAATGAGATTTAAAACCACAGAGAAGAACTGAAGATGATAAGAAAAGCAAAACAAACTGTCCTTGGAAAGATGAACTTTGCAGCTGACACAAGAAAAGCAACCATTAAGGTAAGCGAGGGTATTACAAACCTTAAGTTAAAAAGTGGAAGTATTTTGAAAGGTAACAGAAATTAAGAACGCATGCAGGCCTTGAGCCGAAAACCAGTCTGATCTTGAAGTAACTGAATATGCCTTTCTGGTTCTCTGTTCTTATGGCCTTGGTAACAGACAATATGCATCACTCCTGGTACAGCACAGCTGTATAGGAATACCAATGTCTGTTATGAGTCTTTGCCTCACCTGCTGCCTGCTACCCTGATTTGTCATTAACATTGCTACTTCAAGGCCCCAAGTGCTAGACAAAGCCAACTGAACTTCTCCAAGATTCCAGATCTATTTTACCTTTCAGTGCAGGCCCTGGATCAAGGACAGGGAGGCTTCCCTAATAACTGTCTGGGTTTTTTACAGATCAGCATATTCATTCTGCCCTGGATGTCTCAGTCAGCTCGTGCCTGTCACAAGATTCAGCACAGTCATTATATCCCATGAGCACCACCACAGTCTTATGCATTTTAATGCAGATTTCCAGTTCTCCAGACTGAAAATAACGCTGAATCTCTCCTACACATTAAAACAAGTCTAGGAGAAATCATTACATCTGGGCTCGTGAAATTTTCAGCTGAAGCACTGCCACCCACTTGTGAACACTTGAATCATCCAGGCACTAGTCTGGTGACAAAAGCAGCATTTTGTCTTGTGCTGTCTAACATAAAGAGCTTGCACAAACTTTTAGGTGACGTTTGCAGAACGGCACCCCAAAGTGTTTTTTGTTTCTATGCTCTCCCTGGTGAGTGCCAACTGAGCATTATCAAAATGCCTGCTTGGGGAGTGCTTGCAAGGACTAGCACGCAGAAGTTAAAGCAGCCTATGAAGTTGTTATAGAGCCTTCTTAAGAGTTCATTAATTACCATTGTAAATTCTTATTGATATTGCACCATTGCTCATCGCAGGGATCTAGCAGATCAAAATGCAGATTTAGGAGGAGAGTTACAGACTTCAAAGTTGATACGTACTGACACCTCTAGCCAACATCCAGATCACACAGCCCTCAGAAGTCCATATGAATATTCCTGGGCATCAGTTCACAGCCTTGTGCAGCTGCTAAAATATATAATGATTATGGCGTCTGTAGTGGTGAACTTGTATGTTTGTGCAAAGGAAATGATGTGTCAGATTGGTTACATTAAGAGTGGATTAAGAAGCTAATCACTTCCATGTCTCCAATTACATTTTTCCCTTGTAAAAAAAGGGATAAACCACTACAATTCCTCTGTATTTTCAAATATAATTCAAACTTGGACTTTTGCTGTCTTTAACAGACAAACAGACTAAATGCCAGTGAGAAGGGATTTTAAAATCTGTACTTTAAGCACTGCAGTTGTATAATCAGTCAGGACACAAAATTACTCGTGCACTGCTAATTCAGTGCATTACTGCAAACAAATATATATGACAATCTCTTTCAGAAAAAAGATAGTAAAATAGTTATACAAGAAAAATAAAGACCATCAGAACACTTCTAAATTATTAAACGATCATGCACCACATGTATTTCAGATGTAAAGAGAAGACTGATTTTGTTTGATTTTTTTTTTTGCTTTACATCTGGATTACAATGGATTATTAATGCAGGAAAGCTAAACATGAAAGCATTGAAATAACCACATTCCTTCTTTTATGTTTAAATGCATTTCCAGCTCATATCTAGATGTTGACAAAATCAAATATTGATCTCTTCTTAAATTTCCAAGCTACAGAAGATAATTGTACAGTAGAAAACAAGATCTAATACAAGATGTGGCAACATGAATTTCATGCTGCTTATGTGTAGCCATTTAAAAGATAGGAAATCAGAAGGAAGTGTGACTCATTTTGACTTTGGAGAGACATTTTCTTGACTGTGTGTGTTATAAATAAGTAATATCATAGTTGGCTCTCACAAGTAAGAGATAGATATTATGTGTATGTTAAGATGTGTAGTGATGTTATTGTAAGATGTGCCCCAGGGCTCTCTTTCCTCATAATAGCTTTAGTGGTTGGGGCATTTGGGGGGAGGGCAGGCTTGTTAAGAAGCATGGCATGGGAACGCCTGACCTCCAATCAAGTTGCAAGAGAGCAGTCTCCACAATGGACAGTGGTGAAGAGTTAACTGACAGATTTTAGGAGGGGCTAGGGTTACCTGATGCAACACCAAATGTATAAAAGGGGGAGCAGACACTTTGTGAATGAGCCATCTGGCTGGTAGTCACAGGGAGGGCTTCCAGCGCTGTAATTTTTCCTTATTCAGTCTCTTGTTGAATTTTTTTGTTAAGGTTTAATAAACCTTTAAAATTTTAAAAGTGAGCAGTAATTTCTCACAAAATCAAGCTGTTTATTAACAAAAAAAAAAAAAAAAAAGTTGTCTACAAAGCACAGAAAAGGATTGAATAAATGCTGGATATTGAAATTTCAAATCTTAACCCCACCCTCCCACACCAGAACACCACGTGGCCAGGAGGCAGACATGGCAGCTGCCCCATTTGTCTGAGGGAAGGGGAGGAACAGGAGTTCCTGCAGCTTCTCAGCCAGAATAGATGGGAACCTTTTTGGCGTTAGTCTCCTCAAAGCCAGGGAAGCTGGTGGGTTTTCATGTTCTTTCTTATATTGGTTCAGCTTCTCCAAGGTCTCAGATTCATGACAGCACCTCGCCAGCTCCCTGGCCCAATGAAAAAAAAAAAAAGCAAGCAGAGAGGATTCCTGGTACAGCCTCTACAGCCTCCAGGCTTGGGGAAGGAAAAAAAGGAAAACTTCTTGCTTCAAGCTACCAAGAAAAGCTAATCCAATGAAAGGAACAATGCAACATCCTGGTTGACCAGAGCACCCTGGAGAAGGATGCTTTGAACAAAAGCCCTGCCAGAGCCCCCAGGGCTCCCTACCCCCGAGTCTATCTTCAAGCTACAGCAGACATTTCTGGGCATAAAGCAGATGATTAGGGAATAAAATATCATCATAAAATCACCCCAAGACACTGTGCATGACAGGATTTATATTCTGCTTTAACAACAGTGAATCAGATGCAGTAAGGTAAAAATGACCATATAATATTGGCATTCACATTTAAGTATTGGCTTTTGCATGTTGTTATTGATCACAACTATTTAGATACAGTATGAATTATAACTCCTTTTAGCTGCTTGTTAATACAACATAATCTATCAGATTAAGTATGCAATCGCTAATAGAAATAGTAGTGTAATGAATATGATATCTATGTATCACTTATGGACATAGTGGTGTGATGAACGTGTTACACTATAGACCTTAGCAAAACATAAGATGTTTTGAAAAATGCGTATATATGATTGGCTTTTCGCTAATATTAAAATGGATATTATGTGTGTTGTGTTAGAAAGTTATGGTATATTAATCCTTTTAAGGAGTGTGTTAAATACAGTTTTAGGCTACAACATAATATTAAAAAAAAAAACTATGTGATGTAAGATACTTTTTCTAACTAGCTCAAGGAACGGATAAGATAATCAAGGAATTCTTTGCATAGATATAACAGCAACAAGGCACTAAAATACCAAAGAGAAGAATTATTGCCTCCTTATTGGGAAGAACCAGGCTCCTTCTACCTCCTTACAGACTCCACAAAGCCAAACCATGATTTACAAGATGAAGGGCGGGGAAGTTGACAATAAACACAAAAATCCGTAGTTTGAAAGAAATGTTTGTATCATGTATGAGATATATGAATATGCAACAGGCTATTGCTTTTAAGGGTTAATCCCTTGTTAGCGGACATGCTTTTTTGAGGAAAGCATCCCAACGTTCATAATTCTTTGCTTTTCTGTTGTCCTTTAATATCCTAAATCAGATTGTCCAAATTCTTATTGCTCTAATTTGTATTACTATTTTTATAATTTGTATTACTATTTTTTATTTTTATATTAATTAGTATAACTATTTTTCTATTTTTATTACTATTTTTATATAATAGTAATATTTTATTACTATTAAATGTCTAAAATTTTAACACAAGTGATTTGCATTTTTCATAATTTTGTGCTGAAACCCAGAAATTAACACCTCGTTGTCGGGGCCTCAGAGGATTCCAAGTGAGGAAGCCGCACCTTGCCAAGTTTGGCAGCCTCACTCTCTTTCTTCTGGCATGATTGGGCAGATGCAGGTTCCAACCAGTGGACAAAAAGAGACAATAAAACAAAGAAAAGGGAAAAGACTCCCTAAAACTGCAGTAAGACTTGTAGTGTGCATTAAAACCCAGAAAAGAAAAAAGGATTGGTAAGTTCTTTTTCAGGGGGCAGGTACAGAGCAGGGGGATGAGTATGTGTGTGAATGAGAGGTGACTAGACCTCTCATTCCAGACCTCCTAAGTGAGTGCAGGAGTCTCCCATATTGTGTTTCGGTCTTTTCAAGAGAAAAACAGCCAGTAAAGAGACAAAGTGAGAGATAAAAGGAGTGAGAGAATCTCCCAGGATAGCTGGGACTGAGTCCCAGGAGTTGGACCCCTCGGAGGAAGGGAGCAGAAGAGTTTCCTAGCCCAATCCACTGGGAAAGTAGGACAAAAGGGAGGGACCCCTAAAAATTCTGATGGGTTGAGGGATGGGAATGCCTGAGAGCATCCAGGATTAAACCTGCTGGGTTGAGGGATTAATATGTTGAAGAGCATCCAGGGTTGAGCAAAATTCTGCTGGATTGAGGATATGCCCAAGAGCATCTGGAGTGGGACAACACAGCTGGGTTGAGGGATAAAAATGCCCAAGAGCATCTGGGCATTCTTCTCTTAGGATCTTGGTGTCCTGGTGTTGTTATCTCCATGCAAAGAATTTCTTGATTATCTTATCCATTCCTTGAGCTAGTTAGAAAAACTATCTTACATCACAAGTTTGAGCTTACCACTTTAAGGTTAATTTTCCTTTTTCAATAGTTGGCGTGTTTTTCCTATCAGCTACTGCATACTATCCTATCAACTACTGTCTTTTCTCCTCTTTTTTTTTTTTTCCTGTACTCGTCTTACTGGTTTTCTGTCCCATTTTTCAAGATCCTAAGAGGAGAATGATTGCCTCCTTATCAGGAAAATCCAGACTTCTCCCAGACTTCGAAGAACCAAGAAATTGATTTATAAGATGGGGTGGGGGAGCAGAAATTAAGCAGAAAACAACCTTTGTTTGGAATATGTATGAGATATATGAATATGCAACAGGCTATTGCTTTTTAAAGGTTAATCCTTTGTTAGCAAATCCTGCTTTTGGTGGCAGAGTGCAAAAAGCACCTGGACGTAATTATTTGCTTTTTGTTGTCTTTTATTGTCCTAACTTTGATTGTCCAAATTCTTATTGCTCTAATTTTTATTACTATTTTATTACTATTAAACTCCTAAAATTTTAACACAAGTGAATGGCGTTTTTCACAGCGCTGAATAAATACATACTGTTTAGTATGGTCCCTCCTCAGGTCTGCCTTTTTGGAGCAGGCACATTTCTTCTTTGTGGTTTTAGTCCATTCTTATCATCACCTCTAGTTTTTGGGTTTTGGTCCATACTGTCTTCAGACGGTGAGTGCTGATAGTTGGCACATCAGGAGCAGGGGTCCTCATCATATGTTCATTGGATATTACCCCAATCAAGCAGGCATTTTAACACAAGCATACTTATATCAGCTATTTCACTACTATATCTAACAGAAATAAAGACTATATTTTTATAGCAAAGTTACTTGAACATTATACATATAGCATCTATTTTAATATTTGCAAAAAGTTAATAATATAATATATATCTATAACAGAGGGGAACAATGTAGGGACCCTTGGATGGGTGATATGCTTCTACCTAAGCCTGTTGCTCTCCCCATCTCCCTGGTCCCAATGCACACTTCTTTCTCTATCTCTTTCTTTCTTTTCCCTTTCTTTCTCTTTGCCTTTTGAACTATTAAATAAAATATGTAAATTTTTTTTGGTAGCAGCATCTAACTAACATTTGGCTTTAATCTCATTTTTGGGTATATTTTGAACCTTCCAAGTTCTTTCTGGTTTATACACAGAGGTTTATTTATTTGGTTTATACACAGTGTTTTCTTTGCTTTTCTGAGTTTAAACCAGATCACAACAAAGCGGAAAATGTTTGACAGCTGAGAGAAGATTTTTATTTGGGTTTCTGTTTTTGTTAGTTCTTGCTGCCATTGTTGTTGTTTGTTTGCCCTGTTATTACATATTAGTAAAGAACTGTTATTCCTTTTCCCAAATCTTTGCCTGAAAGGCCCTTGATTTCAAAGTTATATTAATTTGAATGGAAGGGGGTGATATTTTCCATTCCAAGGGAGGTTCCTGCTTTCCTTGGACAACGCCTTTTTTACAAACCAAGACAACTCTCTTATCTTCCACTCCTCCACAAAACTATTAAGCACACATTCTTTGGAAAACTAGGCATTTACTATTTATTTTGTACCAACAGTTTGTTTGGGTTTCCATCTCTAAAGTTCCCCAAAATGCCACATTACACAGTAATACCTATATTGATACAATACAAAGATTCTGTGATGTTTACAAAGCCTTTTAAACTGTACTAGCAAAACTGTTTTGTTAGATTACATTTTCCAACTCCAAAAATCCTTATTATGCTATACTATTCAGAATGCCGTCACACTATTTTGCTGCATTAAATGTTTCAAATTATCTTGACAATAGCAATGTAAGGAATGCTGCTACCCATATATTGTTATCCAAAGTAAAAGCTGACAAATATTTAGATCTCTTGAAATTATAGATTTTAAATATCAGAGGTACAAAACTTTTAAGTCATTAAATACCATAGGCCATCATAGAAGGATGGTAAGGTTCGGAAATCCTTGTCCTGTATCATTTAAATGTGAATATTAAAGAATGAAAATCCACTGTGAAATTACAGGGTTATTAATATAGACTGGCATAAACTCACTTTATATTATTATGCTTTTAAATATCAATCAGCATGAACAAATACCTGAAATAACTAACTAATTTAAAGACTCAATCAAGTACCTTCAAAATAATCATATGAAGAGTGAAATAAGTTTCACAGACTCCGGTATAATCAAAATCACTGCAGTCAGAGAAATTTATCCAAATCAAGGAACATTATTTTAAACACAGGTATGTTTAATACAAAAGAAAAGCAGAGCACAAATTTTGAACAACGAAAAAATAATCTGAAAAAACATTTTGAAAAATCAATTCTGCCACTCACTTTGCTTTTACTGGGCACACCAATTTCACACCAATTTTCAAATTTCAGTCAAAAATCCATTGTATGCCCTATGGATTCTCTACCTCACTTTGAGAGACAATTTTTCAGAAAACATGTTCCCAAGAAAAAAATGGTAACTGTACATTGACAGCATTAAATAAAAGAGTGGGTAACACAAGAATATATAGATATCTATCTATATATAGATATATCACTCTGCAACAGCAGAAATCACTTTTTTGCAAGACCCTGGTCAGAGTTTTTCCCCTTCATATATTAATGCTAGGCAGTTCTCAAGACATTACATCAATAGGAAAAGATGTAACTCACCCTTGCATCAATGAAGCTCATCATCTGACCTACAGTGCAATTTTTCATCATTTAATCCCTTGCAAACGAAACAATATCAATCTTCAAAGACATCATCATATAACGAGCTGTCTTTGTTGATTTTTTGACAAGTTACAGACTTTCTGCCTAGTAAATAATCTTTTGGGCAGGCTAATGAAGTGTAGGAAATTAAAGGCCAATCCAGTCACTATTAATTATGGATTTATTTTTACACTTTTTCAGTATGAAGATATACAGCATTACAGAATCTTTCGGTATCAATTTCTGTCACCAAACCCACAGCACAGATTTAATCTTAAACAGATAGCCTCTCAAAGATAAATGAAGTAAATTCATGTCAGTCACACCTGAAAGATGCTTTCACCAATGCCTCAGGGTTGTCCACTGGCAGTAGTTCATCTGCTAAAATTTCTTCAGGAGGCCTTGGGTCATTGATAATGGTCCGCTTTGGCCTTTCCTTGAGGTTGCTGGTCAGCCCACCGATAATGGCGTTACACAAGCAGTTTTGTGATTTAGACCCTGAAAAAACAATGAGAAGGAAAATAAATTCATAGGCTTATTGCCCAGCATGTCAGAATTCTGAAAAATAAAGGTGGTCTGCTATCATTTTACCTTTGCATAACCACAGTTTGGGAATAAGCCTGAAAACCTAAATAAAAGTTCAAAGCGGAAATAAGCACAAACATTAGGGTCATTCCAAATGCAAAAATGTAATGCTTCCCATAAATATATTTTATCAGATAACATGAGGCTTTTACACCTGTCCTGAGTAGTCCTGGTGTCTCTGAAGTCAGCAACTGATTTTAATTAGGTAAAATTTTCTGATATTTTCCCAGCTTTCAGAGCAATTATCCAGTGGACTTAATACATGGATTAAGGGTTACTTTTTGATGCAATACACACTAAATACACAAGATGAAACCAATCAGAAGAGCTGTTATCCCATGGGTCAAGCAAATAAATCATGAAAACTATCCTGTTGGAAGCAGCAATATCTGCTGCTATGGACAGGAGCCAGCAGCATTTTTTTTCTGATTTTTCTGTCCTTAATATCTTTTTTTCACACAGTCTAGATGTTACAAAGACAGAAGATCAGCAATAATTCTTATCTACTTTCTCCATTCCATAATTATGTTCAGACAATTTCCCAGGTAATCAGGAAAACTCCATGCTCTTTGCTCTTAAATGTGAGCAGCTACCTAATGTGCAAGAACTGTATTGACCCAGAGTTACAGGTAGCCTTGAGATTCTGTGCCATGCCCTGCAGCTGTATTTCTAGCTGCAATAGCTAGAAATATAACGTCTCACACCATGTAGGTCAAAGCCAAGTAATGGCTACACAAAAATAGCAGATATATATGCAACATCAACACAGTATTCAAGGGCCTGTAATGTTATGGCTGTTCTTTAGACAACACTTAGCAAACTTTTCTGTCTAAGTATCAGGAGCCGCTCACATTCCAATTATCCAAGATTTTCATAGTTGGGACTGAAGCCCCTTTGCAGAGGACAACTCTGGTGAATTGACAGCACCCCACTTGACTCACTACATACATCACAATCACACAGTCAGAGAAGATTTCCCTCACCAGCTTGTCCCCAGGTTTCCCATAGCACACATGGCTCCCGTGGTGATCAACATTATGACAGCTGAAGCTGGGTGCTTCCAGGGAGGTATCCCAAAAAAGAAGTCCCTGGGTTTTTAACCCTTACACTCTATGCACCCGTTAAAATATTGATATTTATTCTGAGGTCTTCTCATCCTTCACTGGCTCTTGCAAGAGTCTCTGGGTGACTGGCCACTCTGACCATCCTCACCTCACTGGACTATGGCCCAGGTCCCCATGCCCTTATTTATGCAAATGGTCTGCACCAGATCATGTCTTGTTGCCTGGGGCTCTCTATTTCCTCACACCCATAGCACAAGCTGTAACTTGCATGCCAGGTTACCTGCACTAGGTATAGTCCTCAACAGTCTTTTCTTTCTTTTATTAAGCATACCTGCTAATACATTAAAAGGGAAATTTCAATTAATTTAACCATTTCAAGAAATTTAACCACTACCCTTACATACCAAATTATCACAACTAACAAACATAGCAAAATTCAGGCTAAGATGATTGTCATAGGGCAGAGTACAAGATTACTGATTCTTGTGCACAAGTGCTTAAATAATTACCAATACAGAAAAGGATTCTCAGAAGTTAATTATTGCCTGGTTGGTTGGTTATCCACTACTCGTTTGAAGTAAGAATGGTGTATCCACTTTTCCTAACCTAAAATTTTAACAGCAAAACAGGAACACCCTAAAACAGTACTGTCATTTAGAATCATAGCCTTACACCGTGTCCCAGGTGCAGAATCTGGCATTTGACTGGTTAAACTTTATATGGTTGCTGATTTTTCAGCCGCAAGGGAGTCAACAGCTCCTCCCAATTCACAGTCATCAGCAAACTTAGTTAATATTCCCTCAAGTTCTGCATCCAAGTCCTTAATGAAGAAAACTGGGCTGAGGATTGAGCCCTGAAACACCCCACTAGAGAGGTCACTAGTCTGATGTTACCCTGTTCCCTATAACTCTTTGTGTCTGACCTGTGAGCCAGTTTCTTATCCATCTTGTAACATGATTATTTAGTTGTATGCTGGACATTTTGTTATGAAGGATCCTGTGAGAGACAGTATCAAAAGCTTTGCTGAAATCTGAAAAGATTACATCCCCATGCTTTCTGAGATGAGCTAAATGGGTTACCCTGTCGTAGAAGGAAGCCATATTCAGCAAGCAGGATTTTACACTCACGAAACCATGTTTGACTGTGACCAATGACTGCAATTCCTCCAGATTTTCAATACTTTGCAGAATAATCTTTTTAATTACTAGGCATTGAAGTGAGACTGGCAGGCCTGTAGTTTCCAGGGTCCTCCTTCTTTCCCTTCTTGAAAATCAGGATAACATTTGGTAGCTTCCAGTCAGCTGGGACCTCACCAAATTCCTAAGACTGTTCAAAAATCATCAAAAGAGATTTGCAATGACATCATCTAGACCTCTGAGGATTCTTGGATGAAGGCCCCACAGAATTTTAGGGACCAAAATGAAACAGCAGGTCCCACACAAATTCAGGTTCAGCTGGGAACATTCTCACAGCCATGGTCCTCCAGCTCAGGGCACTGAGAACCCCTTGGTCCACTATCCATGTTGAAGACAGAGGCAAAGAATGCATTAAATACTTCTGCCTTTTCCATGCCACTGTGAGATGATCATCCTCATCCTTCAACGGGCCAATGTTATTTCTACACTGTCTTTTGCCATTAATAAATATTTTAGAATCTTCTTATTGTCTCACACTTGCTGGCCCGCTTCAGCTCCAACTGAGCTTTGGTCACACAAATTTTCTTCCTACAATGGCAAGCAGTATCTCTGTATTCTTCCCATGTCACCTGACTTTGCTTCGACTGGACATAGACCTTCCTTTCTTTGCCTTATTTCCAAGAGAAGATCCCTGTTCAGCCAAGCCAGCCTTCTGCCTTTGCCTGCTCGACTTCCAACAGGGAATGCCTACCTCCTGTACCCTTAGGAGATGATGTTTAAAAAGTAATGAGCACTGATTCACCTCAGCACCTGCAAAAACATTTTCCCAGGGTATTTTACATACTAATTACCTGAGCAGTCCAAAGTCTGCTCTTCACATGTCAAGCTGAAGTTTTGCTGGCACTTTTCCTCCTGTCAGTGGAGATTTCAATCACTTTGTGGTCACCGTGGCCAAGATGGATGCCAATCATCACTTTTCTCATTAGAGCCTCTCTGTTGACAAGCATCAGATCAAAGAGGGTATTTTTCTGAGTTGGCGCCCTTAGGACCTGTCGTCATCCAGGCTTTTAGCAATCTTCTGGCCTGGGCTGGACCAGCCGTGTGAAGCTCTGAGTTGGTTTAGGCCAAACAGAAATCCACTATAAGGACAGGAGCAGTTGACTTGAAAGTGTCCCTTTGTTCTTCAAAGAATAATTCATCAGTACCATCATCCTGGCTAAGAGGTCTAGTAGATTTACATGATTATATTAACATTATTTGTTTATGCCTTGATTCTTATACAGATATCCCCAATTGTGCCAGTGCCAACTGTGAGCTCCATACATTCTGATCCTCCTATTAGAGGACTCATCCCAGCAGGTTTCAGTTATGCCAATGATATCAAATCTCTGGGACTGGGCCAAAGCCTCCCCTTGTTTGTTCCTCATGCTGTGTGCATTAGTGTAGAAACATTTCAGGCATGGTACAGTGTAGCCAACACCTCATGAAACAGATTGAGAGATCCTATTAGTCCACCGTTGTTTCAGGTTTTTGGCACACCATCCCAATGCTCATCACTGGGCAGTCTGGTATTTTCCCTTTCCTCCTTCCATGCTTGTTTAAACAAGACCTTTCAACAAGACCTAACTAACTCCTGTGCCAGAACTCTTCTTCCCTTCTGAGAAAGGTGCATCCCAGCAGGTGACAGTAGACCAGGTCTTGAAGAGATCATCCCATGGTCAAAAAACCCAGAATTTTTCCAATTACACTAGGCTTGGAACCAAACATTGACCTGATGCACTCTTATCAATATTATTCCTTGTTACAAGAAGGACCAAGGAAATCACAGCCTCTGCTCTTGTTTCCTCAACTAATTATTCCAAAGTCCTGAAGTCTCTTTCCATTGCCCTCAGACTTCTGTTATTTTATTGCTGGTGGCTTGAACAATCAACAACAGATAATAGTCAGAAGTCTTAGTAGACTGGAGAGTTTTCCAGTGATGTCCCTTATCCTTGCCTGTTGGGAGACAGAAGACATCCATGTGAGTTGGGTCCAGACTGTATATCAGGCCCTCTGATCCCCTTAAAAAATGAGTCTTCTATTACAACTACCCTTTTTGCCTTCTTATTTGGGTTCTATTTTGGATTTCCTAGACAATACCTCATTTAAAGCTTCCTTTCTGGGCTGTACATTTATGTACCTGTGTTTCAGCTGGTGTGGGCTGATACCACATCACTACTGAGATGGTGAAGAGTCTGGAGGGAAGCCATATGAGGAGTAGCTGGCATAACTTGGCTTATTCAGCCTAGAAGAATGGGAGATCTCACAGCTGTCCATAACTCCCTCACAACACAAAACATAGGGGCAAGCACTGTTCTCTTCTCTCTGGTTACCAGTGACAGGACCTGAGGGAATGGTATGAGGTGGGTGTTTAGGTTGGCTGTCAGGAAAAAGTTTTTCACCCAAAGCGTTGTTGGCCACTGGAACAAGATCCCCAGGGAAGTGATCACAGCACCAAGCCTGCCAGAGTTCAAGAATGCTGTCAGACACATAGTGTGATTCTTGGGACTGTCTTGTGCAGGGCCAGGAGTTGGACTTTGATGATCCTAGTGGGTCCTTTCCAACCCATGAAATTCATATCCAGGTAGGAATGTTTGGCTCCTCCTTCTGGGTGGAGCATCTCACAATGGGATGCTATAAGTCTTATCAGTCATGCAGTGACATTCAGTAGCCTGTTATCAGCAGATGTCTCCCCGGAGGGAAGATTGGTTATGCAAGAGATAAGGAAAACTGCCCACTCAACAGAAGACAACTGCCATACATATGGCAAATAGAATACATTTTGCCTTGCAATCTGGGACAGGAAAAAAGATTAATTTCTGTCAAAAAAGTCACAACCCACACCAAAGATGATTTCTAGTATTTTCATAGATTTCCCACACCACTGTCCCTTTAGATATGCTTATTCTCCAGCCACACTCTGTGGAGAACCTGAGAGGCATTCCCTGGATTAGAGAGGCACAAGAAGCTTCCCTCAAAAGCTCTCCCGATCCCATTGGCTCCTTTCTTTGAATCTGTGTCCCTCAGCCACTCCCTCCCTATTCCCCCATTGGCCCTCATCTTTGTACTGCCCCAATATCCCTGTTCAGCCCCTACCTCTTGAGGCACAGAAACCTGAAATCTCCCCATGAGTGTGCACTTGGACCCTGAACATCTTACTGTGCGGCTGAATTAAACATCTGTGGATATTATGCAAAGGCTCTTTTTGCTTCCTTACCCCAGACTTTATTAGCAGCTATTCCAGCTGCAACAACACTCAACTCCTGTAGAATGAAGTCTAGGCTGATTTTCATCTGATCAGATGAGACTGTAAGTATGAAAACTACGGATATTTACTTTATTCTCCTAAATGGGTGATACGTTTTGACTTCCATTGCAACATTTTTTATTTCTTTTTTAATACCATGCACATTTTCCATTCCAACCTGGAAGCAAATAAATCTCAGTGAATGGTATAACAAAGTGCAAGTAGTTTGTAAGTAACAGCTGTTCTTTCAGAAAGACAACCTTTACAGGCAGGAGACATCATCCTGTAATCAATCCATTGTGGGAAAATATTCACATGCTCTCTGTACTTTCTTGTCCAAGTAGACAACAAAATACTAGGCCTAGACAAATTTCTTCAATTTCAAAAGTTTTGTGTTGTATTGTAGCTGCCTGGAAAGTTCAAAAGCTTCAAACTGCAATTATTAAAATATCTTCATGAGTTCTTTGATTAACATAGATCACTCATATTCAAGTTCACTATATGCCCACCTTATAGGCAGGTTCCTTTTTTTTAGTGATTGCCTCATTAAACTATTTCCTACAGTTTGCCACCATTTTCTACAGAAGGTATCCATTTCACCAGTACGCCACCTCAGTCAATTTAGCTTTCCAATACCCTTTGCCTAACTCCTAGTACAATGCAAAAAAACCATACCACTTAACAGCATTGATTCAGCAACGCTGACAGACAATAACAAATCATCTATATTTTGCCATTAAGCAGCTAAGAGTCTGTAAAAGAATGTCAGGTGTTTTTCACACACCAGTAAAGATATTCTTTCAAGGAGACTACTTTTTTTAATCTGTCAAAGGGCAGACAAACTTAACTATAAATTTCACACTTTTAATAAGATGGTCAGTGGAAGAGGAAAAGGAAAAATACATTAGATAAGGGAAGAACACAGATACATAGATGAATTTACACTGGATACACAATCTGGATAAACTCTTCAGTAATATCATCTCTGAAAACTCCAGCAGCTTTTTCTCTAAGACTATGATATCAGATGTTTTAAAAGCTTCCCAAACACAATCATAAAAGTAGATTTCTTTTCATGCTTATCCATCTTACATTATGAGATCTTGCCAAAACCTGACTGCAGTGTCAGTTATGGCCTATCATTTAATTGGCTTCACTTTTTATAAATTTGTTCTTTCACAAGCCATCTCTTTAAATGGAAGGTTTTTACAAGTCCAGGCATGCAGGAGCTCAGGTTTACCTCTGGAGGAAAGGCTTTAGGCAAGGTAAAGCAAAAAGGAGTCGGGTTCTGCTGGAGGGTTTTGATCCAGAGCTTTATTCCAGGCACACAGGCCTCTGAATGCAGCAACAGCTCCAACAGAACCCATGAACTGCGTGGTTGCTGTGTCTTTTAACCCCAGGGAGAGGGGGAAGGAAGGGGTAGGGATCCCACCAGCCAGGTAAGGAGGGGGAAGTCTCAGGGGACAAATGACACCTGGATGGCCCAATATCCCCAGGGCTGAGGCACCTTTTGAACTTTGACAATCACTCCACGCCCTTTCTGGCATGCCAAGATTGACAGACAGCACTCATCAGGGGCAAGGGAGGGAAAGGGAGGAATTATTGGCACACCTGGGGAGAGAACCGGGATGCTGAGACCAGCTATTACATCACACTGCAACAGGTTCATACATATTCATTTTTATGAATTTTGCATGACATTTGCCTTTAATTCTTCTTTATCAGAAAGAATTCCTAGGTCAGGTTGGCTTGCTGTCACAGCAGTCTCTGTCTCTCTCTATCACTCTCTGTCTCCTCCCCCCGTTATCTCTGTCCTTCACTGAAGCAGTTTCTCTGAGCCTAGGCTTTTTGCAGCCAGACTATATGGCAAGCTACATACTTAAAGATGTACATTCCAGGTGAATCAAAATGGACTGCTACCCTGGAAAATTTCCACTCTACCTCACTTTTCCCACAAAATGTTGGGTGAGATGTTCCAGCCTGGGCTGAAAAAAAAAAAAGTAAACCAGTATGCCTGCAGAAACAGCCTCACTATACCCACAACACAGCCAAGGAAATGTCAGGCCTTTCCCATTGTCCTGGTTTGTCTCAAAGAGTGTGCTTGACATCACCCACGAATCACCAGAAATCAGCCAAGGAGAAGATTAATTTTTTGTGGTAGCTGTGAAGGCACAGAGCCTGGGGCCTGTTAAAAGTTAATCAAGACAATCTCGCATCATTTGTGGGAAGCAGGGCCAGGGGGAGGGGGTGGAGAGAAAGGGACTTATTTTTTCTCTCTTTCTCCCCCCACTTCTAAAAAGAAGGGCATTCCTTTCCAGGGGAACAAGCATTGTAGATGGTGGGATGGCTCCACACTGTTTCATTGTCCCAGGCTTGGTGAACATTTTGCACTTAAATCACCCTCTCTTTGTACACTTCTGTTATTAGTACTGTTACTGCTTCCAGTAAATTACTCTCATCTCAACCCTCAACCTATGATTGTCATCTTTTGTGCCCCCAGTTCTCAACTCCATCCCCAGAGCAACAAGGGGAGGGGAAGAGGGGGAGAGATACAAGCAGTATCTGCTTTGGGAGTCTTGGTGGGGGCACTGAACTGGGCAGTACCACTCCTAAACCATGACAGCCAGTCACCTAACTCCTTGTATTTTCTAAGGTCACGTTCGAGGATAGTAATAATAATAATAATAATAATAATAATAATAATAATAGTAATAATAGTAATAGCAATAGTAGTAGTAGTAGTAATAATAATAATAATAATAATAATAATAATAATAATATTTCAAGAGTGTAAAAGAATTCTTTTAATCTCTTGAGGCTTGTCTAAAGAATACTATTTGTTGAATAAGAAGTATCCCAGGATTCAAGCCAGGATGTAAGCACAGTATATTCAGAAGGAAAACTAAAATTTTAAAACTTGACACAATTATAAAACTTCAAAGAACAATTCCAAACTATCCATATCAAGATTTCTCGAAATATCATCAGTTTCAGCTGCAGATATAATCAGCCACAGCCAGATTAAGTCTCTCAGAGTAGAACTGCAGATATAACTGATTATTTCCTGAATACATGCAGTATCCTTTCAGTGTCAAATAAGAAGGCTTTAATGTACTCAGCTTCAATATGTCAATTCTTGAAATGCACCCTTAAGATGCAGGAATTTCTTCAAGAGCTGAATAAGAAAAGCTCAAAAAATTGAATATGTACATTCATTCAATAAAAAGAGTCACATGAGCTAGTTGTAAAAGCAAAGTCATGAGAAATCATGAATCTAAATGAAGTATACTGCAACCTGGCTTTAGATTGGTCTGTGCATGTGAACCCTAATGTACACATTGAACAGGTTTAGCATACAATGAAAACAGCTTAAGATCCAATAGTCTTTACAGTGCTTTTGTCCCTTTCAAAACAGCACAATTTAATAAAAGTTTAAGAAGTAAAATTAGTAAGCTTTCAGAAAGTGTTATTTTTTGAGTATGACAGGGTGATAATATAATGAGAAGATAATTTCTGAGCTGAAGTCAGCTGCGGTCCCTCCACTTCACAGCTAGCTTGATTAAGTTGTGTATGCAACCTTATAGACATTCACTGAGGTAAGTCCACGTCATGTTTTGACACTGGCCAAATGCCAGGCACCCACGAAAGCTGCTCATTCACCCTCCCCTGCTACAGCTGAGCAGGGGAGATGTTATAAATAGATAATGTGATAGTTGGCTCTCACAATTAAGAGATAAATATTATGTACATAGTAAAAGAAAATTTTATAGAGGTAAAATTTTATAGTTAAATTATTTTGGTATGTTCTCCCCATAGTCCTTTTTCCCTTCCCCCTTGTATTGTAGTCACTAGTCAAGGCATAAGGGGGGAGGGCAGGCTTGTTACTAGGAGGCATGCATGTCAGACTACATCATGACAACACCTGACGTCCAATCAAGTTGTAAGAAAGTGATCTTCACCAATAGACAGCAAAGAAGGAGTTGACTGACAAGACTTTGGAAGGACCAAGAGTATAAAAACCAGAGCATTTGTTTTTGTAAACAACCATGTGGCTGCTTGTCATGGAGACTCTCAGCACTGTAATTTTTCCTCATTCAGTCCTTTGTTGTATTTTTTTTGTTGAGGTTTAATAAACCTTTGAAATTTTAAAATTTCATTTCTCACAAATGGGGTCTTGTCCAGGATATAAAACCTCATCTCTGTGGCCCTAGGAGATTTTGGACAAATGTTGCGCCCTCACCAAATTTGGCGGCTCAAACAACCTTTCCTGGGGCTGTCGGTGATTGCAGGTCGACACCCCAAAGACAACAAAGACTGGATAACGAAGAAGAAGAGGGAGAAGAAAGTAAAAAGCCCCTGAAAAGCTGCAGATCTAGAGGATTGTGAGTATTTGTGCGTATAAGAGCTGGGAGCATGCTTGGAGCGTGTGATGTAGTTCCAGGAGTGTCCTTGGGGTGGGTATGAAACTTAGAAGATCCTCATAAGTGTTTTGGCCAGATTATTCATCTGTAATCTGGGTGTACAGATGTCAGCTCCAGACAAGCTGTACACGGGATCTGTTCCAGGAGTCCATTGGAGCTTAAGGACAATTGGACCGTTAGAGAATTGGACGGTTCTGCTTGAGAAAAACATCAATCACTTGTTTTTAAAATTTTAACCTTTAATAGTAATAATAAACCTTTGAAAATTTAAAAGTAAGCTTCGTTTCTCACAGGAGAGAAAAAATTAACAAAGGGGTCGTGAGTTGAGGTAAGGACAGGGAGAAAACTCTCCAAGGGCAAAAAAAGGCTCATCTTAGAGATACAAAGTGAGTTTATTCTAACAAAATCAGAAGCTGATAAGGAGAAGTTAAATAAGGCCTTAAAACACCTTTTTCTCCCTCAGCCCCTCCCTCCTTCCCACTGACAGTGCAGAGAGACAGGGCTTAGGAGTTTGGTCAGTTCGTCTTCCAAGGTTTTCTTCCACTGGTCAGGAAGAGGAGTTCTTCCCCTGCTATACCATGGGGTTCCTTCCCACAGCAGACAGTTCTCCATTAACTACTCCAACATGGTTCCAATCTTATGAGCAACAGACCTCCTAAAACTGCTGCAACGTGAGTCCCACCCACAGAGAATAGTCCTGACAAAATAGGTGCAGAGTGGGTCACTCTTCCACAGGGTGCAGGCTGCTGGAGCTTGGGAGCTCCCTCTCTCCACTGGATCTTTCACTGGATCACAGCCTCCTCCATGCATCCACCTGCTCCAGTGTGAACATCTTCCCCATGGGGTATGGGTGGATCACTGTATCCCCCATGGACCCCTATGGGCTGCAGGGCACAGATGCTTCACCATGGTCATCACCATGGCCTGCAGAGGAATATCAGCTTGGGTGCCTGAAGCACCTCTTCCCCCTCCTTCTTCACTGACTTTGGTGTCTCCTATGTTGCTTCCCCCACATGTTTTCACCTCCTTCTCTTGTCTAGCTGGAATTCAAATGGTGTCTCACTTTATTTTGATTTTCTTCTTGAATATATTACCATCAATGAGGCAT
Source organism: Melozone crissalis (assembly GCF_028551555.1). Lineage (NCBI taxonomy): Eukaryota > Metazoa > Chordata > Aves > Passeriformes > Passerellidae > Melozone > Melozone crissalis. The sequence goes on along the minus strand of NW_026535794.1, from coordinate 55,991,508 downwards.
TACCATCATTTCTAATTGGCCCAGCCTTGGCCAGCAGCACGTCCACCTTCAGAGCCATCATGGATTGGCTCTGCTGGACATGGTGGAAGCTTCTAATAGCTTCCCACAGAAGCCACCTCTGTGGGCCCGCCCCCTACCAAAAACCAGGCCACACAAAACTAACACAGTCCACCAGCCACTCATTAGAGGGTGCCTGTACAATTCCATTAGTTCTCTCCAAAACTTCCAGTCTGCCACTAATCTGCAACATCCATAGTCAACATTCCAGCACATATCATATTTAATAGCATTTGACACATAAAATGTGCCTGATTCCAGTGCACGAAGATGTACTACTGTCCCCGAAGCGAGTCCCCTACATAAGTCTGTTTTTCTCCAAGTTTCACTATAATCTCTTCATTCACTGGTAATGAACAAGAAGTTTGTGGTCTCCAGTTTAAGAAAAAGTTTGGAAATTCCCATGCATTTTCTTTCTGAGGTTTTAAAAGTGGGAGCAATTTCAGTGGTTTCCCTCCCTCTCACTTTGTTTCTTCTGCAAGGAGGATTCAGATTGTAAACCTTTGCTCCATCTGATGTTCTAAATGCTGATTCATAATAGCTGTGAATTTTAGACACTTGAGGCAAGAAAAGTACTCAAGGTAATGGTCAGAAAGTCTCAAATTACATAGTATAACTTTCAAAGTATTTCAGAATATATGCTATTGGATTTGCACTCACCTCCTGCTCTCGGTCTCTGAACTGAAAAAGGAGTTTGAAAGCTTAAACATTTTAAGAAAAGAAAATATGTCAAATTGACTGAAGCTTGCACCAACTCACAGTAAATTTTGGGCTAGCAATCCAGAAATCAAATGTTAATCTCTGAGGAAACTTAACTATTGCAGAAATGAGCATGTCCTCATCATGATCAAATTGTGCAACTGATCTCTGGGTCAAACAGAAAAATAATAGAGGACAACGACCAAATTTGAAATGACATTTTCACTGTTTCAAATGTATCTGCTTTGCTTTGAAAAAGCACACTGGAAAATAAAGCTTAATAAACACAATGTCAGAACTTGGCTGTCCAAAACAAAATCATAGTATTTTTGACATACATTTTTGTAAGTATTTTTTCTTTTCTTTCCAGAAGAAATTCAGCTGTATTTGTAATGCTAAAAACTACAGTCTGAAGTAGCTCTCTACACAACAGAGTAGTAGCAGAAAAAATTAGAAAAGAAGATAAAAGAAAAAACTATTTGCTTGGGTTTTTTTACATTCTTGAGAAACAAAGTGAGGGCATACAAGCATGTGCAGTCAAGACAACAGGAAAAATTAATGTCAATAAGTAACTTTCTGTTAAAGTAGAAGGCTGGAACTTGCAGAGTTCTGGAGAATGAAACAAACTGTGGAATGTTTCAAAATAAAAAAAAAAAGTAGATACTCAGTAATTTTCAGTAAAACATTGATGTCTCTCTAACCTTATTAGAAGTCTTCAACCCACTACTTTTGTCCAGTTTGATCACTTTTCCCTTCTTCTCAGAAGACTTATGTATTTGAAAACTGTTGTGTACATGTCCCTCATTTTACCTTTGACAGACTATTTAGTTACTCACTCTACCCTTTTTTTGCTAAAAGCATATTTTCTAGGCCTCTAGATTACAAAAGTGTATGGGGAGTGAGAGGGGCAGATACAGATATTTCTCCAGATACAGATATTGACAAGTATAATACAATTATCCAGCTCCTTTTAAACAAAATAGAAAATGTCACTTCTAGGGCATGATTCAGCTCAGCCTAAGATTGATGTCTAAAACAAGTCAAATGAACAACACCTTAAAAGAATCTATTTCTCTTCATTGGTTCTAAAGGAAGCCAACATAATTACCTCAGCTGATGATGCCTTAAATTAAGTGAAATCCTGCCCTGACCTGGTTATATATGCTGCTTGTGCAGATCATGCTTGAGATTCTCTCCTTGAAAATAGTTGGGCTATGTAGAAACTACCAGCAATACCATGTAGCAGTTGTAGCTGCAGCATAGGAGCTCAACCTCACAAATGTCTAATCTGATGGGGAAAAGTTCTTCTTGGAAAAGTTCTTCTACTCAAGTAGATTCATTAGAAAGTTACCATGGAAAATTTTTTTTTATTCATTGATAGAGTACAGTTATGACAATAAGCTCTTGTGGCTGTGACTCTTTGGATCTGAATTTTGTAATAGCAGCTAATTTCTCAAAGGCACATTTTTCCCCTTGCTGCACATGCACAAAAAACATTAAACAATGTGTGCTGCAGGGATAAAACAGAGTGATCCTTAACAAAGAAAGAAAAAGAAGAAGAAAAGAAAAATAAAAAGAAACTCACTGAGCTGTGCACAGCTAAAGGAATGTTAGACTAGAAGTTCAGCCTCTGATGTGTGATGTTTGGGGTTTCCTGTTCATCAAAGGAACTGGCTTTCAAAATAAAGGATCTGGTAACCGCCAGAGAGCAACAAACCTTCTTAACCTCAAGCACCTGCCAGCTCTAATACAACATCAAATCAAATTATTCTCTAGCATGGGGAAAATGCAGTAACTCCAGAGCACTTTATTGATAGATACTTAAATTGACAGTGATACAACTGCATCCTCACTCAGCTGAAGAAGCACTTCTGTTGCCTGGAAATACAAGACTCATAGATGCATTACTGTCTGTCAGTACTAAGATACTAAGTGATGCTTTGGGAGGGCAAGTCTTACTTTTAAGGATCACAGAGACATAAGTTCTTGTATTCACACCTGACAGCAGAGCCCCAGCTGCCACTTGATTAGCAGCTTTTGTAAATGTCATTTGCTTTTGTAAATGTCATTTACTATGAAGACAGAAGGCTTCTGATAACTACCAACAACAGCATGCATCTTTATGATCTTAGTGCAGCCAGGTGTAAACAAGTTGTTCCTGAAGAATTAGGAGAGATAGAGCCTTTGTATCCATAGTAAAGGTATCTTAGGCTATGTTTGCAGTGACAGAAACATTCAAAGAATAAAAAACCTAACCACAGTACTCTGCATTTCCCTTTAACTCCTGATTGTCCTGGATTGTTTTCAACTGCCCTGATTCTGCCCAATATATGCCACAAAACAGAACACAGGAGATCATGCAGTATTAGATTGATTTCCCTACAGCACAGATGTGCACACCTTCTGTCCAGCAGCTCTATTTCAACTGCATAACCCAATGCCATGGGAGGAGGCATTTCAAGGCTGGAGAGGAGCTACAGGAGTGCAGCCTGAAAATACATTTTCCAGCTGGGACACCTGAAGGGAGCCAGTGCACTGTGCAGTGCCACAATTTCTCTCTTCCCTAGCACAGAGGTTCATAAAGCAGAGGAGATGTCACAGTAGTGTCATGTCAAAGATGCAAAGCCTGGCTTCACTGATGGGTAAGATGGCTATCTGGGCTTGAACATGAGCCAGCAACTTGCCTTAGCATCAAAGGCAGTTAACAGTGTCCTGGGCTTCATTAAGTGTTGCCAGCAGGTCAATGGAGGTGATACTTCCCTACTATGCAGCACTAATCAGGTCACATTTGGAGTGCTGGGTCTAGGTCTGCACTTCCCTGAGCAAGAGATGGAGAGAGATTGATACAGAATCCACCAAAAGCCAACAGAGATAATTAAAGCACCTCACAGATAAGCAAAGTCAAAGAGCTGAGACTCTTCAACCTGGAGAAGGGAAAGCTTAGGGGGATCTCATAAGTGTGTAGCCATACCTGTAGGACCAGGGCACAGAAAGGACAGAGACAGGCTCTTTACAGTGGTGCCCAATGACAAGACCAAAGGCAATATGTGCACACTGAAGAACAGGGTGTTCCCTCTGAACATAAAGATATCTTTTTTTTCTTACCGTGAGTTTGTCCAAGTACTGGCACAAGTTGATCAGAAGCTTTTGGAGTCTCTCCTCCTTGAAGATATTAAAAAGCCATCTGGACATGCTGTTAGGCAGTTCTGGTATAGGTGGGTATGCCTGAGCAGGGGTGTTGAACAGGATGGCCACCAGAAGTTTTTTCCACCCTTAACCACTCTGTGATTCTGTATGCTTTCACCTTTTCCCACAGCTACAAGATGCACTGAGCAGACAGACCTCCTTGAGAGTTCAGAGGCTCTAAAGAAACCTGTCAGTTCTGGTGATCTTCCTCTATATTGTCTCCTCCATGTACATTAGATGAATAGGACATACTTTTAGGACACACATCATCTTTCATCCTCCCTCTACGCAAAGACTGCAATACTCAACAGCCTGGATTGGACTGATTTCCATAACAGTACATAAAGACAAGCATTTCAGGCTAGTTGATTTACTAAAAAAAGAAACATGGCTAATCTGACTGATTTTTTTTTTTTCCATTAGTTGGATATACTTCTGTGCTACAATGAACAAATTGTATAAATGCTGAGCTACTATTCCTATTAACTATTGCTATTTTTCCTGTAAAAATGTGAGCTCAGAACACACATAAAAGACTTTCAGGTACTGGGAAGCATGGCTGACATAGTTAACTATATGTCAAACCCACATTTCAAGCACCAGGCTATGTCTACATTTTCTCTCACTGGGTCTATTCCAAAAGCCAAAGAGAAAAGAAGATCCACTGCCTCTGATTTCTGTTGTTTGTATCAGACAAAGAGATGACTGGGAAAGGCAATAGGCATTTCTGAGTTTTCTTTCTCAAGAGATGAACTCACTATTTTCATATTTGCACAATTTGCATATGATTTACATAATTTTTTTTCCAGCATCCTATTTTAATTTTTAATCTGTATGCACCCCTGGGATCATCACTTTTCCCACTCGGGTTTTCATCAGGTATCTTCCTACACATGAACAGGCTCTGCAAAACAGTAGCATGATGTGGGCTCTGTCTCTCAGCTCCAAGGAGAGTTCACTTTAAAGGAACTTCAAAACATGCAGTCTCTGGAAGTCTTATTTATGCAGTACTTGTGTTTACAAGGCAACAATCCAATTGTTTTCAATAGGGACTAATTATACACCATTTCCTTTGCCCTTCTATTTCATTCTGCAATCCCAGGCGATCCAGATTTAGCCCTGTGGGGTTAAAACAGATTTTAGGCTGTGAATGGGACTTCTCAGGAAGTTCTTCTGGTGCCTGCTCTCCCTCCCTTCCTTGATAGGAAGGGGCCTCAGGCATCATCCAAGCCTAGAGGTGACCCTGAGCACATCTAAATAATACTTGAGGAAGCATGTGCCAGGAAGCCCACGCCTTGTTCTATGTTTCCCTTGGAGGACACCTATATCTATTCCTGAACACGTAATTTTCCCCATTCCTCTTTTCCTACATATCACCTCTAAGGTTTCCCCATGAAATTCAAAAACAACAACAGGACAGAAGAGTTAAATAAGGAAGGCAATTAAGTGTGAATTATGCCTTTACGACTCCTCTGTTTGGATCTCCTTTAAATCCCAGGTCTTCTCTGACTTTGACCCTTGATCATTTGTAATTCTCCTAAATTTTTGTACAATTGCTGCATAGTTACTTTACCTTTCTGTTTTCATAAAGTTGAACAAATACACACATGCATATTTAAAATGAGGCCTAAGAAAGTCCTTTCTTTGCCAATAACATCAGCACTTCATCTGCATACTGACAGAAAGACAAGAAGTGGCAGACCTGCTAGCTCCTTTAATCACAGGAATCCTGTATAGCTGATTATTGCACATGCCACACAGCAGAGTGGATTCACAGCTCAAGTATATCAGTGCTAGCTCTGACTGAAAATGCCCTGAAGTTTACTGCTTTTTCATCTACCAAGACCAGTAGGTTTGCATGGGCAGTAGAAAAGGAGCATTACAACTTCTTTTTTGAAGAGGCCTCATCATAATTCCTCCCCTTAACTGTTCAGCAACTCACTTTTAATCATCAGAGAATTCACCCTTCTCATTTTTCTGTGCACTGTCTCAGGAACAGGAGGTTGAATGTGAACAGCTTTGTGGATCTAGAAATATTGCAAAAGTTGTTCACTTAATGGAAATGCCCTAAGTTTCTGGCTCCTTTCATTCACTGTCACTCTATGGATGTTGCTGAGGATTTCCATATAAACACTTTGGTGCATGTACTCTTAATATACTTTTGAAGCAGCATGGGATCAGATATAATGGACTTTAAGAATTTTTTAGGATTCTATTCAGGAGTCAAAATATCTGAGTAATAAATCCTTCCCTGGAGTACAGCATGACCTTCAAACCAGGATACAAACAGACTGCATTTTTACCTGTACTTCAGAGAGGAAGTACAGGGCAGGATTTGCCACCTTCAATGTGGGAACTCAGCACATCACTCCGGATGTCCAGAGTTACCGAGAGAACCCTTGGGGGGCTCGGAAATCCTGGAATGTTGCCAGGAGCGCCTGGTGGCTTGACTTTGATCCCTCTAGGGATGTGCCACCTGTTTGAGGACATGAGAGTCACTTGGGAATGAATGGTGCAGAAATGATGTATTTACAGGGTGAAATATAGATTTTAGAGTTTTGGTACAGGGGGTTATGGAGACAAGATGGAGGAATCAGGGTGTGTCTTGTACTTCTTCTTTCTTCTTCTTGTCATCCATTTTCTGTGGTGATGTTGGCACTTTGGGATTGATCCATGGTGAAGGTGCACTTGCTAATATGGGTGAAAGATATTGGGAAATAAAGGTAAATATGATGTATGTAGTTTTTAGTATAAAAAGAGATGACTGCCCAGTGGGAGGTCAGAGTGCCCTTGGCTGCCTTGCTGGTCAGACCTCTGTTGGGCAGAAAGAAAATTCTATAGATAAGAAATAATAAACAATCCGAAGACTGAAAATCTGAAGAGTTCAGACTTGTCCTTTGAAACGCAGGCTGTCCCAGAGCCATCCTACACGTGTCCTGGCAGAGACAAACAGCTGGAGCGGTCACTTCAACTCATGAAATCAAATCTGATTTAACGAAATTTAATGCTGCTTTGGCTCACCTGCCAGGTGGAACAAATAGGAAGGGTTTCTCACAAAGAACAATATGTGCAAAAAACTACAAAAGATAACCCTGGTAAATAAACCTCTCATTAGTATTCAATACAGCAAGTCAACCATACCATACAGTAACACTACACCACTTCATAAGCTGCTGGAGCAGATGTTAGGACTATGACCACTGGTCCTTTTCCTTTTCAGGTTGTGTGCTTTCTAAAGCTTGTAACAGAGGTGGGCTGGTGACATGATGCCATCTGATATAGTTGTTTCAAGCAATTGAATTTAAGATTGATGACTAAAGTGTATATAGAAACTTCTGGTTTATAGAAACCAAGTGCTGCTTCACAGTTCACTGCCACTGGCAATCCGCTGGTGAGTACCAGCAGACAGCTCTTCTCAGAGACACCTTTCTAGCAGCTGGTGTCCAGTTGGGATGCGAAAGCATTTAGTCACACAAATATGCTCTACATTTTAAAATCAATACTCTTTTTAAACTCCTTCTTTTAAATCTCTACATTGAAGCAAGTATAGCCAAACCATTAAGCACTTCAGACATGAAAAATGCCACTGGAAGTATCTTGTCTTTACTTCATAAAAACTACCAACCCCCATAAAAGTAGTCATGAGTGTAATGTAACACTGTTTCCCTAAAGCTGCCTTCCCACTTAAAAGGAGAGAGTTTTGTCTTAATACAACATAAATCTAAAATTTATATCTTTAAAAGGTTCACTAGGTTCACATCCATTTGATGCCAACCTGTGATAAAAGAAGAAAAGACCCAAGGCTTGAGTCCAATAATTTATTGCACTGTGCTTGCAAGGTCCTTGATAAAGCATAAACATCCTATTCTGCAAAATGCCAGTTTTACTAGGAGAGGAAGACACACTTTGCACTTGGAACACATATATATTGGCACCTACATATTATAGCACCTATGAGTTTCAGAGAGTCTTTTTTCTCCTTGGCTTTCCATTTGCTCACTTCCTAGAGAGCTACAATTACAACAACTTGTCATTTAAGAATAGCAATCACTCTAATTTAATCACCATGCAAACAGAGCTTCTCATCTTGTAACTAACTGAAGACCACTTGTTTGGAAAATCCTGTTACTTCAGTAAGGTTTCATGTGCAAGTCTAACAACAGAATCATGTCTTGAAGTAAAGTCTCCTTTTAGGTTTTCTTAAGGCTGTCTGCCTCCTATGTGTAAATTATTTGTCTTTATCTAAAGATCCATTTTTAAAAAAGAACAGAATTGAAACTCAATTTTCTAAACAGCAAAAGCTACTGTAAGTAGTTTCAGGGAAAGTTAACATATTTATAATCTCTAATTCAAGTCTGTTTCCAAAAGTGTTAAATGACTTGCTCCACTTGAGCAATAAAAAAATTCCCTAGGAATTTTCTGTATGTGATTAGCTGTGTGTGGAGACCAGAGCAAGAAAGTTTAGTTTTCAGTTGACTCCATTTAAACTAAATCACACCGGCATTTACAAAGTACAAAATAAAAGAGAGAAAAATATAAAGAGGAAAACACTAGAACAAAATCTAGGAACCAGATCTATTACCACACTTCAAGAATGCAAGACCCAAAAATGGAAAGAAAAAAAAGAATGTGAAAAATTTAGTCCATAAAAAGAAATCAGCATGCCATATAGCAGAACTGCAAGGACCTCAGCTACTCATGTATGTGGGGAAGAAACAAATAAAATTTGATTTTTGAATGCTTTGACTCCTAATAATGACTGACTATCAATACTAAAAGAGAAAGAATATGCGACATTAATCCAGAATCCTTATCCCTGTCTCCAATGGCTATAAATCTTTATAGCCTTTAAGTCCTTGGGGTGGAAACAGAATTAAGTGGTACTGACTGAGCAAGCTGTGTACCATCTCCCCTTTCCCAATACGCTTGGCAGGTTTCATCACTCTGCACAACAGTGAGAAGGAGGAGTGAGGTGATTGGAAAGGTAATGAATCGACAGACATGAAATGTATCATCATGCAGCAGTAGCAGCAAGAGAAAAACCATGCACTGCCATTTAATGGAAAGAGATGATGTTCGCACATAAGAAAAATGCTCAGGGGACTGATTGCAGCTGCTATGACAACAAGAGAGAGGATATGACATAATGACCCAAGTGACTGTTTCATGTTGTTCCAGTGAACCATTCTGCTCACCAGCTGGGAAGACAGTAGAGACTTCATTAAGTGCTTCTATTCAGTAATTACTGCATCTTTCCCTGCACCACAACTCTAAATTTCCATACAGTCATAGCACAGAGCTGTTGGATGTAATCATGATGGTCCATTTCTCAGTCCTAAAAATTTCAAGCCTGTAGCTGTTAGAAATTTGGAATTGAGTTTCAGCAGATTTGTTAGGTACAAGCTCTGTCACCTGGCAAGGAGAAATAGGGGGCAAAATGATACCAGCATAACCTTGCTGAAGTTTTGCAAGCAAGCCATGCATTATTTGCCTATCTTGTATTTAGGGTAGCTCCTTCTCCAACATACAGCAACTTTAACTGGAAAAGCCCAGGACAGATCCTTTTCTCATTTAAATCATTGCAGTTCTCCTGACTGCAGTGGCATGATGAATGTTTACTGCTGGTTAGGATTCTGCCCCTTGATTTGATTTGCACTAGTACACAAATAAGTGAATTATATGTCCAGGAGCCTTTTGCTTTCTTAGTTATGCAAAGCTACAGAACTAGGAAAAATGAAATTGTATTTACACTACATGAAAACAACAGACAAATTAGCAGAGCACAAGGGTTTGAAAGAGAAAATTTGCAGCACAAACAGAAATCCTCAAAGACAGTTTGAAAGCTTCTAGAGTTTGAGCAGCAGTGAGGGCAGGGGGGAAGGAGGGGAGGAGGAAGAAGACTGGGGGTGGGGAGGGGGAGGAGGAGATCTAATTTTCAGCATAGGAGAAGGAACTATCTTCAGAGAAGGTTCTCCCTGTCAGAGCCTGCCTGCTCAGGAACAGGCACCTGCCTGCTTGCCTGCCTAAAACTGCTCAAAAGGCACAGAAGAGTTCACTCCTCCTTATTTCTTTTGAAATTTAGGGATTCTAGAAAATCTAAATCTTTAAAATAATACCTTTGTATCAATTCAGAAGGAATAAGCAGGAATAGTTGGCCAAAAACAGTAGTTCCTACTGTGAGCAGGAATAGTTGGCCAAAAACCAGAGAGGAAAAAAAGCAGAAGCAATGTTATTTCTCATCATGTTAAAATCGGGTCCCTCCTTGTACGGAGTAACATCATTTGTTGTCTGTAAAAGAGGCCTGACTGCATTTCTTTCCTTCCTTCACAGAAGATGGATAGGGGGACAAACTCTTGGTCTAGAGTCTGGCATAAGGAGAATAGGTGTCCTTATCTCCAGCCAGGTGTCTCCACCTTCTGCCCTATTTGCACCTTGAGTTTGGATCAAAAAATCACCACAAAGCAAAACTCAGCACTTCCATAGTAACTGGAGGGAAAGCTTTTACATGCAAGAAGTGTAATAGAGTGTTTTCATAAAGAAAATTACCTACAAGATTTATAAAAAACTGCTGTGAGCTAGACCAAGTGCTTCAGTGCCACATCCTTCCTCTGCAACAACACCAAAGTTACAGTAGAACACCTCACCACTTCACTTCATTCTATAAATCTATTTTTAAAAATTTATTTTATACAATGGATAGGACAGTGTTGCCAGATGCTTCTGGATATAAAAAGCAGAAAATTTGAGTTTGAGGAAAATATCTTCCTATTAATATTTCTGTTTATCATTTTCCCAGGTTTAAAGACAGTGGACCAATCTCTAGAATGTCAATTACAACAGCAAGTAACAATTAACTGGAATTCTAAGCTAGTAGTCTCTCATTTGCACAGCAGTGATAAGGCAATCCACAGGGGGGAAAAAAGGCCTTAATTTTCTCTCTGTTATCTTTTCTTGGGGGAAAACTTAGCCAAAATCAAACAAGAGCTCAAATACAGTATCTTGTGTATATAAAACTCCATTTACCTTGACATTTGTAACATAAACAATGGCAAATAAAGATCTTGAAGCCTTCATCTGAGACAGATTGAGCTTTTTAGATCAAATTAAGTTGCATGATTCCAGTTCTTGAATAGTCCTACTAAATGGCTCACACTGTGGCTCCAATCTTTCCATCAACTACCAGTGCAAGAAGTCCATAAAAGTGGAATATTCAAAATCCTCACTGGGCCAGTGCACTTCAGTCCTCCTCAGAGTCTCTGTCAAAACAGCTGCATCTAGAGGAAAAGGATTTGCCACTACCTTATTTCTTTATACAGAAGAAAGCTACATAGTATCCTCAAAGGTTTGCCTTTCTGCTATGGCACATCCCTCTCTTCTGCAGGGATCTGTGAAGTCCTTGGCAAGTGTGCAGTTCCCACAGCTGCTGTGTCCCAACACCAATGTGGTAAGCAGCTAAAGTGAAAATTAGAACAGTTGAAAACCTGCTCTAATTTGCTCTGCTCTGTAAGCAGATGCTGTCCAGCTCTAGAGATACAAGGGAATTTAACTACAAGCCTTCAGCAAGTAGCTCTTATTGCACCAGGTTTCTTCTTTGCCTTCATATTTTCATGCTCAATGTTAGGGCCTGGTCTTTCACTAATTTTCATTTAAATTTTTATTTGGTCTCATGATCAGTATATCAGTCAGTATAAATGTGAATCTCAAGTTTTCAAAACACTGTGAAGATCATGATTTCCTAGAAGTCAGTATAAATGTGAATCAATATGCATAATGTTTTCTCTTCATAGTGTCATTTTGGTTGGAAAAGACATTTAAGACCATTGAGACCAATTGCAAACTGTACACTGCCAAATACACCAAAAGAAGCAATGGAATGACCACACATCCTTTTCCAGTGCTCTCAACCATGCAGTTAAAGATGAGGATAGTGAAGATAGGAGTTACAATTATTACCATGCTTCCCTTCTAATAGTACAGATATTTCATCATGGACCTACCCAAATTCCCAGAGCGCTGTTCCCATCCTGTCTGCAACAGAGTTGGACAACAATTTGCAAATCTTGCATGACCACTAGTATGATTCATTTTGCACCCAAAGGGAAGCTACTTTCTCTCAAACTAATATTTCTCTGTTCCCTCTGTTCCTCAAGGGTATCAACCTTCTCTCTCAGCTAATACTACAGTAGAAGATGCAGCAGCTCAACGTTTCCCAAGAACGTCGTAAAAATCATCAGGGCACAAAAAAATAGAATTCTTGTCTGATGGAAAAAAAAGACATTCAAGCCCATCCCTAACACACTAATGTTACTGTGGGGTTTCTTGGATATATTCATTTTTGTCAGTATAGTGATTAATGAATACTTGAATCATTTAGGTCAGTCTACCACAAAGTGATGGTAATACTACACAGCATGTTTACAAAGTTTTTGCAGTTATGTGATTCAATACAATTCACACTTGCCCAGATACAAGAATAAATGTTATATAATACACAGGTCACAGAATCAATACACTGTGCGCATCAAATACAGATGCACACAAAAAACAGTAGCACAGAAGCTGCAATGCAACAACTGTCCCAAGAAGCAGAAAAAACTTGAGTCTTGCTTTAAGACAACTTAAAGGGGATCACTCTAACATGATTTCTCCCCCACTGTTTTAATCAATCCCTTTCCACCAATAAGGAGAAACTAAATTTGAGTAGATATAAATGAAAAATATAACAGTTTACTAACAAGCAAAACTGCAACGGGCAGAAAATAACAGTAATTATTCACTAGATACAAAATTGATAAATCTCACAAACTCCCTGAGAACAAAGAAAAATCCAAAATGGCAAAGTACACCTTTCAAGATGGCATCCATCACAGGCAGCTACATGTAGGGAGACAAAGCAGAAACAGCATCTGACCAAGATGGCAGCATTTGCTGGCAACCATGCAGTTTGGGAGACAAAGGGGAAATGATGGCAGTAAACCTTTCTGGGAAGGTATGAGCTTACAAAGCAGTTCTAGTGGCATGTGGGAATTCCCAGCTCCATCACTCACCGCCTCCTTCTACCACCCACTGTATTCCACCAGTGCTGGTGCTGCTGTCCTCGGAGCCACTGGTGTGCTGAAGTGGAGAGAAACAGTCTCCCAGAATCAACACGGGGTGGCCCGGTGAGATATCAGCTCAAGTTTTGCACTGCCAATAGAGGTTTGCAGAATTCACTCTGAAACAGTTTTGGATTGCAGAAATGCAGTTTTTTCTGGTAGCTAGCCCAGAACTCCTTCCCCCTCCCCTCAAAACAACCTCTACCTTAAGCAAAATGCCACAACACATGAGAACACAAAAAGGAAGCCTCTGCCCACACTACCTCAGCTTTAAGGTTAAAGCCAGGAAGTGTGCAAGGGATGAGAAAGCAAGCCAACAGGTGAAAAAGGGAACTCTGCCTGTGTGCCCCAACCTTTTAAAGTGTACCACATCTGCCTGCCCCATGAGTCTGGCTCCAGACCTCCAGATACGCCACCCTAAAGAGACAGTAACCTCAAAGAGACAGTAACAATTTTTGGGCTCAAAAAGATATGAAATACTATAACATTTTTGATTACCCAAGACAACCTTCAGTTCTAAACCCTTAGTCATTTGACCCTGAAATTGGTCCTTTGACCCTGAAATTGGTTGTATTGCGAACATGAGTAACAATAAAGACAGCAGAGCAACAACCCAGCAATCCTGTTCGTTTGTTCCTGAATTAAAAAAAAAAACAACAAAACAACAAAACAAGCAAAAAAACCCCAAAAACTCCAAAAACAAAACCAAAAAGCAAAAAACCACCAACCAAAAAAACCAAACCTGAAGAGAAAGAATATGTTCATCCACCAGACTGACACAAAATGATAAAAACCCACTACTAATAATGATGCTGAGAGTGGAAGAGGTTATGATAGGGGATGCAAAAGTGAGCATATTGCAACAACCTGTGGAGGACCTTCCCATTAGAGAAAGAAATTTCAAAAGTAGCATTGGCTTGGCAGTTTCACCTTTAAAGTGCTGTATGAACATTAACAGATATTTAGGATATCTTAAGTGTAAAGATATTTTAATGAAACATATATCTCCATTTTTTTTTAACAAGCCTAATGTTTGCATGATGTTAATGATTGCAAAAACAAATTCTTCATGAATAAAAGGGCTAAACAGGTATGTCCATCCACACCAATAAAAGCTTGTATCTATTGTTATTAGATGAAATACTGGCCCAATTTTGTTACTATCATCCAGGAAAAACTTTCCTGATTTTACAATGGCAAGGAAGTGAAATCTCTGTCTTCTTAAAAGTATTCAAAAGGAATTTCTATTGATTATTATGAGTAAGTTATCCATATACTTTAACTTGGATTTAATCTAAAAATTCAAATGGGATGTAAGCTTTCTTTTCTTCTAAGATCTATATGGATATGCATAGGGGTACATATATATATACACACATCCTAGTAAGATAAGCATTTGTGGCAAAGCAGTCTGCTCAGAGAATCCTCAAATTTTGTGTACCAAGTCTATTGTTAAAAGTCCTTTCACTTTGAGAAGCCTCACTTTCCCCTAAGACAGCAAACATAAACATGAAACAGCACTCTCCAAACAACTACAGCAATCCATCCTAAAATTCCTAATCTTTCCTCAATATTTCTCATTGCCTCAGCAATTTTACTTTTTGTGTTTGGGAACTGTTACATATATATCTTTGTGCAAAGTGAGAAATGACAAAAGATTACAGAATTTGGAAATACTGGCTAAGTAAACAATAAAATATTGCAAAGAAAGCCAAGGCTCCCAAGGATGACATTCTGGGCTCATAGGAAGGAAATGCAGCTAGCAAGCTGGAAACCTGCAATCCTGGAGCCCAGGCTTTCCTGAGGTAAGGTTCCAAAACAAAAGTACTGCAAACATCTTGGTCAACTTGGGCCAAAACCCAGGCAAAAAGAAAAGAACGTAGAGTGGCTGCATATCAAAGGCAAGTTTCTTGGGCAAAAGAAATACAGAAGACGGAACGCAAAACTAATTCAGGCAAAAAATTGCAGGCATCTGTACATTTTAGAGGCACTTATTGAGAAATGGCAGTTGACAACAGCTGTCTTTTAGCTGTACTTACTGGAACTACCAAGAAAGAAAGGAAAATAAGGAAAAAGGGAGAGGGGAGGGGAGGGGAGGGAAAGGAAAGGGAAAGGGAAAGGGAAAGGGAAAGGGAAAGGGAAAGGGAAAGGGAAAGGGAAAGGGAAAGGGAAAGGGAAAGGGAAAGGGAAAGGGAAAGGGAAAAGAAAAATCAGGCTTACCAATTGCGAAGTTATAGCCATCAATACTGAATGTAGCACTTTGGCATTTTTTAAATGCTTCCTTTCTGCTGCTTGGGTCTGTCATGATTCCTGCCACGTTGTACTTTCAGTAGCTGCCTCTCTCTCCCTCGTGGAAGCAAAGCACTCGAGCTCACTCTTGGCTGCCCTTGAGGATGTGCCTGTGACAGCACACACACACCATGCCTCACACCCCACAGGGACCTGAGAGGCGTGCACCCAAGAGTTTTCTCCTCCCCCAAACACTCTCATTGGCAAGTTACCTGCATGC
Organism: Melozone crissalis; assembly: GCF_028551555.1. Taxonomy (NCBI): domain Eukaryota; kingdom Metazoa; phylum Chordata; class Aves; order Passeriformes; family Passerellidae; genus Melozone; species Melozone crissalis. The sequence continues at coordinate 55,975,962 of NW_026535794.1, read as the reverse complement.
CTGCTCAGAGTTCAACTGGTTAGAGGCTCCCCTATCAAAGCCAGCAGTCAATTAGAGCAAAACTACAAAGTCAATAAGCCAGCTGTAGCTGTCAAATCTCTCTGTAGGAGGTAGCACACCAAAAAACCAATGAAGGGTTAGATTTTGCTGTTATCTACCCACTGATGCTCCCTGTATTCCTTGCTATGCTGGAACCAGTTTCTGTGGCTCCTCTTACTTGTAGGGATTTCTGACTTGCAGCCAATTGTGCTCAGATTTCAGTTCTTCAGAGAGGCAGTGTGTGTTAATAATTCAAGATATAATTAATCAACACAAATACATTACACCATCAGTCATCTGCTACTTACGTAAACAGCAAGTCCCTAGAAACTCAACTGAGAGCACAGAACTAGAGATTGTCAGTAAAGAAGAACACAGGTAAACAACATGCTATTTAGCAGTAATGACAAGATGAGCAAAATGTTCATGCATGCACGCACAACACAGTCTTCCAAGCTCTTCCTTCTCCTTGTTGTTTATCATGGTTTGCAAGCTCATCTTTGTAGTTTTTTTACTTAGTAATGTTTAGAAATGTTCACTCAGAGTACATGCTAGCAATCCACTGAAAAAGGCAGGCAATTCCTAAGAACAGAGAAAATTTAGAGTCAAAGCTGTCAAAGTTTTCACAAGAAGGCCAGCTGCAAGCCAAAGGTTTTATGAGTAAGCATCTAAGGAAACACGGTCAAGATCTTAATGATTCCAGAACACATAAATCTGTGCAATTCTTTCTTTTTCTTGTAATATATGTTAAAACTATAAATGTGCTATTTAAATGTTCCAGTTTTTCCAAGAAAAAACTTTAATTCCACATAAATGCATCAAATTTTGCATTGGTCTGGATCAAAAGCACTTGGAAACGCTAAGTTGAAAGAAGAACCCCATCAAAACAATAGCCAGGACACAGTTTACTGAAGGCTTGCTCAATACACTCCTAAAGGTTTACAAAATATCAGCAAATGTGGTCATGTTTTAGGTATAAACCTCAACCCTACCTTGGTTTCTCAACAAAAGCTCAAGTCAAATAAGAATGCTCCACTTTTAAAAGGATGGAAGAGGATCACTACTGAACTCCAGCAGTTAATCTAAATTCCACTTAGTTCTACCACAGTGGAGAGCCTCAGCCAAGTAGAGCTTTTTTTTAATTATTATTATTTATTTGGATGTTCAGTAATATAAGACAAGTTCATTAAGGAAACAGCTTCTAGCAGTGGGGATTTGTTGGGCTTTTTTCATAAATCATTGTTTTGAAACAAAAACAACTACTTACATATAGCATTTCCAACACTTGCAACTGCAATGAAAAGTGTAAACAATAGTTCTGGAATTTAAAAGAGTTGCTGCTCTTTATAGACACTTTGTAGTCCCTGCAATGAAGACTGCTCGTGCAGTTTACTGAAATCCATCGTGTACCTGCCCCTCCAAAAGAAGGTGGGAAAATAATCCAAGTATAAAATATTTTTAAGGAATTTCTTTGTCTGCCACTGTCACATAGATCATATAAGCACCAATGCTCTTCCTAAGACAGCAAAAGCACAGAGAATGATTCATAGTATATTTAGAAAGCAGAAAGTTAAATGTTACCTAAATGAAAGGTAAGGAACCCTAACAGTTTCTAAATTTTGGAACTATCAGGTTTGGGGTTATTTTTAATTTAATTATTTGCTGGCACCATTTTCTTCCTTAAGCCATAAAACATTTATTCATAAAGAAAAATTGTGGGAGGATACCAGTGATGATTTGATGAAGTTTCAGTCATGTAACTGAAGTTGGAGGAGAAATGTTCTTCTCAAAAAACAGCGGGCAGAGACACTCCTGCATCCTCCTTGGCTTTGGACCATGTACTCACACACAGGAAGCAGGAGAATTGTATTTGCATTTCTCTTCTGAGGAGAGCATCCAGATCACCTACTGCTGTGGTGCTAATTTCTGAGCTCCTTCACTGGTGTTTCAGCCACCTTGTAAGATTGCCGGAGAGAAAATGATGTGGTCCTTAAGTGGCTGAGTACTTTGAAGCTACCTTACAATACTTGTTCAAGGTCCACTTAATACTAAGTCAAACATTTGTAGTAGTTTGATTAACTCATTTAGGTCAAAGTGAACATTTGCACCACAAAGAATAAAGACAGTCACTCAGGAGATCAAAGTGATCAAATAAGTTTAGAAGCCAGATTATCCATACTGTTGGAGAGGGCCCTTAACTGGCTGGTTGTAGAGGTATCCTCTCTCCATTCAAAACTGCGGAGGTAATCACATTGGGGTGAAAAGAGAAAGGTTTTGATCTGCAAGTTTTCCAAGAAGAAAACAGTTTCTTCCCAGCTCCAATGAAAATTTAATCCAGCTGCTCAAAGAATTACCAAATTGTATCAGAAACTTGATACCCAGTCCTATCCGATTCTTTGCATTTTGCTGTTCAGCTCTCAGCTAGATTTCAAGTCTGCATTTACATCCTGCTTTCCCAAACAATTCCTACAGATTCATTCAAGATATAGGTGGTTTACCTTCCACTGCCAGGAGGTACCAATATAGATTACCAGGCACTTCTTGTGGCTGCAGTTCACTGTCACGTGGAGCAATAGATGTGTCATTTGTAAACTACCTGAATCCTTTGAGGTAAAAAGCACAGAGTGAATAAAAAATATTTATGATTATTGCTGTAAAAAGACCACAGTCCACATAATAACTTTTGATTTGACAGCCCATTAAACAGCAGTTGCTTTGACATTTTGCCTTTACTTTCCTATGTGTAGAAGAGTTTGCATGTTTTCAGGAAGTCTATTTTAACCAATGATCATCTCAAATTAAACAAAATACCAATCTGTCAGGAAAATCCAGAAACACCAGAGGTTTATGTCCAAAAAGGAGACAGAGGAGTCCTTCAACTTTATGCAAATAAAGGGAGAGTGTTCACAGGGGCACACATCCATGGAGATTTCTCTCACTCAGGGTTTCAGAGGGTGCAGCCTCCCTTTTATCCTAACTCTCAGCCACTTGTTGCCTTCTTTTTTCCCCCATAGGCTGAGGTACTAGGAAGGTACAGCCTTCTTGAACTGCCTAGTCCATATTCCCCCTTGAACTTATTATTTTATCCCAAAATTCAGAAGTTCAGGCTTCTGCAGATCCTTGTCTCTTTCAGGAGTCAAACTGTCTGAGTCTGGTAACACACTTGCTGCCCAAAGTCAGTAGAGACATTAGGACTCATTTTAAAGATGTTAACACTCATACATTCACCCACCAAATTATTTGTAAAGACATTAACGCACATCTTTCCTATCATATCTTAATCTCCAAAATGCATACTAGAACAAGTGGTGAAAAAACAGCCACAGGAAACACTTCCCATTTCTAACCAGTCCTTTTTCTGCCCTTTAGCATGAAAAGTATACTATTAATGTAAATTTGCCTCAGCAAGACTGAAAAATTTTTAATTGCAGTTTACACTTTCCAAATATAATCTAAAATAATCAGTTGCATGGATAAATACTTCTTCATATAAACTAAAGGCATAATTTATTCTTTCAATCTTGTATCCCCTGACTCATGTAGCATGAGAAATTGAAAATTAGAGCATTAAATAAAATCCCAACTCCACCAATATCAAGGGCAAAATTCCCACTCACTCCAACAGGGCTGGAGCTCTATCCTCTTGGTTTTTCATATCTGTGCTCCTCTTCACTTAGTTCCTAACATAAGCAAATTTCACAGGTGCAGTGATAAAGTGATAAATTTAGGTCTCAGGTACCCATATGCCTTTTGTAGTGCCAGACACTAAAGTTATTAGAATTAGGATCTCTGAATTTTTATCTTATCAGAAATATTTCTGGTATCCTAAATCAGTGGACAACTTGACTTTTAATACAACAACAACAAAAAAAATACAGCCATCCTAGATAAGACCGAAGGTCCATTAAAAACAGTGCTTTGTATCATACCTCCATCAGTGCTCAAAAGTAAATGCTTCAAAAATTATAAAGATGTTAAAAATTATCAAGACAAAGTAGACTGTGGTGATACTTGGTATTCAGTCACCACCAGCTTGGGTACCTCATGGACTGTGTATATTCTGTGTGTTCATAAACAGTCCAAAATTTTCTGTTCAATCAGCTTAAACTTCAGCATCCTCAGCATCCTCCATCAGAAAGGTCTGCAGCTTAATTAAAAATCACATGAGCACTTCCTGCTATTGTTTGTTTTGAGCCTTTCTCCTTCTCACTACCTGGTTGCTCTTTAGCCTAATACTCAGTATCAATTCTGAAGTCTTCTGGCTATAAATCCAGAGGTGAGGTGTGATCACATGAATGGCAGAGGCATCCCCAGCATGCAGGATTTCTAGTGGTAAGGAACCCCTGAGATAGTAGATTCCAGTGAGAGAGACCACAAAAGCACAAGGAAGCTCCTGCCTTTGAAAATATTGATTCCACCACTGAATTTCCACAAACTTCAATTGAATAATTTTTGTAATCATATATTTTTGAGAGATGTTTTAAAGGGCTGTCTCACCACTAATTTTAGTGTCACCTGAAAATATTTACTATCCCAAAGAAGAGTTATATGAATGAGCATGATGCTCTAAAAATTGATAAATCTTTTAAGAAAATTTCCAACTTCACAAAAGAAATTCAGCTGTAATCATTGAGGTGTTTGGAGTTTTTCTCACAATCAGCAATGAACTTAGGTATTGCAGGTTGTTTATGCAAAGATGCTATTCTTCCCTGAAAGCTTTTACCATTTTCTAGACATATTTCATCTGCATGTTGTGATGATATTATCAGAGGTTGGCATTGTCAGGACTATTCACCACATATAAGTTTTTCAGGTGTAGCAGCCAGAAAGCAATATGACGTTTTAAGGAAAGCTGTTTAAGTCAGCAGGTTCTGGTGTTTTCTGCTTGCCACCATTTTTTTCCTTGCTACAAGCTGAAAAAAGGAATAGTCTTCAGTTTGCTAGAGTATTTTCTTGCTTCTTTATATTTCCCAATAAACACACTTTTTGTGCTATTTAAAGTGGCTTTACACCATAGGTGAAAATCCAAATGTATCCAGTAAATACGAAGCACAGAAAAGGAAAAAAAAAATGTAATATTATTTTGAGATTGGACTTCATCTCAACTATTTCAAGCAGCTCCACAACTCAGAGAAAGTGCATTATTGTCTTTAAAAGCACAGAAGGAATCTACACCATCTAGTTTCAGTCACTTGGCAGAGTTGCCTAAATGAGGAACCCTGCGACTCCCACTGCAGTGAGCACGGAGTCCCAAAGGTGAGTTGGAGCTCCTAAAATCTGAATCACTCTCTAGATAAGCTCCTTCTTAAATACCCAGAGAGACTGAAGCATTTGAGAGCTGGAAGAGATAGTTTAGCGAAGAGGCTTAAGCTAAGCATCAGGATCATCAGCAATAGCTTGTGCTTTCTTCAGATTGCCTGCCAACAGTAATATTGTAAGTTTGATCCTCTTCAAACTAGATGCAATTTGCTAGCAGCAGTGATGCCCATCTTTTGTACCATGTCCAGTAAAAATGCAATATTAGCAGCTACTATAATCATATAGCTTTCCAGTGCAACTTGCAATCAGGAAAAACAAAGTGGTGGAGGAGCATCTGGTCTGGATATTTGCAAGGGTAAACAATGGGAAATAAGCTCTAGTAGGAAAAGAGAACATGAAGGCCCTAAAGATTCTCACAAATACACTTTTCCCTATGTATTTTCTTCACACACTAACTTACAGTCTCTGGTACCATGAAGACCAAAAGCAGCCCTGCCTCCAGGTATAGTTTCATTTTCCAAATTAAAATTTTCTCCTTGTTTGAGGGCAGAGGGAGGGGAGGGGGAGGGTTTCAAAAATATAATGGAGTTTCAACAGCAAAACATTTTTAATCCTCTAATGCCAGTCTTTTCTAAACAGTGCTGCTTGATCAGATTTCATTTGTCTTTATATTTTTATTTCTTTGGTCTTGTTCAGCACACTAGTTAAGTATGATTCTCCAGCGTAATGTGATTTTTGTATTACAGCAAGCAGCTGTTGAAAGCAAGTCAACCAAAATCAGGACCAATAAAACTTATACCATTACTCAGCAAAATAAAACTTGAGGTAGCAGTGTTAAAAACAGGTTGCAAAAGAATTAACACTACACTGTTTTGTCATACACATGTGGTAAAGACGGGCTCCTGCTTCCAACAGTATTCATGGGGAATATACTGTAATTAAAGTGATACTGAAAGATTTCCTTTCTATCTTGCCAGAAAGATTTCTGATCCTCCTGGTACTTGCACCATGTTTACTTTGCTCGTGTTTTTGCCTTTATTCCTTCCAGCTAGCCCTCTTGAAAAGTCACCACACAGTGGAACAGCAGTAACAAGCTAGTCATTGCAACCCATTTGATTCTCCAGTACGTATCATTCTTACTGATGTTTTGGGCTGTAGCCAACACAGTTGTGTTGATTGTGACTGGTGCAGAGTTAATTTTCTTCACAGTAGTTGGTATGTGGCTGTGTTTGTATTTGTGCTGGTAATGTCCATGTTTTAATCACTGCTGAGGAGTGCTGACACAGCCTTTTCTGCTTCACATGCTGCCATGCTGGCAAAGGGACTGGGGATGCAAGGGAAGCTGACAAAAGACACAGCCAAGACAGCTGATTCCAACTGACCAAACGGGTAGTCCATACCATGGACATCATGCCCAGTGTATGTGGCAGGGAAGAAGGAAGAAGCAGGGGACATCTGGCTTTATGACATTTGTCTTCCCAACTAACCATTATGTGTGATGGAGCCCTGCTTTCCTGGGAATAGCTGAACACTTATCTCCCCATCAGAAGTGGTAAATTAATTCCTTGTTTTGCTTTGCTTGTGTGCGTGGCTTTTTCTTTACCTATTAATCTCTGACTCAACCCAGGAGTTTTCTCATTTTCTTCCAATTCTCTCACTCATGCCACTGGTGGAGGAATGAGTGAGCAGCTGCATGCTGGGGCTAAACCACAACAGCAGTTAAATATAGAAAAATAACTCGCTTTCCAATTCACACATTATACCACTATTCTGTTTCCTCTCACTTAACCCTGAATTTTTTTCTTCTTCTGTCCTCCCTATTCTACAAATGGAGTTTTAAATGTATTCCATTTTACTAAAGGAATTCACCAACATGTTTTTTCTATGATGCAAAAATCTTGAGTGCATGCTACAACAGACAGAGTTAGAAAGCAGATCATTGGATGGTGCAAATCAGTGCAACTTCACCAGATTCAGAAAAGTTGCCGTAGCTCTTAGAATCAAGATCTGCTCCTTTGCCTCCAGCCTGGAGGAAAAACTGAACTTTCATACTTGAACAGCTTCTCAGCCAATGTCCTGAATGCCAGCCTACTCATGTCAGTATACAGCTTTTAATATCCTGTTGTTCCACACAGTAAGTTAATTACATATCCTTCCTCCCAAAGGAGTTGAGAGCACTGCTTTTCTCTATTTTCATACACCCTGAGTGTATACTCGTATACCTGAACAGAAGATATTACTTCTGGCTAGATTTTTACACTTGATGCATTCAAAACACAATTTGAATAAATGTGTTTGAATTGCCATGAAAGCCACACTCGTCAAGTTATTTAAAAAATTAAGAAGCATCCAGGTAACATGGACAACCTAATTCTCTACAGGTGCTCCAAGCCATTCCCTCCCTAAGGCAACTGCTCCGTCTTCAATCATACAAACACAAGTAAGTAAAATGAGATACAACTACACCTTTCAAAAGGTAATAAAAACTAGACTGCCTGCTACAGCTACCCAGTTCCTAGACCTAAGGATTTTGACCAGATTAAAGCACTCTTCATGCTACATGAATGCAGCCTATATACTATTTGCAGAACTATCTGTTTTCTGTGTTGATACAGATCTACTTGATGAAATGAAAATTAAGCCTCAGAACGGTGATTTAAAATATACACATAGCACAAACCCACACACCACAACAACATACACACAAACAACTTTTTATAGCATGTGCAGTACAATGGTCATTGTTCTACACAATGTCTTGAGAGAGAGTCAGGCAAAACTGCCTTGTTCACAGAGGAATTACATCAGCAAATACTACTCTGAAAGGAAAGAGAGGAGAAGAAGAGGTTTGCACACTATCTGCTTCAGGTATAAAATAGTAAGTGCTGAATTTAAGGCAGTCACTCTGGGTTCCCTCTAGCAGCATAGTGGCCATGCTACAGGAAATGAGCAACAGGTATCAGACCTACCATCAACATGCATGTAGCAGATTTACTTCCATTTCAATATTAACTAATTTTATTTCTCTGATCAAATGACCAAATCATTAAAAACAAGGTTCCCATAGTGAATGCTTGAATCATTGGATACTTAAGCTACAGAAGTGAAAAATCTTCTCTTGAATTATGTACAGTGTAAGCTAAAATCTTACTGTTACTAAAAAGTCAGAGATTCAACAAGCATATTTTTCATAAAGACAATTCCATTGTTGTCAAAACCCGTAATGAGATTTCCCTTTATCTTATTCTTTTAATCTGGTTTTTAAAAGTTATTTGAAAAGTGAGTGTATCAAGAATTGCCAGATAGATTTTTATTTTATATACCTATAAAACCCCACACCTTCCTGAAACATCTGATGCAGCAAAACTAGTTCAGATATGTCATATATTATTTTAAGTATAAGAGATCCTACACAAAATATAAGTCCATTTGGCTGCCATCTACTTCTTGCTAACAGACTCTGGTCTAAGTCTCTGTATTGCAACTGGCAGCTCTATCCCAGGACTCAGAACTTTGCAGAAAGGTGGAAGCCTAGAAAGCAATTAATTTCATTTAAATAGCAGCCATCTGAAAAGCAGACCTTTAGTCTAAGTTAATCAGGTAGATACCCTCTGTGACCAAGGAAGAAGCATAGGTACCTCCAGAGAAGGGAAAATTCAACACTGGGGTTTTTTTCCATGCCAAAAGAGCCTTTCTGACTAATTTATCTGTTTGCCTAAAAATTGAGTCTGTGGCTGTACAGGAGCTGAATCCTGCCCTTCGTTGCTAAGTACCAGGACAGATCAGAGTAATTTTTCTCACTTGCAGATTGAAAATAGTAAGCACTGTTCCACTGGCTCTTCAGAATTGCTACATCAGTGGCCAGGTAGGGGTTTGGAGTTGTCTGTACCCATACAGCAAGGACTCCTCCATGCCACCTTGCCTACCCAAAATCTGGCAATGTCAAGTGGACAGCTGATCCCCATAAACCGACTTTGGATGGGCATCATGTTCTCAGCCTACTCAGGAGGGCTAGGAGCAGAAGAGGCATTGTCTGAATACTTTCAGCCATGCAAATTTTTCTCTGAGTTACGTCATACCAATGGCAGAAAAACAGAAGAGATCCTCTTCACAGGATCATGCAGCTACCAAGGCGTGGTAAAACAGAAATACCTATCTATGAGACTGCTATTACAATACGCTATGTGCAATTAAGCCTTGTCCTGGTAACCTGAATGATTTCAGGGGCAACAAGGGAATACAGAAGAATGCAGAAGAATGGATGGGCAAAGAAATAAACATCTTGGACTGCAGAGGGAGCAGTGTGTCAGGAGAACTGTTTTTTTTATTGTACCTACACAGTAACTCACAGTGGTACTGCTAGAGTTGGGGGAAGGGGAGCAAGGAAGTAGGTGGATTAAAAAAATTGATTTAGTTTCATTCTGTTCATGGACATAATAAGACAGTCTGGTTTCTTCATGCAACTCCAACATAAGGAATTATTTACTAAAGTGTTTTAGCCTTACCACTTTTCTTCTCACAAGATGTCCTGGTTTTGGCAATGACTTAAGAATTAATTTTTCCCATTAGCCATGAGGGCAGCAGAGTCTAGAACCATGTTGATATGCCTAAGTTGTTATTCTATACTGCCTCACATCATCATCGGTGGGGAGAAGTAAGGGACTCTTGCTCCCAAAGAAAAGGAGAGTGTAGTTTGAGGTCAGGGGAGGTCAGGTGAAAGCATGGCAAGTGGAGGGTCTGTCCAACATTGTTTTTCATTGCCCCAGCCTTGGTGAGCATTTTTCATGTAAATCAGCCTCTCTCTTTGCACACTTTTGTAATTGTTGCTGCTACTTTTTTTTCCTTTTATCATTGTTATTTCCAACAATGTGTTCTTATCTCAACTTGGAACTTGGAATTTTTTTTTTTTTTGTTGCCTCCAACTGGAAGAAAGGGGTAACCAGGTACTAGCATGGTTTTCTTTAGAGCACTGAATTGAAGAATACAAGCCTTAAACCATGACAGACTTATTTGCTGTGCAATATGGGACACAAAGGATTATGATAATAACAGATCTGCCCAGAGCAGGTTGGAAACAAATTTGATCTAAGCATTTGGGTATTAGGTGCAGAGCCACTGGTGATAAGCTCTGTTCATGTGGGTGTGGTACCTAATCCTGTATATATATTCTTGTATGTGCTCCTCATGATGGCTTTTTTCAGAGTAGAGAGAAGGATCAGAATTCTTTTGCAGCCAGAATTTTCCCAGAAGTCCCATGTGGTTGGCTGTTCCCCATTACAGTGCAGACCACCAGCTGACATTTCAAATGTTCTTGTGAGCAGGCTCAAGGGGGTACGGGTGCTGTGCACCCATCTTGGCAGAGCTTTCCATGTTCTCCAACCACTTCACATCTGGTTGTTTTGAGCCCGGCAAATGTTTCTCCAGTTTTCTACAAGAGTAAAATCCTGAAAGTTAGGGGAATATAGTCTGGTATTTCTGTATCTGCGCTTTAAATGTAGCCTGCCAAAACTTTGCAGTGTTTCAAGAAAAACACCCTTGTTAAAGAGACATCCTGATCTCTCTGATTATTTTTATATTAAGTAATAACTCTGTGAAATTCTGCTCAAAACAGAAATCTCCTAGAAAGAACAATATATATCCTTCAACTAGCTGTAAATAAAATAGAATACCATTTTTAGTGCTTACAAAGTCATGGCTCCTAAAAACTTTATTTCTAGTACAATGGATCTTTGAAATATTTTGAAACAAGCAGTAAAACAATTTCTTTCAAGTTTATTCCCAACATCCTCTAATTGAGCTTCATGGACTCCCTGGTGTATCAGGAGATGTGAGGAGAGAGATTCTGTGGGATGCAGCTTCCAGTGATGAGTGCCTCCCAGAACCATAATTTTATGTTCTGGGCCCTGCTAAGCAAAGTGGCCCTGGTACAGTCATTCCTTCTTTAGAGCTCCAGGCAACAGCTGCAGTTGGTCACAAATCCTCCTTCTTTTTGATGCATGAGAAAAGAGTAAGGAGCTAAGAAATGCTGAGGTGCTGGGCTGCAGGTACAGGAGGAGTAGTCCTTCCTTTCAAGGAACATGATGCAAGAAATTTGACAGATTTGTAGTTTGTAACATCAGAATTGAGGGGTTTTTTGAGGTTTTTTTGTTAGTTGGTTGGCTTTTTGCAATAGTACACAATAACCCTTGACACTACAGCTCAGTGAATGTGCTTCATGAAATGTAGCAATTGTATCTGCTCACCTGTATGTCACAAAGCTATGTGACTAATGGTGAAGTAATTTTCTTTACAGTTTAAACAGTAGCTAATAATCCTCAGGGCTTGCGTTCTGGATTTACTGCATTTTCTTCGTTAATTTTGAATCACCTCTAAACCAGCCTTGTTATTTTGGCTACTGTTTTCTAGCTGTTGACTAGGGGAAAGGGATATTAAATGGTAGCAGCAGGAACCAGCAGCATGGCAACTACGCAGTGCTTCATGAGACTATCTTGATGCTGTGCAACATGAAAAACACATCAGACAGATCTATGGTGCAAGACATACAACTACAGACAGAACAATCCTAGCTGGAAGCTAGGAAAGCTTGGAAAACACTAGGTAAACATTGCATGCTGCTTTCAGTTGCATAATACATAACTGTGGAAGAGCCTACATTGACCCATATCTGAGATTTATCAGTCAAGTCTACTGGACCCTAGGCCATTGAAATTAACTATGTTTTAGCTATTGTAAAGCAGCTGAAGATTTGGAGGAAATTACTGAAGAACTGGTTCAGTTTTCTGTTTAGATGAACTGTGAAGTTAGTTCTATGAAAAACAAAGCAAAAACCCAGCCCAAAAACAACCATGAGAAAATGTCCAAAATCAAGAACTTTAAGTATAAAGAAAGATGATATAGATGCATTGGTCATCTTGTCCCTTTTTTCTTTTTCACTACTAGAGTAATTATTGTAGTAGCTGTAGTTTGAGTCCCCGTCTCAGCTTTAGTACCCTCGAATGCAGTTTGGGTTCCTGCCTCAAATACAATCCTCTGAGAGTGCTGCATTGTGGCCCAATAGGCATGGTGGCCAGGCCCATCACAGAGTGAGAAGCTGCTGGTTTTCATTGCAGTTGGCAAGGCACCTTTCTGTCGGAGGAGGCATCTGTTTGCCAGGGTTGATCACCTGTTCAGGTGTGAAGTCACAGACAAAAGGAAGGCCTTTCACTTTTTGTCCAATATTTAAACAGTTTTGGATTACTTATTAGTTTAGCATAATAGTGGTAAATTTAATCTTAGAGAATAAAAAAAAAGAAAGTATTCTCCATTTACACATAATCCAAGAAGGAGAGACAAAAGAAAAATACATTGAAAAGCCTCTCAAATCATATAGAGGTTCAGCAACATCCTTCTAATGAAAAAGAACTTCTAATCAAATAGAAAAATAATCTAACCATTGAAGTAAGATAAAGACTTATTTTAAGTTAGTAAACAAACAGTACTCCTCCATAAATGTTTTTATCTATCATCCATAGAGTGATACATTTATTTCATATGTATTCATCAACATACAATCATCAAACCAGATTTTGCTTGTTTGAGATGAACAGATTACAGCAAACCATACCTAGCCATATTTAACCATAATTTTACAAAGCATGTTGTCTTTAGATGCCCTGAGAGAGTTCAGTACTCTACTCAACCATCTCATTGCTATTGTTGCTTTGGATACAAGAACTGCTTTGAATCAGTGTATTAATTAGGTATTTGAACTTGAAAGACTCTTCACATGATGGCTTCAATCCAGCAAAGCACATAATGCACCTGCGTTCTTTAAGCACTAACATGGTTTCAATAAAGTATAACAATTTATGACTTTAGAGTTCAATTGTATGCCTATATCTTGCTGGATTACAGCCAGAGCATTCAATACCTTGCAAGACAGACTCCAAGCAAGAATTTTTATTATGAAGGTAAGTACGATAAATGTGATCCCTTTTTTACTAGGTTTTTGTAACAGAAAAGAAGCATAAAATGCTTGCTTCTTAATTTCCAAAATATTTTTACCTGATTAAAAACTTTAATACATGACAGTTCATCTAGTGCATAAAGTCAGCTTTATGGGGTCCAACATCATATGATGTAAATAAACCAAGTTAACCACAGTTAGTTAGTTTAACCATAGTTAGTTAGTTAACCAAGTTTTATTGTCCCATGATCCACATAAAACACACAGCATTAACGGGAACACAGACTGGTTGGGTTCTGCAGCGTAAATTTGCTTTCTTCAGATTCACAGTATGATAAAGGACTACTGAGTTTACCAACAAATTTTATAAATTAAAAGATTCATTTTAAATTATCTGCAGATTTCAATGTGAAACCTTTCTCCAATACCCTTGTCTTCAGATCGACCCTTATCCCTTACAGCTGAAGCTGATCCATTGTTATGAACGTAGGAGATCAAAGATAATTATAGGGTTTTTTTCCTAAACAGAATTACAGTGTAACCATGGCAACAGTGGAAGCAAAAAACCTCACAGTAGTAGATAACTATAACTAGAAGCTCTTGGATCACTCTGCAGAGGAGCAACCAGGTTGGGTTCTACATTGCTCACACTCCCCATTTCTTGGAACCCAGGGCTGATGTTGCCTTCCCTTCCCAGGAGACGTAGCCTCACTCTGCCCAGGGGCTTTCACTCATACAAAAGATAATGAGTAACCAGCTGGAGGAGTTTGGGGCACTACCGGGAATGAAGCTCAGATATGTGACCTGCTGAATTTTCCACTATGAACAGTCAATCCACCCTTCACAGGCAACAGGCTTTGCTTCCCACCTAGGGTAGAGCATTAGAATATACAGATGTAGTATTCAGGTCCCTGGGTTTTCTCCTCAGTTGAGCTGGACACACATTCTAAAAGCATTCCATTTTCCACACATTCAGTGGAAAAAGGAATTAGGATTTCATCACATTTGTCACACCAACATAGCAAATTCCCTTACCATTCTCCATCCTCATGGCCAAATGAAGAATATCCACTGCCCAGGTTCTTTTCTTCCTCACTCCTTTAAATAATGACTGAATTGGCCAGAAAAACTTTTTGAGTCCAATTATACTCTGCCTTGAACCATGTAATTGACTTTCTGAAAGAGTTACTGTTCTGCTTGAAAGCATTCCAAATGAAGAGACACCAGTGAAAGTACTCTGTAGCCCTCACGAGAGCAAAAAGTCAAGCCTGGGTAGCAGAGATTTAGAAAGTTTATTCTGACATCTAGCCTTTACTAAAACAACAGAGATAGCAATGCTTTCCCAGTGGGGAGGGATGCTATGTGTTTTTGGAATGCAATCCAAGATCCCAGCAGGTAATATAAATTTTTTTGAAAGGTATTTATAGACAAAGAAAATAATTTTTAATTTGTCTCTTAATTTCTGCCAAAACAGATTTCAAACAGAGTTCCCTCACTCTATCCTTGCATGTTTTTAAGTTCAGTGTCCTCTGGAGAGCATATAAAATCCTGACATGTGGGAAAAATCAAGAACATAATAGGAAGTATCCCGTCCAACTTGTCCCCCTCTCTCTATCTTTCCTACAACTAAATAAAACCAGGAGAACATTATCTACCAACCAATTAAACTCAATAGGCTGAAGCTACTCGCAAGGGACCAGTCATAGTTTAAGCAAACAAATCTTATTTAACACTCTGGAGGACCATTAGCAGAAGGCTGCATTCAAGTTTTACCATTCTCTTTTCAGCTGTTTAATTGCCACACACTGAAATATGTTTGGCAGTTCTAAGAAAAGAATTCAGACAGATCAAATTGGAGTTTACTAATTAACTTAGAGATGGAGGGTTATAGGGGTGTACAAAATTGTTGTCTGAAGCCAGATAAGGCTTTGCTCAGTCTCACAGAGGATAGGGTCTGTATGAGGATAGGTCAGCTCTGCTAGCAAATAGTACTATTCAGAGCACTAGATGATCTGCAAGTTCTGATTTCTTCATTAATCATTAGTGTATTCAAGTAGTAACAGGCTACAATAATTTTGCTTTCTGAGAAAAAATTATATTTAAAGGATATTTAATACATCAGAAAGTCTTTCCTGATTATGTGTACCAATAGGAATAAAAACAGTCAAACATCAGGTGTTAGGGGAAGAATTCATTATTTACTTGGTTTATGAATTCAATTATCACTATTTTCAAAGAGAGGAGCTAACTATAGTGAATGACTGGGGGACAGGAAAAAAACAGCAAAATGGTGGTTTAAATAATTCCCATGATGTCTTCTATTTAAGTTGCTTGTGAGACAAAGTGACAAACCGGTCTGAGATGTCTACCAGTATCTACCTGGTCTGTGAGCTGCTTCTAAACAAAAACCATGCTGTGAAGATTAGTGTACTGGGACAAGAAAAGAATTGTAATTGACCTGGATTTTATTTAAAAGATTAAAGACCACTGTTTCACAAGACTGTCAATAAAGACAGTACAATTGCTGAAATTGCTTAAGGGAAAGCCTCAAGAAAATGTAGTTTCAATAGAATAAAAAATAATATATTAAAACAGAAGACATTTTTGAACAGAAAGCTACTTTCTGTTTAATTAAAGTCTATATCTATAATTCCTGTGCATTTCAAACAGAAAGCTTGTGTGCAGCTATGTACTTCCCAAATAATAATTTCCTAAATCAAAGAGGCATTGTGTACTAAAAGAAGGCACAGCTTCTACATATACAAGTTAACATGTGGAAAAGACATGGAAGGTTTCAATCATTTTCACCTGCTGCAACCTCCCTTGGTAAATAGTCATCTCTCCCTGACAGTGAAACCAAAACAAAGGGTTTAAAACTTCAGCCCAGTGTGTTTAAACAGAGAAGTATTACCTAAAAATAGTTGTAAGTAACTACTGTGTGACCTGTACTGATTCTCTCTACTTGGTAGTTATAAATCCTAAGCAATTGCACAAAAATCAAAATTCATTTCCCCACTGCTTAAAGAGGTGGACAAGAATCATGCAATTATGATTCACCTGCTCAGGAAAGTGTTTGAAGACAGCATATCATAGCAGTGAATAAGCCAAGCCTTTAAGAATAATCCTCTTTAAGGATATATGGTGTAAACTTCTGTTAAGAGAATGATCACATGCTTCAAATTTTATAAGATCCATAAGACTATATTTATTTTTTTATTTATATTAAGCAAATTAGATGTTTAAGGCAATACAAATAGTTGCAATGGGTCATATACGGCAGAATGCCATGATGCTACAACGTGAAGCATTCACAGCTCCATGCTGGCCTTCTTTAGATGTGAATCACATGATTGTATAATTTGCATTAATGACTATATTGCTAAGGAGACCTGAAACTTCTTGGTTATAGCCATCTGTAATAACAAAGATGACCAACTTATACAAGACAAAGTAGCTGGGGAGAGAGGAGTAACAACAAAATATGTGCCAAACATGGGCTTATTGGAAAGAAACAGAACAGAAAGAACACGATGCTGTTCATGATGACTCTTAGAGGAAAGGCTAGCAGAAGCTTTGTCAATATAAATGGTACCTAGAAACCAGTTTTATTACCCAATCCATTCGGTAAGCCTTAGGAATAATTTTATATTCTCTAAATATATATGTAGTGATATATAGAAGAAATGAGAAAAAAAATGTTAAAGAACACTGACAAAAGAAGGAAAGGTTGGCCAGGGGGTAATAACAGGCAAGACCATTTTATTCTGGCACCTTTTTGCTTGAGAGAAATATTTGAATGTGTTGAATTTTGGAAGTGGAATGCAAATTTTGATGGTGGACTCCTGGAAGAAAAAGATTAAGTTCTTTTCCATAGGAAGGAAAGACCCAGTATTTATAGTACAATTGAGAGGCTGCTCAAAGTACATAACAACTCAAGCTTTCTGGAAGCAATTCTTGGATGCACAGAATTTTGGAGGTGGAATCAAAATTTCAGTGGTGGTTTCATTGGAAACCCTGCATCCTGACTCTGACTCTCTGAGAGGATTATGTACTTATAGATCATAGAAATAAACTGAAGATAAAAGGCTGTGTGCTGCAATTCAATAGATGCAGTTAAGGATGAAGCCATTAACAGCTTTCTTACCTGGCACTTGCATGAGTTCTATTCTTGTCAGATACTTGCATTTTGGTTGCTGGTCTCTCCCAGAGTTATAAAAACATCTTTAGCACATATAACTGGTCATTTTGAGACA
This sequence comes from Melozone crissalis, assembly GCF_028551555.1. Taxonomy (NCBI): domain Eukaryota; kingdom Metazoa; phylum Chordata; class Aves; order Passeriformes; family Passerellidae; genus Melozone; species Melozone crissalis. The sequence goes on along the minus strand of NW_026535794.1, from coordinate 55,958,466 downwards.
TAAACTTTAAGGAATTTAGAGATTTTAAAGGAGCTAAGATTTTAGTTAGAGATAAGCTTTCTTGGAGTTAATTAAAATAAATGCGTAGGCCTTGATGAATTTAAGAGTTAGAAGCTAACTAATAATTGATTGCTTGTCAATGTAATGTTTGGTTAGCTGGGTTTATAATGAAGAATATAGAAACTGATAGCTTTTAGGAAAATAAGACAATTGTAGGCCTCCTCTGTCCTGAAACCAATGAAGACATGGAATGGCAGTTCTATCAAGGGTTCATTTGTCGTATTTGCATTGAAAAGAAAGGTCAGAATGAGGAAGACTTCATTCACTTCCTCATTTTGGGAACCCTCCCCATGAAAGGGACCACTGACCCATTTCAAGGAACAAACTACACATGCTTAACAGGTTTTAAACTAATTACCATACGAAGCAGAGAATGAGATGTACCAGAGTTATGAATATATATTTGTATTTTGGGTATTCAATACTTGTGTAGATAAAAGGACTCTGTAATCACATGTAAATTGCGGTGTGTATTTAAGAGCTATCCCGCATGGTGCCTGGAATGGCAATAAACATACGCTTTCTAACTTTAAACTGTTAGAGCGTCTTTGCCCATTACAGTTGGATATCAGTACTAGATCAATATCCATATTGATATTGTTCTCAACTAGATGGATTTAATAAACAAAACGTGCCCTACTTACTGGCAAACAACTAAATGTAAAGCACCTAAGTCCAGGTCTTTAAAAAATTGTGCCCGCATGTGGAGACCTTACTAGCTTTCAATTTCCAAATCTGTATCTGTGAAAAAAAAGTAGCATTTCTTCTAATAATAGTCATACCAATTATAATCAGAAGGTTCAGAAGCTGACTAGTTCCCCTAATAATTGGAGCCCCAGACATAGCATTCCCACGAATAAACAACACAGGCTTCTGACTACTCTCCCCATTCTTCCTTCTCCTCCTAGCACCTTCCATGGTCAAAGCAGGTGTAAGTTGTATCCTTTTAGTGCAGAGACCCATTCTGACCATTTGAATTACAAGGATGCACAGAACCTATTTCACATCTGCTCACTGAGCCTGAGGGATGGTTTATGGTGAAAAGGAAAGGAGAAGGACCAGGTGAATCACTAAAACCAAAAATCACAGACAAAGATTCTCTAACTAGTTAAAGTTAGAAAGTGATATATTTATTACATTGGCAGGTGGCATGGGGGGGGGAGGAGGCTGTCCCTGAAATGCATGACCAAGGATTTTTGCTTTCTATTTATTTCCCAAAATAATACATATGCATAACCCTAGCATCTCCTATCCCCGCTTTGGATTGAAATTAAGTTATTAGTCTTTCATGCATGTGCAATTCTTCTCTTGAATTGGGTCAGTGGTCTCAGGGATGAAGTCAGGAAGGTCTTCATCAGGTCTCCATGACCCGCTGGCAAAGTCCAGGAGCTGGGCATTGTTCTACTGGTTTCAGTATGTTCCTATAATGGAACATACTGAAATTCACTTGAGTATTCATATTGAATATTCACTTGCTCCACTTCTTTCTACAAATGAGCTCATAATATAACAATTAGCTTTAGCTTAAGCATCTAATAATCATTAACCTATCGTTGGTGTATCTAACTTTAATATGAATTGGTTCTAATCCTCAGCTAAAATCTTAGCCCTTTAAAACCAAGATTCATAGAAATACAAATGAACTGAAACACAAGTCGATAATACATTCAGGCTTGGTCCACAGTAATTTTAATTCAAATAAACACGTCTAAATTTTTTCCATCCTTCCCATTGAAGGATATCTGTTTTGGCTTATTCTTTTTGCATTTTCCACCAATATGCTCAATGCTATTTCTTTTGGAAAGCTAGAGGATTGCATTACAAAATGTTTTGGGGAAACCTTGGCCATGACTTTCAAGTTGCAACATGCCAGATAGTCATGGATTTTCAAAGCTGGTTGAAAGTATCATGAAAGCATCTAAGGTTTATGCGTTAATCAGCAGTCCCTTGTCACAATGTCATGCTGTAGTGATCCCTGCAGAGCTCTAAGACTGGATTCAAAACAGTGAAGTTCAACACTGGCTCTTGAGCAAGCAGGATTAAACATTCAAGACTGTACCTATATTACCTCTAGGCTCAAACTACTGTATGAAAACTTGTTACTGCTATGGCAGTTTCATAGTACTCCATAGGAAACCTCTCTTTAAGTGATTCCATTATTCTTTCAGTGGTAGAGTAGGTGAGTACACTAACCCTGAAGTTGTTTGGTAGGCACATTAAAGAGGAAAGTATTTCATCTTCATCACTTTTCTTCTTCCTTGTTTTGCCAAAATTAAGAACTGTTGCGGTGTGATGTCATAGCCTGTCTCAGTTATCCCGGTTTCTTCCCCAGGTGTGCCAATCACCACTCCTTTCCCCCTCCCTTGCCCCTGATGAGTGCTGTCCGTCAATCTTGGCATTCCAGAAGGGCATCATGTGATTGGCAAAGTTCAAAAGATGCCTTACACCCCTGGAGGGACATTGGGCCATCCAGGTGCCCTTTGTCCCCTGAGACTCCCCGCCCTTACCTGGCTGGTGGGAACCCTACCCCTTCCCTCTCCCTCTCCCTGGGGTTAAAAGACACAGCAACCACGCAGTTCATGGGTTCTGTTGGAGCAGTTGCTGGATTCAGAGGCCTGTGTGCCAGGAATGAAGCTCTGGATCGAAACCCTCTAGCAGAGCTCAACTCCTTTCCTTCACCTCGCCTTGAAACTTCTCCACCAGAGGTAAACCTGAGCTCCTGCATGCCTGGACTCATCCCAAAAGCTCACCTCCAATATCCCACTAGCCACAGGTGTCTCTGAGGTGAAACCACCACAGCTGCTGCCTTGGTCAAGCAGCAAGGGCCAGATGAACCCAGGCACATTCCACCCAGCTATATTGGTATTTAATTCCAAGAACTTTTGAAAAATCTGATAGTACCGATGGTTAGCACTCCTCCAGTTAGACCACACTCAATTACACTGTGCTGAAGGACAATGAAGTCCAGTGCTTTGGATATGTTCCTCTTCTGCCCTGTGAATTTCTTCCCATGCCATACCTTTGCTCCAGCTGAGACACCAAAGCACCAGGAGGTTCTGTTACAATGAACCAAGAATTCTCACAGTGCTAAGCCTAGCCCATTTCTCTTGAAGGATACAGCAGCAGTCATGGCAGTGAACACTGCTCTTCATTGGGCCATAACTGAAAATAACATGCACCACCTCTCAATCTAAACCATTAACCCTCCTAGTGATGCTGATTTAGGAAGTGTCATATTGTAATTAAAATCCAACAACTACTTCCCGCGACCTGTCAACAGAGCACTGCATTGTTGCAACAGTCTTCTAGGAGATGACAAAGGGATTATTTTTTATGGCTGCCTTTCAAACATAATTGACTTATGTCCCTTTTCCGTGTTAAGTGAAGGTGGCCTGTCCACCTTGGTCAAAATTGAGAGAATTTTGGTCCCATTTTCTTGCTCTCGTGCAACATGCCATGACATGACCTTGTGGTGTCGATGTGACATTACATGACTTAAGGCTACCTACTCACAGAGTGTCCACTCCACTGCTGCACACATTTCTACACCCATTTTCTGACCCCCTTTAAATGACTGAGCAGTCTTACTGCTTCCAACATTCCTCAGGGGTACATGCACACCATCATCTCCTTTCTGAAGTTTAGAAACCTAATCTAAAAGTAGTACCAGCAATACCAGTTTCTCTAAAAGCAGAATGCTCCATCAACAAACTCTGAGCAAGCACTGGTAGTTTGAAGACTTTTACATATTTTTTACAGTGGGCTTTTTGTTTACATCTTTGTTTTTAAAGCTGATGGAGTACTGTGCTCTTTCCCTCTGGCTACTAGGGTGGGAGGGAGGCAGGCCGAACCCTGGCAGGGTGGCACAGGGGACCATGGGCACTGATGGCTGCAGCCTGTGGGTACCAAGTTGGGACCAGTGGGCAGGGCTATACTCCACCTCTGCCACACCAACTGCAGCTTCTGCAGCCTGAAACATGGCTGGCTCAGGAGTTTCAATCAAAAGCCAAAATATTTTGCTGGTCAATTTGGGGCAGAGAAAGGTCATCACTTCTAGTATGGTATAAGACTGCCACTACATTTCTGTCATGGACCAGCACCCTGTTGGAGTGAAACACCTGGGTAAATACTGAAGCATTTTCAGATTCATATTACCCTACATTTCTGTGACCTTCTTTTACACCTGCATTTTTTCATAGTGCTGCTTGTGGACACAAGTTCTTTGTACATTATCCTGGAATTAAAAACCAACACCCACATCCTCCCCTACCACCATCCCTCCACCCAAAAAAAGCCCCAAAAATCTATAACCCTAACAAAACCAACCTGCAGAATGTTCAACATTTCAAATGAGAACAAGCATCGAGGGGACATAAAAAGATGGGTCCTCTTTAACAGTTCGTGCATGCTGTGCTCTACAATCAGCTCCTAAATTCTACTTCTTGTACACCAAATATTTGTCTTCAGAACTCCTAGTTGCCCAATCAAACCATTCTGGGAAGGCAATCAAGGAGATACTGTACGCATTTTTAGCACATGCTTTATTAGTCAATTAAATCAAATGCACAGGATTACTTGACTAAACCATCAGTGGTAACAGAGGTGATGAAAAAACAAGCACATGTTCATGTCTTAATGTGGAGCTCTTCAAACTGCTTTAAAATTGAAACCTTGGACCAGGTTTAAACAAAGGAAAATCCAAAACATGGACAGCATCTTCCTTCTGTGGAAGCCTTGAAGTCCACCACTGCAGTGACAGCCTACACATATCATCTGAGTCTTGGCAAAGTTCTCCAGGGAAAAACAAGAACATGGCTAACACATGCACACAAATGCTGATCAAAAGCACTTGGTAATCTTGGAGTAAAATAGGTAACCCTTACTTTCTCAAAGACAAGGTGACTAATCTTCTCTAGTACTAGTAACAAAAAAATCTGATGCTTACCAAAGCAAATTTTCAGGGTTTTGATAACTTCACAGAATTGGTACACACAGAAATACCTGTCATTTTTTGAAGAATACCATCTAAACTGCTAGATTTACTTCATCAATAGTCCACCTAACATCATCTGCAAATGGTGACCACATGCATTTCTGGTTAACACAAACCCCCATGACCTAAGAAAGGAACAACTCAGCAACCAATTTGCAAAGGTGCTGGGACGGAGCAGCTGGCAGAGCACCAAGTGTGGTCCCCACTTACTGCTACACGAACTGAGACTGCATGGACCCCGGTTTGCTGGAATCCAGTGTGAAAAACACGTTCACTCTCCTGTGAAAATTTTAAAAGTTTAACAAAGGACAATAGGAGACAAGGACCACAGAACAAAGGTTATTATGGTTGGTTATTACTCAGCCAAGGCCACACTGTTACCTTTGGAGAGACCCCTTCAAGACCTTTTCTCTTACATCAGCCGGTTGCATATTCATAGACCCTTATGCATATCCATAAACTAGTTTACCTATTCCAGGAACTATTTTACATGGCCCCTCCTTGGGTCTGCCTTTTTAAAGCACGCGTGTTTCTTGGCTGTGGTTTTGGCTTGATCACTTCCAGTTTGAGCCTTGGTCCACACTGTCTTCAGATGGTAAGTGCTGATAGTTGGCATATCTGTAGCAGGTGTCCTCATCCTGTGTTCATTGGATGTTATCCCGTCCAAGCAAGCATTTTAAGACAAGCACAGCTATTTCACTACTATGTCTAAGCTTAATTAACAGCAGAAATAAAAATTTTATCTTTATAACAAAATTACTTTTACATCACACATATAAAATCCATTTTAACATTTGCAAAAAGGCAATGTTATAATACGTATCAATAACATGGGCATGGGCAGAAGGGAGAGGAGCGGAGCAAAGGTGGGTCCCCTTTGGAACACTGGCCTTGGCTTCTCACTCTCACCACTGGCATGGACAGTGCCAGCAGCCTCTTCCACATTCATCTGTCTGGGCAGTTTTCATCAGGCACGAATCCTTGCATGTTTTGAATTTCAGACAGACAATTCACATTTCACCCTTAAGCTCCAGGACCAGAACGGCAGTTATTTTGTCTTTTTCCCTGGCCACTTTCATGTAGCAATCCTTGAATGTACCTCTCACCTGCCTTGCTTTCCTTGGCAACCCAACAATTTCCTTGCCTTGCTCTATTAACCCTCCCTCGCCTTGCATTCCCTTGCATGCCCATGCCCCACCCTGGACCTGCCTACCGGCTTTTCTCCAGGGCCTTGCCTTGCCTAGCCCTTCTTGTTTCTGCCTGGTGAAACCTTCTTGTGAAACCTTCTTGTCCTGACACAATAGGTCTGAGAAAAGAGACATTTCCGACTTTGCTGTGTCTTGGGGGTGGTTTCTAGCTGGACTCCGTGCGCGTCCTTCTTTTGCAAGTTGACATTGCCATCGTGTGGTTATTTTGATGAGTGCTGACAGTGCCCAGGAAAAAGTCAAGCACTTTTCTGGCCCGGCCCCCCATTAGTGCCGGAGCAGTTCATAGAGGAGCTCTGCCGTGCATTCTGGCTCTTGGAGATTGATGAAATGTGATCCTGTATGTATGAGAGAAGGAAGAGGAATCGTTTCATGGTTGGCTGTGCAGTTTGTAGGCTGCAAAAGAAATGGCAATTGCAGCATGGCCTATTTCTTTTAGAACATTTTCTGTGCAATCAGCTGCTCAAGACCTAACTTGCACCCACGGAACTACATCAAACTCCCTGGAGATATGCATTTTCCCTCAAGTTCTATCTACCATCCTACCTTCTCACTCTCACAGATCCCACATGGGAATCCAGCAGCTGCTCCCAAAGAAAAAGTCCAAGAACAAAAAGCCAGTGCTGGCTTTCATAGTCCTATTTCACTCTGTGAACTGGATGAAACATGCCAGTGATTTGCACTTTTCTTCTCAACTATAAATAGCATCACATTCTCTCAAGCTGGTCAGAGTCCATGACTAAAGAGAAGCATTTCCACCTGCAGTTCACAGTAAGAGATGTGCCAGGACTGAAAGCATTTTCTGACCTTCCCTTTTCCTTGTGTAATCTGATATTCACAGAGTATTAACTTTTGCACCCCTTCTGTGTAGCCAAGTCCAAGCAGCTAGAGCTCACACAGATGGAAATGTCAGGACAGAAGACATTCTTAAGCTATCTCCTTCTCTTGCAGCATTTAAATTGTGCTCAATGAGCTGTGGCTTGATAATCTTCCTTCTGAGATAGATGTGCTTTCACTTTGTACACTCTTGCATCTTGGTTGACAACACCCAGGAGCTGCTCCCCATAGCAAAATGCTCAAAAATTAAAAGCTAGTGCTGGGTTGCACCTTCCTCTTGCTGCATATAAGCCACATCAAACTCACTGGTGCACTCCTTACTTCATTTCTTCCCTGCATCTACTTATTGTCTTCTCTGGATCTCAGGGCCCAACCATAAGGACAATAGTTTTCACATAGAGCTGGAAGAGTAACAGGTAACAGGATAAGTAAGCTATCACTGAACTTCTTCCTTCTGACCGATAACATGAATTTGGGGGGCAGGAGAGTGGTAGCCATGTTCCTCTTGCAGTCTGAACTCTGCACACACAAGCCGGGTGTTGTGGGCTTCGTTCTTTGCCTTTTGTTAACCTGCTGGGCTTTCCTTCTCCCTGAAGCAAATAATCGTCTACTGTCCACACAAAACACTGTGCAGGCAGTGAAGCACTTCAGTGCACTGCTTCTGCCGAAACACTCCTAGACCCTTCACATTCCTTTTCAATGCTACATAACGTGTACTTTGCCTTTCTTGGACTCAGAATCTTACTGGAAAGCTTTTTGACTATGTCTTGCATGGAAATAGTGTGCCAGGACAGCAAGCTTGCCCTGAGCATTCCCCTACAACTTGTGGAAACTTGTATTTGCACCACATTCAAGGGGCAACAACCCTTTTCCTTTATAACCTGCACAGTGCCACCAGATTGCTGTGATCTCTCAAAGTACCAGCACACACAGCCTCACAAGGACTCAAGCTCCTCATACAAGTCTCACACAGAAAAATGTGACAGGGCAAAAACATATTCTTCATTACCTGTCCTTGTCACTCAGATTTTGGTGCTGTCTTTAAGTCCTGGACACAGAACAACTAATCCAGTGAGTGCCCCTCTCCTGGAACATTTTTCTGAGCAAGTACTAGTTGGACAGTCTGGACTTTAAGAAAGCAAAAGTACCTCGAATGAAAGTGAAACCGTGCAGAGCACACAGTGCATGTATGCTGCATAGACACTGAAATGCAGCAAAGCTGAACGCTATCGCTGAGCTTCAGTTGTGTGCCTATCACATAAGGTGAAGAATGAAGATGCAGAGCAGAGGGCTTGTGTCAAATTGTCAAAGTCAGCTGAGAATATGCTTGCTGTGAGGAAAAGTAATGCACAGCCATGGCACTTCATCACAAAATCTGGAGATAAGGACTTACACCTTCAGTGTTGGCTATACAGGTTATACAGCTATAAAGGCTATACAGCTATACATCACTGAGAAGCACGCATCAATACAGAAGGCATTCTCGACACCCTTCTTCAAGCAGCCTTTAAACTGTGCACAACACTCTGCAGTGCTGCCCTCTCCTTCTCAGCTCGATGTGCCATTACATTTTTCACTCTCATAACTCCATTGCCAGCTTTCAGCAGCTGCTCCCATAGCAAAAGGCTGGGCTGTACCTTTGTCTTGCCACACGTAAGGCACATCAAAAAATGCACCACTGTACTCTCTGCTACCCTTCTCTGCTGCATCTACCCTAGTGTTCTCTGGATCTCAGAGCCTGAAGGGAAGAGCAATAGTTTCCACAGGGGGCTGGAGGAAGAACAGGTAGCAGCACAAGTAAGTACTTCCTCCATATGACTGCTAACATGAATTTAGGAGGCTAGCAATTAACAGCCACACTCCTCTTGCAATCTGAACTCTGTGCAAACAAATCCGGTACTCTGCTGCTTTATTCTTCACTTTTTGTGAGCTGCACAGAACTGAAGCTCAGCAATGGCTTTCAGTTTTGCCACTCTTCAGCAGCTGTGCTGCATGCATGCACTGTGATATCTCTTGGGATCTTTATGTTATAGATGGGTAATCTGATGATTGGCTCTCACAAGTAAGGGATGAATATTATGTGCATGTTAAGAGAAGTTTTATTGATTATGCTATTGTGATATGTTCTCCCATAGTTCTCTTTCCCCTCCCCTTTTATTGTTGTCACAGGATGGCCCTGGTAGTTGGGACATTTGGGGGGAGGGCAGGCTTGTTACTAGGAGGCGCAGCATGGCAACACCTGACCTCCAATCAAGTTGCAAGAGAGTAGTCTCCACCAATGGACGGTGATGAAGAGTTAACTGACAGACTTTGGGCGGGGCTAGAGTTACCTGATGCAACACCAAAGGTATTAAAGGTGGAGCAGCCATTTTGTGGACGAGGATGTGGCAGTGTGGTCCCATGCTCCCAACCCTGAAATTTTTCTTTATTCAGTCTTTTATTATATTTTGTTAAGGTTTAACAGACATTTGAAATTTTAAAAGTGAGAGTCACAAATAGGGGAGAGGTCCAGGCCAAACACCTTGTCTCCATTTTTTGCCATCGGCACACTATATACAGCCACAAATGGAATGGGACATTTGAAATCAGTGTCGTGAGCTGTTTATTTCAAACATCAGTCTCAGTACATTGTTAGGACAATGGAGACAGGATATGTTTACAGCTCGTTGATTTCAATGGAATGCCAAGGAAACGTCACATTACAGGGTAGCATAAAACCATCTCAGCCTAAGTTTCAGCCAATCACACATAGAGCAAAACATATTGTTAATAATTCAATCATATGAAACACACGTAACAGTAGTTAACACAATAGACACATATTTTCTAACACAATGGCTCCTTTATGAGAGACAAAGCACACAGACTCATTCATAGTAACCTTCTAAAGATATACATTAAATAAACTTGTTGCAACCTATAAGGGCAAATCACGGGGGCTTATTGTTCTATTTCTCACGTCTGCTCTACTGCTTAGAAAACTTTCTGCTGTATTAGCAATGTTCACAAATCTGCTGTCTGAGGCCTGTCTTTTTTACCACTTTCTCAAAACCCTCTAATTTTATGGATCCCAACACCATGGCCCTAGGAAATTTCAAAAGAGAAGCTCACTCTGCCACAAGTTCAGTGGCTCAATCAACTTTTCCTGGGACCATCAGTGATCACAAGTCAACACCCCAGGGACAGCGGAAGACTGAATAATGAATAAAAAAGATGGGGAAGGTGAGTACTATTGCCAGCCAAGGGTCTATGTACAAAATCATGAACAGGATGGGACTGCTGTGGAATGCTGTGGAACTGCTTGAGAGAGCAGTTTATTTTCCAGCATCAGTCTCATTACATGGTTATGACAATGGGAAGATGCCAGCAGCTCATATCCTGAGCAGCAGCTGAAGAACTCAATGTTACAGCTCAAAATTTTTTTGACCAATCACACAAGGCAAAAGCATATTGACAGTGGATTTATCCAACCACTATAAGCACATGTACCTTTGATTAAAACAATGCTTGCTTATTTTGAATAAAATACCTGCTTGTAAGCATTAAAATACAATGCACAGAGCTCCATTATTAAGCTTAGAACTTCCTAATATCTGGCTAGGAAGCTACTTTTCTGTAGCTTAGGGAATTATTCAAGCCATATGTTCATACATAGACTATTGTTAAATGTGTCCTTACTTTCTGCTTCTTATATAACTTTTCTGCTGACAAATCTTATGGCTATCACTTAGCTCTAATTACAGTTCTGCTGTTTCTGAGGCCTGCCTTTTGCAGCTTTCCCAAAACCCTCTGATTTTAAGGATTCCCACAAGTACCACCCTCACAACTGTTTTGGCCAGATTATTTGTCTGTATTCTTGGTGCAAAAATGCCAGCTCCAGGCAGGTAGTGCATGGAATCCGTTCCTGGTCCATTGTAGCTTAAGGGTATTGGACAGTTGGACAGATATAGGGCAGGATGCAGAGTAAGAGGAAAGTGGTAAACCATAAAAGGCGGGACACAAGTGAAAAAGGGCCAGGGAAGAAACTGCAGGCAGGACACAGAGTAAGAGGGAAGTGGGAGAACCTTGTCAAGCGGGACGCAAATGAAAGAGGGGTAGAAAAACAGAGGCAGCAGTGGGAACTGCCAGGCAGCAGGCCCCAGAGGTGGTGAGGAGCTGCGGGTGGCAAGAGACTGCCTCTAGGTGCTGCGGAGACTGGGAGGCACCGAATGCAGTAGTACCCGGCCAGGGTGACCCAGTTGCGCATGGTTGCCAGACTGGCGGGTAATGGCTGGTGGGGACCGGGCACAGTAACTCCCTGTGTTCGCCAGCCTAGCGGAGGCGGTGTCGAAGACAGTTTGCATACAACGCTGCTGAGGGTCAAGAGCTAGCTTAGTTGTGAGGGAGTCTTGTAAACTGTGAGCGGGAGCTGGTCTGCTTGGGTGGCGGCCAGCAGGGACCCAATGCAGTAATTCCCAGCACTTGCCAACCCAGCAGAGATGGTGGTGGTGTTGGGCAGAGTTTGCATGGTCTTGGAAGCTGCAAGTGAGGCCGTGTCAGTAGCTCTCAGCAGCTATCCCGTGCTGAGCCATGGGGGGCACTGGAGTGCCAGGCTGTGCAGACACTTCCCAATGGTGTTTGCCGGTGCAGAGCCGTGTCACCAGCGGGACCATGTTGGTGGCTCTTGGCAGCTGCCCCTCACTGTGCCAGGGGGTGCACTGGAGCACCAGGCCGTGTCAGCATCCCCGCAGCATTCTCCAGCATAAAGCTGCGGCACCAGGGGGGACCATGTGGATAGTTCTCAGCAGCTGCCCTAGTACACCACTCTGGGGCGTGGAGCTGCTGTGGTGAGAGGAGTAGCAGAGCCAGCCTGGTGGTATGGGGGTCCCTGGATTGCAGGCAGGTTGTTTATTTGCTTTTGTTTTACAGGAAGAATGTAAGGCTAATTTTTGCTGCCAGAAAGATAGAGAAACGTCAAATATTTACAAGACCCTTGTACCATGTGTCTTGGTCAATTTGTATGCGTCAAAAATAGGTTAGAAACTGTTGTAAAATAGTTAATAATTGTTAAGCATATACTGTTAAAAGGTTTGGTTATTATATTGTAAAAGGGGTTTAAAGGGTAGCTATAAGAAATATGGTACTCACCTGACTGTGTTACACCTAAGTAATGTGCACCCCCCAAGCAAAACAAGCCAGCCTGGATGGAACTGTAAGAGCCAATCAGTGCCTAATTCTTTATGCAAATGAAGGATCCCAACAGAAACCAATCCAAAGGAGCAAAAAACAGTTGGGGCATCCAAGTCAGTGAGAGTGTGCCACTCGACCCTGAACATCAAAACATCCCAAAAGGAAGAAGATCCAGCGCCGGCACTGCAGCATCCTCACTTGTGGTTGAACGTCCCTGCTCTACCCGTGGACGCCCTATGCCTTAGGCCTTATAATAAAAGCTTAAATCACTTTAATACCAGAGGTGTGTTCCTGTTTATGATAGCATGCTGATCCTTTCTTCCAACAGGACTTTTGTTTCACCATTAGTGCACATTGCTGAACGGAATCCAGTACAAAAGCAGCAAATATAGGAACTGATGTTATCTTTTCATTTGAATGGTGATAAAACTGTGTATCAAATGAAAGCGTTTTGGACCAGCAGGAAGATTTTATATGTAGCTAGCAAATTATAAAGAGATGCATATTTACAGGTTTGGGGTTTTTTTTAATTTACAAGAGTTACAGACAAAATAAACATAGTTTAGTAAACTGCAAATCTAAATCTAAATCACACAGTATCTAGAAAGGTGACATTTAAAAGAACAAGAGGAAGTAAAAAAAAAAAAGAAAACCAAAGGAAGTCAGAAATAAGGCACAACTCTCCTCCTTTTCTGCTTACTACAGTATCTTAGATGTACCTAGAGTGTCTTAACAGTGATGTAAGTAGAAAACTGTGAAAAATGTCAATCACTTGTTTTTAAAATTTTAAAAGTTTAATAATAATAAAATGGCTATAAAAATAGTAATAAATTTGGAGTAATAAAAATTTGGACAAATAGGATTACGACAATATGAGACAATAAAAACAAAGAGTTACAGACAGTCTGGGTACCCCTTTCTGGGCAAAATTAGCCCCAAAAAGGACACATGTTAACAGAGGATTAACCCTTAAAAGCAATAGCCTGTTGCATATTCATATACCTCATACATGATGCATAAATTCCATTCAAACTAAGGATTCTGTACGGTCAGTGTCAGCTTCTTCCTGTTAATTCTGATGGCGTCTTCAGGGCTGAGTGAGATGGGAAGAAGTTAGTTTCTTCTGATAAGGGAGCAATCAATTCTTTTTCTCTTAAAGATTTAGGTGTCCTGTGGCTGCTATTTCAGTGTGAGTACCGCATTCCTCGCTTTAAAAAAAGTATCTTACGTAGCATAGTTTCTATTGTAACATTATGTTATAACCTAAAACTATATTTAACACACTACTTAGGAAAATTAATACAGCATAACTTTCTAACATAACATATATAATATTAATTTTAATATTTGCAAAAAGCCAATCATAAAATATGCATTTTTCACAAAAACTGTGCCAAGAACACTTGTGGAGGACTATGGAAAATGGGGCTATCTGAATATAAAAACTGGGTTTGCTTTCATGACAATTAAATCTGTATGCAATGCATAAGGTAACAGTATGTTTTGTATATTCAAAACCAATTTAAAAATATTTTCCAATTGAAGGGACTTCTTTTTATTTGTTTTGAAGTACTCAGCTAAATATGGCATGTGTTAAAATACTGGAGACGTCATTCATTTTATAGTTGCCAACTGCAAAGGAGGGAAGCATTTTATGTGTTTAAAAATGTAAAGTATTTTAGAGTGCTTTTGTTACTTGTTTAGAAGCTTAGAATATGCACAAAATATGCTAGCTGGGGACTTAAAACTAATGGATTATTTGCTGTAAGTAGGCCAAATTGCATGAGCTTTCAAAAAGAAAAAGTACTCTTATTCCATGTGCCGATTCTGAAGTAGGTTAATAACCCTTAAGCACAATGTGGAATACGACATAAAACGTTAAGCAACACTGTTGATGACAAAAAGCTTAACTGCTTCCCACAAATGCAGGGGATCAATTATTATTTTTATTCAATTGTTGCTATTCAGAGCTTACCTTAAAATGTTTCAGTGACAATCATGACAGTAAAATTCTGAGCAACCATGAGCTAAATACCTTAAGCAAAGGGTAGCTCAAGCATGACTTATATTTTATGTAAAAAACACGGCTTGGTGGCACATATCATATCTACTCCATTAAAAAGCTTACTCTGTCTCAGATTCCTTTTCAGGGATGCCAACTCAGGCCATGAAACTGCAAGAAAATGATGATTTAAAGAACAACATATTTGAAGAATGGAATAATGGTTGATTTTCTTCTCCTTTTATTGGGGGTTGGGTTTCTTTCTTTCTTTTTTCTTTTACTTATAGAATTTTTTTTTCCCCATAAGTTGCTAGGAAACTAGCTATTGGGTACTTATGGATACTTATGGGTACTTAAGTAAGACTCTGTCTGAAGTTGGGAGAAGAATGAATGAAGCATCTGGCTATACTTATTCTTTTCTCAGGGAGTTTTTGTCTGAGGGACAGAGATACTACAAGAATGGGGGACAGGTAAAAAAGAGGGGCTCGGGGGCAGCTGGCTCTCTCACTCTTTGGCATCAGAGGAGGAGAGCCAGGCTGTCACTTACTGCAGAGAGAATTCACTGGCACCGCTGGAGCTCAGCACTGAGGGACCTATCACCATCTGCTCCTGTGCCCCAGGAAATCCTGAACTTCGCTGTTGCAGACATCTTTTCATTAAAATCCTTTCTTAGGATTTTTTCCTGCCGAAGCTGAGAAGTTTCAGCAACAAATGTAAACAATGGTTATCTGCTGCTGTGGAATGCAACAGGTGGATCCGTGATTGGTCTCCTGTGGATGTTTGGATTTACTGACCACTCACGGCAGAGCTGGCTCTCGCTCTCTGCTGAGAGACAGATCTTTGTTACTCGTTCTTTTCTATTCTTAGCTTAGCTAGCCTTCTGAGAACTTTCCTTCTATTTCTTTTTAGTGTAGTTATAATGTAGTATATATATCATAAAATAATAAATCAAGCCTTCTGATCATGGAATCAACATTCTTGCCTCTCTCTTCACCTTGTGACCACAGTCACACTTTACTTCTCCCTGGCCTGCCCAGAGCCAGGCTGCTGCTGTCCTGCCCCTGCTGTTTCATTGGTACTGCTCTGGGTTCCTCCACACTGCAGCCAGCATCATCCCAGAGTTCCAGCTACCACCACAGAACTTCTGATACCTTTCATCCATCACCCTGGGATTTTTGCTCATTTCTGCTTGCTGTGATGGTAGCTGCACCAAAGGGGAAAGTGATGGCAGCCGAGAAGGCTTTTATTGGGTCCTTGGTTCTGTTTGTTGTTAACATCATAGTTATTGTTGTTTTGTTTGCCGTATTATATATACTAGTAAAAAACTGTTGTTTCTACTCTCGTATCTTTGCCTGAGAGCCCCTTAATTTCAAAATTATAATAATTTGTAGGGAGGAGGTTTATATTCTCCATTCCAAGGAAGGCTCTTGCCTTCCCAAGCAGACACCTGTCTTTCAAACCAAGACATTTTTCAACTGCTTTGTTTGTCCTTTTAAATTTTTGAAGTCCTTTAAATTATCACCATGGTAGCACTGCAACAAGTGTTCAGTCCTAAGCTGTTCATACTGCCAGCTTCTGGACTACCTTCAGAAAACTTCCCACTGGTTTTATATGGAAATCTCAAGCAGTAGAGATGACTAAGACTGCAGAAATCTTCTCATCTCCTTCTATAGCACGGCCATGTCTTTGACCCACTCTTAACTAGACAACTTTCATCAGTCATGAGGGAATCTCACATTCAGGAACTAAGCAATGACAGCTGTAAATGACAAAACATACGCTGAAATTCTCTTTGGACTCCAGCACAGAGCAATGAAGGAGTTTGAATTCACCTTCTTGGAAAGTATTAAAATGCACAATAACTTTAGGACTGGAGCTAAGCCATCCTAACTTTTGTGATGTTATCATCACTAATTGCTAAGCTGCAGTTACTGCAGTGTCAGCAACATATTTTACAGGGTGGGCTTTTATGTGTAAACACCGAGTAACATTTCCAAGAGAGGTATTTTAGGGGGGACGAACACCCAACTCTTAAATATTTCAAATAATGGTTACATTTAAAAGTAGGGAAAACAATCTAAACTCTTTCATTTCTAGATGTACTACCAGCACAAACTGTACCAGAATTTATGACACTTTTGATTATGACAACACAACTCTACTGTGGATGCTCTTGCTCTGGAATATTCCTTAAGAAACAAGGTCTTTGCTAGAAATTAAAAACAAAAATCAGCCAAAATATTGGGCTTGATTTCAAAGTCTATGTGCTAAAGACCAAACACATATAATAGGAATTAATGGACTAAAAAGTTAAATCAATAGAGCATAACATAGGTCAAAGATGTCTTGGGTCTTAATGTTCACACAGAATACTGTAAAAAACTCTATTTTTCTGGGTTTGTTTCATCCCTTTAGATGTACCTTTACTTAATTCCACAATATGAGAATGTTTATGACAAGGTTCGATGACCTCATACAACCTTCTGTAAGTACAGAAAGAGAAGCCAGAAAAGAAAGGCAAAATTTTTAATTGCAGGTGGAAAGAGAAAGGCAGACAAAACAAAAAAAGAAAAATAATATTTAAAACCTCCACTGTTTTCTGTGAAAAGACACAGATAAGAAAGAGAAAGGTGTCCCTTTTCTCTTTCTGGAATACAGGTAGAAAGATTGCTGTATCATTGTTGACAAGCTGCTATTCTCAGAGGTGTCCAGCTGAAAGTCCTTTATCAACAGATTTGATGTCTCACTTTTAAATGGCATGACCTCAACCACTTACAGTTTCAGTACCTGAAGCTACCCAGCCCTACAATTCTTTGCCTCTTGAATGGGTATGCTACTCGGCAACTAGCATTTGTAAGTACATGAAATTATGCAGAATTTGAACTATGACATGATATGAAATGAGTCACACCAGTACATTGACTAGGGTACCCAAAGCAGAGAGAGGGGAATGAGAGCACAAGAAGACAGTGCAATCTACTTTTTCCTGCAACAGGGTTAACACTGTAGCAATCAAAATTAACAGAAATTATCCTAAGGGTAATTCTTGCAAGAGACAAAGACTTCCTTTTGTGTTCAAAGGCCTGGAATATTCAGCTTTGGAATATCAACTCATTTACAAATGTAACTGTAGGAGGGAGCCACCATTCTTATAACTAGCCCTTATATGTGCACAACTTTTTGTGGGGATCCATCTTTGTCATGTGCATTAAATTCTATAGGAAAAGAGGCATTGTTGAATGGCTTCTGTGGAAAAAATCTTAAATGAACTCTAAGTAGAATAAAGGATCCAAAGGAGGAAGTATTTCAGGAAAGCCTGAGATATTGCCTGTGGTGAGATCCCTTCGAAGAGGTACACTTAAGGTACCAAATTCTCCATCTAAATACTGGCAGATTAGTCAGAGGAAAAAAGCAAAATTTTAAAATTATCCCTGGGAAGACAGGGCTTGCAGGGAATTTAGTACTTGCTGGTGCATTGCAGGAAAGAGTATTAAATACTGAAATGACCTCTGGAAGATGAAGCTTTTGTTATAAATTATCAACAAGAAAGCTAATTTGATAAATGAGAAAAGATATTATATTTGCAACCAAAATACGGTCCTCAAAAACCACAGTCAAAGAGACAACATCGAGCCTTGGATCGATGCTGGATTAACTTAGATCCGGCCTCTATCGCATCGGATCTCCCCCAATTCATGAATGCTGTTTCCTGCCGGGCTGTTTTATACAGTTTTTATGCCTGAGGCAGAGGTGCCCTGATTTCTTTTGTAACCCGGCATATGTATGAAGTTTTCTTTCACTGTGCAGGGCTGGACAATTGCTGTTTCCTGGGTAGTGGCAGGCCTGATCATGTCAGGAGAAGTCGTGTATTCAGATGTATGTTTCTCCACGATTTCAGTTATCTTGATTGATGGTATCTGTCAAGTGCTGATCATCCTTGGGTGTTCCCTGATGGTTCCAAGGGAAGTCCATCTCCGTGCCAGCCACCACATTCTTTTATTAGTTAATGAGGCATTCTTCTCCTGCTGCCACCAGGAGTTTCATAGTTCCAATGTGATAATCTGTCTCCAGGTTGTTCATGGTCCGAGGCTCATTGGATGTAAAGTTCACTTTACAATTTTTATTTTATACATTTTCCCCATTAAGCATGAGTTACTTTACATTATATATTACACCTTTGTAAATGTGAAAGTCCAGCGTTTGACAGTCTCAGAAAGGAACCCATCAAAGCCCTTGAAATCCCAGTATACAAGTGTGAGTTGGCAGTGTATGCCAGTTTTTTCCAAACCACAGCAAAACGCAGATCACAAAAAGAGGCCATTAGGTCAGACACAGTATGAAGCAGTATGAAAGAGGAAAGCAGCTGAGAACATCAACCCTATTAAGTAGTATAAGAAATGCCAGTATTCTTGCTGACATTGGAAGAAATTTGCAATGAGTCTATGAAAATTGCAAACTAGGCAGAAGAAAAGGGGAGTGATGACTACTCTGGCATAGCGTTTCCTAATGGATTTTCACAATGTAAAGATTGTATCATCCTTTAAAGTGAAGGAAGGTGTTAAAATGACAGTAAGAAAATGGCATCAAATGCTAGAAAGGATTGGGGCAGCATACTTATAGATAGAAATGCCACTGATGAAAAATCGACTAAACTGACACCAATGCAGCAACATTGTACTAAACCTCAAAAAGGTCCATACCCTCCTACCCTCACACATGCCACTGAAAGCTCCTTGTGTTGAACTTCTGCACCACCTTTGCCAGCATCTGTGCCAAACCACCCCTATTCAGCAGCTCCACACTTAGAAGACAGCTGAATCACAAGGAAAAAAAGACATCGCCAACTGAGACAAGTTCCTCCTGCCAACAGTTAACCTCCAGATTCAGTGTCCCTTTCATCTCCTTCCCAGGACGGGCAGGGGAATGCAGCACTGGGCAGGAGCAGGCAGCACAGCACTGAGCCCAAACTGCCATGCAGCGGCAGGGACCCACCCCAGGTTTGCTGGAATCAGGCGCAGGGAGCAGGGAGGGCAGCGCAGCAAAGGCGGCCAAGCCTCATCCCCCTGGGAATGCTGGTCTCAGTTCCCCTCCCTCAGCACTGTCACAGACAGTGCCAGCAGGGCCCCGCTGTGGCTGCCGCAGGCTGCATGACTGGCTGCACACTGCCCAGCTGGACCCGCCGCTCTGCAGGGTTGCACAGTACCCACCAGGGGCAGACACTGAGCCACAGGGAGCAGAAGCTCCCAGCACCGTGCCCACTCACCACCCCTGCCCAGGGGCTCCTCTTTTCACATTACCATGACTGTGCTGGCCTGCTCACCTGCCCTGTGGCCTGCCACGCAACGCGTGTGCTCCATGCTGCACAGTCTCGCCAAGAGAGCTGCTAAGGCAGCAGGATTCTGGCAGGGCTGAGTGGGCAGCAAGCGTGACCGCTCATAAGCATGCAGGCGGTGGGTGAGTGGAAGGTGACATGGAGACATGGGGAGATGGAGGAGGCAGCACCATGAGGTATGAAATGGCTAATTGTCCCACAGCCGCGCGCTCCTCACCCTCTCAGCTGCTGTTGAGAGGGGCCCCAGCCCTGCCCACACTGGATGCAAGGTGTCTCTACAGCCCACAGGCAGCCCTGGCGTGGCTGGAGATTGCTGCCAGCAGCCCAGGGGCCTTGTAGCAGTAAGTACCGCATGGGGGAAGCCTCTGGGAACCATTTTACACCTCCCGGAGGGAGGGCACACAAAGACCCTGCAGCAGACCGCTGCTGTTAGGAAAATTAATCTACAGTGCCAGAGGTTTATGTCCCAAAAAGAGACAGAGGAGTCCTGCAACTTTGTTTGAATAAAGGGAGAGGCCATGGGCCATTTCCCATGGGGTCTCTCAAATGCTTGGGGGATGAAGCCCCCATTTTACCTTAAGTTCTGGGCTGGTTCATCCTCTTACTTTTCCCCACTGTATGAGGTAACCAGAAGGTACAGTATTCCCAAATCGCCTACTCTATTCCCCACTCTAATATGCACTCCCCCTTCTGTTATATAAGAGAAAGAAAAAGAAACTCTTCCTAACTCTATGAAGTCTCTGTTCTCTTGCTCTATGTTCAGGAATTTGACACAGTCTTGGCTGAGGGACAGTTTGTGTTGATTAGTACTAGTTTCTAGAACTAGGAGTTTCCTCTATTACTTCCCTAGCCATAAGTTCCTATCCTTGTCTACAAGCAGACTCACACGGTCTCTTTGTAAAGACACATTCATCTGATTCCTTTCGATCTCTCCTCTTTTTGTTTTCTCCATATTTGGCTTTACAGACCTTAATTACCATTTTTCTTCCTGGGTCTTCTTCAGTTTTGCAATTATTTGCAGTGACATAATTTTCTGTCCTGTTGTAGTCATTTCTGCATCAGTAGGTGTGGCTACTACCTGCATCCCCTTAATTACTTGCCAAAAGAGTTGCACTCAGCAAGGTGTCATGCATGGTAAAAAGATTAGAGTTGCTATAGCACAGAAGAGGAGAAATAGTATTCATGTAACTCATAGATGGCCAAGTAACCAGGATATGTCCCATTCCCATCCTTTCCAGCCTGGGACTGGTACACGAGCTAACTTCATTTCCTTTGTTATTCATTTGACCACATTTCTGTTGCCATCTCTTTGCAAACAGCAGTTGGAAAGATTTAATTTTCCACAAACTCCTGCTTCTTCTGTTAATAGATAAACTGTTACCATCCAATGTTGAAATATTGCATTCCTCATTCAATGGATTAGTTGGCAAGAAGGTCAAGAGCTGTAGCTGTCTGATTGGTTATTATTTCAAAGACAGCTTGTAACCTTATTATTCCATTTAAATTCTAAATGAGTTCTCTGGTATCTGATATTATAATTCATAAGGATTCCAAGTGGCTGATCCATAGTGCAGTATAATTTTTTCTGGTGGCCATTCATCTTTTCCCCATTTCAGGGTGGTCCCTCCAGCCAGGACTGCATCAATTGATTGCTTTTCAGGTTAATAAACCTCTTTCCTCCCACAGACTTCTAAACATGTGTACCACTCCCCATGCGTGCTCAGAATCAGTAAGAATGTTAATTCACAGGCTCTTACAAGCACATACAGGTCCACTGTCTGAGATGACCATGTGAAGGCAACAATCTTCCTTCTTCTAATTCCCTTTCCTTAACAATAGTGTCCAGTACTGTCTTTAACTTGCTTCCCTTCTACTACCCGTGAAGGCTCATTTATGAACACGCTTTCTCCCTTAGGCCAGGGACTGTCTCATAAATTTTCCCAAGCCCAGATCTGGAGATCTATCACTTGAATGCAGTCATGGGTTTCTTCCTGGCCCCCCTCTACAGGACTGTTCTAACAGGAGGCTGTGTTAAAGCCATCCCCACTTCTCAATCCTAAATCTTTCTGTTCCATTCGATAAGTTTTAGACTGTAATGACCAAGCACTGGACAGCCACTTTGAGGTGAGACAGCCAATTTGATGTGAGACTTTCATAATAAAACATTCTCCTGTGATCAGTTTTCAGGCTTTGGTTACCATTAAAGCCATGGCTGCACAATTCTGCAGGCAATGAGGCCAGCCTCCAGGCCTTTGGGTCTAACATCTTAGAAAAGTAGGCAACAGGCTGCTGTGTAACCCTGGGTTCGCATACTAAAATTATTTTAGTATGGTCCTGTTTAACATGCACATATAATTTAAATTCTTTTTCCCTGTTGGGAAGAGCTAGGGCATGAACTTCAGTTAATCTGCTTTTTTCTCCTTAACACTTTAAAATTCTACATTCCTTCTGGTGTCCATTCATGCAGTTTCTTAACTAGCAGGACAGGAGTGTTCTAGGGAGACATACATGGCTCCAAAAGACCTGCCTTTAACAGGGACTCAGTAATAGGCTGTAATCCCTTCTTTCCCTGCCTTAGAAAGAGTGTATTGTTTTTCGGACACCACTTGTCCTGCTTGCTTCAAAGTAGTTTGGTGGGACTCCATAGCTAATTTTCCAGATTTCTCTGGGACAGGCCATACTTGTGGGTTTACTGGAGCATATGTTTTCCCAGACATTTGACCGAAAGTTACAACTGGGTTAGCTGCTGTATCACAAAAGTGATTGGAAAAATACAATGTTATTTTGCATTCCTATTGTAGCCAGCAAATGTCTTCCCAGTGAATTATAATTACAACAAAGAACAAATAGAAATGCATGCATTTCAAACCTAATGTACTAATCGTGATTGGATAAAACACATTCACTCCATTTTCCCACTTACCCCCTGACTAATTAAAGAACTTCTTGACAATTCTTCCTTTTCAGGATGAAAGTCAAAGTGGATTGAGAGGCCCCTGTATCTACCAGGAAACACCTCCTCCCTGTTTGAACCCACCCTAAATGTTATCAAGAGTTCTTTGTGGGTCCCTGGTATAATAGGAACCCCTGACACTCCTATCAATCCATCTCCATTAATCACTGGACTTCCTCCTCCTGAGGATCCAGTTGTTTCTGCAGATAGTCTCGCTTCCAAGTGTCCCTGCAGACAGTGCCCTGTTTCCTTCCTAACTGCTATTTGAGTGGGCTCTCCCATGCCCAGGGGGAACGCTTCTGCCATGTCCTTGTGGCCACTCCCATTCCTTCTCTCCCGTGGTGGTAAGAACTCTGCCATCACCTTTGTCTTCACCTTTTCCTCATCCCTTCTTACAAACACTTGCTGTATCTTCCTAACCAGTTCTTCCAGGAGCTTTATTCTGCCTTTCTTGTAGCCCCCATCCCTGCTAGTGACTGTGGGTGCTCATTCTCGCACAGCTCAAAATCATTTGTTTCTCCAGTGACCCAGACAAAATCCTTAAAAGAAAATCCTAATCCTACCACATATAATTTGCATTTGATATTCTTTGCTCCTCCTCTTTGGGCTCACCCTCTTTGCCATATACTTTACACTAGAGCCAGTCCCCGTCCTGCCACAGTGTCCAACTGCAGCCCCTGCTGGCACACCCAGTGGGCACAGCTGGCAGCACCACAGGCAGCTGGCCTGTCCAGCAGCTGGATGTGGGCTAGGACATCCAGCAGCCTCGTGGGGCTCAGGGGTCTCTGCCATCCCTGCCTGGGGGCGTGGTGGGGTCAGGTAATGCCTGCACCTGAGCCCTGGCTGCCCCACATCCCCAGCCCAGGCCCACACCTCCCCACAAGCCCCAAGACCATGCTTGCAGTCCCGCGCTTCCATGCCTGGTCCTGCCACTTCCCACCATAAAGAAACACCTCTTCATCCTGACTTCCTTGTTTTTCCTGTCCTGGAAGCCGGGGATACAAAGAACCTGCAGCAGAATCAGCTGGCAAATTTTGATAATAAATGCCTTCTGCTACTGCTACTGCTGCTACTTGCCTTAACCTTATTCCTCCACATTCCACTTCAACCAATTCTTTCCTAACGTACAAACACCATCTGTCCCCTGTTCCCTTCTCAACTTCCCTTATTGCCCCCTGGGCATGAATTGTCCTTAATGACCTCTGGGAGAATATGCAAACTGCCTCAACATTCTGCCAAGGGATTCTTCAGAAGATCTTTCTGGATCATCATCCCTTTTGACCCATTGCTGGCTTTATCTATGTTACCCTCTATGGATTCCCTCTCAGGTTTACTCCCCAAAAATCCCATTGACTGGGGACATTTTCAGTGGTCCTTCCCTGTGGACTCTTCATGGACCCCCTGGTCCACCACTCTATTGGGTGGACACTATTGGGTATTCAACCAATTGCCCAGTGCCAGCTGCCACGGAAGGGAACTGATCACCAAACCTGGGTGAGGGGCACCTTCAGCTCTGCTCACTGCCACAAGATGGTGGAAGGATCCCAGATGAGTATGCATTTTGTTATGAAAATTGCTCCCTGTTGCCAGAGTTTTCTGTTCCAAAAAGAGACAGAGGAGTCCCGTTACTTTATAGGAATAAACTGAGAAGCCGTGGGCCATTTCCCATGGCGTCTCTCAAGTGGTTGGGGGATGCAGCCCCCTTTATATCCTAAGTTCCCCACTGCATCACCCTCTTCCTTCCCCCATGGGCTGAGGTAATCAGAAGGTACAGACTTCCCAAATCCCCTACTCTGTGCCCCACTCTAATACGCACTCCCCCTTTCGTTATATAAAAATAGGAAAAAGAAACTCTCTTTAATTTTATGAAGTCTCTATTCTCTTGCTCTTGGTTCAGAAATTTAACACAGTCTTGGCTGAGCAACAGCCTGTGTTGATTACTAACAGTTTCTAGAACCAAGAGATTCTTCTATTGCTTCCTTAGCCATAAGTTCCTAGAGTTATAGATGAGTAATGTGATGGTTGACTCTCACAATTAAGAGGCGAATATTATGTATATGTTAAGAGAAGTTTTGTAGATGTATAATAATGTTTCCCCTCCTTCTTGAATTGTTATCATGGGATAGCCTTAGTAGCCGGGGCTTTTGGGAGGGTCGGCTTGTTACTATGGCAGCACCTGACTTCCAATCAAGATGTAAGAAAGTGATTTCCACCACTGGACAGTGAAGAAGAAGTCAATTGACAAGACTATGAGAAGAATAAGAGGCAGAGCATCCATTATGTAGATTAGCACATGATGGTTAAATCCTTTGCTCCCAGCCCTGTATTATTTTCTTTATTCAGTCTTATATTTTGATAAGGTTTTGTTGGAAGCCAGGACATCTCTCTGGCTGTCCTGGATGGCTTGAGCCCCTGCCTGGAGGGCTTAGAGACCTTGGCACAGAGCCCAAGACCCCTGTGCCTTTGATCTTGACCCATGGAGCAAATTGCCACCTTTATATGAAGAATTACAAGTCAAGAGAGTTTAAGCAGAATATTAGTTAGTTTGTCACGGGGTGAAAAATAGATTTTTGAGGTTTTTAGAATGGGGGCTTGGGGTCCCAAGATGGAGGAATTTGGGCGTGCCCTTTCCTTCTTCTTTCTACTTCCTAGCCTCCATGTTCTGAGTGATGGTGGCACTTTTAAATTGGTTTAGAGTAGAAGCTCACTGTCTAACATAGGTGATAGGTATTGGGAAGTTATTGTAAATAATGTCAACGTAGTTTTTAGTAGAAAAAGAGAACACCGCCGCTGAGGCCGGCAGTATGCCCGACCTGCCAGTCAGACGTCAGCAGGTCAGAGAAAGAATTTTATAGATAAGAATCAATTAACAACCTTGAGAACGAGAATAGAAGAGTTCTGACTCCTTCGTTGACTGCCGGGCTGGGAAAAGAGACTTTCTAATGCATCTCGGGATCACTCTGACCAGCAGAGATTCTGAGAAGGTTTTAATAAGCCTTTTATATTTTTTGAAAGTAAGTATCGTTTCTCACACTAGCCTTGTCTGCAAGTAGATTCACATTGTCGCTTTGTAAAGACACATTCATCTTACTCCTTTACCCGCACACATTCTTGGTGGTGAGGTAGCTCCCACTGGCACTGCACCCCACACACAAGGCCTGCACACACAGCTCCCCACCCTCGCACACACACGTACACATAACCCCGCACACCCTGGCACACACCGCTCTGCACACACACCCACACCCACACCCGCACACACACAGACACACACAGACACACACACACACACAGACACACACACACACACGGACACACACACACACACACACAGAGACACACACACACACAGACACACACATGCTGCCTCCTTGCCCCCATTGCCTTTCATTATCTTGTTGACCCATCCCCCGCCTCACTTCCTTACCCATTTCTCCTAGCCTAGCCTTTCCTTCTCCTTTGAGTACTTGCACTTCCTTGCCTTGGAGCCCCCTCCCTCTGCATTACCTTCCTCACCCCTCCCCCACCTGGAATTCAAGATGCCTTTTAAGTGATGTTTCCTGGCCTTGCTCTGCCCTGTCTGCTCCTCCTATGACTCT
This sequence comes from Melozone crissalis, assembly GCF_028551555.1. Lineage (NCBI taxonomy): Eukaryota > Metazoa > Chordata > Aves > Passeriformes > Passerellidae > Melozone > Melozone crissalis. Next base: position 55,932,316 of record NW_026535794.1, on the reverse strand, counting down.
CAAAGCCTTTATGTATCCCCAGTGTTTCAGGAGCACCTGAGAGGAAGCCCAGGGGAGGATGCATGCTGCTACACTCATGTGTCTGAGCAGCTTTGTTCCGGCACCAATCCTTGCATGGCCTGAATTTTAGACAGGCAATTCATATCTCACCCCAGGACTCTGGTAGTAGAAGGACAGTTAATTTGCATATGAAAGAAAGCAGGGAGCCCAAGAGTTTTAGGTGCAGATTAGAGACGGGCCCATGTGAAATCAAGGCTGGACAGAGCAGTCTGTCCTCTCTGCTTTTGAGTACCAGCAATCCTTGAAGGCACCTCTCACCTGCCTTGCCCTGCCTTCGCGACCTAACAGTTTTCTTGTCTTGCCCTGCTAAGCCTCCCTAGCCTTGCATTCCCTTGCATGCCCATGACACTTGACCTGCCTGCTGGCTTTCCTCAGGGGTCTTGCCTTGCCTAGCCCTTCCTGTTTCTGCCTGGCCTAACCATTACTGGACTTACCTTCCTATGCCCTGCCTTGCCTCTGACTTCTGGGCCTTCCACTCCATTTGATTTCCCCTCATGCTACCAGCCTTGCCAACCTCTCCCTTGACTTGCCCACAATTGCCTACGCTTGCTTTGCATTGCCTTGCCTGCATGGAAGGCAAGGCAAAGAGCAGTAGGCAAGGCAATGCAAAGAATGGTTTGTAGGGCCAGGCAAGGCAGACATAGGCAAGGCAAAAAAAACCAGGGTACACTAGGAAAACTAGGCATGGTACTGAAGGCAAGGCAAGGCCAGGCCAGGTGATGAGAGTGCTGTTCCTTGGGAAGTAGGAGATACAGCGCAATGTTAGTAGGGCAGCTGATCCTTATCAGCTGATAAGGTATAGTCCAGCAAGACCTTTCTGTCCTGGCCCCTTCTGTGTAGGAACTATTTTTGGACATAGTCAATATCACACGTGGTACGCAACTTTTTCTTGGTAAGTTCCAGAAGAAGAACAGCAATGCTTTCTTATGGAAAGGGAAGTATGTGGCCCCAGTATTTCATGTGCAGAGAAGAACCTGCATCATTGTCTTAGTTTGGAAAGATGGGTGTCTGCTAAGGAAGGCAGGAGCCTCCCCTGAAACAGAAAAATGTAAACTCTCTCCCGCTGAATTGCTATAAATTTTAAATTAAGAGACTCTTGGGCAAAAGTATGGGAGCAGGAATAACAGTTCTTTACTAAGGAAGAAAATAAAAAAGAGATAAAATAAACAATGCAGTAAACCAAAACAACACTGACAGAGTCAGAATATGACCTGATACCCTGTGAGTCAGGGTGCAGGTAGCAGTCCAATAGGAATTGCGGCTGCAGTCCTCCTGGAGTGTCAGGTATGGTTCTGTTGGAGCAGGGATCCTGTAGAAAGGTATAGTCTTTCCTCTGAAGATCCAGTGGAAGAGCCAGCTGTTCCTCTGGGAAATCCAGTGGAGAAGTTGTGCTGGTGTTCCAAAATCTCAAGATTATATCTGGGTGGGAATCCTTGGCTCTTCCCTCTGGGCAGAGCACTCACAATGGAATGCTATAATTCTTATCAGTCATGTAGTGACATTCAATAGCCTGTTATCAGCACCTCTCGCCAGAGAGAAAGGTGGTTGTGGAAGAGATAAGGAAAACTGCCCACTTAACAGCAGACAACTGCCATGCAGATGACAAATAAAATACATTTTGCTTGGCAATCCAGGACAATCATACAGCTCAAGGACAGCAGCAACTTTCTGTCCTGGCATATTTGGTTTGGAAGCACTGACTCAATTTGTACAATCATGGAGTCAGTACCCATCTTTGGAAGGCAATCTCCCTCCTGAAAGAATCAATTTGGCATGTGTTTTATCCTTCTCAGAGGTAGCCTTCTTGAAATTCTGCCAGCACACTTCTTTTGGACAAGGCAAGCAACTACACTGTGTCTAGGTATGCAGCTGATCTAGTGCCCCAGGCAGGTGATGTCCTGTAGTAATATTCTGACACCTTTTTATGAGTTCAGTCTCTGAATGTTTTGTATTTTGGAGGAGGGGATGCCATTTTTTTTGAGATGGTCTTCTAGTTGCCCTCTTTTGCAAAGAAAGCATCTTTGGAGGGGCACTTTGGGTGGTCTCAGTGAATTTAAAGGCTTTTCCCAATAGGCAGTTCTCTGGGTTAGACTTGTTGAACTGTCAGTGGGAATGCAGAGGCCAAGCCTCTGCAGGACAAGTTTTTGTCCCTTGTAGTTTTAGTGTGTGAGCAGTCTCTGGTGCCATTCCATTTGGATCCTGACTCTGTGAGACTGAAGGCTTACGATGCTACCTACAGCTGAGAAGGAAAGTGGCGATGGCAGGGTGTGTGTTTGTAGTGTGATGGGTGCAGTTGAAATTGTAAGCAGCAAAGAGCTTTCTCCACTGACACTTTTGCTAGCTTTGTATTTGGCAGATGTTTTTAAGTTTGTTACCAGACTCTGCAAGAATGAAAAAGTTTTTTAGGGCAGAGGAGATAGTGTTGATCTTTGAGTGTACTACAAAGAAGAGTATCCACTTGGAAGGGAAAATCAGTGAAATCTTTTGGTCCTGGCACAGCGGATTTGCGATCAGGAATGTTTCGACTTGGCTGTGTCCTGGTGATCGTTTCAAGCTGAGCTCAGTGCATGTCTGTGGTAATCACATATCCTCCAAACAGAGAGAGACACAGGTCTCCCAGGATTTTCCTGGGGAAGGCTGTGAGAAACTGTGAGAAAGCTCAGAGAAAGAATTAAAATAAGTATTATCTCAATCTCTGCACCTGGCAGGCAATCTCTGTTTGTCAAAGACGTTTACAAGAAGGAGGTATCCCTTCTTGATGAATAGATGAGAAAAGATTCCTAAAGGCCAATAAGATCTTAGGCCCCCCATTGTTTCTATAAGAACTGTATTTCTAATAAAAAAGTGCTTTTTCCCTCCTGAAGATGGAGTCTCTGCATCACCTTTGTCTGTCCCCGATACCCTGTCAGTGATACGTGTCCTTCTTTTGTGAGTCGACATTGCCATCGTGTGGTTATTTTGATGAATGCTGACAGTGCCTAGGAGAAAGCCAAGCGCTTTTCTGCCCGTGCCCCCCATTAGTGTTGGGGCAAGGGGACCGCTGTGGATCCTGGCTCTTGGGCACTGACATAATGTGATCCTGTATGGAGAGGGGAAGGAGAAGGAATAATTTCATTGTTGGCTGTGCAGTTTATAGACTGCAAAAGAAAAGGCAAGTGCAGCATGGTTTTTTTAGAACCTTTTCTGGACCATCAGCTGCTCAACATGTAACTCGCACCCACTGAACTGCATCCAGCTCCCTGGAGAGATACAGTTTCCCTCAAGGTCTGTGTACCATCTTGCACTCTAACTCTTGCAAATCCCAAACCCCTTCAAAACATCCAGCAGCTGCTCTCAAAGAAAAAGTCCTACAGTAAAAAGCTATTGCTGACCATAAGAGTCCCCTTGTAGCCTGTAACTAGATTAAACACTCTAATGTGTCACATTTCTCAACTATGTATATAGCATCAGCACATTCTCTCAAGGTGGCACAGTCTATAGTTATAGCGAAGAATTTCCAGCTGTAGCTCTGACAGAGAGGTGTGCCAGGACAGAAGGCATTTAACTACTTACCCTCTCCCCTGTGCAATCTGATATTTGCAATAATTTTCATTATTTGACACATTCAGTGTCACTGTGTCCAAGCATTGAGAGATCACACAGACAGAAGTGTCAAGACAGAAGATGTTCAAAAAATACCCCCTTCTCTTAATAGCACATAACACATTGCTGCTTTCTAGCTTCTTTCCCAGAGAGAAAGAAGATACACTGCCATCACTTTTTTCAGTCTCACATCTGTGATGCAAACATCAGCAGCTATTCTCATAGAAAAAGGCTCAAGAAGAAAAAGCCAGTGTAGGGCTGCACCTTCCACATGCTCCAAACTCACCAGTGCACTCTGTCCTTCTCCGCTGCATCTACCATTGTGTTCTCTGGATAGCAAAGCCCAAAGGTAAGCACAATCATTTCCACAGAGGGGCTGAAAAAGGATAAAGTAGCAGCAGAAGTAGCCCTCATTGAACTTTAATCCTTACAACTGCCAACATCTCTTTGTTTCACTGGCCAGTGGCAGCCATGCTCTTGTACAGCCAGTACGCTGCGCCCACCAGCCCGCTGCCGTGAGGCTTCATTCTCTGCCTCTTGCAAGCTCTTTCACTTTTACTCTCCCAGAAGCAAGTAGGCATCTGGCTTCTTGCTATGAACACTGTGCTAGTAGCATAGCGCTCCAGCATGCTTCTTCTGCCGTAAGATGCTTGGGGAACGCATTTACCTTCTCAGTGCTATGTAGCCCCATATTCTTCATCTCTTGTTGTCTGAATCATACTGGAAAGCTTTTTGGCTACATCTAGCACAGAAAAAATGTGCCAGGACATCAACCTTGCCAGAAGCATACTTGCAAATCATATTGATACTTGTATTTGCATCACATTCAAGAGGCAGTCTTCTTTCATATACAATTTGCAAACAGCTGTCAGACTGTGTTACTCTCTCCACGCTCCATCCCAGCTTCTAAGTACCAGCATGCACATTACAGTCTCACAAGGACTGAAAATCCTACAGTGGATGCATGCAGCATCCATGAAGAAAAGCTGCAAAGCCATTACCTGGCTTCACATCTGCGTAGACCACAGAAGGCAAAAAATGAAGCAGCAGAGCACTGGGTTTGCGTGTGCAGAGCACCAAACTGAAAACCTTCAGCAAAACCTTATCCACAATCAGAGTAAGCAGAGAATATGTTTGCTGTTTGGAAAAGTAACGTGCTGCCCTTAGAATTCAACTCCAAATGCAAGACAAGCATTTTCCACCGACAACTGGAATAAGAATTGGTAGAAGCACAAGAAAGTCAAGAAAGTTGTCCATGAATTTCCTCCAAACAAATGCTCAAGTGAATTTGGCAGGCAGGTGGCTGGCAGCCATGCTCCTCTAGCAATCTGAGTGCTGCACACCCAAGACAGGTGCTTCGCAGCTTCATTCTTTGCCTCTTGTAATCTGTCAAGATTTCATTCTCCTGGAGGCACTTTGTCACCGACTTCATGCACAGAACACTGTGTCAGCTGCAAAGCGCTCCAGAACACAGCTTCTACTGAAAGACTCCTAGACCATGCACGAACATTCTCAGTGCTGCATATCCCACAATCTGCCTCTCTTGGTGTCGAGATCTAGGCAGAAAGTATTTTGACTAACTCTCGCCCAGAGAAAATGTACCTCAACAACACACTTGCACAGACCTTTCCCCTCGAACTTGTGGTGACTTGTATGTGCACCACAATCAAGCAGCAGTCCTCTTTCGCATACAGTCTGCAAAGCGTTGTAAGATCGTCATGCTCTCTGCCCTGGCCTTCTCAGTTCAAAATAGGAGAGCACACATTACAGCCCCGCAAAGACAAAACATCCTGAGAGATGTCACAGTGCAGGCGTGCAGTACCAGACGCTTAAATGCAGCAAAGCTGAATGCCTTTGCTGAGATTCAGTCCTATGCAGATCACAGAAGGCGAAGAATGAAGTGTCAGAGCAGAGGGCTTGTGTGAACAGTGTACTGAATTGCAGAAGTCTAGCAACAGCACATTCACAATCTGAATCAGCTGAGAATACACATGCATCTGTGGGACATTATCCCAAAACTTGGAGACAATCACATTCTTACACCTTCAGAGCTGCAGACTTCTGTGGAACAAAAGCTGTCCTTGAAGTCATTCTTCCTTTTTCTGTGGGAGCAGCTGTTGAAAGTCGGCAAGGGAGTTATGAGAGTGAAAAATGGGATGGCACATAGATTTGCAAAAGAGAGTACAGTGCTGCAGTGTGTTTAGTGCAGCTTCGAGGCTCCTTGGAGAAATGGTCTATGAAGAATCTCTTCTCTTTTGACACATGCTGCTCTGTGATCTCCAGATGCAAAAGCTTTGCAATGGTGAAGGTGGAAGAAAATGCTTTTCTCCACATTTTGCGATGAAGTCCAATGGCAGCACTTTATTTTTCTGAGCAGCAAGCATATTCTCTGTTGACCCTGATTGTGGACAAGCTCTTGCTGGAGGTTGTTGCAGACATTTTTTATGAAAAATCCATTCCTTAGGATTTTTCCTCCTGAGAACCTGAGAGGCCTCAGGAACAAAATGTAAACATTGATTATCTGCTGCTGTGGAATGCAACAGGTGGATCTTTGATTGGTCCACGTTGGATGTTTATAATTAATGGCCAATCACAGCCCAGCTGGCTCGGACAGAGAGCCCAAGCCACAAACTTTTGTTATCATTCTTTGCTATTCTATTCTTAGCTAACCTTCTGATGAAATTCTTTCTTCTATTCTTTTAGTATAGTTGTAATGTACTATATATCATAAAATAATAAATCAAGCCTTCTGAAACATGGAGCCAGATCCTTGTATCTTCCCTCATCCAAGAACTCCTGTGAATACCATCACAGGAGGTCTGCAATTCTGTACACTGCGCAGACCAGCCCAGTGCTCTGCTGCTTCATTTTTCACCTTTTGTCATCTGCACAGTATGGAAGTCAAGCAATGGCTTTGCCACTCTTCCACGTGGCTGATGCATGCACGCACTGTGACATCTTTTGGTTTTTTTGTCCTTGCAAGGCTGTAATGTGCACACTGGTACTTCAAGCTGAGAAGGACCATGCAGAGAGCGCCATGGTCTGACAACTGTTTGCATGTTGTACAGGAAAGAGGATTGCCTCTTGAATGTGGTGCAAATATCAGTATTGACAAGATTTAGGGGCACACTCCACACAAGCTTTTTGTCCTGGCACATTTTCTCTGAGCAAGGTGTAGCCGAAAAGCTTTTCCATAGGATTCAGATGAGAAGAGGTGCAGAATATGGGACTATGTAATGCTCCAAAGGTAAGTACATTCCCCAAGCATCTTTTGGCAGAAGCAGCCTGCTGGGGCACTTCACTACCAGCACAGTGTTCATAGCAAGAAGCAGATGCCTATTCACCTCCAGGACAGTAAAAGTGTGACAGCTTACAAGAGGAGAAGAACAAAGTCACACAGCAGCGGGCTGGTGGGGTGCAGCGTACTGGCTGTAAATAAGCATGGCTCCCACTGACCTGCCAAACAAATTCACTCTCTGGTCATAAGGATTAAAGTTCATTGAGAGCTATTTCTGCTGCTACTTTATCCTTTTTCAGCCCCTCCGTGGAAACAATTCTGCCTATCTTTGGTCTCTCTGATCCAGAGAACACCATAATAGATGAAGCAGAGAGGGGAAGGACAGAGTGCATTGGTGAGTTTGATGTGGCTTACATGGGGCACAAAAAGTCAGCCCTGCACTGACTTTTACTTCTAGAGCATTTTTCTATGAGAATAGCTGCTGGATGTTTGCAATGAAGTGAGAGTGAAAAAAGTGATGGCAGGTCTACCTGCACAATTTAAAAGCTGTTAAGAAGAGGAGGTACTTTAAGAACATCTTCTGTCTTGACACTTCCCTCTGTGTGATCTCTAGCTGCTTGTACACAGCGACACTGAACATGTATGAAAATATTTGCGCTGCGAATGTCAGGTTGCACAGGGAAGAGGGTAGGTTGGCAAATGCCTTCTGTCCTGGCACATCTCTCTGTCAGAAGTGCAGCTGGATATTCTTCCCTGCAACATAGACTCTGCCACTTTGAGAGAATGTGCTGATGCTATATATACATAGTTTAGAAGGAATGTGTGAATCACTAGTGGGTTTTGTTAATTTACAGACTGCAAAGGGACTATTATGGCCAGCACTGCCATTTGTTGTAGAACTTTTTTTTTTGTGAGCAGCTGCTGGATGTTTTGAAAGGGTTTGGGATCTGCAAGAGTTAGCATGCAAGATGACACACAGAGTTTGAAGGAAAGTGAATATCTCCAGGGAGCTGGATGCAGTTCAGTGGGTGCGAGTTACATGTTGAGTAGTTGATCAAGGTTCTAAAATGAAGAGCCATGCTGCAATTGCATTTTCTTTTGCAGTCTGTAAACTGCACAGCCACAAATAAAATGATTCCTCTTCCTTTTCTGCTACATGCAGGATCCCATTCTGTTAGTGCCCAAGAGTCAGGATCCAAAGCAGAGCTCTTGCCCGCACTGCTCCCACACGATTGGGGCCGGGCCAGAAAAGCGCTTGGCATTCTCCTGGGCACTGCCAGTGCTCATCAAAATAACCACACGATGGCAATGTCGACTCACAAAAGAAGGACACACACCGAATCCAGCTTGAAACCAACCCCAGGACACAGCCAAGTCGAAACATCCCTGATCGCAAATCAGCTGTGCCAGGACCAAAAGATTTTACTGATTTTTCCCTTCCAAGTGGATACTCTTCTTTGCGCCACACTCAAAGATCAACACTATCTCCTCTGCCCTAAAAAACTTTTTCATTCTTGCAGAGTCTGGTAACAAACTTAAAAACATCTGCCAAATACAAAGCTAGCAAAAGTGTCAGTGGAGAAAGCTCTTTGCTGCTTACAATTTCAACTGCACCCATCACACTACAAACACACACCCTGCCATCGCCACTTTCCTTCTCAGCTGTAGGTAGCATCGTAAGCCTTCAGTCTCACAGAGTCAGGATCCAAATGGAATGGCACCAGAGACTGCTCACACACTAAAACTACAAGGGACAAAAACTTGTCCTGCAGAGGCTTGGCCTCTGCATTCCCACTGACAGTTCAACAAGTCTAACCCAGAGAACTGCCTATTGGGAAAAGCCTTTAAATTCACTGAGACCACCCAAAGTGCCCCTCCAAAGATGCTTTCTTTGCAAAAGAGGGCAACTAGAAGACCATCTCAAAAAAAAAAATGGCATCCCCTCCTCCAAAATACAAAACATCCAGAGACTGAACTCATAAAAAGGTGTCAGAATACTACTACAGGACATCACCTGCCTGGGGCACTAGATCAGCTGCATACCTAGACACAGTGTAGTTGCTTGCCTTGTCCAAAAGAAGTGTGCTGGCAGAATTTCAAGAAGGCTACCTCTGAGAAGGATAAAACACATGCCAAATTGATTCTTTCAGGAGGGAGATTGCCTTCCAAAGATGGGTACTGACTCCATGGTTGTAGGAATCGAGTCACTGCTTCCAAACCAAATATGCCAGGACAGAAACTTGCTGCCACCCTTGAGCTGCATGATGCGGCTTCTTATTTGCACTTCCAACACTGGGGTTACGTTCTTTCCTTCCTATGAGAAAGCATTGCCATTCTTGTCCTGGAACTTACCACGCAAAAGTTGCATACCATATTTGGTACTGACTATATCCAACAATGGCTCCTACACAGAAGGGGCCAGGACAGAAATGTCTTGCTGGACTACACCTCCCCACGATACCTTATCAACTGCCCTACCAACATTGCCACCATATCTTTTACTTCCCAAGGAATCGCACACTGAGTCACTTGGCCTTTCCTTGCCTCCCAGTACTGTCCCTTTTTTCCTAGTCAACCCTTGTTTTGTTTGCCTTGCCTATGTCTGCCTTGCCTAGCCCTACAAATAACTTCCTGCCTTTGTTTTCCTTGCCTACCACTCTTTGCCTTGCCTTTGCAATGCAAAGCAAGTGCAGGCAATTATAGGAAAGTCAAGGGAGAGGCTGGCAATTCTGGAGCCATGAGGGGAAAGCAAATGGAGTGATAGGTGAGAGAAGACCCAGAAGTTAAAGGCAAGGCAGGGCATAAGAAGATAAGTCCAGTAATGGTTAAGCCAGGCAGAAACAGGAAGGGCTGGGCAAGGCAAGGTCCTGGAGGAAAGCCAGTAGGCAGGTCAAGGGTGGGGCATACACATGCAAGGGAATTCAAAGCAATTGAGGATCAGCAGGGCAAGGCAAGGAAACTGTTGGCTTGCCAAAGCAAGGCAAGTGACAGGTACATCCAAAAATTGCTGGTGCACAAAAGTGGCCAGGACAGACTGCTCTGTCCGGCCTTGATCTCACATGGGCCATCTCTAATTTATGCCTAAAACACTTGGGCGTCACAGTTGAGCCTGAAGCAACTGAAAACACTCTGTGTTCATGCAGCAGTAGCCAAATTTTATAAAGAGCTGTTCTCTTTAAATAGCTTTGAAAGTCTCCATGGTTAATTCTGATTGGCTAAATTTATTACCACCCAGTTAACTGGCCAATGTCTTCCTGTGGCCCTAATGGCCTAGATCTGCTCCCCAGCAGCCCAAAAAGGTCAAATTATATAATTGAGGTAGGTTTATAATTAGTTGCATTTCAGTTATAAAATTATAATTAGGATTAATTATAACTGTAAGGCCTCCAGGCCAGCTGTTAGCCACTACAGTTCCTCCTTTTTGTTTTTAAATACAAAGGCAGTGTCTGTTATCCTCTGCAGGGCCCTGGCATGAAGATGAACACAGCACAATGTTTCAAACAGTCATGATGACATAGTCCAGAAACTACCAGGAACAGCTTTGCAGGGTGGTATGCTGCAAACTATTCACAACTTCAACACCTAACTCATTCACTAGCTGTTACACCTTACTAACTATTATGGGTTATGCTGTTTTGTATCTATTGAAAGGTGCAAATCCCTGTGCTTAGTCCTGTTCCCAAAGTGTCTGTCTTTGCGAAACAAAGTAAAGTTACAGGTAGGAGTAGACTGCCATTCCACAGGTCCCATATCTTCATACAGTGGTGCGAAGTGTCATTCTGATTACTGCTCCATGATGTCTGCTGTGGGGCTATCAGGGAGATCATTTGTTGGATGTGATCCTGAGCAGGCCGTAGAGCAGGGTGCATACTCTGAACAGGCACCCATCAGATGCCAAGGTCCACGGAAATACAGGAGTACCTGCACCCCCAAGTAACAAGGTCCCAGGGACCTTCCCATTTACTGGTAAGGAGGTACTTTACCAATATCTTAGGCTTGTGTCCGCTCAGCTGTCTGTCTCTGCCAGACACGCGTAGGATGGTTCTGGGGCAGCCTGCACTTCAAAGGATGAGACTGGACTCTCAGTTATTCGGTCTTCGGACTTGTTTATTGTTTCTTATCTACAGAGTTTTTCTCTCTGCCCAGCCAGGATCTGACCAGCAAGGCAGCCAAAGGCACTCTGCCCACCCACGGGGCAGTTGTGTCTCTTTACATTAAAAACTACGTACAGCATATTTACCTTTTATCCCCAATATCTTTCACCCTTGTTAGTAAGTGCACCTTCACCATGAACCAATCCACAAGTGCCAACATCACCACAGAAGATGGATGACAAGAAGAAGAAAGAAGAACCACGAGGCAGGCCCTGATTCCTCCATCTTGTCTCCATTACCCCCCTGTGCCAAAATCCTAAAATCTACATTTCACCCTGTAAATATGTCATTACTGCACCATTCAAACCCGAGTGATTCCCATGTCCCCACACACAGGTGGCACATCCCTAGAAGGGTCAAAGTCAAGCTACCAGATGCTTTTGGCAACATTCCAGAACCTCTGAGCCCCCCAAGGGTTCTCTCGGTAACTCTGAACATCCAAAGTGATGTGCTGAGTTCCCACAGGCTTGGGTGACTGAATGTCACTAGAAGACTGTAAAAACAGAAAATTATTTAAAATGACAGGATTCTGAAAATTTGCAGGTACTGTTAAATGGTTTGAAGTGTATACTGCCTTGGTTACCCTACACTGCAGGGCTTCACCAAAGCCTGCCAAGGCCAGCAAGGTGCTGCTCCAACATTGCTCCCTCCACACTTTTCTTCTTGGCACCAGCCTCACCCCCAGGGGATGTGCTTGCTACAGCTGTACAGTAGTACAGCAGCTGATGTTCCATGATTCCTGCTATGGTCCATTTCACAACCCAGCTGTGCACTGAGACCTTCTGCTTCCTGCGAATTTGTAAACGAAATCCCTTTTCTATCTCTCCCCTCATTGCGCTGCCGGTAACCAGTGGAGTGGGGGTGAGCTTGTGCCACAGCGCCCCCTGCAGCCACAGGGGAATCATCGCACCTGCCCTGTCTGGCTCGGAGCCAACAGCGCCCCTGCCGGCTGTGACTGTAACTACACAGAGCAGGAAAGGCTTGGGTGGCTGAGAGAAGCCTCTTAATGCGTTGCTAGGTCTTTTGTTTGTTGTTGCTGACATTGTTGTTTGTTTGCCTTGTTTGTTTGCCTAGAATATATATATATATTCTAGTAAAGAACTGTTATTCCTTTGATTGAAAGAAGCCCCATAATTTCAAAGTTATAATGATTTGGCGGGTAGTGGGTTATATTTTCCATTCCAAGGAAGGTTCCCTCCTTCCTTGACAGACACCTATTTTTCAAACCAAGACAATGAGTAATCTATGTTGTGAATTTGACAGGAAAAGAGAGAATACTCTAGTCAGTTCTCTGTGATAAACCATGTTTCTGCAGTCTGGGAGGTTGGGAGTAGTGAGGAATCTAGTCAAAACCTTGAACTACACTAGTTTTGATAGTAGTCTTTTATCTTCCCTCAGTTAATGAAACAGCTTCAAATTTTGCCAGGTCCTCCTTGTACTTTGCCTTGAGAGTCAGTATCACTTCCATCTTATTTCCACTGAGCTTCAGCCAACAGTCTTTAATGCAGATTTGTACCACTGCATTTGGAAGTTGTGTGATGGTTGTATCTGCGTCTGATGAAAATGAGAGGTAGAGCTGAATGTCATCATCCTACACTGCAGATCACTTTACATCACAACTGCTTCCAGTAGCACCTGCACAGAGATAATGAATAAAAAATAAGCAATCACAGGGAGCCAGCCTCATAGTAGTCTTTTATCTTTAATTCTGAGTTAAAGAGGGGATCTCTCTGCAATTGAAACCACCTCAAAAAAGGGAGGATCGCTTCTAGCAGCATTTATTCTTTTGGCAAAAATGAGTGAAAGATCCTTTCATAGTTTAGGAATAATATTCCCCAATTTCATGTTCCCACTGAAACATCCCAGACCACATGCTGCTCACTCATTTACCCCCAGACCTCTTGCAGCTGGATGGAGAGTAGAATTGGAGGCACAGAAAGATAAAGATTGTGGGTTGAGATAAAGAACAATTTACTAGAAACAGTAATGAAATAATAAAACCATCAGTAATAACAGCAATACTACTAATGGTAGAGTGTCCTGGGTTACAACATGGAGTGTACCACCATCTACAACACTTTCTGATTAATTGTTAAGATAGGTGGAGTAGTGTTTCTTTATCTTTACCATGACTCAACTGTGTTAACTCTCTCTCTGGGGGAGTAGCAGCACCAATCGCCTTGAGGGGAGGGGGTCATCGCTGCTAATTGAGTTTCAAGGACTCCCCAGAATGACTCATGGAATTACATCATCCATTGTGAAATTCCCTGCCCGGTGGGAGGTTCCAGACATTCCTGCCTGTGTACAATCTGGGGCTTGAGACACCACGACCACCACTAGACACCCAGAGGACAAGAATTCTCCACCACCACCACTGGACCACCAGAGAAGGACTAAGCCTTTCCACAGGACCACCATTTTTGACATCCATCACTTCAACGGAACAGCAACCACCATTCAGGTGGACTGCTACCACCACCCTGACCAAGAGGGTGACTGACTTTTTGGTTTAAGCCAGTGTTTCTGTACTACTGTCTTCATTGTGACTTTCCTAGTAAATTGTAGCTCCATCTTGAAGTCTCTCACAAGGCATTTGTGTGGACTTAATCCTCCTCCTGGTTTACCTTCACACACAGAATGTACAAAATGGGCAAAAGACTCACATGCAACTGCTCACCATGCAGAACTGTGGATCTTGCTGTCATCCAACTGTACACCCTGCACATCCTAACAACACTGGAAAAACCCTAGCCCTCTCCATGCCTTCTGCACATGTCTTGAGGTGGTATCCAAACAACTCCAAGGTCCTGGCTGTGTCTCTCCTGGCTGCTGAAAAAATTAACCCTATTCTAGCCAGAATCAGAACAAATCTGTATATTTCTGCTAGATCCTGCTACTTCTGGTTAGCACTGCCCAAAGAAATTGAAAAGCTAGGACAGACACTGATTTTTGGGTATTACTTTCTAGAGATCAAAAATCAATTACAATAGCTCTATTTCAATGATAATAGCCATTAACCTCTGTTCAGAGAGTCTAAGATTGTCCAGCTTAGTAAGGTTGGCTGTCTCTTACCAGTGATATTTTCCCAAGGAAAAATGCTGTTTTAACAAGTAGTTGAAGACTACAACAAGTATATAGAAGACATATAGAAGAGGAATTATGTAGAGTTCTCCAGAGCATAAAAATACATTGAGGATAACAAGGTCCTCTTCTCAGAGGTGTCACCAACAGTGAGGTGAGCCAATTCTCTCAAAGCAATATGGTGCCATCAGAAAAAGTACGTATGTTCTCAAAAAGCTGTCTCAAAACCTGAGCTGGATGTGGGGATTGAGGTTTGAATTTTGCAGCAAGTTTCTAAAGATCGGATGTCAACTGGAACAATTAGCAACCTAGAGGTCTATGACTGCCAATCTCTGATACTCCTATGCTATTGAGGGTATGAAGGAAAAAAGGCAGAGATTGAAATAATAGAAAAGGCCTTTCAAGGAATCAGTGCAACTTCAAAACAGCTAGATTTCATTTCAGAAGTTTTCTTGTGTTAAAGGCCATTACTTGATCTAAACCAATCTCTCCTTTTTTAAATATTTGGTAGTCCTCCTGAATACCTTAGATATTTTATGATTTTTCCCCCCTATGATATAAACAACAGCAGGTTCTATAAGCTTCACCGGGCCATCTGCCTTAAGTAGGCACCGTGTGCATATCCTTTTCCACTAGGATGAATCAGCCTGCTTAAGTAGAACTTAAAATATTACACATGTATGCAACAAAATGACATAAATGTGCAATGACTTTAGGGAATGTTCTCATTAAAAATTGTACACCCTGCTAAAGGCCTTGGGATGCAGCTAGACACAAGACTGCAGACAGGGTATCCTCACAACACTGCTGGGTGGCATAACCTTACAGAAACTATTTCAAAAAGCTAGTAATCTTCCTTTCTTTGCTGCCCATCTAGTTTCTATACTGGTGAAGGTGACATCACTACATCCTAAGTTTCCATTTTATATCCATTGCTGGATTTAGGCATATAGAAGTGTGTGAGATACATCAAGGAGGTACATAGTAAACTGAAGCAGACAAGGTATTGCCAAGAGGTGCAAAAGTAAATTGTTTTTCCAGCAGGACTTCTCTGGGGCAAATAGGCAACTCAAGATGTTCTTGGAGGGGAAAAAACCAGGAAAGTTTGAAGACTATTCATTTCACAACTTTGCTTTTTTTTCTCTGCTTCTTTCTGGGATCACAGGACTTCCCCTCCAGACTTATTCAGTACATAAAATGTACTAAAATGCAGCAACTTCCTCTTAATCCCATTTACAGATCCCTTACATAAGAAACAGAAAAGAAGAAGAAGGCCTTTACATGCTTCATGTGTATAAGAGGGAAAAAATACAGACTGTGGCATCATAAAACAAGTGGAAGCAACACAAAGCAGCTAAAGAAGGTGTATGCCTCCTTTGTGCCAGGTCACCTGCAGGAAATAAAAGTGCTGCAAAGAGAGATTTATGTATTATAAATCTATTATTCATCATGTTTTATGAAGAGAGAATTTATATTTGGAGACTGTTTTTATTAACCAATGACAACATTTAACATAAATATCAGGTGGTATCAACACAATCATAATTGTAAAATATTTTTAAGTTAAGGCTCCCGAATTTAACTGCAAATTTAGCAAGTCTTCCTGTTGTCTGTCTCTTTGCCTTTCCCCTTTCTTTAATATATACTTAACACTAAAAGTCACTGTGTTATACATGAAGACAAACAGTGTTATTTTGGCACTACAGCAAATATGAAACAGCTGTTCCCTTCTTAATATTGAAACCAGAGAAAAGCACATGGAAAATCCTCTACTCTTTAAAGCATAGGAAACATACATACTATTTCTTCTTGTACTTTTGAAGATACTGTTCCTTCAACTACAGGCAGAATTTACAATGGATTACGGATAATAAATAGAATTCACATTCTTGGTACTCAGTCAATTAAAAGAAATATCAATTGAATTCTGTGAGTATTACAATGGTGCCAAACCATCAGAGGAGTTGGCAAGTAGGAAGAGTGAAGGTGTGATAATTGAAAAAATTGCTGCTTGGTAAGTCACAGGAGCTAACGTGCTAGCTCAGCATTTGGGGAAGCTGGGACACTCCCAGCTGCTGCAAAAACCATATGTGATCCCCAGCCCCATTAGCTGGGACAAGATATATCACAAGATACCATGTCACAGCGAGCCAAATGGATTCAGTTACTTGCCTGATTGATTACCTCTTGGGCTACCAAGGGCTCTTCCAGCAAGCTAATGAGTTTCTGTTGGCACTGGAGTGCCTGGGAGCAATGTGTCCCCTTGGGTCAGCACTGTACAGGAATTGCTCCATTCCTGGTACGTGGCCACCCAGCACACTGAGAGGCAAGCAAGCAAGGAACAAGAGGATGTGGGTGACTACCATACACACACAAATAACACAGACTTTCCATGCCATTCTGATAGGAGCTGCTGTTAATGAATTTTCAGGCACACACTGAGTTAATGGGATGAGTAACACTGAAACATGTTTTAGTTATACTCAGTACTTGAAAAAAGGAAGGAGCAGCAGGGGTGGAAGGTGGAGAAAAAGGAGAGACAGGGTGTGGAAGGGGAGAACAGCTCTATTTTTCAGGTGCTGAATGCAAAACCTTTGCAACAGTTGAGTTTACATGCAAGCCCACACCTCATCAGGGCAAAGATACAGCAACTGGAGTCAAGTATTTCTTCCCTGCATATAGGATCTAGCCCCATATCCTGCTCAGACAGCTTTCTTAACTGTGAGCTTTAGCATATAAACAGCCAATAAGTAAGAACAGTAACTGTAGCTCCTGCTGAGATCTAACTCTGCCCGTCATGCATTTGCTGGGTCCTAATACAGGACAGCAAATAAAGCTTCATTACAGAACACTGGAGTTAGCTGCCAGAGCCTACAGATTTGAATAAACAACAAATAAGCAACATCTGCTGCAGCATATGTGTATGGTAAAAAAAAGTCACAAAATAAAAGAATTTGTAAATGCCAAAAGCAACACTAAACTGCCTGTGCTACTGTAGAGTGAATTTTTAATTGCACATGCATACTGGCAGGCTGTGGGTATTAGTCTCACATATGTGTGGTTGCTGCCAACCTGGGAGTATAGATGAATTTAATTAAATAAGGATTATCCCTTCTCCCCAGTACAATTACTTATTTATAACAATGATAAAATTGCCTAATAAAAAAAATTGTCATATTTTTAAAAACAGATCTAGTAAACACTCTGCTTTTCCTGTCATTCAGGGGTGTTTGAATATTTGAGTGTCTTTTAAAATTAAGTCTAGGTATTCTGCCAAAAAAGAGGGGGGAAAAGCCTTGTCATAAAGTCTACTGCAGTTAAACAGCCAGACTCTACATTATTGAGAAATATAAAGAAGACACACTGCAGTCAGGGAATTGGCTTTCATGGAGAATGTAGAAAATTAAGCAATTGGACTAAAATTAAGGCCAGGCTACAAAGTCAAGGAATAATACCACTGAGACAAGTACTTCTAAGAGTCTTCTCTAATATACTTCATCTAGGCAAAGCAGTCTGTTCCTCTCTATCTCTATTTCTTCTCATGTTGGTGACTTCACACTTTCACTCAAGGAAACTCTCATTTCAGCAGGGTTATTCCAGGCTCTCAAATCATCATTACTCACACCTGTTCCAAAAGATCCCACAGAAAAATAAGAGTGGACCCTTATGGTATCAGGCAGGCCATGAGACTTGAAAAGTAGGCAGCCTGTGCCCTAGGGTACTGGAGGCCAAATATAAATTCAGGCATGTGCTTGCAGGAGCTGAGATTTTCTTTGTGTAGGGTCCTTATGGACTCTATTTCCCACTTGCTCCTATTTTGATGACCCCTCTTATGGATCTGAGCCACATCCTGCTAAATTTAATGGGAACTTTCTTAAAAGCTAGGTATTATTTAATAACAATACTACATTCAACACTGAAAATTTTTAGACTATTTCTGTGATGCACAGCAAGTTGAAGTCACAGAAAGACTTCTTTGAATATGGAGGGATATGCTATTTAATAGCAGTGAGAAAAAGACAAAGAATGTGAAAAAAGCAGTTTTAAAAATCTGGAAATCACTACTTCAAATTTAGGCAAAACATCAGAGACTGAAACAACACAGAAAAGAGTGAAAAATTATGGTGTTTAAAAGAAGTCTAAATAGTGGTTCTACAAAGGCATAAATCTTACATAAGTTCCATTTGCTTTTATAATTTTGATTGATCACAGAACTGGATGGCAGTCTTACCTGAACTGAAAATCAATAATTGCAGTCTGTGTTTTCTATCACGAAATTACTACTAAACATGTGCTTATTCATATGTCTTGAAAGAGTATTCAGGATATACTGTTCTTTTTTTGCCCCTTATCTTGTGATTACTATACCTATACTACCTGTTAAATCCTTTAATTAAATAGCACAGTCATTTTTTTAGAGATGGACAAAAAAATGCAAAGAAGCATTTGTGTGTGTATTGTTACATTTTGAAATTTTTTTACCAGTTGGGCGATGTCCACATTCTCGTTTTTTAGTTTATCACTGAAGGTTTATCTAAATGGTGTTTTTCATTTCACCAGTCCTGGGGAATTGCTATTATTTCTGCAGATACTTCTATGAGTAAGACTATTGGTATGGGTTCACATCTTTGTTCATGAACATCGCAACATTCATCAGAAAACAAAACCGAAGTAACCTCATGTAACTCAGGTAACAATTCTGAATAGCAACGACTTGACATTGAGCCCCAAAGGTTGACAAAACCACATGTTGACAAACTGGACACATGGAAAAGGATAAAAGATGTGGCAAGAGCAATTGAATGAGATAGGTATGCAATCCTGTATACAGATAAACATCACACCTCCACCACCAACCCCTCAGGATACGGCAAATATGTTTACAGGTAATTTGAAAGCACAAATAAACACTTCAGAACTGAATAAATAATGATTCTATTCCATCACCTTTCCTGAGCTCTAGCACTAATCAAGAAAACCCCACACATTTTGACAAAAACACTGGCCCCACTGTAGGACACAGACTTCAACAGGCTCATGATTTCACCCCTGCAACACAGCTGCCACTCTGACCAATGGCATCTGTGAATGCCCAGCACCAGTGGATACCTGAATATTTTTTACATACTGATGTGGGTTTGGTGTTCCCAGTGAACTTTCTCACACCTATTACCTGAAAAAGAGGCCTCTGCAAAGAAAGGGCAGTGAAGTTGAAGTGGAGAGGGGTATGGGGAATGAATGATGGGCAATTAAAATCCAAAAGAATAATCCAGTGACCCTTTCATTCCACTGGAAAGCTTCCATGGAGGGAGGGCGTGTGTCGGAAACTGGTTTGCTGAAGGGAGAAGGGGGGGTGGCTTTGTCAGTTTCTTAGCTGGGAGTGGTTCAGTCTTTGCCTGGCTCTGCGGGGAGATGGTTGTGATTTTAATAATACCAGAGAGGAAATTGCTTGACAGGCAGGAAAAGGCTGTTTGTTACCAGGCTTTTCTGGTGTGTTTGTTTGTTGTTTGTTTTGATTTTTTGTTTCTGTTTGGGTTTTTGTTGCTGTTGTTGTTTGCCTGCCCTGTTTTTCATATATGCATACACATACATACACATATATATATGTATATGTATATATGTGTGATATATATGTATATATATATGTATATAAGTGTGTGTGTATATATATTCTAGTAAAGAACAACTTTTCTCATATCTTTGCCTGAAAGCCCCATAATTTCAAAGTTACAATAATTTGAGGGAGGAGATAATTGTTTCCATTCTGAGAAGATTCCCACCTTCCTTGGGAGATACCTGTCTTTTAAACTAGGACAGATACCTGTGTAGGAACTTGGGTTGCTATATTATCTGTGCAGAGTCCACAAAAGTAATATATTTTGTCCCTTGCTAGTTACTAGCTTTTTCATTAAATTTATATCCCATTTAAAAAAAAACCCCTAAGATCTACCAGTCCTTCTCTAAACACTAAATAGGAAGGGCCTCTAGAAAGTAATGACTTTCCTGCTTTGGAGACTGAACAGCCATTTCCCCAATACCACCATCCCTGACAGCAAACGCTTCTCAGGATCTGAACCCAGATTACCCCAAATGATAGTGTAACATCTGGTCCAACAGCATTGCCTTTGATCGTTTCATAGGCTCCTCAAATAACTTATTTTTCTAACACATGATTCACTACTATGTCAGCTCATCTGATGATAGTCTATGTAAAATAGTAGAAACAGCTCATGGGGTAGAGGCCATGTTGCCACCAGAGAGTTCTGTTTGAATGGTCCTGTTAAAGTTGAATACAGAATAGCTGTAGCCCTCAGTCTCCTAAACTTATGAGGATCTCAGAGTTGGTGTATAAAGCATCATCTGAGTCTTACAAATAATTCACCAAGAAAAAGCACAGCTTTAGTGTTGCTTGGAAGATGTTGCTTGGAAGACGCTCACATTTAGAATTTCAAAGGCTTATTAAACCTTAACAAAAATACAACAAAGGCCTGAATAAGGAACAATTACAGCATTGGGAGTCTCCATGACCAGCAGCCACATACTTGTTTAGAAAACGGATGCTCTGCCTTTTATACCCTTAGTCCCTCCCAAAGCTGTTTCAGTCAACTCCTTCTCTGCTGTCCATTGGTAGAGATACTTTCTTACACCTCGATTGGAGGTCAGGTGCTGTTATGCTGCCCCTCCTGGTAACAAGCTGGCCCTCCCCAAATGCCCTGATTACCAAGGCTGTTACAAGGGGCAGGGGAAAGAGGACTGCGGGAGGACATAGTACAATAGCATCACTATACATCTACAAAACTTCTCTTAACATACACATAATATCTATCTCTTAACTGTGAGGAGCCAGCCATCACATTACTAATTTATAACAAACCCCCCTTTTCCTTTTTCCATAAGTCATTTGTTTTGAACAATTAACTCTCATTTTCAATTACGATAATATACTCCTACTTCTCAAAAAAAAAAAAAAAGAAAAAAGAAAAAATTTAATGAGTTATATTAGCATCTGTTGGCATGGGCAAGGACAGTGGGAGCAGAAGAAAAAAAAATTAGGTTTTCCTTTTCCTAGATGTACTTATTTGGAATGGACAAAATGGGACCACAGAGGTCTGGCATGGCTTTTTTACCCCCATCTATTGTGTGTATGGGGTTGCTACCCATAGCAGGTCTATCTTAGCAGCAAGTACAGAGGCCAACTTGGTCTTGTCCTATAGGCCCTCTGCATTAAAAGACATTTGAGGAATGACAGAGGCCTGGTATAGCTTTCTTGGCCCCACCTTACCATGGCTACGCGGTTGCTGCCTGCAGCAGGGCTATAATCTTCTCAGCGGTGAACCTAAGGGCCAACCCGGTCTTGCCCTCTATTTTGTCTTACTCTATATCTTGGTTTCTAAGGAAACTGCCCCAATATCTCTTATGGTTCCTTGTGTACTTCCCCTCAATAGATGCTTGTAATTCCCATTTATTAAAACAGGACAATTTCATCAATGGTGCTGTTCAAACTCCCTGCCCAAAGTGTTAGTTAAAACAGTCTTCAAGCTAGCTGGTGGAAGCTTGACTCTACTTTTCAGACGTCTTTGAGCTTCTTTGGTTATCTCTCATCTGGATGGGGTCTGGATGTTATAGTCTATCCTTTGGGTTCTTTCACCAGGCCTTTAATTCTGTTGACATGAGTCCACACTCACTCTGCAGTTTGAACAGCTGATTCAGGGGTTAGCAGTACCTGAAAGGGACCTCCCCACTGAGGGGTTAAACTGAAGGCAATGCACATAGCACTGCCTTATATGTTCCATTATTTGAAAGGGTAATTGAGTCTTAAAGTAGCTACCCACCACTGCTGACACAAGGGAACTGCATGGCCTAGGAAGCATTACAATCACAGAGAGGTTTAGCATTTGGTCTAGCATCCATTTTTGACGGCAGCAGTTTCCAAGGAATGTGGGTTAAAACAGCGGTAGATCACAGCAACTGCAGATAGGGATTCAGTGTTCACAGGGATTTAATGGAAACTTAAAGACTATTAAATTTGATGAAAATCACTGTATACAACTTTACATAAACCTTTTGACAAACTTATACATAGAGGCAAATTCCTCTCCCTACAAAAAGAGTGTACACAGAGAGTCAGGGGCCACTCCAGCCAGCAGAGCTAGGTAGCAACACACACAGAAACACACATATATTCACATCTCTATTCCCAGGTTGGACAGAAGCTGGATGCACAGAGCCGTGCATCCAGATCCATGTCCTTGGTGTGCCCAGCCATTGTGTGCACGCAAGGACATGTGCAGTGCACATACGCACAGGTACATGTTCACCTGCACAGAGCCCCTGTGCACTAGTACTTGCTAGCAGCACACACTTGTGTACACCCAACCTGCCACACCAACACACATGTGCTACACAGACACTCACCTATGTACAGTCTCTACCCATGCACATGGGCTCACAAGCACGAGACCGGCTTGCACGTAGAGCCTGTGGACACCAAAGTATGCAGTGTCATACACATTAATATACACATGTCCCACACAGAGCCATGCTCACCCCTGCAGAACTTGTGCAAACTCACAAGCACAGAGCTGTGCACAGACCCACTCACACCTGAGAGCATGCAATTTAATACGTGTGTAAACAGCAGTGCACACATTATGTGTACATGTCAGCACATCCATGTGAACAGTGCTGTGCACACCAGCACACATGTACCCAGTGCAAAGCAGGACACGCGCACTCACATCTGGGCACACGAGAAAACACATGTGCACACAGAGCTGTGCACACTGGTACAAACGTGCACAGAAACTTCCCAGAGCACTCCTGGCCCCGATGCCCCCGTGGGTCTCTCCTCATGGGATCATGACATGGTGGGGATGGGAATGGGGACAGGAGAGGGGAGTATGGGTGGAACATTGTGGCACAGTTTAAAGAGCACCCTCTGTGCCTTTGGGGTAGGAACAGACAGGCATGTCCTAAAGGAAAGGTGAAAGAGAGACCACGCTGGATTCTTGCTTCCTGCTTCTCACTCTACAAGGGCAAAACTGAGCACTTTTTGCTATCTTGTCTTCCCCAGGAGCCTAACCAGCATGAAGGAGATGATTAGAAGGATTTATTGAGGAGCACTGCCAGTGCATATAACACATGGCATTTTTCACCTCTTACATTATCATGGGATACTAGGGTAGGAACTAACAACAGCTCTTGAAGCCTGTGTTTTGTCAAGGGGCACTTTTTACTGCCTTCACTGAGGGCAGGTACTTGTGGCCTCTATTACTGTGGAGGGTAGCTCAGAGTCCCCTGGGGATACAAGAAGGGAAGCTCCAGACCTATCTGCAGGGGTGACAGTGACTTTGAAACAACGTTTTTAATCAGGATTTTATCTCAGACTGAAAGAGGAAAAGGTATCTGTGTTGTATGTGAAAAAGTATCTAAGTTTTTGACACTTAAGCTCTTCTCTTAACTTGAAAGAAGTAGCACCTGTTAGTATTAAATTTGAGCGCAAAACAACTGTTTTGTGTTACACTTGATTGAAAATTAGTATTCACAAAGAAAGATACAAGAAGGCAGAAGGTGGTAAAAGGGAGGAGGAAAACAGAGCACACACTAAGGTAGTGTTTTTCTCAAGTCTAGAATTTTGTTTGGGTGGAGTGGGGTGTAGAGTAGTTACAACATGATACACCTACTCTTCTTTTGACTCACACCATGGCTAGCACATATATTCAATCTCTTTCTTAGTCTATTCTCATACATAATGTTGCATACTTTTGGTGTTGGGGTCGCATCTCTACCAGGTTTGTTTTCCCAGTGGGTTATTGTGGAGGATATCTGTTGACATCTCTGTACTTCCTCTTTCTCTCCTTGGGGACTTCCTACTTGCTCCCATTCCTATCCTAACCAGCCTAACCACAGGCTCCCTAGACCGAGCCTGCCTCCCCAACAAACCAACCACAGGCTTTCCCAACAGAGCTCACCTCCTTGATTAGCGGGAGGGAGGCAGGAAGGCAGGAAGGCAGGAAGGCAGGAAGGCAGGCAGGCAGGAAGGCAGGCAGGAAGGCAGGCAGGAAGGCAGGCAGGTAGGAAGGAAGGCAGGTAGGAAGGCAGGAAGGCAGGAAGGAAGGAAGGAAGGAAGGAAGGAAGGAAGGAAGGAAGGAAGGAAGGAAGGAAGGAAGGAGAAGCTTTACCTTCTTCTCAGAAAACAAAAGCAAATAAACAACCTGCTTATGGTCCGGGCACCCCTGTACCACTGGGTCGGCTCTGCCACTCTTCTCCTGCTTTAGCTTGGTGCCCTGACACCCTCAGCACACCAGTGCAAGCAGCTGCATGTGGTACTACACTCATGCATCTTTATGCCAACAGATTGAGGGGAAGTTTCCATGCCCTGGTCCCCCTTCCTGGCACTCTAGTGCAAGCAATTGCCAAGCTGCCCACATGGGCAGGCTGCTTACTCAGCTCCACACCGGCAGACTGTTGAGGAACCTCTATGGTCCAGCACCCCAGCCACATGGCTCCATGTGCTGGTGGACACTGCAGAGAAGTCTCTGCAGCCTGGCACTCTGGGCCAGCCCTGCTGGGCTCCTCTGCTCACGGCACCCTCGAGTTGCCACAGGCACTCTGGCACGGGTAAGCCCACGGTGCCCCCTGCAAGAGGCACTAGTAGCTGGTCACACAATGCACAACCCCGTGCCCTCAAGCTGCCATCCCCTCCTGCCGAGCCAGTGGTGCCAGGGACCACAGTGCTGTGCCTTGGCGCCTCAGCCTGCAATCCCTGCCCAGCTCCACTGCTGCTGTCACTGTTCCTGCTGGGTCAGCGGGCATTGAGCTGCTGTGCCGGGTCCCCTCCAGCCACCACCTACACGGGCTCCCGCCCAAAGCCTCCGAGACCCCACACAATCAAGTCCATCCCCAACTCTCAGCAGCATTGTGTGTGAACTCCACACAGCACTGCTGCCACCTCTGCTGGGCTAATGAACGCTGGGAGCCCCCACCAGGGTCCCTGCTGGCTGTCACACAGACCAGCCCCTGCTTGGGGTTCCAGCTCAGGAAACCCTTTACAACCACTCTGTCTGCAGTCCCTACTTCGAAAACCCCATGCACGCTTCTCTCCGAGGGGCTTTCCTGCTGCCGGCACCGACCCCATGCAACTGGGAAAACCCTGAACATGCAGCACCCTCCAAGCAAGGATTTTGCCACCACCAGCACTGGCTCTGCATGTCACATGATACATGTGGCTCCCTCTAAGCAGTGGTTTTCCCTGCTGCCGGCGCTGGCTTTGTGGAACTGGGTACCCTGCTACTGGGTCAGCCCTGCTGGGCTCCACTGCTCAGCATCCCTGAGTCGCTGAAGGCAGGTGAGCCTGCGGCGTCAAAGCTGTACTCTGCTTAGCACCACTGAGCACTCTTTGCACAAATCTCTCTCCCACCACCACTGACCCCACCAATGACTTTTTCCTACCCCTCTTTCGCTTGCATCCCACCAGCCATGGGTGTCCCGCCTCCCTTTTTCTCTGCATCCCTCGCCCAGGAGACCCTGTACAGCCTTTTGTTTGCAGGTCCCCACCCAGGAAACCCTGTCCACTCATGCCCCCATCTAGGAAACCCTGCACAGCTGGGCCAGGGCCAGACATCTCTGTGCTCGGCGTCCCCCAGTCGCCGCTACCAGCAGCGGCGCCCCCTCTTAGCTTGGGTCAGCAAGCTCTGGAAGTTATCACGCTAAGCGCACACCAGAAGCCTGCCACGTGGAGTGCTGCAAGTGCTGCCGCTCCACGTGAAGCAGCTCCCCAGCTCCCTTTGTGCCAGTGGATTGGGAAAGATGCTGTGACTCCTCACTGCGACATCAGCGCAGTCTCTACTGATCGGCAATTCTCACCGTTACTCCAATACCCTCTAAACCTAGTGACCTTTTGTCTGACACTTCCAGGTGCTCTTGGGTCCCCTTAAATCTAATATCCCTCCATCACATGCATCCCACCAGCCATGAGGTCTCTGCTTTCCTCTTCCGTGCATCCTGCCTGCAGCTCCTCTGTCCCTCCTCCACACATGTCCCACCAGCCACGGGGTCCTTGCTATCCTCCTCTATGCATCCCACCTTATATGTCCAACTCTCCAACATACTGAAGCTCAACAGACCAGGACGGATCCTGTGTACTACCTGCCTGAAGCTGACATTTGTACACTCAGATTATGGGCTATCAATATGGCCAAAACGATCATGAGGATGGTACTCACCTTGCCCCTCTTCTTTTTCGTTATTCAGTCTTTTGCTGTCTTCAGGGTGTTAACCTGCTAATCCCCGGTGACCTGAAGAGAAGTCCATTGAGTCACCAACTTGGCAGGGTACATCTCCCTCTTGAAATCTCCCAGGGTCACGGAGACGAGGTTTTCATCCCGGACCAAGCTCCCATTTGTGAGAAATTGCATTCACTTTTAAAATTTCAAGGGCTTAACAAAAATACAACAAAAGACTGAATAAGGAAAAATTACAGCACCGGAGGTCTCTGTGACCACCAGCCACATGCTCATTTAGAAAATGGATGCTCTGCCTTTTATACCCTTAGTCCCTCCCAAAGCTGTTTCAGTCAACTCCTTCTCTGCTGTCCATTGGTAGAGATACTTTCTTACACCTCGATTGGAGGTCAGGTGCTGTTATGCTGCCCCTCCTGGTAACAAGTTGGCCCTCTCCAAATGCCCTGATTACCAAGGCTATTACAAGGGGGAGGGGAAAGAGGACTGTGGGAGGACATAGTACAATAGCATCACTGTACATCTACAAAACTTCTCTTAACATACACATAATATCTATCTCTTAACTGTGAGAGCCAACAATCACATTACTCATTTATAACACAAGAGTAGAGAGGTCTACTTAAAGCATCAGACTGGGATCCTACATGCTCAAAGCTGTCCATGTTAGATATACCCTTTTCATGTGCACTCCTTGAGTCTTCTTGGCAAGCTAAGTATATTTTACAGCCCTGTGATTGAGCAAGTTGTATCATCTAGACTATTGTGCCTAGAATGATGTATTCAAATACCAGAGATGATGAGAGCAGAGAGGAAAAATTTATTGCTCAGCTAAACTTTAAAAGCAGCTAGATGGGAAGATATTTTTAGTTTTAAAAACAAAACCAGACAAATTATTCATTAACACTTAGCTGAAGGGAAGTCGGGAGCATTTCTACATAGAGTTTGATCCTCAGAATCTGAATCTGAAAAGAAAGGAGGAAGAATTCTTTCTATTGGTAATGATTTTTAATGTTGGGGAAGTTAGGAGCAAAAGCAAAAACCAAGCAAAAATAAATTCTGGATGTTTCAAGGTGAAAATATAACATCTTTCAGATGGTTCTCTTTTTGTAGCATTCTCTTTAAAATAGTCTCAGAACCTTTCCAAGCCTAGGTGAAAGTAATAAATTCATAAAGGTTATAATACACTAATAATCTTCTTTGAACAAACTCAGAGAAATGTCTCTAAGAAAAAGAAATTACTTGGCAGAAGAAATCCAAGAAAATATTTTTGCTGAAGGATATATGTAAGGTCAGATTTTTTTTACTCTAGACCTATTTGACTTTTTCATAATAGCAATGAGTATATCAAGTCATAGTGCTGCATAAACTCCTTCAGAAAAATAATTAGAGAGGAGAAGACTTATTATATATAAGTAACACAGTAACATTGATGTTGGTGTGTTCTCCACTCAGTCTGTAGCTTAAGGGGTCCTTAAGTTCTCATTTTCAAAGGCTAGAATAAGAAAGAAGGATCACATGGTTTCAAGCAGTACATGGTCTTAATTTATTGATGTGGTAGAGAATAGTCAGAAGTTAAACAATACATACCCTATCTAATTTGAGAATATAGCATTTACCAAATTATCTTAGACATCTATCTGGGGAGTTTACGATCACCTGTGTTTACTGCTCTGTCAGTGCCCTCACTTTTTTGTGAACTTCTAGTCATGGAGCTGCAAGTTCAGCATGCTAAGTGCTTTAGAAAGACATTGAGATTGCTCCAGGGCTATAAATTTGCAGTGCTGCAAATATGTAAAAGACAATCTTATTTCCTACCAAGGCTGATAATTAGGTCCATCCTCCAACTCTTGAACAAGCTCTACTGAGAGAAAAGCTGCACCAACCTAATCACAGAAAAATACACTTTTGGAATGACTTGGAAGATACGTATCTTTTCCTTGAGAAGAATGCTACCACTTCAGCCTAAACTTTCACAATGTTTTATTTGGGTTATAGTATGCTTAGTTTACAGAGTGATAGATCATTTCAAGCACTGCTATGAAGTAAGGCTAGTTTTGCCATGCAACCTTCTGAGAAAGCACACTAGGAAATTAGCTTGGGGGAAAAAAAAGATAGTGGAATATATGTTATGAAATCATTCATGCTTATGTAAAATACACATGAAATAAGTTGTGAATAAGTTGTCTCTGTATGAGATAATCTTTAAAGTTTGGAATGACAGACAGCCAGGGAAAAGATTGCCTCACAAAATTGCAAAACCACAGATGGGAGTGAAGGGAAAGATCTAATTAGCAAGCGAAAGACATGGCTCCTGTGTAGAGATGGGCCCTTTCCCGGGACAGTCCAGGATACACCCAGAGTGATGAATACTCGGTAAGTATCTACAACCAAGATAACCAGGGTTGTCAAGAACATGCATCCCATTGTCAAGTTCTGTAACTCCACGATCAGCATTCATTGCTTCCCAGAAATGGCTCTGTCCAACCCAGCACAGAGAAAGAAGACTACATGAATATGTGAAGCAACAAAAAGAATGGAAGAATCTGTGCCCCAGGCGGAAAAATCTGTATAAAACTAACCCGACAGAGACAGCATTCGTGAACTGTGGAGATCCGAAATGGTAGAGTTCAGATCAGTGTTCACCCAGCGCTGATTCCAGGCTCAACACTGTCCCTTTGATTGTGGCTATCAGGGACCGTATCTCTGTCACTAAAAAAAAAAATCTATTTTAATATTATTAATTTGGTTTTATCATTTATTGCCTATAACAACAGGAAAAAGGATCAACCCTGGTCAGTGACTAGATCTATAAAAATATTCTTTACCATATGTATTAGTGTCCCTGCAACTTACTTCTACTAAAAAACCCAACACCTAGGGCTGCATAAAAATATTGGCATCTTACACTCTCACACTGGTTGAATGAATCATATCTCAGTAACTTCACTGGTAAATTCTTTGACAATATCCTAACACAAAGACAATTTAAAATTATCAAACCCCCAATGAATAGTGTCAGTTCTAATAATTTTCCCCATAATTCTTCTGTACGGTGTGTGTTGAAAATATTTACTTTAGCTTCCATCCTGAAAAAGGGAATCTAAACTTCGTAAACAGAATGGAGATAAGTACAAAATCCAGGTTACCTCTTAGATTTCAAAAGAATTGGCACCGTGCAGGTTAGGTTAGCCACTTTTTTGAGCATGTGGGCCACCAGAAATGGAGACTCTTTTCTTGGCCTGTTTATGGCAGGCACCTTGCATGCAGGAGAATGGTGGGGCTGTTCTGCAGCTAGGTGCAATGAAGCCCACTCTTTGATGGCATTGCTGGGCACTGGGATGTAGGATATGCTAAGGCACATTTGTTTCCAGGAACTTTTTGGTGTGTCAGACAGCCCAATTAATACATGCGAAATGTGTGTCTGGACTGTCCCCCTGCCAGCAACATCTGCACAAGAACAGGATTTCTTTTTCCTGGAGAATATGGGCAAGTTGGCTTACCCAAGCACTAGTGAGCCCTGTTTCAGTAGCTGATGTGGGTTTTATTTTTCTGGTGAATTTTCTCCCATTTGTTACCTGAAAAGGGGGACATCGTGAGGAAGGCACAGTTGATGCTCAGGAGGGAATAAATGGTGGGCAATAAAGAAAATGTGGCTAAATGCCTTGGCACACTGCTGGAATGATTCTGGGAGAGGGGGAGAAGTGGAGTGGTTTTGGCAGTTTCTTAGCTGGAGCGTCATCAATGTCTTTCCCAGCTGGGAGCAGAGACAATTTTGTGGGTTTTTTTCTTTGCTTTGGACCTCTCCTGTGCAGCCACTTCTAACATGGAGCTCTGCCCACTGCAGGCTTGTATGCCTGTTGCTTGCAAGAGAAAAAGAAACTCCCAGCTACTCCACAGACACAGACTTCACCGGCTGCCGGTGCTGAGAGAGACCAGCACAGTCTGTGTGGGTGCCTGGGGGAGTCAGCCTTTCTTCCCTCTCCCTCATCTGGGCTATCACCACCACCAGGGAGGTCCTGCTCTTGCACTGGAGCTGTGAGGGAGGTACTATAGCCTGAAGCCATGAGGGAGGGACTATAGCCTCTCTGCCTCGACGGCAAGCCAACAATGTCCCCTGCCAGTTGCTGTCATAACTACACCAAAGGGGAAATTGCTAAATGGGCAGGAAAAAGGCTGTTATTGGATTTTCTTTGACTTGCTGTTGTTATTGTTGTTTGTTTTGTCTTGTTTTATACATATGGTCTAGTAAAGAATTATTATTATTTTTCCCGTATTTTTTGCCTGGAAGCCACATAATTTTGATATAATAATAATTTGGAGGGAGGGGGTCATCTTTCCATTCCAGGAAAGTTCCTGCCTTTCTTAGCAGACATCTGTCTTCTAAATGAGGTGGAAGCATTGGTTGCTGAGAGGACCTTTACAGGAGCTGACTTATTCTTTTCCAGTTCAATTGTGTGATGGCAGATCTGCGTTTTGCAGCATCCAGCAGACTAGCGTCACCCCTGCCAGTGTCCTGTGCTTTGGTCTGTTGGGTATTGACATGGGTCAGCAAAGATGAGAGGGCACTGACTACATGGTTAAGTACTTCTAGCTGTCCTAAATGTTCATAAGTTTGGTAGAATGGGAGGCAATATGGTTATTAAAACTCATTACTTTAAATAATCAGGCACAATGGTTATTCAAACCTGTCATTACCGAGGCACATCCTAATTGCTTCATTAAAAAATGGCTACATTTTTCCATTTTCTTCCAAAGGACCAGTTCAGGTTACATAGAGACATCAGTGTATACTTCTTTATATTAGAAAATCATGTAATGTTTGAATTCATTGGGTCATGCGCAGCTAAATACTGCTCTGTGAGAAAAAAGGTTACAGAATCCAGCCTGAAATTCCCCAGTTGGCTTGGCCAGACTTTTAATATTTCAGGAAATATTAAAAATCATGTGAAGAAAGATATTTAAGTCTGACCTCAAAAATTTACAGCCCCAGCTGTCCAGGATAGCTGTAAAATGTATAATCATTGACCAATGAAAACTGGCGACAAAAGCTATGTTCTCATTTTCATAGGAGTACAAAGCAAAACACTTATCTCCCAGAAACTCATAGCTGATATTGTACTAACCCCCTGTAATTTCTGGAGCATTTTTTCCATAATACAATATATAGAGAGAGAGAAGTCAATAACGTTTTATCTAAGGTATCTTGGAGACCTCCATCACTACACTACTAGGAAGTTATTTATACAGTAGAACGCAACAAATTTGCTTGCATGTTGTGTTAGTACCTATTTCCTGAGGCTCTGTCACCAGAGCTCCTCCTTCCTTGAGAGATTCATTGAGGACAGTAGATGGCAAAATGCTAATTTTCTTGGCTGTTGTTTCACTTAGAGAGCAGAAACATTTTCTCTATGCAGTTGGCATGCAAGCTGTTGGTAAAGATGCTTCATTGACAATTAGTTAATGAGGGGTATTTAATATGAATGTGGGTTGGTCCACTGAGGACAAACACCATTAAATTAGGAATTGTAATGTAATGTAATTCCTGTAATCAGGAATTACACCATGTAATTCCTGATAGTTACTATATTTCAAGAATACTCCTTTCTGTCTTTGCCACTGCCTATATTTTCACTGGAGAAAAACTTGGCCATTTTTAAAAAAAGTTTTCACTTGATACTGTTTAACAGTTATCTGGTCTATCTGATTTGATCAGCACTACATGTTACACAGTGTTGTATACTTTCCATTTATGTTAGGGTCTCAGAGTAAATATTTTTTAGTTTTGTACATCCATTATATTACTCTCCATATAAATCATATTTTATCCTCAGTATTTCATCTGGGTCCCACTACACATCACACCATAAACCTGTCAAGTGCTAATCTCCTTTGACTGACAGAAGCACAGCAGTCCAGTCATTCCTTGATTTGAGCCAGAACAGAACTAGCTGTGATTTGAAATTTTTTACACACTGCTTAGATTTTGTAAATTATTTTAAAGAGCTTGATACACCTAAAGAGCAAATTGAACAGGATAAATTATAAATAAACAACAAAAAATAAACATCTCACTCATGAGCAATGTAATAAATACTCAGGTCATGAATAAATTACGTCAGGATAGCCTTGTTTCATGGACTATTTCTCTCCAAGCATGCAGTTCCTTCCATGTGTAGGTATGTTCTCTAAGTATTGCATCTCAAATGAGCAAGAGGCTAAAAAGGTCTCCCTAATCCCTAAAAAATAGTCTAAAATTGTAACACAGTGTCCCAGATTGCAATGGCAAGATGTATTCTATTTGCCGTCTGTATGGCAGCTGTCTTCTGTTAAGTGGGCAGTTTTCCTTATTTCTTCCACAACTACTCCTCCCTGGAGGGTGTGGGGGACATCTGCTGATAACAGGCTATTGAATGTCACTGCATGACTGATAAGATCTATAACATCCCATTGTGAGATGCTCCACCCAGAGGGAGGAGCCAAGAATTCTACCCAGATATAATCTAGAGATTCTAAAATATCAACACAGCTTGTCCACTAGGTTTCCCAGAAAAACAGCAACTGCCTCTTCTTCCACTAGATCGTCAAAAGAAAACTACATCCTGTTCTAGAGGATCCCTTCTCCAGCAAAACCACACCGGGCACTCTAGGAGGACTGCAGCCACATTTCCAATTGGACTGCTACCAACACCCTCACCAACAGGGTGTCAGGTTTTGTTCTGACTCTGTCAGTATTGTTTTAGTTTACTGCACTCTTTATTTTATACTTTTATTTTCTTCCCTATTAAAGAACTGTTATTTCCTGCTCCCATTTTTTTTGCCTGAGAGCTCCTTAATTTCAAATTTATAGCAATTCAGAGTAGGGGAGGGAGGTTCACATTCTCCATTTCAGAAGAAGCTACTGCCTTCCTTAGCAGGCACCTGTCTTTTCAAACCAAGACGCACAGATAATGCATTTAATGATATAAACATGGATTAATTTTTATTAGAAACTTCAGCCAAAAAAGCAAATGTTCATGCTGTAAATAAGATCAATCATCTCCAATAGCAATGTATTGTTATAGGGTTTGTAATGACTTTATTATCAATCATTTTATAATTTAGGAGAGGAAACTTAGTTTTGTTCCTCCTTCCTTAGATCTGATATTACACCGTCTGATGTAATAATCTATGTGAAAGATTTGGAAAGTTTTCAGTAGGCCCACAATGAATTGAAGAAACAGAACATTTCCAGATCCAGCAAAAAATTTTCAATCAGCAAGTTTTTTCACAGCAAATGGCAGAATTTGAAAAAAAAAGGCTATAACTTTTCATTGGGAAAATCAAGACATCTGAAATTGCTCGAGTTTTCTCAGGAGAAGTAAAAATGCAATTTCAGCACTGTCTACTTTGTCACATTAAAATATATTGGTTTCTCTATATTGTTTCAACTCAAGTCTTGGCAATACTGCCTTTGCTTGAATCAAAGCTGTGCTCCAGAGAGTACATTTAGCAATTTATATTTCATTCATCTTTTAGGAGTGGATGACATGTATTTCCTCTGTTCTAACTAACCTGTAGTAGTGACAGGACAGCAGTGCATCATGGGGAATGATACCTAATATATTTTCTCACAGAGAGTAGTAAGACTTGAACTGTTCCAGAGAGGGGCTTGCAGCAGCCAAGACAGACAGAAATGAGTGTGAAAAGTCCACAGAAACAAGACACAATACCCCAAGTAAATTTACATAGGGCACTATAGACAGGTGATACAGAAATATTGTGAGTTGGAGTTTTTTTTATTATTATTAAACACCAGATTGAAACATTTCAACATTTCTGAACTGAGATGTTCAGAAACTTGAAGTTTTCAAAGAATTTGGGGATCAACATATTCAGAAATAGAATCACTTTTCACTTAAAATTTCTGACTGTTAATTGACTCTTTTCTTCCATTAGGAAGTTGCTAATATCACTTCTAATGAGGTCAGTAAAATTTTACCAATGTCAAATGACAAAGATAAGCTTTTCTTTTGGATCTGGCTGAGAAATTAAAAGGGTGACTGGTGTTTTTGAAAATACACCATTTTTTTTCTTTCATTTTTGGCGAATTGAACCTTGAGACTCTGACAATGCTGAGGAAACAGCATTGAGTGTGGGTAAAATTAATAACTCTATAGTAATTCATGGTTATTTTAAAAGATCTAATCAGCAGTGAAGAAGGCCTAGAAAACTATATTCCTGAAAAAGCCAGACAGAAACAGAAAGGGATTTCAATGGGAAATGAATGAAATATGAAAATGGAAGACATCACTTCACTATGGAAATCCTTAGTCTCTCTCATCTCCCTCTCCCTTTTTCCTCCAGGTTTCTCATCTTCTGTATTTTACCTATAACTTTTCTCCTTATCTCTTCCCTTTCCAGAGTATCAACTAACTTTTTCTGCTGACTCAGAGAATATGAAGTAAACTGACAATGAGAAAACATCTCAAGTATTCTCTAACTCATATTAAGCAATTTCTTCCTTTTCTTCCTCAAGGAAAATGAGAGGGATTTAGAGTGCTTTATCATTGAAATGGCTCAGTGATAGTGAACCAAACAGGGTAACAGTAACT
Organism: Melozone crissalis; assembly: GCF_028551555.1. Classification (NCBI taxonomy): domain Eukaryota; kingdom Metazoa; phylum Chordata; class Aves; order Passeriformes; family Passerellidae; genus Melozone; species Melozone crissalis. The sequence continues at coordinate 55,897,368 of NW_026535794.1, read as the reverse complement.
GAATTATTCCAACATCACTATCTCTGGAATTGGTGTTTTCAATACAGTCTTAAATGTCCAGAAGTGCATGTGGTCTGCCTTATTCTGGTACTTCTGGTATTCTCCAACAGTAAGAAGTCTGGAATTCATTAAATTGTTCATGGAGAAGTAAATGCTGTGGAACATCTCTAGACCCAATACTTTGTGATGGGTTGATGCTGGCTAAATACAGTGCACCCACAAAAATAATTTATTCATTTTCCTCTGCTATAGTTAAGCAGAGGAGCGGGAAAGAAAATTCATGGGGTGAGATAAGGATTAGGAGAAAAACACTTTAAGGGCAAAACAGGCTTAAAACTTCAAAAGGTAAAAAGAAACACTTATTAACAGAATTAAAAGAGGACAATAAGAACTAAAAATAAACTGTTCTAACATCTTTCCCCCTCCCACTCTCCCCCACGCCCTTCTTTCTTTCCCACCAACAGCTCAGGGAAAGAGAACATGGGATTTTTAGTCAGTTTGTCACATCTAAAATCTTTCTTCAGTTCACTCAGGGAGAGAAGTCTCTTTTGCTATGCCAGGGGATCTTTCCTACAGGAAACAGTTCTCTGTGAGCTTCTAACATGGTTTTAATTTTCATGCCTAACAGTCCGCCCAGAATCTGCTTGCAATGTGAAGTCCCTCCCACAGCTTGCAGTCTTCCCAGAACTGCTTTTCACAGACTATTTAGCTTATGGGGTGCAGCTTTTAAGAATGAGCTCTTCTACTATGAAAGCAAGGGTCTTCTTCCTCTACTTCTGAAAGCAAGGATTTTCTTTTTCTCTGTTCAAGCCTCTCACCTGATCACAACTTTTCAGCATCTCACAGTGCCAGGATGGCCCCCAGCAGCATGACCTGGCAGTCACGTCACAACAGAATCCATCAGCCCCTTCTAGAAAGGGGGCCCGGCAGCTCCCCCACCCCACTTTTCAGAGCAGAGAGCAAGAGAGCTTCCTGTGGTTTTTCATTCTTACATATGTTATAATAGAGGCATTGTCAGCCTTCTTCTAATTGGCTTATCAGTGTGCTAATTCTCAGAGGTAGCCAGCAATTGTTTTTGCTAGGCATGGAGGAAGCTGCTAGCTGCTCCTCACAGACAATCACTTCTGTGGGTCACTTTTTCCCTCTTCACCACAAGTCAATTAATGCAAAACCAGCACAACCTACTTAATTTACAGAGAATGGTATCTATTGCACCTATTCTTCTCATTGACATTACAGGGACTGTAATGAAGACTGTACAGAAGATTTACAATTGTACAATTCTGTACACTGAGGATGACTACAGGACAAGTGTCCTGGAGCAACTTTATCATGCTTGCACCCTCATTTTTTTGTTCAGCCCAAAAATAAATTTTGCACCTTTAAGACTGGTTCTGAGAGCAAAATGGGGAAAGAGAAGAAGCAGGGAGCTGGTTCTCAGAAGTTGCACTCACTCTTCTACATTCCTGCTCCTACATGTACTGTCTGCAGCACATATAGACGGCGACACAGAGCTCTCCTTAGTTTTTAGTTAGTTTTTAGCTAGCTGAGGCAGAGGAATTCCCTAGACTGTAGTTTCTCTTTTTCTTGGAACTGTTTAAACCTGCTGTAGATTGAACATCCATAAAAGCACCAACAGCTAGAACCTGTGGCCTACTGGGCTAGGCGTGGGCAGCGGCTTTTCCAGCACCAAAGAGAGTGCTCAAAATAAGTACAGTTTATGGTTTCTTCATCCTACCCTACATCCTAGTTCCAATGGCATATTTTAGGAGTTTATTAGTAATTGCACCCAATTTGTTAGTGGAAGAGCAGGAGATGATGCTTTTCAGCCTTTCTTTTCCTTCTTCTCCTTTGAATCTGTTATGTCACTTGTTGAAAATGTTCAATTTCACCTAAATGCTGAAGATACCACCACCCTAGTATTTAATCCATAAACTTCCTTTACACAGTCTGCAATTTTTCTAGAATAAAGGCTGAAACTTTTCATGTGAACAAATACAGAACCCAGATGATGTGGAGAAATACCTAAAAGTGCCATAATGACTCTAAAGAAATAAAGATCATTGCAATAAGCTAGGCCCTGGCCTATACTTATCACACACTGCTAGGATACTGTAGGGTAGTTTTACATGAGAAACATCTATAAAAGTAATACAAAAGCTTCTGTGTAACTAACAGTCTGTAAAACCACTGAGAAGCTGTACACACCTCTGTGAAAAACACACATTAAAGATGAAAAATCCCAGGGAAGCTCTCTCTTCCAACCAACAAAAAAGTAACACGCCCCAGCCCCCTGTCTTGACCAGGCCAGGCTAGGCAACCCCAGCTACAGGGCTGGGCCCTGTCACAGACATCTTTTCATTAAAATCCTTTCATTAGGATTTTTCCTGCTGAAGCTGAGAAGTTTCAGCAACAAAGTGTAAACAATGGTTATCCGCTGCTGTGGAACGTAACAGGTGGATCCATGATTGGTCTTGTGTGGATGTTTGGATTTACTGACCACTCACGGTGGAGCTGGGTCTTGCTTTCTGCTGGGACACAGATCTTTGTTATTCATTCATTTTCTATTCTTAGCTTAGCTAGCCTTCTGAGAACTTTTCTCTCTATTCTTTTTAGCATAGTAATAATGTAATATATATCATAAAATAATAAATCAAGCCTTCTGAACATGAGGTCAACATTCTTGCCTCTCTCTTCATCCTGCAACTCTTGCAAGCCCTGTAACAGGGCCCCTTCCCCTGGGGCGCCCACCAGCCCCTCATCGGCTGCTGGGGAGGGGAGGGAGTACAACCAGGACAGACCAGGCCATAGCTGCAATTTCTAACATCTTACCGCTACTCCAGCAGTGATTAACAAACCAAAACCACAGGCAGCAGACAGAAGCAGGGGGGCAGAGAGATAAATCAACAGCTACCTCAATAACTCTGGCTGCAGCCAACACGCCAGCTACTCAAGTTGTAGCTAAACCAAACAGTAAACCTAAGCCCATAGCTAAACTGGACAGTGAGCCTCAACCAATGGCTGCTGCTTCTACCAGGAGAGGTGCAAAACACACAACCAGAACTGATCAGCCAATAGACAGTAATGATGATCTGGGGGAAGGACCCTCAAAGCCAAAAACTGACACAAAATCAGAAGTCACTATTAAGTAATTTTCCCTATAAAACCTTCATAGCCTAAGAAAAGATTGCACTCCATGGCCTAATAAATCCACAGTTAGTTAGTTTGTCCATCTTTAGAATGCTACAAGAAAAGCTGCAATTCTAAAAAGTACTGAAGCGAGGCATTTGAGATCCCTGTCACATTCTCTGATTATTGACCAAAGAATGATGAGGGGGGGCTGACACTCACAATCTCTGGGCACAGATCCTGAAAAGTGTAGCACAAAGATATCTATGTACAAACTATCTCTATATGCAACAAACCCAGTGGAAGACCATAGAACAAGGGATTCAACGCTTGAGAGAAATGGCAATGGCAGAGATTGTTTTCTCAGATGACCTACACACTATAAATCCAGACTTGGTACCATATACATCCATAATGTAGCAAAAACTTGTACGACTTGGGCCACAAGAATATGCTTCTGCTTTAACAATATTAAAGCAAAATAACAGGGAAGAGACTGTACTTGAGATGGCAAAGAAACTCCAAACATATGCAAATGCTGTGCATGGCCCAACCCCTTGCAAAAATCACAGCTATAAAAACATGTTTGCAAAAATTAGAAGACAAAATAGAATAAAACCACAAAAAACTCAAATAAGAGATGAAAGAAGGCTTTCTCCAAATCTTGGCAATACAAATCAAAAATTCTTGTACCAAATGCAAACATCCCCCAGATGGAGAAAAAGGGTACACTCCACAAGCTGAGCTGAGTTCTTCCTACGTAATTATTAAAAAAACATGAAAAAATAAGATAGAAATCTACTGCTGCTCTAACACAACGGGTCCTTGAATTAGAAAACAACAAGATTCAGAGAGGAAGTTCCACCAAAAAAGAAGCAACTCCAACCAAATTGCTAAGTATAATGATGATGACGACATGTCCAATCCCTTGGGAAGAACTTCCCAAACATATGCCTCCCCCAAAAAAGATAACCAAGCTTAGAGGGGCCCTGCCTCTAGCCAGGTAGAGGCTAGGAAAACACATGTTTTTTAGACCGTATAGATTCATTAGCCTAGCACATCAAAATCACAAAAATATAAAGCCTTAGTTGACACTAGTGAGCAATGCACATTAATCCCATCAAAACAAGTGGGGGCAGAATCTATTTCTATTGCTAGTGTGGCAGGAAAATTACAAGATTTTACTTTAGTAGAAGTTAATGTGAGCCTGACTAAAACTAAGTAAAAGAAACACCCTATTGTAACTAGCCCAAAAGCCCCATGCATTTTAAGCATAGACTTTCTTCAAAATAAATATTTCAATGACCCAAGAAGACTCAGGTGGGCATTTAAGATAACATTTATAGAGACAAAAGATGTTAAAGCAATTAAACACCTTGCCTAAACTATCAAAGACTCCAGTGAACTAGAGAGCCAAAAGATAGTCAACAAAACCCACTCACTCAACAACCTCATTCAGCCTATGCGCAAATCTAAAAGAGAACAGAGATTAACTATGAACTATCGTGCCTTAAATAGACTCTAACATTAAGCACTACTATACCAAACATATAAAAGCTCCAACACAAGCTAAAATCCAAAGCCACAATAAAGTATGACACTACTAACAATGCCAATGCATTTTTCTCCATTCCTTTAGCAGCAAAATGCAAGCCTCAGTTTACCTTCACGTTAAGGGGCATACAATACACCTAGAACCAATTGCCCCAGAGGTAAAAGCACAGTCCTACCACCTACCAATTAATCCAAACTCCTACCATCTATAAATTAATCCAAACTTCACTAGAAAAAGTTAAAGCTCCAAAAATATCTACAATACATCAATAGCATCCTTGTGTGGAAGAACACAGCAACAAAAGTGTTTAAGAAAAAAAAAATCATCTAGATTCTCCTAAAAGCCAATTTCACCATCAAAAAAGCAAAGTTGAAGGACCTACTCAAGAGATCCAATTCCTGAAAGTAAAGTGACAAAACAGACAATGTCAAATTCAATTTTGTCATCAACAAAATCCCAATGTCTCCATCAACCAAGAAAAAAGAAACACAAGCTTCCCTAAGTGCCATAAGCTTTTTAAAAATACACATTCCTGAATACAACCAAATTGTAAGCCCTCTCTATTTAATCACCCACAAAAAAACACTTTCCAGTGGGGCCCTAAATTACAACAAGCCTTTATCCAAATTAAGCAAAAGATCGCTCATACAATAGCTCTTAGCTCAGTCAAAACAAAACCAAATACAAAAAACGTGCTCTACTCTACAGCCAAGAACCATAGTTTATCCTAGAACCTTTAACAAAAAGTGCCTAGCAAAACTCAAAGTCAACCACTAAAATTCTAGAGCCAAAATTACAATAAGTCTAAAGCCAACTACACTCCCACCAAAAAAAAAAAGAAAAATTAGCAGCCCATAAAAGAGTTCAAATTGCCTCCAAAGTAATCAACACTAAAGCACAACTCCTCCTAGCACCCCAACTATCAATACTAGAGTAAATATTCAAAACAAAAATTCCTTCTATCCACCATGCCACCAATGCCACATAAAGCAAGTAAATCACCCTCATCACACAGTGCACCAGTATTAAAAAACTAAATTGCTAAATTGCCCTAAGATTTTAAAAATAATTATAAATTCACCGAAAAGTAAAAACCTTGGTCTCATAAAAAATAACAAGAGCAAGTAACACATGCTGAAAAATCTCCACCATACAACCAACTGCCAACAAAAAAACCACATTGCACTCTTTTTACTAATAGTTTTTGTTGCTTTATAAAAATAAAACGAAAGTAAAAACCAGCTATATAAAGCCCCACATAACAAGTTACAAAAGCTACTAAAAGAAAAAGTAAATCAGGCCGACTCATTAAACTCAAATAAATTCAATTAGCGCTAAACATTACTAAAAAACAAAGTAGTCAAAGCTCTACTTCTACAGTAATTCATAAATTGTAGCCAATGCTCTTCAAGAATAGTTTAAAAAGTAGAAAAAAAGCTAATTAGCAGCTTAAAACCCCCCAATTTAAGCTTCTAAAGAAGAAAAAGATATCACTACCAAAGTAAAGAAACTACCTATAAAAGTCCACCATATAAATACCCATATACCCAAAAATAAAACTAATGAAAAGCACCAAAACAACAAGCAAATCAATCAAGCTACAAAGATAGACGTGTGCAAAAATAGACTTAAATTAACAAATAGACTTAATTTAACACCAAAAATAGACTTAAATTAACACCAAAAAAAGTTGTTCCTAGCTAAATAAGCTCATAATGCCTAAAGTCATCAAAATAAAAATGCCACTTATAAATAGACACAAAACAGAAAATAAATTTAACCATAAACAATATTTCTCAAGTTATCTGTAACGGTAAAACATGTGCTAAAATCAAGCAAGCCAAGCAATTAAAACCCCTATAATATAGTAAGCAATAGTCCAAATTTAAAGAAGAAGCCTAGCAAATTAACTGCATCACACTACCCTAAACATGCCAAAGTAAAAGCTTCGTGCTCACAACAGTAAAAGCCACTACTAGACAGCTAGAGACCTACCCTATGCCTTACATTACAGCCCATAACACCATCTTAAGCCTTAAAAAGCAAGTCCTTTAAAAACATAATACCCTTTAAAAATTAACAACGGGACTCATTTCAAAAACAACCTTATCAAAACCTAGTCTAAAGGACATAACATTCAGTAAGTGTACCCCTACCATGCACCAAACAAAATAAACAGTTGCAAACAAAATAAAAACATAAAAAAACTATTAAAAAAACACCTTAAAAGGATTAAGTAAAAAATCTTTCAAATATTAAAAACAACATCTAACAAAAGCCACCTCGTTAGTTAACACCCACAGCTCCACCAACCAAACAAGCCCTACCCAATCTAAACCCCTACATACAACCGACAAGAAAAATCCCAATAATGCATGTCGAAAGCTTATTAAAATAATTAAACTACTTCTGCCTCAAATACACACTCATTCAGAAAATGAGTTTTTGTAACTTAGTTTTGTATTATTTATTTTGTGTAACTTAGTGTTTGAGTCTTTACTCAAAAACTAAGTTACAAAAAAAAAAAATACAAAAAAATAAAGCACCACAGTACATACCTCAAAAAAAATCTAATTATTAAGTCAAAACAATGTATAAATATCACTATTTACTAAATTTTATTACCATTATCTATATATAGCTATATAATATATATAATGCGTGCTTTTATAGAGTTAAAATAAATATTAGTTTTAGTAATAAGCTAAAAATGAGAAACTAAAGAGTAGAATGTCCTAAAGTAACTTTATAATACTTATATCCCCTTTTATCTATTTAGCCCAAAAATAAATTTTGCACCTTTAAAACTAATTCTAAGAGCAAAAAAAAGAGGTGGGGAAAAAAAGCACAAAGTTTATTTTCAAAATCTACACTGATTCCTCCACATTTCTACTCCTAAACTATGTTATCTGCAACAATACAAACAAGAAGACAGAGCTCTCCATTGCTTTTAAATAATTTTTAGCTAACTAAAGCAAAAATAATTCCTGAAACTATAGTTTCTCTTTTTCTTAGAACTATTTAAACCTACTCTAAACTAAACACCTAAAAAGCACCAACAGGTCACACCTGTAGCCCGCCAAATCAAGGCTGAGCCACAAAATTTCCAACACCAAAAAGACTAATAAAAGACCAAATAAGCCAAACGACAACCCACAAAGAAAACTTTCTAAACTTATAATCTCTTTTAGAGCAATAAAAGGTTTTATTGTTCAATATTATTCATTTTTATACTAAAAAATATTTTGCCTGTTAAATAAACAAATGTTTTCCACTTTTCTCCAAAAAATCGTTTCCCAAACCAGTTAAGCAAAAAGCCACTTGAATATATTTTCTAAAAAAAAATCCTTTAAAATTTTCTCCCAAATTTTCCCTAAACCAAAACAAATACAAGTAGCAATGAAATTACAGCTTGATCGCTGGCTGTACTTACACTATGTAAACTCCTTCCCTCAAAGGCTTTTTCTCGGCTCCCTTCCCTTTTAAATTCTCTACCTTCCTAGTTTCTATTCACCATAATACGATCATTGAATGCCTTGGGTTGAAAGAAACCTTAAAGACTATCTAATTCCAACTCCCTGGCCCTGAGCAGGGACATCTTTCAGTGCAGCACAGCAGGTTGGTCAGAGCTCTGTATAATCTGGCCTGGAACTCTTCCAGGGATGGGGTATCCACATCTTCCCGGGGCAACTTGTTCCAGTGCCTCACTTACACCACAGTAAAGGATTTCTTCCTAACACCTCATCTAAACCTATTCTCTTTCAGTTTGAAGCCATTGTTCCAAATCCCATCACTACATGCTCTTATAAAAAAGTCCCTCATCACCCTTCTTGTCACTACCTTCAGGTACTGAAGGGAAGGCAGCAACTAGGTCATTCTGAAGCCTTTTCTTCAGGCTGAACAATCCCAACTCTTTTAGCTTTTCATCATAGGGTTTTTTGCATCACCATTTTCTCTTTTCTTTCTAAAAGTTCCATCCCTCTGATCATCTTGATAACCTTCCTTTTGACTCGCTCTAACAGGTCCTTTCTGGCTTGGGGACCCCAGAGGTGGATGCAGCCCTCCAAATGGGATCTCAGTAGAGCAAAGCAGAGGGGCAGAATCACCTCCCTCAGCCGGCTGGCCATGCTTAATTTGATCCAGCCAAAGACACATTTGGCTCTCTGGGCTGCAAGCACACATTCTTGGGTCCTGTCCAGACTCTCATCCATCAACACCCCCTATTCTTTCTTGGCAGGACTGCTCTCAATCTGTTCATCCTCCAGCCTCAGCCAGAGGCAGCATCTTGCACTTGGTTTTATTAAACTCCATGAGATTCCCACAGGACCACTTCTTGAGTTTGTCCAAGTTCCCCTGGATGACATCGTTTTCTTCAGGTGTGTCAACTGTACCACACAGCTTGGAGCCGTCTGCCAATCTGCTGAAGGTGCACTGGATCCCAGAGTCCATCAGGACTCTGAGCCATTGACTACTACCCTCTGAGTCCCTGACTACTACTACATCCATCCAACCAATTTCTTATCCATTTAAGAGTCCTCTCATCCAATACATCTCCATCCACTCACACCCAATAGTTCAGATGCCTCTCTTCCAAGCTCTCTCGAAGGAGAGAAATAAAGCGAGAGCTGAGAAACCTGTTTTATGTATTGGTTTGCTGTAAATTTTGAAATGTCTGCACAGGCCTTGCTATAAAAGGAGAGGGACTGGGGGGAAGCAGGGGGGAATCACATTTTTCACAATGCTTTGACATTTCACTTTCAATTTTTATTCCATCCTTACTTCTGGCTTGGTGCATTTCTACACAACAATACATGGGCTGTGTGAGAGATCCTGCTTCACTGAGCATCTTCAGTAAACAGAAGATTTCAAGAGCCATCTGGCTATCCTGTGCCACAACTTGTGGGAATATGATGTCAAAAAGGGACTTTGCAGATGTATGATACACCAGCAGATTAACAATGCCATTTTAATGCAGAAACATCTTCAGGATGAAGACCTTGTATTCATTTCTCAATAGCAAAATACACAAAACAAGAACTAAACGCATCTAAATTAATAAAATCAAGAGTGTGTGCTTTAAATGGTGCCATTTTGAACAAGAAATTTGTTGTACTTAAAATATGATCTTCATCTACCCTTAATGCATATTTGAAACACAAAACTGTCAGGTTCTAGTTAGGGTCTACTGCACAAGCTCTGGCACCTCTAGTCAAGGGAAGTTAATATCTTGTTATCGGCTCTGAACATTGTCCTGTGAGAGGAATTCACCAAGGGTAAAAGGGAACATAGGCCCTCATCTGGCCTGGCTGAATTCCATATCTTCTCTGTTGTGGTCAGGTAGAAAAATGATAAAAGAAAGGCCTCATAAAATCAGGCCTGCTCTGTTAGATGGATGGCTGGCCTGTCATTTCTTCTAAACAAAGCTAGTACTCTGCAAGTTCCCTTGTGAAAACAGTCCTGGTATGAATAGTTTGTTAACATAACAATCTATTCCTAGGTGAAAAGCAACTAGCACCTGCATAAACATTAAATCTATCCCATTAGAATCAGTGAAGAAAATATGTAAACAATTTAAGAACAGAGAGATTTGACAGACAAGTACATGGTTACCTTTTACTAACCAATAGAGTAATTGGCAAGAAAGCTACTAACCAATTGGAGTCACACACAAGGTCCGTAAAAATGAGTTATGTGAATAAAGAAGGGTTTTTCCTGCATTAACAAAATAGAGTCTTGAGTGTTTTGTTCCAATATTCTCTATTGACTTACATCACCAGTGATGGTCAGTACATATTAATGTACTGCTGGTGAAGTGGCTGAGTCGATGGATGCATTTTATTCTGCAGCCTCTGCAACACCAGGGACTATCTCTGATTGTGGAGTAGGTCTTACAGATGACATGCAGGTTTTTTTTAAGAATGCCACAAGCTGGTAGCTTCAGCACATAAATCAGGGTCCAAAGCTGAGTAGAGCTATACAATACTTCAATCACATAAGGAAGTATTGTCACAAAGGGCTCCTCAATGTCTCCTAAATATATCTCTTTTTAATACATTTTCTTCCATAAGCCTCTTCTTCTCTACCCTCTCAGTTCCCACACTACTTATGTCTAAAACTTCTCCTTTTGCCAAAATGTTTCTCCTTACCATATAAGTTTGGCCTCTCAATGTCCATCTGCTTCTTCTGAGCTTCCAAAAAGGCTTGGATGTCAAATCCTTTTGCCACAGAAACACCACTGAGGAAGCGAGGAGGGATTTTTGTGCGGACATCAGGTTCTTCTGCACCAAACCCCAAATTAAGCAGAATCTCCTCTGGATCTTTTTCCCAGAACAACAGCCATTCAGTGATGCTGTGGTGAAAACATCAAGGTTATTCACTTCACTGTCTTGGTACCACTTTTTTCTTGCAGTAGCTATCATATTGTTTTTAATAATTTTCTTCCCTTCTTTTCCTCTCTTGTGGGTACTATTGCTGAAGTGGAAGCAGTCACATTGCATTTTGGGTCATGTTGCTAAAAGATTAATATATGTTCCTTTCCCCAGAAAAATCTGGTGGTATTACATTTAGATAGCTTAGCAAGTAAAACATTAATAAAAGGTGTAGGTTCACAGCTCTGCAGGCCCCCTTTGCTCTAGACACAACACAGACAAGGCATGCTGCAGCTGCCATAAAGTCTCACAGCCTTTTACCTTCCAGAGCACTGTAGCTTCAGGTAGGTTTTGATTTTTTACAAATTCACTTGAGATCAGGTAACTATTATTGAGAAGATTATTTTAATCTTGTTCAAATAAACCAGTACATGGCTTTTACAAATTAAGACCTTGACTGCTTATTAAAAATTGTACTCATATTTGTTGATCTCTGGACAGACTAATAACTTGTATTCCTCTCTGGTAATACATGGATGTAACTAACCTTTGGGGTGGACCAGTGAGCGTGAGCACATGCGAAAAGCTGAGATTCTTGCAGCGTGACATAACTGGACTTTCTGAAAAGTCTAGCAGGGACCTAGTTGGTAAAAAAGCAACCATGAAATATGTTTACTTACATATTCCTCTGGGACATCATTATTATTTCTTCCTAGAGTAAACATTTGCATTTTGTCTTAGTTTATTATGATACATAACAGCCATGTCTTAGAAGAGGAGTTGATATGGGTGAGGCAATACACTTCTCAAGAGCAGTATGTTACAGTAGGTGTGAGCATGTATGTGTAAGGTAACAGTTAATTATAAAGGTGGCACAGTGGCTCACTTTTTGACAGATGGTGAATCTTTGGGGAACCTTTAGGGAGTAAGATTTCTCTAGCCACCTATTTCAAAATACATAATTGCTGCATAACAAAGTTTTGGTGACACAAGGCATAATGGGCTGCAGCAGCAGGAGTGATGAGAATGATTCTGCTCTTTATTGTGCCTGTATTTGCTAATCTGTAGAGAAATACCTGCTTTTCAGATCCCTCACACTGTAAAAGGAATATCCCATACCATGGTAGTCTTGCCAATAGGTTTTATCATGGCCAAAATTAACTTTACCCTACGCACACCTATTAAGATCAGTAGCAAATGTTTACATAGAGTGGAAGCATTACATTGATAATTTTTTTTTACCATTGAAGATTATCTATCATCTCACATATTAAACAGGCCTAGAGGGATATGTAGATTTTTGAATTAACACTGTTGATATAAGTTTGAGAGAAGGAAACTGCAAAGAAGAACAAAAAAAAATTTTTTTTACATTTTCCCCTCAAAATAGAAATCATCAAACTAGAGAAAAGATCAAAAGACTGATTTAATAAAATAAGGAAAAAATTTAGCCTGGGTGACAAAGCTCAAACAAACAATATCACTACACTCAAAGTGTAGTTTACTCATAGAATAATGCAATACATGTCAATAAGAAAAGGAAAATAAGTACCTTTATATTTCATGAATCCACAGAAGTACACTCTAAGCCCCTGCATTTAAAAGTAGGCACTATGAATTGGGTTCCACCATGTGCTGCAGAACCCTTGAAGATATCTGTATAGAGGAAATTTGATTAAAATAAATTTCAATCCCAGGGTTTTTTTTAATAAAAACCCCACAACTGGAATATATTGCTTTATATTCTTATTCCAACATATACAGGTACGATTTTTTGGTAATAATAGTTTTTCAAGTATATTCAAACTTCTGTAAATATTTGTGAATATTGACTTCTCTGGGCTTAGCATCATACACTAAATATGTTTGAGAGTAGTGACACGTGCCAAATACTTGCAAGAGTTTCTGGAGCAGGAAATGTAAGTCCAACAACTTAAAACACTGTTTGGTGGACTCCAAGTGTGCTACACCTATGAGCTTTAAGGTATATATTTGATCATTTCATGAGGATGAGCTAGAAATAAATTAGATAAAAATATACAATGCCTGTAGTTGTAACTTCCTCTTCTAACACTGAAATAACACACTTGGCTGATCAGAAAACTAGGGTAACATTTGCCTACAAACAGCAGAAGATACCTGAATTACATAAGATAAATGCTATGGGCTTTTTTATCTATAAAAATAAATAGAGAAAAACTGTCAAAGTTTTCTCTTCTACTTTAAAAAATTATCCCAGTAAAGAAGGAGGAAACATCCTTTCAGAGGATTATTATTCTGCTCACAAATTCTTACATGAGTTTCTTCTAGTTTATTCAGTAAAAGGATATCCATCCAAACTGAGAACATAAAGGTTACTGACATCCTGTAATTTGTGCAGTAACATAAAACAGACTTTCTAGCAGCAAACTGAGCATGTTTTGAATGAGAATCAACTGCTAGTTGTATACTATTTCCTACTCATGTGCCAACAGAAGCTGTAAATTCACTATAAAATCCTAGAAAATGTAAAAAGTAAGATTAGAAAGTGAGAATTAATACAATTTTTCCCCTAGCAGCACATACGTAGTCCTCTCTGTAAGAGAACATTATACCACAAACTGACTGCTGGTGTGATTTCCTCAATATCTCACATTGCCAGGACTCAGTGAACACAAGTGCTGTAAAATAAAAACCTAGCACTGTGAAACACTGGCTAGGATGTTAAGTAAAGAACATAATGAGGATTTTAATGATGCTGTGTTTATAGGCAATATAGGCAGTTGCAAGTCACCAAAACATCAAATGAGCAGAACATGATAGGTTATTGCAAGTTGAGTAAGAGGCAGTAGCTGGGGTGGTTGTACTCTAAAATGAGGCAAACACAGGTTGTGACACTTAAACTAGTTTTTATTGTAGGCCAAAGTAAGTTGTCCTGTATTTCTGTGGGGCAAGAGTGTACCAATATACTGCTACCAAGACTAAGACATCCAAACTGTTAAGTGGTAATGAACTGCTCAGGACCCATTGTCCACCTCGTGACTTGGACAAAGTTTACATCTCTGGGTAGGGCAACACAGCTCATTTCCCTCCTCGTTAGTCTCAAGGTTTTTTCCTAATGAGAAGACTCTCATGACAAGTTTCTCATTAGAGAGGTTGTCATTTTTTAGAGTTTGTTTTCTCCATATTCAAGACATCACAGAAATTGCTATGGGGAGGGCACGGCATTTATGTTTCCTGATCTATGTAAGTATTTTGTTTTGTTCTCAACACTAGAAATACTGAATCTGATTACGAAACTGGAACATACTTCAGGGGAAATAATGCCCTTTAGAAATCTGTCAGAAAATGTAAGAAACATAAACAAATAAAAAATGCTTTTTAGACCAACTATGGTGCTGTGACTCTTCACTGAACATCTAAGTATACGTTTGCCAGTGAATGTGGCCTCATATACTTGAGGAAAGAGGACATTTTTAGCCTTAGTAATCACTTACTAACAGGAGACAAGATTAAATCACAAACTGTTGAACTGCATCTTCTATTCAATAAACAGAGAAGTGTAGATATGGAAAGACTGATTAATAATATTTTGGGCTTCAAAAATATTCTTCTGTGGACATGAAGAGCTGTGAGGTGATCTGAGCTTCTTGTTCCTTTCCTATTAAAAAAAAAAATCTCTGAATTCCCTGTGTTCAACAGATGAGGAAATTAGGTGAGAACAAGGGAGAAGTTTTGCATTTAGGTCAAGCAGAATTACTGTCACCTAATAATCTCATACCATAACTTCTAGAGTACACTGCAAACACATCCTAGAAACCTCTACTCCTTCAGCAGAAAAAAATGAAATCATGCCAGTGAAGAAGGTGAACCTGGGACTTTTTGGTTGAAGACCTTACGAGAGAAAGAAAATATACACCTTAACCATGGTATCACATTCTCCCAATAACTCCCTCCAGCCCAGACCAAGATCTGTGGTGCTTGATATTTTATCATTAAACAGTCCTTATTAGAAATTATGAATGGTGTTCTGATGTTCTGTCTTACCTTCCTGCTCTTGGCCTTACCTTCCTGCTCTTGCAAGTTATTCACCCTTGTTGGTAGACTGAAAATAAAACCCTCCCCAAAAGAACATCTGCTCTGTCCCAAGGAGAGACAAGATCAGGAGGACAGTCCAATAGGCAGGCCCAACACAGGTCATTCAGGACATGGATGGGGATGGCTTGTAGAAAAACAGAGCCATAGGCTCACATTTCCTGTATGCATCACCTACTTTCCCCTCATTATACATCAACTTCTGTTAAGTATTGAGATTCAAATCTTGAGTTTATGCTTAAAGCAAAACCCATGAAATTTTAGCTTTCTGCATGAGTAAAGTCTGCCATTTCTGAACTAAAATGTTATTAAAGACCTAATTAAATCAGCTTATCTGGGCGCCAGGAGTGAGTTGAATGGAAGTAAAAGCCTTTTCAGTGTATCACCTAAGAGAAAGCTGCATGATAGCTCTCAACCATTCCATGTTTGCATAGTGACATGGTAATTAGTTATGACACCTGCAATAATAGCTAGCTCTCCTTTCTATGAATGTGGCTGACTTGGTCTTACCCTAATATTGAAAAATGTTGCTATGACTGTAATATAAGGGAACTGCTATATTTTTTGCTCCTCATCTCACTTCCAAATATCATTCCTAAGTCTGCATATGTTCTTTTATTCACACTTTGAAAGCAGGGAATACATGAAGTTATACTGAAGAATTCATGGGAAATACCAGTCTTTCAGGCTTTTTTTTATACCAAAGTTGGACAAAATTTTAAACATATCTCAGTTTTGGTGATCAAAATACGATTAATTTTAAGTAAGTTTAAGGTTAAGCTATATTTCTGTACAGTGGTACTTTGCCTATGGAATTAGGTACAGTATGTGTAACCACAGTTTGTGCTATGAATCATTCTTGTACAGTTTGCTACATCTACCCTGGGGCATACAGCCTTCTGAAATTACCATGGCAAAGCAGACTATTTGATCAGAAAGAGATTGAGACACATGATGGGAAATTCTATCTTTCAAAGAATAGCCTGGAAATTAATGGAGCATTAAGACACATTTCTCATGAGGGACTGTGTCATAAGCAAGACAGGTCATTTCAGAACAAATAGTTGTGTAGAAAGCATTTTGATGTAGTTTAACAAAATAAAAAGCTCAATTGATCATTCAAATCAGCCAAAATAGAACATTTTGTTCTGAATTTTCAGGGGTCACAATTTTCCTACCAGAATCTTCAATACTGAAAATACTATATTTCTTACCAGAGAAAAAAGATAAATAATTATATAATGAAGTAACACAACCTTATAGAACACAAGAATGCAACTAGTGAGGGATGTTTTCTTCTATATAGTCCTCTAAAAATAAAAGTAGAGCTCTCAGGAAGACCATTGCCAAATTATCTTACCAATTACCAGCCCATTATATGACTTCATTGATGGTCAGTCTTGGAATGGATAGGAAATACTGGGAGAAGAGTCTAGTAATTTCCTTTAGTGGTCTAAGGGCTTTTTATAACTAAACTTGCAAAGAAAAATAAAATTGCAAAGCATTACTTTATTATATGCAGCCATAAATATTCTGGAAGTATCTAGCAGTCCTAAAGAAAGTTGAAAACATTATTTTCTTATTCTGCGTGAATGCATCCCAATACACAGTTCCTGCATAGCTTGAACTGTGGAGACTGTCCACTCTTGTGTAGAGGGAGGATTATCCTCCAGCAGAGCCAGAAACGTATCCCAGCTCTCCCACCTTTCTTTTCAGTTTTTTAACCCAAAGATAAGCAAACACAGCTCACAGATATTTAAGTTGTTGCTGAAAAATATCAAAGGCAGGCTTCTTTCCCTGCAGGTTCAACCAAAGCCAATGGGATTAACAGTTTAAGGACACATTACGGAGGAGGGAGGGAAGGGCTGATCTACAACATGGCTGAATTAGACATAAGATAAAGTGGGAGGCGGCTTCATTGCATTATTACCTCCTGGATTCAATGCTGCAACTCTCATTAGCACAGTGAAAAGACATGGAAAAATTGCAACAGTCACAAGTCTTTACACTCAAGTCTAGAGATCTAATTTTGACATGTGGAATATGAATTTACAAAGTTACTCTATTTTCTTTTATATTTTTTTTGTTAAACTACAGAGCAACAGAATTGTTTGAAGAATGCCCATGTCTGCCCAGCTGTAACTCTGAAAGGTCATTACTGGTTCACTGAAGATGAGACTATACCAGTAAACCAGCACGTTTTCTCTCAACCAATCTTTTCAGTTCCCTTTATGGTCAGTAAAAGAGTTCACCCATATTAGCAGGAAGACACAAAAAGGTTTTTTTCTCTGTTGATGGACGAAGCAGCTTGGCCTTGGACTAAACACAGAGCTCTGAGATTTTATTTCCTGACAAGTGGCGCATTTACTCAGACAGAAATGAAAACAGTAGAACACTCACGAAGGTTTGGTGAAAGAACGATAAGATTCTGCTACACTGGCAATGTTTTCCCTATCCAATGAAGAAAAAGGAGGCAAACCACAATCATTACCATGACACTGAGTATCAATATAAGTATCTGGTACTTAAAAACTCCCCTGGGAAAAAAGAAAGTTGTGCTTTTTTAACATTTCAATTGTGTAGTGGGTTGAGCCCTGGCCAAATGCCAGCGCATCCACTAAATTTTTTTACTCATTTTCTGCTGTGAGATAAGGATTAGAAGAAGGGCAAAAGCAGTCTCAAAATTTTAAAGGGTATAAAGAGAGCTTTATTAACAGTACTAAAAGAAGAATTATGAGAATCAGAATAAACGTTCAGAACACTTCTCCTCCCCCTACCTTCTCTTTTCTTTCCCACTGGCAACATAAAGAGACAAAATCTGGAACTTTCAGTCAGCTTACCACCTCTAAAATAGCCTTTCTTCAGTTCACATAGGGAGAAGAGTCTTCTTGACATGCCATGGAAACTTCTCCACAAGAAACAGTTTTCTTGTGGGTTCAACATCACAGCAAATCAGCTGCCCTGGAGACAGAAATCTGTTCACCATGTGAAAGTCCCTCCCCTCGACTTACAGCTTTCCCCACAATTGTTTTTGAGAGCTCAATCTTTGACTAATGTGGTCCACTTCTAAGGATGAGTTGTTCAAAAGCAAAGATTCTCTTGATCTATCTCTAAGATCATCCTAATCTCTGGGAACGTAGATGCAAAGACCTTGAAGGAAGGTCTCATCTCATCTGAGGAAGACCTCATCTTCCCTAGGGCCAAAGTTCTTAATCACTTATCTTTCTCTGTTCAAGCTTCTTACTGGATCACAGCTACTTCAACATCTGCTTGCTTTAGCACGGGTGCTTTTGCTCATGTCTACAGTTTGAACGCTCCATCCCCCCATGCTTTTAATTAATTACATATATATTCTAGTGTATCATAGTCCATCACAATGGCCTTACAAAAGAATTTCAGCTCTAAAGTTTGAAGCATCTCCTCTTTCTCTTCCCTCTGGATTTCAGCTCTTCCTTCTCCACTGACTTCGGTGTGTCTGTGCTGTTCCCTTCACGTGCCTTCACTTTCCTCTGACTCAGGAGAGGATTAATGTCTGTTAGTTTCATCTGTGTACTGAAAGAGTTCATATCTCGCTGGACCTCTTCGGATGGTGCTGTGATCTCTGCAGGGTGGTGGCTGCTCGGGCTGCATGGCTGTTTTCCAGTCCCTGCCACATTCAATTCCAGCCGCGGCACTGCTTTCTGTGCGGGGCTGTAGGATCGGGTCTGTTCTTAGCCGCATGATCTCCCGCAGTGCCAGCAGGATGGCTCGGCAGCTCATGGCTGGATTGGGGCACGGCTCAGCTCCACTCAAAGTCAAGCGGAGCCAGCCTGGTCCACCGGCCATGGTTGGAACTCGATGGCGGTAGAATCTCAGCAAAGCCGCGCCATGCCACACTGCAGGCCAACCTGGCCAGACCGCACAGCGGAGCGGGGTCTGGCCCCAAGCTATGTTAAACCAATATGTTAAACCAGGACAAACAGGAAATACAAACTGGTGCAAAGATTCCACCAGAACCTCTGTGAGCAAGAAAGCTACATTGAGAACAAAAATGAAAATGGAATTAGTGACTGAGAGCAAAACACAAATTCTTGTCACCAGTACAATACATTGGCCTGAATCTGATGTCATCTCAAAAAGCAAGTCTGGAAACGAAATAAAAAAATTCCCTGCACTTATTTATTGTGAAACATCAGTGGTTTTAGAGCCCATCAGCCAATAGAGAGCTCTATTGCTGATGATATTGCGGGAAGATATTTTTTGAGGATGAATCTTTGGGCTGCTACTCTGGAAACACATGTTCCAAATGGACAAATCTTCTCTTTCTGTTGCACATCAGTTTCCTGTGTGGAACACAAATATAAAAATATTTTGTCTTGTTAATAGTATCCTTTTAAATGGTAAGATTTCTGTCATTGTACTCTAATCAGTGGAATAATGTGCTTTTTTTTTTCCTTTTGAATATCACTTCAGAAATTTTGAAGTCCTCTGAAACCGCAAGTGCTGGGGCATCATCACAGTTTTTTATCACTTCTCATGTCTTTCAGAAATTAAACCTTTCCCAAATATTCACATGCCTTTGCAACCAAATGTGAGTTTAGTGCGACAGCACTGACATAGCTGTCCAGCTGCTAGCCCTCAGACCATGCAAACTGCTCCAGCAAACCACAAAAGCAATGTTCCTTCAATGCGATTTTTAATCACACCAAGGTTCCTGAGATGGTGAGAGGAGTAAGGAGAAGACATAGAAACCAGGCTGTGTTAATGACATTCAGAGAGAAAAATTGATTAAGCCCTGCAAAAGCAGCTTCTAAATGGCTTAGTATCAGGGGACATGGTGTTGAAAGGGAAGACATATAAAATGCTGTATTATTCAGTGAATTTGGAAAGCTTCTTGTCTGGCCTTGGGAGTATTGGTTCAAGGCACAGTTCAGCTGCCACAGAAGAAATGCCTTCACTTTGCTGAGACACTTGATCTGCATCACCTGGGACAATGCCACCACCTCCTGAGGAAACCCCATCAATGAGGTGAACTGCATCTAAGAGAGGTGATTTTATTACTTTCCTGGCATGAAACACAAAAAAGCCATGTCTAGGTCTGCAACAGTCATGCACAACAGCTCAGATGTAACACCAGAGGCAAAATATGTTGCAAAAACACTACAACTGTTTGGGGTAGAAAAAAAATTTGCTTTCCTGTTACAGAATCGCAAAATAACAAGGTTGTAAGAGACCTTCAACACCACGTAGTGCAACCATCAGTATAGAACCAAAATAACGACCATAAACAATACCCCCAAGAACGCTTCCAGAGATGGTGACTATGTCACCTTCAAGGGCAGCTTATTTCAATGTCTAATCACTCTTTCAGTGAATTTTTTTCTCTAATATCTAATAAGAACCTCCCGTAGTGGAACCTAAGGCCATTTCTTCTCATCCTTTCACTTTAGCCATGGCAGAAGAGACTGACCCCTACCTTACTAGAACATTCTTTCATGTAGTTATTGGGAGAAATGAGGTCCCTCCCGAGCTTCCTCTTCTCCAAGGTAAACAACCCCAGTTCCCTCACCTGCTTCTCACAGGACAGATTTTCTAGACCCTTCACCAGCTTTGTTGCCTGTCTGGAAGTGATTTATGATGACAGTCTGTTCCATGATCGTCTGCTTTATGCCAAAAATGGTTGCTGTATCTTTAAGGCCCAGGACTGGATGTGTGCCAGACCAGGGAAAGGGCAAGCTTTGGGCTCTTCGGTGGCCATTTTTGAAGCCTCCCTGCCCAGGCATTCTATGGTGCTGTGTGGTTAGGTTTTGCTTGGCTATCTTGATTTTCTTGGCCCACGTAAACGTTTTTCCCTTCCATGTCTTGGAGGAGCTGCAGAAGAAATCTTTCAGTTGCCTTGAGGTCAACTGAACATCAGCTGGTCCAAGAACTGAGAAGCAGGACCGGCCAGAGTGGCCCTCTCTGTTCCACCCCAAGCCTCAGAGAAAAAAGCCAGGGAGACAAAGCACACCAAGAGGCTCCAGCCCAGCTGCTTCACCCACTGTGATTGCTGTGGAGAGGAGGTTGATGCCAGAGAAAACCACCAGGTTTTCGCCTACCTGGACATCCCCCATGGAAGCACCACTTTCCTCAGAGCGAAAGCTGGCACCATTTTGCACCACATGTCGGGAAAGGGTATTTCTCCTACATTTACCCCATTTCCCAGGCATTTTTGGGTCTTTGTTCCTCTATGTGTGTGGATGGGTGTGAACTCTCATAATTTGGTGTTTATTAGTCCTTTACTTTTCTTCCTTGCCTTGTGGGCACTTGTTGTTAAGAAACTCTTGGTTTAGATTTTTTTTTCCCTACTTTTAGCTATTAGTATTCATTTTCTATGGGTAGAGGGGGATTGTTGAAACCCTTTAGAGGATACTACTCATTACAGAGTGTCTTCTCTTAAATATGTCTCAAAATCGACATGTTTCTTCCTTTAACACACTCCAGCACTTCAATGTCCTCTCTATTTGAGTATATTTTTGGTGACTGGGTTCTTTTGGCATGACAACAGAATGCTTAGTATGCTTTTGCAATATAGAATGAATAGGGAAAAAATATGCTTTTTTCAGATCCCATAGCTAGGATGAAAATTCTGTTATCAACTCTATGAACTGTAGAGTTCATACTCTGTATGATTTATGAATTAATGTTGCTTTTAGGTAACACAAAAACAGAAAATGGGAGGAAAACAACAGATATCCCGCATACTACAGCTGTGGAGTCACTTATGTGATACAGTTGTGTTCTCCATTCTGATTTAGCTACACTTATGGCAGTTCCATCAGGGAAAAAGAGCACAGTATCTGTCTACCAATGGCTGCTCCAGTAAACAAGAAGAAATATGCATCTAGCCAGGTGCCCTGAGGAACAGAATAGCCTTTTTTTTTCTGGTTAGTATAATTCTTCCTCTCAGTTATCATGTGTTAGGATAAATCACTGCTTGAAAACTTACTGGTTTTTTCTCTGTCTTAATCAGTAGCAAAAGGAGTTGACAAAAACCTTTTCTTTAGCTTTAGGATCTGACTTTGGGCAGCTAAATGAAACTGGGGTCCCCTTTCCCTGCCCATGAACATCCAAATTGTTAAGCACACTGAACTCAGAGCTGCTGTAGGATGATCTTTTTTTTTTTTTTTGGTCTCTCCAGCATGCCTGCCATTGCCTTTGACAGAAAAAAAGGACACTCAGTTTGATATTCAAAGATCTGCTGGAATATGTGAAAACTCACAAGGATGAGTGACTCCAGGAAATGAAGCTTTTCTGAAAGCATAACAGGTAATGAATGCTGTAATAACACTTCAAGCTTTCTCATATGCTGGTAAATTTAAATTTTGAGAGGGTTCTACCCATGTGAAGCCTTTGGTAAAATTTCTGTCCAGAGGCCATAACATCAACTTGATCTGCTCTTTTCAAAGTAGAAATCATAGAGCTGGTTGAGAGAAGCAGTGTTGTTCACTCTAAATAACAAGATTGGAAGCTGATGGTATCTTCATGCTGCATTTTAATTATTATTAGAGAACTCACTCTAATTGAGAACACTACACATAAAGGTAAATAACAATAGCTAAAGATGTTTCACAGAATCACAGAATGGGTGGGCTTGGAATGTACCACAGTAGGTCATCTGGTCTAACCCTGCTCAAGCAACCTCATCCTAGAGCACCTGGCCCAGGTTTGTGCTGAGATAGTTCTTAAGTATTTCCAGTCAGGGACAGTCTACACCCTCTCTGGACAATCTGTTTCAGTGCTTTATCACCTACATAGTAAAGTAGTTCTTCCTTGTATTCAAACAGCATGAGACTGTGTTGAAGAGGGAAAGAGTTGCATTGTAAACCTTCCAGATACATAAGGGAAAGTGCATAAATTCAGTGCAGAGGTTGCAAAAGCAGAAAATTAAAACAACATTGGAAACAGTATCAATAGCAATAATTTTGCAGTACATTCAGTTTAAGTCTGTTCCCTTAGCTCAAAAATGCATCTGTCCAGTCAAAAGAGAGTCTATGAAGCTATGAAAGAAATAAAAGCTTTTTAAATCTGGAATTAAGCTCTTTTAAGTAGAATTAAAACCAGAAATTAGGAGACAAAAATTATCTTTACATCATATCTTACAGATTAAAAAGTCTTTCTAAAATATTTTGCCATTACAAAGAAAATGGTAATTCTAACCTGTATGGCTTGATTCAGTTATTAATATAGTGGAATAATAGGAAGCTGGTGCACCTCTGCCTCTGCTCTACCAGATGTCTGAAAAACTGGAATACAAGCACTGGCATTCTTCACTAGGCTTTCCACACCCGTTATTTATATTTTTTGAAGATACCAAGAAGGTCAAAGAAAGGCTTTTGCCAAGAAGTAGTGTTTAAGTTGGCAGTTTGACTTGATAATTTCTTGTTAGTCTTTTGACAAAGGGAAAGCAGAAATCAGAGCTAGTCTAGCTTTTAACAATGGGAACTATAGAAAAAGACAAGATAGGAAAGAGAGGGTGAAGGAGTGAGTACAGCAATAACTGACACATGGGGAAAAGTATTGGAAAAAAAAGCAAAGATGCTTTGGTTTCTTCCCTTTCCACGAAATATACTACTGTTCCTTTAACTTTGTATGCCTTCTTGGCACATATACCAGGGAGACGATTACACTTCACTAAGGAAGTAATGCAAACTTACCTTCATTTGGTTACCATGGATATGGCACTACAGGAGTCAAAGCCTACAATTTGCATTGCAAACAACCATGAGGAGTGAAGGACACACAATATGGTATTGTCGCAAAAGACTGTCCCAGGATCTTCTTAGTGACAAGTAAAACAATCACCAGCTTTGGGTCTACTTTGCTATGAAAAGAAAAAAATATAAGGGATGTTGCATTTCAGATGAAGAAGGAAGAGATAGAATCACTCACATCTGCAGAACAATTGGTATTTCTTGTACTACCTAGTGTAAAATAGCTAACAGATAGACATGACAACAATTCAGCTTTCTGTCCTTTTCCCTGTGCGATACTGAAGCTAAATGAATATGTTGATAACCTGGACTAAGTAATTTCCACAAGCACTGGAATGGTTTAAGAAGCAGCCAGATCTTAGGACTGTTAGGTTTTTTTTGCAACAATTTTTATCTAGCTGAGTTTCCTCTTCATTCTGCAGAAGTACTGTATAATATTTTTGTTACAAAAGGACCAGTTAAATGAGCAGTTTTCTAGGGAGACCTAGCTGGAACCAGTGCAGTACAGTTAATAGGGAGGAGGAAAACTGTCTTGTTTCCCAAAAAGAAATCATGGATGATGATGTTTGGCTGTTAGATCACTAGATTGTTAGTATTTTTTATTATTACTGCTGTAAGCTCTGCCAGATATAAAGTCATATATCATTTTTATTTCAACTGACATGGGATACAAATGGTGCAGCCCTGCTTCTATGGAGAGACTTGGCCAAAGTGCCATTGGTTTGACAAAAAGAAAACTGCATACCAAATGATTCATCCACATATGTGAATCAAGGGGTTTTTTTCCAAAGGATCTTAGGCAGAATAGTAGATCAGATGTTGAGCAAAAATATTTTCCTCCCTTAGCACTGGACTAGGCACTTCTCTGATGGGGCAAGGGCAACTGTATCATTCCAAGATACTCTTCTTATCTCCCCACTTCAGTAGAGTGGCCCACAATTAGAGACAGGGCACCAGCACCATCTCAGTAGGTTTCTTTTGGCAAGAAGAGTGCAATCAGACCTCTCTGTTCTAACACCATCATTCTCTGTGGGTACGAGGGACTAATTAGGATCACCAACGCTTCAGTTGCTCTCATAAGGATCCATGAAGTAATAGATTTGCACCAATATAATTCCACTAGCATCAGTGGATTTTTTCCTGTTGCTGTCTGCCAGTGAGACAATTATCAGCCCCAAGCATCTTTGCCTTTTCACTTTCTTACAAACCAAGCAGCTGGCACCATGCCTATCCTTGAATGCATTTTATATCACTGTTGCCATGGGGAGCTCAAGCCCACTGCCATTGTGTCCCTGAGCAAATACTGGAAACAAAGAAGAGGGAGCTTGACAAATAGATTAAGGTACCTCTTTGCTCCTCTGTCCCACCTCAGCATGCTCCTTGAACTCAGACCCCTTAGCAGTCATATATACACTTGAGGCCAGTTTTAGAAGTGGATAGCACCATACCTGGACCAGATCTTCAGATACACTGAGGATTATTTCAGGCATTTCCAGTAGCCCTAATACTAACTACTCATGGGGCAGATTTTCAGGCCATTGGGACAGGCCTGAAAATCTGGGGCAGGCCTGTGCAGCTGGTGAAGAAGAAAGAGAAGGGAGCATGTATAAAGCACAGAAATACTGCCTTAGCCTCATGTTGCCTATATAAGCACAACTGGACACATGCTTCAGTCTTTCTCTATCCTTTCAGAGCACCTGGCGATTAAATAAAGCCCTGGATCTACTCTTTCCTCTTCTTCTACACTAGCCCATGAAGCAAGTCAAGAAGAGGGGTCAAGGTGGGACTTGAAATGGGAGCAAACAGCTGAACCAGCAGCAATCCCTGCATGCCTACAACAGCTCTCCAGGGCTTCAAGTCCTCAGCCTACCCTTGCAGCAGAGCAGAGTGGGGCTGTGTTGCCCATGGGCTACTCATAATGCCTTCCATATGCGCTCCACAGCAGCAACAGGAAAGCATAGAAAATTCCAGTGCCAGCCTGTCCTGTTAAGCCAAAGCAATTACAAATTCTTACTATGTGTAAGTGTCCTTGAAAACTGACTTAGCATTTTGTTTACTGTTAGTCTCATCCTCCTGCCCTGTGGGATCTTTTTCTTCCTCTGCTACAAATTTTGTTGGGAAACAGTCTTCTTGGAATTTCTTTAAACAACAGTGTGCCAGCCAATAGAGATGAGTGAGGTAGTCAGGATGGTAAGTCTCTTGAATGACAAATGACTCACAGGGAATAACCTATGAAAAGTACTATCTTCTTTAATGTCTGAAAACATGTTTGGGCTCTGTCCTTCAATCAATATGTTTATTCCCTCTATGTGTTCAGTCTTCTGTTGATTTTATTAAAAACATATTCTTACTTTAATTTTAATAATCGTGCACAACTTCAAAGGGAATGGTAAAAGCAGCATTCCATGTCTCCTCATATCAGCATGACAGTGAAATCTATATAAAACTACTGAATCTATAAAAGGCAGATATCCTGCTATTTCCATTTCCACTGGTTTCAACAGTTAGATACAGATATTCCAGAAGAGGCAAATAGCCTGGTTGTTTTTATTTTTAGTGTTGTCAGAACGAGGAATAACTGCCCTTGTTCTTATGGACAAAGCTAAATTTCCAGTACTGAAATTTAGAACATGTTTTCTTCTTGATAAAATTAGTGTCTGTAAGTCATAAAGGTTACAGCAATAGTTAAGTGTACTGGCCCTTGCAATGTAAAATGAGTCCTGAAAGGAGTCATTTCAGGGTACAGCATCAGTGCAAATTATTTTTACATGTTGCTATTTATAGGAATAGGTAGAATCTGGTTCTCACCGAACTTTTTATTCCTACCTCGTCCTTACATATGAGTTCAAATTTCTTATGAGAAGATAATAATGGTTCTAAAAGCCATTATAGGATGAGTATGCATTTCACTAATATCTCAATAACAGTTTAACACAGAGAAGGAAACACTAATTCATCTTGGTTGCAGCTAGTACTACACAGTTTTGTCATGTATTTGGAGCAGATTCAGATAACTTTTAGTTGATTCACAGGCAGCCTGGCTGACTTCAGTCAGAAGTCAGCATGCTTGATGTGTATCAGTTTATAATGAAAAAAGCCAGATGAGGTTGATGTTGTATCTCAGATTAGAAGTACTACAGGTACACCAGAACTGGCCTGACAAGTGTTTAATGGCAATTACTCCTTTTTTCTCTCTGCAGTACGAAGTTTCAACTTATTTTTAGTACATAGGTTTTGCCCAAAATTACTGCCCACAATTAACTGACAGTCGCTTCAGATCTAATTCTGAGGCTACAAAAGTAAATTGAAAGTTACCCACAGAAAATTTGGTTAAGGTTTCATTCACATCAGACTCTGCCAGCCATCATGAACATTAACTTTGCCCTTCAACAAACTGGCACAGGAAAACCTGAGGGCAAACATTTTGCTTTTGTGTGTTGATAAGAGCATATTTGGCATACTGGAGTCACAGGAGGGACATTGTGAGCACATGTAATCTTTTCTGTTGTAGGCCAGATTTTTTGTCCCTTAGTCAACCAGATGTTTCATTTAAGCAACTATGAATTCTATCTCTGCCTCTGAGAAAATGAGGAGTATAGTTAATAAGTCAATAACTTAATCTGACTTTATACAAGCCAATAAAACAACACAGCTTACTATCTTAGATAGTGTATGTTTCATTACTCAGTGACTTAAGTTTCAAGCTTTAGCCACTAGTAATGGCATTGTCCCATGCACCTGGAATAATATGGTATGGTCTTGCTGTGTAAGACACACCTTCCCTCTACATTAATTGTATTTGAACCCAGTGGGGCAGCAGAAAAGGAGTTTCGTCCTCCAAAGATACTTCCTTTGGCATTGCCCTTCTGCCAAACAATGCTTCTGTGGAGCAGGCTTACAAAACACATGCAGCTTTAATAAAGAATAAGGGAAAGTAAACAAGTCTTACCAGTGCCAGCACAGGTACTGCAGAGCATGCCCTAATGCTTCTTCAGAAGCCAGAGGAGGGACAAGTGAGAGTCTGCTGTAAAGCAGCTCTCCTATCTCAGCTTTACAACTCTGGAAAACTCTCACAGCTGTCCTGTTTCTAAAGGAGGGAGGACAAACATTTGCCTAACATGACTGATATTTTCATAATCCCCACCCATGGATACCCAACCTCCCTGATTTTCAAATATGCTTTGCCTACTCCATACCATGTAAGGATTTTTAAGAACAGACAAGGTCAGGAAGCTTTGTTGAAAAATGATGTGAGAAGTGGATGTGACACAGAATTTGGGGCCTTTGACAATTATTTTTAGTGTTGCCATCCTGCTGATTGCAGCCATCCTCACTGCACACAGACATACATGGATGCAAAACACTCTGGGCAATCCTGCGGGGTAAGGCAGAGACAGAGTGGGAAGAGGTCCTAATGACATCCAAAACTGGATTGCCAGTTTATGGCATCTTCTACAGGTGTGAAGCACCAGATGTCTGCAAGAAGCCAGCCTATCCAATTGTCAGTCAGGTGCTCAGGGATGGTGGTGATCACAGAGTTTATCAGAACAAATCCTTATGCCTTTACGACTCATGGAAACAGCACAAAGTTCTCTCAAACATCAATCTCAATACAAAAACAAGATTTTTCAGAAATTAGGTGGGCAAACAAA
Source organism: Melozone crissalis (assembly GCF_028551555.1). Classification (NCBI taxonomy): domain Eukaryota; kingdom Metazoa; phylum Chordata; class Aves; order Passeriformes; family Passerellidae; genus Melozone; species Melozone crissalis. The sequence goes on along the minus strand of NW_026535794.1, from coordinate 55,868,858 downwards.
GAAAAAACCACAAACTCAGCACTGGAAAACTAATGAAAATTACACAGCCAAAGTCTACAAAACTGCTCTGGTCAGACTTGGAAAAAACCAAACAGACAGACAAACAATCCAAGCTCATAAAGCTGCTCTCAGCAAGCTGGACTCAGCCCTTCTGCAACAGATTATTTTTTGTCAACTTTTTTTGGATAATATTTTAAATTTTCCTTCCCAATCTCCTGTTAAAAATCCCTAAAACAACGACATGACAGCAACAACAACTCAACTTCTTTCTCAGAGATTTAAAACCACAAATATCTTCTGTACAAAGAAAGTTTGGTTGATGGTCTGTGACACGGGAGAGAAACTATTCCTGTCAGAGCTACTTTGAAATACTAGGCAAAAAAAAGAGAACGTTTTTCAAGGAACAGCCATTAATAAGGAGCTATTGTCATGTATGCATGCGCCTGCTCTTCTATGGGTGCATATGGGGAATGTACTAAATTAGAAGAAAGTGTTGAAAGTCTATTTTTCCAGCATTCTCTGTGAACTTAGCAAGAAACATGCTAAAGAACAAATCTGGATGGTGAAAAACTAATACAACTTCTCTTGCAAACCAGGGCAAAAATACATCAATCTGTGCTCTTGCCATGCCTCTTCTGCTACCTTTTTTGTCACACAGGACCCTCAAAGTTGAAGTGCTAAAACCAATTTGTGAAAACAGCATTTAAATGACAGGAATTTCCCTGTCCTCTGACAGCATTTTCCCTAGAGATATCTGGCTGGTTAGCAAGTTTCTGAAGAATTTTCTTTCCCCAGCAAAAAACAGGGGTATGTTGAAATTGAGAATCTTCTGAGACTGAAGCTTTCACAAACTGGGATTTTTTTAATGTGCTTTTTCTTTTTTTAATTGTCTATAAACAAACATCTAGTATTTTCACATTGCATTTTACCACTCTGCTACTATGATACAACTGGCAAACACTGCTCAGCAACTACAAGAAGTGGGTACCCCCCCATTTTTTCTTTATTACTTTCAGATATTTATTAATAACAGAAGTGGATGCATATTTTCATAGAAAATAGTGAGCTAGAAAATGGTACCGTAACTTTAGGAATTTAGGTGATTCCAGAATTCAGATAATGTTTTCAAAACAGACATAATCTAGGAAATCTACAAGGCCATAATTTTCTATTTCTCCATGCCTGCCAAAAAATTAGTACCATGGTCCTTGCAAAGTTTGTTGGCTGTTATCTTTCCCTAAGTTCCATTCATAGGAAGAGATGGAAAAATTACAAATTTTATAAACACAAGTCAGATCACAAATCTTTTGGATCCTGTAGAAAGATTATAAACAATCTATTAGTAAACACAGAATGATGATTGTCTTCCAAATCAAATCTATCTTCCATACACATTATTCTAGTATCACTTACATGATTTAATTTTATCCTTACAGGAATCTGCTCATTATAAGGAGAGGATGAAGCCAGAATGATGCCACAGGCAAAATGCTTTATATAAAAACAAGTACTTTGGAGTCACCGTCTTTTCTTTAGTTTTTCAGCAGTTGGGACAACCTCAGTAGTATTTCTTGGGCATATATATTTCTGGTACTGAAGACAGGTGATACTCTTCTAACATACAGCAACTCTGAAATATTCCAGTTCCTCGTAGAGGATTACTGTAAAAAAGTAATGAGGAAGTAGTGCAAAAGCATTTGGACACAAATGTTTATGAAAAGACAAAAATAATTATTATTTGAATAGATGTGCAAATTTCCACCAGCAGAGGTCTTTTTCACTCTAGAATGAGTTAAGGAATTCATAAAAGGCTGTCTTTTTTCCTAAGGGAATATGTTAAAACAGTCCAAATCTCTGAAGTATTCATTATCAAAGCAATCTTGGGTGGGATATCAACAAAAACTCTGTTATCACATTTTTTATATATATGGGATTGATAAATTTAAGTGACCCTGCTGGCTTAAATATTTTTTCCTGAACATTTATATTTGTTAGGAAAAAGCTTGCCTATGCAACACTAAAACTTGATATAAGTATTAGTAAAAATGCAGTGGGCAAATGCGAACAACCTGTTTTCTCCTTTTTTTTCTCACGTCTACCAGCATCAGCTGTGACTCCCTTCCCAAAAAGACAAATCCCATCCTCATATAACTTCCCTGGCGGCATGGCTGCCATTGAGGGGCGTCTCTAACAACCAGACTGTGTTCTCGAGGATATGCATGCATATAATTCGTCTGAAGATCAAATTATGAGCTAATACATATTGACGTTTGAGAAAAGTAGCTCCTTTTATGTTTTTAGCTTTAACAACAGTAAAAGCTCTTTAGGAAATGATCTGGAACTAAACAAAAAAAAGTTAAAATTTAAGAAATATCTCTTAGGCACAACTATGGCATGAACATGAGAGAATGTTGAACTGTTGTACTGTAAAAAATTAGAAATACAAATGGAGAGAAATGGGTTACAATGATTCAGGTAAGTGGACATGTATGGGAGGAGGGTTGATAGTAGCTATTCCTCATATAATCATACTGGGAAACATACATATGCTGGTTATCAGGGAGATCTGATTTTTGGATTGTCTTCTTAACTTATGGGTGAAATATGCTTAGAGAAACATTTCCCTCTACATTGTCAAACTGCCATTAAAATACAAGCACTCACTGACCAAACTCTACTAATTAGTTCTTCCCTTTACTGAAAATACAATTTTCCGATCTGGATATATTGTGCTATCTGCTGATGAAATACAGTATAAAACCAGTACTGTTTATAAGTGTTTATCATCTGCAACATCACATTATTTTTTCCCACACCCCAGTAGAGGTGAGGATTCAGCTGCACTAGACATTGTGTCCATAAGCACACACTGTCTTCTAAGCGTGTAGAAAAAATTTCTACATCAGTTCAAGTAATTCCTAGCAATGCAAGGAGCATCATTTTATACTTCATTTGTAGTTCTAGCACATTTTTCTCGCAAGATACATCCTAAACAGAGAGATCAATTGTCCTTCTCTTTCACACTTTATTTTTGTAGACTTCCTACCCCAAAACCTACCACGAGACTATATCATGTATATGAAACTACAGATACAGAATCCTAGAATAATTTAGGTTGGAAAACACCTTTAAGGTCATTGATTCTAACTTTATTTATGTACCTATGTAACATTTGTCTTTATAGTAGTATAATGCAGTTAAAAGCAACTTAGAGGAAAAACACTATGGTATTTTTATTTTGGATCCAGGGTACGTGTGGCTCTCCCACACTTGAAAGAGACCAGCTGGATATGCTACCTTGTCTGTCCGGTGTTCTGAGAAGGACAATATATTGGACAGGTGGTGTCCTGTACAATAACACACTCAGCAAAGACAGCCTTGAGTTTGATTCAAAGCACCTGGAAAGACAACAGGAAAACTTTGACTGGACCCAGCAACAAGGATATCAAGGGACAGATTTTGTTTATAAGTGCCGTAAAGACAGTTACTGGAAACAACATGAAAGATGGAGGAAAGGATGTGAAATTTCCCTTCTAAGTCTGAAAACAATATCCCTATTTCCCCTTGGTTTACACCAAGGACTGAAAGGGGAGTTGAAGAAGATTGAGTACTTTGCCTGCTAATCAATGCAAAGATATATTTTTCTGTTCCCCAATTTCATTATTTTTATTTCATCGAGTTTGGGGTTTTTTAAGATTGCCAGATGTCACAGTTTTACTGGGACAATCCTGGTTTTTAAAGCACATCCCATCTGCTCTTGAAAATACTTCTGTTCATTGCTGTCTTGTTGATTGTGTACTTTTAGAGCAGCCAGCCAACACAGGACTGCAGGAGAGAGGCTGATAAATTATTATAACATTATAAAAAGCTGTACATGTTCCCGCAATACTGAAAATTCATTATTTAGGGACACTTTTTCACAAAATGTAGATGGTCACCATGACACACAAGAAATTGTGTTTTCCCACCATTAGAGCCACTGTTGCTCAGACATTGCCCCTTAATGTGCATACATTTCAAACTGGAAGCCATAGTCTATCCTTTTAGGGTATGTGAGCTCCAGTCACAGAGGGACCTCTGGACTTTTGGATGGTGCAGCCAAGAAAGGATATTCTCTAAACAGTTTGGAAGGAGGACATAGCAGGAAAACCTCAAACCAGGAGCCAGACTGCGTGCAGGAGCAGTGGAGATGAGCAGCAGTGAGAGTGCTGCATCCCCCACCCAGGAAATCCCACAAGGGAAGGTTACAGGTTGATAAAGCTAAATCCAGATAAAATGGAAGCTCACTCCTAGAGTTTGAGCTCTAGATCTACTATGCATTATTAGGCATCTAGATCCCATTAATGTATTACATTATAAACTGTGTATCACAGTAGCTCCAGCTACTGAAGTCAGGGGAAATCTTTAAGAATCAAAGCTGTTCATTTAATGAGTTTGCAAAAGACTTCACAACATCTATCGCAGGTTGGGCTGAAACTAAATGAATAAAAGTTCGTTCAGTTAAGCAGCGTCTTTATTCGATTTTTTTCTCTAGTGTGTGGGGAGTCAGAAGGAGAAAAAAAATCGATTGTTTTCACTCATCCATCAATAAAAATATTTTAACTTTAAGAATTAGAAGTATGATAAATATATTTGAGCTAGTACATATAAAGTACACTTATGGATTTATAAACAAAATTCAAACTTCATTTTGCAAAGAACAGCATACAGGAGTACACAGTTTCTCATGGGAGAGAGGATTTACATAGTGATAAGGGTTCAAATCAAGGGAGAATAGAATTCTAAAAAGGTAAAAGTTGCTTACATAAAATCTTGTGGAGACCCTGAGAAGCATTCCCTGGGTTAGGGAGACACAAGAAGTTTCCCCCAAAAGCTGTTATACCCCATTGGCTCCTTCTCTTGCTCCTATGTCCCTCAGCTACTCCCTCCCTATTCTCCCATTGGCCCTCATCTTTGCACTGCCCCAATATCCCTGTTCAGCCCCTACCTCTTGATAGACAAAAACCTGGACTCTCCCCAAGAGTTGCCCCCTTGGACCCTGAACATCTTACTGTGTGGCTGAATTAAACATCTGTGGATATTAAGCAAAGGCCCTTTTTGCTTCCTTACCTTGGACTTTACTAGCAGCTAGTTTGGCTGCTACAAAATCTAAATAGAAGATTATGTCCATGAAACTCAGAGGCCTAGAATAGGACTCATTTGTCCAAATGACTAATATCAATGGGAGCTATCTTCACCAAACTCACCAGAAAGCAGGAATGAGATGGGATGCATTCCACTCCTTTTTTTAGAGTTTAGAAAGCTGCCATATCTGCCCAATATTTACTGACTGTAACAAAACAGAATATTTAGTACTAACAACATATTTACTTTAGAGCACAGCAGAATCATAAGAGACTAGTAATGCTTGGATACAGTAATTTACTTAAAATAGTAAAACAGTAATTTACTTAAAATACTTATTTGGTACAGAAACCATTTTGAAGGGCTGGAGTACTGAAATGAGAGTATGATTCTCTGGCTTTCTTCTGGGATAGAAAAATCTAGCACAAGAAAAATACTATTTTTTCCCATTGTGTTTCTAACCTATGAGAGGAAACTCTAAAAATGTTCATCCTGACTTTCCAGCTCTGTCTACAACAGTCAGTTGTCTCACCAGTCAATACAGTCGTTCTGCTTCCTCTTCCTCATGATAAATGTCTTGTCCCTAAACACAAGCTCACTGGAGCAGAAGAAAACTGGGTTTTTTCTTGCACTGCAAGGTCCAGCTCACAGGCAGGTACTTCAAGAGCTATCCCTCACTCTGCTGCAACGCTCCTCTAAGCACAGCCCATGACACCTCCATATCTCTTTCAACACTGAAGTAGCATGGCCTGGCCATGTCTGAGCTTGTTCACAGTTGCAGCAAGTATTTCAGTTAAGTCATATAGCAACTCCAGAAGTAACCTTGTTGTCCCTAAAAGCAAGATTTATCACCCAGTCTGCAGTATGCCAATCTCATACACAAAGCTGAAGTATTTGTTTATTTTTTGCTCAATGATTGGTGCTAAGTGGTAAATCCACAAAGACAGCACATTAATTTCTCAAAACTTTAGGTATACAGTTTAGCAATAAAGGAATCATGGTATACTAGTTGCAAATTACCTAGTTTTCTTGTTAATTAGTATTCTTCCTTCTATTGATTAAATGATTCTCTTGATTCTCATTCTTATTACCCTGCTTGATAAGTCATTCTCTTGAGCCCATGAGTTTCTTGAGTCAGTGGTCACAATCTCACCCTGCTGGAATTACCTATTAACTAGCTGGGGCTAGTTAGTGCAGTTACTGAGTTGGTTTTTTACTTTTTTCTTATCTGTGCCAAATGTCTTTGAGGTCTGTCCACTATCAGTAGCATATTTTTTTTTACCAAACTCTGCTGTAAAGCCCTAGACCTGAAAAAACTAAGCAATACGATCTTCTCCCCCGCACGCCCCCACCCCATTTTGAGGCTATGAGGCCAAGTTTTTGATTCACTGGTAAGTCAAGACCCTATTTTACAGCCCAATTTACTTTCTTTGTAACTGTCTGAGTACATTATTAACCATGTCTGATTCTTGAGATATCAACAGTGTCACCATTTACACAAAAGATTTTCAGAAACTCTCTGTCTTCTGCATCCTATGTTTATGCAAGGACGCCAGCAGTTTTTCATTTGGCATTTGTTCTATCTGTGTTTAAAAGACTCTAAAGTTACAAAGATGCACAGATACAATTTTAGGTACATGGAGTGGAGCGGCAAAAACAAAATTTATTTTAAATTTTCAAGTCTCAACATGGTTATTTTGTTGTTTTCATGAAAGATAGGAAAGGCACTTTCCCTCAGTAAACAATCTTGAGTGTCACTCATAAGTGGTTAACCTATCTGCAAATAAAAAACCTACACCTGGTGTTTATATAAAGCTACTCTGGTTTTGGCATCTCTGTCTTTTCCTACTGGGTGAAATACACATTTTTGTCCTAATATGTGCCTGCTGAAGAGTAGTAGATAAGTATGGATAAATACTATAGTTCAGGTATGCTGAATCTGCTGCTTCCAGGATGTGTACCACATACACTCTTGTGATTTTTACCACAAAGACTGTCTGCACACATGCAATGTATGTGAAGTCCTCCCAATACTGTCCACTTCACATCACATGTGTAAGAATTTCTGTCAAGAAAACATGCTAGACTCACTCTTCTTATAAAATGAAGTTCCCACAGTTTGATGCCTGTGAACGATCCCTCACGTCAGTTCAGCACTTCACTCCATGGTTAGATGTGTAATTTAAATACCAAAGGAAATGCATTTTTTGTATCAGAACTTTTGTCATTGCTTAGTCCAATCTAGATACAGAGAGATCAAGCAAAGTGTGAAAATTCATTAATTCCAGAGACCAAAGAGCATAAACAGTAGATCTCTAGACAATAGACAACTGTTCCAAAAAGTAGCGCATCATTAGAGTATTTATGTTCTGCATGTGGGTTAAAAAGCAGACAAGATAGAGCTGTTAAAAATAGGTTATAAACTGTTGTAAAATAGTTGCTAATTGTTAAGCATGTACTGTTAGTTTGGTTGTTATTTTGTAGAAGAGGTTAAAAGGATAGGTGTAAGAAATAAGGTACTCAACGTACCATAATGGACCTGTGTGCGCCACCCCCCATGCAAAACGAGCCAGCCTGGACAGAGCTGTAATGGGCCAATCAACGGCCTTAAACCTTCATGCAAATGAAGGATTCAAAAAGAAACCAATCCAGAGGGACAAAAAACAGGATAAAAATGTTGCATCTGACCCACTCAATGTGTGCTGCTCCACTTGGAACATTGGGGACATCGTTGCTGAAGAAGACCCAGCGCTGGCGCTGCAGCATCCTCGACGGGAATGCTCATGCTCAGTATGCAGGCCCCCATGCTTTAGGCCTTTCTATTGTAATAAATGCTGAAATCACTTTTAGTACCAGGAGTCTGGTCCCATTTTTAACAGAACCAAAGACAAATCTGCCTACAGGATTAATTAATTCCAAAAACGAAAAACAATACTGTTAAATAAGAAATTATGCAAATTTTTAATTAAACATGAAACAAATCAATCACATACCTTTGGGAAAGTAGAAAAAAATCAAATACAATCTTTTAACTTTCTTAGCCTAATTTTCTCTAATTGTTATCAAGACAGGAAGTACCAGCATAAAAATATAAAATAAGAAAACATTATTAAAAGTATTCTTGTGCTGACAGGCATTGTGAAACCCCTAATTACTCAAAACTATTCTAAAGATGTGTTTAAGTGTTTTATGTGTTTGATATACAGTCATCTATTTTTCTAACAAGATTAAACAGAATAAAAAAAGAGGGAATGAAGTGTTGTCTCAAGTCCTATATTGCACATCTTGTACTACAGAAGCCATACAGGCAGGGGTTTTGACAGACCCTGGTGCCAGGCCTGGATCCAGATGGAGTACAGAAAGAAAAGAGAGAAAACATGACTATTACCCCAGCCTGAGCTCCTGCTGGCAACACCCAAATTATTCAGTGGATAAAAACACAAAGCAGACTCACTCTCCCTTGCTTCCTAAGAAATGCTAAAGATGAAGAGGTTCCTGGCCTCACAGACTTTTCACTACCAGGGAGGCACTGGAGCCCACTAAAATGATTCTCTCAGGCTGCCTGCCTCATTTTGGCTCCTGTGCTCTGGCATGGTCTTACATGGCTTTGAGACTCTTCCACTTCTTGACCCCTGCTCTGATGTTGCATCCCAATTGCAGAAGGGACAATTGTGCCAGTTGCCTGCGTGCTTTGATCTCCTTTCGCTTTTGGCACATGCACCAGGAGTGGCTGCACCCTGCCTTAGCTGTGGGCAGGCAGGATCGCGGTTCAGCCACTGGCCGGGATCCCAGACTGGCAGAAGCAGCCAATAAATGCAGACCCACATCGAAGGATCGAAGCAAAGGAAAAAGGAAGGACTCTGCTTGCTTCTCCGAGCTGCCTTTATTCTTTCCCACAGTGGAAGCGGGGCCGAGGCTACAACGCCATGCGGAAGCGGGGCAGGTAACACACCACTGCATGGGTCCAAGACCATCTAATGATTCAAGGGCTAGATAGGAGGGGTTGCAGGGGGACAAATGTAAACATAAAATGGAGCGGGAAAGGTACATACCAATGACAGAAGGGAAATATCATAACTGACAGCAAATCTTCTGGATAAATGGGTGTAACAAATTATGACAGACAGGCTGCAGGGGCAGGATTTTGGAGGACAGACAGGGAAGAATCTGGAATTATCATAACTGCCACGGAAAAAAGGCGGGAAGACAGGTGGAGGCAGAGACTAAACATATAATCTTTGAAACTCCACTGTCACAATCAGGGAGAGACTAAATATAATCTTCAAACCCCCACTTCTACAATTCTCCCTTTTTTGTTTAATTTTTATGATAGCATTGAGGAGATGATGTTAGTGGCAGTTAATTAAACTTTAGATTCTTCCCACCATCGCTGAGGCGGAGAAGGTTTTTGGCTAGAGCTGGTAACAATTTTAACAAACAGTTTTTTACAAACACCACTAACAACAGAAATTAAAAACATAATTAAAACAACTAAAAAAATGTCTTTGATCACAGATGACATCCATCCGGACAAACCCTATTCTTTAAAGATGTTAGAAAACCAGTCTCCACTGTCCTCTTTTATCTTTTGCACAAGATAAATCTTTTGCCTTGATCTTATTGATTGAGGCGTGGAAGCTTTGGCTTTTGTCAGTGATGTTGAAGCAATACAGTCCCTCAAACTCTTGGCACCTGTGCCCATGAGCCATCAATAAAAAAATCAATGGCTGCCTGATTTTGTAAAGTCACTTTCCTAGTCTCCTCCTCTTCTTCCAGGAGGTCGCTGATCACTGTCGATGTTAAGTTGGCCTGTTTTTTGAGCACTTGAGATGTCCCAATTTCCCAAGTGTTTTGGCAGCTGCTACCCACAGCAAAATATAGACACAGCTGTCTTTGTTGGTTTGGACCAGTTTTCTAATTGCAGTTTTAATCTAATTGTATTGTGCTACGTTTAACTTCTTGAGGGGCTGAATTATTTAATTTAGATTTCCAATTAACAATTTGGGTCTGGTCGGGGATAAACAGGGACAGCTGACCAAGAGTACAAGGACCTCCTTTAAGACAAGAGGGGATCCCCGCCCAGGCTCTTTGCCCAAAAACAAAAAAAAATTCCTTTTGGGAGTTTCAGGGGTGGAAGGTGCCCACTGGAATAGGTGAGAGGTAGCTGGATAATAGATTTACACCATGAGGCTACTTGAAATTCTTAAGGTAAATCTTAACAGAAATAAAAGTTTCAGGGTGAAAACAGGGCTTATAAGGGAAATGAATGCAAAAAGGGAGTATCATCAAACCTAACAACTCAAACTCTATGGGCTCTTTTTCCATTTGGGGCAAAGTAGAGGACTATTTGTTCCACAAAACTAAAGGATTGTTAATAGGGAGGTATTGTTTGAGATTCAAGGGAGGGTTTTGGTTTGTATTTTTTACAAGGGAGCAGAAATGTGAAGGGTACTGATCTAATGAAAGTGGGACCCCTACTAGGTAGGTCAACATTGGGTCATCAGCTTAGGCCATTGATAGACATAGATGGTCTCACTGCAGCACACGAGCAAGGGTTACCCAAACATTTTGCCTCGGCTGAGGGACAATCCACACCTTGAAAATCTGGGACTGGAGGAACACCAGGAGTAATGCGATCAGCTGTTTCTATATATTGTCTGGTATGGATGTCACTTGAACATAAAAGAAGAAAAACACATTAGCGAAACTTAACAATAACTTCTGCCAGAAAATAAAGAAAAGAAATATGGGAGTTCTGAGTTTTCTTGTGCTTTTATCTTCTTTCTGTTGGAGGCTACAGAAACATCGGCTGGGTCCTCCAATGGTGATGGGGTGATATTTTATCGGTCTTGTTCGCAACTATCTTCTCTGAGCTCTGCCCCATTTATGTCTTTGCGCGGGGCAGTGTTGCACTCATGTGCTAGTTTTTTTGTTGGCCATTCTGTTCATGCTCTTTCTTCTCCCCTTCTTGGTGGAAGCAGGGGGGCTTTCCCCAGATAGGGACAGTCCCTTACAAAATGTCCCTTCTGCTTGCAGGGAAAGCAGGGATGTAGTCTTGACACTCGTGGTGAGGTGGGAGGTAGCTGAGCATCTGCTATGGCTGCGGAGACTATTTTTGGTGCTTCTACTTGAGAAATTCTCACTTTTCTGGTACATTCTTCTATAGTTAAGTCTAGCAATGGTGTTGGTGATGAAAGAAGGCTGAGAATGACTGTCTTGCAGTCTTCATTCGCACCTTTGGTTACAATGTCTATAATTATATCATCTTGGGCTTCAGATCTAGGAATTCTCCTTTTTACAACTTCTCTGACTTTGTCTACAAAATCTAGAAATGCTTCACCAGAGGGAGATACAGGTGGCAAAGCCAGGGTAATTTGAGGATGAGAAGAGCCAGAAAACAATTGAGGGTCTTCGGACAGGGGAAGGGAGCAAGGGAGAAAGGGATTATGGGAAGAAGAAGAACCACAAGATGGGGACCAAGCCATGTGGTGTTCACCATTTTGTGACTCTGGGTAAGGTGAGGAATCCGGGAGATGACCTACAGGTTTTTCTACGGGTAAAGGAGGCGAGGTATTAGGGTCTAGGGAAGGAGCTCTGACAGGGTGATCAGTCCTGCCAGAGCCAGATGGGAACCAGGGAAGATGTGGGGAGCTATGGAGACCCACAATGTGGGGAGGGCTGTACACCTGCTGCAGGTGGTTTGCCCCTCTCAGCTCACTCAATTTGGAAAGCTGGGGGTCAGTAACAAGGGGAAGTGGAGCAGGGGTTTCAGGAGAAACTGGGGAAGATTTATTTGGATTTTCTTTCACTTTCTTTTCTATTTCCAATGTGATAGTTTTCAATTTTATTAAGAGAACATAAAAATCATTTTTTGATTCACCATCTATCATTGCATCTTCTCCAAGTTTAATTCTGATCTTATCCCAAAATCTTAGTGTTTTTACGTCATCAGGGGTAGTAGTTGGAAAATGAAAAAAATCCACTCAACAAATCTCTTAACTTTTCCCTTTGATAAACAAAATTCCCCCCCACCAGGGAACCCATAACTTGGTCATAAATTTCCTTCTCCCTAGCAGACAGTCTTGCACCCATTGTGACTGAGATGATCTGCTAGGTTCTTTCCCACCTACTGTCTGAGGTAAGACGAAAACTAAAGGAAAAACACCTGAGAATTGCCAGCGGGGGGCGGGGGGGGGGGGGGTTTAATGTTGCACACTATATGCCCCCTAATCTGCGGGAGTGCCCCCCACCCAAAATCCAGAATACCCCAGCTGGGTCCTTCCCGAACCCTGGAATACTCACAAAACCAAAGATTCTTAGAAACAAAAGTCTCGGAGGTGGTCTCCGATCCAGGGGAAAGTTCCTCTCACGTCTGGAACCGGAATGGAGGGGGTTAACTTTCCTGCCCACTGGGAGCTGCATCAACCAAAACGTGCACAACTTCACCGGTGGCACTTGACGGTCCATGAACTTCACTTCACAAGGGCATCCATGCACCCTAGAGACAGTTCTTTCAGTGGGGTCTTGCTCATGCTGCTCCCATGGTGAGTGCCAAGCTGACATTGCATCCTGGTCTCAGGAGGGATGATTGTGACAGTTTGCCCTTGTTCTTTGATCTCCTTTTGCTTTCGGCATGTGCACCAGGGGTGGCTGCGCCCCGCCTTAGCTGTGGGCAGGCAGGATCGTGGTTCGGCCACTGGCTGGGATCCCAGACTGCCAGGAGTGGCCGATAAATGCAGACCCACATCGTAGGATTAGAGCAAAGGAAAAAGGAAGGACTCTTTGCTTGCTTCTCCAAGCTACCTTTATTCTTTCCCACGGCAGGAGTGGCGCCGAGGCTACAACGCCATGCGGAAGCGGGGCAGGTGACGCAGCACTGCAAAGGAGCGGTAGCACCGCACAGGCAGTGCCACGTGGCAGCGCCATGCAGGAGTGGTACCAAGGCTGATGCAGCACTGGCTCTAAGAGGGAGCAGCAGCAAAGAGCGGGAAACAAAAAAAAAACCAGCGGCTTTTATGAAGGAGATTCCCAGAAGGAGACCATCTAATGAATCGAGGGCTAGACAGGAGGGGTCACAGGGGGACAAATGTAAGCATAAAATGGAGCGGGAAAGGTACATACCAATGACAGAAGGGAAATATCATAACTGACAGCAAATCTTCTGGATAAATGGGTGTAACAAATTATGACAGACAGGCTGCAGGGGCAAGATTTTGGAGGATAGACAGGGAAGAATCTGGAATTATCATAACTGCCATGGAAAAAAGGCGGGAAGACAGGTGGAGGCAGAGACGAAACAGATAATCTTCCAAACCCCACTGCCACAATCAGGGAGAGACTAAATATTATCTTCAAACCCCCCACTGCCACACTGCTCTTTTACTCCTGCTATAGGAAAAAAAACCTGACTTTTTCTTTACTTTTTCTTCTTTTGCAAAACACCCTCAGCTGGTAGTATGAGCACAGAAGATACCTGAAAACTGCCCCAAGCATTTGCTGTGAAGATGCTAATCTAAATCCACTTAGTCAGTTTTCTGCTTGGTTTTCCAGTGTGCCCATGCTCAGCAAGGCTAATGTCTTCATATAAGGAAATTTTGTGTCTCAGCATAATGATGTCCTATTGTCTTGTTTTGAAAGACAGGTACCTGCCAAGGAAAGTGGGAACCTCTCTTGGAATGGAGAATATGGCCCCTTTCCCTCTGGACTGTTCCTGCTCTTTAATTCCTCCTTTGTTGTAGTTACGCTGGCGGCAGAGACACTGGTGGCTCCCAGCAGGCAGAGCAGGTGCAATGATTCCCCCGCGGCTGCAGGGGGCACTGTGGTGCGAGCTTGGAGACCATGCTGTTAATGGCAGCTTAGCTGAGACGGGAAGTCGCGGGCGGCAGCTGGTCGTGATTGCAGAGCTACCGCACAGAAGTGGCCCATATGGGGACACCCCCCCTCCCCCCCCCAAAGCATCTGGGAAAGAATAAAAGATTTGCAGGGCACGAAGATCACAGCAGACCAAGATCTTGGAGTCCAACACACAGGAGTGGCCATGGCAACATGCTTCGGGTAGAGGGTTTGGCAGGTGTGACAGTGTTCACAGAAGCTCTTGGATGAGGGAAGAAACGAGAATGTTGACTCCATGTTCAGAAGGCTTGATTTATTATTTTATTATATATATATTACATTATAACTATACTAAAAAGAAATAGAGGGAAAGGTTTCTCTCAGAAGCTACCTAAGCTAAGAATAGAAAAGAATGAATAACAAAGATCTGTGTCTCAGACAGAGTCTAAGCTATCTGGTCTGTGGTTGGCCATTAATTGTAAACATTCAAGATGGCCAAATCACAAACACATTTGATGCATTCCACAGCAGCAGATAACCATTGTTTACATTTTGTTGCTGAAACTTCTCAACTTCAGCAGGAAAAATCCAAAGAAAGGATTTTCACAAAAAGATGTCTGCGACAGGCAGGAGCTGACCCCAATGTTCTGGCACCACATGCACTGGTTCTGAGCTCCGAGCAGTCAGGTGGCAGGGAAAACAGCAAACAGCTCCTTCCTCTCCCAAACCTAGAAACCAGACCGACCAAAAACTCAGCCCCAAAATCTCTGGAGTAACCACCTCACCTTATCACTTGCAACCCACTCCAGTCAGGGCCATTTCAATGCAATGTTGCGACACCCAACAACATCTTTTGTGGTATCTGCAGTCATTGTTTCCCAGCAATTCATGGGACAAAATTCCACGAGGGAAAAAAAAAAGGAAGAAGTCCTAACTCCCAACACCTATTTGCACCTTATCTCACAGATAAGATTACACGTTGATATTTTTCAAAATTGTTATTTAAAGTTGTGAGAAAGGACGACTTACTTTTAAAAATTTTAAGAAGGTTTATTGAACCACAACAAGAGACTGAATAAGGAAAAAGGGACAGTACTGGGTGCCTAGCTGCAGCCAGAGGCACACTGCCCACACCAGTTACAATCCTTATATATGCTGTTGACCCCTGGTAAGCCAACCCTCCACACTCATGCCTATGTCACTCTTCCGACCCATCTCCTCCTTTGTCCCGCCTCTCGGAGTCTGTGCAGTCCTTCATGCTTCTGCTTTCCCAATGGCTGGAGATCAACTTTCAACATTACAAAATTCAGATAAAAACCACCAGATCTTGATAGAACTTCTTTCAACCTTATAACACATATTCAACATTCACAAGACCCAACATCATACTATCCATTTATTTCAATCCCCCCTTTTCCATTTTTGTAAGTTATTTGGCTTGAGCAACAATTTTGATTCCTTTGGGGATCCACTCATGCTTTTCATAGATCTGTTTGGCTTATTTGAAGGGGTCCTCTAGTTTGTTCTGCTTCCTCAGCACCATTATTCTTTGTGCCATTCTGGGTATAGCCTATTTTGGGTCCATAGGTGTTGCCACTCTCGGCATACCCTGAATTACTCTTGCGATTAATCAAATGAAACAGGGCATCATAATGGAAGAAATAATAATCCTGCCACTCTACATATGAGGAGGAAGCCTAACTTCTTCCACCACTCCATCCCCAGTATGTTGTCCCACCAGCAGGCCTTTTATATTGATTCCCATTTTTGGACTGGGACATGGGCTATTTTCCTGATATCTTTGGCGATCCCTGTTGTCACCTATTTTCAAACAACAATCAGATGTATTGAACTTCCCACAGACATCCCCTTCTTCTGCTAATAGGCAGTCCAAGGCTAACCTGTTCTGAAATCCAGTGGCCCTTGTTTGTCTTTATTGGTAAGATATTAACTCCAATGCCAAAGCAGTTTTGTTAGTTATTACTTCTTCAAATGCTTGGAGTCTTATGATTTGATTAGCATATAGATCAGAGTTCATTATCCCCAACTTCCATCTTGTGCCCATGTGGTTGGCCCACACATTTCTGATATTCATTTAGGAGGGCATTCCTCATTCCCTGTTTTTGAGATCCTCCAATTAGTTCCTTTTTATCTCTCTTTAAAGCCTCATAAACCAGTACCCTTAAATAATCCCCATCCTTCCCAGGTAAGAGAAAAAAGTCCAGGCTGTATAATTCCCAGAGGACACCTCCCTCTCTACTGGGGAAAAAGGAGGGGTAGTTCTGGGAAAGCTCTCTTCCCACATATCTAGAATAGGCCATCTGGTGTTCTCCAATAGTTGCTATTTCATTGATTGATATATCTC
Source organism: Melozone crissalis (assembly GCF_028551555.1). Lineage (NCBI taxonomy): Eukaryota > Metazoa > Chordata > Aves > Passeriformes > Passerellidae > Melozone > Melozone crissalis. The sequence continues at coordinate 55,852,537 of NW_026535794.1, read as the reverse complement.
CAAAATTTGGATATCTCCAGGATTTCAGCATAAGGATTCTTACCTGGATCATTACACAAGAAGAGTCCAGTTTCATTGTTATATTTGCAATTCTTTATCATCCATTTTTCTCTGGGTCCAATACTCCATTGGTTCTTTTGGAATCCACCATGCAGAAGTCCCATTACTGACTTTTTATCTCTTGCAAAGGGTCCAACCTTGTTAAGAAAATGCTTCCTGATGCACCAGAGACACTCTTCCCCTATTATCACTGAACTTAAGATCCTTCTGGTAAACTCTTCCCTTTTATATTTGTTCGATTACACTTCAACAGGGCCCAAGCTACTGCCCCACCATGGCCATTCCTCCATCATTATGGCTCCCCCACAAACCTAGCAGTTGGTTAGGTTTAACGATCTGCTTATCCTTTCCCCTAAGTCCACAAACAGATTTTTCCCTAATCTAGGGATTCCTATTTCATGTTGAATTTGCCTAAGATTAGATCGCTGTACATGCTTTTTTGTCTTACTTACTACCTGCTCTTTCACCAAATCCTGGGCCCCACCCTCGAGTACAATTGTAAAACAAACCCATCTTTCCCCTTCTGGACATTTACTTTCCAATCGTTGACCACCTTCTCCTAGATTTTCTGCAACCCAATATTTCTGTCCGTTAAGTGTACAAGTTTCTAGTTCGGATGGGTCATAACAGTATCCGTTGATGTGGGTATGGACTGTGAAAAAAGAACCTAGAATTTTTATTAGGTAAAGTGATTGGTAAGTTTTGTAACAAGAATTTTGTTTGGTTCCAGGAAGGAAAAGACAACTAAGGAGTAATAGACAAAAAGGAAATGACAGAGGTCTGATATGGCTTTTACCCCCACCTACCATGCCTATGGGGTTGCTACCCATGAAAGGTTTATACAATCTTCTGGGTGGCGAGTGTGGGGGCCAACCCAGTGTTGTGTTGTTGTGTGGTATTCACATACTCTTTGAACAGAGAGAGACATAATTGTCTCTCCCAGGATTTTTCCTGGGGAAGGCAGTGAGAAAGCTCAGAGAGAGAAGAGAAAACAGTTCTTATCTGTATTTGCTGCTCCTGTTGTTTGGCACATGTGGAAGGTGTTATGGAGATTGTTTACTGAAGAGTTTGTTAACTGGACTCTGGTGATGGTTGTTTGGACTGATTGACCAATTGGGTCAAAGCTGTGTCTTGACTGTCTGGAACGGGTCATGGGTTGTTCTTTAGTATAGTGTACTGTAGTGTAGTATAGTGTAGTATAATATAATATAGCTTAATAAAGCATTTGTTCAGCCTTCTGAATCATGGAGTCAGAGCACATTATCCCCTACATTGGGAGTGCCTGATTCAATAGTCTCACCTGAGTGTACCCTTCAATCATAGCCTGCAATATCCTAACAAGCCCAGAAGCCTTCTAACCTCCCTCTTAGTTTTTGGCCACAGAAGTGAGACTATTCCTGTAATTCCCTCAGGATTCAGTTGCCGGCTCCCTTGACAAATTGTATGTCCTAGGTATTCGACTTCACGTTTTACAAATTGAAGCTTTCCTTTTGATACTCTAAGACCTTGGTTTCCCAGAAAATTTAATAACACTATGGTAGACTCGTGGACCTTCTTTTCATCCTCTCCTGAGAGAAGTAAATCATCTACATACTGGATAAGTTTTATTTCAGGTGTGGTGGGGAAAAGTTGTAGTACTTCTCCTAGTGCTTGTCCGAATAAATTTGGGGATTCAGAAAATCCTTGGGGTAACCTTATCCACCAAATTTGTTGCTTTCTCCCTGAACTGGGGTCTTACTATTCAAAAGAAAATATATCCCAATTTTTGTCTGCTAATGGACAAGCCCAAAAAGCATATTGGAGGTCTATCACGCTAAACTGCTGATGCAAAGAGAGAATATTACTTAATAGCATGTAGGGGTTGGTCACTACTAGATATCGATACACAGTTCTTTTATTCACCTCCCTTAGGTCTTGGACAAGCCAGAAAGTTCCATCTGACTTTTTTTACTGGTAATATTGGTGTTTTATGGGGTGACATACATGGTTCTAAGGTCCCTTCTTTAAGCAATTCTTGGACCACTGGCAGCAGTCCTCGTCTGCCTTCCAAGGAGAGCAGGTATTGCCATAACCCAAACTGGGTGGTCTTCATCAGCTATTTTTGTTACTATAGGAGCCATGTTTTACTTACTTCAGTTTCCAGGTTTTGTTCACAATATTTCTTGAATCCTTTCCTCATCTTCCTCTCTTAGTCTGAAAAGCTTAACGACATTTTCCCTTCCTCTGGGAGCATTCCGATGCCTAACTGCAACTGCAAATCCTGCCCCAATAAATTGCATCCTGCCTCTAGAATAGAATATAGAATAGAATAGAATAGAATATAGAATAGAATAGAATAGAATATCCCTGATTCCTAGTTTATTTGTCCCTTTAAACCTTACTTGCTTTATGAGTAGTGCTTTCAACCCTTTTCCTTTTGTACCCACTACTTACACTATATTTTGGCCCTTCTCACATCCCTTTGGAATTTTACAAACACAAGTTCTTTCAGCTCCCATGTCTACCAAGAATTCAAACTCCTCCTTCTGGGGTCCTATTTTTAAGGTTATAAAGGGCTCATGATGGTACTTTGTCCCCAGAAGGTATAGCCCCTGACATCCCTAATCTTCCCCCTCCCACTCTTGATCATTTCTAAAACCTTCTGGTCCCTTTCTCTTCAGAGACAGTTTCTCTTAAAATGTCCATTTTTCTTGCAATAAAAACTAATTCGTCCTAGGTTTCCTGTTTCCCTGATTTCTTTCTTAGGGTTTCTGTCCCATGGAACCCTATCCCACTTGATATATTCCACTTATCCTTTCCCAATTGGGGTCCCTTTCCCTTACAAGGGTTGATCCTTGCACGCTGGCTTCCTTCTCCAATGATGGTTACTGTTACTGTGGCCTTTGCCTTCACTTTTTCCTTATCCGTCCTGATACATGCCTTCTCTGCTTCTTTTGAGAGATCCTGTAATCCATTCTTTTTCTATTTCCCTTTCTGTACAATCAATTATGAAGCCTCCCTCACTCCAGGCAACCAATCACAAGTCACTTCTACACCCTGCAACAAAACCCCGCCTCCCTCCCGGCAGCCAATCACTGCCCCCACAACAAAAACCCTCCTCCCTCCAGACAGCTAATCACAAGTGCCTTCTACTCCTTGCAACAAAAAACTCACCTCCCTTCAGGCATCCAATAACAAGCCACTTCTTCACTCTGCAACAAAAACCTGCCTCCCTCCAGGCAGCCACCATCAAGCAGCAACACAGCAATAGAATACTTTTTATTTCAGAGCGTTCACTTCCAATCATCACTCACCATATGATACAGTCCAAGGGGCACCTGTCCAAGCCCTGCTAGTCAAGTCAACCCCAATTCAGACCCCATCCCTCCATCTCCTCTCACAACCCTAAATCCTGTCTCACAACTCTCAATCCAGCGTTTTCCCTGAAGCTCCTATTCGGACTTAATCCCTGCTTTCACTCTAAAATTTTGTCTGATGCTCTTGGATTTTTGAGGATCCCCAATCCTCAATCTGGCGGTTCCAAATGTCTGTAATCTGGCTAGGCCAGATTCTCTTGTTAGAGGGTATGGATTCCCCCCAACCCTCAATCCCACAAGCCTAATTAGTCCTACCCTTGTCCCTATCTGGGCATGTTGTGTTATCCACTCCAGCTATCCTACCATCCCTTTGCGTTCTGCCTCTTGCAGCTTGCTGCTTGAAATGTTCTCTTTGGGGAGTTTCCTAACTTGAAGAAATCTCATCTACTTCTGGCCAAAGTGCCTCTTTGGGAGTTGGTTTGTCACATCTCTCCCGCAGTCTAACACAACCCCAAATACACCCAACCATCCTTAAGCTTTGACAGACTCAGATACGGATCCCATGCAGTATGACTGGAGCTAAGATTCCTGCACTCGGATTACAGGCAATCTGACCAAAGCAATTCCATTTCCCTAACCCTCTTCCTAGCTTCTTCCCAAGCTAGCCTAATCCCAACTATTCCAGGGCTCATTCAGTCTCCTCCTTTCACTTAGTCTATTCACTGGCCAGCCTCCTCGTGGGGATACTGACCCATGGCTTAGAAAGACTTCACACTCACTTCACTGTCTGGTCTGTGTCTCACACACACACCGATCAAGCTCCTGGATTCCACCTCTGTCTTTCCCATGCACCATACTCATAAGATTCCAGATCTTTTTGTGCACGAAAAGGTGGGAGGTTTATTTCCACAGTTTTCAAGGGGCCTTCATCCTGTTTCCCTCTCTTCTCTTTCCTTATTTGATCCCTTGTTGTCCCTGGGGTGTCAACCTGCAAATCACTGATGACACCAGAAGAAAGCTCTCAAGCCACCAAAGTCGGCAGGGCGCACCTCTCACCCAAAATCTTCTAGGGCCATGGAGATGAAGTTTTCATCCCTGACGAGCCCTCAGTTGTAAGATGTGATGCCTCACTCTTTAAAATTTTAAAAAGGTTTATTGAACCACAACAAGGAACTGAATAAGGTAAAAGGGACAGCACTGGGTGCTTAGCTGCAGCCAGAGGCACACCGCTCACACCGGTAACAATCCTTATATATGCTGTTGACAAGCCAAACCCCTGGTAAGCCAACCCTCTTGTAAACCAACCCTCCCCATATTCATGCATATGTCACTCTTCTGACCCATCTCCTCCTTTGTCCTGCCTCTTGGAGTCTGTGCTTTGTGCTTCTGCTTTCCCAGTGGTTGGAGATCAACTTTCAACATAACGAAATTCAGATAAAAACCACCAGATCTTAACAGAATTTCTTTCAACCTATAACATGCATTTAACATTCACGAGAGCCAACATCACACTATCCATTTATTACAAAGTGATTGCACAGCAGCTCCATGCCTCCTATGTGCCTGTCCCAGTTTAGGGCAAATTTGAGAGAAAGCCTCCAAATGGGTTCCTCTAGAAAGCAGATTCAAGCAGCGCCTCCAACAACTGTTTGGGAAAAGATTTCCCTGGAGAAAAGTGGAAAAAACATGTTTATTTAACAGGCAAAGCATTCACCAGCACAAAAAAAAAAAATGAACAACAATAAACAATAAAACCTCTCACCACTCCAAAGAGATGACAAACTCAGTCCCCTTTGTGGATTGCAGCTCAGCTCACTCAGTCTGTTATCTGTCCCTCAGGAGGTAGGTGTTCTGGTTTGAAAGCAAAACCAGAGAGAGACTCCAAGTCAGAAATACAATTTATTAGGAAAAGAGAAAATAAAACCAAAATACGTGCAATAATACAAGAAAAAAACCCACTGACAAAGTCAGAATCCAACCTGACACCCTATTGGTCAGGGTGTTATTAGCAGTTCAGTTGGGTTGGTGGCTGCAGTCCTGGAGTGGCAAATGGGGTTCTGTTGGAGCAGTGATCCTGTAGAAAGGGTATAGTCTTCCCCTGAAGATCCAGTGGAAAAGACAGCCATTTCTCTGGGAATCCAGTGGAAAGACTCACTGCTCTGTCCCAAAACCCAGATTATATCCAGGTGGGGATGCTTAGCTCCTCCCTCCTGGGTGGAGCATCTCACAATGAGCTGACATCGTTCTGAGTCATGCTGTGGGTCCTTGATTGCCCATTAAACAGAAATGGCTCCCAGAGGGAGTTATGTCTGAGTCATGTGGCAAGACATTGATGGGCCCATTAAGAGTAGATAAGGAAAAAACCATCTCCCTCCTGGTTTCAACAGCTCTTGAGCATGGGAATTGAATACATGTCTATATTGTAACCTAGGACAGTGGGAAATGCCAAGGCCCTGGCCAGGCCATGGTGACCACAAGTGTGAGCTCCTGGTGCTCTTCTGGGTTTTTAAACAGTTCCAAGAAAAAGAAAAACCACAGTCCAGGGAACTTCACTGCCTCAGCTAGCTAAAAACTAAAAAGTAAAGGAGAGCTCTCTCATGCCCTTTCTCTGTTCTGCAGACAACACAGTCCAGGAGAACAATGTGAGAGAGCAAGTGCAGTTTCTGATAACAAACTTCACGTTTCTTCTCTCCCCAGCTTTGCTCTAGGAACCATGCAAAATTTATTTCTGGGCTAAACAGATGAATGGGGATACAGGTGTCATGAAGTCACCCCAGGACAGTGCCTCACTAGCAGAAAGGGTACTTTCTAGTCCTAAATGTAAAACAACTCTCCTGTGTTTTAACTTGAAAATTCTAGAGAGACAGTGAAGCCTTAGAACCTGCATGCATAGATAGACTCACTGGCACCTATTTGCTGGAGAAATTGGATGAAAAATCTTTATCCAAAGTCAGCATATCTACTTGAAGGGTATGAAGATTATGTCTACACCTTGGCCAGTTGTACTTTTTTCTATAATCATTTTAATACACATCATCTCCATGATGACATTTCTAAGTCTAAAAGACTTAGAATACAAGGTCTAAAAGATTTATCTTTATGCACTATATTTTTCTTACACAGGTGGTCAAGAAAGTCTCAGAGGAGATAAATTACATAATTCAAATCACCTGAGAAGTCTGGAGCAAGGCAAGACTTTGCACATCATTCTTCTTCAGCCCCTCATCTGCCTGTTTTCAGAGAATCAGAAATATAACATACACAAAGAGCAAATTGCCCAGAGAAATACCACCCCAATTACAAATATTTACATGAATGGTTTTACATAACATATTCCTATTCTAACATATTCCTAGATTGTGCATGTGAATATCACCAGGTGCTGCTGACAGTACAGGAGCTCCCTCATCATTTCTGTGGCAGATGAGGCTGTGTACTCTTTGGTTTTAGATGTGTAGACCACTTGCTTAGTACAAAGTGGATATATTTTCTCCAATGCAAATAAAACTATTTCAACTTCTTCTTATGACCTCTAAGATTTGAAAAATTAAAATGATCCATTAGGAAATGAAATTATCTTTAAAAAGCTAATCTACTCAGTTCTGTTCTCCTGGAGTTTAAGGAAGGGAGGTAAGCAAGAGAATTCTCTTTTCTAGCCATGACATGAAAGTATATAAATTGAGCAAAACTAAAATGGTTTCTAACTCTCACAAGAAGAAACGTAAGAAGAGTGTCAGATAACTAATACACTGCTTCAGGGACAGAAGGATTATGTTTCTGTGCTTGACAAAATTGTCTCTACCTGGACAGATTGTGTCATCCACATTAAGGGGAACATTGTTAGATTAATTACTGAGGTTTACAAAGTAGTCAGTGACACGACTGTCTAAACATATTCAGTGTGGAGTATGACATTTAAATCAGGAAGGAAAGAACCTGTAAGACTTTGAGGGCTGCAAATCTTTCCAGCTATTTTGGAAGTACCAGTTTTCCCCATATGTCATACCATCACATTCTTCCTAACAGAAAGCCTGGTTGCAGTCCAGTTACCTCTGTAGCAGGAGTACCAAGGGACTAATTCTTTGCAACTGTTTTTATCTAGTGCAAGCAATGGTCCAAAAACCTTTAGCAAGATTCCTGAATGTGTGGTATCAAGACATTTCAGAATGAAGATGCTTCAGCTGAATTTTAAAATAGAAGCTACAATATTTAATAGCTCTCCTGCTTTCCTAAATTTTCCTAAGTATTATATGATTTCTAAAATGCAAAAAAACAGACGTCTCAGTAAAATAATACAGTTTGGCAAAATCAAGGCAATTTTACTTTGACTTCCTTTATTTTTCTGTCTTGATTTTAGAGTTCAAAAAATTCCAGCCAAACCTACCATTTTTGCTCCAATAAAAAAAAACCACCAGCTTATAAAAAGGCATTTTCAAAAAGAGGCTTTTGTCAGCCTTTATACAGATATAACAATAAGGGTGTGGGACTAGCAAAGTGCTTATCATTTTTTGAGAGTGACAGTATAGTTTTTTAGTAGCCATTAATCCAACCTTTGCAGGTAAAGCAGAATATACTGTCAACAATTACAATTCTGTTAGCATAAAATACCATCATCTACCCCTTAAATGCCATACATCACTCCTTGCCATGCCTATGCATGGCGACTATGCCTCTCCTAATAAAATAACTGGCACTGACCAAGTCATTCATATTCACTGACATTGTCAGCCAGTTTTCTCTGCTGAGATTTAGTTGGAGACAGCAGCACTTGGGAATGAACAGACAATGAGGACTATACATTAGCTGTCCAACTGCAAGCAGAATTCCCTCAAATAAGTGAGGATGTAAATACATACTCCAGAGTTGTCATCCTGTGAAGATGGTGCTGCTGCCAGTTCAAGCTGCTACACAGTTTTGAAGATAAAGGAAGACATGGACAAAGAAAGACAAGACCAATTGCTAGCTGAAGTAATCTGGCTGCAAACACCACACACCTGTTTGCTACCTTGATTCCTCTGAACAAAAACAAGTCAGGCTGCAGCCTGAGCTCAGTGACCTTGCTAGCTAAGCCTCACATACAAACATGAGTGCAACATCAGCGGTCCAGAAAGTCCTTCAGGCTCAATTTAAATTTTATCACAGCCATGATTTAAAAACACCATTTGCTTTAATCAGTATAATTGTCAGAGTGCAAGTGCACAGCCAGGGGTGAGTAATGCTCATGTGAAAAACACAGTGTAGAAGATGGAAAATCTTCTAAGTGGTCCAAAACACTTTGCTGTCACTAACCAATGCCAAGGTGCTGCATTTTTCTTTTTGCAACAAATTTTCTTCCTAGTCTTTGCAACTGTATTTTATGGTTTTCCAAGAAAGAAGAGGACCCAAATCAATGTTTTGAATCATGAAGCCCAGTTTCAGGACTTCTATAAATGGGTATGACTGTTACTAACAGAATTGTTACTGGTTTTCCCCATTATGTATCTGTATAAAAACAAAAAAATTATATTCTGGAGCTGTTTTCCTTTCCTTTTTGCACAGGCATTAATAAATTTTTTCTTTTTTTCTTTTATTGTTGTTTTTGTTCTTTCATTTTGTTTTATTTTTGGGGAGTTTTTTGTTTTATTTTTTGAGAGTTTTTTGTTTTGTTTTTTGTTTCATAGCTGCCAAGTCTTGCACAGTTCTATGTGTGAATTTATGTAAATTTCAGAATGTGCTAATTCACATATTTGCAAATTGGCAAGTGATCGGCAAACATGTAAATGAGTTCATTTAGCCATTTTCCTCTTTTGTTAAAATGCAGTTTAGGATCAGTACACCCTTCCCCAAGTTATGGCAATGAGGAGAATGTAATGAAACCGCGTGGACCTTGTAGTGGTTTGACTTGGTGTAACCATGTGCCCTGCGTATGGGAAGAATACTAAAAAGATCTCCAGATGTGGTAGGAAGACATCAGGGGAGTACTTAGAACAGCTGCAGATGTATCACCAGTAAATGAATGTTGATGCGATCGTGTTTAGAGTGGTCAACAGCTGAAATGTCTCAGGGTGCAAGGCAATTCTGGCTGTGGAGGGAGATAAAGAGTTGCTTTCATTGCAAGGGGGCAGCAGTTTGGAATATAATTGATGACCCCAGATGAGCAAAAGATGTTCTGACAGGGGAAGGGTATGGATCAGAAGGTATGGTGATAAAAGCCACCTCTTGATTCTTCTGGTAGAGTCTAAGATTTTGCTGTAAGATGGGCAAGCTGGAAATGGAGTAGGAGTGGATATATCTTAACACCGAGGCTCACACTTAGCTGATGTTTCTCTGAACTAAGTAGCTCCTTTGGCACCCATCTCTCAAGAGCTCCTGGCTGTAGCTCCTACAACCTGAAAATTGCAGGTCACAGTGAGGGTAAGACATAGCTGCTACATGGGGGTGAGACATGCCAAATGTTTGGTGGTAGGCAACCACCAAATTTTTTCTTAATTTTCCCTCTTACCAAGAGAAACTTACTGCTTTTACATGAATGGTAGTGTCTCATGGAGAAAATGCTACACTCCAGTTTTTCCACCATTCACAGCAAGAGAAAAGCTGGGTGCAAAATATTTGCTGCTGAACTAAGTTACACCAGAATTTCCAAGGTTTAGGGCAACCTCTGATCTTCTCCCTCTATTTACCTAAGCCAGAAGACACTTGAAGCCCTTGAACATTATTTGCTAAATCATGCTTTACACATTAAGAAGTTCCCAATGACTGCTAATTCCAGCCAGCACCAGTTGTGTCACTTTATCTCAAAACTAGTATGTTTGGAGAAAGTTATACCACACCTAAAAGTGAGATGCCTGGTAATTTTGGGTGACAAATTCAGCAGAGAGTAGAAGTAAAAGGTGAAACAAACCAGGACCAAGAAACAAAAGAGGGGAAAAATGTCAGAGAAAGTGTACAGTTTATCTTCAAATGATCTGGGCCAGCTTGCCCTAGAATTACCTAAATTAACTTCATTACCTTCTTTCATACGGAAATATTGTATGAACAATAATTTTGCTGTGGCACTCAGGTAGTTAAATCCACACAATTTGCTTTTTGAAGCTTGGATTTCGCTGACTTTATCTCAAGCAATGAAAAGTATCTAATTTGCATTCACATTCACATTAGTGGCCCATATGTTAGCCCTGTTTAAAAGCTATATGCTGCATTCATTATGAAATACTTGGCTTCCTAGCTTTATGCTTTTGCTTTGAAATTATTATGATAATATTGCAACTCTTCTTTTTAGGCTATTTTCACATACAAGGGATTTTGTGTGATTTGGTTCTTTTTCAAAGTATTCCAAGGGAAAGGCTTTTAAAATTTTGTTTACAGAGTTGTATGGGAACTTACAAATTGGCAGAATATCTCTCTGCCATCATTTAACACAACCATATATTATTCCTCCTACCTAAAATTTCATTAAAATATCAGGAGTTCAGTTGATCTCTGCATAAGATTTCAGACACATGCAACATCATTAATACGCTTCACAATTCATCATGCTATTCACTGGACTAAATCAGTATTTCATTATGATAAAATTTAGCTTCATTACATTATTGCTCTTAAGTTTCTTTTTCATTATAGAGCACAGAGTAAGGCATTTGCTTTTTAAGGAGTTTGCAATCCAAATGCAATAAAAGTAAATTCACAGAACTAAAAAAACCTGAGTCATTAACAGATGAAATACCCTGCCTATGGTCACATAAAGAAGAAGAATTAAATCAAGATCTTCCAGGATGTCCTGCTCTGCCTCGGGTAGAAAACCACCTACTATATACTCTTACCTGTCTCATCAGATCATTACTTTTCAGTACTTGCTATCATGCATGCATTAATACCATCACCAAAGTTTTACTTCCAGAATAATGGTTTTATTCTCTGGCTTAACTCTTGAACATCTAATGCTCATGGTTTGAGACACAAACCCTATTTCTTCCCATAGAAAACACTGATAGGTTATTTCCCCTTAGAGACTGACCCTCATACGCCTGAAAACTTGAAAGAGAAACTCCTTTTTCACCGGCATGTTCACTGTAGCTTCTAACATTTGGAAAATCCTTTACCCCTTTCTCCAGAAAGGCTTTGGAAGCTCTCTTGACATCCTAGAAGGTGAAAAATTATGAATTTTCTGCTACAAAATGAACATCACAAAAGGGTATTGTTGAATATGAGACAAAAAACCTGAAGTTAACACCTCAAAAGAAAAACAAAAGAAAAACAACAAAACTCTATTAAAAATCTAGTAATCATTAAAAAAATGCATCCTTCACTGGTCTTAAACCTTTACATGAAATCTGTTTGAGAAGGAGTTTATTGGATGGGTGAAAGAGAAGCAGAAGGTTGATTAAACAAATTGTTTCTGAGGTAGGTAATTTAAAATTATTAGGTTTCTCAAACTCTTGCTTGAGTCAGTTTCAACCTGACACCATTAACAAATTTACATAGTACTCCTGAGAATGAATTGTTGTTAATGGTCAAACTCATTTCCAGTTACTTCCCAAGTACAAGGACTGCACCTTTCATAATAACAGTTGCATATGGGAGGAGCATGAATAGAAGCCATTGGCTTATGACAGCACCCATCATGAAATCAGAAATTCAAGGAATAATCTTCAAATCCCATCTGGATATGGAGAAATTTGAGACGAGACATTGAGTGTACCAGGGAAGGGAAGGGAAGGGAAGGGAAGGGAAGGGAAGGGAAGGGAAGGGAAGGGAAGGGAAGGGAAGGGAAGGTTCTGGGAAGGGAAGGGAAGGGAAGGGAAGGGAAGGGAAGGGAAGGGAAGGGAAGGGAAGGGAAGGGAAGGGAAGGGAAGGGAAGGGAAGGTTCTGGGAAGGGAAGGGAAGGGAAGGTTCTGGGAAGGGAAGGGAAGGGAAGGGAAGGGAAGGGAAGGGAAGGGAAGGGAAGGGAAGGGAAGGGAAGGGAAGGTTCTGGGAAGGGAAGGGAAGGGAAGGGAAGGGAAGGGAAGGGAAGGGAAGGGAAGGGAAGGGAAGGGAAGGGAAGGGAAGGTTCTGGGAAGGTTCTGGGAAGGGAAGGGAAGGGAAGGGAAGGTTCTGGGAAGGGAAGGGAAGGGAAGGGAAGGGAAGGGAAGGGAAGGGAAGGGAAGGGAGTACATACATGAAATATAAAATATCCAGTTATGAAACTTGTGTTACATAAAGGAGTAGAAAATCACCACAGTGCATTTCTGTTCACTGTGGGCACATCTCTGGCATGTAACTATTTGAAATAAAGAGGAAATACTGCTTTTTATCATAAGACTACCTCTCTTTTCTTTTTTTTTTTTTTTTTGAGGAAAAAATCCTTTGCAATTCCTTTACATTTTGAAAAAAATTTCTTTACAATGCCTGAATAGTGCAATATTACAGGATAAATTATAGCTAACATTCTAGAGGTCTCTGAGCTAGGTAATCACAAATAATCATCAATTCAAAACTTGTAAGTTTTTCAACAGTTCTTTTTCTGGTATTAGTTTTAAGCACATCATGCCAAGTTTTAAGTCAAGTGGAAAAAAATTCTTGGATGAACTCAATGTGCAATTGAAATAAATTGGCTGACTTTTTCATAACCGCAAGAAAACTTAGGTGAGTACATATTACTGACAATACATTGAATTCTTCCCTCCTCAAAAGCACAACAGTTTAGAAAGTATAGGCACAAAGCCAAAACAATACTAATTCAGTACAGTCCAGTTGCTGTTGTGGGTCTATTAGTCCATTTTTCTGGAAAGATATAAGTGAAACTGAGTAAAAAAATCTATTTACTGAATATTTGCTGTGGGTGAAATCATGCTTTTCTCCTAGCATGCGCTTGAAACTCTCATATGAAATAAAAAAATGAAATAACAACTGAAACTTTAGTGTTTGGGTGTGGGGGGAGTAGAACAGAAAGCCAAAATCTTCTTCCTTTCACTCTGTCATTTATTGGCTTTATGCAACTGCTTTAGGCAGAGGCAAAGTCAATGAAAAACAATGAGTATTTAAGTTAGGGGAACCACTTGAGGTTAAAAAAAAGTAATTCAGACATAGGTGTGTTGGAGGAGGTGGAAGAAAGATAAGCATATGGAAATGAGTATGTATATTAATCTTCACTAACATTGAAGTCATGTCCAGATCTAAACTTTCATTTCATTTGTTTGGCAAATGAGTTATCTCAGCTACAGACATTAAACCAGCTCTGGCCATAAAAACCTGAAAATAACTTCCAAAAAAATCCATATTTAGCCTTCCATGAGCCTTAAAAAAAATGAATACAACTGTTTTATGCTTCTGTGTGAACATACAGATTTACTCCCTTGAAGTGTAAATACTAATGGTTTTTTTCCCCTCTGGGATATTTCTAGTTATGAAGAAAAAAAAAAAGAACAGATTAATGGCTAAAATGGTGTTAGCATGTAGGTAAGGTTAATGCTCCAAGTTTGGAGTATCTCAAAGTAATTCCCACAAAGTAATTCCCACATTCTGTTTTCTTGCCATTTTAAGCCACTAAATTATAATCACAGTTATTAGGACATGACTGTATCTTGGCAAAGTGCTTTGGATAGTCCAGAGTTTTCTGTGATTGACTGAGTATCCTCTTGACCTCGAAAAGTCTGATTCTTTATTGTTCATTTTCTATATCACTGTGAAATACAAAGCTGTGTCTCATGTCAGGTACATACAGCCAATGTGTGTATTTGTGATTGTGATATGTGTGGAAACTGACCATGGGACAGTTATACAGATGAATTCTAATAATAACTGAGGAAAGTAAAGCATAGAAGAAGGCCTTTGAGCCTATCTTTTGTTCGCAATTAACCTTAGTTGTTTTAGGAGCATTTGAATTAAAGCATTAAGGATGTTGCTCTTTGCTTGTAGTTAAGCCTTAAAGAGTTTTGCAATAATAACCTTCTGAAGTATAATTTTAGAATATTGCTTGTATCCTTGAAACTATAGCTTTGGAATATATATAAAGGAAACACACTTATCTCACGCCTTAACAAAACAGAGAAAAGCAGCTTGAGAAAGGAAGATGAACATCACCTCAAGGGTTTATGGTTTGGACCAAGGGAAGCTGGACATCACTGTTATGAGATTTATAGTCCTTGCAATTAAAAGGTGGACCCACATCTGGGGAGCTGGACTCCACCAGATGGGATTCGTCTTCTTTTGGAAACTGGACCGTCACCATCTGGGGATACTCCTTTCTGGGATACATCCTGAGAAAAACTAAATCACAATAGTGTATAGAATTGTGATGTAAAAATTGGGAATAGAAACTGCTGATGAGTAAAAATTTGAATAGAAACTGCTGAGAAATCTTATGAGTACCCCTATAAATACCTCTAAGCCTCAAGTATCGGTGTACAGTTGGAGGGAAAACTTCCCCCACTGTACCCAGCTCTGTATTGCTCATACTTTACCATATTAATTAATAAATTGATTGCTGCTTGAATATTGGCACAGTCAACTTCTTATTTATAACATCACATATGCTGTCCTCTGCTACCTTGAGATACATTTCATCAAAACAACACAAACACCTACATCTGCCTCGGGAATAATGGGCATACATAAATAATGGGCATACATAAATAATGGGCATACATAAAGTAGAACCTTCTCCATTCACAGCCTTTAGGTAGGATTTTGCTGCTCTCTTCCAGACTTCCCTCATAAAATTTCAGAAGATAACAGCACTATGAGCACCTATCCCCCATTCTGTTCTCCTGTCTTACAAATCCAGCTACATGATTCTCCAGTGCTCAATGAACACATCAGATGAATCACTTTGTTGACAGGTAATAAATATGTCATTTAGGAGTGTTAATGATTAAAAAGATCCAGTCCTGCTCCTGTTGCTAGCAATCTCTTTGCAATGAGGCAGAGCTTAAACTGACTGTGAAAAGAGAGATTGTGTGGCAGATCCTGCCTTTTCTACTAGGAATTCCATGTAATTTCCTACTTTAAGTTTCAAGTCTCAAATGTTCTCCCCATTTCTTTGCTACTCAGTATGGAGAATGTGAAGCGTGCTTGATCTCATTGAAAGTACATAACCATAAATACATAGACAAATCTTGCCCATAGGTTTTAAATGCTATCCTTATAGCATGGGAGAGCTAGCTCCACATTTAAATGGTTCCTTTCTCCATAAAGCAATGAGACAAAAAGTAATGGCACTTATGTATATATCAAAACCAGGGCACCCCGATGAAGGAAATGATTGGCATCTGACTCCATTGATTCAGACGGCTGAACAATTGCTTTATGAAAACTATATTATATTACATTATACTACACTATATTAAAGATATGCTATACTACAAAGAATACTAAAGAATATTATATGATACAAAGATATATGCTAAAGAAAAACCTGTGACTCTCTGCTGACAGCCAGGACATAGCTTTGACCCAATGGGCCAATTAATATAAGCAACCATCTCCAGAGTAGAATAAAGAACTCACTTCATGTAAACAATCTTCCTAAAACATTCCACATGTGCAAAAACAACAGGAACAGCAAGTAGAGATAAGAATTGTTTTCTCTTTGTCTGAGGTTCCTTGCTGTGATTCCCAGGAAATATCCTTGGGAAGTTGTGCCTGCCTGCTCTCTATGAAGAGAGCTGTGGCTACATGTATATGTAATACTATGCGACATCAGAATTTACCTGAAGTAATGCTTTAATGCAGAGCTAAACTACACTCCAGTATGGTACTCAGCAGCATCAGAGTACATAGAACTCATGCAGAAAACAGAGTCCCATAAGCTCTGATCTAGCATAATTCTTTCATATAATCACAGAGCACACCAAATACAGGTCTGTAGTTTAACTCTTTTTCCAGGAGTGGCTAAGTGCTATGGCATGTATACACATTTTCCACTGGAACTGTGAACCTTGCATAGGCTTCTTCATTACCTGGAATGATTCTACTGTTGCTGTTGACAACTTTTGAACCAGTTTAAGCCACAAAATCAAACAGTCATTGTTATAAAGCTGTACTGTGGAACCTTATCACAACATGAAGATGGTCTGTATGCCTCATAAGCAGAGGAGGGGCTTGGCTACAGAGAGCCGGTACCTGATATGAACGCAAGCAGGTAGCTATTGGTCAATAGTTGGGTGTAACCAATCAGAGTCGAACATGGAGCCTTTTAAGTAGCCTATAAAAAAAGCTGGGTACATGAATAAATGCTCTCTGCTGCTGAAAACCCTGATTTGTGTCATCATTCCATCTCCAATGCACTGTGACAGGTGGCGACCCCATGTGAACAGAAGAACTAAGCTGGGAGAAAATGAATGAGACGAAACAGCAGAGAGCCACAGCTCACAGCTGTGAGAAAAAGACAGAGCTAGAGACATAACCACAGCTGTAGAATGTGACCAGAACTAGAGATGTAGCCAGAGCTGTGAGAAAAGGACAGCCAAAGAGCTGTGTGAAACAGAAGCTGGAAAAGCCAGTAAAGCTAGAAATCCAGACAGCGTAAAAGCCAAAGAAACAAAAAAGCTGTAAAATAGAAGGAAAACGCCACCGAAGAAATAGGCAGATCTATCTCTGTAAAAGAACAACCAGTCACTAAGGTATGAACTTTTCTTTTACTTTAACGACAAGTAAAATATAAGCAATAAGTTCTGAAAGCCACTATGGACTTTATAAAACTCTTGATGTTTATCTCAAACTGGCTGGGGCAGTTAGAAGCCAAACGGGAAGCAGAAACAGCAGGAGAGATGCCGCTTACACCACAGCTGAAAAAGCCATCTTTAGGCTCCACACCCTGTACCGCTGGTAACGCACCATGGACATAGCCCACAGAAAAACCCCAATATGGACAACACCATGCACTTTGGACTCAGATCACCCAAGATGGTGGTCATTACACAGTGCGTGAGTCACCCACCCAAGATGAGAGTTTCCGCATGGCATTGGAGACACTTGTTCAAAACGGCAGAGTGCGGCAGGCAGCCCATGGGATGAGAGATGCCGTGCCAAACATGTGGAGGCTGTGGCCAAAATCATCCCTGCACTGGTGCCCGGGGCTCCAGCCAGTGCACCCACCAGATCCTGGAAGCATAGCAGCGCCAAAAACAAGAAAAGAAGCTGGCAGCACCATCACCAACGCCCAGGGCTGCTGTAGACTGCCACATGCTGCCGTGTTCACAGTCATGACTCGAGAAACCTGGGAAGCACCAAGGCAACCAGTGCCATAGCCAGTGCCCGAAGAGCTGGGGAGCCGTACCGGCTGCAGACAGCTGTGGAGACCTTTGGAGTGGAGCAGCGTCACCCCATGCTGTACAGCCTCAGCTGGAGCCAGACTACAGCATGAGGCTGGGCCCTGCAGCGAGGGAGAGGCTGTGCTGAGCAGGTGGGGGGGTGGAGCACGGCTAGAAGGCAGCAGTCATGGTTTGGGCTCCCCAGCCCTGCATTGCCACTGCACCACCCTTTTCGGGCCAGAGGCCCCCATCCACAAGCACCAGAAGTCCCTGCAGCACCTGGCCGTGTGGCATCTGAAGTTGCCCCTGCTGTGCCTGTGGGACCCAACAAACCCAACCGCAGTGATGCTGCGCTTCCCTGGAAACCCAGAAGAGTGCTGAGTCACAGAGACCTAGTGATTCCCAAACCCAGGGGCTTCAGCAGGAACCCACCAAGCCCTAGAGCTGAACCAACGCTGAGCCCCATGCACAGCCCACAGTTCCCTGGCACCAGCACCCCTAGCAATGACGCGAAAACTCCAGAGCCCAACACAAAACTCTGAACCAACCCTGACTGTACTGAAAGTCATCACCCTCTCCGTGGGGAAGGGGGTTTCCCGAGCACCTTTCCCCTGCTCCAGGGCCAGGGACTGGGCCATGGGAGAAGCCCATGGAAGCTGGGAGCAGCGGCAAGGGCAGGGGGTAGGAGGTGTGCAGGGGTATGGTGCCGTAGGGGCAGCCCCGATATGTGCCGCTCCCACCTCTTCTACAGCAGTCAAAAGGTGTCCCACAGACCTTCGTAAACTAACACTAAAACCTAGCTAGACAAGCAACCACTTCCCTAATATAGAAAAAGTTACCATTGACATAAAAACTCTAATCCCCTCTCATCTTAAATGAAAACACTAAAAGCACATAAACTCTTCTGTTAAACATGCTTTCCTTAAAATACAATAACTGGGAGAAATGACCGTTCACATTTTAAAGGTTTATTAAACCTTAACCAAAAAATACAACAAAAGGACTAAATAAGGAAAAATAACAGCACTGAGAGGCCTCTCCTGTGGCCGCTTTCCTCATGGCTCACCCACAAAATGGCTGTTCTACCTTCTATACCCCAGGAGGTTGCATCAGGCAACCCTTGTCCCTCCCAAAGTCTGTCAGGCAACTCTTTGCTGTTTATTGATGGAGACTGCTTTCTTGCAACTTGGTTGGAGGGTCATTGTTGTCATGCCGCGCCCCCCTAGCAACAAGCATTTCCATTCCCAACTGCCCCAGGTAAGGGACACATGTGCATGCCTCCTTTCTACCTGACCTAGACAACCCATGCTGTCTGGTGGCAACAATATGGGGGAAGGGTGGGAGGGGTAAGGGGATGATGGGGAGAACAGAGGACATCTAAACAACAAGCCACAATAACATAACTATACATCAATAAAGCTGCTCTTAATATACACACAATATTCATCCCTTAACTGCGAGAGCAAATAATTTCATTATTTATAACAATAACCTAAAAGTCTACATGAACTCAGCAGCTTTAAATTAACAAGTTTCAGTTGCAGAGTTTTCTAACTAAGTACTTGTCTCTTATCACTTTTATTTACAATGTCTATAAAATCTTTTTCAGGCTAAAAATCACTAACTACTACCTTTCATATTTGTGCGTAGCTGATACATTCATACCAACTCACCACAACCAAACATACTAACACAGGTAAAGCATGCCTTTGACAAACAGAGAAGGGGAATGCATATATTTCCACAAAGGCTGATACTTAATGAGTAACAACCCTTTGGAATAACAACTCACCTGTGATCTCACCTAGACCTCAAAAATCAAGTCACTTAAAAAACATTAAATACTACCTCTAACAGCTTTTAATGTTACCTTTCATAGTTTAAAGTTAACTTGTTTGTAATGTTCAAGTTATAAGTTTCAAGTAATTTACAGGCACCTGGTAACATTGTACTCTAATAGCTCCTAGACATAACAGTAAAAAACTGATAGAACACACCGAAACCTAGAAAGATTGAGCTTAGTAAAAGGTTTTACATTTTAAAACAGAAAAGGTGGCATTATCACAGCATACAGATGAACTGTATGCCTCATAAGGAGGGGCCTGGCTACAGAGAGCCAGTCCTTGATATGAATGCAAGCAGGTAGCTATTGGTCAATAGTTGGGTGGTAACCTATCAGAGTCGAACACAGAGTCTCTTTGAATGGCCTATAAAAAGAGCTGGGTACACGAATGAACTCTCTCGGCTGCATGAAAACCCTGTGTTTCATCTCTCTGTTTCCAGCACGCTGCGACAGAACCTGTGATCCTGTCAGCCACTATAACAACAATCAAAAGACGAAACATATCTACTGATGATTAGCTAAGTCAAATGAAACCAAGCAACTCAAAATAGCTTTCAATGTGCACCAATTCTAGGACTAAGGAGGTTCAATTTAGCTTATATCAACTTCACATCCTCATCTTTCTTGAGCTTGAACTGTTTTAGACAAAGCGCAGAGTTTGGATTCTGGATGCCAACAGAGGACTAATGTCAAAGTTGAGAGTAAATTCATCCCAGTACTGAGTGCTTTGGATGAGACAGTTGATTTCCTGACTGACCTGCAGTTGTGGTAAACCGTGTCAGATAGAAAATGTCCCTTAGGAATTCCCCACTAGTTGCAATGCGTCCCAGGCCCTCCCTTGCCAAGTACCCTTCCTCTACATCACCTATCTTAGAGAAGGGCCTAGGAGACCTCTGAAGGATTTCTGTGACCAGAGTCACAGTTCAAGCAGCTGGGACTAGGTGCTTCATATGGGACAGGAAAGGTGTAAAGTGGGGTGCAGAATGTAAAGTCCTGACTCTTAATTTTGCAGATCCTTACCTGGTATTTTAACAATATACATAGATTTGGATCCTTTAGGTATTTATAGCATAAAATAATTCTGTCATCACATCAACTTGTATAATACATGTGTATTATAATAGACAATCCTCAGCTCACATTCAAATAAATAAACAGTGACTTAATATAAGTTTTTCTCTTACCATATCAGAACATTGTGTAGTTAAATCATCTCACTGCTAGTGTGTACAGATGGCTTAATTTTCTGTAAAACATACTAAAGCTCAATTGATTTAGAGGAGACTACTAATCTATTTAAAGTTAAACCCACAACGGGTAAATTTTTATCTCTAAAAGGATTTATCTCTTTAATAGACTGCCATTTCCTAAATGTTTGGGGAGATAAGAGAATTTGTCATTTAGAATTGCTAGTCGCTTTAAAAAACCCAAACAGCTTAATAAAAATAGCCTCAACGCTGTGGCCATTAAGAAATAAGGCTAACACATGATCTCTCTACCTCTTGATAATCTTTCACTGTGAAACATTTCTATCAGACAGAACCTAGCACTGAGAGAAAAAGCAAAGTTTAGTCTTCTTTCCAACACTGCTATATATTTCTACACTTCCATATTACAGTAGAAGAAAAAAAAAAAGAAAGGAAAAATAATATATAACCAACTGAAGAGAATTACAAGACAACATTGTGAAAAATGCTTATTATATGATTGACTTTTTGCAAATATTAAAGCGAATATTATATGTGTTATGTTAGAAAGTTATGCTGTATTAATTATCTTAAGTAGTATGTTAAATATAGCTTTAGGTTATAACATAATGTTAAAACAGAAACTATGCTATGTAAGATACTCTTTAACTAGCTCAAAAAAGAGATGAAGTAAGCAAGAAATTCTTCGCACAGAGCAACAAGCAACAAGCAGCAACAAGCTCCAAGGAAAGAAATATTGCCTCCTTATTAGAAAAGACAAACTTTCTTCCACCTCCTTTTCATCTTGAGGTGCCAACAGGATTAAGGAGGAGAAATTGACAATAACCAGAGAACACCTTTTATTTGAAAAGAATTTATGCATCATGTATGAGATATATGAATATGCAACAGGCTTTTGCTTTTAGGAGTTAATCCTTTGTTAGAGAGCCATGCTTTTTTTAAGGAAAGCATCCGAATGTTCATAATTCTTTGCTTTTATTGTCCTTTATTGCCCTAACTCTGATTGTCCAAATTCTTATTGCTCTAATTTGTATTCTATTTTTATAACAATTTTATTACTATTAAACTTTTAAAATTTTAAAACAAATGATTGGTGTATTTCACAATATGCTGCATGAAAGCTTTAAGCTTTCTCATGAAGTGAAATTTAACATCTTCAGAACCTGTGCACTGAGTTAAATTTCTATTTTTACTGTTTTTCAGGTTAAAAAAATGCCAGTTAAGTCAAATTAAGATGTTGTGCAATTGGCTTCTGTAATTACTAGCAATACTTTATGGTTAGTTCAAGCAAATTGAAGGTGTTCAGGAGTTTGGCTTTTGTTTTGTCTCCTTTTTTTGTTTGTTTATTTTTCTTCTTTTTTCCTTTTTTTTTTCCTTTTTTCTTTTCTTTTTTTTTTTTTTTTCCCAGAATGGTAGTTTCTCCAGAGTAGTAGAAACAATTATTATGGTTGCACATCCCAGCAAATAAAAACATAGCCTTCAGCCATCCTATATTTCATTTTCAGTCCAGCAGTTTTAAAGAGGCTTTTTCTTTTCTAGCAAATGTACAGTAAGTTGAAAACACTCCAGTGTGAGGTATCATAAAGCAGACAGAGGCAAATAAGGCAAAATGAAAAGGAACCTCTCCTGGTCTGGGTCACTCATTCCTCTCATGCTCAGAGACTTGCAGAGGCAGTAATTTCTTCTATCACTCAGAATCGTGACAATAACATAACCCCAGCCACCATAACAACTTTATTGCCACACCTGAAATAATTGCAATGGAAGTCCATGATTTACAGATGTGTCATTAAGAACAATCCAGGGATACATGGACAGCATTTTATATATCCAGAATGTGCTGGTTGTTTGCAACTCTAGTACCCCCTCTTTTAAAAAAGCACAGTGAAACTGAAAGGATAAAGGGAATTGTGACAAGGATGGTCAAAAATAGGATTCAGCTTTTGTATGTCACTTTTTTTTTGTAAGAGAAATTACTAAATGCCTGGGACTGTTTCACTCTGTCATGGGATGATTATGTAAGTATCTAAATAAATCTGTGGAAACCATGAGTGCCACTGAGATAAAGCAAACTATCATCTAGCTTCTGGAGTAAGAAGCAAGGCATATGAAACAAAACTAGCAACAACCAGTTCAAATTTAACTGAAGGAAACACTTCTTCACAGAGGATGTGGTTATATTGCAGATTTCTGTGTCAAATAGATGCTAAAAATCTGCATGAGTCAGAATGAGACTGAAAAAATTCAGAGAATAAAAAACCCAAACAACCAAAAAAACCCAACCAACCAACCAATCAACCAACCAACTCCTGGGGGTTGGGGATTTTCCTTTCCTTTTCTTTTTTTGTTACTTGTGGAATTTTTTTCCATTGAGTTGCTAAGAAGCACTGATGACTGGATGCTTGAGACAGTGGGAAGCACAAAGTCCTCTGTTTTTTTGGGAGTGTGAGAGACAGCTGCTCACTTTGAAAATTTAAAAAGCTTTAATAAATCTTAAGAAAAATACAACAAAAGGACTACATAAGGAAAAAGCTGCAGCAAATTGCCTGCATGCATACCACATGGCCAGTTTGTTTTCAAGATGGGAGTTCAGTCTTTTATACCCCTGGGGGTTGCATCAGCCAGCCCTGGCCCCTCCCAAAGTCTGGCAGTCAGCTCTTCTTCGCCATTTATTGGTGGAGATTGCTTTCTTGTAACTTGATTGGAGATCAGGTGTTGTCATGCTGCACTCCCTAAGCACCAAGCTTTTCCATTCCCACCTGCCCCAGGTAAGGGACACCTGTGCAGCCTTCTCTCTACCTGTCCTAGGCAACCCCAGCTGTCAGATGGCAACAATACAGGGGGGAAAGGGAACTAGGGGGAGAACAGAGGACATCTAAACTACAATAACATAACTATACCTCACTAAAGCTTTTCTTAATATTCACACAATAGTTATCTTTTAATTGCGAGAGCCAATCATCTCATTATCCATCTATAACAGGAGTTTCTCTCGGTGAGACAGAGACACCGCGAGAATGGGGGGCAGGTAAAAGATGGGGTTGGGGACAGCTGCTCTCTCTCTCTTTGGGTGTCGGAGGAAGATGGCCAGATGGTTGTTTACTGCAGAGAGAATTCACTGGCACCACTGGAGCTCAGCCCTGAGGGACCGATCAAGATCTGCTTGTGTGGCCCAAGAATCCTGAACTTTGCCTCTCCCTGCCCTGCTTGGAGCTGGGCTGCTACCGTCCTGCCCCCCACTGTTTTCTTCAGTATTGCTCTGGATTTCTTCATGCCGCAGCCTGCACCCTACTGCCTTGCCACAGTTCCAGCTGCTGCCACGAAACTTCTGATACATCTCGCCCACCAGCCCCGGGATTTTTGCTAATTCCTGCAAGCTGTGACTGCACAAAAGGGGAAAGTGCCCGCAGTCTTCTTGGAAGACTGTTACTGGGTCCCTGGTTCTGTTTGTTGTTAAGGCCATAGTTACTGTTATTTTGCTTGCCTTATTTTACATACTAGTAAAGAACTGTTATTCCTATTCCCATATCTTTGCCTGAGAGCCCCTTAATTTCAAATTTACAATAATTCGGAGAGAGAGGCTTACATTCTCCATTCCAAGGGAGGCTTATGCCTTCCTTAGCAGACACCTGTCTTTCAAAACAAGACACCAATCATCCAAAATACTCCCATCCCAAACAAAAAAACCCCAGCCCAAACACAACCATATCAGGATCAGTAATCTCTACAACATTAATGGAACTGAGACAAGGGAATGACTGTCCTAGCCTTCTCTTTGAAGCCCTGGCATCTCCAATCTCATGCCAGCTGATAAAGAAACTTTTCTGTCTGACCATACAGGAACCATTCTGGCAGTTACATTTCCACCACCCCAGACTGTCACCTATGGAACCAAATCCCCTTTGAAGCTCACATATCCAGTGAGCCAGTGGATGCACCCACTACTTATACCATATGCACACTAGACAAGATTTCCTAGCTGGCGCTGCCCCAGATGTGTTCTCAGATGTCTGGATCTTTGTCTTAGTTTGAAAGACAAGTATCTGCAAATGAAGTTGTGAACCTCCCTTGTAATGGAAAATATGAACCTCTTCCCTCCAAATTACTATAACTTTGAAATTGTGGAGCTTTCAGGACAAGATATGGGAAAAGGAATAACAGTTCTTTACAAGTAATATATGTATAACAAGGCGCCCAAACAAGCACAACAGCAGGAACAACAAACAAAATCAGAAACCCAGCAACAGCCTTCTTTGGCATGTCGGGCACTTTCCCTTTTCGTGCAGTTACGGTCACGGCCGGCAGGGGCGCTGTTGGCTCCTGGCTTGTCAGGACAGGTGTGGTGATTCCCCCGCAGCTGCAGGGGGCGCTGTGGTATGAGCCCCGCTGCCTGCCTCTATGCAGTACGGGCAGGCAAGTGGGCAGGGGAGATAGAAAGGGCCTTCCTTTACAAACTCGCTGGGGCAGCTGGTCCGTGTACCTCTTGGAAGGGCCCTGACTCTGGTTGCCTCTGGTGCACATTTACCTGTGAAGCTGTCTGCGTGTCACTCATGCTCTTACAGCTACACACATCTGGGGAGCACTAGTCTGGTTTGCAGGTCGCACACACACACTTCAGCCAGAGCCCCCACCTGCCCGGGGGACACAAGCCTGGTTTGCAGGTCACACACACACTTTGGCCACAGCCCCCTTCCCACCTGCCCAGGAAGTTGAGGCTGACTTTGCTTGTGATTCACTCTCACACACACAACAAGACAACAATAAGGTACCTTTTACCTTCACATCACTTATTACAAGTTTAGTTTTACTGGCCAGTTTTGGTGCTATTGGATATCCTTCCTACCTAGCTGTTTGTCTAACTTCAGATGTTTTTTCACTATACTATACTTTTTAGTAATTCGTTGAGACAGGACTTATCTGCTCCTGTATCAACCAAAAATTCAAATTCTTCATTTTGGGGTCCCACTTCAAAGTTTACCAAGGGCTCTTCTAGATGTTGCATCAGGTCCCCTATAGTAAAAAGCCCCTGACACCCCTAGTCATCACCCCTAAGAATCCTTCCTAAATTATCCTGTTCCTTGGCTATTGCCTCATCGAGATTGAGCTTTCTACAAAACCTCCTGATGTGTCCTGCCTCCCCACTGTCGTTCTCTCAAAGGGCCTTGAGGTCTCTCCATCCCTCTTGCACCTAACAGTAATGACCTATCCTTGCCTCCTCCTGGTGGTGGACCTGCCCACCCCACACTTTCTCTAGCTACAGCAACCATGATCTTAGCCTTGACCCTTGCTTTTTCTTCCTCCCTCCTTAAATACACCTTCAATGCCTCTCTTAATAACTCATTTATGTCCTTCTCTTGCCAATCTTCCATCTTTTCCAATTTTCTCCTTATATCAGGCCAAGATTTGGTAACAAATTGGACTTTTAGTAGCACTTGACCTTCTGGGGTGTCTGGGTCTATTCTAGAGTACAACTGGAAGTTCCGCTTTAGGCGGTTAAGCCAGGCAGCAGGAGCTTCATCTTTCTCCTGTGTACCCTCAAATGCCAATTGGGTGTTAGTTCCTTTGGGAACTGACTCTTTGATCCCCCATATTATCAAAGACCTATATTCCCTCATGGCCTTCCTCCCCTCCTCCTGGTTAGGGTTCCAGCTGGGATCCGTTAGTGGCAATTTCTGTTCACCTGATGGCACCTGGGGTCCTGGATGGTTATCTTTCTCCCAAATTCTTATGCCAGCTGCCCTAATCATCTGGACCTCTTCTGGGGAAAATAATATACTCAGGATGGAATTCATCTCCCCCCAAGTGTAGATATTTGGACCTAGAAATTGATCCACTTGGTTGGCTATGCCCACTGGGTCCTCCACTAAATGCCCCAACTCTTTCTTGAATCCTCTCACCTCAGAAGCAGTTAGGGGAGCATTCACAAAGCCAACACCTCCCGCTACTCCTCCCATAGGAACCTCTCTGAGGGGAAAAAGTCTCTCTGCCTTGGAGGTCTTGGATCTGGTACTACAGTACGACCCATCTTCAGATGCCAAACTACTTTGAGGGATATCTGGGTTACCCTGAACATTCTGCCCATCAGCAGGTGTGTTTGCTGATAGCTGTTTATCAGGCGAGGAGGCATTTGTGCCCCTACTAGGAGGAGGTAAAGGGACAGCAATAGGAAGGGGAGAAGAGCCTGAGTGGATATTAAGTGGAGCTGGAGAAGGGGTGGAGAATGCAGCAGGTGGAGTAGGCACTTGTGGTGATGCAGAAGGAACTGGAGGAGCTGAAGGGGGTGGTGAGGGAGTGGTTGCTGGAGGAGATACTGGGTTTATCATAGCAGAAGCTGAAGAGGTAGAAGGAGGAGTTTGAGCAGGTGGTAATGAGATGGCAGCTGGGGGAAGAACCGGACCTGTCATTTGAGGTGCTTGAAGAAGAGGATTATAAGGTGGAGGGGCAGAAAGAGGCAAATAATCCAGGTGGTCCCATCTTTTACTAGTTCCATCATCCCCTCCTTCATTTCCCTCCTTCTTCTTCTGTACCTTACAAATTTGCACCCCTTCATCCTCAACAGCGCTCTTTACCCAGCAAGATACATACAATAATTGCTCAGGATCAGTATCCCCTCGAGCTGTCAGATAATTATTTAGTTGTTGGCACATCCACTTATCCTTTGTCCCACACCAAGGCCATCCTCCTTGCAACTCTAATTCTGGCCAGACTTCTACACAATAATGGATCATTTTCACTTTTTCTAATCCCTCCATGGCCTCTATAGAATCCCATTTCTCTAACAGTTCTCCTAAGGGACTACTGGGAGGTATATCCCTCAGTCTCTTGCCAGTCTTTTTACTATTACACCCTCCCATTTTTCAGGTCTCAACAGTAAAAAAAACCCCAAAGGTGCCTTTGCTGACCAGTAATTTTAAAAAAAAAAACCCTTGTTTGAGGAGCTTCAGCCTCCTCCACCGAACTTCAAATTTCGGCCTGATGCTCAGGACTTTATACTGAAACAACTGCCCGATCTCTTGATTGCCCAACTTTCCCAATGTCAGGTCTTACATCTATGGGGACTTGAACGCACG
Organism: Melozone crissalis; assembly: GCF_028551555.1. NCBI lineage: Eukaryota > Metazoa > Chordata > Aves > Passeriformes > Passerellidae > Melozone > Melozone crissalis. Next base: position 55,824,853 of record NW_026535794.1, on the reverse strand, counting down.
AAACCTCGGCCTAAGAATCTGGGTTGTGCCTGACTCCCTCAGTCAGGAAAAACAACTGCCTGATTTTTAGTTTGCCTAACCTGCCAATTTTTAGGCTCCAACATATCAGGACTTAAAAGCAAACCGCAACCTCCTTCGCTGGGGTTTGTGCCTGACTCCTTTGTCAGGACTTACTTTGCCTGCAGGGCTTGTGAGCTACCCGAATCCTTCTCGGGACTGACAAATCTTACTTGAATCCTTCTCAAGACTTACCAATGCTACCCGAATCCTTCTCGGGACTTACAAATCTGCCTGACTTCCCTCTCTCAGGACTTACTTTGGGTGCATGCCACTCATACAAATATTCTCTTCTCACGCCCGGAGAAGAGGGGGGGGCCCTTTTTTCCCCTTAGGAGACGACTCACTCACGCTAATTCCAAGCACTTCCCCCTGTTTCCAGCCGGCTTTCTCGCGACAGCTCGGAAACGCGGTACTAAGGGGTCCACTCTCAGGTCAAGGGTCTGGCTGCCGGCCCTCGTCTCACTCACACACACATGCGCACGTCTCCTACTCCCGCCACCAGATTTCTCACCAGTCCGGTGCTCCGATGCTCCTCTGCATCGCTGGTCCTGAGCTGATCCCTCTGGTTCTGATAGCCAGCTGTCCTGAAGGTACAAGATGGCCAGTCCTGAGTCCTCTTGCGGTGTGGCTATTCTGGACGAGCACCCCAGCTGAAATAAACAGGGCCAGGAGACTTCTTTTCCTTTTAATGCCTTTCTTAAAAGTGATCAGCTCAGGATTGGGCAGCTTGGCGGGGCTGCAGTCTCCTGTCGTCTCTCTCAGGGTGACTCAGAGGAGGAGGATATGCGCAGCTTTGTCCACTAGGGGCAGAGCTGGGGATCAGGTCCTCGTGGGAGCCTTTAGGGCGTGGTGATCCCTTCCGATGGTACTTTTCCTGGCGCCGTCCTCCTCAGTCTTGGCACTGGGGACAACTCCCATGGTCAGGGCGAGAGGGACTCCGAAGGTGTTCCGCATCTCTGCAGGCTCAGCACTCGGCTCCTCACTTCCAGACATCACTCCAGTCTCTCGACTCTTATTTGGCTCGTTGTTTTGGGGGTTTTCCCAGTACGTTTGGAGCCGTAGTCCCCCACAGCATGCTGGTCCTGGAGTCACTTTGCTAAATCCCCCCCCCCCCCCCAGGTCTCTTCTCCTCCCTGTTCGGGAGGTCCCCACCCATTACTGTCTCGGAGAAGAGCCATTACCTCACCCCAGCCAGGGCTTTTACTAATACAAAAACAACCATTAACAACAACGACCTGTAAGTACCATAATACAGGCAGCAGCCCAGCAGTAGTGGTAACTTTTTTCTCACAGAAAAAAATCAACTGAATTTTTGTTCATAACAGTAGGAACCTTGGAGCAGTGATTGTAATGGCAGAGGTGGACACACCTGGGGTGGCAAACCAAATGCAGCAGAAATTCTGCAGCTGTAGCAGCAGCTGGGGGGCTGGGGGGGAAGGAGGGGGTGAGGGGGTGGGGGTGTGTCCCAGCAAGCTCAGCATGCTGAGTTCAAGTGTCATGAAAAAGGCAGAGGCAGGAAACAAAGGAGCTTGGCAGCAGCAGCTGGGTTTCTGCAATTATTGCGCACAGCTGGGAAGATGTCCTCGGGAAGGGGAAGGAGTTTGGGTCCCAGGTTTTTCCCCCTGAAGCAACTGAGTAGATGGTGACGGTCCTTTCCAATGTGATTGAATATTCAAAAGTCCCTGTCTTACAAGCAAAGGCTCACCCACTGTAAGTAAGAAGTGGTAGGGGGGCTGGACTCCCTGCTTGCAGTGAATTCTCCCTGTGGTAGCAGTGCGAGTGAGAGTGAGGAGCTGAGCCCAGCCCCTCACTTGTCAGCCAAAATCTCACAGTATCTCTGCTCTTCCCAAGAGAAAACCCCCCTGATGTTATAGATACATATTGTGATATTGGCCAATTCCTGGTGGCTTCAAAGACAGATATGCCATGGGCCAAGGCTGGGCCAATTAGAAATGGTGGTAACATCTCTGTGATTAACAGAGAAATCAAAACAAAAAGTTTTAATCCTGACCAGAGAAGAACAGAGTGAGAACATGTGAGAAGAACTCTGCAGACACCAAGGTCAGTGAAGAAGGAGGAGGAGGTGGTCCAGGCATCAAGGCCCAGATTCCTCTGCAGTCTGTGGTGAAGACCATGGTGAAGCAGCTGTGCCCCTGAAGCCCAAGGAGGTCCACTGGGATGCATAGATCGTCCTGCAGCCCATGGAGGAGCCCCACACTGGAGCAGGTGGATGCCTAGAGGAGAATGTGAGCCCACAAGAGACCCATGGAGTGAGGAGCTCTGCTCCCATGCTGGAGAAGCTTGTCCTTGAAAGACTGCCCTTCATGGAAGAGTGACCCATGCTGCAGTTTGAAGGGTTCTATTGCCCATGGAATTGCAGCTGTTTCTCGTGAGATGGGTTGACATTGGAGAAGTTCATGGAGAGCTGTCTCATGTTGGAGGGACCCTACAGTGCGGTAGGGGAAGGACTCCTCTCCCTGAGCAGTGGGAGAAGCCTTGGGTGATGAAATGACCATAACCCCCATTCCCTGTTTTCTTGCACCACTGGGGTAGGAGGTAGAACTGAGAGGAGGGAGGGGTGGGAGGAAGGTGTTCCTGAGGGTCTTGCTTTTACTTCTCGTCATCCTGCTCTGATTTTGTTAGTAATAAATTCACTTCATATCTCTAGGTTGATCCTGTTTTGCCCATGATGGTATTTGATGAGTAATCTCTCCTGATCCTTATCTCAACCTATGAACCTGTGAAATAAATTTTCTCTCCTCTGTCCAGCTGCAGAGAGCAGTGAGTGACTGGCTTTTGTGGGTGCTTGGCATCCAGGCAGTGTGAACTCACAACACTGACAGACTATGTGGGTCTGTGCATGACACTTCCAAGCAGTGCCTGTAAAGTTGCATATCTGTCACCCTGAAAGAGATGTGGAAAGGGAATGCATCATCAGAGTCAGGAAATACCTCACCTCTAGCTCTGAGCAGTCCATTTATTGTGCACCTTACAAATTTTCCCCACTTTAAAGAATGAAGAATTAATTCAAGTACTGAATGCAAAAGCTGGTGCCAAATCAGTCAGTGCCAACTCAGGGGCTTTAGGTAGCCTGAGTCCTCCCCAAAGCATCCAGCACTGTGAAGACCTGTAGACTAATCATTCTCTGTTTCCCTGGGAGGTGAGCTAAAGGAGGTGAGCTTCTACCCCACAGTCCTACCACTGACTGGGAGTATGCTTTGTCTTGTTTGCATACGAACATTGTATGCAATGTTTGCCGCAGTTTGACCTCTATGCATTTACTGAGATTTACTGAAGGATTATGACCATTATTTCCTTCCTTCCAGGAAGAAAGGAAATAAATTCTCCTAAGAAATATTTAACTTCAGATTGATTGCAAGGGGGAAGGGAGAGAAACAACAAGAAGTCCATTTTTATTCTCCTTGAATTAGAAACATGAATTTTCTTCCCCTCCTACTGATTCACCACTCAGCATTCAGCTAAGATGATCACCGAAAAAGGAAAAGCAAATGAACAGTGATGTTTCTTGGGGTGTGAAATACTTTACGATTAAATAAGCTGCTGAAGACTATTGTACCAATCACCAGTGATTGGTAGCTTTTCTGCTAAGTTGCAAATGAATTCAGCACAGGACAGCATTCCAAATTGCTCTTACAAGGTTTCCTTTATTATTTTTATTTGGTTATACTCTGACTCTCATCCAGAATTGTACTTAATGCCCTCATCTGAAGTTGTTGAAATAGCACCCCACGGCATAGCGTGACAGTGCAAGGATATTGCCTTTGGAAGCTGCTAATGGTCCATGAAAAGAAAACATCACAAAACAGGAGAGCAGTTGTTCCAAAATCATAAGAACAAAAATCTTTACATTTTTAGCTCATCACCTTCCCATTGTCAGAGGATCAAGAATAGGAAGAACATAGTTTAGAGCTAATGGGGACTTGCAGACCAGATGGGTTACAAGACAAAGATACAATAATGAAAAAACGCTGCATTATATGAAACAAAACTGTTTAATATTTTTTGTCTTTTACTTGCCTCTCAAACTTAATGTTTGTCATATAACATTATCCACAAGGTATCATTATTCCCTAGGATGGGAGAGATGGACAAGTAAAGTGTACAAAATTACTAGAAAGGGTTGTGAAAGTCAGTCAATCAAAAAGTCCTGGTTACTCTGACTTAGACAGATACTTCAGTAACCCCCAAGGACAGTGTGACACAATTCAAAAGAAGCTCTCTACATCGATTTTTATAAGCTTAGGAGTACAAAAAACAGGGAAGGCCTAATTCCTCAGTGACTCTACCCTAGGCTTACCTGCAAAATACTCCAGCAGGAGTACTACAAAGGCAAAGCAATAATCACATGTAAAATGCCAACAGGCAAGCTATGAGCACATATGTGTTTTAAGAAACCCTTTTGTCCTAATTCCCCCAAAGTGGTAGGTTTCCCTCACTGTGGAACACACTTGTACGGGTAAAAACAAAGAAAAATCCGATGTGACAATAATAATGGATCATTCATTTAATTACTCTCTCCCTACTCACAAGAGATTTTCCTTCATTTTTAGATTATTCCTGTTGTTGGAAATTATATAACTCTTTAAATTTTGAGTAACTTTAGTCATGGGTTTGTTTGTCTTTGGAAGGGGTAGGGACTGGACAGGGGAAGAAATAGAGGTTTAACTTCAAAGACAGTTTACTGTGGGTTTGAATTTTGCTGGGTGAGGCCTGATAAGGCTCAATCCTAGGAAGAAGATTCCTAAACTCTGAGACTTTAACATCTACATGTTGGGAGTAGCCAGAAGATACAGGGGGATAACTGGACATTAACAGACATTAAGCCCTGGCATGGTAGGAGACACCTGATCAGGGAAAAGATTGATAAGAGAATCAAAGAATGAGAACCAAATTAGCACTGAAGCCTAAGGAATCAATAACCAATAAGAGATCAAATACTAAATTGTGTAATAGAGAACCAATGAACAAGGATTTCTTTGAATTTCTTGACATATAAATATGTGCAAAGTCTGGTAAAAAAGCATGGGTGGATGGAACTATTTCCATGGCACATCCTGACCAGAATAAAATAATGCCTGATTCTCTAACACTTGAAGGAATAGTGTTGGAGGAGTTTTTCTTCTTTCTGAATTTCAGTGATATTATGGCCATCATAAGTTTTGGCACCTGCTTCTGCATCCCACAGACCACAATAATAATAAGGCACTAGCTAAACACCTTCATGTTCCCTACCAGTCTACCGATTTACTCTGTGTCGGAAAAACAAGTAGATACTGACTTCTCGGTCACAGAATAATAATATCAAGTTTGTGTGGAAAATCTTGCTGTGAGAAGTCATTGTCCAAAGAAGACAGAGGAGTTCTGCAACTTTATTTTGAAGTCTATTAAACCTGTGTATTATTCTCTAAATTTCCAAAGTTCAGACTGTGCTCAACTCTGCAACAAACTAGTGTGGTGTGATGTTCATAAAGACTCCCACACCCATTCTTCCAGAACCTGATTGGTCCTTTCAGATCAAGTAATTTTTTAAGATGTTGGCACCCATTTGTCCTTACGTAGTGGAGTCTTTCTGTTTGAAGTTACTTTAACTTCGGTCTACCTTGCAGTGTATTTCGCTACAAAGAAAAGTACATCCTTTCAATACAACACTTACTTAAATGACTTACTATCATAAAATTTGCCATGTTTTCTTTTCCTCTCCAAACAGCAAAATGATAAAATAATAATAACAATAATTAGAAGGAAAAAATGTTGCCACAGGAGACAGTTACATTTACTGATTTCCCAGTAGAAATTATTTCAAAACAAATTTACATTCTACACTTAAAGAAGATATAAATAATTTATGTTCTTATATCATGAGTACTCTGCATGTCATACACTAGGGTACCTGCAACTTTTCAGTTTATTGGTTTAAAATTTTAATTCAGGAAGTGATTATCATGGTTTTTTGTGCTTCTGTTCCACTCTGGTAATGTAATAGTCTTCAACTGATTATGTTCAATTAAAATGTATACAGTTTTGCCATTCCTAATTTTCTAGCTTTTAATTTAATTGCTGTAGGCTTCAATTTTGCTTATGTACTATTGACTCACCTTGCTCACTGATTCTGCTCTCAGAAATAAGAAAACACTACTCCATAAACACTGCAAAACAGGCTTTCACTCCTCTTAAACCACTTCCACATAAATGTCACTCCATCTGTTTTGGAGACCAGTGATTTCCATAACTCCTGTGAGCAGAGCCAGGCCCCATTGTTTCATTTTCTAACAACCATTCTTCATTCATATAAACACTGAGCACCCTTGCCCACTAGTGCACTCCATTTTCCTTTGACAGGCCCTTCCCACAGCAGCCTGGGGTCCCACAAAAGTATCTGCTTGCTCAGTTCCTACTGAGCACTGCTACCATGCAAGTTCTTTCAAAACCCCCCAAGTCACTGATGTGCTCAGAACTGTGCTTTGCTGCAGATAACAAGAAAATGCTTCACTTCTTGTAGGATCAGTGATATGACATGGAAAGGGACCTTATTCCAGTCAGTGGAAGTTTGATGTCTCAGAACGGCACAGGAGAATAAGTTTGATGCCTTAAGAAAGATGACACAAAGGAATAAGTGACCCATGGAAAGGTAGAAGATGGTGATTCAGGTTTTCTTCTGGACTTTTACAACTTCGTATAACCACAAGCTTGGGGATGGTTTCCCAGGAGGATCCACAACTATTTCTGAATCTCTGCTGCCAAAAGCAGATTCCCTAAACTGTAAAACATATAAGCACTGGTCTCTTACAAATGTAATACAAGTGTTGACTGAAAAAAACTAAAAAAACAACAAAAGAGAAGAAAAGAGAAAAATAGCTCCGCATATGCCCATCTGACCGTACGTTACAGGGAACAACATACCACTGAGGCATACAGCAAAATTGTCAGGCTTGCATTGATCTATAACTAGTTGACATGGTTTATAGTTCAACCTTTACAGGTACTAACATTTTGCCTGTATTTTTAAGCTCTTACAGAGTGACAAGTTCTGACTTGTATTCAGTGATATTTTTCCTAAGTTGGAAAAATTTAGCTTGTAACCTCCAAAATGAATGGGCCATTCCAGCTTCATTATTCCAAGTTGAATTACTCGCATTTATCAACCCAAAGTATCCTATGCTATTGTGCTAAGTCTTGTTGTCTCTTTCTGGATTTCCATATGACTCTTGACTGGCATAAACAAATACAAATTCTTGCCCCGGAGAGTTTATTTTTCTGTTTTCAAGTGTCAGTCACTACTTCCCCAGCTTTTTCTCCTATAATGAAAAAAACTAAAATTATTATTTATTTCTACTAAGAGGAACCCTTTTTATAGGTGTCTTACAGAGAGAAAAATTTCCATCAAATAAACACCATCTTCAATTTTTATACATGGAGAGATATTTCAAAGAGTGAATATGAATAAAATCAGGAGAAAAAATTGTTAGAAAACAATTTCCAGTCATCTGAAACTACTAAATTTATGGTAAATATCTTGGGAAAGCATGGTGCAAAAATTGCTTTATATCAATCAGGCACACAACTCAGAAAAAAAGATAGGTATATATGTATGTCAAAAATTGTAATCCTGCTGCACAAGTTCCTCTTATTACTAGGTGTTCAAGTTGTGCTAGACTTAGTCTTTATATATCCTCAGATTGTAATGAACTTGACTTTCCCTTTCCCCCTGTGTATATGCATATGCTGTTATTAAAAGATCAAAGGTCTATCCAAATCTAACTGGCCAATCAGATTATTATGACCAACTTTCTGTAGTCAGTGACACACTTGACTTGCTTCAGAAACCATTTATACATAAATAACCATAGATGAGGTATTTGTTAAGAAGAGTTTAGACTCACTAATCACTGTGCTTCACAGAAGTCACAATAGCTTCTATGAACAACAACAACAGCTTCAACCATGCTAGAATCAGATCCAATATCTCCAACAAGGGTCAGTGACATGAAAACCTGTCATGGCCCCTCTGTGAATGGTAAGGTCTTCCATCTAGGATGGCCAACACAAGCAAAAACTGCCAGCAAAAGAATAACTTTTTTCCTTCTGTGCAGTGATACATCTATGTCCTTCTTGAACCCAGACAGAAAGTTTGATACAGAGGGGTTTTTTCTGTAGTCAGCAGCAATGTTATTTCATTAAAAATTAATGATAGTAACATTTAATTTTTAATCTTGGTATGATGTTGAAGTCTTTAATCACTCAAAAAGAAACATTACAAGGAACCTCAAGGTGTAGTGTCCCAAAGCAACTTGAACACAGGAAAGCAAAATTTTTTTCTTCTAAGTTTCAAGCCATACTGAAGTTGTGCTGAAATTTTGTGTGCCAAATCTCAGTCTAAAGAGAGCATGGTTTTGGCTACAGTATAAGCCCTGGAGAATGGGAAGCAGTCTAGAGCAAGCATCAAATAGCATTTTACTACTTTGTGGTGGAACATGTTGCAAGAAAATAATTCAATAGGACTATTTCTAGGGTTAGTATTTTAATTAAAATAAAGAATACTTGCTTCAATCTTACATTCTACAATTGTCTCTTCAAATTTCTCAAACATACATAATGTAAAATCAAAGAGAAAATAGGGTCACAAATCTTAGCAGACTTGAAATATAACTCAGAAACTTTGTGAGAAATATGGCAAATAAAACCAGAATTAATGATTTCATAAACATTTATTTGGAGGCAATATTAACATGTCTATAAAGTTTTTTTGGGCCATAAAGAATAAATAACACCTATTATTAATGTAATGGTAAAAAAAATGTTGCTTACCACACCTTTGCAATACCCTAGTTTAATACATTATTAAACAGCATCCCAGAATGAATAAACACTGAACAGAAACTCCAGATGTCAAGATATTGCTGTGGTTTTATCAGCAGCAACATGGTTAATGCTAGCACAATCCTGATCCCAGCGTAGACAGGGCCGGCCTTTGGTTTGCTCTGTTTGGGTTTTGGATGAATAATAACACCTATGCTAACTTCACACTGGGCTTGGTGGTTTGATCAAATCACTTTCCAGCGGGCACAAAATCTGCCTCTAATGTTTGCACCCTAGCTTTCATTTTAAAGTAAATCACTGAGATGAGACCCTGCCAATTTAGCCTTGCATGGCACTTTCTCCAGCCAAACAGTTGTACAGATTGTCTCCTGCAGGGTCTTCCACCAAGAGAAAGACAGGTCTTCTCCCAGCCATGCCAACAAATCATCCAGGAGCCTGCTCTGCACATCCTCACTGGTTTCCCCAAGTGCAGCTGTGGAGGGAATAGTGGTTACTGGCACCATACATTAGGAACTTTCAAGGTGTGCTAGCCCACTTCTGACAGTAGAAAAACTCCCAAAGAGACACAGGGCTTTCTTCATTGCCCTTCCTCTTCTCCACCCAGTCAAATTACTCTGGGTGAGAAATTCAGCCATACCCAGCAGGTTTCTCAAGAAAGATGAGAAATGTAGCACAGACCAACACTGGCTGAAAATGAAGTAAAAGCCTTTTCTAACTCACTTAAATTGAAGGTGATCTTCTCACTGCAGCCCAGGTCATATTGGTTTATGAAAAGGAATCGCTGGTGCAATTCTGGAGGATCAGGCAGATCCATGAAGGATTCTTGCCCTGTCTCCAATACCCATGGCCCCCAGATGCTTACCACATCACCATCCTTTCACTTGGGCAGTAGCACTTCACCTGACTGATATTTGTCTTCCCAGTGTGAAGATTTCTGTTATACACGATTGTGTCTCCCTCTAGTGACTAAATGTATTTTTGAAAGCCATTTTGAAAGCCCCAACATAATTTTTAGAGTCTGTAAAGTATGTATCTACCTATGATGTGTAGATTCAACGCTCTTATCTTTCATTCCTAATTATGCACCAAGGTATGAATTTGATTTTTGATAAAACTGTCCAAATTTTAAGAGAGTACTAAGCAAGCATGCTTAACTCTGTATTTAAACAAAGAAAATAGTATCTGACCAGTAGGAATGATCAATATTGATTAAACTTTCATGCCATTTATTTTGTACTGGCAGCTAATCTTTGTGCGAATATTTAAATTCAGTCAGTGATATTTAACAGCACCTCTACTAAATTTATCACTTGTGCTTATCACAGATATAAGGATCACTCTTTCTTATTTGGCAAGCTAGAAGACATCTACTCATCCTCACTAACAAAACAGTAGCCTGAATTTGGTTTAAAAGTCATAGATAAATAAAGGAAAATCATGACCAAAGTTTCATCAACTGAAGATAAGAGTGGACATGAGATGACTGAAAGCTTGAAGCTTCACAAAAGGACTGACATTCTGGTTTTTTCTCAGCTTATTCCAAAAGCAATAATACACTTTACACTGATAATAATCCTCTAGGTCTTTTACAGAAAAGAGGAAAAGACAATGTGATTTAAAATCTACAGAAACAGATAAAGTTTGTAAGTAGGACTAATGCCTGAGGCTAGAAGTCAAGTCTGTGAGGATTCTTGCATTATTCTTACCTAATTTCAAAAAAGTGTCATACTAGTATTTTATTTGGCCTGAGATATTTTTACTTTTTAATACCAATAAAAGTCATAATATGACTGCAAAAGGTAGAAGAGAGGAGCCTTTAAAATTTTCATTACTCACTGTGTCCATACTCTGGTTTCAAGTTTTGTTTTTCCTTCTTGGTCAGCTGCAGTTCAGTTTCTTAGCTCTATTTTGGTCCTGTTACAAAGTAAATATATAAACTTAAGTACATGACCCTCATCTCAGCATGTTTGTAGCTTCCTTTCTCATAGAATCATAGAATATGATTTTATGAATCATAGAATATGATTTCTTTATCATAGAACCTTAGAATATGCTGAGTTGGAAGGGACCCATCAGGTCATGGAGTCCACCTCTTGGCTGTAGTGTAAATATGTGAAGCAGTAGATGTTTGGGGGTTTTAGCTCTGAAGGAAACAATTTTTTTAATAGTATTTCCTTTTCAATCATCTACATTCACTGTTTTAATTCTGCAGCTCTCAAGTCATTGGCTAGAGCAGTAGTATGTCCATACTAGAAAAAAAAAACAGGAAAAGATGAAGAAATACCACCTGTTTATAAACTGCACAAATGCTACAGCAAATCAACCGTGCTGTCAAAATCCAGCAAGTGTTGAGGCGCTCCTTCAGTAAAGTACACCCCAGCTCCGCTTGTTACTCTTCTTCTGCCTGCCCATAGGTGGCACCAGTCCTGTTCGTAACACCTCAGTCTGTGCCTACCAATATCCCTGCAGACCTCAACTGCGGTTTCCACCCTGGTTTCTTCCGTGCTGTCGGTGGATGTGTTAATCACCAATGTTAAATACATGCAGAAGCAACTTCAGACAAGCTAAGCATGAAACACTCTTCTATCTGCCACATCACACATCGCTACCTGACCATACGGCCATATCCTTGAATGATAAGGCCAAAATAGTAGCAAATAACAGTCTGAAGCATACTTCTCAGGAAAAGTGGCTTTAAAAATGTTAAGGTGTACATAACATTGTTCTTCTGGCCCTACCTCTACCAGGGCGAAGCAGCAAACTCAGGGTCCCGAGGAAACCCATTTCAATGAAGTACACTCAAAATCTGACAAAGTGCAGCATTGACTATAATTTGTGCCGAAGACCTTTGTAGATGTTAAGCACCATGCCACAGATGTTTATTTCCCATCCCACAAGTTTCAGAATTTTGGTAAAAAGCCAAAATCATGCTGTTAAAGAAGAAAAATTAGTAGAAATCCCTAAGATTAAATTGTTAAAATATTTCATATAAATAATATTATCTATTTTTTGCTGTTGTTCTTAAATGTTCACACTTTAAACTATAAATCAACTAAATAATGTGATAAAATAATTTTCTTGAATTATAAAACAGTAAAAAAATTTTTCCAAAACTATCAAAAGGGAACATTTCAAGAAGACATTTTTCCCCCAGAATTAGAAGGAGTTAGATCAGCATAGTAAGAACTGATCTTTCTTACAAACAGGTTCTATTGTTTTTTTCAATGTTCCTACATTTTCCAGAAGAGAAAGCAAATAATTAAAATTATATCACTTATTTTTTGTCCTACTACCTATTTCTCACAATCTGCCTATTTTTGCCTTCTTTTTCTACTTATTTCTTTAATTTTTTTTTTTAATTCTGGGATCCAAAATGTTGGAGAACAGATGTATAGATACCTCCTTCCATTCCTCTCCTCTCCAAACAGCAGTGTTTACTACATCCAGAGAGAATTACAAGGAAGAGTTTACTTCAGACACATGCAAAACTGGTCCAAACAGCCCAGGAACTACCTCAACTTGCTCTGTCCAGCTCTAAGCCCAGCACCTGAGAAAAAGCAGAGAAGAGCTGGATCAGCTCTATTATATCTATCAAGGGAAGGGCTCATTTACCTAACTTTAGACACCTGAAATGAAGATGTGTGGTTGAAAGCACCCATTTAGGGGAGCTCAATGCTCAGTGGAGAGTGATGATCCATCGCCATCTGAAGTAGTTTCTGTGGGTTAAACTGTCCTCCAGAAAAGTGAGTACCTAGTGAAGCAGCCCACAGAACTAGTTTATACTCAGCACGTCACGTTTATCTGAGTGTAAAGACCCTGCACATGTACCCTGAATGAAGAAGCTGCTTTTGGGATACAGTGCACACAAAAGTAGCTGTGTTTCTCCTTCACCTCTATCCTCACCAGCCAGTTGCGATCTCCATGGTTAGGATTTTAAACCTTGGTCCATCTTTATGTCATTGTTTGGGTGGTTTGTTGCATCTTGTGATGCCCTGCCCTTTACCCTTCTCCTTAGCCACCAAGCAAAGATAAATATGTACTGCAATTGCCAGGCTTTTCTTTATAGGCCAAGAAATATTCTAAATATACAACCCTGTATATACTATACCACAACACATTCACAAATTATAAAGAATTTTCATTCAAAGAATTATAAATTATTCCTTTTGCAACATTACTGTAATTCACTTTTCAGTTAGTTTCTTTAAATTATTAGTTATTGCTCAACTTTTATCATTTAAAAAGAGATGCTTTAACACATTTCAGCTCTGTTAAAATACCTTTTACACATGAATTAGTGTGAATTTTATTGCTGTATTTTCCCAGCTTATTAAAAAAGTGGTACTTTACAAACAAAACTGCAGGATGGATTTATTATTTGCAGTCCTTGTCCAAACCTTCACACCTACTTAATATGGGTAAAGTGTTTAGGTTTCCAATGTAGTCCAGCCACATGACTCAAATCAAACTTGTAATTGCCTCTTTGGGATTTAAAACTATTAAAGTTGTGCTTTTATATTCTCTTTTGTTTTGCTTGAATCACTTTCTCATGTCTATGAAGTACAGCTGACACAATAAAAGTTTGATCAATGCATAACCACTGGAATGTATATTTCTTCCAGATATGTAATACCAAGTTGAAAGTTATTAATCTATGAAAATAGTCTTTTTCAACTACCTATTCTTGGAATTAAAATAAGTTTCAGTCTTGAGGTATATGGTTTGGCCTGGGACTTTCCAGTCTGAGCTTTTCAACAGCTTTTCTTGTCATTTGCTCTATTAAAATGAATGCTATCCTGATGTAAAGTTTCAATTGCCAGGGCAGATTTTTTTTTCATACTGTGATATACTTGAATAAAATTATCCTGGTAATACAAGAATAAGCATTAGAAAAAGCCTATACAAGCAGTCTTTATTTCCTTACCAATTCAGTCTCCTTTCATGCATCATTGTCATGGATGCTATTGGATCATATTCTCAAATACTTTAGGCCTCAGAGTCATGCTTTGGGCATATATGAAATCACCAAATGCCTGCAAAGAAATTTAAAAATTAAACATTCAATGATAAAAAATTAAATTCATTTAATTTATTGAATTCAATTAATAAAAATTAAACATTTGGCAACATGAACTGGTCTTTAAGTTCTGGGGTACATTAACCTGATAGATAATTAATTTTTGTTCCCTCAGATTGATTTAGAATTCTTCTCCAGCAAAAGCCTGACTCTTCTGAAATTGGTGGTGTTCTTAAATACAAACCAAGAATTCAGACTCTGGCCTTCAGATAACATTTATGACACACTACCTTTTAAAATCAAAAGTAAAAGAAAATAAAAAACAGAGAACATGTCAGTACATACTTTTTGGTGCAAGATTTTCTAAACAATGTTGTATAAAAATATTGTAGGTATGTACCAATATAAATCTTTGGAGCCAGCTTAAACATGGTGATGTCAGATATCATGTATTTCAGGAATTTTCACAATATTTCTTGTTTTTCTCTAACAGTTACATTTCAGGGTTTAAATTTTTATATTAGCCGCAGAAGCAAGACCCCAGATAAAATGGGTAATAGTTGTGAATACATTTTGGAGCCAACATTAGCAATTCAGATCCTGGATTCCTACATCCTGTTCATGTTATATGTAGTGCATTGCATAGCCCTGTATTGTTCCAGAACATTATTGACTTTGTCAGGCATGAAAACTGTCCATACACCATAGCAGAAAATCTCCCACTAATATACTGAGGAATGAGCCCACCTTCATAGGAGTGAGTGGACTTCTTACACTGCCTACCCAGTAGGTTTGCTCCAACTTCATGTGCAAGGCAAAGTTTGTTTGTGGAAGTATGCATAAAGATGGAATCTCTAGTACTTTAAGATGTCTCTCCTACACTTTATATATGTATTGTAAATAAGTTTATTGGAACAGAACATCAAAACTAATGTGGTCTAACTGAAAGCTACTGCTATAGTAAATTTGCCTTGTCTCAGTAGAGTGGAGGCTGTCATACTATCCAGAACCAGACAATACTCAAATTTCTTCTTTCTGTCTTTAACTTAATTACGACATTCTGAATTCTGGAGCTTATATGCATATTTAAAAATCCAAGACTCACATCCTGTTAATGCCTTTAAATAAATAGTTAATATCTACAGAAATGTCAAGGCTTACTCACTGTGTCTTTAGCAACATGTCTTAGTTTGAAAGACACATGTCTTCTAGGGAAGGCAGGAGCCTCCCTTGGAATGGAAAACGTGAACTCCCTCCCTCCAAATTTTTAGGATTTTGAAATTAAGGGACTCTCAGGCAAAGATACGAGAACAGGAATGACAGTTCTTTACTAGTATGTATAACAAAGCAAACAACCAATAACAATTACAGCATTAACACCAAACAGAACCACGAGCCCGGCCTTCTTGGCTGCGGCACTTCCCCCTCGGGTGCAGTTACGGTTATGGCCGGCAGGGGCGCTGTTGGCTCCCGGTGGGTGGGGCAGGTGCGATGATTCCCCTGCGGCTGCAGGGGGCGCTGTGACGTGAGTGTGAGTAGCACACAGGGCAATGGCGGCTTGCCCTAGATGGGAAGGGATGGCAGAGAGGCTTTGCTTTGCAAACCCTGGGGCAGTTCATCTCGGTGCCGCAGCAGGACTCGTAGGAGCACCAAGCTGGAGGAGCAGGAATGAGCAAAAATCCTGGAGTGGTCAACGAGATGTATCAGAAGCTCTGTGGCAGTAGCTGGAAC
Source organism: Melozone crissalis (assembly GCF_028551555.1). Lineage (NCBI taxonomy): Eukaryota > Metazoa > Chordata > Aves > Passeriformes > Passerellidae > Melozone > Melozone crissalis. The sequence continues at coordinate 55,809,207 of NW_026535794.1, read as the reverse complement.
TGCAGGATGTCCCAGCAGGGCAGGGGGTGCAGGGCTATGGAGTAGAGAAACCCAGAACAGTGCTGAAGAAGCGGCAGAGGTGGGGCAGCCACAACTCAGCTCCCAGCAGGGCAGGGAGAGGTGAGTTGAGGATCCCGGGCACCTGAGCAGATGGTACTAGGTCCCTCTTTTAGTGAGGTAGGTGTTAATAAGGTCCCAATTCAATGGCTGCTCTAGCAAGCAGAGTCTCACCCCACAGCAGAAGGAGCAGCTTCGGGCTCGGTTATGGCGGTGGAAGTGAATTCCTTTCCCCAAGCAGCAGCTCTGACCATCCTCCTCCTCCAAAGCCCAGAGAGAGAGAGAGGCAGCAGCTGCCCCAGCTCTGTCCTTTACCTGCCCAATTCTCCCCTCAGAGAGAAACTCCCAGAGAAGAGGAGTGCGACCAGACACTCTCCTCTTCAGAGCTTGATCATTTCTTTTGCTTCTTAAATGCTCAGTCATTAGTGCTTCCTAGCAACTTAATAAGAAATTCTGTGTGTGAAAAAGAGCAAAAGGAAAGAAACCTACACCCCCCTCCCCCTTCCGGCAAGATAACACAATGAAGATATTTTGCATATTCAGGCATAGTCATAAAGCTGATTAATACTCACTAGAATGATTTTCCATCTATCTTGTACATTGTCATCAAAAATAGGTGTAGCAAGAACATATTCCCAAGTGCAATATATCCCATCTTTTTTTCTAGAACAAAGGATACACACAAGGTAAGAACAATGATCATTCAAGCGAAGACTGAACTGGGAGCCACTGAACTGGGAGAAAGTCCTTGGAATGTTCTGTCATATTCACTTTCAATGTACGTATTAAACCGTGAACTTTATATTTGCCAGTCAGATATGTCTAACAATTCTTCCACACTATGGAGCTCTTCTTGATTGTTTCTTTAATTAAGGCTCTTAATGTGTTCATATAACTCTGGAAGACCTGACTCTACTGTAACTGGTAGTAATCTTCCTGAAATACCTCAGTGATTGAAAAAAATGGCATTATTTGGCAGATCTCAAGGAATTTTTCAAAAACACCTATTTTTTAAACTTTTACTGCTAATTGCAAGACATCATGTTCAGATGGCTTTAGGTATAGTTTCTTCTGTTCTCAACTGATTGCTCAAATCTGGCAACTTCAAACAGTAAATACCCTGGATTGCTTATCCCTTTCCAGTACTTAGGCCATAACAGTCCTCAGCCGATTTTGAAAATATATGAGGGTCTTCTTGCAACATTTACTATTTAGAGAGAAAAAAACCATCGTGACTTATTAGTACAGCCTCAGCATTCTTGAAAATCAATGGACATTCGGCTCCTGTATTTCTGCCAGTGCTGAGAATGTTAAGAAAATATCCAGGTCTGACGATTGGCAGACACTTCAGCAGTCACATTCCCAATGTCAGACACTTTCACTGCTGGGACTGAAACATCTTCACGGTAGGTGGCTGCAGTGAGTCAATGGGTCGCTCACTTTATCTATCCCAGTCATGCAGTCAGACCAGGTTTCCTTGGCAGTTCGACTACAGGTTTCTTAGATGTCCATAAAGCAATTTATTCCTAGCACAGTAACAGAAGATACGGCTCGAGCTGATGCCTCTGACGAGAACCTCCAACAAAGGAACCTCCTCACAACCTACATGTGGGAAAGTCTTCCTCTTCTTGAGTCTTTGGCTCCTGCTGTGTCTTTCAGTGTCCATTCACCCACCTGACTAGTAGCCTTTGCACCCCTTGTTATGCAAAGGATTGGCAGTTCACAGCCTCTTGTCTCTCTGGGCTCTCCCCCGGAGCTCAGTATGTATCTTGAACTGCAGTATACAAAACAAGCTGCCTGCACCAGGTGTATTGCTGAACAGAAAGTTGGACTTTGGATATTGAAAGTGCAGATCCATGCCATGAATTCTTCTCTACCAGATCTACCTCAAGAAGAGGTTTTTTGCATCCTCCCAATAACTGCCCATTCCCACTGCTTCCCTGTCAAAGGCTAAAATCTCTCAAATTGTGACAGTACTTGTGTGTTTATATTCAAGACTACTTTTTAAAATTTCCTTTTAAAAAATTATTTCACATAAATAAAAGGATAGTTCTACTATAACAAAGAGCTGGAGCCAGGATAGAAAGGAAATTTCCTGAAATGATTTTTCCATCAAATGCTTTATAAAGCTGTAATATATGTTAGAAATAATTCATGCTATTTTATAAAGACTGTGAAATCCAAACGAGTCTCTGACCACAAGCAGCCTGAGAGGCGGACGTCTATTCATACTCCAAAATTCCTGGAGTCGGCCAGATAACGATCGGCATTTAGCCCAATAATAGACACACCCAACGTGATGATCACCAGTATCCCAAGTCACTGGAAACCGCCTAAGAGCGATCATCACCCTGCTGATAACATCGATCAAGATAGCCGAAGTCGCCAGAAAGATGCTTGTGAATACACAACTTCTCAGGATTTGATCAATGCTGGCTATCAACCAGGAAATGGCGATTGTCCAGCTCTGCACAGTGAAAGAACCAACTATGAATGTGAAGAGTTACAAAAGAAACTTGGGCTCCTTCGCCTTGGGCACAAGAAACTGCATAAAACATCTCCACTAGAAGCGACTCACATGAACAGCAGGGGGGAATCGATGCAATCCAGGTTCACCCAGCTCCGAACCCAGGCTCGACGCTGTCTCTTTGGCTGTGGTGGTTTTGAGGGCCGTATTTTGGTCGCGAAAAAAGGTAAATAAATATTTTCGGATTTTTTATAATTTGGCTTTTGATTGATCATTTATAACAAAGCCTTGTAGTGTTCAATAACCAGAAATGTGGGGTTCTGTCACCCTCAGCCCTTTCTTAGCACCATCACATCCCAGCATGGGAGGATGAGAGGTATAGAATGAAGTGCTTTTGTCACTCTGACATATCTCATCCTCTGTATGAAAATATGTTTATCCCATCTAGCTCTTGCTATCAGTCTGAGACTTGGTTTGTCAAAGTTTAGGTCAGTTCAAGCATTTGCAAAATAGTTCCCTAGTTTTGATGGTGAAAAACTTCAGCATCAGAACTTCAGGCACAACTGCAAGTTGGACAATGTGTCTGCAAACCTTCTAACACAACATTCATGTAGGACAGCTGCACTACATTTTAAATTGTGCTGTTTCAAAGTAAATTACTTTCCTTTTGCAGCACAATAATTAGGGTTATTATTTATACAACATTGTCAATATTTGCAAGTACTACATGGATACACACAGAAGACAGATTTATGGAAGGATTGTTAATTTATTTTACCAGTGGCCTGTAATGGTTCTTTGGCTCTTCTCTCTTTGAAGAAAGAAGCATGAGGGAAAGATGTACTATATGTCTTTCTATCATTCTTGAAAGTGGACATTTGTATAAAGACCTACAGCATCATTTGTAATGCTCTACTCTCCAAAACTGCTGCTTTAATCAAGTGTAATATAGGAAACAAGGTGTACAAACCTGGAAGGAAGATAACACATTCAGCCATGCTTGGCCTAGTATGTCTTGGCTCTCACAAGAAGGCCAGAGTGGCAGGTTGTGGAGGCTCAAAGTCAAACACGTAGCCATTATAAATGCTGTATGGTGGTTCATGCTCAATATACCTTTCCACCTAAACCACTGCAAAGCTTTTCTCATTCACAGCCATCATCAAAAAAGTAGAGGACAGTTGAACCTCCATTCTAGTACTTATCTAAACATCTGTGCTGAAGCAACCACCAGAGAAGATCCTTTAAGTCCCTGGTGTGAGGAATAGCTACTCACTTTTCATAGTTTAGGAAGGTTTATTAAACCTTATCAAAAATACAACAGAAGACTAGAGAAAAAATATTATGGCACTGGGAGCAAAAGATTTTCCCTGCCATGTGCTCTCTCCCCCCACACAATGGAGGTTTTTCCCCTTTTAATCCTTTAACCCTTCCCAAAGTTCTGTCCATCAACCCCTTCTTCACTGTCCAATGGTGGAGATCTCTTCTTCAAATCCTGGTTGGAGGTCAGGTGTTGCCATACTGACAAGCCGACCCTCCCAGATGTCCCAACGCCAGATGTTGCTTGATAACCATGCAAGGGGGTAAAACATAACTGTAAATCTATAAAACTTTTCTTAACCTATATGCATGATATTTTTCTGTTAATTGTAGGAATCAATCATCACATTACTCATCTATCACAATGGTAAGTGTAATTATCTTGGTTTTGGCCAGATCTTCGACTAACTTGAAACTCAGCTCCCACAGGATGACAAAAGACCACTAGAAAACCTCTTGCCAGCTCACATGGCTGTATGATTTGGATGAAGTTGCAAAAATTTGTGTTAGGGAGCTTCCTTCTGCCACAATCAGTATTTCTGGACCCCTCAAGGTTTTTTCCCCTGCACGTGGTATACATACATAAGGCATATATGACTGGCACACTCAGCCATGGCAGGCATGTTCATGACTCAGAGGGAAAGCATCCATTTAAGCCTCAACTCCTTGAAATGACAACTCCTTCCCTCCATTTTGTCATGATCTTTCCTTCCTTCAGAGACTCGGTATACCATGCCTCATCAGTGTATGAGAAGGGAAACCAAAATGTTCTACTGCATATGCATGAGAACAAGACCTAATTAACCAAGAATGAGAGGTGGGAATTGGTTGTGCAAGACCTAGATGAAACACTAGAGCCTTGATTTCTCTGCTCTTCTCTGTGAGCTGTCTTCACATTCAAATACCTTCTGGTGCTGTGGTTGAAAGAAAATTACTTGAGGTTAAAAGAAAACTTTACCTTTGCTGGAAGTCTCCTGTTAAGTCTGCTGTTGCTGGGAAACTCTGCAGTCTTTCCTCAGGGCTGAACTCTGTAGTCTTCATCTTTAATTAGCTTTCCCTTGACCCCTCCTATATAAGGCTTGCCTTGTCATCACGCAACATCAGAGAGTTTTTCCTCCATGTCAGAGAACACAAGCTGCTGCCTTACTTTTCTAGGTCCAACTCACATGCTCAAAAGTTTCCCACAACAACAGCCCTGCCATGTGGAGCACATCTAGGAATTTGTGTGTTATATCTCTCAGTGGAGAAATATTTAGTTGGGAGGATATGCCTCCAAATCATATAGTACAATATGAAGGTGTTTGCTGGGAGTAATTTTTCAGGCTCTGGCCACAGATTCTTTTGACTTAACCTGCTACACTTTGCACAATTCACTTTATTTTCTCTCCAAAGCAAAAGAAACTCACTCTTGTACAGACCTTCTTGACATTATTCCATCTTTCAAATGACTGATTACATCATCACTTTCTATTTATTTCCTGGTAGGCACTACTGCAACAATTTTTAAATTCTTCCGTCCCCTTTGGAACATGCTGCCCAGTACAAATGCAGTCAAGAAAAATCTCCTAAAGGAATTGTTCTTCCCAGCTTCTAGTGTGCTTTTGAAGAAGCACCCTCACAGTTTAAAAGTGAAGTAAAGAAGTCTGGGCCTTGTGTATACTAGGGGTTTGTCATGAATGTACCCTAGGGGCCTGCGATCTGCTTCAGTGGTAATAGCACAGCTACATGTGGTGACTAAGCTCCTGACACACAGGGAAAACAATAATATTTTTTTTTCCATCTGAATATAATTTTGCTGTGCTGATATATAGACTTTGAATCCTTTCACTGTGTGCTTCTTCTTGCACAGGAGCTCCTTTCAGGTAGGGTTAATTTTTTCTTGTGGTGGGACTTTCCTTTTTTGCATGAAGTATTTTGTTTCTTTCCCAACAGCATCCTTCATGTTTCAGATTGCTACCTCATCCCAGCTGTTTATGGACACCCTTTGACTTCTGCTGTTCTTGGTACCCATTACTAACTGGAAAGGTAGTCACCCAGCCCATGGCTTTCCGTTTCTTAGGGGAAATTGTTTTACAGCATTGACTTCATCTGTGGTTCCTGAAGTTCTCAATTTGCTATGCAGTAATTTACATTCTTCTGTAATCCCAGTTTTAGTTTATTCTTCCTGAATTTTGGCTGAGCTGTGGTATTCCCTCTTGTCTCGGTCACATACATTTACACTGTCATGTATGTTTTCACCTCCTGTCAACAGTCTTGCATCATGCACCCTTTTCCCAGGAAATCTTGTGCACTGATAAGAGGCCAGCAGGTGTTTCCTACCAAATGTTGTGGCTGCTCATCTCTTCTTCCAGTCCCAGTTACCTTGCCCGGGATGGACAGTTTATATTCAGAATATGCTGCAGCGTCCTGATAAATAATAGCCTATTACAAAGGGAGCTTATTCGTTTGCAGGGATCAGTAAGTGTCCAGACTGTCTTTTTTTTTTTTTTCCTTTTTGTACTCACCTTAGAGGTTTGACTACTTTAAATCACACCCTTTTCTAAGATGCTGAGATTCCTTTGCATCTCACTCATGAAAGTAGCTGCTGAAATACCTAGTTGTGAGTACCAGAAACTTGGGAGGTCACTTATTTTTGCAGTTTCCAATTTTGCCCATGTTTCTGGACACAAAAGTTCCTAGCTGCTAGAAAAATATCATTTTACTTGCCTCTGATATAAAATGGATTCCACATGTATAAAGTTTTTTATGAAGTGACACCATTTTTCTGTGTTAGGACTTATTTGACAGCATGCAACCACATAGAGAGATTCTGACCTTTTTCTTTGCGTAGTTCTCCAACAACTGGGGTTGCAGAATTCCATATTTCATTAGTGGAATCCAAATGGAAGCTGTCTTTTGTCCTTCCTGTGTGTCATAAATATAAAATACTTTTTCCCCAGCTGTTTATTGAAAACTGAATATCACAGGTTCTCCTTTGGCCCTATGCAGCTAATTAGACATAGGAAGCTAGCTACATTGTTATCCTTCTCTTTGCCATGTACTGTAGCCAAGAAGAGTGCTGTGTCACTGCTGCTGCTAGAGTCTCTTTGGGGGTGCTCTCCAACTGCAGGCACCAACTGCGCTGTACACCCTGTGCTTTTCTGTTTGCTTATGCGTCATGCTTCTGCAAAATTATTTACTTTGATTTTGGACTCAAACAGCCTTGCCAAAATGCAACTCTTTTGGTAAAGAGTTGCTTTCTGCTTTACTCTTTTAGTAAAGGTGTAATGAAACATTTGGACCTCATGAAAACAGAATGTTTTGCTATTTTACAGGGAAGTTTAGGAAGAGGGTGAATAATTTCTCAGCTGTTGAGTCAGCATTTGGACAGTGAGGGAAGTAAGGGTGAAAAGGATCTCCCTAAATGGCCAGAGCATTATTTTCTTTTATCACAGTTTTGATGGTCAGAATTGGAAATAGTGTCAGAATGCAAAGCTGCAAATAAAGGCCAATGATGCTTCAATCTAGATTCAAAAGCAAATTCACAGCTGCCTGTGAATTAAAACTGAGATCAGCTCAGTAAAGCCCGCATCTCTCTGCACTTCTGGCTGATGGGGTACCGAGCAATTCCTACCTGCCAGGAGGATAGCTGTGTGCACATGGTGCTGAGTCCCTAAATATGCCACCCTAACAGGCATGTCCCACATGATGGTGAGCACCTACGTAACACAGTGCTATAGTCCCAGACCAGGGCTGCCTCATATGCATCCATGTCCAAGTGACTCTCCGCCTGGGCGAGATTTTTAAGGACTGCCAAAGGGTACAGATAGAGAACTCTGTGGGAATGGGGCATGAGACATGATTTGCCTCTATTGGTCCTGAATGTGCTTGAAAATCTGTTTATGTTTCAAATATAATAATGAATTTGGTGGAAGCAAGTTTGATTATTTGATCCTAAAAATGGTTTGATTATTGCCTGAGATGACATTCCTATGGGGCGAATTTCATTTATGCTTGTATTTTCTGCTGATTGTTTATGATGTAATTGACTATGATAGAATTTTCAAAATATATTCTTATTAAAGGATGACTGTAAAACTTATATCTTCATCTGTAGCGGTAAGAAGATTCTTCTAAATAGCATTCTTAACCATATTAGTTCTTTCTTCATCAAATATTTCTTCACAAATTCCTTCTTACTGGTATTGGATTTCATAATTGAAAATAATAATATTTTAGAAATAGTATTTTAGAAAATAATATTTTCTCACTTGGTAATTGTTCTCAAATACTGATGGTATATATCGGAATTTTTGTAGTAAACAGAGAATTAAAATTTACTGATTGGTAGGGAGAAAATAATAATTTTGCTTGCAATCCCACACAGTCGTCATAATAACAAATTATCATACATTGGTGTAGGTATACAAAGGAAAAACAGGGCTTTCCTCATTTCATGAGGATGATTACATTTTGAATTATGTTATACACCTCTAATAGGATAGGGGCATCTTGAGAGGTAATTAGCATCTGCAAATCTCAAAAAAAATATTGGATTCAAGCTTATAATATATTCCTGTAGACTTGATCCCAGTTTGCACTCAGATTTTACAAACTAATGATGGTATACCAGAAGGTACAGAATTTGTATTTGTAAAGTGTACATTAGCTTAAGCTTGTTCCTGGAACAATATAGAATTATACTTTATTGAAAATATAACTGCAGTTGTATCATAGTTCTAATAGTTGTAGTTAAAATTTTAAGCTTAGTATAAAAAATTAAAAAGAAGAAGGAAAGTGACTTGTTATAGTACTGCGGAGGAGCTAGAGAGAAATTGGACTTCAATGTTCTGTAAGTGCGTACTGATGGCAAGTGATCAACAACAGTATGCATTTCAATCTTCACAACACTTGCACCAGTGTCAAAGTGGCACCCAATGGCTGAAATCTGATCAAAGCTTTTGAACAAGGACCCAGTGAACTTATAGAGGACTGTTTTAAGGCCAGCCAATTCCACTCTCAGTAATCTTGAAGGGGAGACAATCAGTCTCAGTAGGGGAGGACTGAAGATTTCCTCCAGATGTAGTGGAGAAAGCAAAGTGCCCCCAAAAGGTACTGGGACTGCTCCATTGAACCCCATGAAAACTAGCTCTGCTATGACACTCTGAGAAAAGCACTGGTAATTAGCCTACAGATATTTTGGCATCTGGGTATCTCACCTGAGAGACATACACATCATCTTCAATGTCGTCTCAAATGTCACTAAAAGCTGGGACAATAGCTGTCCGGTCATACCAAGTCAGGTATGCAGAGCAGAAGGACTGGTTAGACGTATACCAAGAGCCTTATCTACAACTGTGTCCAAGGAGGAAAAGACAGCAGCACAGCAACCTAGAAAGCTAATCACTTATCCTGGGCTTTTCTAGGCAGCAGTGAGTTTGGCTTTTCAGCATTAGGAATTGATTACACAATGTAACTAGTAAGATGGGAAATAGCCCTGTCCAATCAATCACACAGAAAGAAGGCTTCTTACAGGTTCCCTTCAGCACCAAAATCAGGAGATCTGCAGCAAGTGTCCTGCCTTAAGGTCTGACTGTACAGAACCATCAATGAGTTTCATGGTTGCAGTGACTCAGTGCAGGAAGTAAATGAACGGGAAAACCAGGCAGAAAAAGTGATTAAGAATGAATAGCAAGAAAAGAGTATTAAAACCTCCTGCAGTCTTAGTATCTTAGACCACATATTTGCACTCCGTTCTTCTAACAAAAGACAATTATGAGCTTGCGCGTGTGCGCGCACACACTCTTGCTTATTCTATGCTTTTTCGCCTCATCTGGCAGCCGCTTTCCGGTCCAGCAGACACTAACATCTAATGAGACAAACTTCCCATTTTCAGACTAATCAGTCGGCTGCACTAATTGCAAATGCAAATATGCAAATTTATATTAATTAATTACTCTGCTAATTAGTTCTGCAGTCTTTTTGGGGTAATAAATCATTGTGCAGTGGAAGGGAAACACGTCCTGTCCCATTTCACTCCACATAAAAATTTAATGTACTAATTGAAGGAAATATATTAAAAAAACCCAGATTCTGACTCTACTGATAGGTTCCCTTCAGAAAGGTATGATTGAAAGAAGTCTCGCACATCCCCAGCAAATGCCATCACTAAGGTGCCTGTTAGCAATTTAATTATCACATTATGGGCTCCAGGAAAAGCCAGTTTGCTGTGCTGCAGGCTGTGACTCTGAGCTCCCTAATTGACACATTTTGCAGCAAATGCTGTTTATACATCCATGAAAGATAATATGAGGAAAACAATCACTTTGCTCTACCTGAATATTCTGTTAAGGCTTGCACTTAAATCTCAGGAATCTGGGTCTACTCTGTAATTCTGCAGCTTCATCAGATCACATTTGAATGGGTTGTTCAAGGAAAATGGAGAGTAGCTAAAAAAGAAACTTCTTGCAGAGCCCTTCCCTGGTCTTGAATTTTGCTTTGTCTCTACTCCATTTCAACAGGACTTTCAATTCCCCATCTGACGCCACCTCTCCCTTGCAATCCTTACCTTGCCATTCCACTGCCCTTGTACAGATGTTTTGCCCAGCCTCAGGAGATCTGTAGTCTTCCTTCCCCACTCCAATATCTGCAGCAAGGTGCAGCGAGTTCCCTACACTGATTTAATGCCCCAGCAATGGCACACAGGACATCATGCTCATAGAACCTTAGGTACCAAAGCCTGACAAGGTGTGAACGTCAGTGTGGAAGGTGGGGCTTATTGTATGTTTTACTTTTTTTAGAACATGGGAAAAAATCCATCCTCATAGCATAACAAGCCCAACAACACCTGGGTGTAAAAAAAATAATTCTCTCATCAAATGAAGCTACACCAACTACCAGCAATGCTGTAGTACACAGTTCATTAGAGGCATTCTTGGAGCCAAAGACTCTCCTAAGCAGTTTAGAAAGGCATTAAGCAAACGGAACCCTTTTCTGTCACGCAAGTTCAGGCTAACTGGAAATCTTCCACAGCTCCCAGGTTTTTTAATCTTCCTTACTTTTTTTGCCCCACAGTCATGTGCCATTGTATCCATTAATGTGAAACATCTACAGAGCATTTTCTTGAGAATTTGAGTGTATCTTAAATCAACCTACCTTATAGATGTAGGTTGCAAACCAGTCAAAGTTGTTGTAAAAGTCAACAGAGGAGTTCTATTACCAGAAATTCACACAACTCACATATCATAGTCTTCCATTATTAAAAAAAACAATCTAAAGTATTAGCAAATGTTTATGTTTTAAATTGAAACAATAAATAAGATTTATAGGTAATTAAATGCCAAGGGCCTGTATCATTCTAGATTCAACCAGAAGTTGAGCCATATACTTTTCTCATAGTTTGAAACTCTCGGATAGCTTACTTTTTATTTATTTTCCTATCCAAACACTGGAATAAAATACTATTATACTGAAAACCTGAAGTCTTATGATTTAGGCTCTAGGAAACAAAGGAAAATTAAAAACCTCTTAAAATAGCTAAAATTGAAAGAGCACTTTATAGAACAGCCAAAGACAGAATTTATTTTTCAAACACTTGTCATTTTTGTTTGAAATACTAATATACACTAATGGCTATACCATTAAGCATCATGCAAATTTAAAAATTTATTTAAAATCAAACCACCTTTGCTCTTTGTAGATTTGTGGCATCCTGGAGTCAAAAGGTGTCCAAATTATTTGTTGTAGAGTGCAGGCCTCCCCACCTGCTGGGAGTTTTGTAGCTGCCTTTTTTTTAAGGTCTACAAAGTTTCAGAGATTAATATGTGAAGATTTTAATAGAATTCAAAAGGCGCCTCTTAAATAATGAATAGATACAAGATGGTAATGTTCTGATTGTCTGTAGTGTGCTCTAAAGTTTTACATTTAAATTTTAATTGTATTAGGACATGAGATCTAACTTAAGACATTTGATAAAACCTATCATTTGATGGGTTTCTTTTTATTAGAAAGCTTCAACAGGACATGCATATTTTGCAAATTGCAGTAGATTTTTCTTTTTCTTTTTCTTTTTCTTTTTCTTTTTCTTTTTCTTTTTCTTTTTCTTTTTCTTTTTCTTTTTCTTTTTCTTTTATTTTCTTTTTCTTTTTCTTTTTCCTTTTTTTTCACCTTCTTTTTCTTTTTCTTTTTCTTTTTCTTTTTCTTTTTCTTTTTCGCCTTCTTTTTCTTTTTCGCCTTCTTTTTCTTTTTCGCCTTCTTTTTCGCCTTCTTTTTCGCCTTCTTTTTCTTTTTCGCCTCCTTTTTTGCCTTCTCTTTCTTTTTTCTTTTTCTCATTGTGTTCAGAATACTTAAATATAGTGAAAAAAAAAAAGTGATGCTAGTAAAGTTCCATCATACTATGTTTATGCCCTTTCACTTACTTCTGACTGATATTCATTCTCTTGTCAGGACTGTGAAATTAAGACTTTTCTTAACATATAGAACAACAAGACCCATTTGGTATCCAAGATGAAACCCAGATGAGTGTTAAGATTGACAGTGTTTTCACCCTTGTAATTAGCGATTCACACAAATGTGGGTTTAGTTTGCACTTATGCTTGGAACATGGCACCTCTTCATACAGAGAGCATCATTCACATGTTAACATTTTCACTTTTGCTTTTTGTTGGCAAGTAAAGCAGCATACTTACTACTGACTTCTGTTAGCTGTATATTTGCTATATACTTTTCACTATTTATTAATATTCTATTCAAAAATAATTTAATGTGAGCAAAGCATGGACAAGAACAATGTGATGCTCCTCCCCTTTGCCCTGCACTGAAGGAGGACCTTACCTGCCTAATGTCACTCTGCTGCTTCCAAGTGAATGATTTCCATGAGGACAGTGCTGGGGAACTGTTTTCAAATATATTTTTCTTAAAGTGTAAAGATCCACCTCCCTCCCTTGCTGAGGGAAAGATGGGTGGCCTCAGTACAACAGAATATGTACCACGCCGCTGAGTTTATTTGCAGTCTCTTTCTTGGTGGCGTACTGACTCAGTGATGTCTGGAGGAAGGGCACAGGACTAGGAAGCCTTATGGCAATACAGCAACGGTTGCCAGAAATTCATCAAGGATTTTGATGGGTTTTGAACAAGTCTGTTCATTCTAAATTGAGGATTAAAAGACTCAGTGATAGAAGGGAAGGCAAAAGGATGGCTAAAACATCTCTGTTTTGCTAAAGCTGAGATGCGACTGATTTGCTCATGCACACTAGAGGTTTAAACAGAAAAAAACCCCCATAAATAAACACCCTAAATGGACTGTGCTTATTAGTCTGCTTAGGCTAGACAACACACTACCACAAGAAGTGGATTTCCAGAACGTTTGTTTGGAAAAAGGAATTGAGATGCATATCAGAGTACCAGTATCAGTTAATTATAGTAATGCTTTTTGGGTCATGCTTCAGGGCTCTCAGAATTCAGCAACTGTTAGAGAACAGGTTGAGATTTAATAGGAGTAATCTCTTTTTAACCTTCATGTACAGACTTGAAGGGTCTCTCTCCATCAAAGGTTAATGTTGGAAAATATATATGAGATCAGAATGATCATAGATCTAAACAAACACCAAAATTACTATGTTCTGAGTTGTGGACTATATGTCTATGTGGTCCTTTGTCTTATGGGAGTGAATGGCTCTTGGAAGTTCATTTAGTCTCTTTTCTAATTCCTTATAAGGCTAGAATGCAAAAGGAATGAAAAAATGTTCAAGGAAAACTTGATCACTCCAGTGATCAAGCAATAGAGGTAGCATAATACACATGGTCTTTTGTACCCAACAAATTAATTAATATTGTTAATCTCTTTAGAAACAATTGCATCCACAATGGACAAGAGGACAACTATCAGGCTAAATTAACATAAAGATCACATATAAAATCATTGGGGGGAAAAAAGGAGAACAAACTAATGGTGGAGAAAAAGCACAGAGAAGCCCTAAAGGCAAACGATAGAATTAATAAGTATGGTAAATGCAAACCACTTAAGCAAAAAAAAAAAATAAAATATTAATTGGGGAAATAACAGTAAAATAGGAAAATATTTTTTCTATACTGAAGTTCCATGTCCTCAGCTCTTTGTCTCCAGGACTCCAAACACAAGGATGCCTTTTCACCCAAGTAGCAAGATATCCAGAGAAGCAAATTGAGACTGCTGTTCATCTCTCGTACAGGACTAGAGTGCTGCTTTCCTCTCTGCTCCCACAGTGATGCAATGCCATCACCACAGCTCAGAGAGGGTATCTGTATGAGGAACCACACTCGAGGCATATTAGGGGGTAGCAATAGGGTAGCCCAGGGCTGGGACACTGGTTTACAGCTGCCCAAGGCAGCAGCAAGAAACATCTCTAATACAAACCAAGGTGTGAAGCAATTCAGTGCTTCAGAGAGATGTGTGTAGGTCACTAGTGCAGGTGAGAAAAGTGAAACTAAACCACTACATCCCTACTGGAGAGAAAAAGGCCTGGCTTCCTCTTTTTTATTGCATTTCAAAGTTCTTTGCTCAACCTGTTGGGGGATACCTCACTGTACCAAATTGAGGCAGAAACAATAAACCTGTGATGTAGCAGGTTAAAATGAAGTTGTGGCTGCAAAGTACCTTGAAATATTTAGGGAAAATGAAATTAGAGGATTTTTTCAGTGAGTTATGACAAAAATTCCATGTTTGTTTTCAATCCTAGCCATGATGAAATATCGAAATATTTTGTTGGTATACTCCCTCACAGTATTTTCAACAGAAAAAACTGCACTTAAATTTCAGAAGTTGATATTTCCTGCTTTGATGTACAAAGTAGAGAGGAACAGATCATTGCCAGACACTTATAAGAGAGAAATACCTATTTAGTGAAAAGCTGAAAGAAAACAGTCTTTCAGTTAAAGATTTTGTCATCAGTTAATTTCTCCTAAAGTATCTTAATTATTTCTCTTTTTCAGCATTTTAATTATCCAGAATTGAATTTATCTTTGTGCAATAACAGAATATGAACTATGAACATTAAGTTTGTAGCTGATTCTTAAATCACTTTTCCTATATAAATCATGTAAATTCATACCTTTTTTTCTGTAAGAGCAAAGACACATTTGTCATATTTTACTCTAGCTTTGCATAAACAAAGGTTAAATAAAGTGTTAGTACAAAAGATTTAATCAAGGCACAGGTTTTTCAACCACACACTTACAATTTAAACATCTGACTTACATTAAAATGAATTATTCAGTCTCTGGAATAGAGGAGGAAGTGCAGTTAGGTCTAGATTGATTTTATCAGACTGTGAACAGGCTGTGACATAAATTGAGAAATACTTGAATAAAATAAATAAAACTTGAAATACTTGGGCTGGAGAGGAACAGTAAAATGTTTATGCTGTGCTGCATTACCTCCACATGCTCCATAGGCAGTAGTGTTACTGACCTTTTATTTTTCTGCCCTGCCCTCTGTCTGCCCTCTTCTACCTCACACCACCATTACCCCTGACAGATAATCATCAATACCATCACTCTTGCCTCAATCTATCACTGGTAAGATATTCAAGAGGGCAATCAGCCCAGCTGGAGAAAACATAAATTGGAAAATATATTTCTGCTTAGAAAATGGAAATGTTATATTTATACTTAGGACTTGGACACACCAGGCTCTCAAGTGGTTCTCTAGCTGCCTGAGAACACTTTTTCCTAATTACTTGTAGATATAATCATTTGCAGATATAAATTGTATTTATTATGTGCATGTGGTTGCAGTGTGCATGGAATATTCACAGCAATATTCACAGCATCCACCTCTGGGAGGTGGTCCCTTATGGTTTCAGTCAGGAACATATGTTTTAAGTACACAGTCTGAATAGAGATCTTTTTATTTTCCTTTGAGGCTGAAGAAGAAAATTGTTTCCTTCCACGATCATCTCATAATTTAGAATTAGGTCAATGGGAAGGGCACGTGTGCAGAGGGTGAAAGTTGCTGAGTTCTCAGTGTATTTCTCATTGTACATCTAACTCACCATGGGAACCTGAGTGATAGCTCATCTGTCTGTGAAACACTCCCTGAACTAGTAGGCACTGAAGCTAAATTTCAGTTCATACAATGCTGTAAGATCTCCATTTGCCACGTGCTGTAAAAAGCTCAAGGTAACTTTCACAAGTACAGAAAGTAAAATAAAGTAGATTTCTCTTGCACAACCCAAATGAAAATCCATGGTGCTTTGAGTACTTTTTCCATCCACAGATGGAATGTAGCCATTTAAATAGTTTTTATTCCATAATATTACTTTTGTGCATAAACAGTCATTAACTTCTCATCGGTGTCTTCATGGATTAAACAGTCCCTAAGTACATTTTGACAGCATGGATTATTATGGACTCCTGTAATTTAAAATGGAAGAGAATGGAGATTGTGTGTGTGTATATATTTCCTTATTCCCTCTCTTTCATAAACTATAAGGTTTAATAGCAGTTAACACTAGGCGACAGCACTTCTAAATAACAATAGCCCTGCCAAATCTAACTGGCGTTCCAATTAGTCTGACAATTCTACTAATTAGGAACATTAAACTTTTAAACAAAGGCTATCTTTTTTGTGTTGGGATTGGCAAAATGGAATTGAGGGTATAAGGAAGCCTGAACCTCTCCTTCAGAATTGCTGATAATTAAAGGAAATAAAAATGTTTGGGGAGCATGTAGAAACATTTAGATATGGTAGTTAAATAAGAATTCAGATACGGTAGTTAGATAAGAAGCATAGGCTATCTAATAACCTCTAATATTCTATTGTAGAATAGAATTTCTATATTATTGTAAATAATATAGAAATGGATTTAAAAGTGAAAACTGCAAATCCACAATATATGGGTGAAAGAGGTTTGCTTTTTAAAAATTATTATTTAAGCCAGGTGCTATAGGGATTTCAATGCATAAGGCAAACTGAGACATTCTTTTCTTTGAAGAAAAGATCCCTTTTAAAAATTTTCTTTCTTACAGATATGGAAAAAAGCAAAGAAAAAAATATGTTCTGCAATGAAAAATTTTCAGTGAATATTTTTTTAAAATCAATAATTTTTTTAAAGAATTGCTCTGGTTTTGATTTTACGTATTATATGAAATTTTTAAAAGAATCATCCTTTCAAATCTCTTTGAAGTGATTTAAAGATCTTACTTTTCCTAAGTACCTTATTCTCAGAATTAAATTTCATTACAATTGGCTTAAAACACAAAGTTTTTTGCCAAAAAATAAACATTCTTCTGAAAGAATTTTTTTTTGCCACTTTACGTAACCAGGTCAAACTGCAAATGTCTTCTTCATAATCAGGATTTCTGTTTCTGTGGGAGTAAGAGCATTTTAACAGAGTCTCTGCAAAAAAAATCTTACCGTCACTTTGTGCCACAAGAAGCAAATGAATAACAGGTTGAATGGAAAGCAATATTTACTCCAAACCCCATCAACCTGAGCATCATAGATTTCATTCTTCCACCACCCAGGCTTCAAGACATAGTGCAGGAACTGTGAATCTCTCAGGATTTGGCCTCATGCCATAATGCCAAATATATTTCCTATGTTGCCTTACCAAATCATTACTGCACTGCCTGTATTCACACTGTTTAAGGATTTAGAAATACTGGGAGAGATGGCTATTCTAGTCACCATCTGCTAACATCAGCTGTCTTCAAAATTCATAGCAAAGTACCCTTTTGAGAGAAATCTTATCTATATGGCTTTACATAGCAAGATGTCTTACAGGTCCAAATGCAGAATGCAAACTCCAGCATGCCTCTCTAGGCAGAAAGCTCACTTCAACCCAAGTCGCACACAAAATTCCTGAATAAAAGCCTGGACATACCATAGCACACTCTTCAGAATGTATGCCTTTGAACAATTTGTTAAGTGCATATTTTTTTTCTCTCCCAGACACAATGCAGTAAGAAGACTTGAACTGCTATATGTATTTCTCAAAAAATAGTAACTGAATTAAACATGATCAGAAAGAAACCAAAATAAAGCTAGATACATCAGATACGTATTGTCTAACACTGGGAACAATGCCACGGGAAGAAAGAAAGGATTTCTAACTTGCAAAAATATGTGCATCTTCAGTACTGTTTCTGCTGACCACTGACTGTTTCAGCATTTTGCAAACTATGCCCTGTATGAACTTTTCCCATCACTTCACGAGCTTAAAGAGGCAGGCTCACAGTAATGAGCATGAGCTAGATAGAAAGCTAATACAGCAACCAGCACAATAGAGGGGAAACACAAGCAGGAATCAGGATCAGCAAGTCATGCTGCCTTCTTAGGAGAGGAATTTTGCCAAACTTCTGAGTGCCTTCTGGCCGTGGCTATTTAAACTATTTGGAGATTCAAACTAGTCCTCAGCCAGCCAAAGGACTGAAATGAAAACTTCAGGCTGCCAAAAGACATATCATTTCCTTTGCACATCCTGTTACGTGAGATCACTTGACAGAGTGGTTACCTTCAAAATCAACACTGGGTACTCAAACTGTGGCATGGAGCACTGATTTTCATGGTTGGTGGACAAGGCAGCTGGCAAGCTGTAGGATTTACACAACTTCTTTGAGATTGCTCAGACAGGAGGGGTGTTAATACAGAAAGTACTGTTTACTTCATCTTACACTTAAGTGCCTCACTTCTATTTACAGCAGATCACAATGTCATGTTGATTTTGGAAAACTTGATTGATTGTTTAGACAATGCTGTTTCTGAGAGGGTGTCCATGCATTTTATAAAAACCTCTATGCAGCTGTAAGTAAAATCCGCTCTTGATTCTACTTCTTTAATTGTATACTTCTATATATGGGAAATGAATTTGTTAGGTTAAGAACCTAAGAAGTTTACATCTTATAACATCATCGTGTCTGCCTGATCAGCAGATTTGGTGAAAAACACAATTACAATGGATTTTTATAGATGAGAAACATCAGTTACTCTGAAAGTAGATCTGCAGCTACAAGTAATAGAATTGTTCATTCATCACTGAAAAAATTGTTCTTTAAACATCAGGTTTTCCAAAACTATTTTGGGAAAATATCATTACAGCCCTATCTGAATTTTACAGCTAAGATGAAATTAACAGTGCCTTTCACTTTTACAGAAGCTTGAGGATAGAATCCAGAAAACAATTTTATAAATTCCTATTCTATTTGCAGTGGAATTCCACCATTGAATCTCCAGGACTCTCAGAGGATAATTGATCCTGTGGGTATAAGACCTCAAATGTTCCAGCTTGTCTCAAGATAAAATGACATGGTCAAGATCCCTCAAAATATATATCTATCCACATTCCACTGTTTTCAAATCAGTGAAAGATGCATATAGTTTTGTGTAACAAGAAAAAGCAGGAAGGCTAGGTGATTCAGTAACTGCACACACCACCTAATCTCTCAGAAAAATAATTTCTGGCATGTCTATCACATAGACATTGGACTCTTCATGACTCCTAAATCAGTGGAAAAAGTTCAGGATCAATGCTGTAAGATCCTTATGCCTCCCTTTTCCTTCTAGAAAGTGGCATTTCTCTGCTTCATTCCTATAAACATTCCCATTAAATTCTGGTACTAGCTTAGATATTTTTATTTTGCTTTGTGTTTTTTTAATCCAAAATTACCTTTCGTTTCAATAAGGAAAGAGCTCTAGTAAGGTTTTTAAGTACATGCATTATCACAGGTTGCAATGCTGCTTGGCAGTCATGGATGCTAGGACCAGTTAAAAATGTAATAAGACTTGAGAAGTGTAAGGAAGATCATCGTTCATTAACAGCTTGGGATGCCTGATTGCACAGCTTTTCTGCTTTTTGAATGAAAATTTACTTATCTCCATCAGACAGTATCTCAGGAAAAGTCCTGTCCTAAAAGGATTATAAATTCAGAAAATGAAAGGCAAACCAAAAGGAGCATATATTTCCATTACAGCGAGCCTGAGTCATCCCGCTAAACACTTAAATTATTTCCTATAAACAAGCACCTCTGCTGTGCTGTTATGAAAACCACCTGCCTACTTGTGTGTAGAGAGAATGAAGGTTTCATAGGCAATTGTAGCTCCGGCATTTACTTCTGTCAGCTACTTGCCTTCTCACCTTTAATAGTTTACATTCAAAATAGGCTTTAAGTTTTTACTTTTATTTCTTTATTTTCCTAACGTGCTCATGCTTTTAAAAAGCAGGAAATTATGATTCCACATATGAGCTTACAGCCCACCTGGACTTAGTGGTTTCATGGGGCTAAAGAAGTCAGTTCTCTAGTCTGAGGATTTTCTCCCTGCTCAGTTTCAAAGGTCTGCTGCAAATAATAAAAGTGTCAGACTTTCTAATAAAGTTTGCAAGGAACATTGACAAAATTGCCCTTACAAAGCATGCTATAATTTCCTGGGAGGGAACTGTCCAACAGAAGCTAATGTTGCACTTAAGTTTTATTTACACTTCTGTCAAGTCATCGTTAATTTAACTTCTTGGTTTCCTTGCATTTTAGGATCCAATCACAAGAGAAATGCCTCTACCCGAATTAAGGTGCAAATGAGACTGTATATCAATGTCAATAGTATGGATTTCATTTAACAGTAAAGAGAGAGAGAAACAAATTGGAAAGGGGGAGAGGGGTTGCAGGGAGAAAGAGAGTGAGAAAGATAGTCACCATCTCATGGATCCAGACTATGTCCCACTGCCTTTCTTCTGGTTTTCTCAGTGAAGGGGCTCTCATGAAAGAAAGTCCAATGGGTTAATATACATTCAGGTACAGGTGGGAACAGCCAAGCTCCTCCCCTGTTGCAGAGAGTTTTACATCGTCTTTTGCAATGAGGATCTGTTGCAACACTGTGTATCATGTGCAGTCCCCTAGTGTGAAATGTGTCTGCAGGCTGTGGCCTCCCCATGTGGGACCCAGGCAGAGCTGATTTTCAGGACAGCTGCTGGGTTTGGCTTTCCTTGTGGACACTTTCTTCTCTGAAACCCTTGCTTACTTCTCCATAGATGTGAGTTAAGTGGACAATAGTAACACCTTTAACTTACTGGAAATTCCCATCAGGTGACTTGACTCACAGTCTAAATTCCAGGAATCCAGGAGGCGTACTAGGGATAGGTGGGAAAAGTAGAGGGGACCGGTCGGGGGAGATGGGTTGGGAGGACAGGTAGGGGGCTGGGCTTGGGTGGTTGCAAGTGAGCAGTTGCTTCTTTATATTATTTGCTATAGTGGGCAAAGTCCTTCAGTGATCCTAACAGCGGCTAAGGCAATTATGATCTTGAAGTCTCTTACATTGCGTATTTAATTTAATTTATAGAATCCATATATTTTAAAAAACCATATATATATATATATGTACATATATACAGGTCCTAATCAAACTGCTCATCTTGTGGCATGTGGTTTCTGTAAGGCCACTCTGCTCTTCTGTGTCAGTGCTGTGGCCATGTGCTCAGAGCTCCCACCACTTCCTGGGCAGTCTTTGTCCCAGCATGACCCCACCACCCTGTCACAGGGAGAAGACTGCAGAAAGGGAGGAAAAAGTTTTGGGAATATCTACACAGGTAATCTAGGGAGACTATCTCATCAGGTACCTCTTGCTGAGGGAGATTTGCAGTGGGGAGAAGAAAGCAGCCCACTAGCTTTAGAGAGATTGCAAGCAAATCTGTGGAAGAAAAAGCATACATCATAGTTCTGAGGTCTCATTGGGGAAGGGGGAGCAGTGCAGGTCTCTTCTGGGGTCACACACACCCACACTATTGATGCCTACAAATTTTAGTTTTTTATACCTTTTTCATATATTTGCAACTTTGCAGACTCTTAATACACAGTTAATACACAGCTCCTTATATTTTTCGTACTCTGTCTCTTAGATATTAGAATAATAAGCTAACCCTCCTAATCCATACTTGGAATTCTGTTTAGTCTTATTCTTAAGAAGAAGAAGCCTGACAAGGACATTTTTTTTCCACTAGAACTTAAAAGACATACACAAGAAATGGGGCAAAGAAGCCCCTGGAACAACTCTAATGAGGCAGAACTCAGAGGAAATTTCCTAACCAACTGGTCTTCTAATTGAACAATATTTTTAAAATATACTAATTTCTTAAAATTACAAAAATTGCAGAAATCTCATGCTGGATGTGCCCATGACAATGGGGAAACTTTTAATTAAGACCTGCATTTTAGCTCACTATTTTAACACTGTTGCAAGTTTTATTTGATTTTAGGCAACGCTATGTCTACTAAAAAGGACTAGCTGCAAGGCCCTTGAAAAAAAAACATGCATTGATGGAAGCAGAGAGTCTCAAAATGGAAACACAAAGGAAGAACATGTGTGAATCGCTGTAGGCATCACATCACCTCAACAGGAGGAAAGTCATCATCACTGATTAGCTGTTTGACAGAGATTGCCATTAAAGAATGAATAGTGGTGAGCAATGTCAGGGTGTGTCCTTTGGCCAAATGTCCCCGCAGCAGCTTCTAAATATTTACAAATTTACTGATCTCAGACCATCCTCAAGGTAGGGTAACAGAGAGTGTGACCACTTCAATCACCAAGTATGGATGAAAAAAACGTTTCTCAGATGTACCACAGGGCTGCTTCGCAACACAAAGCAATAGTAATTATCTTAACACCCTGCAGTTTTAGGAAGCAACACATCTACATGATGGGTCTGACTAGAATATTTTACCCCAGGGAGAGAAGTACCTTAAATCCCATATTCTTGCAAAGTACACAATCACCTCTTGATCTGGTACTAAAACTTTCAGGCCATATTGTGCCTCTACTTTTCTTGGTAATTTTAAAAAACAAAGGTATTTTCCATTTTAAAATTATTTGGTTCCACCATCTTTCAACTCCTTTATATTTGTGTGAACCAGGAGTAACTCAAAATTAATAACATTATCCCAAATGTATTTTCTATCTACATAAGACCTATTCTAGTCATGTGTTTCAGAAATCTTAGAGTAATTTCTGGTCACAAACTTATTTTTGGTTAACCATAAGCAATTACAGTTAGCAACCATTTTCAAATTCTACATTAGTGTTTCACTCAAATAACTCCCATTAAAATGGAGTAACTAACCCCTTTACAGCTCTTTCCTATTTGTGTCTAACAGCTTATTCAAAACATGAAACTTAGGTTGCCTGATTAGAGCAAGAAGTACATCCTTAATAAAGGGGGCCTAATGCAAAAAATATTTTGCCACATTGGCAGATAGGTAAAAATTCTATTTGCAGACTGAACCAAATCCTCTTGAGCTAATGTAGTTTATTTCTCTGAAGCCAGGGGTCCTTTTTGGTGTTTTCTAATCTGTCCTGGGAGAAGGACATATATTGTCTTAGAACTGGCAGAAGAGTGCTTAGTCAACTAGATGGGAACGGCAACTTCCCCTCATAAAAATGTCCACAGTCTACAGCAGTATACTGGGGACATGGAGAGGCAGAAGTGGGACAGTCCTTCACAGACAGAGAGACACATCACTTTAGTCCCATGGTGTGCTAGCTGCACATTGGAAAGGCAGCTGGCATGCAACACGCATGTGGCACATGGTTCTGGTTCTTTCCTCAGCAGCTCATTTTGTAGAGACAGTCCCAGCTTTACCAAGAAAGTCCCTAATCTAACCAGTCTGAAACTCACTTTGTGACCAATCTGAAACTCACTGAGGCTAGCAGACCAGGGTCCCTGCCCAAGATACTATCCTGTTTTGAATATTTTTGTAAAACAATATAATTTAAATTTAAAAAAAGTAAATAAACCACAAACCCCAAACCAAACAGACCCCAAACCAACCAATCCACCAAAACCTCAAAAGCACACACAGAACTCCTGCCAAAAGAGGTGTTCCCACCTCCTCCTTAGCATTAAACCCAGCAGGAGACCAGAGCCACTGTTTTCTACACTCTTACCCATGTATTTGTCCCTTATGGTCTGTATTTGCAATTTAGGATGCACTAGACATACATTTTCTCCCAGTCTCACTCTCAAGGCAGCAGTTTCTTTGGTGTTTGGGCTGTGCATGTGGGTGCCATGGCAGGAAGGCAATGTCACGTCAGGTCATGAGTGTGGAAGAGGGAGTTTGGCATCATGATTGTCACTGTGTCTGTGTTGCAGTCATGTCTAGTGTGCACATTAGAAAGAAGGGGAAACAAACAAAAGAAAAAGATTTAGCTATCTTCACCTTCTGAACAGTTTCCTGCTGTCCACTGCGATGCAGAGGATCAGGAATGGGACATCACACCATGATCAATATGATCAAGTGAAGCCAAATTTATTATCCCCAAAAGGGCTATATTTAAAATAAGTTTCTACTGTTCACATGTCTCTAGCTAATACATAACTGGTTAATCCTAGCTGTTCACACATCCAAAATAAAATGCTGATTGGATCTTCTAATTTTTCATGCGCCTTGCTGTGGTCGTCTCGCCCACCCATTGCTTCTCTTTTTTTCTCATTTTCTCAAACTTGCTGAGTCTTGATGACTCTTTTCTTGTATCTTTCTCAAGGATATACTGACCCTGTTTCTGAATATGTCCATTACCCATTGTTTGTGAACATGTCTATTATCCATTATTACCAGCAGGCTGGATTGTGCCTCGGCTGAATGTGGCCATTGTCTTGCAAAGACCCCTCAACCTGCAAAGAATCCTCAACAGTCCACAAGGTCCCATTGCTCCCAGTGAATGACTAAGGTTACGACACTTCAATATGTTCCCGAGTTCCTTAATTTGATGTGGTTTTCCTGTTCCAGCAAAATGGGGAGGTGTGGGCCAGTTAGGAGAGAGTTTGAGAGGATGATTTAAAAAAAAATAAATAAAAATAAAAAGGAGAGAGAGAAAAAAGAAAAAGAGTAAGGGTTCCAATGATAGCATATTGAACTTACTTGAAGGACTCAGATTGAATGCAGTGCAGTTTGGGTCAGTCCCCCTCATACCCCATGGAGATTTTGGAGACCTTGGAGCTCAGTATAATTTCAGTAAATTTATTAATTACTCAGTATTATTTAAATGAATGTATAAATATTTGGTTGTGTTATTATTTATACATATTAATATTAACACATTATTATAATATTGCATTTGAAATAGTCTCACTTTTAATTCAAGACTAGACAGTCCATGTATAGGAAAAAAATTGTGATATGTGTTCTGTAGCATATTTATTGCTGTGCAGTCATTCTATAGAGTGCATTTAAGTGTATTTTGTGTACTATTCTTAACATGCATTCACAGTAGACAGCAAAGCAGCAGTTGTTCGGTATGCTGTGAATGCCTATTAACAGCAGTACCTATTTGCATATCATGGATCCATAATACAAAATAGGCATAGTAAAAGCCTTATGAAAAGTTATTATGCATGCACAGTAGAGGCTTTTTAAACCTTGATATCTCAGCTATTTTGTTTCTCCACAACTTATTTGAAAATATTAAAAAGGTCAAATGATGGATTAGGAATGTGTGAAACTGTAGTATTACTCCTATGGAGGTAATCATTCAACACAAACTAATTCATTTTTCGTTTTATTAGCACTATAAAAGATGTTCAAAAATGCATTTGAGTTGTTAAAAAAAATAACCACCTACTTCAATAATAAGAAAGGACAGAGAAAATAGTTTCACATATTTTGAGCACCGTGTGATATAATTGAGAATTTTGTTGGTCCTTCCCTAAACACAGAACTATTGCAATGTCAACCTTTCTTTCAGAAGCTCATGGTGTTTTTAGTATGTATTGAAACAGTGTTGGTTACCCTAGGAATTTTAATTTTTAGATTATCTTGCATTTTTTAATACTTGAAAATGCAAAATCCTTGAAAAGGTGGACAATCCCTAGAACCTTTAACAATATAAATCTTAATACATTAATTGCTATTGAGGAAAATGGGATTCTGCTCTCTCCTTTGTTACAGATTGTAATGTTTGTGGTAAAAATTAAGTGAATGCTATGAATAGTACAGCACTTGCTCTTTTTTGAACAGTTTCCCTTAAAGTTTTAACGTCTTTGTCGCTTCAGATAAATTTTCATTAATAAACAAAAACTAACAAAAAAGCCTCTGTTTTATAAAGAATGAGAGAAGACTGAATGTCTTACTTTTTTAAAATAAAACAAAAATCACAAAACGCTCAGTGTTTGGGGTGAGGTTTTTTTTTTTTTTAATGAAAGGCTGTAAACCATTGAGCACATCCATATAGATGTATGAAACACGATCTTCCCACACACATGTTTTTCTGTACTGCAGTCTTATTTTTTGTTCCCGTCTCTAATAAAAAAAATGCCCCAACATATTTAAATGAAACTTTGTGAAAGAAAAAATAATTGGGTGGAGGCTTGAGGGCTGAGAACATTAATGCCAAGGTTTGGACCAATGTGAATTGAAGCAGATGAATTATAAACCCTTCAAAACCAGAATTTATAACGGAAATGCTGACACGGACCCATAACAATAGCAGCTCTGCCAAGTATTATTTTAATACTAAAAGCATACTCAGTCACTCATTATTTTATTATAGAAATTATATCTTTACAAAAAAGCAGTGATACACAATAATAATGAAACCGAATTTTAAAAAAGAATGTTTCTAAGGTGACTCCTTTAACTCCCGTGATATCACTTATATGTGACATGCCACTCCTTGAATTAAAAAAAAACACAAACCCCTTACACATGAAGGTGGAGTTTGTAATAAGCTAAATGGCAAGACTGAGCTAAGAGTCTTTGTGAACTTCCTTTAAGTGTTTTGCCAGCAGAAGGAGACAAAAGGGTTAAAAAGGAAGAGCAGGGAGCACAGGAGAGGCAGCTGACAGGAGAAACAAGGGCATGAAGAAAGGAGAAGCTAGGCATCAAAGGAGAAGAGCAGGGGGAGATATTTAGGCAGTTTTCAAAGGGAATAACACAGTTTTTAAAGAGATATTGGGGAAACATTCACAAAAAGGCCAGGCAGACTGAGAAATTATGGCAGGGGCCAAACCCTTTGAGAATCCTAAGCTACACTTTTGAGCAGGTGCATCCCAGTCACATTGCAACATGCCAGAGCAGGTCAGTGAGCCTTGCCACATGCTTCAGAAAAAAGGCATGATTTGTTAAACATTCATGCTGTATGTCCTGTTTTCTATAAATGCCTCTTTTATTTTGCAATGTAAAAAACACCAAGGGATGTGAAGGAAGGATTTCTTACAGATGGCATGAGGTTTTCTCCTATTATTCTGAGCTCTGGGGCAACAAGCTGCACTCCAAAAATCCCCGCACCCCAAAAATCTCACCCAGCAGCATCACACAAAAACTACTTTTTGTGACTGTGCTGTGCATTATAGAGCCAGCATTGCTTCCCTATTACCGCCTTCCTTTCCTTGCCATTTCTTTTTTGTCCCTGGGTACCAGGTGCACTGGAGGGACTCAGATCAATACAAGACAACATTTCTCGTATAAACAATGCCATATTAACAGCCAGAGGGCAGCTGTACCTGTAGGCAGGGATAGCACCAAATGCTGGCACGTCTATCCATGCAGCTAGACTGCTAAAAAGAAGCAACCACAGTGGAAATGCACCTACTGTATGTGAAATGCGGGTGCAGAATTTTTTTCTTTTCTTTTTTTCTATCAGTCTAACCTTCTGTGTTGATACATGAATGCTGGTACCCACTTAGAGGGATGCCAGATGATCAGTGCAGAATGAAGGTCCCAGGAGAAAGGCTCACGTGGTTTTCTCTGCCCCGTGACGTCACTAGCAGATGGCATGGGTACCAGCTCTGGCAGTTGGCATCAATGTCACTTTTTAGAGATCAATGAGATAGTGCAGATATACACAGATCTAGACTCCACCAGACGATGCGACATTCAGACTGAAAAGATTTGGAAGGCAAAAAATGAAAACTGATTGTTGAATGAAATAAAAAGCTAAGGTAATACAAATAAAGATATATTTCAATTGGTGTTGGGTGTGCATGCAAGTGTTTAAAGATACAGTATCATTGTCTTGTTTTTTGTGTATGCTATTTGCTGTCTAGTAACTCCTACCATTTTATTCTTCTGATGCAATTACAAACTTTCATTGCTTTTATGTAATACTGCAAATGTGTAGACAGTACTGATAGAGTTAGTCTTTGACTGGGGTTTTTGTTTAATTTTGTTCTGTTAAAAGTCCCTGCATTTACTTTGCTTGTCTCTTTGAAGTCCACGGGATACAAGCTTTTGCTGTTCCCAAACTGCAAATGAAAGCAAAGTAATTGGGAAAAGGAAATTATTTTTCCTTTCCAGGCTGGATTCTGAGCACACGTGCAGGATTGCAGTCAGAATCTACAGACCGCTCCTGTCAGCTAAGAGCTGGAGGAAGACATCTGAGCCTCGCAGAACATAAACACTGCTATAGCGGGCAGGGAATTTTTCACCTCCCCCCCTTCCCCCCCCAGTTGATGGGAAAGAAAAGAAAAAGGAGAAAAGAACAAGAAAAAAGGCAAATAAGTTGATTCTAACAAAAACCAGATAATATCAAATAGAATTTTTGCTTGAGAAAGGGAGAAAAAAAGAGGTAGGGAGATTTTATTTCCTTACTCTAATCTGAATACGTTTAGGGTTAAATAATTCTGATTTTTGTCTTAATATGAAATAAGTATTATGTGATTTTAATACAAATAACTAGGAAAAATGCTTTGTTTTGAATTATATCACTAGCTGAGTGATTTGGGGGGTATATTCAATTTTTTTTCCTTCTCAGCCACTGTAACTTACTAAAGTTTAATATCTTGATACATAAAGGAAGAAATGTGGAGAGCAAAACCCCACAATTTTGAAGTATAAGTCAAAAAGTGATTTTAAAATATTTACCATTAGGTAATAGAGATATGGCACTTTTTCAATTTTAAAACTGCACTCCCTTTCCTCATTTTTCCACCCAGGGGAATTTGGATTAATGAAATTTTTGTAGTGCTTTGTCACGTTTTGCATTTCTTTGAATTCCATGATGGTGAGAGTTTGAAAGATTTGTTTAAAAAAAATGAGCAGGGAGCTAACTGTACATTTAAAATATGAATTTACTCCATATTTATTTGTGATAAATGTGGCTTTTTAGTTGCAGGGTCAAATGTTTCAAGTGATTTTAGAATTCTCAACAGCTATTATTTTTTTAAACGTGGGCATTTGCAACTGCCATTTTATTAAAAAAATATAGACTGAGCATTTATACACACACACACATACACACACTCTTTTTAGAAGAGCTTACACACAGACACAAATAAGGTGCATGAGGCTGTCTGTGTGAGTCGGAAAACTTTAAAAATGGAAATATTTAAACATTGTGCTGGCATTCTTTCAGGTAACTTAAGATTGTAGAACCATGTTAACACTACCATTTGATGAGTCTGTTGTAATGCCAGAATCCCAGATGTGTAGAAAGTTTCCCAGAGAAAGTGATGACCAAAAGCAAATGAAGAACACAGAAAGCTTTTCAAAGCAGATCATCCTCCGAGGAAAGAATATTAAAAGATCTCCTGGAGAAGAAACAGAAAAAGAGGAAGAGGAGGAAGAGAGAGAAGAGGAGGATGAGAATGGCTTGCCAAGGCGAAGGGGCCTTAGGAAAAAAAAGACAAGCAAGATAAGGATGGAAAGAATTAAATTCAGGCGTCAAGAAGCCAATGCTAGAGAGAGGAACCGTATGCACGGCCTTAACGATGCTCTGGACAATTTAAGGAAAGTTGTCCCTTGTTATTCTAAAACACAAAAACTGTCTAAAATAGAAACTTTAAGACTAGCCAAGAACTATATTTGGGCTCTTTCTGAAATACTGCGAATTGGGAAGAGACCTGACCTGCTCACCTTTGTCCAAAACTTATGCAAGGGTCTGTCCCAGCCAACTACAAACTTGGTGGCAGGATGCCTGCAGCTGAATGCCAGAAGTTTCCTGATGGGCCAGGCAGGTGAAGGTGCCCATCATACCCGCACACCCTACTCCACCTTCTATCCTCCCTACCACAGCCCGGAGCTTGGCACCCCCCCAGGGCACGGGACTCTTGACAACTCTAAGTCCATGAAACCATACAATTACTGCAGCACTTACGAGTCCTTCTACGAAAGCACATCCCCTGAGTGCGCCAGCCCACAGTTTGAAGGTCCCTTAAGTCCTCCCCCAATTAACTATAATGGGATATTTTCCCTGAAGCAAGAGGAAAGCTTGGACTATGGCAAAAATTACAATTATGGCATGCATTACTGTGCAGTGCCACCCAGGGGTCCCCTTGGGCAGAGCTCGATGTTCAGGTTGCCTACAGAGAGCCACTTCCCTTATGACTTACATCTGCGCAGCCAGTCTCTCACCATGCAAGATGAATTGAATGCAGTTTTTCATAATTAATGAGGAAAATGAAACTAAACAGTGGTCATTCACCTCCCCATCTAATTAAGAGCAAGCAGATGCTTGGGCACTGCGTAATTGGCACAATTCTATTTAAAATGTTTACTAGTTCCTAAAGTGTGTTTCAACTATTGTGAAGATTTTCTATGTATTAATAAACCCTTTATATTGTAAGTATTTTTTTTCCTGTAATCACTGTGAGAATATGTTTCCTCCCAGAGGTTTTCTCCTTCCTTTTTAACTTTTTGTTTCCCTATTTATTTGATTTGTTGAGCAGTGTGTCTGAACAATATTACTGAAATAAAAGCGTACACACTGTGTGAAGTCAGTGTCTATTTTGATTGTATAGTAATTATACAAATGCATGTTATTGAAATCAGATTGATAAAAATTATGTATTTATAATTGGTAGAAAATATATATTATGTATTCAAGGAGAGCTGGATTAAAAATATTAAGAATTTTAAAGTAATTATCCAGAACTGAGATGGGCTTGCAATGTGCAGAGGTGAGGGGGCAGCAATATTGAAAGCTATGCAAAAAAAAAAAAAAAAAAGGCAAACAGGAAAGCGAAATAGTTTTTGGGTTGTTGGTTTTCGGTAAACTAAGGGAAAAATGATTGTCATTGATATTATTCAGCCTGATTTTAGAGTGTTGCTGACAGGGGCCACATGATTATATTTAGAAGATATTGTCAAAAATTTGCCTCAGTTATTTTGACCATATATAATAAGCACTTTTTATTTGTGTTATTATGACTTCAGATGTAAAGGTTTGTTACAAAAATGTATAACTGTGGTTTCTCACTACATACTTGACATGCAATTAAAAATAGATGTTTCCACTTTTAAAATACATCTATTAGCTGTGATACTATAGCTGTGTGTATTTTGTCTGATATTTATTATTTCGCAGTATACAGCTGCCTTTGGTCTTGTCTACACACCTTTTTTCCCAGGACATTCATAATGCTTAAATCTGGGGTAGGAAGTCAAGAATTATCAGGTGAACCTCGTGCTATTTTCAGAAGGATGTATTAGTGATGCAGTGGATTCAAAATACCACATAATTAGCTGTGTGTTAAATGAAATAACAGGTTATGGCAAGAAAGTAACTTTATATTTCAATGAAATGCCAAATTTCATGTGGGGAAGAGCCCTGAGCTAACACACAGGACATTAGCTGCTCCTCTAGCTCACTGGGGAATGGCAGGAGCATGAGAATTACAAGGACTTCAGAGAAAAAGAATTCCTGGACATTGCTAAACTTAGTGTTGATTAAAAAGCAGCACCAGTAAACTACAGATTTGTGTGCAACCCACACTAGTTCAGCAGCTACAGAGGTCTGCACAGTCCCACACACCTGAAGAGTTTAGCTTAGCTGAGCCTCAGTTGTTTTCTAAACAGCTAGAGCTATTTATCTATAAACTGATGAATGATAAAATGAATGAACTGTTGATCTAAAAGCCGACAGTCTTTAAACCTCTGAATGAGCAAGACCTCTTTATTATGATGGATAAACAGCAGCTGTCTGACAAGCAAAAGTACTCTGCTCTAAATGAGGAGGGAATACTTTTTTAAAAGCTGTATTAAAGGTGTAAATTTCACATGCAAGTTGGAAGCTCCTGGCTGAATCACAGTCAGAGTCACAGTTTGTTAATGACACATCAATCTCACAGCCTCACTTGAGTACACAGCTGGACAAAGTGGGGATGGGCCAATTTCTCCTGATAATTTGCCTAATGTCACAAGCAATACTTGCTGTAAACAGTCTGCCCTGCCAAACATTGCAGCTCCCTCAGGACAGCCACAACCTGATGTTCATCTCTTCTAAGTAAGACCAGGCTGCCCTCAAAGGAAAGCGATAACATATCCCAAAGTTTGTATCAGGGTGTAAATGCTTCCACGTTTGCAGAGGTAGAGGGACAAGCATGGTATTTTGTTAACCAATATCCTCCCTAGGCACAAATAGGACACCAAAATGGATCCTTTTGGAGCAGTCTTGGGCCAAATTTCAGGGGTTTGGCTCAGAATCATCCCCTGTTTCCTCAGGGTCAGGCACAGAAGGTACAGGCAGCCACTTTCCACCTTGGATGAAAGGTGATGGTGATGACTGTCAACTCAAAAGCATCCCCAGGTGTTATGCACTGAATATAGGAGGGATTTGGGAGAAAAGAAGACCCTAAAATAGATTGCATTTGCTGTTACCCAGAATTAGCTGATATTTGGCAAGCCATGGAAAGGTCATGAGAGAGAGTAGGGGGAAGAAACCATTCGATGAAGTGGAAGCATGCAAGCTTGGGCACAGATTCATGCACACTGAGAAATAATAATATATAATGAGGTGCTGTAGGCAAGAGGGCCCAGAAACAGGGGATGATTTGTGGGGAGGCCAATATCCCCCATTTAGCATTGGCAACAAACTTGTCTAACCAATTTTACTAAGAGAAGCCTCTTCTAGGAGGCTGAAAGTTCACCAAGTATTTCAGAGCTGTCTTGCTGCACAGGGGGAGGGTCTTTGCATACGTTGAGAGTGGTGTGAGGAGGCAGCCGTAAAGTCCTCCAGCAAGGGAAGGAAATGCCTACTGCAATACATCCAGCAGGAACCCAAGGGGTGCTCAGTCTTGAGGCTCTGCAATCTGGGCATCTCCAACTCTGTGGCCCTATATTAACTCAATAACTCATGGGCCAGTTCCTATTTCCCCTTCTGGCAGCAGAGACAAAGGGAAAAGGGGAAAAAAATTTCCCTGCCAGTTCAGATCTTTCTCCCTCACTCCACAACAGATGGGGAGGCAGTTTGCAGCCAGTTTCCCCCTCTGGTAGCTCAAGGCAAGAACCACACTTGCTCAGGGCATTGCAAGTTGGAAAGTCACTCCACAATAAATAACGGAACAAGTAATAGGAAAATATTGAGATGGCATAAAAACCCTTCAATGTTCTCTTTCTAGGAGGGTATGGATTGTTTAGAGATATGGAGGTAGGAAACTCCCTTGACAGCAGGCTCTCTTGCATACCTTCTTTTATGCACACAACAAACATTTCTATGATCCTTCACTGGCCAGTCACAGAATAAAAAGGTGCTCCAACCTCTGACATGATTTTTAAAAGTCTTTGAAGATGCCTATTTTAGGGAAAAAATCTGAGTACTAATAAAGGTCTGGTCGTTTAAAATCACAGGAATAAAAGACAATGGGTTTCTTACTCATTATCTCCACTTTTTGAGGTTTGTCTCCTTTCAATCCCTTTCATACAGCAAAACAAAACTGGTCAGATCTGTGTGTCTTGTTCTCCTCTTCACTGCCTTCAATTTTTTGAGGATAGAATTAAGTAAAAGAACAACTGCTTCAGAAAAATTAGGTGAGAAATTTCTATTTTTCCGTGTCCTTTAGCACAAAAATATTGAAAACTTCCGTCAGTTTTAGAATGGAAACCCCAAAACTGTCAAAAGAAGAGGTATTTAATATGTGGCTTTTTTACACAGTGGAACTCTTTGCCATTTATTATTTCCCACAGTAACATTTAGTGTGATTTTTAAAAAAGCAATGTGGATTTTTTAAAATATTGGAAAGACACTAATTATTTAAGAATGGCTGTACTGGTTCAGATTAATCATCCATTTGACCTAATATCTATTTTTAATATGAGAACATAAAATAGTTGTCCAAATGTGTCAGAAGAGCGCAAGAAAAATAATTTTTTTAAAAACTAATAAAAGTTAGATAATGTTCCAGTCTCGTTGAAGACAGAGATGCATCTGAATTGCAAAAAGGGCCAGGAGGCAGAACAGTGTGGTGTAATGTTAACACTCTTTCCTCTGCAACCCAGGACTCATCAGTAATCACTGAGGACAATACACTGGGTAGTACTAGGTGGTACCACGCCAAGAAAAGCCTCATCCAGACTACAATTTAAAACCTGTGACCCAAGCCTCAGTCCTACAAATCCCAGTGAGACCACAAAGAGAGAGGGAGGGACGTCCACTGCTCTGCCAGACCTTAGTGGAGACCTCAAACCTTTTCTGAATTACAGTAGGGATACCCTTGTTTTAGGACACATCCTGACTATGGTCCCTTTGGGACTGTCTTCATTTTTTCATTTCATAGCTATTTCTACAAAGATTTTTAAAATGTATTGAGATTGCACAAGCCCAAACATGATGGGAATTTTTTTCTACGCTAGCAATTCCCTCTTCCATTTTTATCCCTACTTTATTCTTCTTTCTCTGCCTTGCCTATAAGGGCTCTCAAACAGCAGCAATTAAGTGAAATGCCATCAACAAAGATAAATGAAATCCCAGTGCAATACATGGCAGAATCTTTCAAAAAAAAGGGTCTTTGCATGGTTTTGCTTAATAGATTGTGGATCTAGCTTAACAGTGGTTTTATTTTATGGTCACAAGGTCAAAGCAGGTTTAATATTAGTACCAAAATCCTTCAGCCTTTGATGCATAAGTAGCAGATATAGTGCTGCTGTAGGCTGAATTATCTGGAAAGCAGCTTCCCTTACAAAATTTCAGCAATTTTCAAATTAAGAAGCAACAAACAAAAAAACCCCTCAGTAATCTGGCTGTGGGTCTGACCCAGAGCTGAACCATGGCAGCAGGTTTTGATTTTGCTCTGGAGAGACACAGATCAGCGTGGTGAACAGCTGGCACTGTGCCATTGCAGAATCTCAAGGGCAGACCTGTCGTATCTCACTGATACAAATCTAACTACAGTACACAGGGCTGCCATGCAGAATCACACTCCCAAGCCTTCCTCACCACACAATTAGACCAGAGCAAATCATCTCACAAAAAATCTATGCTATGCCAAAAGGATGGCATGTTTTCCTGCAGAGCTTTTTCCCTCATCTCAGAAGATGTGCAAGAAAGAGCTAGGAAAAGGGAAAGGCAAATTTGCAAGCTAAAGAGCTCTGGGGGGAAAAGAGTTTGGGTTTTTTTTGTTTTTTGGTTTTTTTTTGGGGGGGGGGTGGTTTGGGTTTTTTTGTTGTTGTTATTGTTGTTTTAGTTTTTTTGTTGGTTTTTTTTTTGTAATACCTACAGTGTGGAGTTCCTATGACTCACAACAAGCTTTAAATTGACAACAGCAGCAAAGGTTGCTACAAAAAGGTAAAGAGATTTCCTCCCGCTACTTCCCCAAAACACCATTTTCTTTTGACTGTTTCCTTGTCACTTGCTCCTTACATTTACACATTTATCCCTGTAACTGCGTTACTTGCATTATTTAATTCTATTCTTGTATGATTTAATTCTACACCATGTATGTAGAACATGTCTAATTGTAGCTGAAAATCTGCACTACTTCAGGAGGTTAAAACAATGTTTGCTGGAAAAAAAGTGATGCTTACAATTGTTCGTTTTTATAGGATATTCAGTATATTCTCATCCTCACCCCGGTTTTGTGAACATTGTACTTTCTGATACTCTGAGGGATTTTTGCATTTCTGTAGAACATTGCTAAGCTAGTCTGAGGGTTTTCCCCCCTCTTAGGATTTTTTTTTAATTGTAACTGATTAGAATGTGAAATAGTATTTTTGAAATTGATGACATTTCCTGATCTATAAGTATGCCCACATGGTAAATATCATTAATTCAGAAGTGCTTGGACATTCTCTTTGAAAAATCTAGTAATCAGCTGAATTGAAAGTTCTTGTAGAGATAGAGAATAAAGGCATAACCACAGATTATATCATAAATTTTGTACACATGAAAGCAGGAACGGAGGACATGGGTCCACTCATGTTCTGTTGGAATTCAGCAGATGCCAGATTGGAGTCTAAATCACATGGGAAGATAAGCATGGCCTTATCCACGGTGTTATTTATTTACACATGAGCAAATGCAGAACGCTTAGATGCAACTGAAATGACATTTTTGTTGGGCAGATAGCTTGCAAACAAAGAGACTCTGACAGGACCCTCCTCAGAACCCGGGGAGAGGCCCACAAGGATGTTGGTCAATATTTGCCCCACATGGGGAGAGGTGCCTGTAGGAAGAAAAGATATGGAGAACGCCAGAAGCAGGACTCCAGCTAATTTCAATAATAAGCAATTGAGATTGCGTTCCAAAATTCTAAAGGAAAGTTCATGTCAGCCATGATGAAAAGCCTTCTCCACCTGGATTTACAAGGAGAGCTGTTCTTGGGCTTAGCTTGGTAACAGTCATTACTTTAGAAAAGTACATATTTTTCCCACAATAGATATAATAACCATTTTATTTCACACCCATCCGTTTACATACAAAGGCACACCTACACCTATTGGGACAGATTTTGCGGGTTTCCACCAGAAAGTGAGTAAAATCATTTGAATGCATATAGCTATAATTATTTTTATGCCAAAATTCCAGAAAATTTATTAATGTGGTAAGACAGTGAATGAATAGCCATTCAATATGTACAACCACAAGTTGTCAGGTGTTTGGATTCACAAATTTCCATCTCAGGGATTCAAATTAGCCATAGCTGCATCATGTTCCCATTACTCCTAAATTTCATATATTCTTATTCTTACTATACTCTCAGTTTTTCCCTTCAATTAAATAATAGAAACTAAGCTAAAAGGATAAACCTGTCCCTGTGCCACATCTCACACTCTCACTATGGGCGAATCTTACAATAACTAAGCCCAGAAATCAGAATGACAAATATTGCAGCAACAGAAACACAGCCCTAGCATAATGAGTGTTGCAGGATGTGAGAGAAGTATGGCAACATCTTTCCTAGTGAGTAGAGTAATAATTCAATGCAAGATGCACTGCAGCACCCAGCAGAAACACAGGTGAGGAAACCTCTGCGAGGACAAAGCAACTTGGTGGTCACAACAAATTCAGCTAATTACCTCCTCAGAGACAGGCACATTATACGTGAACTGGGGTACCAGTCTGCTTTGCCTGGACAATACATCCCAAATACAACTCTGCCAATCCCCATTTTGAGTAAGCTGGTTGCTGCACACAGTAGGTCATCTACGCTACAACAGTTGCTTCAGCATTCATGCTGGATTCACAGCCACCTCAAACAGCTGAACCTGCTAAAGATGCCCAAGAGGAGATTGCGCCGCTGTATCATACACCCACATCTTACTCAGTCACGGGTTCCCTGAACCCTCAGGTACTCACACAGATGTCAGCACCTTCTGTAAAATGGTGGCTGCCATGAGTAATGGTCTCCACCGCAGGCACAGCCTTATGGAAAAGCTCTTCAATTAAGATATGCCTAGTGGTCTCCATGAGTGATTAACGGTGAGTGATACTGCTTGAGTACAGTATCTCACTGATACTGTGGTCATATTCCCTTAACTCTTTTTGCTATCCATGTATTGGGATGAATCCTCTCTTTAAATTTAGCATTCTTCTGGGCAAAAATAACACTACAGAATTAGTTTTAATGTGTTATTAATTTATTATGTTATTAATGAACCAAGGTATAAGAGAAGATATAAGGGGCCACACATATTTCTGGCAGTCCCAGACTACAAGCATACACTCACTAACATTCTCTGCCTTCTTAAAGTCACCAACAAGTTGTCTGGGAAGAAACTATTCCCCCAAAAAGGGATATATTATTGTCAAGGAAGAACTGCACACAAAGAGGGATATCTCTGCTCAGATATCCTAGATCAGTGTTACACCTGCCCCTTCTCTTTCACTGGCCAGTATGTGTGAAGGTAGTAGTAGACAAAACAGAATCTTTGCTTGATTTGTCCCTTTTATCTTATTTAACCCAGTTCCTGTGTTATATAGAGGTAATCTGGTCTCCAGCCCGCTCCATTGCTCTGTGACAATTTACTTTTAAATACCTAGAGAATTACAAAATAAAACCAGTCTCAAATTTGAATCTAGCATTTATTTTTTTCCAAGAAAACATATTCAGACTTTTTCCTAACTATATTTAAATCTTACCAGTGAACATGGTGATGGTTATTAAAAAGTAATTCTGGATAAATTAGCTTGCAGCTACAAAATTAATGTAATTCATTTATTACTTGCAGCCACAAATCAAAACGTTGTTAACACTGCTGCATGCAATTTAATATGCACAGTAAGTTTCCATATGGCTTCAATTTTAGGTTCCCCGGTCACTACAGAGGCTCATTTGCAGAATGGTCTGTAGGCATACGAAATCAGCTTGTGCTTACTGGAAAAAAGGCTGTTCAAGGTGGTTCCTACATGGCACAACAGTCCAAAAAGTCCCAAACCGCTAACACCTCTTGAGATTATCATATCCTACTTAAGACTGAGGAATATCTACACTCATTCATAGAACTACAGATATAACCAGTGCTTATTAAAAAAAAAACACCCATAGTCAGAACTGCTATTTACCAGTTCATGCTCCTAACCATGAAGGCACATTTTTAAAAGCACTAAGCATCCGGTATCTTTTTGAGAAGCAACAGAACCAAAATATAATGTTACAACATCAACTTTACAAAGCTTAAAAAAAGTCTACAAAACTTAAAAAAAACTGAAAAGTCTAAATTTTGACAAGGATATATAGATCACCTGTGAGGTACAGCTAAATTTTTGCATAATGTACCCAGAGTTGTGCATGCACTGTGATTAGCTTGAACACATCAACTAGATAAAGGCAATATGCTGCACATGCATTTCATTATCAGTAATCTTGTTGCAGAATATTTTCATGATTGAATGAGCAACAGCGCCTGTTTTCAAAGTCAAGTCTCTTACCTTCTTCAACCACACCAAATTCCAGCAACACCTAGCTCATTTTTACTTAAGAAAGCCTGCTGGAGAGTGATTACAGTGGATTTATACCCCTGGATTCAAGTCTGATTGATGGACTACCTGACTAAGAGCAAGAGCAATAAACCAAGTTCTTTCCAAATAAGAGCAGGCCATGAACACCAGCAAACCATGCCACAGCTCTATTTACTAGATTGCAAGCTTGCACAGGTCACAACATTGCCTATACCTTCCCTCTTTCTCCTTCTTGAAAAAACTCATTCAATGAAGTACATCTTATAACCAAAGTAAGATATTTCAAAGTATTTTTGCTTTGTTGGAAGTATTCTGATCAACTTTCTGATCTCTGGGGTTAATAAAGTTGTCAGAGATCCCCAGTATGCTTTCTCCTTTTCTTCCAACTGGCAGCAGCTGTGGTGTAGTAATCAACATCAACAGTAAATAAGGCCAAAATCATAGGCACAGAATTATTTTTTCATCAAGTGCAACTGACACTTGTTTGATAAGTCAGCATCAGTTTTGGTTTGGCATTGTTTGTCTATGCCTGGATTTCACTTATACCTGGGAAACCACATTCAGCACAATGCCAGTTATATCACAACTCAGAATGAGAAGGCATGGGGCTGGGGCAGAAAAAGAGGCTTTCACATTGTGAGACTACAGTACATCAAGTAACAGCGTGGAAGTACCTATCAAAGGCGTGAGCACAATCAGAATTAGGAGGTCAGGTTTATCAAATGTCCATGGAGCTACTCAAGGAGAATGAGAAAAAGGTTCTTAATGACTACTTTTCAGAGACACACCTGAGACATCATTATCTGTTGGTGGTTCAGAGTGGTGGTTCTGTTAAGCACAGTATACACAGTTATATATTTCCTCTCCTGGAAAATATCTTTGCCAGACCTCTCCTGGGCAGCAAAGGCATCAGCATACCATTGCAGCCAGGCCAGACGCAGACAAGGAAAAGCCATTGGAGATCAAAGCACTAACAATGCTGAACCCTGATTGTGAAAGTATTCAATGAAACAAGTCTCTGATCTAGGCTATTCTAGGATTTCAGGGTATTTTGACTAATTTCTAACCTGCAATTGTGGGACAATCCCAGACTAAATTACTGTGAAAGAAGTGAGACAGATGGAGAGAAGAAAATAGAAGCAGGCAGCCCATTATAGCTTAATTCCTACTCTTTCCAGCACTCCTGACATCAATAAACTCTGTCCACCAGAAGGGCATCACAGTGAAGAGAGGACTCACGGATATATTTCACTGCATTTACACAATGATTTCCTGAAATGTGAGGGAGCGGGGGAGCTGCCTTCTTTATTTTAGTACTGTCAACTGTTAGTACAAAGAGTCTCTCTCTGCTGTTATGTTCTCGTGAGCTGGCAGATCTGTTGGGAATATAATGAGGTCTGTTCATGCACCTCCATTTCTAACAACTTACTCCTCACATGCTCTCCTGATTTTCTTGAGGCGTAAGGACCAGTTGACTATGCAAATGAAATAAGAGAATGTAGAAAATGAGTTTGACACAAAGGGAGTTGCTGGCAAATGCCACTGCTTCCTCCAGGCATAATGGTAAGAGACAGCTGCTTCTGCCAGCACAGAAGCAGTAGCTGAGGGGGCTAGCACAGCTCTTTTGAAAATCTTTAGTCTGATGAATAACTAGGCAAAGGCTGCATATATTTCCAAGGGAGGACCCCCAAATCCAGGGCTTCAAATCTTGCTCCAGATTATCATCCACTGTAAATGCACACAGGAGTGATATCAGATGTCTATTGTTGAAATCTGTGAGTTTATTGTCTTCCTCTCTTTTGTAAAAGAGGAGCAAGACGAGAAATGGACTGTGAGAATGTAAAAAGCATTGTCCTTTGCAATTTCCAAAAGTGCTATTGTAAGAATACAGTTATAATTTTTGCAGCAAGATGTTACTTTTTGGATCAAACATTTTGATATATGAGCAACCCCAATAACTATAGAATAAATAACCACAAAAATATTTAATCACTGCACACAATACTATGGTTTTATTTCACATTTTCTTTACAGAGTTATTCCCTCAAGTAATTATCATGGCAATCGTAATTCTGATGATACATGTGTTGTGTCAATCTATCTAATAAATAGTGGCAGAATATTGTAACTGACATGAATACATAAATATTTTGGATTCAGTGATTCTTAAATTGTTTTGAAATAGTTATAGTAAGCAGTAAATACTGACACTTTTCTTTTACCTGTAAGAGCATCTGTCACATGGAAAGCTGAAACAATGCTTAGAGTACCACTTTGTGGGAAAAAAACCAACAAAAATATTTATTGATAGTATTAAAGGAGCGGCTTGATGTTGTTCAGCTCTGAGCATAATAGCTGTCTGGAGTGCCACATTAGCACACAAATACAAAATAAAATCCTTCCACAGGAGAGACCTTAATTTCAAACAAGAGGGAAAACAAAATTCAGAATATTAAATTATTAAAAGCATGCCATATTGGGAAAAAATAAAAATGGACATTTGTGCTCTCATCTTTCCTGAGAGGATAGGGACACATGATACTTTTCAAAGTTCCAAAGTTAGCAAGTGGTAAATAAAATTCACATTTCCTGATTTTCCATCCTTTCCCCAGCACTTCCCAGGAAACATGACAAATCTCAACTGAGGTTATAAATGCTCGCCAACCGAGGGCTGGTTCACTTTGGCAAGGTTCTGCTCTCAGTCATACCAGCAAAGCTCCTTTAAACACGCTGGATTTACTCAAATATTAATGGTGACAAGAATAAAAATTTGCATTTAGTTCCACCAAAGTTCAACATTCTCCACACTTCTTCCCAATAACAAATCCAAACATCTTATTCTTATGACATTCCCTTATTTTTTTATTTCCCTCAGAACACCCCGTATTTGTGAGCTGGCACTATTACTACAGTTTAAACACATGAGAAAACCCAA
Source organism: Melozone crissalis (assembly GCF_028551555.1). Taxonomy (NCBI): domain Eukaryota; kingdom Metazoa; phylum Chordata; class Aves; order Passeriformes; family Passerellidae; genus Melozone; species Melozone crissalis. Next base: position 55,767,387 of record NW_026535794.1, on the reverse strand, counting down.
GATGAACTGGCTGCCACAAGAAGTTACAAACTGGGCAAAAACCTAGTGATCCACTTCCTGAACCAAGCTGAACCCAGATTCCTTAAATCAGATTTCACATGTGTGACTTGGCCTAATGGCTGCCATGCATCAGCTGAGCCCCAGTGAAAATTGTTTAAATTAGCATGTGCTACCCTACATTTGCAACAGCTCAGCTGCTACATAGGACCTCATTAAGCTATGGTAACTTGCTCAAGAATCTGAAACCTCAATCTAATGCTCTACCCAGTGGAACACATAACTGCCCAAATCCTGCCCTCTGCCTCCATGCCAATATACCTCCTGAGCCCATGTTTCACAAAGTAAGGATGTGCCCAAGAAAATAAGCTCAGTACACTTTTCCAGTGAGATGCTTCAGAAGAAGATTTATTTAGATAAGCAGCTAGATCTGGATCTCTCTGCAATTCAAAAACAACTTCATGGATGGTACTAAGATTTCTTTGTGTCCTGTCTTTATCTTCTGTTTTATATACCAGGTTTTCTTCATCAGCTCACCAACAAGCATTTCACTATAGATTCCTCTTTCCTTAACTATTGTAATTTCTCCTTGTGATCATCTCAAGACGTACTTCTCCAGAACAATTCAAGCAACTGCTTTTTATTCCTAGAGAATAAAAGAAAATTAAAAATATACATCTATATACTGACTCCGCCTTAATTTAGAAATCCAGTTTCGAAGTGTCTTTATCATTCTCTCTTCCTCTCTAAACAATCTATTCATATATTGTCTATTAGAAATGTAGTGCAGCAAACTTTACTTCAGCTGACACCATGTGAAATGCACATCCTGATCCTTGAGCCCTCTTATACGATAGAGGGGCCCTCTATAATAGGAGTTATAGGCCCTCTTATAGGAAAGAGGGCCCATATTCATCCTTGTTTTCTTCCTTAATCTCTCTTTTGGAGTATTGTATGTGTATAATTTATTAAATTAGTGTTTTATATTAAATTAGTGTATAAAATTAGTGTAAAAAAGTGTTACGCAAAATTAATTTGTATTTTATTGCTGTTATTTTGCAACCTGTAATATCCTTGAAGATACTTAAATTATATAAAATGCAGAGCAAAAGTGAATATCCCAATGTACCTGACCCAGTATGTCTTAGCATGTCACCTTTTGTAAGGCACTAGTTTAAACCTTCAGGGAACTGTTAGCTCAACAATTATGTCTACAGGTAAAAAAAATTGGATTCAGCTAAGAAATTTTTCACATATATAAAATTACCAGGATAAGATTTGCAATTTTGCAAGCCAACTAATACAACAACAATATAGTATTTTGGAGTGGGTAAATGCAGGAAGACCAGTCACTGTCTGATGCCTCAAATTTATGCAGCTCAAGAAAAAGCAGGCTGCTCTTGTTCTGTCTGGCAGTGTTATCATATCAATTTCAACAGGTAAATATAATTTCAGCTTTGTGCTGTGGCACAAAAGCATTGATTATCTGTGAGTTACCCCTTAACATACTATGATAATTTTCCTAGACTTGTGCCTCATGAGCTCACAAGAAACTAAAGACCCACTTAGCTTTGGAGTACCTCCCAGGGCTGATGGATGTGCTGTGCTAGCACAAGTTCTGCTAAGAATTGCAGTTTCCTGACTGAGGGAAGAAACAGGAAAGTGAGGATTGCTGTAGTTTTTTCATCTGATTGAACTGAGGCCTTGCTTCTTCCTTAGCCCAGTCCCACCAGCTGTGAAATAATGTGACTCCAAAGGAGCCGTGGCCATTACCATTCTTCACTTGTGCTCTCAGCTCTCTGAGGGAAATGTCTCTTACTGCTTCTATGTATGAAGCAATGCCATGGATTTAGAGGTCAACCTGTCTGTCAGAGCATCCTGCAATCTCTCCATTGTCCTATAGAGCAGCTAGGAGGCAGCTGTCAAAGTCTCTAACCGGGCAACAATGGCCAGGGAAGGGGCTGGCCCCAGGTTTCCCCGAGATAGGCACCGAAGAGTCTTCTCTGGTGGCAATTTGTTCACATCATTGGCAAGTTTTGAAACTGCATTCATAGCAAAATGTCTGAGAAAAGACAATAAAATTTTGTCCTTTGGCATCTCCGTGAGGGAAGCCATACTTTATAGTTCAATCAGTAGCTACTAGAGTGATAGAGAAAATGACATGTGAATCCTTTTCAACAGAGAGGAGAAAATATCTGTCCCTGAGTGGTTATGTCTAGATTCTATGCTGGGAGAAGAAAAGTGTACAAATGAAAATGAACATGTTTTATAATTAAAAAAGGCAAATAGGGAATAGTTTCCCCCCCAAAAAATGAATGGAATGGAATGGAATGGAATAGAATAGAATAGAATAGAATAGAATAGAATAGAATAGAATAGAATAGAATAGCTCCCCCCACTCAAAATATTGCTGGAGACAAAATCAAATGCATCTTATTGCATTTTGCCAGAGCTAGGAAGAGAGTACCTAGCTCATAAATTCCATTAGGAGCTTGGGGATTTTTGATATAATGAATTCTACAGTTTCAGAGGAGACTGTTTTGCTAATAATTATGTAACAGTAATTAAATCTGAAAAAGGTTGTACTCTAACTATGTTGATTTATTGCAGCTCCAACAAAATACTTCTAGAGTGTGCTTTGGAGCGTGCACCTCCTCCCTCCAGTTTTCTTTAAATTCTCACAGAGCACTGGGTCACAGATGGTCTGAGATGCGATATTTTCCCTATTAAATTCCTAATAATCTTTTTCTGAGGCTGACTCATGGAAGCCTGGGGATTTCTCATTTTAATTAGAAGGTTTAAGGAGCTAACTCTGTTTGAAATTTCCTCTTAGGAGATATGGGTGCAGGTGATCCCATTCAGAAGAATGACACAATATCAAGGCCAACATCTCATTTCCATATTAGATTGCATCTAGTTTGGCATAACTCCTGATCTGGATGCTGATGATGTGCAGCCTGAGTTGAAAGCATAACACTTAACCATTTGAAAACATTTATTTTATTATTTAAAAATAATAAAAGAATTTATCTTTAATAATAAAAGAATTATTTTAGGATTTTGTCTGAAGACATTTTAGGCTCTAGGTGGATATTGCCTGCTCTATGGCCATTCTCCATCACCCTGTGTAGAAACTATTTATAAATAGGAATTATTTATTAGTCTGATTGAAACAATTAGTTTTTATCATTTGGAAACAGCACTGTTAAGGCTGCTCATACAAAGAGACACACTATATTGTCCAAAGGGTTGATCCTCTCAGTATTTAGGATAATAATGTTTCAGATTGATTCTATCTGCAAATATTATAAGCTATAAAAATAGAACACACCTAGCAAAATGTTTTATGTATGACTTCAGCATTCACAGCATGTGAAGAACAAAGTCCCACCTCTGCCACCCAAAGGAAGTTATTCCTAGGCCCTCATAGTTTAGTTTGATCATTCATAGAATGCTTGTTAAGAGTTTGTCTAGTGTACTATTCAGATGTACCTTGATAGTCTACTGTGAAAAAAATCCTACCTCTTATAAGACAGCTTTTGAAGTTTCATCAGCTTACACTCTACAGCCAATTCCTGTGCTTTAGGAGAATGAAGAGCATCTCTTATTCTTCCAGCATGGTATGCGGTTGTCAAGAAGTCAAATGAGACATTATTTGCCTTTTATAGCATTACATATCTTTTCAGTGTTCAACAGACAGAAGTGACTGTGATTTGGGAAAGTAAAAAATTTCACCCACTCTCCACTGCACCACTTAGACATGCTAAAAATAAAATTTTATTGGAAGTGGTACTGCAGCATATAGTCTTGGTTGTGAATAAAAGAAATAGCCTTTTCTATGTTAAATCCTGACAGTTGTGCCATCCCCATAAATGAGTTTTTATAAGCCCAAAGTTTTAATTTTGTTAAATGCATTTTAAAAATACTCTGCTGAAAAAAGCTGAAGTTGACATAAATTGTTTAAAGGTTTAATTTCTATGTATAATCCATTCATTAGTATATGCAATTTTTATGCCCTAGTTGCTGAAATGTTCTAAATATTTGGGATTTAATATAATGGCAAGTATTTCTCTTATGTGTCACAGAATCTATAAACAAAGACACAGAGCAGTGCTTTATAATGTTTTTCAAAGATCCTTCAGCAAATCACAGCCTACAAATGCCTCACAAATAAGGTTATTCTCAGTAAAGTGCTGCACCCCTTGTGAAGGAAGAAGAAGCCATACTAGTTTATGAGCAAGAAAAGCCAACTCTTGCTTGGAATATGGTGAGAATGTAGAATTTGGCCCTACCCTAGATTGCACACAATATTTTGTGAGTGAAACATCAACGTGCAAACTGCAAAAACAGCCATTCTTCTGAATGCTCACAAGCCCAGCTGATGCTGTAAGAATTGGCTGGATTTGTCCACTTGCTTCATAACTGCTTTTGCTAAGCCCAGGAAGGAGGAAGCAGGTGGGAGCTGCCTTCCCAAGGCACTCCCATGGAAGCAGCTTGGCCTCTGTGATCTGTTGTTAAAATACCATCTCTTGTCAGTGGAAGGAATGGATATCCCATGCTGTAATTGTGTGGAAAATCCAACTGTGTTAATTTCTCCCAAAACCAATGTAGAGGATAAGACGTCCTGCTTTTTAGGCCCCATTCACATAGCAGTTGAGACACAAAATCAATTTCTCAGCAGAGGGCCAGCAGAAAACACAAGCAACAACAGTTTTTTTCCAAAGCAATTAGACTTCCAATAATTTTCTCCCCCTTGAAGGTCCAAACTGTGAAAACAACAAAGAAAAGTAGATTTAAAATACTCAGTAAAGCAAAGAGTTAAAGTGGCAGATGAAATCACATTCTGTAATGAGTTATAAGGAAAATGTCTCTGAGTTCTGATTAATGACTGGGAACACCTAGAGCTGCTTTGGCTGTCTCAGCAGTACATGACTGGTGCATCAGGGTAATGTCTAATAACTAATCTTTGACACCAGAATTAAGTCATTTTGCAAGAAAGCAGGTCATTAGAAGCTAAATTGAAATATAAGTAATATGATCTCTGTGGAGGATGGTAAATTAATTGTTATTTAACAATAACACTTCTGTATTTTATTAAAGCAGTGTAAGAATTCAGAGAAGAAAAGAATGCAGCAGATAAACAGGGCAGGTGTTGATGATGCAAATGAAATAGATGACAGATGGTTAGTAGCACGATCACTCACTGTGTGTGTATAATGGATAGAGGTAATCAAATTCCTTTGTGAATTGGTGACTTTCTTTACATCAAGAACCATAACTGTTCCATGCTTATCCAGCTTCTCCTTAAAAATTACCTCCATTCCTTGCCATTTTCCTGGGGTGCAGAACACTCATATTTGCATACTCTCATAGTCATACACACACCCCCACACACCCACCCCCGCCAAAAAAAAAAAAAAAAAAAAACTAAAAAACCAAACCAAATCAAAAGCCAGACATGCAAATAAAACCCCACCTGGGCAATCAGCTACCTTTACAAATTTGTAATAGGATACTAAAGAAGTGTCTGCCGTCAAAGAGCAGCTCATCCCCGCAGCAGCCCCCATGACCAGTGGTGTAAGGTTTTTCTCCAGCCCTGTGGATGAACTACTGGGCTGAAAATGACCCCATGATATGATTGTTGCCCCTCAAATGCCAGGTCATAGTACTGTCTTGGAGAAAAGGAAAAAGTTACTGCTTTAATAGAATGACACAACTTCTTGCTTGCTATTGGGTGCTATACTCAGCTCATTACAAGAGATATACTGATTCTTGAGGGAGGTTTATTTCATGGCCCCCAAGACCTGTGCTTGGTGATTTGACACAAGAGAAAACCACCAGGCTCTAGATGCAGAGATAATACATCATTATATATCTATCACACACACATATATATACAAACACACCCAGAGAAAAAGCAGAGAATGTTTGAGTCAGCACTTATTTTACAGAAAGTTCCGTCAGTTCTGAGCCAAGCAAATTAGCAAAAATAATTGATCAAGGGCTTCAGACATCATATCAGGAGCCAATATGTTAGCAGAGCAGCTTCCAGGATGTGTACAGAATGGACTGCTGATGCAGAGGATGGGAAATGGTATCTAAACACATCGCTTTCTTAGCACTCTGCATTTCATCAAAACAAAGACATGTCTTTTCCATGGAAGTACTCTGCCAACACCAGTGTTGGAAGAATGCCTGCAGATATTTCTAGGACTCCTGATGAAGTCAGGTTGACATTACTTCTGTCCTCGCTCTTTACAATTACCAGCATAACTTCACTGCAGCACAGGAGTGGTGTTGCAAAGGTGTCTTTAGGGCAGCATAAAAGGGTGATGGCTTTCATGGTCTAGCCCAGTATTTCTGTAAGAATGTGTTCTACCGAAGCACGTGCTTTGCACACCCCTTCCTCACCCTCAAGAAACAGAAGTCATGCCTGCAGAGGTAAGAAGGGTGGCAGTATCCTCTGCAGCATCTCTCTGTTGAAGCTAATTCTACTAAAAAAACTAAAACCCTGAAAAACAGCCAAAACCTCTGCTAAACTCTGTAACTGCTCAGCAGAAGGCTTTGTTTGCTCTAAGGCTAGAGCAATTTCAGGGTCACAGTGTCAGCTGCTTGTACCCTCCTCCATCACCAGAAGCTGGAGCCTGGATAAACGCAGATCATTCACCGCGCTTATGGAGATAAGCATGGTGCAGAGTAAATATTGTACTTGAAGCTAAATGTCAAGAATTCTAGCAAGCTTCTGTGGGGAGGCAACAGATATACACAGATGCTAAAGAATGACTACTACTTTTTATATTATAGAAAAACTTCTCACTATTAGATGACAGAGCCTGTTATTTAATACTTTTTATAATATACCAAGAACAGAGTTCTTGACATGGTTTTGGAGCAGAATGCTTTTTCCCCCAAAAGTTACAGCTACTCCTTGTTGAAAAGAAATTATAGCAGGTTGTTGCATCATTAGAAGCAGGGGAGATAATGCATAACCTAGAGATTACCATATAAAATAAAAGACTGGAACTATATTCAGGATCCTTTGATGTTTCAGTTTCATGCTGTATTTCTGTGTTAAGGCTCTTTATTATTGAACAATTATTATTTCGTCTTATTCATATCTCTACTTATGAGTGACATCTCCAAACAATTTGACAAAGTAATTATGGAGTTTTATTATTTTTATCATAATTATTTTCCCTTGGCAAAACAGCATATTATTTATTTTGGGGACAAAAAAAGAAAAAATGCAGAATCTTTACTTTGTTACAGAAACTATGCATAAACTCTAAAATATCATAAGTATTTGGAACAAAGAGAATGAATCTCACTGAACAATAATGCAAAAGCCATTTACAAATATTTTGTCACTGCCTTTAAATAATATCTGCTTAGGCATCAAATCTTTGTTGTTGCTATTGTTGCTTCTGTTCTTTGTCTGCCCTGCAGAGACAAAACAGCAAAGAATGAGCTTGGTTATTTCCTTTTAGAAGCAGTGTTGACAATGAACTGCAAAATGCATGGGCCAGTGTGTTAACCCTAACTATGTGTTTCATCTAACCTGGAAGGAAAAGTTGTGGCAGGAGAAAATATGGGCTGTTGCATTTTCACCACTAGTGCTGATTAACAACTAAAGAGGAAGGTATTTGGATTCCTGAATGGTAGGCTGAGTTTATAAGAGAATTTCTTGTAAGGTAGATTTTTACCTTAGAAACTAATAAGGAACAAAACTAAATGGGGGAAACATGCACACAGTATTTTTATGATCATGTTTCTGAGCCAAAAGATATTTTCAAATGAATGAGACACCATACAGAGGTATTTAACTGTCAATTGTTCACAGGCAAATATGAAGAAAGGTACCAGAACAAGTAGAAACTATGCGTGACCATGGCTTTCTAAATGGCTGTTAAAAAGCAGTTTTAAAATCAGAGTCCTATGACAAGACTGGGTCCTGTGTACACTCCAAGCTAGGACCCAAGCTCAAGCCTATCAAGCCTTTGACTACTGCCTATGTTAAAATTGCATTTTGTCAACACTGTTTTGACAAACTGCTGTGTGGTCATTTTATACAGATAAGAGATCTTAGAATGAGTTCCCACTAGGGTAAGATTCCTCTTCTGTGGGGATTGGAACTATTATATCTCAATATGATCAGAAGCTTCTTTAGGAGGCCACACATTTAGCTCTGTGTCATCTGGGGTTCACATTTCTGCCTTGGTACCTAAACTCACCGTCATTTGTGAATGATTACCCACTTAAAATGAATGAACATTTGAACATTCATCAATTTTAGATGTTCTCTGCCACCTTGGGTCATTTCAACAAAGAGTTACAAATTTCCCAGAACTGGCAACATACTGCTGGAGACCTCAATCCTGCATTCCAGATGTATACTAGCATCTATACTACAATCTCTCAACTATATTCCCATACTTCTTTCAGATCATTACATTGCATTGACTAATAGGATATGTCTAACTCACCATAAGGCAGGTGTGTTACGGAAGGGAGGAACCAAATTAAATTAAGATAGACTTCAGGGGAGTAACTGCTTTCTAGCCCTGCATGTGTTGTGATAAGCAGGTCTTTGGAAAAGTAGCAGAAATGCCAGATTAAATTTTGCTTTTTGGAATGCAAGGTTCTTCTGGAATTGCTGGTGTTGGAAAGCTGAAATAGAGAAGAAGGTTAACAAGGAAAATGTGCACTGTTACAACATTTTTTTTCTTACCTTTTCAAAATTCCTTCTGCCAAAGAGGATCCAGAGTAATAGTCTGATCATGGCTTCTTTTTCGTCAAAAACCTTATTGTGTGTGGAGCTTGGAAAAGGAGGAAACTCAGAAGATACAATAGGAAAGATAACTTAATTTTGCTGATTTGGGGAATCCAAATATCAAAAGGCTCCCCATAAATTACATGGGTCTTTTCTTTGAGCTATTTTTGAAGGCACAGGAGCTCACTGAGGTAAAAATAATGGTCTGCATTCAAAAACTTGTATGTGTCCCTATTCCAGTAAAAAATAACTTCTATGTACACTCTGCAGCAATTTCAAGGATGAGTAGCTCTGCATCACTCCTCTGGTCTGTACCCTTTTAAATGACAAGTAAGCATCGATTTTTCACCTTGACCTCTGCCATACCTGTACAACTGGTTCTTGTACCGAAGTGAAGTGTTACCGTCAAGTTGGTCTCACAGGTCATAGGCAGAAGCTAGGTTTTGGTGAGGTTTCTTGTGGGGACTTTTGTGGTTTGGTTTGGGTGTTTTTTTGTTTCTCTTTTGCTTCTTGGTTTGTTTTGGTTTTGTTTTGGTTTTTTTTTTGTTGTGATGGAACAGCAAAAAACCACATTTGCCTCAAAGGCTTCCCAGGATTTTTGGCTGCTGTGGGCTGGGAGAGTGATAGAGCAAGGGCTGAACATCAGGAGACAGCATCAGACACAACTCTGTAACCTGATACAGGCCAATAGAGGAAACTGGACAGACACAGCCTTTAAAGCAGGCACTTGGGATCTCCTAAAACTGCTCTATCATACTTTTAGAAGGAATTTTAAAGTTTTTAAGTAGGATTTACTTTTAAGTTCTTAATGAGAAGATAATGGGTTTTTGGTTTTAGATGTCCTTTTAACTCAGAAAGCACATAATTTCTGCTACGTTAACCTAATTTTGTGGCTGATATATTCCATATGTTTGACAATGAACTTTCCACATTTGAACTGGAATTTTGAAATAGGCATCTAATATTGAAAAAGTATTTGGTAACTATTGAGCATTGCCCTCTTCTGCTAGAGTCTAAAGGCTCAACAGACCTTAAAATTGCTGAGGGACTTCAGATAGAAAGTGGCGTTTGCTGCAGGTCACACAGGATCTCACTGCATGAGGACAGAAAGGAATAGCTTCCGCAGCTTTAGGGCAAAGGAAATAACCAGGAAAGGGAAGTGCTGCAGTAAAGACTCTTTCCTTCCTGTGCAAAGGCAAAAAAAGCCTTCTATCCTTGGACATACAAGAGGCATTAAAGATAAAATGTAAAGATATTGAAAAATGGACAGAAAATATTTGTCATGAGCTGGATGTAAACCCTTTCCAGAAAAAAACTCCACCAAAGTAGCCAGTTGACTGTATCTGCTTCCCAGCAACAATGCCACACCAAAGGCCAAGTTAGAGCTACACAATCCATAGAAGAAGTTAATTTGTTTCTGAGAAAATCTATAACCTAAAACTAGCAGTAGACAACACAATCTAGTGATATGACATGCATATGCGATCCATGATATCCATAATGCAGTCACTCAAATATGTCAAATTTGAAGGAAGGATTTTGAGTCGCTTTCCCAAGAGCTGGACTGCTGCAGAGAGGGCAGTTGAAAGGTGTTTTCGGCATAGGTATAGCAATAGGGAGCTGCACAGGAGATGAGATGGAGAAGATGCTGTGGGAAACACCCAGATAGCAGCTGGACAAGAGACATGTGAAAAGCCCAAGCAGAAAAGGAAACATCTGCACTGAAGCACAGTGCAGCATTTCAGGCTCTGCACTATTTTATAATGAATAAGGGGAAGTTGCACTACACTTGCATTGTTCAGAAATTTCTTAAAGCTCCTTATGGGCTGTATCAGAATGGCAGCCAGCACAATGAAATGTGGGCATCTGTGTTGATGCCAAGAGGATTTTTTGCCTTTCCTTTCATACACATTTTATATAACTTTTATGTATTCTCAGTATTCTTAACATGCATACTTGTAAATCCTTAAGTCTGATAGTTTAGCATAGTCCTAGTATTTTGCTAGACTAGGAGACCAAACACCCTAAAGGCCTCATAGTAGGAGGCCAGAGAACCCTATACTATCTTGAGAAACCAAGGCCCCCTCTAGAACATATCCTGTAAACTAGAGATTTTGCCCATCCAGGAGGGAATTCCTCAGACGGGGGAATATCATGCCGTTCATTCAGGCCTGCCATTGGGGCATCTTCTTTAGATATGCTAATTTGTATAGTCTATAAATTGTATACGCGATTTATCATGTGTGTGCATTGCAACACATCCTTGGCAAAGCGGTGCACCATAAGGATCCCTATTAAATACCAAGGTAAAACCCCCTTATCCCTGAACTGCATCTGGCTCTCAATTTTTTTAAGACCAGGAAAAGGCATCAGTGTAACATGGGCACTACACCCAACACTGTTGTGGCTAAGACTCACAAGTCACAGTTCCCCACAACCACCTTCTTGTCAAAAATAACCCTCACTTGACAATATGAACACAATGCACATCAGCAGCTGCTTATAAACAACCTGTTGACTCAGAGAGAAACAATCAGTTGCAGCGGCACTGCTTCTGCACATCCACACATGACTTTCAGGTGGAAGCAACAAGAAGTACCTAATCTACCTCCCTGCCCAGATCGGCTCTCACAGGCATCTCTGCTTTAGTTTAGTTTCAAGGTCCCATTATAATCAACTGGTATAGTGCCTTCATTGCTCCGGTATTTTGATGAACTTCAATGTCTTTCCACAGAGGACACACAGTTGCTGAGATTGGAAGCTTCATGCAACTGAAGAGCTGCCTCATGTTATGTCTGCAATAGGCAGCTACAGCCTCCTGGTGTAGAAACACACAATATCACTCACTGCAGAACTGACAATACCTAAGTGGTCAAATCATACCAAGGAACCTGTTTTCTGATCTTTATCCTTTCTGACACCAACATCAATGCCTAACTGTGCAGACACTGTGCTGTGCACCCATCAGTTGCAGAAAATGTCAGCAGGTGATGATTCACGCCTCATTGGTGCTGTTTTATAATTTAACAGTGGTATATACAAATTAGATCTGCCTCCACTGTCTCTTTCTTGAGAGAGCTGATATTATTTTAATGCTGTTTTCCAGCGAACTCCTTACTCATGGTTAAGGGAGAGCAGAAGTTACTTGCAAAAATCTTCTCTGGAAATGAAAAGATAGGTTACACTTGCGATAGTTCATTTGTGGAAGCTACCACACCAGCTATAAAATGTATAAGGAATAGATTAAATAGGAACCAATATATAACTGTGAAATCTATTAAAAAGAAAAGCAAGAACATCAGATTAGGAGTAACACACTGTTTTTCCCTTCTAATTTAGAGAAAGGTGTGACTGTTTTGTTCCATACAGAGGTACACCTACTTTGGGTTTTATTTCATCACTAGGTTCAGTAAATTTTCTTGAAAGAAACTCTTTTCATGGCCTCATCAACAACTTCTAAATTTATTTTTTGTCAGGTGAGTACAAAAGAATTCTGGTATGTCAATTACATTTTTCAATTTTTAAGTGACCTTCATTGCACAATTTCAAAAAGGTAAGAGTCCCTTTCACTGTTGCAGCCTGAACTGCTGCTAGTAAAGTCCAGGGGAAAGAAGCAAAAAGGGCCTTTGCATAATATCCAGAGATGTTTAATTCAGGTGCCCGGTAAGAAGATCAGGCCCAGGGCACACATTGAGGGTCCAGCTTTCTCTCCCCTCAGGGAACTTGGGTCCACCTGCTCTTGGGGCAGTTCCAAGATGAGGGGCAATCGGGGAATAGGGAGGGAGCGGCTCAGGGACATCGGAGCAAGGGAAGGAGCCAATAGGGTCAAACAGCTTTGAGGGAAGCTTCTTGTGTCTCCCTAACTTAGGGGATGCCCTTCAGGGTCCCCACACTTCACAGTACCCTTAAAGCTGCTTTTTTACTAGAAAATTTTTGAACATAGTAGTAGGAACAGGGAACATGCTATTGTGCTCTTATGCTATTATAACTCTATTATTATGTTGTAATAGTGTTATTCAGGTTTGCTGGGTCTCCTCCCAGTGCTGGTCAACTGCAACCCACATGGCAAACAGGAACAGAATTTTACAGAAAACTTCTTAAATAGTTTCTCTTGGGACTTTGCATCATCACATTTTTTTCAGCTGCTGAATATGGTAGATCCACAGCCACTATGTATCTCCCAGATTTGAATCTTATTCATAGTTATAGCGGAGGGGGGAAAAAAAGTCTTGTATCATTGCAGGAAGATAGGGAAAAAAAGAGAAGGAAGACAAAATGCCAAGCAGGAATGTGAGATTTTTTTTTGAGTGAGTTTCAGTAAAAGCCAATCCCTCATAAATTACAAGATTAATTTTTTGCACCTTGTTACCTTTTGGAAATCAAGATTTATTGACACCACCTCCAGTTTTCACATTCACCTAACAAGGCCTAAGCCTCTCCTGCTTCAGCAGTCTAGTTATCCCGTTTTCCAGCCCTGACAACAAGCTAAAAATCTCCCATTCATTGTTGTAGGGGAACAGTAACTATAGCCTGAGAAGTGACAGTGAGTAATTCAGCCTCTGGAAATACTTTAATAATAAGTAAAAACTTCTTTTGTTAACTGCTTCAGCAACTGATGCAGTTGACTTATTTAAATACCTTACTCAAGGCTGTTGGATCAGGCGGCATAGGAGGACTCATAATTCCTCTATCACGTGGTGGGTGGAAGTCCCATATTTGTTGTTATTTACATAACAGTTCATATAAATCTAGAAAAAATTAAATAAATCTAGCATTTTTGGACTACTCTCTGGACAGAAGACAGCAATTTTTTAATATAAAAAAACCAAAAACAACAAAACAAAACAAATAAACAACAAGAAAAAAATAAAACAAAACAAAACAAAACCAAATAAAAACCAAGCCAACAACAACAAACCCCCAAACAAACAAACAAAATCAAAATAAAAACAAAAAAAGCACAAAAACAAAACCCAAAACAAAACCCCCAAGCTAAAATAACTTATTCCTAAGGAGTAAGAAAACTAATGTCTTTGGAAATGCCACTCTGTCTCTCTTTCAGCTTATTACCAAAGCAGAGCAGATTTTGAATTATTATCCCCAATGACTGAATTGCCTGCTGGGGCATATAACACTAAAACATATTTCATTTATAAATGAAATGGGTTTTTTTCAGCTTGGTGTCTTAAAGCAATCCCCATGGTCTGCTGTCTTATGAAATACCAAGTTTTAACATGTTGGTGATGCTTTATACATACTGTATACCGATAGTCTTGTCTTTTAAATACAGGTATTGTCAATTGTGTTATCACTGACCGCATTTTACAACAATTTAATTGGTACTGCTGCTCAGCAATATCAGTACTAATAAAAATAACTAAAGCACTGAGAATATAGCAAATGTTTTCTCAGCTGAAGATCATCATCTCCACTGACCTGCTTTCCCCTTTTCTGTCTCTGAAAATAGAGCAGCATGAATGGAAAAGTACAAGACAAGACTCAGTTTACAGCTAATTTGGTACTAGGCCACTTCTTAAAGCCCTGCCCTATTTTAATCACAGGAAGCATCATGCACAAAGGATTTATGTGTAACTCTGTTGCAAGCAAGGGTCTCCTGTAGTTTAACCCAAATCCCATTGCAGTCAGACCAGGTCCACCCTGAAAATATGTACCAAGCCCCACCTCTCAATAGCACACGAATAATTATTAACCAACAACAGTATCAGCTAAAGATGTTTGAGTAAAAGACCTCTAGGATTTCATAGGTAATAAAAGCCCTTTTTTAAAAAAAACTTAAATCAGAGAAATAAAGATACCTCACTATACTTTGTGCAATATTTAAAGGAAACTACAGAAATGGTGCAATTCCTTATTAAATATTAAGAGGTTCTGAAAGAACAGTTTCTAGGGGGCCTGCTTAATTTCTAAACAGTCTCACTGGGTTTCATCTCTTCTGAATTCCATGGGGAAAAAGAGATGAATTTGCATTTAACATTAATAAAAATCTGATAACAGGAGGGGAAAACATCTTGCAAGCACTGCAATCATTCCAGAAAAAAAAAAAAAAGTAAAAAGGATTTTTTAAACAAAAATTAAGGACAACTCATATTTGAATATTGTATCTTAAGGCACAGTGCCAAATGCAGATGAATCTAGCCATGTTTTGGACCAAAGCCAAGTTCTCTCCATCCCAGTTGTTCAATTTTATAGTGAGAGAATAAAAGGGGGGGTTGATATAGTATCATTTGGTAACCAATGCTTGGGGGCTTGTTAAGGTGCAAGTGAGGGCATTTATGTGAAAGTAGAGCATAAAATTAAAAGCGTTCTTCAAACTAAAGGATGACGTGTGCCAGGTAGCATTGTACTTTGTCATTATTTCCGATAGCAGCAGGGCAGCTCAGCGTAACCATTTACAATCAAAGACATTGTGTCAATCCTCTGGGTTTCATTTCACAATCATCTTGAGAAAAATCAAATCTAGAAGTGATATGCAGTGACAATCCCAAATTTACTGTGGCAATTGTGTTTCTATCTGCAGGCAAACAAACATCTACAACAAGATTTTTATTCTTCTCTCACAACATTGATGAAATAAATTTAGCAAATCCCAGTGTCTGGGAATATTGGCACATTAATGTTAGGATGTTGCTCCAAATTGCAATGCATTCACTGGGTCCTTCATACCAGACATAGGGGAAGGGAAGCTGACAGCACTGTATTGGAGCAGGGCAGAACAGGTGATTGTCAGCAGTGCCAGAGACCCATGCCCTCCCTCTCCCCTCCAGCCACGCTAACATATTTCATGATGTGGAGGATCACTGAGCAGAGCAGTAACAGCGGCAGAGGCACTACCAGCCTCCACAGACCTATGGAATATAGCAGGTACATTGAGGCTGATCCTCCTGTTATCAATTTCCTTGCTGTCCTCTTCACAATGGGAAACTCTCCCTGGAAGAGTTTTTGGGCAGCAGAGTAGAAGCTCTAATGGTCCTCAAAGTGAGGCGACAAAGAGTCTCTGTGCCCCCTGCCTGGACATCCATCACAGTGACAGTAAGGGGTGGCTGCTCTTCCAAGGGTGGAAAAGACACCCTTCTTCTCAATGTCTGCTGTAAAACTAGCAAAAAACTGTTAAGTCGGTAGTGATAATCCTAGAGATTTGTAGCTGCAAGAAGTTAGACCGGCTGTTTGGAGGGAGAATAAAGAGCCTTCTTCATATATGGGATATTTGCAGTGGCCAAAGAAACCGACTGTAAGGGGAAATACAGAATCCCAACTTCCAAGCTCCAAATGGGAAAAAAATGTGATAGCCAGAGGGTAAGGATGGGCAATGGAATGTGTGTGGAACCACTACCCAGGGCTGGCTCTGTCTCAAAATCTACACTCCTAAAGAGAAAGGGAAGGGTGAGGCTAGACCATCCACCACCGCCATGGCTGTCCATGAAGGCCCAGGAACATCTGTGACACATCGTCCCACCCAGGCAGGGACACCAATAAGTCTTAGAGAACCATTTTGTGTACTCTTTGGCACACCTCTCTAAGCCTAAATTCAGCTTGAGTACAGGCGACTGCCTCAGAGTTGAAGTCAATGAAGTTGCACCCACCTACACCAGATCTGAATTGATTCTATGAATAGCTATGTACAGGGTAGGATATTCAAATTCTGTAGTTGCCAAAACCAGACATCTGTGTCAAAGCATTTGACAAGTGCACTGATATATGTCAGCAAATTGCCTGAGGTACTTGCTAAAAAATCACAGTAACTTTTTTCTTCCTGAAATACTTAATCTGCACAATGATTAGAAAATGGCTACAAAGGCAAAATGCTAATAAATGTCTGCCTGAGAATTTAACTGTACGCTTGTATTCAAGAAGTGAGACTGAAATTCAAATTTTGTTATATTCAAAAGAAAAAAGCCGAACAAACTCCACAACATCCAAATACTGTACCTCCGAAAGCATTGCTACCTGACAAGGTGCTAACAGGATGGGACAAAATACTTCTGCAATCACCAACTCAGCCTGTAACCATTGCAGGAAATTCAAGATGATCATGATCATCAGTTCCAGAGAGCAATCTCTGTGTGATGTAACATTGATGGGTCAAGTGCCCTGTACTGTTTCCTAGCTTAATAATAGAGTTGCACACCAGATTGCTTGAGGAATCCATATGCCGACACTCTGACTCAGTTGTCTCAGCCTGGGCTTCACTGCTCATTACTGGTGTATCTGGATACCACATTCAAGCAAGAAAAAAAACCAGATTGAAAAATTTAAAAAGTTCTGTTCTGTCTCCTTTTATTGTCAAAGAAACTCAGAGCTTCTAAGGTGAGAAAAGAACCATGAGAAAATTCCGCAGAAAGGAATACCCAAGACTGAAAGATATCACCTCTGTTTTTCAGGGAAGAAGGAATATAGTTTGGATTCCCAAGAGACACAATATATACGTTCTGTTTTGAATTTAATGTGGCCTCACAAGTAACATCAACAAAGAATGCCAAAGCAGCCTATCCAGGTCTTTGATCATTAGGATTTGTTATAAATCCTAATGGATTTGTTTTGATATTATAAAGATATATATTTGTTTTACTTTTGCATAAAAAACCCCAAACTCAGAAATGCTGCAAAACCACAGTTCTTGGCTTTTATGAATTCACTGATTCGACACTCAGAAAAAAAAAAAACAAGTCCACAAACCAAAGCAATGACAACAACTTAAAAAAAGGAAGTAATTTATTTTTAAAAATCAGATATTTTTGAAACCAGCCTGGATAATTAAAGAAATTATGTAAAAATAAAAAGATAGTCACAGGGAATAAATAAGGACAGGAATATATTATGTAAAACAACATAAGGTAGATAAGGTAGTTGGCCAAAACCAAGCACAAAAGGCAATTTTCCTAAAAATATGAACCTATCTGAAAACAATAAGTTAGTAAATCTTTAACAATGTTTAGAAGCAGAGCAAATTACTCTGGTGCACTGCAGTTGTGACATGGCTGTATTTATTCTACATAACAGGTAATCGTATCTCCTCTAGCACAACAGTATTTGACATAAATTTATGTGAAGCTGCATTGCATAGATTAGCTGTATTTTAGAATTTACTGTAGCTTAAGCTATGTTACGGTGATGACTGCAAGATTTAGTTCAGTAATTTTATGCAATTGGCAAACAGGCAGAAACAGTATAATTTAACATTTATGAATTGCCAATTTCCTCATATAAATACTGTAAAGAATTCTTCAATTATGCAATTATCTAAAGACAGTAAATTGCAGTTTGGAATGCTGCTTATTTATTAAAGTGATTTATAAATGAACATAAGCACATCGACTTAAAGAGTCTAATCCAGTGACTCAACAAAATGTTACTCTGCCTAGCCCAGGTAGTTTTGTAATTGTGATACATTATGGAATTTCTCTGTGTTTAATGGATCTATAACTCCTTAAAAATGATCTATTGAGTTCTTTTACTGAGAAGTGCTCGGGAGACCTTTCTGGAGTCAGAGAAAATTTAAATTATTTAAATTTAAAAAAATTTACTACAACTGAATTCAGAAGCCTAAAATTCAAAACTATTCTTATCAAATATGTTATGGTCACTACAAGGTATTTAATTACTTTCTTTTCTCTTGCCTACAGGCAAGCGCAACTCCTGTTTCCCATCCCATTTCCAGGGCTGCTCAGAAAGCCCTTGCTCCAGCAGCAAATCTAGAACACAAGAGTAGAGGAACAGGCAAAATTAACCTTAATGCACTTGCAGGAAGGAAAGTTTCCATGTATGAAAGTAATTGTGCAAAGAGAAACCACTTGTTCTCTGAAATTTGACATTCATTGCTTAAGTATGAGATCAAGTCCACAACTTGGAATTAATCAACAAGCAGAAAAGTTCCAAAATTCTTTGAGACCCAGACACACAGAAACATATGTACTAAAGAAATGCATAAAGAATGCATACAATAAGATGGAATGAGTTTACTGTAAAAAAGAACGTATATAGAAATACATAAATAATTGTTTTTCATATGTTAGCAGTAATATTTTATCTACAAGGACAAGCTAAGAATTTCAGTGATAAGCATTTGCATTGTTGTCTATTGCTTATTTACATATAGGCTTTTCTTGGAGAACAATATTCAGTGGTCCATGTATCTCTTTTTGACATGATCCCAGAAAAGGAGCAGTAAAAGCTTGACAATTAAGCAAAAGTACTTCTGTTCAGTCTTTCATATTGTGTTCATCATTACAGCATCAGAGGACCTTCCATTAGAGCAGGAATTGATGTGAGTCACACATTTGTTCTTTCTTCTTCTCCTCAAGAGGACAATTGTGTGTGGCTTTTTGCTTCATTTCTTGCGCACATAGACTGCTGGGGAAAATATGCGCTGGTGAAGCTAGGGTGAAAGACTTGTGTTAGTGTCAAACATGTTAGATTCTATGGTGCTACTTCAGCTTTGCACAAAAGCGTTACAAGGCCATACAGAGAAAAATGTCCTTTGAGTAAAACCATCTTTAAGCCTTATATATACAAAGTTGTTCTCTCATTGACCTAAATATTTACTGCACAGAGCGTGTGCTGAGAGCTGAGTCATCAGTACTGTAAAAAATTCAGTGGATTGGTGAAAACTGGGTCACAACCATCCACTAGAAGTCTGAAAGGTTTAAGCTGAACTGTCTTCCATTAGCAGACATGCAAAGTTATGTAATGAAATGTTCGAACCACTAAACCACCAAGAAGAGCCTGTTAACATTTTCTCAACAAAACTCTTCCAAAAGCAAACTGGTGTCCCGATTAAAAAAATTTTTTTACAAAAAGTATCTGCTTTCTACGGAAATTTTTCCTGCTTGTTGAAAAAATAAAAACATGAAAAGTTTTTGAAACCCATTCTCTGAAAAGTTCTAGTCGCAGACATAAACTTAGCTCCTTTCACACATCTTGACAATGTTTAGATCTGTTGACAGTGTTGTTATCAAGAAATGCCGAGGGGACACGGACAGAAATCTGTTTCATGTAGCTCATTTAAGATAATACCTTCTCCTACCGTTTGCTATCCCAGCACAGCCAGTAGGTCCAGAAATAGATGGAAACAACTCTGTGCAACTCGATGGTTGGTGATAAATCTATCAAAATTAAAATTCAAGGTTCAAAAACCTTGACAACAGAAGGGATCCAGATTTGAATTTGACAGCAAAAGGAAAAGAGCAACATTCTCATTATTCCCTCTTCCATGGTGTTCACGGGGATTTAATCCTAGAAAGTTGCGTCACAGCCAGGTGCAGGTTCCCATTGCTCTCCTAGAGGACTGCCAGGCTCACTGTCACTTTCAGGGAACCATTTTGGTTCCCATGTGTTATAGGGCATGATAAATGAATGAAATTTTATCTTGGCCTTGGCTTTGCTTTCTCTTGTTAGATGAACGAATTAAATCTGTCTGAACTGAGTGACCACTTGGGCTATAAGTCTGAGGTGATGATAAATGAAGGACAGCCTTTCCTTCTCTCTCCTCATAGTTTGTGATTAGCTCAAGGGCTGGCTGAGAGATAGGAGGCAAAGAAAAAGACAAGGAACAGAGTAACCCTGGGTTTACAGTGTCTTGTGCTTGGGCGCACTGATAAAACTGTATCATACACATAATGTCGGAGAAGTCTAAATATTGTTTGGTGGCAGGTAATCTTGCAATTATAATAGTGTTTTTTTGTGGGAACAAGTAATAAAATGTTCTTCAATCAGCTATTACAATAATTTCCAAGTCTTAATGTCCATTTATAAACATGTATACCTGTAAGACTGGTCTTAGCTATGTTCTGAATATTTCCATGAAAGACCCCCTCTCTGCGCTCAGTCATGGATGCAGTCTATGTTCCTACAAGACCCAGTGTGTTAAGCTCCCTAACTGCAATTTCTCATGCATTTTCTTCTATTGTCTACTTTTCTCAAATGCAGTTGGTTTTATTGGTGGTATGATTGGAAAGACATACTCCTGCAGCAACTTCTGAAGAGGAGTCTGCCCCATATGCCAGTATGTGAGGACAGCTGCTAGTCTCCTCATCTCTCCAGGGAGATAAGTAACAGTGGTAGCTGAAGACAGCAAGATCTAGTATGTCTGAAACTGATCTGGAATGCAGGAAGCCTGGACTTTATTCCAAATCTGTCACTCTGTCTTGTGTGACTCACCTCAGGTAAATCTTCTTTATCACTTATTAGCTTTTTTCTCCACCAATAATATTCTTTATTATCTCTTCACAGTATAAACTCTTTGAGATAAGAGCTGCTATCTTTACATATAGAAAAACAGAAGACCTAAGCTTGCCATTAGGCAATTAAATTATAAATTCAGCATTTCAGTTCTGAAGTAACTCAGCACTGCACATAATTTTTAAACACTTTAGAAACAATCAGTTAAAACTGCTTTTCCAGTGTAGTAAATTGACATCAGGATACTCAAGTGAAAAGTTTTTAGCTTCTGAAAATCAGTAGCAAACTACGGACTACAGATTTGAAACCCTGGCTGATACCACCTTCTCCAGTCCTTGTTCTCTTTCTATAGAAGCTGTTAAGTTTTTAGGTACGTAATCCCTTTTAGTGATACACGTACAAAGAGCTTGATAAAAAAGGCCTCTAAACTTACATAACAAATGCACAAGTGTATTTTAGCTCAGAAGTATTATGGATCTGGAGCTGGCTTTACATGTCACAATTACATTTTCTTACCCATGCTTTTACCATGTGTTATAAGCATATGGCATGTTGGCAATGCATGACAAAAATGCACAAAGTATGGTGTTAAAAAATATCCTACCAAGAAGTTTGAGAATCTGCCTATTACTCTGTTCTGTTAAGTAAGTCAGGCATCTTCTAAAGTACTGATTTTCTTGTAAGCTGAAGATTCCCTCTACACTCACCAGAGGCTTTTCTTTTCATGCTAAATAAAAGCATGCAGCTCTGGAAGAGACTTGAAATTCTGATCTCTTGCTGACAATAGATACAGGTTCAATTGTCAGCTGGTTTATCCCAGTAGAGAGTACAGACCATCTGGGCTGACAAGGAGAAAGCAGTGGATCTTGTCTACCTTGATTTCTACAAGGGATTTTTTCACTGTCTCCAGTCCTTATAGGTAAGCTTGCAAAATGCAGGTCAAAGAAATGGACTGTGAGGTAGATCAAGAACTGGATGAATGGTACTGGATCAGAGTGTCACAATCAGCGGAGTAGATTCCAGTTGGAGGCTTTTAGTCAGTGGCGTTCCCCAAGAACCAGTATTGGGTTCAGTATTATTCAACTTGTTTATCAATGACCTGGATGAAGGGATAGAATGTGTCCTTAACAAGTTTGCCAATCATATGAAACTAAGAGGAGTGGCTGATATACCTGAGAGCTGTGCTGCCATTCAGTGGGGCCTTGATAGGATTGGGTGGGGAGGAACCTAATGAAGTTCAACAAAGGCAAGTGTAGGGTCCTGCACCTGGGGAGGAATAACCCCAAGTACCAGCACAGGTTGGAAGCTGATCTGCTTCAGAGCAGCTCTGTGAATAAGCACCTTGGGGTAGTTCTGAATGACCATAAGACAGCAGTACCCTTGCAGCCAGGAGTGCCAATGGTATCCTGGCATGCATCAGGAAGAGTGTGGTCAAGGGAGGTGATCCTGCCCCTCCACTGGGCTCTAGTAAGAAGTATTTTGTTCGATTCTGGTCTCCACAATTCAAGAAAGACACCCATAATCTCTGCCTTTTCTCTCTCTCTCTCTCTGTCTCACTAGAGAGAGTGGAAAAGGGGAGGAGCTGTGGGGAGTTTAAATTCTGTACTGGCTTAAATGATGACAGTTTTTAATTTGCACTCAGTGTGGGGTATGAAATGCTGAGATAACAACAGATCTGATCAGAATGTGTTGGAAAAATTTTGATCTAAGTATTTATATATTAGCTGTGGAGCCCTCGGGTTACAATGTTGCTCAGTCTTTTAATGTGGTTGGGGTATCTAACCCTGTATACGTTTCACTATATGCAATATGTCCCCACCATGGTGCTCTTTTTCAGAGTGGAGAGAGAGATCAGGATTACTTTGTAGATATGCTTTATAATATCAATTTATGTCATGATAACATCAAGGGCAAAAAGAGTCATTTGGGATGTGTATTCAGAGTTGTTCTCCTGCACTGGACTTGTCTTCTACCACTGGGAATTCATTAACTACCACACCCAGCCAGTGAGGGGAACATGATTTTCCCCACCTTTTCACTCCCTTTTCTTCTTCAGGCCTGTTAAAACAGCTTTGGATAATTTTGAATTCCATCTGGATGTTAAGGAAAGCATGTTGTTGCTAAGTCTGCCAGGTCTTCTCAGACAGTCCACTCCATGGTTAGAGTCAGCACAGAGATTTATAGGAAGGTGATTCAGAGATCTGCCCTGATGGTGGATAGTCTGAGTGGCATGGAATGTGGGAGAAAAAGTTGCTGGATATTATCTGCTCCAATTACTTGGGAGTTCATCTCTGAACAACTACAGGATCCTGATAAAGTCATAAAGTATTTACAAGGAGAATGCTGTGGCAGTTCCAGACAGGAGTAATTTATTGCTGGGCCCTGGCTACTATTTATTGGACAGTGCTCTGTACTAGACAGCACCCTCAGGGGGAAGAGAAGGAAAACACATCAGCAGGCACTGTGGCCACTGCAGCTGAACCAGTTGAACAACTTGTGTCTGTAGCAGGTGGCCCTATAAAGAAATTCAAGAAAAATTTAGTTCACTTAGTGAAGGATGAAGAGGAATAGGGCACTCACAACAGGAGGAAGAAGCAGGGCCAGAGAGAATCACCTGATCCCTACCTTCAGGTGAGCTGCAAGATATGCAAAAACATTTCAGCCACCAGTCAGGAGAGCCCCTTGTGACCTGCCTGTTCTGATGCTGGGATATCACAACATGCAATACGAAACTAGATGGTAGTGAAGCCAGGCAATTGGGATCCCCGTTCCAGGATGTAGGCATTGGCAAGGGGATTGGAAAGAGGACAGAAACTCTCAGCCTCTGAAGGCAACATCAGTCAAACATGAGGGAACAGTATTCTCTCATGGATGACCTAATAGTGCACCGAGACAAGTGGAATGCCATGGAGAAAGGTATCCAGGACCTGAAAGAATTATCAGCTGTGCTGGAGGTAATCTATAAGGGATTCAAATAACAAACAGTGCCCTGTAGATCCAGATCGGATCCGGTGTACAGGATCCATGTGGCAGAAGTTTCTATGGAGTGTGCCATCATTTTACACCAGCCCTTTGGCATTGATGTCAATGAAAGAAGAAACACTGCTTCAGGTGATCACCTGACTTCGACAATATGAAGTTCTTCTTTCCTCCCTACCAACCTGTGCCTCGGCTATGAAAAGGCTGAACAAGACTGCGGACAGACTTGAAAGACTCAAGCAACCTGGAGAGAAAATGTCCCATGCCTCTGCCAGTATGGACCACAATCTCTGCTACTGGGAGCATGTACCCCTCTGCTGGAGAGAGGGGTACACACCATGAGGTAACCTGCAGTTTTACCTGCACGACCACAGAGAGGACACGAGAACGTGGGATGGAAAACCCACCTCTGCCCTAACCACAGGGGGACATGAATTGAGAGGAAGAACAACCACCAATGGAAATTCTTCAAGGATAATCCAGTTTCCAGTGGCCAAGTCTTCAGACAGAATGGAAGGGCTGAATGTTATTCCTGATCCTCTTGAAGAGATCTCTAGTTCATGTTTACAAGAACTGAGCAATGACTGCCATGACCAGAACTACCGGGGCCCTGCCTCCAGCCATGTGGAAGAAAGGGAGAATCAGCTCTATTGGACTGTGTGGATCCCATGGCCTGGCACATCAGAGCCACAAGAGTAATAAGGCTTTAGTTGACCTGGCACACAGTGTACTCTGATGCCATCAAGATCTGTAGGGGCATGATCTATCTCTATTTCTGGGGTGACAGAGGGGTCCCAACAGCTGACAGCACTGGGACCTGAGGTGAGCCTGATTGGGAATGAATGACAAAATCACCCCATTCTGATTTGCCCAAAGACCCCATGCATCTTGGCATAGATTAACTCAGGAGAGTGTATTTCAAGGACTCAAAAGGGCATCGTTGGGCTTTTGGGATAGGTTCTGTGGAGACAGAGGAAATTAGACAGCTGAATACCTTGCCTGGTGTCTCAAAGGACCCTTCTGCTGTGGGACTGCTGAGGGTGGAAGAACAACATACTGATCACTGCCACAACAGTGCATCATCAACAGCACCACACCAACCTGACTCGGTGGGCCTCATCCATCTGATGATTTGTGAACTGGAGAGCCAGGTAGTGGTCAGTAGGACTTGCTCACCCCTCAATAGCCCCATATCGCTATTGAGTAAGTCCAATGGCGAGGGGAGACTGAAAGTGGACTATCACGGCTTGGACAAAGTCACACCACCACTGAGTGCTGCTGTGAAGGCCATGCTGGACCTTCAGTATGAACTGGAGTCCAGATTCCCACAATTTGCCATGCACTCATCCAGACTGAATTGGAAAAGGGTGAGGCTCCAGAATAGTTGCAATACTTTGATGACATCATTGTGTGTGGCAACACAGCAGAGGAAGGGGGAGAATCCTCCTTTTGGCAATTTCTGTCATAAAGGAAAGCGAGGTCAAGGAACTTCCCCAGGAAATTCAGTTTTTGGGAGTAAAATGGCAAGATGGACATCATCAAGATTCCCATGGATGTGGCCAATTAAAGGGAAGTTACGTCCCCACCAACCAACAAGAAGGAAACATATGCTTTCATTGGTGCTGTGGATTTTTGAAGGTTGCATATTCTAAATTACAGTCAGATTGTAATCATCAAGTGACCCAGTAGGAGAATCATTTAAAGTGGGGTCCTTAACAACAAGAAGCTTTTGAGCAAATTAAACCAGAGATTGTTCATGCAGCAGCCCTTGGGCCAATCAAGACAGGACAAAATGTGAAAAACGTCCTCTACATTGCAGATGGGGAGAATGGTCCTTCCTGCAGTCTCTGGCAAAAAGGCATTCTGGGAGACTTGAGGATGAACCTTGGGGTTCTGGAGTCAGAAACACAAAGCATCTGAGGCCTGTAAAAATCCACCTGAAAAAGAGATAGTGGCAGCTTACAAAAGGGTTCAAGCTGCTTCAGAAGTGATTGTCATTGTGATAGCACAGCTCCTCCTGGCACCCTGACAACCACTGCTGTGCTGCGTGTTCAAAGGGAGAGTCCCTTCCACACATCATCCCACTGATGGTACATGGACTAACTGGATCACTCTGATCACACGGCAAGCTTGAATAGGTAATCCCAACTGCCCAGGGATCTTGGAAATCATCATAAACTGGACAAAAGGTAGAAGTGTCAGACTATCATCAGAAGAGGAGGACAAGAATGTGTCATGTGCTGAGGAGGTCCTACCACATAACCAACTACCAGAAAATGGAAAGCAGTACCTTCTCTTTAATGATGGTTTCTGCTGTATTGTAGGGATACATTGAATATGGAAAGCTGCTGTACGGAGTCCTATGAGGTGGGCTGCAGAAGCTATTGAGGGATAAGGTAGATCAAGTAAGGTTGCAGAGCTGAAAACTGTATAGCTGGCTTTAGATATCACTGAATGACAGAAATGGCCAGCACTCTGCACTGACTCATGGATTGTAGGGGTGGAAGAGTCTTGGGTTTGTAGCGAGATGGGTGGAATAAAAATTTAAAAAAAAAAATCCTGAGCTCCAACTCAGTCCCCAGGCTTCCTCCCTCTCTCATGTTGTACAGGTCTATCAGCCTCAGTTTGAAAGAAAATTAGGAAATTTTATTTCTCTGAATAGAAAATGCAGCTACATCAAAAATGCAGTTTGGGAACCAGCATAAACCCCCACAGAATCTATCCACAGAAATGTTGAAACCTGTCAACAATCTCAGCTGACAAAGGTTGGGGCTTTTTTCTGAGAAGTTAAATGCTTGCTTTAAAGCTTCAGTGTAAAATGTTTTCATTGTTCTTTTCATTGGGATTTCAATTTTAAAGTAACAACGTTTAAATACATATGCATATTTTGAGCAGCATTACAGACTCACGAAACAAATTTGGTAAATTTTGTACAAAAATGAACATTTGGCCACTGTTTTTATTTCTCTTCAGTCATTGAAACTTCAAATTAATATAAGTATGTAAAATTGCTAAAAAATGAAATATTTTAATGGGTTCCACTTATCTTAAACTACACAATGTCTTCAGTATAAATGATTAACTTAGCAAAATAAGAATTCAAGTTAGAGCACTCAAACCAAGAAAATCTCCACCACACCCCAATATGATGCTCTCAGAATATTCTTGCTATAATTCAGATGAGGTTATTCCTTCAATTTAGAAAAAAATGCATTTTTCTGTTTGTGACCACAGGACTGATTCCTTCCTCAGTTGTTGGTACTACTGACTCAATCTGCAGGAATGTGAAAGCAGACATGTTGTGAGAGCCTTTAAACTGCCTATCTTCATGTAGCAGTGTAATTGTGAAGTGCAGTGAAAAATGGAACAAGCAACTCTCTCTTGACATGTGCAATTTCCTCAGAGCTACTGAAATCAGTGGAACTGTTGCAAACGTATTAACATTTGGTGGAAATATGGTTCTTGGCAGAATTACCTGTATAGGCTCTATTTAAGAGCCATAAAATCTGTTGATCATGGCACATTTCTTCTAGCCTGTAATAAGAACTACAACTGGAAAAAATAAATATTAATAACTGCTTAATTACAGCCTATGTTCTTCAAACGCGGCCTCAACCTGTGGTCTGAATTAGCCTTATATGAAAGGTCTTAAATGACAATTATTATGCTGCTAGGACCATTTGGTACTTTTGAACTGACAGGGGTGCTAAAGTCTGTAAATGACCCAGTTTTAAACTACTTCAACTGGCAAACTAATTAGTGTCTGTTGTGGTTTAGGAATGGTATTCTATGGTTTATTATCTGAAAAGGACTCCTCCTCCCTGAAAGACACTGTCTTCCCACCTGCCCCCTCTTCTGCCCCCCTCCCACCCCTCACCCTCATCCCCCCTCAGCTCCCACCCCAGCAGATATAGAATAACCTCCAAGTCCCATCCATGCTCCCTCCTGGCCAAAAATTAACCCTATTGTAGCTGAAACCAGGAAAATCACATTATGTGAAAGTCTTTGAAATTCATCCAATACTTGTAAAGCAAGAACTCACCATTTGGTGAAGACATGCTGCACTGTCCAGAGGTTTTGTGTGTGTGTGTATATATATATATATATATATTAATATCTTTTCTATAAGCTAAACAGTACCAAGTTGTAACTTTTGGATAGTGTCCCTGTGGTGTGAAGCATTATCCATTTTACAGATTTGAATGGGCTGGAAATATCCTTGCAAATTGAGAAATTTTAATTTTAAATATTTTCTAACATTTTCTTGTTATACTTTGATGAAAAAATTCACCTACATCAAGCAAGTCAGTGCAGCTTACATTCTTGAAAGAGATCTTACCGTAACAACTTCATTGCTTTTACATAGATATACTTTTGGTATTTAAGTATAACTACAGAACCACTCCAATGGAGAGGTGCAGTAATGCTCTCCTCTCCTGAAAACAAACTACAACTAGTTGATTAGAGTATCTGCTTGGTTAATGATAGGTTTGAATTCCGTCAGACTGAGAAGAGAATTATATTTGGTTGCTTCAGGTTGGGCTGTGGTTTGCTGTATAAATCCCAGCAGCAGCAATATTTCAGAAGGAAATGAGCATAACATTTCCTGAGAGGTCCAATTCTGTTGATTTTCATGGGGTACATACTTTCTGGCTGAAGGTACTGAAGGGACAGAAATAATGGAATATGGAGGTTGCTGGATCCTCATTTTATTTAAACCAGCTGGAAATCAGTACTGTCTTGCTCAATGTGGTGCAGCGTGCGAGCATAGTTCTAGACACATGGGCATCTCAGGAGTGATGGAGATGGAAATAGAAGGTAATAGGCTTAGAAATTCTATATCGCAACCCTGGATCACTGTTTTTGCCTTCCATATCCATCCTGATTTGGGTCCTGTATTTCTTTTACCAGAGAACCTTTTAACCAGAAATCAGGGAACATAATTTTACTATGATTTTATGTTCTGAGGAAAACAGCTTGTACAGCGTTGTTATGCAGCCTGAAAAGTAACACAGTGAGTTACATTTGGTACAAATGTACATTTGGTACAAAACATTCAGGCTGGTGTCTTACAAGTCAATTCACTTATAGCACAGTTTGCATACTTATATTATTTGTAAACACTGTTGGGACTCAATCCTGCATGGTTGAAGAGTTTCATTTAAAACAGGGTAACAAAAATGCTGGTAAATGACCTAATTGCCTTTAAAAATATTTATTCCCATTTAAAAAGAAAATCATGCTAAAATCAAGTGATTGGATTCTATTTGCAAATGATTGGGGTAAAAATGTAAATGGATCTGAAATGCAACACTATGAACCAACCGTGTTCTAGACACCTCTTTTAATTCACTTTATTATAATCTAAAGAGAAAAAAAAATAAGGTACTGCTGTTAGTACATTATTTCTGCTTAACAGACAATATCAGTAATTAAATATATTT
Organism: Melozone crissalis; assembly: GCF_028551555.1. NCBI lineage: Eukaryota > Metazoa > Chordata > Aves > Passeriformes > Passerellidae > Melozone > Melozone crissalis. The sequence continues at coordinate 55,738,002 of NW_026535794.1, read as the reverse complement.
CTGCTGGTTTTGTGACCATATGCCTGCAAAATGTAAAAGAAAATTTTTCTTTTAAATGTCTTTTGTTCCCAGAACTGACTGCCTGTCAGAGTGAACCCTCCAGATTCCTGTGTGTTGGTATCCATGGGCTCTTTCTTGCCAAGCTGCCAGTCTGGAGCGTCACACCTTACTGCCTTTAAAGATTGCCCTGCAGAGATAGAGGAAAATGGCAATTTTTACATGATGCAGTCTGGCAGCCCAGGAGATTTGAAGTCAAAACTGGTGCCAAGATTTACCCAGGAGAGCAAGCAGAGGCGAAAAAGAGAATGTGGGCCAAAGGGAAAATAATAAAGCAAAGGAAGAGGGAAGAAAAAGGCAGGAAAGCATGGCAGAGTGAGAGCAGGTTTTTTATCAAGCATGGAACACAAGGCTAAGTATTGGACACTACATGTTGCTTGCATGCATTTGTTGAGAGGGTCAGGGTCCTAAAAAAAGTCAAAAGGAGGAGGTCAGCTTTTTTTGCATGGCCCAAATTGTAGTAGATTGCAGAATGCAAATGAGACAATTATTACACCAATGCTCATCAAGCTGTGCTGGAAAGACTTCAATAGCCTGATGAATATGCATGCAAATTTGTTAATTAAGTTAATTATTCTGCTGAAAATTCATTTGTCTTCCAAGGACATTTTCCCAATGATTTTAACATGCTTGTGCCATTAGTCATGCTCCATGCTATTTAACATTACTTTTTGTCCACTTTTTTTTTCCCCTCTCTTTCTTCTTGCTTTTCTGTTCTATTCAGTTTCTGTTGTTGTTGCTTTCTCTGTTTTGATTTGCTTTTCTTATTAAAGCTTTAAAACCAGATAATTGTTTCTCTTAATTGACCCCTGCAATGCTGCAAGATGCTAGCAGCCAGCTCCATAGGAATCCCTTAAAACCAGATTTCATTCAAATACTTGCTTCATATACAAAAAACCCCTAAAATGTCACCTAGGAAAGAGGGGGTGCCAGGGGGATGGGAACAGTGGGAGCAAACCTATCTGGCATCATTAAAGCTGGAGTCTGAATGAGTCCACACAGGAATCAGGAGGGATAAATCTGTCCTTGCTTCAGGCTATTTCCTCAGCACAGCCTTGGTTTGGCACAAGGTGTTACCTTGCTCCAAAAGGTGTGATCTTGTCACACCTCCCTTCCCTCTGCCTGTTCAGCTATACATAGAAACATATGCGTTCAAAGAGGAACAAGAACTGAGATACTTTTCTGTCACCACAAGGGCCAAAACCTGTTACCATGGCAACAAAGGGAATCGTGAGTTTAAAAATCATGTCTAAATGGCAAAATGAGATAATTTAAAGAAACAGAAGGAATTTTTTTCCTCCTATGCAAGGGAACGACAACATTATTACAACTTTGAGTGATTACATTCTCAAAAAATGGGATTTTTTCTATCCATTCTCAAATCCCCATCATTTTAAAATGTATCAGAGTACACAATAACTATTTTCCATTTCTAATATGGGCTATTTCTCTTAAGTTAACTCATTTTTATTCTATTATTCTCTTGTTCTATTCCATTGCAGATGAAAAAAAATTTGTTTGGGTTTTTTTTTAGCAGATGGAAAAAGGCCCAAGTATGGCAATGGTATGCTTTCTCTTCCCACAGCAACAAGGACACCAGGAAAAAGCTTAACAGAAAGGAATTAAAAGGAAGAAAAAAATTGCAGATAATGGAGTTTAAGAAAATTAATTGGTGAAGATTCTTTTTTGTGCAGTCCTTATACATTACACAGTCTGAATGGCACTGTAGTGTCACATAGATCGTAAACCAATTAGGACTGTATTCTAAACCCTGTAATTTCTGTAATTCCATCTGCTTTAGATGGTTTAATTAGTGAAAGTCACAAAAGCCAAATATATTACAATATTTTGAAATCAAGCCCAAAGGCAAGAAATAAAAGTTACAAAAGCCACTTTATGTGCAAGTGGGCATATTGCATGAGTATATAAAAAGAGGAGGGTAATGCTTTTTCTTTTTTTTTTTTTAATGGAAGATGGGTCAAAACATGTTAGTAGTGTAATCCTGACCATAAAAAAGACAGTGGCAAAATTGCCATGGACTCTAAAAGGACAAGAATTCAATCCAAAAGATGACAACCTTTAGTCTGAGCTATTTTTCTAGCAGGGATATAACTGCTTTCTTTATTATTTAGACCTCCATTCTACTCCTTTTGACATCAAATACGAATTCCTCACCAGGGACTCTGACCAAAGCTTTCATTTGCAGAGTGTGGTTGATTAACTCTATAATTTTTCTGGCTTTAAGGTGGCAAAAGGAAAGGCTGGTCAATGGATATAGCTCTTTTATTCCAGGTACTCTGTCCTGGAGCAGTTGCCTAACTGTTTTAAATTCCTAAACTTTACCTAATAAACTGATGAATACTTTAATGAAAAACTATGTCTCCACTGGATGATTATATACAACATATCCCTGTTCTTATCTTTCTAAAATCTACCATGTCCAATGTGTTTCCAAACATTAACAGTAAATAGCATAACATGGAAAACCACTGTGCTGGCATCTTTTCTCCTGTCAACAGTCCTAGAAAAGTTCTTAAGAAGGATTACTTGCATGAAAGAGAGTTATACAAACAACCCATAAAATCACTTTAACAAACCAGAAAGAATAATGTCTTACTTTAAAAAAATGAGGTTTTCAGAACTTGAAAAATATCCACAACCAATTAAATAGCTCACAATGCATTGTATTTGTCTAGTGATGGTATTTCTCCTGCAATACAACTGCGCATTATTATGGACCACAAATAGCTTCAGTCACTGTTGACTGACAGCAGCATACTGAAGACAGGGTGTATGCTATGGCACTGTCTGTCACCCTCTGATTGAGACACCGTAGGTGTCCAGGACTGTCTTTACTTGCTGTGAAAAATTACAAGGTAAAACTGTTACTCATAAAAAAGATGACTTGTCTTCTCCCTTAATGAGAACACAATATAGAATTCAGCTATTAATTCATGGTACCTCCTACAGTTCAGATCACTTTTGTTCTAGCTGTTGTGAAAAATGTCAAGTCAATGAAGATATCTTACATAAAAACAATTATCAAAACAATTATCAAACAGTGATGATGGCAAGGAAAAATTAAGGGGAGACAACAATTATATAGCACAGTTAAAAAGAAAGGCGGGGGCACTAATAAAATTCCTGTGTCTTTATAGGGCAACAGCTGTTCTCTGTTAGGAAAGGTTTTACTTATAAAATCAGTCACATACTCTTGTATATTTGATTCTATAGCCCTTCATAATGTGGTAGTTCTAGTTAAGAGGAGAAATGAAAGAACTTTTCCCTATACAAAATCTACACTGTTGACTTCAAATGAAATCATATCAGAAGCAGCTGCAGAGACGAAGGACACCTCCTGCTCCTGAGATTACCTAGGTGTTTGACTCTTTCTCTGTATAACGCAGGCAGCCAACTTGCTTTCTCTTCCTTAGCCGAAAGGTTGCATCCAAATGTTTAACGACTGAGACACAGACCCAGACCGGCAGGGAATCTGAGTCGTTTATTCAAAGAAATGAGCCAGGTTTATACACTTTTTCAAGGCACAGTATTTCCTTACATGGTAATTCTCACTAAATGACCTATCCCATGTTGCTACATCAGCAACACACTTTCTATGGGGTGATCAGGCGCTGTTCACCCATCTGTCAGCTTGCAGCAGGCTCCTCTCCCACAGGGGTCTGTCACCTGGCACCTTCTCCCCCCAAGGTCAGGTGGAGACAAGCCTCTCTGCACTGCCATGGGTTTCTTTGTGCTGCCATGTGCTTCTGCAGGTGCTTCCCACAGCCTGCAGCTCAACTCCATCCCATCTCTTCCCACACAAATATCCTTGTTGCAGCCAGTAATCATCATTGTAGGTGTGAATGTACACCTTCCCTCCCAATTCACAACCCACTGGTAAAGAGTAGTCTGAACTTGTGCTCAAAGTTGCTGAGAACAACTGAGTGTCTGGCTAGTGACTCCATTATGGATTAAGTGTAAAGTTTTCGGACTGTGGACTACAATTTTGGCAAACACCACTGAAGTCCAAAAGTACCAGTTTTTCAGGTAATCTTTTTGGGGCAAAATATTTGTGGTTGTATGTTGTATTAAATAAGCAATTTTGGGTGAGCCATACATCTTTGCTAGTAAATTTTTTTTAAATAAAGCACTTTTGCTTAGCATCCAAGAGCCTCCTTCCATTATGCAGATCTGGTCCCTGTGCCCTTGCTTTGTATTTCTTTCTTTTCTGGACTTTATCAGTACATTTTGGGATTAATTTCCATTCTTTGCTACTCTATGACTCTAGTGTAAGAACACCAAAGATTTAGCCATATGGACAACAACAAGCAATTGGTGAACAACAGAAAATCAAGATAAACATTTATGCCACAACAAAGCAGAAGTAAATTAAAGAAAATTTAAAAATCCAGAGCTAGGGAAAAAAAGGAAAGAAATAAAGGTAGCTATTTACTTGGAGAGTTTACAGCAGAACACTAGTGTTCAATAACTATTAAAATTCCCTCCACAACTATAAAAGTTCCACAAGTATGTGGAAAATCCATCCCATATTTCCCCATAGGCATAGTCGGTGGAATTAGAGGTCAATGAGATGCCTGTTTTTCAGTGCTAGCAAGCCACACTGTCATCTTCTGTGGAGAAATCACAGGCTCCTTTGTACCTCTCTGTGTACTCAAGGCTCAGGACACTGGCAAAGGGAAGAGCATAGCTCCCTTTTCCCAATGTGAAGACAGGCAAAAAAGCATCTTGCTACCCACTGCAAGGAGCAGCTCCTGTGCTGCTGCCCTTTGTGTTGCTGTAAATCAAATACTATCAACCAAAACCTTGTTTCTTTTCTGGCAGCAGCACCATCCCCTGCATCATGTAGGGCCCATAGACTCATCATGGGGAGGCTATCAGAAACTCGTCTCTCCCCTGTAAGTTATAGCCATGCTCTTGCCAGGTCTGAGAGGTCTAGCCTACCTCACAGGACACATCCATTTCACAGAGCTGCAGTAGCTCTTTGGGCTCTCTACCAGCTCCTGAAGGAGGTCTGTGTCTCCTGGGCATGGGCCACAGAAGTAGCTTCACCACGAGATAGAGCTGACATTGAGTCCTGGTGTTTTTAACAAGCCACCAGGGCAGTAAGAAGGCTTCCACCTGTTTCTTACAGGATCTAAAATCTTGAACGGAGAATGGTTTACTGCCCTGACTGAATGTCAATGACCATTGACAACAGTACTATTATAATGTACTATTATTCCAATGGCAATTTTACATAGAAGTTAGGCCAGCGCATCTCATAACTTCCTTGTCCTGCTGCTTTCCAAAAAGCACCAGTCAAGCTGCAGTAAACTTTTACAAACTTTGAGCTACACTGCCATGTTCCTCCTTCCACGGATCCTCAGAGAAGTACTTAATGTGCCCTAAGGGATATATTTTCTTCAGGGTACTTCCCCTCGAGAACTGAGACAACCCTTGTGTTCCTGCCTCCTCTGCTGCACTTTCTGTTGATATCTCCACTGTCAATTGTGGCAGTGACATGGAGGCAGCAACAGCGGTTATAAAACCTTAAAAAGACTGATACATTTGAGTCTTCAATTGCAAAATAAACTTATAAGGGAAGTTGACTCAGCACATGGTTGCACCAATTCACTTTCTTCATTTAAAAATCCAACACAACGTATTTTAAAACAGAAAACATGTGGGAAAAGAAAAGGCAATAATCTTACCAGTGAATTAGTCAAGGCAAATCTGGAGTCTTCTGAGATGGGCAGAGCTACGAAACTATATATAATACTGTCACAGTTTAAATTTAATATCATTGCTCACTCTCCTTGTGTTCACTAAAGCATTCATTGTGATTTTCCCTCTTCAGGAAAGACGGTATGAAATTCACAAACTGCTGAAACACTCTTTGAGATCATGGTTGGAAATGCCCAAGCAGTCCAGAGGATGACAGGCTGTTGTGACAGACCTTCCAAAAGAGGGGAAGAACTTGGGTAGGGAGACATGGGTTGTCAACCCTGGAGCCACAATTGGGCAGGAGCTTTCCCCATGTCCAATGGTTCCTTCCTTCTGTTTTCATCTGCTTCCCTATAAAGGCCAACTCTATCCTGTTCTGACAGCACAGCTGTGTTGGTCAGAGGTGTGATGAGATATGTACTCTGACAGCCAAAGCTGCCACCACATTCTGGCATGCTATTTTTCTCCAGTTATCATTAACACTCACAGTGAATAAACCTCTTAATACAGATTGTCACAAATCCCCATTTGTCTTCTGTTCTTTTAGGTGAAGAAACAAAACATGTGTCTGACTTGCAGTCACAACAAAGTCAGTGAGTTCTGCCCACCATCCAATCTAGTTTTAAACCAGCAGATGTGTGAATGCAGACACACACTACAGATGACAAGAGACAGATCAGCTCCTGCTGAGCATCACCAGTTAGCATGAATAAGGCCAGCCCAGGTATACCACACACATTCAACTGTATCAAAGGCTCACCATAAAAATCCCTAGTCTTCAGCTGAAGATGCTACTGTGAATTACTTGCCAATGAAGAGGTATTTGTGATTTCTCTCAAATCCAAGTACTTTTGAATCATGAAATCATGTCATCAATTTCAGCCTCTGCTTATAAAACGGAAAATAAAAAAGTAAGTGTTTATCCAGGAAAAAAAGTCAGCAAAAGACACCCTTTCTCAAAAAAATTAGGAAACAAATGTCTTGAGATTTTTTTGAGGGCTGGACACACGAGCTGTTACTTAGCATGTTTTGATTTATTCTTCACTTCTTAAAACATTTCATCTGCTCATCTCTTCAGCAAATGCTAGTGAAAGTTTTGGCATGATTTGCGCTTGCAATAAACTAATGTATGCTGATCCATACACTCAAAATTCTAGGAAAGACATGCTTCTGAGAGTCCAAAACCCAGCTACATCATCAATTTACACAACAGGGTTTTTCAGCAACAAGAGGATTTTAAGCTCTGTTGAGCAAACATCAGGTTCTTATCCCACAACTCTTCATTGTGATATTACTCTGTTACCCAGTCCAAAGGAACAGACACACTGTATATTTGCTTTATGTGATAAAAAAAATAAGACACATACTTAAATGAAAGGCACCCTGCTCTGCTCACAAAGAGCTGTGTGTACACCTGAAGTGCTGGCAGGAGACAACTTGTGAAGGTAGAGAAAGAAAAAAAAAAGGAAAAAAAAAGAAAAAATTAAAAAAGAGAAAATCAACAAACTAATTCATACTTGCATGCCACTGGTTGCTAAAAATTATAATGGGAAGGATTGTTAAAACATTTGCAAATTAGGGCATTGCTAGAATTACTTGGAGGTTATAGTAAACCACATGGGGATTACTGTAAACTGAATTTAAACATTCCTGTGCACATGTTGATCTAAATCTTCTTGCCCAGAATAGACCAGGGTTAACTTTCAGAGGACTTTGCTTTTAATGGGAAAAAATTAAAAAGACAGAATGCTGAAGATATATACGGTTAATATGAACAGACAATGTAATGCCAGTTAGAAACCAATTCAAAGGCAGGGATTTTTTCTCTCTGCATTCTTTGTTATGTCATGTGAATTATCCCTTCTGAACTTTTTTGAAGTGACTCAAGGACTTCCTTGCAGAAGTAAGTAAGGCACTTTTTCAGTTTTTCCTTTCCCACTTCCTCTCTTCTTTCCCTCCTGCTCTCTCCTGCCACCCCCCATCCCCTCTGTACAATTTCAACTATATGTACTGATAATGATCAAAAGTTTAAACGATGTAGTGAGGGTGGTTAACACTCTTAAACCAAGATCTTCAACCTCAAACTTGCAAATGTTGTAGGGAGCACTGGTGGCTAAAAACAAAGTTTTTCAACTAAAGCTGAGCAAGCACCTGATGTCTACATCTGTCCTGCAGAAAGGCTAAATATCTTTAAAATTGTAACTCAAGTACACTGACATTGCAAAAGGAAAATCAAATGTCATTGAGAAATGAATGGTTAAAAAGGTTGCTCAGGATCCTATTTGCATTTTTGATGGCAAATTAGGTCACAAGGGTTAATATGGTAAAGAATGGTCTGTCTATTATTATGTTGGCTGTCAGAGCCAATCTCAATCAAGCATAACTACAGACTAACGGGCTGTCTTTGATCAAAATCTGAGTCCTTGTTTAGTCTCATTCAAAGTGAAAAGTCTAATAGTTAATATTTTAAAATATTTTGCAGCCTATGTGCCATTGCAGTAGAAGTCATTCTGTGGAAAAAAAGTGATGCCAACTCTATCATACCTTATCGTGGTACAAAGCATCAAACTGATAGTTTAAATTTGTGAGACTGTCCCTGTTTCTTTCATAAGAAAGGCTTTGTTTTCCTCAGCACCAGTTCAGTACCATCTTGTTTCAATAACTTTCTCAATCTGAGCAACTTTGGCTGAAGACTTGTGTCCCTGCAACACTGAATTGGAACAAAACCACTATTCCTATGGGCATGTTCCCCCATTATAATGAATAATTTCTCAGCAGTCTAGATTACGTTGATGGACATACCACTTTACACTAAGCTTCTGCATCAGGTCTGACCTCTAACTATGAATGCAAAAAGATCATTTATGACTGCATCACAAGAAGGGAAACTGCAATTTAAACACATGTGTATGTTCTTCAATAAATACAGCATGCAATCTGCTATGTTTTTCCCATGTGTTGGAAACAAATCAGATAGAAAACATGATGTACTGACCAGAGGTCTCACTTCATCTCTCCCTGTATTCCTCCAGCAGAAGAAGGTTTTTATCTCTGAATGACTCTGTCAAAGAAGTAAACTGATAGAAGGTGTTCTCCTGCTTCTTACACAGTACAAGACTGAATAATACTGAGCAAGTACTTCACAGGTCTTAATTTATTTAGAAAGTTTAGATGTCTTCTGAATTCTGAGAGACTTCTCTATTTCTGCAATTCTTCTTAACATACTAGGAAAAAGTGACACACAGGTCGTTACCCTCATCCTTTTTTTTCATTAATGCTATGTTTTTAAAAAATCATTTTATGCCTGCTTTTGTTATTTTTTTCTGTTGTCAGTTACTGCAAAACCAGAGAAATTTTGCTGCCATTTTTATTCCCAACCCAACATGGGGATTACTGGGCAATATGGGCAATTCTGAACTGCTATCAGATATATCAGTTTGGGCAGATTTAACTAGAACACAAGTTACTTGCTTCATGTCACCCTAGCACAGTGATTCTCAGTAGTATGGCAGTAAATTATTGCATTTAAAGGTTTCATTTTTCTATTAATAATCACTTAAAGTTCACAGTTTCAATAAATATGCCTATTAATAAACTCTTCTGTGAAATCCAAGTATGAGTATGTAAATACTCAGTAAAATAATTTTTATGTCTACTCATTTCTCCCTATAACACTATATATGGACAAACAAAGGTACAGTTGAGAAGTCATTTTCTCTGGCCTATCAGTCTTACTGCTTGTTTTTGTAGGTACTAGCTTAAGGCTAGGAGGATGATAGGCTTGCTGCAATTTCCTCACACAGTTCTACAGACCTTCACTTCCTTCGTACATTTCTATGTGTGCTTCTGAAGAGTAGACTGTAGGACTCTCATCCACAATCTCAATGGTCTTATACACCAATATGTTTTACAGAACAGCTACAGTATTGTGATTTTATAGTTTCATCTCCAACTATATAGACTGTCAATCACAGTACAGGAGAAGACATTAGGAGAAAATGCTGATGTGCCTGAAATTTTTAACCATATTTACTCCAGCTATGCCTGATACAAGCCATTCTCTCACCTAAAAAATTCCTTTCCTCTCATTTAGTTTGCCTGTAATTTTATGGAAGGGATGGTATTACTGGAAGTTGAGCTTTTAGCTGAATTCTTAGATCTCTGATGTGATGAGATTTCCAAAGGCATTTGAAAGGAAACCAGTGAGCTTCCATGACGACAGGGTATTATCTGCATGCTTAAGAGCTTCAGCTGGTCACCTAACAGACTGGACTAAACTCCATCTTCATAGTTATATCCCTATCTTTGGACATGTACTATGGTGTGTGTGACTTTTGTATCATCTTCCTCTATTGAAACAACAGGAACTGTTCTTAGGCCTTTGAGAATCCTACACAGTAATATCTGTTAAAAGGACCGAACACCCAAATCTTCCATTTTCACTTGTTTTCATGGTTATTAGTATTCTACAACTCATTTTAAGTTTGTAAAAGTATCTCAGGAGCGTTTGGTGGTGTGGATAATGCATAAAGCTATCTATTGAGCCTCCACCCTTTAAATACCTAACTATTGTGGTTAAACAGCCAAAGAACAGCAGTGCCCAAACACTTCTGTCACTGCTCTGCATTAGCAAATGCTGAGCAAGACTTGAAGTCTAATGATTTAGATGTCTGCAGAAAAGCCTAGATCTGCAGATTTCACTGAGGTCTGTTTAAAGTTGCATGGCAACTTGGCAAGCCCTGGCTGAAAATTGTGCTCTGCCACACACTCTCCCCTGGACTTGACATCATTCTCCAGAAGAAATGAATTCCTGTACCACACAATCTGTGACACTAACATACCAAAATGAAATGTATGGAATTGCTTGGATAGATCTGAGGGCTCCACTTAGAGAGACAGAAGCTGAGGCTTGATGCAGCATCATACCCAAAGCCCATTGTGGAGGCAAGGGCAGGCAGCCCACAGCCCTACCAGCCGCTCGCACAGGCCCTCTCAGTGTCACTGAGCTGTGATCCAGCCAGAGTTATGGACTAGAAGATTTCTGACGAGCCCATATCAACTCACCTCAAGCACCAAAAATCCACAGCAGTGTAAAATTTGGACAGAAAATCAGATTTCATGCAATATCATTAATTATTTTCCTTTCCTTTTTTCTCTCCCCAACCCCTAACTGCTAAAAGGCAGCAAGGGCAGCACAGCAAGACTGGGCTGAAGCCTGGGCAGTAATGATTCAGCAGCCCAGCCCAAGTGTACCCTCCTGCCCCTTTCCTCCACCATCCCTGGCTGCAGCAGGCACAGCAAATGGACTCTTTCTCACTGCAGCAGTTGGCTTCAATTGTTTCTCCTGGGCATCAATAGGCCTCTGCCACTCTGTTTTATCCCTGGAACAGCAAGTACCCCAGCAAGCTGCTGCACTGTTTGTCTCTGTGGTCTCCAGAGAGAACAGAGACTGATTTTTTTTTTTCTCAAGAAATGACAGGTGTCTGCTCTTTGGCAAGGAAAGTTTGTCTAGCACAGCAGACATACTGAGAAGAAAACAATCCTCACCTGGATTGTCCCTCCAGCACAAAAGGTAGTCTCACTTGATAGGTTCTGCCTGTTCTGGCAGTTTGGTGCCCTCATGTTGGATGGGGAAGGGGGTACAGTATTAGAGGGAAGCAATGCCAAGCCTGTAAGCACTATGGGCAGGACCAGTCCCTCCAGCTGCTCCTTCCCCTTATCTTTGGGCTCTTTACTGCTGTTTGCCCACTGTGAGAAGTCAAGCCAGGCCAGATAGCATGCCTTTCCCTTTGCCATTTTTTTTTTTTTTTTGCCCATATGCTTTCTACCCTTCCTGATGATTTCTTCTCCTCCTCCCTGCCCCCCAACAGTAATACGCCCGTTTAAAACAGATCCACTTCTTTCCTTTCTGCTACTCACTGCTCTAACTGCCAAAAACACCTATATTCTCTGTCTCTGAGATTATTCCTTACTCCTGGTTCTTGCAAATCACAACCTATGGAACAGATGCCCATCCTCCCCTACAGCTTCTGAGGACTGCCCTGGTTCTCTCATCAGGAGAACCTTTCTTGCATCCATAATTGCAGCAGAAACCCCTAAGGACCCAAATAAGACAAAAGGAAGCACAGTTTGGGGCACAGGAGACAGTGCTGCTGGTCTTTCTGATGGGTGTTGAGGATTGATGAAACCATCCTCTTTCATGGGCTTTTGTCCCCTTCATCATCCTACTTCTTCTGGAGTGCTGCAAGCCTGCCAGGAAGTAGGCTGACCTAGAGAGAGAAACAGATACATTTTTGGTGATGAGAAGTGAGCAAGAAATGGGAGGGTTTCTCACTGGTAAGAAATATCCTTTACAGAACAGCATCAAATTTGGCAGCTTTGAGAAATTTCTCTGGATCTCCTAACCCCATCATATGTCACAGCTGAATGATAAAGCATGTCGTTATCTCATTAAACAACAGTGACAAAATTCAGAAAGTAGGACATTGCTTTCTCCTGAATGGTGCCACCTCTCAGCTGAAGGCCAGGTAGGCTGCCAGAGGACTTTTGCCACTGATATTAAAAAATTATCTCACTCTCAGTCTTAACTGTTATGAATTAAAAAAATTGCAAAGTAAAGCAGGTGATCAATCAACTCTACAGGGAAGAGCGGGGTTCTGTTATGTGAGTAAGAACCCATTTCACAAACAGCAAAATTTTCCACACTGAAGGAAAGACTGAATGGTTGAGGCTGAGTACATTTTCAGATAATTTCCAGAAATTTCGTATTTCAATAGGATTGTGATGATCTTCTGTAGGGCCACAACTGCCAAGCATTTAAGCAGCCACCACTAAAGAAGATATTTTTAAACTGAAATAAAAAAAAATGCTAAAAAAATAAAGATTGAATTAATTTTCTACTTAGAACTTCGATTCTTTGTTATTTCATGTTAGCAAATTACATGCACACATACTTTGAATTAATGGACACATTTTAAGCTTTTCCAGTTGCCCTTCTGCTGCAGCCTGATGTAACAGAAGGGTCTCATGGCTCTGCTTTGGATGGACACTGTAGTGCTTTCAGACCACAAGTACTTCCACTGCAGCCAACTGAGACCATTAAATTCCCTGTGCTAGAGTTGCCTGTAAAGCTTTACCAGAGGAGGCTTATTCTATTTGTCTCAACTAACCTCTAAAATTCATCTTTTCCCCCATCATTCCCCTTCTTGCAAGAAATAGAGTGTAATCAGAACCATCATTACCACTCCTCCCCACTCCAGTCCAACTAACTTCTTCCACCCCATTAATGTTGTGCATATCCCCATTACCACTCCTCCCCAGTCCAATACATGCAGCTCATTTTAGGAACCTATATAAGGTCAATTTCTGTATTTATCTTTTTATTTATTGAGTTATGACAGTGGTGTTTCTTCCATTTTTCCATATAACTATGTAATATTTCACAATATGTCTTCTTTACACCACTGTGGTATTTTATCATAACTCTTCGGTGAGCAGTTATTTCAGTAACAGAAAGCCTGTAATTTTCTGCAATGTCTGTACTATCCAAATAGGATTATACAACCTGTGTTAATAATTGATCATTCCTACACAATGTTTAGTAATGTAGCTATGTTCAATCTTGTGTAAATGAGGAAAACAAAAGGTGGACAGTTTAAATGACTTGCCACAGGGCTTACCAAGAATCAGTAGTGAAGCTACTTTTCAGGCTTAACTTTTCTACGTAGAAAGTTTTGGCCAATCATTCTTTCAATTCTTCTGCCTACATATACTTGATTTACTGCAGAACTTACTCTGGCAAATTTCTGTAGGCAAAATATGGTAACAATATTGCAAAGAATCAGAAAAAAAATCTTAGAATTTTTCCACACATTTTAGTATGTATCTGTTTCTCTAGATTTGAGACCAAGAAGCTTATGTTTCAAAGCTGCTTCAAATCCTTGGCAGACCCAAAAAGCACTGAATAGACTTATATAAGTGAGACTCTTTGGTATCTATCCCCATATCCGACTAAAACTCTGGCCACCAATAGCATAGCTCCAACTAATCTTTGGTTGTTCTAAAAGGAAAAGTAAATGTGAAAGTAAAGTGTGAAGAAGTAATTTTACAATCCTTGCAAATGTAGCATCATGCTTTTGAACCAATCTGCATAACGCTGGGCCTCAGAGCTACTGGCGATCTGCACTGAAACCAGAGAGTCAACTCAGAAATATCTCAAATCATATGCCAAAAAAATAGTAGGTACTGGTAAATTATGCCAGAAAGCAAAATCAGGTGCAGCCTAAATTATGCAGCACAGTAAAATCCACTTCTATAAAGAATTAACACCAAAGAACCCAGCAGTCAAGTTCTTCACCTGCGGCAAGGGAATTATCTCCTGAATCTAAAATAATTACCATAATTTGCCATACTTGTCCCTCTATTTTTTTTTCTGAGTGTAAAGGAAGATGCAAAAAAAAAAAAAAAAAAAAAAAAAAAAAAAAAAAAACCCCAAAAAACACCAAAACAAAACTAAACAAAACAAAACAAAAAAAAAAGAAGAAGAAGAAATCTCCACGGAAGACGGTGTCATCTGAAAAAAAGCTGACTACTGGCTGGTTTCTTGTGGTAAGCCTTAAATGTCATCGAGACAAAAGGAACGGGAGACAGGCTAAAGGAAAGGAAGGTGGGAACAGCCCTCATGAGCGTTCCTCTCCGGTCGGTGATCGCCCGCCAGCCCAGCCCGCAGGACCCCGCTGCCGCGGGGCGCTCGCTGGAGCTCGCTGAAATCCCTGGCTCGCAGTGCCCTCTAGGGACGAGCTGTACATCTGCACCCACGGCTCTGAATGAAGTGCGCTTTTCTTCTACACAAAAAGAGCCTTAAGAGGATTTACGTTGAGGATTATCCAAATATTCCTCCATGAGTACCGCGGCAGTGTATCTAGATATTTGAAACAATGATAAGTATTTCCAAATATGAACGTGACACAAAAAGGTTGCTTTACAGAAAACAGGTTAATGTAATGAGCTGAGAACACGGTCTCAGAGTGTAAGAAAATAAAAAGTAAAGTCAGTACCTCTGTCTGTTGAATACAGTGGCAAAATTCACAGCTACCTTAGTAAATGAAGGATGTAATGGATTCTCATTCATTTTTTACAACCCAAACAGAATGCAGACATAGTCCTGCAAAAAGAATCATGCTCTGAAAACACCCCAGCAATCCTTCGCACCTAAAAACACGTAATTTATGAGTGCTGTTCTGTGATAACCCACTCTCAACTAAAAACATTGAGAATCCCACTACCATTTATTCAGGGATTCCTTTTTCTTGCCAGGTCAGCTTAAAAAGTCTGTAAGGCAGAGAAACGTATACAGCCAGGTTATGTTTGAGTACCTTGAATGAGGAATTAAAAGCTCAGTTTCTATTATTAGTAGAAGTTTTGTAATCAATTTGTAGCATGGATTAAAAACTCCAGGGAACTGGAATAGGTTAAATTAGTAATTTTACTACTGTTTAATTAAGCCATAATTGAATTCTAAGGGAAAAGACACTGCTATAACCGGGAGGTTGTAATTTACAAATCCCACTTCCAGTCCTAGGACAGCTGTTAAGGAAACCCTCCTGTCCTACCATCCAGGACCCACTCTGGCAGTCTCACTGCTACCATACCAGAATTTCACCCCAGCCAGTGGCAACCACCCTTTGCAGTGGATGGCTCCAGTAAGTCAATGCGTGCCTTGCTAGACTCCCTAACACACCACTCTCACAAAGTCAGACAAGTTTTCCTTACAGGTTCAGCACACAGGTTTCCCATACAGAGTCTCAGACATCTCATTTTTATAAGTACTTTAATCATGGTAGAATCACACAAAACTAGTTTGAGATCAAGCTGGGTGCTGCCAATGAGGGACCCTGAACCAAGAAATCTGTGGGCTTTTATATGCAAAGTCTATGCCCACAGGGGTGTGGGGTCTTCCTGCTGAGCCACTGGCTCCCGTTGTATCTCAGTGTGGCTGCTTACCTGGCTGCTGCCACAGGTTCCCATGCACCTTGTTGTGCAAAGGGGCAGTGCCCGATCACTGCTCTTGCTGAAAGCTCCAGTCCATTCCCCACACACAAAGCACCACCTTGCACTGCATTGCAGCAGCATATCCTGCTACCTGCGCTAGATGTATTCCTCAACACCAACCTCTAATATCCAAGCTTGAACTTTCTGGCTGTTCTCAGGCTTTTTCCTAGAGATGGCCTTGCCTGTACTGGTATTTCAGAGGTAAGCATTTATATGGAAAGGAGTTACACAGAGAAACAGTTTGATGGTCTTTTTACTGAACATGGAGGATTTCCTCATGTGTGCAGATGGGGAACATAGCTACATGTCTGCACACCCTGGCCGAACTGAGGGGTCTCACCACAGGGTTGCCCATGGTGTCTGAAGACACAGCTTGCAAAGATTTCTGAAGTGTGGATGTTAGATGTTTGGATCCAATGTTTGAGATGAGAGGAGGAGGTCACACATAGCCATCCTAAGGAGAAGACAAAAAGTGTGATGATCTGTCCAGATGGCTGCTGAGGAATGGTCTTCTACCTTCTTCCACCATGGCTGATCCTTGTACATTCAAAGGTATTTAGACATCTGATCTGGTTATTTCCCCAATGTAATTTTTTTGCCATTAAAATTTAAAAAAACATGAACTTCTCTGCAAGAGAAAAAAAATATCACAAGCTGTAGAGCAGCTAGTTAGGATTTATGGGACACAAGACCACAGACAGGGGAAATACTGCCTGGTATAAAATGAAAGGTAAAATAACTTTTAAAAGGCCCCATGCTTCTTTAAGCAAGGGACAATCAGAGCAAAACAGCCTTGCAAATCAATCATCCGTTACAAACCAGAACATATTGGCATTTCAGTCTGCAGTCACTCAGGATGGGGGCAAATGCTCCTGATGCCAGCATAGCTTGAGGCTTTCTGAGACATCTGGTCATTTCACTATAAGGTGAAGACTGCACATAGAACAGAAAATATATGAAAATTAATTTAAAAGAAGGGGAAAATCATCTTGTGAATGTTGTTGGGATGATTGGTGCATTGACTAAGAAACAAACAGGAGGTGGAGGGGAGTGTAACTTGCTACCTACAACACCATCATCCAAAGCAATGGATGATATTTTCATAACCTTACTGGAAACAATAAAATAAACAGATTCAAACAGAAGTTGAGTGACATAACATGAAAGGTCACTCTATAACAGAATTAAAGGCCCTGGAAGCACCCATTAACCCTGCAGAGTGACAAAAAATAAGAAAACACAGCCAGAAGTGCAAGAAAATTACACCAGATTTCACAGTGAGTTAATTTCTTTCCCCCTGCATGTCATTTTTAAAAAATATATAATATTGATACATCCATGCCCTAAACAATATTTTTTCTCTTCTCCCACTGATACTCAAAAAGATGGAACCAGATTTGGCCTAATAGCAATGTGCCAAGGTGGAACTAACTCTCACAGGAGAAAAGGATTGCATCTTCATTGATTACATTCAATTATTGGAAAAAATATTATTGCCCATGATAAATAGTGCAGCTTCACTGATACAGGAGTTATCAAATGGTTCCGGAAGGGAGATGTGGAAGGGAGGGAGTGGTTTTTTTCACCAAATTACTAAAAAAAAAATGAAGATCAATGGAAAATAACCAAATCTATTTATGGCATCTAACAACATGGTCCCCTGATGTTCTCTGAGTGCCTTTACTCTGTCTTCAGTAGATGTTTTCTGTGCTGGCACAGTTTCTCCTTGCGAGACATTGCGGAAAAGCTTTTTGCGAAGATGCAGGTGACAAGAGATGCAGAAGACAGAGATACAGAGCTCTCCGAAGCTAAGCGCCAGTCTTGGGCGCCTTTCGGCAGAAGCCGCGCTCCAGAGAGCCCTGTGACAGGCACAATGCTCTTCACGCCAAGAAGCCGCTTCTTTGGCTCTGGGAGCCAGAGAGAGCGGCAGCTTCGGAAAGGTGAAGAACGAAGCCGCACAACACTGGGATTGTATGCACAGCTTGCAAACTGATAGAAAACAGTACGTTACCACTCTCCTGCCTTTTCCATTCACATTAACATTTTAATGGAAGGAGTTTTCTTTCATATAGAAGTGCAATTATAGTGCATTGCTTTTTCACTGCACTTTCCCACGTATTGACTGCTTTTTTGCTACACAAAGTCACACAAATTACACAAGTTACATAAGTGGCACTTGTTACAAAAGTGTCAGATTTGCTTTCCCTCCATTGTCTTTCCCCTAAAGTAAGGGGCATCCATCAACTCCATCACAACTAGGTAAAGCTGAGCAGTTTATGATAGGTATGGGGTCAGGGAAGACTGAATCTTGCCGCCATTATATCAATCATTTATGCCTTCCAGCAATCATCTCAAGGAAAGGGTTGAACACTCCTTTTATTCTCTCAGTTTCCTGTTATTTTATTCAGGATTTTGTTGTTAGAAAAACTACAATAATATTTGAGAAAAAGAGAACTCGAGTAACAAATAAGGAAAAAACAGAAGTATGGGAAGGAGGAGGAAATGTCTCCTCGGGAAAACACAACATGCAGCTAGGGAGTGTCTCAGATATGTGAGAAATGCTCACACTACCCTATCTCATTCCCAAAAAATTTAAAAGGTTTATTAAAACCTTATCAAAAAATATAACAGAAGACTGAATAGAGAAAATATTAGGGCACCGGGTACAGAGGATTTTTCCCACCATGTGCTCATCTACACAGTAGAGGTTTTGCCTTTTAACCCTGTAGTCCCTCCCAAGCTTCTATCCATCAACTCCTTCTTTGCTGTCCTGTGGTGGAGTTTACTTCCTTAAATCTTGATTGGAGGTCAGGTGCTGCAATAGTAACAAGTCGACACTCCCGAATGTCCCGAACCCAGGCCACCCCTGAAAACAACACAAGGGGGAGTAAAACATAACTGTAAT
Organism: Melozone crissalis; assembly: GCF_028551555.1. NCBI lineage: Eukaryota > Metazoa > Chordata > Aves > Passeriformes > Passerellidae > Melozone > Melozone crissalis. The sequence continues at coordinate 55,719,266 of NW_026535794.1, read as the reverse complement.
TCTATAAAACTTCTCTTAACATATATACATGATATTCACCTTTTAATTTTGGTGAGAGTCAACCATCACATTACTCATCTATCACAATCCCCCCTTTTCCTTTTCCACAAGTTATTTGACTTGAACAATTTAACTCAGTGGATCATACTAGCATCTGTTGATGTGGACAAGGACAGAAGGAACCAGAGGAAAAAAAAAATCAGTTTTCCCTAGACACCCTTATCCGGAATGAACAAAAGGACATTACAGAAGTCAGGTATGACATTTATAGTAGGTGTATCTTAGTGGTGAGTATAGAGGCCAACTCGGTCTTGCCCTCTAGTCTCTTTTGTATTAAAAGACAATTGAGGAATTACAGAGGTCTGGCACGGCATTTTTGTCCCTACCTTACCATGCCTACAGGGTTGCTATCAGCAGCAGGGCTATGGAGTCTTCTTGATTGTGAACAAAGGGGCCAACCTGGTCTTGCCCTTGTTCTTTTGCCTTATTTTTCTTGTGGTTCTTGAGGATGCTGTCCCACTACCTCTTACAGTCCCTTGTGTACTTCCCCTCAACAGACGCTTGTAATTCTTGCCCATTAAAATGGGAAACAGTTCTTGAGCTGGCTGGTGGAAACTTTTTGGGCATCTTGTTATTTTCCTGGTTTTCTCTTGGTCTCTGCTTGAGAGTCAATCTCGTTCCACCCAGGCTGGATGTCATAGTCCATTCTTTGGGTTCTTCCACTGGGCCTTTAACTCTATTGGCATGAGTCCATCCCCACTCTGCAGCTCACATGGCTGATTCGGTGGTGAGCAACACCTGAAAGGGACCTTCCCACTCAGGAGTTAGAGGCTGATCTCTCCACAACCTGATCATCACCCAATCCCCAGGGTTAATATTATGGATTCTGAAATCCAGGTGGTAGTTTGAGGAATTGTCCCTTTATGTCTTAGCCCTTCTAAGGGTCATGCTATAGACATCTTTCTTGGCATTGGCTTCCCCTTCCTCATAGGTGGCAACCTTCTGGGGTGAGGTCAAGAAGGGTAACCCAAACAACATCTCATGGGGTGACACCCCCAAATCTGACCAGGGTTGGGTACTAATTCTTAATAAGGCCAAAAAGAAACATTTTATCCAGGACATTTGAGTTTCAATCATTAGCTTAACTACAGCTCTTTTAAGAGTTTGATTCATTCTCTCAATCCAACCAGAACTCGGTGAATGCCATGGAGTGTGTAATTCTCATTTTACTCCCAGGACTTGAACAACTTTCTGCCGTGTCTTCTATGTGAAATGAGTTCCCTAGTCTGACTCAATCATGTTTACCATCCCATATTGGGGAATCATTGATTCTAGAAGTGTTTTATTCACAACATTGGCATTGGCTTTCACAGTGGGTGCTGCCTCTACCCAATGAATCAAGTGAACTAGCAAGTTCACCCTTTCAAAACATCCAAGTAGACTTTACTGAGCTTCCATGTAGCTGAGGAAGCTCAGTAAAAAGTCTACTTGGATGTTTTGAAAGGGTCTTAAGGCTGGTTCTTGCCCTTCCCTGGGTGTTTTCCTCATGACGCTCTTATTCACTTGTTGACATACCACACACCATTCACTCTTAGCTATCCCAAAAATTCCTATGCAGCCTCAGTCCCTTAGAAATTGATCACTTGGCACTTGTGTACCCCAATGTGTTGTCCCATGTATGCCTTCCAGCATTTCCTTGGCAAGGGGTTTATTCAGCATTTACCTCCCATCTGCTAATCTCCATTTCCCTTTGTTATCTTTCTTGGCTCCTATTTTAAGGAATTATTCCTCTTCTGTCCTACTGAATACTGGGATTTCTTCCATTTCTCTCAAAAAGGTTAATGCCATCAACAGTTTTTCTGTCCCTGATTCAGCTGTATTTTTAGCTTTTCAATCTGTTAAATTGTTCCCCTAGACCTCTTGAGTCACCCCTTTTTGGTGTCATTTAGCATATACTACTGCCACTTCCTCTGGTAATTGTAAGGTTTCTAACACTTCTAAAATAAGTTCTTTGTGAATCAGTCCCTTTCCCTTTGAATTTAATAGGCCCTCTCTCTTCTCAAACTTTTCCAAAGGTTTGAACAACTCCAAAAGCATATTTTGAGTCTGTATATATTGTTCCCATTTTCTGTGCTAATATTTCCAGAGCTTGTTTTAGGGCATATAACTCATATGCTTGGGCTGACCAGTTGGAAGGTAACTTTCCCATTTCTATGGCCGCTAACCCATCATCCACTATAGCGTATCCCAATACCCGGTGCCCCTGGATTACCCTTGAAGGTCCATTGATGTACAATCATTTTCCACCTTGGAGTGGTTGATCTGTTAGGTCCTCTCTTATTTAGTTTGATAGTTTATAACTTCTAGGCAATTATGTATTAATTCCTCATCTTGTTCTCCATACAAAAACTGGGCAGGGTTGAGTTTGTTACTCACAATTGACTCTAAATCATAATCTATTAAGACGGCTTCATACGTAGCACTCAGGAATCAGTGAGCCACTTCTCAGCCTTTTGGCTTAGGATACTTCTAACTGAGTGTGAGGTATATATTTTCAATTTTCCCCCAAAGGTTAAATTTTGGTTTTCTCTATGAGCAGGGTGGTCGCTGCCATCGCCTGAATGCAGGTTGGCCATCCACAGCTGACAGGGTCTAGCAGTTTTGATAAATAAGCCACTGGTTTCCTGCATCCTCCCCAGTCCTGGGCTAGTACTCCACGAGCTACCCCTTTTTCCATATCTACAAACAGGTAGAAGGGTTTGTCTAAGGCCAGAAGACTCAGCGCTGGTGCACTGACTAATTTTTGCTTTAAAGCTTCAAACTTTTGCTCATTGTTTTCTTCCCACCTAATCTTTTCTTCTACTAACTTTTCATACAAGAACCTGACAGCCTGCGTATATCCTTAAATCCATAGTTTACAATATCCCAAAAAACATAGAAACCTTCCGACTTCCCTCTTAGTTTTTGGCCGTGGGAGTGAGACTATCCCCACAATTCTCTCAGGATTCAGTTGCTGGCTGCCTTGACAAATCACATGTCCTAGGTATTTTATTTCATGCTGTAAATATTGGAGTTTCCCTACCATATCTGAAGTCCTTGGTCCCCTAAAAAATGTAACAATGCTATGCCGGATTCCCAAACTTCTTTTTCTTCCCCTCCTGAGAGAAACAAATCATCTTTATATTGGATAAGCTTTATCTCAGGTTTGATGGAGAAGGACTGTAGTACTTCTCCCAAGGCTTGACCAAATAGGTTTGGGGATTTGGAAAACCCTTGGGGTAACCTAGTCCACCAAAGCTGTTTCTTCCTCCTGGAATCGGGGTCCCCCTGATTCCAAAGGCAAATATATCCCTATTTTCCTCTACCAGTGGAAAAGTCCAAAAAGCATCTTTTAAGTCTATCACACTGAACCACTGGTGTGATGGGGGGATATTATTCAGTAGGGGTTAGGCACTACTGAGTATCAATTTACTGTTCTTTTGTTCACTTTTCTCCAATCTTGGACAAGCCTGTAAGTCCCATCTGACTCCTTTACTGGTAATATGGGTGTATTATGGGGGGGACATACATGGTTCTACAGTCCCTTCTTCAAGCAGGTCCTGGATCACTGGCTGCAATCTTCATCTCCCTTCCCAGGAGACTGGGTTTTGTCATTCCTGAACTGGATGGTTCTCATTAACTATTTTTATTACTATAGGTTTCATGTTCAATTTACCTCTATTTTTTGGTTTTGCCCACACCACCTCATGAATTTTCTCCTCATCCTTTTCCCTTAATTGGAGAAGCTTAACTACCATTTTCCCTTACTCTGGGAGTACTCCAATGTACTACAATGTACTGCACCTACAAATCCCTTCCTAATAAATTGCATCCTGCTTCTGGAATTAATAGAACATCCCCAATTCCTGTTTTATTTCCCCCTTCAAACTTTACTTCTTTTCTAACTTTGAACCCTTTGAACCTTTGAGACTTTGAACCCTTCCCCTTTTGCACCTACTACTTGTACGGTATCTTGACCCTTTTTGCACCTGTTTGGGATTCAGCCCCTGTGTCTACAAGGAATTCAAATTCTTCCTCCTGGGAACCTGTTTTTAAAGTTATCAGGGGCTCCTGATGGTATTCTGTCCCCAGGAGGAGGAGCCCCTGACACCCCTCATCTTCTGCTTCTCCTTTTTGCTCAGTCTTATAGACCCTCAGGTCCTCTTCCCTCTGGGGGCAGGGTTTTTTTTGATACGCCCATTCCCTTTTACAGTAAAAGCAAATTGGTTCAAGGTTACCCCATGCCCCAGACTCTCCTTTTTGTGTCCAGTCCCAGGGGCCTGTATCCCCCCTCTGTGTCTTCTCGCATTCGGGGTCCCGCTCCCTTACCTGGGTAGTTCTTTATGTGCTGATTTCCTTCCTTAATGGCAGTTACCATTACTTGGCTTTTGCCTTGGCCTTCTCTTCGTCTCTCTTTACATACACCTTCTGTGCTTCCCTTAAAAGATCCTCTAACCTCCTTTCTTGCCAACCATCTAATTTTTCTAACTTTCTCCATATATCTGGCCAGGCGTGAGTGACAAAATTTATCTTTAGCAAGATCTGTCCAGCCACTGTATCAGGATCAACCCCTGCATATTCTCTCATATTTTCCTCAATCTTTCTAGCCACTCTGTTGGAGTTTCTTCCCTCTTTTGCTGCTCATCTAAAGCCTTACAGGCATTTTGATTAGGTGGAACTGCTTCTTTGATACCTCTTATAGTTAACGTTCTATACTTCTCCATGTCTTGCCTTCCCCCACCATGCTGTTGTGGTCCCAAATGGGGCACACTGTGGGCATTTTCAGATCCCCAGGACATCTTTTTCAGGTCCTCAGGAAAGGGAGCACATGCTTCCTTTCCCATATCCCAGCTGCCCGGATAATCTCTTTCCTCTGGTGTTAGCAACATGGTCATTATTGATTGCATTTCTTCCCACGTATAAATATTGGGCCCCAGAAACTGGTCTCACTGCTCCGCTAATCCAGTGGGGTCTTCTAATAGTCCTTTTAATTATTTCTTGGACATTCTCACATCAGAGGAACTGAGAGGAATGGTTATGAATCCAGTTCCTCCCTGCACCCCACCCAGGGGTACTTCCCTCAGGGGGTATAATCCTGATGCTTGGCTCCCATCCCCTGTTCTGCTTTCCTCTCATTGTGCCACTCTGTTTCTGGTGCTTTGGCTAGGCCTATCAGAGGGCAGGGGAGGTGCAGTTGGAGTTACTGGAGGTGAGGGAGGCAAGTGGTCTAACAGCTCCCACTCTGTATGTACTGCTACCTTAAACACGCTTACCTTTGAGGTTGTGGTCTCCCCTTCCCAGCAAGCAGTGTAGTCACTCTCTTTCTGATTTGTTTCTTAGCTCTTACATACATGTTTAATGCCATCCTTCGTCTGTCTGATCCATGTCTTGGCTAGTGTACATGACTGCTCGTCATTTTGCTTCTGGTCCATTCTACCATGCAGTACTGAACCATTTTAAGCTTGTCCTTATCTCTGGTGTTGGGGTCACATTTCCACCAGGCTAGTCTACTTCCCAGTAGGCTATCTGGGGGTATTCCCATTGGTAACCCCCCAATTTCTGCTTCTTCCCTTGGGGATTCACTACTCACCCATAATCTCTTCCTGACCAACCCATCATAGGTCTTTCCCCAACAGATCTCCCCTCCCCAAACAGCCAATTACACACCATCCCAGCAAGGCCTGCCTCCCTAAGAAGGGAGAGGGATAGGACTAGAAGAAAGAAACTAGGAAAGGAGGAAGGAGAAGGAAAGGAAAGAGAGAAAGAAAAGGAAAAAAGAAGAAAGAAAAAAACCCTTAACCTCTCTTCCAAAAGCACCTATGATCCAGGGGACTTCTGTCCCATGTTCACACTCCGATCCCTGCCCCAACTGGCTCAGCCCAGCTAAGGCCCGCCCCTGGCCCGCCATGGCTCAGATCAGCTAAGGCCCGCCCCTGGGCCCGATGTGGTTTGGCTCGGCAGCTCCACCCTTGGCCCGCCACGGCTCAGATCCGCTAAGGCCCACCCCTGGCCCGCCATGGCTCAGATCCGCTAAGGCCCACCCTTGGCCCAATGTGGTTTGGCTCAGCAGCTCCACCCTGGCCCGACGTGGCTCAGCTCAGCAGCTCTGGCCCCGCTCTGAGTAGTGCCTGAGCTCACTGGCTCCTCTGTGTGAACCCCCTGCGCCATGTGGAGTGTCGCACCTACTCTTGGGCAACCCCTCCACCACAAACATCTCGGTGGTCACCCCATTTCCAGCCCGATCTCAGCTGGCTCTGGGAATTGTAGTGCTGGCTGCACCCAGGAGCTGACCCCAGCTCCAAGCCACACATGAGTTCACCAGCTCCCTTTTTAATCCTGGAGACTCCCCACACAGTGCCCCCCTCCAATGCTCTCAAGTCCCCACAGATCCTTCAGTCTTATGCGTCCTGCTGGTCACGGGTCCTCATCAAAATGACTTGAGGAAAGAAAAAAAAACTCCACAACTTTGTAAAAGTTGTAAAGCCGATATGTTTATTACAGCACCGGACGCATGTGGGGATGGCTCCCCCTTAAAGGACATGCACACCCCTGAGAACTCACAATCCTTTTTTATCTCCCTGATTCATATGCATAGAATTTCACAATAGTTTCATACATATTCATTTTACTGATTTCGCATTACACCTGCAGCTTGGTTTTTATCAGAAAGTACAGGAAGAACTCCTGGGTCATCCTGCCCTGTCTCCCACAGCCTCAGCACAGACTCAGCTTTGATTTTCATCTGTTTCAAAGTTCAAGGGATGCCTCTTATGCCCTTTGCGTTCTTTTCCCTTGGCTGAGGCAGTTCTGCGAGCACTGGTTTTTTGCGAGAACAGGCAGTCTTGAGCTCAGACTAAACAACATATTCCATCTATGCAAGCAAGCTACAAACTTAATAATTCAAAACAGCACATTTCACCTAAATCCGAAATGGATTTCCACCTTGGAAAATTTCCGCTCTGTTTGACAAGGACCCCCTGCCTTTCTCACTGACATGTACCACCCTGCTTCCAACCGTCCATTATCCTGAAGCTTCAGTGGACCAGGACAGGTCCGTATATATTACTGATGTGAAGCTCATGTTCATATATTGGAATTGCAGAAATATGATTAGGCCAAAAAATAGTTATGAGGATGGTGCTCACCCCTCCTTGCCTCTTTTCTTTATCCAGTCTCCTGGTGTATTTGGGCTTTCAACCTGTGACGGCTGGTAGCTCTGGGAGAGTCTGATAGATTCTGTCGAATATGTGTCAGGGTGAGCCTTCTTCTGCTAGTACCACTGGGGCAAGGTGTAAATCCTGGGCAGAGCCCCCATTTGTGAGAAATTATATTCACTTCCAAAAAATTTCAAAAGTTTATTAAAACCTTATTAAAAATACAACAAAAGACTGAATAGAGGAAATAGTACGGCACCTGGAGCAGAGGATTTTTCCCAGCATGTGCTCATCCACACAGTAGAGGTTTTGCCTTTTACCCCTTTAGTCCCTCCCGATGTCCCGAACCCAGGCCACCCCCTGATAACAACATAAGGGGGGATAAAACATAAGCCTATAAAATTTCTCTTAACATATATACAGGATATTTGCCTTTTAATTGTGACATTCATCTATCACAGGCAGCATTAATTCAGCCTTAAGAAGGATGTCTCAGTTGTCTCAGAAAAGTTTTATGCCTAGCACTTCTTTTAACAATAAAAAAATTCAGATTGTTGGCTAAACAGGCCTCAACTAATGCTGAGCTTTACCATCTTCTTTCTTTCTCACCCCAGCCCTTAGGTCCATCTCACTCACTGCCCTCCTTCAGCTATGTAGCCTTCAACTCCCCAGTGAATTAAAGTGTCATTCTTCAGCTTAGGTACTCCACAGATATCATCATCCCCTGGGTATCTGTCTGAGCTTCATAGTCCCAAAATCTCTTTTCCAGGCCTATCTTTAGAAAGAGCATAATGTGAAGGAATGGGACCAACTCAGATTTCAAAGAATGATAGAATGACCTTTAAGATCATCTAGCTCCAACCTCTCCACTATGACCAGGGACACCTTTCACTAGACCAGGTTGCTCAAAGCACCATCCAACCTGCCCTTGAATACTTCCAGTGATGAGCTACTCACAACTTCTCTGAATATCCTGTTCCAGTGGCTCACCACCCTCTTATTCTTCCTAATAGCTAACTATCCTGGGGAGTCTGTATGGTTCTGTATCCCCTATTGGCTGCTCTAAGCCCAGACATGAGTCTTGTAGATTTAAGATTGAAGGGGGGTGGATGGGGAAGGTGGTGGAATTCTTTCAGCACCTATGTTCAAAACACAGATAACTGGCTGTCATGGTTTTGCTTGACATTTAGGGAAGTGATGAAGCCAGTCCAGGATATTTGCTCAGATTTCTTTTCCCCTGTGGCTCTTGGCTCTCTTGTTCTCCAGAGAGAGAGAGTTTTTTCTTTGCTTTTTAGCTAATTTTTTGGGGTTTTTTTTTAGTTAGCTGATGCAAGAAGTATTTCCCAGGACTGTGGCTGCTTCTTCTTCTTCTCCTGGAACTGCTCAGCTTTTCACTGGTCCAAAACACCAGAACACTGCTGGGGGCCCTGCCATGCCACAGCCCAGAGGCTAGCTCTGGATCCCAGAGGGAACCTTACAGAAAGGACTACAGAAAGGACTCTGAATCTACCAGCTCATCTCTGCAGTGAGAGGCTTTATTATTTAACATTATCCTTTCCTTTCCTTTCCTTTCCTTTCCTTTCCTTTCCTTTCCTTTCCTTTCCTTTCCTTTCCTTTCCTCGCCTTTCCTTTCCGCTCCTTTCCTCTCCTCGCCTCTCCTCTCCTCTCCTCTCCTCTCCTCTCCTCTCCTCTCCTCTCCTCTCCTCTCCTCTCCTCGCCTCTCCTCTCCTCGCCTCGCCTCGCCTCGCCTCGCCTTTTTCCTTGCCTTTCCTCGCCTTTCCTTTCCTTTCCTTTCCTTTCCTTTCCTTTCCTTTCCTTTCCTTTCCTTTCCTTTCCTTTCCTTTCCTTTCCTTTCCTTTCCTTTCCTTGCCTCGTCGCGCCTCACCTCGCCTTTTTCCTTGCCTTTCCTCGCCTCTCCTTTCCTTTCCTTTCCTTGCCTCACCTCGCCTCCCTTGCCTCTTTCCATGCTTGTGATCACTCTGCTTGTTAAATTAACAGGGTTTTTCTCACTTTCCTCCAGAGATTTTTTTCGAACCTGAGGACATATTCATTTCAGGATGCTTCCTCACAATTTGGCTCAAACCAAGTCACTAATCTAAATCTAACCTCTTTTGCTTTAAAGCCATTTCGATTTTAGGTCATTTCATCCCATTACCCTGGTCTTTACATGCCAGCATGGCCAGTGCTTTCTGTGCTAGTGATCCCATGGCAACATTCCTGGGCAAGCTGCAGACAAGGAGGCTACAGTGGATCCCTCTTCTCTGTGCAGAGCACTTGCACAGAACTGCTATGGGGAAGATGCAAAATATTATGTGGTAGCATAGAATCACACAGACATCTGGCATGAATAACACAAACTTCTTTTTAAATCTTCAGATAATTCTGTAAAAGGAAAGCTTTTCAATATTCCTGGGTTTCTCTTAATGGGCTTTTTGAGGTACACAAAGGCAAGAAATGCCTAAAATGCATAACGAACACGAAATCCCAGTGGCTGCCAGTGAAGAAATTCTGTCTAGACATTTGCATGGAACTTCCAGTGCTGTGGCTGTGCTACTTCATATTATGAATCCTGTTACACTTTGAGATAATAAAGTGATTTGTAAAAGAGCTAAAAAGGGCTGAACTAATCCTGGGAGCAGCTGTGGACAGCTAATAGCATAAAAGGAATTTAGGTAGAATAATGAAAACATCAAAGCTGAACAAAGTTTTTATTTTAATGTCATTTCTGCAATAACAATAAAAATTAAACAGAATAAGTTTCTTAATGTGAGACTAACTCTTAATAGGGAAATTGGACTACTGCTTAGACATCAAGGTATCTTTCAAACCATTTATGTCTTTATAGCTGTTGTGAAGAGGTTGCTTGCCTCCCAAAGACTGTAAAAATCATTATTTCTGTTAAGATATCATCTCAGCTTTTTAACAATAAAACACTCAAGACAACAGAAATGGTGTTTTTCCTACTTATTGTTCAAGATCTCACTAATACAAAAGTGTACACAAGAATTTAGTGCTTTCTTGAGTTTACATGGTGTCAGTTTTATCTCCAGTATTACATTTGGCATGCTCATCAGTGTTAGCACTGGACTGTAAAGTAAACAAATTAAGTTTTGTGGGGAGAAAAATATTTGCTCAGAATTTCTTTTTTGTTGCTGAATATTGCAGAAACCTATGAAAGGAATATTTAAGGTGAGCCAGTGGGCAACCTTCATTCATTTTCATTTCCAATATCTTTTCCAAATCCTTTCTTTCCTCAGCGACTTTAGCTCCTAATAAAAAAAAAATCAATATATTAAATTAAAAAATAAAATCCTCGATCCCTAATGTACTTTATTCAAAAGTGTTACCAGGGTCTCATTCAGTACAGTTGGCTGAAGGCTAATGGTCACATCCATTAGTGAATATTAGAGTTGGTCTGATCTCTAATTGTACAATCCTCTTGTCTTCAATAACCTGTAGGTTTTCTTAGGCAGGCTGTTCGCAATGATAATGAATTGATCACTGCCGGACTGCTCAAGAATGCCTTCAGCTTTATAGACAGTGTGCTTAAACTTCCTCAGATTTACATTCATGCAGCTGTTCCAATTACTTCAACCCTGTGCTTGCCATAAACAAATGAAACCACCTAAACAAAAAAACGGGGTTTTATCAATCAAATGTATTTACAGTTTTAATGTTCTGCATTTTTTTTTCTGTCTAGGTTTCAAGATCTGTCCAGGTTTCAAGTAGTGAGGTTTGTTGCATCCATAATCTAGTCCTTGAAGTAAAAGAAAAGTTTCCCAAGCAGTAGACGTAACAAATAACAATAAATCTCTGTAGAATTAGTTTTAAGATGGCAACAAAGTTATTTAATGTATATCTTTAGAAGGTTAGCATGAATAGAGCTCTATTCATTGTCTCTTATAAACCAGTCTTTGTTTTAGCTACGATTACGTATACTTTGTAAGATTAGATAGAATGCTTGTCAATATGTGTTTTCTGTGTGTGATTAGCTGAACTCTAGATTGAGATGATTTTATATATTACTGTATGAGCCCTCCTAGAAGAGACATTTTTTAGGGTAGATCAGTGAGCTGTCATGTCTCCTTTTTGTATTATCAGAGTGATGTGCTAGAAATAAAATCAAAAATCTCTTCACTAGTCTATTTACAATGTTATCCATATTTAGATATTTTGCCGCGGCCTAGTAAGTTCCTTTTTTAAGACGTAAGTTCCAAACACAATTAGACTTATATCTACCCATCCCCCAACAATAGATTGTACTAAGGGCATGCCTAATAAAGGAAAAAAATGTTCTGTGCTCTGCCACTTCTGCAGTATCTATAGTCCAAGGCACCAGGTCAATAAAACCAATGGTACAGAAAAGAAGAATGGCATGAAATAGTAAGGCACTTGGCATTGCAATAGACGAACAGCAGGATGCTGCTGTGGTATTTTTGTAGGCATCATGAGACACAATCAATTTAAGGAGATTTTCCTAATTGTTCAAGGTGTCTTTGAATATGTTAGTGATTCAATTTCAGGACAAATGAGGAGAGTACTCATATCAGAGGATATGACCCATATTTTCTTAACCCAGCCTTAAGTATTTAATTTATATTATTATATCATATGAGAGCTTGATCAGGGCAGGAATGCTTTGTTTGATAAAGTTAGCAGTTGATATTTTAGTAATTTAGGTCCAACTAGTAAATATAAATTGCAATGAAAATTTGTCTGATATCAACATGCATGCTGCTTTAGAAGTCTAGCTATCATTCAGAGTGTGTTTAGAACAGAATGACAAAGAGAAAGCTGCTTCATACTAGAACAACTTGCTTTCACATTTTAGGTCCAATATCACTTTTGCTAAAACCAAAATTTTGTGTTTCATTCTCTTTCACACACTTTGGGTTGACCACAGAGTTTTCAAGTGCCGACAGATTTTTTTATATCATTGAGATAATTTAGTGTCTATGAGTATAAATATCAAAATCCTGTAGGATCTTCTAACCCTACATAAGCTTTGGAACATTTCTCTTATTTCACACAACTTAGAACATCTGGGCACCAGGTTAACATCGAAAATACAAAACAATATCTCAGGAGGAAGTGAGGTGTTATTCAGCTTTAAAAATACATATTTCAAATTATCCAGGAGTTAATTTAATCTTAAAAATGCTGATGGTCTACATGAAATGAATTTTTATGCCTGTCTAGTCCCTGGTAAAAAACTTTCAGCACTAAAGGTATTTTGACTTTAGTCATTACTTCTCTTCCTTAATATATCCATCAGGCTCAAGGACTATGACTGATTCTGCTAAATACCCCATTCATGCCCACATTACCACCAAGAATTTTGCTCCCAGGTAAAATTAGGATCCAACTTCCCATTCCCAAAGCACTTCTTTCCATTTGCAAATACTTGCCATGGCAACACTCATAACAACACTGGTGTTGCTTTGAGTGCCTACTGACCCCCCAGGAAGGAGAGCTGGTCCTCCAGAGCTTTTATTCTGCCACAACTGAAAGCTTTTCATCTTAGCAGAAAAGAGAAAAAAAAAAAGAATATGGCATAAACATTTATTAGCACATCAGTTTATATAATTGCTGCAACACAAAGACATAGAAGATGGATCTGTCATCTGCTATTTTGGATTATGGCTCTCCAATATTCTTTAGGAGGACAGCTTTATCTTTCAGTCATGTTTCTGACCAGTCTTTAGCCTTTTAGGATGAGCCAAGCAAAGTAGAATTCATTTTGTTGTTGTTATTAATACTGTTGATTGGCATCTGAAGGACAGTTTTCCTCTGGGAAAAACCTGCAATGTTTTGCTGCAGTACCATATGTTTGGGGAGGCAGAGGAAAGGTATCTGTTATCAACTATATGATGGAAAAATGCTACACAGTAAAACAGTCTGTAAAGATCTGTGCCAGAGGAAGGGAAATCTTTGAATGATGGAAGCAATCAGAATGTTAGGTATCACTTTGGTGAGGTTTGAGATGGCTCAAAAGCATTATTGAGAAATTGGATGTTTGGAGTGGCTGATATTGGAAGATTGGGATATTTGATACTGAGGATACTATATGTTTAGTCTGAAATACTGACTTTCCTCAGAAGTAGTCTTTCATGAAAGAGCTATTGAAATAATTCACACTCCAAATGCAAAAGTTCAATATTTAAAAAGACCACTCAAACAAAAAACCCCACAAGATTGGTCTTTCTTATTCTGTTATGTTCTATTATTCAGTCTAGAACAGATGACCACTGACAGTCATGTTTTAATTCCAACCAGCAACCAAGACCCATGAAGTTACTTGCTCACCCCCTCCCTGGTGGAACAGGGGAGAGAATCAGAAGAATAAAAGAGAAAAAACTGCTGGGTTGAGGTAAAGACTTTAATAGATAAAGCAAGAGTTGGATGTAAAAGAAGAGCAAATACAAGGAATTTATTCACCACTTCTCATGGGTGGAGAGGTGTTCAGCCATGTCCAGGGTTCCATCGTACATGATGGTGCCTTGGGAAGACAAATGTCATAACTCCAGATATCTTTCCCTTCCTCCTTCCTTCCCTCACTTTATACACTGAGCATGAAGCCATATTGTCTGGGATATCCCTTTGTTCAGTCCAGGACAGCTGTCTGAACTGTGTTCCTCTCTGAGCTTCTTGTGCACACCTGCACACCCAGCCTACCCGGTGGTGAGGCAGCATGAGAATATATTGGTTTTGCACAGCCTGGTTTTTGCTATCAGGGGGGCACAGAGGTGGCTCCTGTGAGAAGCTGCTGAAAGCTTCCACCATGTCCAGCAGAACCAATCCCTAATGGTTCTGATGGACATGCAACTGGCCAAAACTGGGCCAATGAGAGAGGCTCTGTGATGACATATTTAAGAAGAAAATCAGAACAAAGTGAGGACAGTGTTAATTCCAGCCAGAGAAGAGGAAGAAGTGAGAACACATGAGGGAAACAACACGGTGACACCAAAGTTGGTGAAGAAGGAGGTATTGCAGGCGCCAGAGCTGAGATTCCTCTGCAGGCCATGGTGAAGCAGCTGTCAATGGGAAGGAGGAAGGGGCTGGCGGGAAAGGTGTTTTAAGGGCTTATTTTACTTCTCATTATCCTTCTCTGATTTTGTTAGTACTAAATTCACTTTGCAACCTTAAGCTGATCTTGTTTTGCCCTTGAAGTGTTTTTCTCCTGGTCCTTATCTCAACTCATGAATCCTTCATAATTTTTTTTTCCTTTTCTTTTTTCCTTTTCCTCTCCTCTGCCCAGCTGTGGCAGAGGATGGTGAGCAAGTGCCTCTTGTGGGTGCCTGGCATTGGACCAGTGTCAAACCATGACTGTCGCAGACAACTTTTATGAAAAATTTTTTCCTTAGGATTTTTCCTCCTGAGAAGCTGAGAGGCCTCAGGAACAAAATGTAAACATTGATTGTCTGCTGCTGTGGAATGCAACAGCTTGATCTGTGATTGGCCCATGTTGCATGTTTCCAATTAATGGCCAATCACAGCCCAGCTGGCTCGGACACACAGCCCAAGCCACAAACCTTTGTTATCATTCTTTCCTATTCTATTCTTAGCTAGCCTTCTGATGAAACCTTTTCTTCTATTCTTTTAGTATAGTTTTAATGTAACATATATCATAAAATAATAAATCAAGCCTTCTGAAACATGGAGTCAGATCCTCATCTCTTCCCCAATCCGAAAACCCCTGTGAACACCCTCACACATGACAATGTCCATCCCCTGCTGTGCAGAGGAGAGCAGCTGCAGGGGCCCCTTCACCATGGGCACATTCGTCGGAGGGACAGCAGAGGGGGTGTCATGGCCCATCAAAGGCCCCCCTCAAAGGGGTCCCCAGACCCTGCACCAGAGCACCGCAACACGGTGCAACAGATGCAGTGTTGCAAGGAAGAGTGTCAAACCTAGCCCCCTCAGGAGAGACACCTGGGCATTCCCACATAGCCCAAACGTATATTAATCCATTGGATTCTGTAAATTTTGCAGGGTGGTGGGAGACCCTCACCACCAAGACCAGATGGAGGGAAGCCATGAGATGTCATTGGGACCCTTGGGAAGGTGATATGTTTCTACCTAATCCCTGTCACTCTCCCTGATCTCCCACCCACTCCACCCCACCTGTCTCTCTCTCTTTTCTTTCTTTCTTTCTTTCTTTCTTTCTTTCTTTCTTTCTTTCTTTCTTTCTTTCTTTCTTTCTTTCTTTCTTTCTTTCTTTCTTTCTTTCCTTCCTTCCTTCCTTCTTTCCTTCTTTCCTTCTTTCTTTCCTTCTTTCTTTCTTTCCTTCCTTCTTTCCTTCCTTCTTTCCTTCCTTCCTTCTTTCCTTCTTTCTTTCCTTCTTTCTTTCTTTCTTTCTTTTTTCTTTCTTTCTTTCTTTCTTTTCCTTCTTTCTTTTCTTTACCTCTTTTAGTATTGAAAAAACATCCATTTTTTGGCACCAACATCTTACTTCATTTGGTTTTAATCAAATTCTGGGGTATATTTTGAACCTTTCTGGGTTCAATCAATTTTATTCACAGCGACCTAGTGTTTTTTTTTTTTTTTTTGCTCTTCTAGTGTTTGGTCACCTGTGTTCAAGAAAGATCAACTCAGACCAGGAAGGAAGGAAAGGAACTCCTTAAATTAAAAGATCTTGAGGGCGGGAGAACAAATTGAGAAGAAAATTGCCATTAAAAGCAATATCAAAACAAAGTGCTAGAATTATCTTCAGCAAGAATAATAAGAAAAAAAATTAACTAATTCTGCTGGGCTTTGGTTCATAAAAGGAAAGATATGGAATAGTTGCCAATGAAAATAGGAGACTGAAACTGAGGACCTTCCAGTTCCACATCCCTAATTGTTTCAGAATAAAAAAAAAAAAGCGTACATAATTTTGAATGGTTCTGGTTTTGGCAGGCTTGTCCTTTTTTATATGATTTGTCCACTTCCAAAACAAGCTTCAGATTTCACACTTTTTAGTTATTTGACAAGGTACACTTCAGCCTGGCTAATAAGTTTGATGAAAAGAAACCTAAGGGGAAGACCACAGTTCCTGACCTAACCTCCCACAGGCCTCAGAACTGCTGATGTAATTGGGGAAACTGCCAGGTTTTCAGGATAAATCTTTTTTGGGTCTGAAACAACAGTGACATATTTGAAACTAAATGCATGTTGGGAAAGATCACATTTAAGTTAGCCTTCTTATTCAGACAAATTGAGAGAAGGGTAATACCAATTACGAAGCAGAAAAAAAACTTCTGAAAAAGGCCAGGGGTAAAAGCTGGTAGTGTTTGCAGAATGGAAGTGAGAGTGGGACAAGCACAGCTGAGCAGGCAGTGGAATACGGGACAAGGTGTAACCTGTGCCACCTGGCTAAGATGAAACATGGGTCTCCCCTTTGATGAAGCCATGTCAGGGACACAGCCCTGAAGTAAGAAACAGGGCAACATGCTACCTTGATTCTGACATTTGGCAATCTCACAAAAAAAAAAAAAAAAATCTGTTCTCATAGACTGTGAGATTTGATTTCTCATCCCTCACCCTGAAAATTAAAATGGACAAAAGTATTTCGCCACATATATATAATCTTCTATCCAATCCTATATACAAATTTCATTAATTTAATACTGAGCAAGTATTCTGACCTCTTAATAAGTAATCACTTAATTGCCAGTTTCTTACTGTGTGCCATTCACCTAAAATCAACACAGTAAAATAATAATTTTAGTAATTAGTCTGATCATTTAAGTTAGATAAAGGTAAGGGGTAGATCATGCCCAGTTCTCAAGTGCTCTATATCCATTGAGACACTGATGTAGGACACAATACACCATCTCTATGAAGTGGTCTCTGCTGGATAAAGCAATCACTTCCCTTACTATTCCTTTTATCTTTTTGACTATAGCACAGACCAGCATCATTAAGATTGAATAGCAAAGCTCTCAGACTGCAAGTCCAGAGGAAAACTGTTTAAATGACAGAAATTATTGTGCATTACCACTTACACAGGTTAGTGCAAAGTTTGTCTCATGATGTGTCCTTCAGCTTCAGGGGAGCTCATCTGAGTCCCTTCTCACTTGTGTTGGTATAAATCTAGAATAATTTAATGCAAGTCAATACATCATATCTGAATGCATGTCTGCAGCAGGTTACTTGAGCATCTCAGCTCAAGGTTACTACTTTATTAATTTCTGATTCTTTATGGCTGTTGAACTGCAGGTTAATTTACTAAAACATTGCATATCTAGAATTTCAAGCATTAAAATGGCACTAGCTACCTAAAAAGCAAGTACAAATGAACTAGAAATATGTGAATTATTCCTTTCCAATACTCACAGGAGATTACAGTATGATCAAGACATGATAAACTAACTTTCATTGCTCTTTTACTAATAAGACTCATTTCTCCACTCATTCTTCATTTCTGTCAAAACCACTTACAAATAAAATCTCCATTTGCAGCCATTTGAAATACTGAAATTTTGAATTTGCTGTAGTAAATAGTCATATGACTTTAAATTAGTTTGTACATTTGAATCTATACAAAATAGCTGTCTTTATTGTATTTTAATTCTGGTTGTAAGCACACTGGGGTCAGAAGACACTAAAATCTACTTTGCACCCTTTATGACTCCAATGACACCATCCTTAGGCCTTTGGGATCTCAATTATCCAGGACATTATGCACTCAGAATTTTAATAAAATCAAGACATCTTACCCAGGACTACTCAAGTCAATATGCACCCCACTAGACCCAAAAAGTATGGGGGAAAGTGTCTTGTCTTTTTCAAGGGGTACTTCACTACTAAATGGAAAAGATTTAGCAGAGAAATTTCCATTACGTCCAATCCCAAGAGCAGGCAATGGCAGGCACAGAGAGCCAAAATGTCAGACCAGCTCCAGTCCAGACACATGAGCCAAGGCTGAGCAGAATGCTAACAAATGAGCTGGTTTTTCCCATTGTTAAGAAACATCTTATTTTTCTTGAATTTTGATCTAGTTCTTCCTTTGGTGAAACTGGAAGAAACAAATGTGCTAAAGGTTGTGGGTTTGATTTCTAAAACAAAGCCACTTTGTCACAGAAGTACTACGGGGTTCTTAAAAGCTGTTTGGAGAAACACAACACACAAAATCCTGCTATGTACAAACTGCTGTTCTCTGCTTATCAAGAAGACAAGAAGTGAGCCTCACAGAGGGCATCATTAGCTCATCAATCCTCTGGCCCCAGAAGGAGATGTACACTGCCTGCTAACATGCGTGCACAAACATGCGCACATGCTCACATGGTAACAAAGAGATTTTAGTATATCCAAAAGTCTGGTTATTATTTTAGCTGCTGCAGCACTAGTTCTTCCACTAATCTCCGAAAGCAAGCTGGGCATTACATTCCTTTTGGCAGCAGCTTGCTCCTACAACTTTTGCCCATCAATGACTGAGAACATTTATTTTTACTTTGAAGGGTGCTACCTTCCTGTCAGAACCCACATCTACTTGGAACTCTCCAGTGTTCCAAGTGTCCAGTGTCTTTGGCATTGTGGTATATAAAGCTGTGGTCTTCCACCAGTACAAATGTGCTCTGGGTCAGAGGTCAGGTCCTAACTCTGCCTAGCCTGTTCTTAGATATAGAGCCAATAGTCTTAATACTGAGCAAAAAGACTGCTTCAGTATTGCTAGAGAACATAGAAACACTTAAAAGTCGTAGGAGTAAAAGCTTACATCTAGCTTCTGCTCCCTATACAGGTGACCAGTAAGCATGGGAATGTATAG
This sequence comes from Melozone crissalis, assembly GCF_028551555.1. Lineage (NCBI taxonomy): Eukaryota > Metazoa > Chordata > Aves > Passeriformes > Passerellidae > Melozone > Melozone crissalis. Next base: position 55,700,324 of record NW_026535794.1, on the reverse strand, counting down.
AGTTGAAAACATAATTTCAAATATATAATTCAGCTACTATATTCTAGCCACTATTGACTATAAATCTTTCCAGAAGAAGCACATGAAGCTAAAAAATTAAACTTTCATCCAAATTCATAGATTGAAACAGAACTCAAGTTACACAGGTTGATGCTCTTAACATAGGTCAGTATCACAATCACATGGGGTTTAATTTGATGTTGATAAAGCAAGATTGATGAAATATAAATAACTCTCACTACCTTTATTTTATTTCCATGGGTTTAAAATACGGTACTCAAGTCAGCTGTACTCTTTGTCTCCAAATAGTTTGATGTTATAAATCATAGAATTACAATAAAAGATGTCTACTAGCTACACACAGATAAACACACACATACAGTACTTAATTCAAATATACAGGTGAAAATGTCTCACCCACTTAATGGAAAAGTACTTGAGCTAGACAAGGCCAATAACTGACAAAATATTATTAGGATAATTTTGCAGTCATTTTTTATTCCAAAAAGTTGTATTTTTTGTAAACCTGACATTTCCAAAACAGTGCAAGTGAATCAGAATACAGGTAAACACAAGCTTCTAAATACAGGTGACATTAGTAAGAGTGAACACATTCTTCCAATCACAAGTTCACAAAAAGAAATATAGTTTCACAACATGTAAGTAATAACATTCTAAGTAAAAGAAGGAACGATGGTGCAGATATTCTACTGTGCATGCAAACCAAGCTCCAAAAGTAATTAGTCTTCACGCCGGTTTAATCAATGCACGTTCAACGAACTATATTCTATTTTCATTTATATCCAAGAAACCCAAGAAAGCGGGTAGACTTGGGATTAATTCTGTAACTCCCTTAATTCTTTAGTGAAAGCAGTATTATATATTTCCATGTCTAATGCATACTATGCTTTAAACTTGTGCAAAACTCCAAAATGTGCCCATAAACAGAAGATATTCAAGAAAATTGATACTAAATATTGTCAAAGAAAATTTTTTCATATCTATTGCTTTCAGCAAACTGGCCTTCCTGCACATCACTGACTTGGTATGTGGAGTCATTATCATTCATGTATTTTGGCATAGAAAGGGCTGTTTTCACTGTTACGCTTGCAAAAGTTTTCACCACTTGAAAAGATTGCTTAAGCTGTCTACAGGCTTGGAGTTTACATCAAGCATAACTTCTTTCTCAGGTAACCCAAGAAACTTGTGAGTTTTTCTTGTCAGATGTTGAATTAATACACCTAATTCACTTTAAAACTATTTTCTCCCTAATGCATGCAGATAGCTAATAGTTAATAAACATTGGTCAATACTGTAGTAATAGCCAACACTTGATGATGGTGGTGGTAAAAAGCAAACAGGAATATGAATGTGGTTCATTTTTATAATTTGAAGTTATCATGAATATGGCAAGGAAGAGCAAGACCTGTTCTCAAGTAGATTTCTTGCATGTTCTCTGCATTCAAGTTTCCAAGCTTCCAGCTGTTCTTTTACCACACTCCTAAGGAAGAAGACATCCTGCAAAATTTCAATCCTGGTTTTGCTTTCTACCTGGCCCTTCTTTCCTTTACATGGATTTTATACCAACATGACATTTGCTCCTTATTCATAAATTGTAAAATACAAGTAGAATCTAAACCCAAGTCTTACAAAGTTCCATTATTTCTATTCAGAATTCCAAGAGCTTTTTAAAGAAATGTGTTTGAATTAATTACAACTGGATTTCTTCTAATTCAAAACCAATTTGTTAAAGAATTAACAGCAATAAAAGTGGCAAGCTGAGCTCCAGTAACACCTGCATCTTTACTAAACGTCCTTCTAAATTCTTGAGGAAATACATTCAATATTTGGAAAATCCCGATAGGCAATCTCAAGACTCAAATATCCAAACATTTTAATCCTTGCATCTACTTATCTCTCTTAAAATTATCATATAAACAAACTCATGACTCAAGTATGTAACTCACATGAAAAAGATAATGATCACAGCATGCAGCAATTTATCACTTGCTTTGATAGCAACAGATCATAATCTTTAACAGTAGCTTTAAAACTATCCATCTTAATATTAATATGACTTAATTACCTTTTTAAAAAAATTATTGAAAGGAATTTGTCAATGCCATAGTGGTTCGCTCAATTATGTCCTTCTGGTATCTCAACTGTACAGTCATAGAGACTGCAAAAGAAAACTTTCCAAAGTGAACATTCTGTGCAGCCTTCTTCAGAGAGCCAAAGCAAGCTACATCTTGCTACACGCCACTGAAGAAGTATTTTTATCTCTCCCATCCTGGCTAGTAAAGGACAGACTCAAAATACAGAGTATCACAATTGTGAAATACTTTAGGTTCTGTAACTTATAAATCAAATACCAAATTTAACTTAAAGAAAGAGACAGTAAAAAGATTTTGGCTTATTTGTATTAAATGATCTATATAAGATATTACCAAGCATTGTGAATTAAGCATATGAGGATTCCAGCTACCTTTATCTGCAAATCTCTCTTTTCTCTCTTGCATTGATGTTTAAAAGTACAATATAATTTTTTATATGTATATATATATATACACACCTATGTATTTCTGAAGATTTAGCCAGATATCAGTGCTTGAGTGAACTATATAGCTATTCAATAGAAATTATAAAACATTGATAAAAATATAAAGACATACTCAATATAAAAAGCTTGTATTTATAAAAAATATTCTTAGGTTAAAGTCTTCCCCTGAGGGCATACTACATAGTTGGATTCATAAATATTGCTCTGCACTGCAGCTTGATTACCAAAGTTCAAAGTCCAACTCTTAAATGAAGTGTGAATTGCTCCAGTCACCTGACATGGCTGCAGTGGTTGCCTCAGGATATGTTCCCTAGCTTTTTGGAGTAATAAAGACACAGCATCAATGGGATCTCCGAAAAATCTGGAGAAGATTCCTTCTTCCACATATGGAAGATACGAGAGCAGGACCTATAGACTAGCAAGTGCATGTCACATGACTGGGCAGTTTTGTTTTCATGGGCAGTTTACTGATTTTTCTGGACCCAGTTCCAACTATCTTCATTCTCCTTTCTGCTCTTTTCAGCCTCAATAATTTCTTTGTACCTCCGTCGGAAGAAGCCCATCTGAAAATCAGAAGAGATGACAGTGGTAAGTTATTGAATCATTAAATTGATACTTCTTGGTCAGTATGATGACAGACAACATTATGCAGAAAGAACTAGCCAAGGAATTAGCATTTAATTCCTCCAAGTGCCAATCCAAAATCTTAGTTCCTTATTTACATCAAAATAAATTAGATCAGACTGGGTCCCATATCTTCACAAGAACTCTGTTCCTTATAAGTGAACTACTCTGAGGTAGGAATCTTCTTATAGGAAGTATGAGCTAAAAGAAAAAAGAACTTTAAGTATTTCTAATAAATACCAGCAGATACAGGTTTATTAGTTTAAAATAGAGACCAATGCTAAATGTGCAGCTGAACATAAAACCAGGCCAACTCTTGAGTCTTAAGTAAATGCTGACAGAATTTTATGAACAGTACTCTCAGTATCTACAACCCCACAAAACAAGAGGGACCAGAGGAATACAATGCAGTCACCCACCTCCCATTTCTCAGTTCCAACTAAAATCACTGATAGTCACTTTTGCATATCTTCTTGTTTCCTAAACCCTTGTACTTAAAGAAATGCAACTGGTTTTCATCTCAGTTTGGATAAAAATTCTCATATCTCTGTTTCTTAAAGTGTCTCAGATAAACAAACATTATTTTAATAACAGACTTTGATAAGCATTCAAGGACAACTCCTCAAACTCAGAACTGCTGAGATCACTGAATAAATATTCTGTTCAACATAATTAAACATTTATGTAATTCCCACCACTCTAAGCCTGTTTTCTTACTTCTGCTGTGTAAAACATGATGTTTTAGTCTTCTTTTATCAACCAGTTATTCAGTTATTGCCACCCTTTATCCCCAAATTGACTGTGTGTAGGAATATTTTGTGTTGTTTTGTCATTACTAAAATTCCACTAAATTGGACTTCTTAGTTTCAGTTTTCAACAATTTTCATTTTCTTCAAGTGTATTTTAATTCACAGGGGTCTAAAAGGCAGCATATTCAATCTGTCAAGGGGGCTTCTCCAACACATCTTCCTAAAGTCTAAGTCCTTGTCTGTGCCTTGAATTATACCCTGAATTCACAGCAGCATGAGACTATGCACACACCATCCTATCATCAGTCTTATCTCTGCCTCTTGCCTTCTGTGCAAAGGACATAGAAGCTGTAGCACAGTCTAACAAGCCCCTCTCTTTTGGTAAAATGGGACATGCTATTAATCTCGAGATTAGATTACATACATGCATAGATACACATTACATACATACTTACTGTCATAGTTCCAGCCAAACAGGGATAATTTCTGCAGTAGCCAGAGAGGTTCTACCAGCTAGCACCTGGTGATTATTCTACATGATCTCATGTTATTTGAGGGATGGCAGGGAATCTCTTCCAGGGGAAGGGGTTCCTTCTGGTCAAGAAAGCTAAGTGGAGGTAACAGTGGGGTAATGCTGGCTCTGAGCCAGAGGCAGCACTCCAGGTTATGTGGCTGCAGTTGAGTCGGGCTCAGTAGCATTTTGCATGTGAATCACTCTTTTCAACTCTTTTGTTATTAATATTGTTGCTGTTACTATTTGTTTTCTTATCTCATTGCTGTTTCCAGTAAATTGTTCTTACCACAACCTATGACCTTCACATTTTGTACCGCCAATTCTCCTCTCCATCCCACCTAAAAGGAGTTCGGAGTGTTTCAGTGGGAACACTAAATTCAAGAATATGATTCCTAAAGCATGACAGCCTAATTTGGTGCCAAGTGGGTCACAAAAGTTATGATAACAACAGATCTGCAAACAGATTTGAACAGAGCAGGCTGGAAACAAACTTCATCTAAGCCCTTGTTGCATTAGGTACGGAGCCACCTGGCTACAATGTCGCTTGATCTGTTCATGTGGTTGTGGCACTGTCCTGGTTCAGAGCAAATTTGGGAGAGAATCCCCAAAGGGGCTCTGGTAGGAAAGCAGATCCAATCGGCCCCTGCCCCCAACAGGTTTGGGAGAAACCTCTGCCTGAGGAAGCCACTCATGAGAAGCAGAGCAACAGGAGAGTGCTTTTACAGGAGGCAAAGAGAAACTGTGTGTCCTGGTTTAGGGCAAATCTGGGAGAAAACCTACTAAAGGGCCCCCCACGGAAAGCAGGCTTACACAGCCCCTCCCCCCCAACCAGTTCAGGATGCATTTATTTGGAGAGAAGTGGAAGAAAACCTGTTTATTTAACAGGCAAAGCACTCCCCAGCACAAGAAATGAACAATACCAGATGACAAAACTAATTCGCTGCTCTGAAGAGATGACAAATTCAGAAAGTCTCTCCAGTGGGTGGTTGCTCTGTTATCAGTCCCTCTGGTACTGGGAAAGGCTTCTGCCCAGAGCAGGGCCCGGAAGGCCACAAAGTACAAGCTCTTGGTGTTTTCCCGGGTCCCAGTCTGGAGCAGGTTTGAACGATTCCAAGACAAGAGAAAGAAAAACAGTCCAGGGAAAACTCTGACTGCCTCAGCTAGCTAAACTAACTAAAAAGCAAAAGGAGTGCTCTGTTCTGCCCCGTCCATGCCCAGACAACAACAGTGGAGTTCTGTGTTCCAGCAGACTGGGGGAGAGTGCAGCTGATAACGAAACTCTGCTTCTTCTTCTCCCTGCCTTCAATGTCAGAGCCAGTCTTGAAGGCACAGAATATAATATCCAGCATAAACAGAACACCCAATTGGGGATACAAGCATCATAATGCCACACTAGGACACTATGAAAAGCTGTGGAAAGCTGAAGGGTTATAAGGGAAGAGGAGGCATCATCCACTAAAGACAACACAGGAAATGAGAAAAGGATAGATGGGCTAGAATAACTAAATTAAAGGATGTCTGTAAAATCCATGGATGGTTTCAGGTTTTGAATCTAAAGCACTTTATAGTAGCTCTAATACTTGAAGCACCTCCGGAAAGGACTGGTTATTTTTTGTCACTTCAAAACCTGAAACCATCCATAGGTTTTTACACATATCTTTAATTTAGTTATTCCAGCCCATGTACCCTTTTGTAGCACAATCCTACAGTATATGTTGAGAAGAAAGCATGTTTCTGGCAATATTGAATAATAAAACAATACAAAAACTGTTAGTCTGAGATGGGAAATTACACCTATTATTGTGAAGTTATTTCTTGCCATGTGACAGCCAAGTCCTCTATTCAAACACAGGTACTTAGTCTTTAGCATACACAACTTCCTTTAACTGCCATGCCAGATTTAAAATCCCTTCAATCCCAAGTAAATCATATCTAACAACACTCATATAGAATAGCATTCTTCAAGCACCCACAAAAACGGAAAACTTCAATCAAAAATCATTTCAAACTCTTGAATTAGTATCATAATAATGAATTATCTTGTTGGGATTTTTTTCTGATGCTACTTTCTGCATAACCAAAGGCTGAATTACTAGATCTTATATTTTCCTAAACTTCAAAAGTATAAGCACTTACCCAACACAACCTGAAGTATGGGACTGTGGCTATCTCTCTAGGATGTGAATTATAAATATGTTTGAAGAGTATTGAGATTAAAAAATAAAATTTAATTTGCAGTTGGGAAAAAACAAAACTGATCAGAGGGCAAGCAATATCTGCTTTTATTTTATTCACCGTTGTGTAAATTTCTAAAGTGTTTTTATCATACCCAACAAGTTTTATTCTCCCAATCAAATAAAAGGAGAAATAGCTTGAAACGTGAATTGTAGAACAATGGTTATGTTTTGCATTCTAAAAATATTTTCCCATTAATATAAGTAGTTAGGAAATAAGAAAAAAATTGTAACAGTCACACACTGCTGTAAAAACAACATTGTGTCTTAATTACAGTAGTGCTTCAACTATAACTGAGTTAGGAATAGAGGTTTGTGAACAACGATACTCAAACAGAATTCAAAACTGTATCAGAAGGTTTTGCCACTTCTTAGTTTTTAATTAAGTTTCTCTAGTGCATACTCTGTGTCTTAAACTGCACACAAGAAGTACTGATTTTTTAACAATATTATTCTATTGACAAGGTTACCGTCCACAACATGCCAACAAGTAAAAAGAAAAGCCAACATGTAAAAAGAAAAGACAGAAAAGTAAGTACTAACAAAGGGGTGAGAAATAAAACATAAGAACCACTGAAGAAATCTCCCAGGGAACAAAGCGTTGACAACATACTTTAGGTTTAGTGCCTTAGTCACAAGCTGTCTTTCCTTTCGTACACAATTTCTTTATCTAATATAAGCAGTGCCCAGTCATACCTGATGAACACTCTGCATTTACATAATTAATCTTTTACTGCCACATTGCTAATCTAGGTGGATGTCCCAAAGCATTCACAATCAACTTACACTTCTCATCTTTTTTTGGTGTGTACTACTTGGGTACTTCTCCCTTCACATAAATAGTACCACAGCTAGAAAAATATGCAGCTAATCATGGGTCAAAGCAGGGCCAGGAACTACACCCCATTAACATGCCACCAGTCGGCAGAGGAACAACACTCCCAACATCTGCAAAGCAGGGTTGCTGAGATTAGAAGCATGGAGTATTTAACCATGTAGGGATTGATCACTATTTATTATGCATCTCATAATGCATCTCGAAATGCATCTCAATTTACTGTCATCAAGAAGGCAGGTAAAAACACTTTGCACTTGGGTTTGCATAGCCCTGGATGATTCTGGCAAGCCATCAGTTTCAAGAGGATGTTCTTTCTCCCCATTAAAGAATGCTTGCCACAGTACAAAGAGGTCACACACAGATATTTGTATCAGCTTTTCCACCAAGAATTGTCAAACTGTCAATCCTGTGAGGAAGAGGCATGTTTTGAGAGGAGCAATGTGTCTTGTCTATAGTTAAAGGAGAAAATGTGCATTTCAGAGGAAGGATGATAGTGTAACTGAAGTAAGCTTATGAGCCTGCAGGAGGTCTGGCTTCGATTATTGTCTTTCATTGATTTTTTGAGAGGCAAATCCCTCAACTTTCTTATAATGTAGGTTCTCATTTGCTCAATGAAACAAGTACATGAAAATAATGTGGTTCAAACATCAACATTCCACAAGTGGCTGCACTCACATATAATACACACTTTGTACATGTACACAATGACATATATACTTATACAGCCAGGGAACTGAGGCAAAGGTAAGTCAGTTGCTTGCTCAAAGATAAGTTCTCCTCTGCAAATGCTTTGTTTAGCTATTGTGGAAGAATTTCATACCTACTATCTGTATCTGATCCCACTGTATTGCACCTGATAGACATTGCTATGGCACAAAGCATTAGCAACGTACACAAAATAGGCCTTAACTTTTAACTTACTTTCATCGAATCTGGCTAAAATTTCTTGAGATATTACTGCTGGTATGTTGGGAGAAGATCTGTAGTTCTTCACAGACATTAAAAGTAAATTTATTTCACATACTGTAGTACTAAAACAAGCATAGTTTTTAAACACACATTTTATTAGGCAGTTACTTTGTAATGTTGAAATAATAAGATAAAACTCTTTTTTTGATAAGAGCATTCACAAGTAATAAACTTACCTAAAGAGATATAGCAATATCAGACCACCCAATGTCTGGGAATGATTGGCATCTGACTCCAAGGCTTCGGAATGCCGAACACTTGCTTTAGTAAAACTATATTATATTACATTATACTATACTATACTATACTATACTATACTATACTACAAAGAATACTAAAGAATACTTACTACTAACTAAAAACTCATGACTATCTGCCAACTGACAGTCCCCACAGTTTGGACCTGATAGGTTAATTAACATAAACAATTCCACCAGAATCCAATCAAGCAATCACCTTGGGTAAACAATCTCCAGACCACATTCCACATGAGCACAAACAAAGGAGCAGCAAATAAGATAAGAATTGTTTTGATAATTCTTTTCTCTGCTTTTCTCACAGCTTCTTTCTGTTCTGAGGGCATGTGAATACCCCAAAGGGATCATTAAATAAACTACTATTTTAACCAAATGCCCTATACCTATCTGAAAGACCAAATATCAAAAAACAGTCACTAAGGCTAGGTACCTTTCCTGGTTCAAGACAAATTTGGGAGAGAATCCCCAAAGGGTCTCCTCTAGGAAAGCAGATCCAATCGATCCAACTGCACACAGAGAGGGACACCAGTACAGACAATCTAATTTAATACATAGGGTTCTTTTAATACAACATGCCTTTCCATTGTCACTGATGCCAGAATGTCACCCCATTCATCAATAATTTTTCCTCCAAGCAATTCTTGTGCAACTTTTCTCCCAGGAGCTGTTCAGTTGGCTTCAATGGAGCTACTCAGTAATGTGGTGACTAGAGCTGTTAGGTCTGTTATTTACCCTTGGAATATCTTTACCATGTAGGTATCATCTAGGTTGCTTCAGACAAGACTTATTCATCTAGGCTTTCATTTGTGCATACATAGAACCTTTTGTTAAAGACTCAGTATTTACAGTACTTCAAAAATTAAGAGAATTCCAGTGACTGGACTCATAAAGATCTTTCAGTGCTGAGTTAGGGTAACCTGAGTTTAAGGAAAATACAACGTCTTGCATCTTCCAGCATAGTAACCATGTACAGTATCCTGCAAGATAGATACTACCAATATACTTATAAGTATCATTTAAAAAATTGGCCAACATTTAAAAGTACAAACATTTCCATATAATTTAAAAATTTTTACCTATTGCAAAATTTTACTGTATAGTTTATTTTAAAGAAATCATAGAATGAACACAGCCATCAACAAATGTTCATCTCTGATTATCTCTCTCAAAACTGAGAAAGAACACAATGTCTACTGCATTGTGTAGTAGACAGATAAAAGTGTCTTCTAAAATCTCAACAGGGAATAGGACAGTAACTAAAGATATCATTGCTGTAAACACAATTAATTTAAAACATATCTCAATCCATATTTTCCTTTTCCTCTCCAAAGAAAAGAAAGAAACATTACTGACATATTTTTTGCTTTGTTTGAAAACTAGAGACTAAACTGTAATCAATTAAAAAAAAAAAGGAGCTTGACAATCATACTTTTATGTATTTGATTGGTGAAAAAGATTTGAATAAAAGTTGTACCATGTTCACAATTATCAGAATAAGTCACCTTCATGGGTTAGCCAAACCAGAAGGAAATGGCTCTGTCTGGTGTAAGTTATAATACAGCACTGTCCATTGTAACACCAAAGACAGAATTCAGACTAGGCAAATCACATTTGCTCTATTATTGGCATTTGGGTCTGAGAGATGCTAATAACTTCCAATAAATATACATATTGTGTTCTGGTAGTGGGAAATCTTGGAACCTTAGGTACTTATTTGCAGTTTTTCAGTGTACACATCCGTTGTTTTTCTGGTTTAGAATCCTGAAAATAATGGCTATCTTTTGTCTTTTCTGAAACACATTCTGAACTACAACTCTACCTCTCTCTTGCCAGTGGATTACATTTGTCTGCATAGTTCCAGGATAAGAGCAACACAGCAACAATGGCTGTGATGTTTTCAAAGTACTCTGGCATGCACAGCTCTCATTTGGAGGACACTGAGACCACCGAGAACACTCAGTCACAACATTATTGTTGCACATTTGCATAGTTCATTTTATCAGAAAGATAACAAAGGCATTTGACAAATACTGGCCACATGCCACCACTGAAATGTTCCCAATCTTTCTTTTGAGGGTAGAGAACAAGTATTAAATGGCAGCCAGCAAACTCAGTGGTGAAGGCAGTGTTTTGGCTACAACAGCAGCATTAACCATTTACTTGTGCAAGAACAAAAAAAGATGACCAAACTCAATCTTTCTGCAACATCCAGTCAGAATTCAAAAAGCACAGCTTTTAGTGGAGTAATTGGCTGTAGAAAACCTGAACTTTGAGGCACTGTTGCAAGAATATGAACTTTTTTGGTCTCCACAAACCAAGAGTCTACAAAAATTTTGTGGTGCTTGCTTTGGTTCAGGAAAATGAAAAAATAAAATAAGTTTTGATTGTTCTTTAAGAAAATAAAGAGACTTCAAATGATCCACTCAGCTTCTGCCTGGTGAAAACTTTATTTTTTGTACAGACAGCAACCACTTCCATTGTCCCATTTTCTCCTCAAGGCTTCCTAGACACTATACAAAATTAAGATCTATCCATGTTTGGGGGTAATACTGGTTTGGTGTTGAATCACAGAACTTAATTATCACCTGACTGCATTTTTAATATTTGTAACAGGATAATATTGAAAAACTTATTCTAGGTCTTCTGAACCTAGAGTCTGTATAAAAAAAGTAGTATCCTGAGAAGCCTACATGTGAGATAGCAAGTAACAACTTACTTAAAGTAACTAGATAAACGTGTAACAAAAGCAGTAAAGTTGAAAAATTTATCACAAAACCATAGAGAATGCAATGCTTCGAGGACTACAGAAAGAGGAATTTCAGAGAATGCAAACAAAGTCACTTTTTGCAGTTTTTATGGACAGACGGGACAGGTATGAGCTATTAGGTTGCTAAAAACTGAGATCATATTTTTGTGAATGAGAACGACCTCAAAAATTCGAGGAAAAAGGTGAGCAGGACCTTAGTAAGTTTGAAAAGATAGTGTTGACATGCATTTAAATAAAGGAGAGATTATGAAGATGAAAATAACCAAGAAAGAAATCAGAAGAAATATAGACTCCTTAAGTTCCAAGGCAACAGGTGCATCCCTCTACATCTCTGCAGAGAAGATCTTTGTGATCTGTTCTCTTGGGTTACAATGTAAGATGTATACCAAACATACCAAAAGTATTCTACTCCCATTTATATAAGCTGTTAAAATGGGTGGAGCAATGTTCTTTATCTTCTTCATGACTCAGCCCTGATAACTCCCTCTGGGGAAGCAGGAGCCACCCTGGGGGAACCATCTCTGCTAATGGGCCATCAAGGTCTCTCAGCATGACTCACAGAATAACACCATTCCATTGTGAGATAACCTGGCCTGGGGGAGGAACCAAGCATTTCTGGATATAATCTGAGGCTTGGAATACCACAAAAGGACCACCACTGGATTCCAAGAGCACAGGACTTCTCGATAACCACCACTGGACCTCCAGAGAAGGATCAGACCTTTTCTACAGGATCACCGTTTCAACAAGGCAACATCCATCACTCCAGTGGTACTGCAGACATCATTTAATTGGACTGCTACCACCACCCTGACCAACAGGGTATCAGGTCGTATTCTGACTCTGTGAGTTCAAGACAGTGTTTCTGTACTACTGCGTTTATTGTAATTTTCCTATTAAATTGTAGTTCTGATTTGGAATCTCTCACAGAATATTTGTGTGGAGTTAATTCCTCTGCTGATTTGCTTTCAAACAAGCACAGCTGTGAAATACATCATTCCCACCAGTAGTGCCTAGTAAGTGCTTTCACAGCAAGTTGATCTGACTGCCTTGTTTATCTGAACAATTATGATTCTTCATTTTTGGCTTTACCATAGTACACAATGGTTTCTTCTTGGAATTATATGTACAGAAAGGAAGAAGCATGTGAATTCAGAATAAACACAACAACTTTCACCACAGACATGGAATGCCACTCAGTTTCAATAGGTTTCTCTGTCCCCACCTCTTAAAACAACATTCAAAGTCATATAGCTTCAAAGTCATATAGTCCAGCTGGGGGACTTTTTTCAATTGAAATGTACTCTTACTGGAAAGATTATATATAAATAGAGTGGAGGGAGAGAGAGAAAAATAAAGATAGGAATATATCTATACACATATATAAATGTATGCATATATATGTGTATATGTACACATATATATTAATGTATACTTTGGTCACAGTAACCCCATGTATCACTACAGGATGGGGACAGGGTGACTGGAAAGCTGCCTGGCAGAAAAGGACCTGGAAGTTCTGATCAACAGCCATCTGAACGTCAGCCAGCAGTGTGCCCAGGTGGCCAAGAAGGCAAATGACATCCTGGCCTGTACCAGCAATAGCGTGGTCAGCAGGGCCAGGGCAGTGACTGTTCCCCTGTGTTCAGCACTGGTGAGGCTGAGCCTCAAGTACTGTGTTCAGTTTTTAGCCATTCACTTCAAGAAAGACATTGAGATACTAGCAAAAGTCATGAGAAGGGACAATGAAACTGATGAAGGGTCTACAGAATAAATAACATAATGAGTAGCTAATAGAGGTAGGTTTTCAGCTGGAAAAAAGGAGAGTCAGGGGAGACCTTACTGATCTCTACTGCTACCCGAAAGTAGGCTATAGCAAGGAGGGAGTCAGCTACATCTCTCTGGCCACTAGTGACAGGACAAGAGGAAATGGCCTCAAAGCTGTGCCAGGGGAGATTCCAGCTGGACATGAGGAAGAATATCTTCACTGAAATGGTGGTTAAGCATTGGAATAGGCTGCCCAGGGAAGCAGTAGAATTACTATCTCTGGTGGTGTTCAAGAAATGACTGGATGTAGCACTTACTGCCATTGGTCTAGTTGACAAGGTGGTGATTGGTCAAAGGTTAGACTCAATGATTTTGGAGGTCTTTTTCTACCTTGATTTTATGATTATGTATATATCTGTGTGTGTGTGTGTGTGTGTGTGTGTGTGTGTGTGTGTGTGTGAGTGTGTGTGTGTGTATGTGTAACAGCCGCACTTCTCCCCTACACTGAAATCCAAAGAGGTTTTGTGCCGTAACGGTATTTCCCTATGCACCTTGGGGTAGAAACTGTAGTGTTGGGGGTTTTTTGTGTTTGTTTTTTTTTTAAATCAGTTTTATTTCATTGCAGAGCTGCTACCCAAAACCTGACCATCTGGAAAGGGAGTTGGTGTGATGACTGCTCAGGCAACACTGGTTAGATACTGCCACCTGAGCTGTAAATGAAAGGGAGAGAAAATGTTTTGGGGCTTGTAACATAATGCAGCGCAATCACTGGGAATGATTAGGCGCAGCGTTTAGAAGTATTTATTTTTTTCTTTCACTGGAATACGATGGGCTTTATGGTTTGGACCATTTAAAAAGACTTAATATTTGAAGCCCTAAGAAAAAGGCTCTCCTTCCAAAAAGGGGAATACTTTTTTGATTTTACAATATAGATGAATTTAAAGTTAGCTTTAGCCTTGGTTAGCTTCAAATATCTTTTGAATGCTGAAACAATATGTGAGGCAATGGCAACTACTCTGTGTAGGGGAATACAAGTGTTCTTTCAAAGACACACAGTCCCAAGTTATTTCTCCTAAAATCTAAAAAAAAAGTCTTCCAATTCTCATTTTAAGACAAAAGGCAAAAATGTACTGTGTAGCACACACTGAAGAGCAAGAATCCTCTGGCTAGACAAACCACCCCCCCAATATCTGTGTTAGTCTTCTTGTCCTTCTCTCCACAATCTTCTCAAAAATCCACAAAGTAGAGATTCTTATTACATGAGACATCCAGAGATCAATTCTTTGACCCAGGAATCCAGAAAGCAATGCTAGAAACCTCATTTTAGCCAAGTCAGAGCTTGGATACCATAGAGACAGGCTCAGCTCAGAGATATGCTTAATGTCAAATAAGTAAGTTTTGATAAATGTCCATTTCCTGTGTTAAACATACCACAGAGAAACAAAATAATGTTGCTGCAGTGAATATAAATGAATATAAAATCTTTGTTTTGAGGATCACTTCCACAGCTGGCTCCGTGGATCACTCAGCTGCCCAAACATCCAGCCTAGTGCTCACTTACACATTCCCTCTTTGATAACATTTTGTTTTTTCAGTGCACTTAATCAAAATGATATGAATGACATAATTCACTTCACCACTCAAGCCAGTTCAAATGTAGGAATTTCAATCCAAAACACTGTAAAGCACTAGTCATTAATAGAATATTTACTGTGTTATATCACACTTCAGTTTTGCCTTTGCATGGTGTATACCTGGTCTAGATGTGCATAAATACATTATACCCGAAGGAGACCTTGTCCTGACACATTGCTTCAATCCTGACACCTGAGGGAAGCGTGTTTGGGACAGCACTTGCCAAAATAAACCAGCCATCACTGCCTTTCCCTCCTGAATTATTGCCAGTGCTTGTGAAACCACAGGCCTATCTAGCATGTGGGTAGCTGGCTTGAAGGAAAGCAACCTCCTGCCCTGCTCCACTTTCCACAAGTATCAGCAGGCCACCAAAGGGGTATGGTCCAATCTCCACATAAAAAAGCAAAATATATTGCTGTGGGCAACAGTGTGGGAGCTCCTCCTGCTCCTTCCTGCAAATAGACAACCACAGGTGAGGCACCAGTGGGCAGAGAGAGCTATGCTGCAAAGAATCTGGCAAGTATGAGAGCATGTCCTCACAGATGCCTGCACAAAGTTATCCAGTGGATGAACAAGACAGAAAAAGCCACAAGTTGGGCTGTCCAACAAAAAGGCAAAAATGGCAATCCTTGCCAGTCTGCCTTATGCATGGCATCTTGTGGAAGTCAGGGAAAAGCTGCTCACCCTCTCTGAATCTGTATGAACTTAAACCAGAGAAAGCCCAAAATCTACATGAAATATGAAAATAAATATAGAAATAAAGCCACTCAAAAACTGATCAAGCTCATGGTAAAAAGCTTTTTATATGTGTATAAACATGGCTGTGATCTTGCACATAAATAAATAAGCTTTTATTTGAAGGGAAACAACCAAACACTTAACGTCACTTCTATTGACAAGAACCCCCTAAACTGTGCAATTTTAGATTTACAAATAATGAAATAATTACCATCCTCATCTTAGTATGATGCACAGCAAACTCATTCTGTTTAAAAACAGAATTTTGTGCTGGAATGTCCCTGAGATCTCACTCCTGCTAATGCTATTAATTCTAGCATTGTGTAATGTGAAATATTTACATGTATTCTAGTATTCTTCTGTAGTTTTAAGGAACTGTCTACTCCATTTGCAAAACATCAGCATGTCTGAGGGTTTGTCCTCTTTTGAGGTGTAGTTGTGCACACAGCAAGAGCGTACTTTCCACCTAGGGCTGAGACATGGGTGCTACCAGCACACTCTATACTGCTGCCGGAGTTCAGTTCTGTTACAATGAGTTTGCTCCAGCTCCTGCTCTTTTTTGTGTAAACAGCTGCCTTCCAGCACCACAGTTTAGCCCTAATTAATTTCTTAATAAAAGTATAATTTATTTTATAATCTAGTCCTGAAACTTGGCTAAATTCTCATTCTTACTGGCAGTTCTAAGATATCCAAATTGCTATCTAATTAAAATCTGTTCTTTCATTCCACATTTAAAAACTAAATTCTAATATAAAGTTGGGATTGGTTTTTTTTTACTTCTTCACACACAAAATTTAGGAATGACTGTAGGATCTACTTGGTCAATTTTGTCTAAAAAATATTTACAATCAGACAACTAAAATTCCTCTGTAGGACTGCAACTTTCCTGTGGGAAATAGTAAATATAAGAAGATTTCAGAAAGCTGGAAATGTAGGCCTTAGAAACAGAAAGAGCAGAGAAAATCAGAACTAGCTGCAACTGCAAAGTCTGAAAGTAGAAAAAGTTACAGCAGTATAGTACAATTGGCATTACATTGCAAAATTCAGATGATTTGCAAAATGCATTGTTAAAATTTTCAGGTATTTTTTCTATTCATTATCCAGCCCAGAAATTGTTGCAAGCAAAATTGAGTTTTAGAGAAAAACCCATGCTAAGTGAAGAACCTTTAAGTACTATAACTCTCTTCCCTGATGAGTCAAAGAAGATACATAAATCAGTGATAGTATAGTTAAATCAAACCACTAAAACATGAGAATCAGACATTCAAACAGTAGAAGGGTCTCCTCAGATTGTTGAACTAGCTGCAGAAGTTAAGGCTTTTCAGCTCTTTCTACAACCTTTTAATTTGATTACAAATTCTGCTGATCTTACTAATGTAGTTAAAAGAATAGAAGGACCACTTTTAAAGGATGTTAGTAATGATACCCTATATCATTGTCTTTCATGTCTTTATACAATTTTACAATTTTACAGAATCCACCGATATCTTGTTTCTCACATTAGAGCTCATTCCTCGCTTCCAAGATTTATAGTAGGAAGAAATGTAAGAGCGGATAAACTGACAATGGTTGTTTCAAACACTTCACCAAATATTTTTAAACAAGTAAAACTAAGTCATGCCTTTGTTCCCCAAAATGCACAAGAACTTGTGCAGACGTTTCACATTTCCAAAAGTCAAGCTAAAGCTATCATTAGTACTTACCCTGATTGTCAGCTTGTGCCACCCCCTGTTTCTACAGGAGCTGTCAACCAACTAGGTTTACAAAGCCTACAATTATGGCAACCAGGCATCACTAAGTACCCTTCCTTTAAGAAGGGTAGTTAGTGATGCCCACACAAGAGAAACAAGTAATCTTGCCTGTCAACATTTTTTACGAGCATTTGCTTCACAAAGTGTGCCCCAAGAAGTAAAAACAGACTATTGCCCTGCATATATATCCCAAAAAGTGGTCACATTTTTAGTAGATTAAGATGTTCGCCACACCTTTAGTATTCCTCACTCCTCCACAGGTCAAACAATTATCGAAATGACGCATCACACAATAAAATGCACTCTACATCAACAGAAGGAATCAGTAGATGCAATGCCACAGATGAGATTAAGCAAAGTTTTATATGTTTTAAACATTTTGAATAGCTCTTTTGCAGAACCTGATCCACAAATTTTTAGGCATTTTTCAAATTACGCAGGTGAAATTGAAAGAAAATCCCTTGTTTTAATTAGGAGCCCTGAGACAGGACAAATTGAATTCCAACTAATAACTTGGGGTAATAGATATGCTGATGTCTCTACAGGTGCAGGACCTAAGTGTGTTCCGGCAAAGAACATCAAACTCTATCGCACATGAGAAAGCACTGACAAGTCCAAGAGCAGAGAAACAAGTATGCAGATGTGAGACAAAAAGAGACCCTATGGTCCACGCCTGTGAAACCTGCAAACCTTGATTTTATGTCAATGATAAGTGTGTGAATTGTTGGTTTCACGGGGCTCTTTTGGCAAAAGTGTGGTTTCCATTGTGTTATGTCATAGAATAAGAGAAAGTGAATCCCCTCATTGGGTTTTTAAAGGTGAAATTACCTAATTTTTAACACAGTTGATTAGTCCCCAGGTAACTTTGGGAAGGAACGAATACAGAATTTGTGAGTTGAAATATATGGGGAAATCTTTTGCCAAAAAATAGCTCACAAAAGATATGGAGTGAAATTGAGTGTTACGTGGGTGCTGGCTAGCTTTGCTTGCTTCTTGCAGTGCAGATTTGCCTGTGGAACAGCCGAAAACAAATGTTTGGGTGACCTTAGTCAAGGCAGGCTCAGACACTCTGTCTGTCCAATTCGAACCCAGAAAAGCCTTTTTCAAATTGTCTAGTCTGTGTGCCGGTAAAAGATTGGCTGATACCCATATATTATGATCTCTTGACCAAAAAGAAACTTAATAATAAATCAGATGAGGTTGCGTAATCCTGTGGCTGATTGGGACATTTGGACCAAAGAACTTCCCAAACCACTTTCTGAGCCCCAAGAATTGGAGATTCTTAGGTCCTTAACATTAGATTTATGTCTTACATTTTCAGATAGCAATTAGTGAGAGAATGATCCTCCAAAATACAATGTCACTCCCAATTACCCTGCTTACAGAAACTTCAGTTTTTAGTGTAATTACTCAGATAGTTCGGGTGGACTTTCTGGGGTTGATCAATATCCACAACAATTACAAAAGGATATTGGTTCATTTGTGGAGATAGAGCTTGGCAAGGCTTTCCATCACGCCTTGAAGGTATTCCAAGCAGTATTGGATAACTTACTGCACTAGCACCTAGTGCTAATAGAGTCATTAAGAAAAAACATAGAGGAAAAAAATTGCCCATCAACATGAAGAAAATTGTAACAGTGATTTTAGGCCCTGGAAAGCTGTGAAAAGAGTTTCAGCGGGTTTTCATCTACCCCAACTAGCTTCTGCCATGACAGTGAAATAGTTAGATTGAGTTGGATGTTGGCTGAGCAAACAAACCAATGCCACATCCATTGCAATCATGATATGCTGCCAGATGTCATGAGTGTTAGAAATGCTACCCTTCCAAATAGAACAACAACTGATTTTCTTCTACTGGCACATAGACATGGTTGTGAAGATTTTGAAGGATTGTGTTGTATAAATTTGTCTGACCATTCTAAATCCATCCACAAAAGTATTTAAAAGCTGAAAGTTTTACTAGCCTAAATCAAAGAAGACGGTAGATTATGGTGAGACAATTTGTTCAAAGGAGAGCTTTGCACCATGGTTAAGGGAACTTTGTGAAATAGGTTTGTATGTGTTGGCTGTTTAAGTGATGAAACTAGTGGTAGTACCTTGTATACTTTGGTGTGTACGACAAATGACAGACAAAACGATAAAAGAAGTTTTTATCATAGAAGAGAGAGATGTAAGAAATAGGATCACAAAAAGTTCCCAAGATGATACAGAGATGTGGATGTAAGTATAGACATAGATGAAATGCTTTGAATTAAGACCTTAGAATGGATGAGACTTATTAGAACAGTAAATAGTAACCACTACCAGATTTGACTTATATCCTTTGAACAGACCAAATATTTTACAACATTAAAATGACTGTAGTATAAAATAGCAACACCTCAAGTAAGAGAGGTGACTCAAACAAGCAAAAAGACTTATGTAGTGTAGTAGAGTTATGTAATGCAAGGTAGTCAATAAGCGACAAAGTTAAGAAGGCTTCTTTTTGGTTGTACTGAAGGGGGGAAATGTGGGAAATAGTAAAGGGAAGAAGATTTTCAGAAAGCTAGAAATGTAGGCCTTAGAAACAGAAAGAGCAAGGAAAGTTAGAACTAGCTTCAGCTGCAAAGCCTGAAAGTAGAAAAAGTTACAATGGTATAGCAAGCAAGGACATTAAATATTAGCTTGAGTTTTAGGCTTGGCTAAGATGCACCTTAAGATTGCAGGAAAATATGCTAGCAAGATAGTAGAAGGTTTTAAGCTTAATAATGGTCTATTGTGTATTGCTAATAGAAAGCATACAAGCAAGCATTGTATGAAGCAGGTGTACATGTACTTTTAGTAATTGGCTAGAACAATTGTCTGTAAGCTTTAGCAATACACTATTGGCTAGAAAGTTTTTCAAATGTCCTGTAACAAAGAAATCTTTGGCTGTACGTTGGCTGTATGTGAGCTTTTGCATCTTCCTATTGTCTCAACCATGTAATGAGGCTGATGCTGCAGTAAAAGTTCAAGGAATGTACCCCAGCAGTCCTGTCCTGTTTGTGTCCCCAACACACTTTCTCATGTCAGTTTTATATCAAATTTATTATTACCATAATTTTAATAAATACAGTAACTACTGAGTGTGAAATATTGCTTATATATATTTATGTATCAAACTAAGATAAATTAAAATACTGGCTGATACTACCACTCCAGAGTTTTAATCAGTTTCCCTAAAATAAAACCTTAAGTTATTGTATCCTTTAGTAAACATGCAAATCTGTGGATGAAGTACTGGAGCTCATCTGGCATCCAGTATTTCAACTGTCATCTCTGACTCTGGGCAGAGACCTCAAATTCCTTCGCCTCAGCACATATGCATGCAAAACCAGCTGTGTAACCCCAGTTACAGCTATTTGCTGCTGTTACTTGGCATTTCTCTCAAAGCTTTCATGCAACAAAATGGCAGTTTCTTCACATGTACTGAATGATCCCTATAAAATTTAAAAGAGCTTGAAGCATCAAGATAAACCCAGGAAGCAAAGAACTGTATTAACTGTAGTGGAGACCAAGAACTGAACTTGTACAAATTTTACCTGAAGACCCACAGGGTGGTATTTCTCTTATCTTGCACATTTTCAAACAGTTTATTTCATGTCTTTTTATGACAGGAAATGAAAATATGAATTCAGTCATATAGGTATCAGCGGCAATATATCCTTTATCAAAACTGTGTGTCATTGAGACATAAACCCTGGGCCTCTTCCAATCTTACATTTTTCCATTCTCATGGTTATTCTTCTATCTTAATTGCATGGACTTTTTTTCCTTTTACTATTTCTCTATTACACAGAAAACAGAAGTATTTCCCAAATGCCAGAGAAACAGAAGTTATGAGACATTCTAGACTGTGGTCAGAAATTGTTTTCCAAATGAACATAGCTAGTAAGTACTTAGAAATCTTCAAAACTGATTATAAAAGTACTTTAAATCTATAACCCATATAAAGTTTATATATTATATTATATTATATTATATTATATTATATTATATTATATATTATCTGTAACCCAACTATACACACATCTGTAGAAATTAAAATAAGAATTGCATGGCCAGTTTTAGGTTTCTAAATCCATTTTATAGCTTCACAACCAGCAGCAATATGTCCAGCACACTGGGGCTGTGGCCTTCTGTCCCAGCACAGCTCACTAGTTGAGCCTGCAGTACACATGCTACTAAACAGTGCAAGTCAGGGCCCTGGATTTCTGCCATGGGAATCAAAATAATGCTGGACTTGTTCCCATGTGTGCATTTGAGATTTACTCCTCCCAAAGACAGTCCATAACCTTGACTGTGGTCTTTTAAATTTATGGATTGGTAAGAGGGAACTGAAAAATGAAAACACTTGAAGTTCCTTACCCTTCATACTTACCACACCCGATGGCTGCTGTCAAGCGTTAGTATTAGCCCAATTTTATACTGTAACAGTGCTTGGGTAAAAGAACTGCACTTTATCAAAGACAGTGTGAAGGCTGTCTTTTGACAGGTCCAGATGCTTCTTACTCTGGTAAGGCATTTTACTTATCTGGAACTCTGTCTGAGGGATCTGAAAAATGTATTGCTGTATACTCCTCTCCCAAGGGCATCTATCTCTTGGAAAGTACCAGCTAGTTTTTCCAAGACACGTACTCTTTACTGGTCAGGCAAAGTTGACCTGATTTTCAGGAAACTCTGTTCAAAGCAGTGAATCTCAGTCATCATAAAAACATAGAAATGCAAAGTATCTAAGTGTAATACAACAGCAGAGTTCTGTGAGAGACCTTCCATTGTCCTGAAATGATTATTGAAGACTTCAAAATTTAATAACCAGGCTCTAAAAAAACCCACTTTTTCACTTCTTTATGTCTTTAGTCCTTGCATGTCCCTCACAAAAGCTTGTTTATCAAATTGGTCTTGCTGACTAAGGACTTCTGTAATGGAGTAGACAATTATTCAGCTCCTAAAGAAAATTGATGTTAAATACAAGGATAAATTTAAGCTTTCTTCCCTGGGATTAGCTTTGGTTTTATGCTGCATCTGTTATCTTACCTTCCATAAGAGCACAGCCAGCAACAGGAAGATGAGAATTCCCACCAACAAACTGATGGCAATGATCCATCCGACAACATACCCACGAGGCTCCAGATTGTGCAAGGCCTCAAAGACCACCTACATAGCAATTAGAAAAAAAACTTTTTAGAATTGGAAGTTGTATTGTTTTCTCTTGTACTTATCTGATTAAACACATTGTATGGTGGCCTCACTGAACATATTTCATCTGTCAAACAAATAGGGAATGCAGCCTTAATTTAGTGCTTTCCATCAATTTTTTCCAAAGTATTTAAAGCTTTCAAGTGGATTTAGAGTAGTCATGTGTTGGATCCAAGAATATCAGACTCCTCTCCAACATAACACCCTGCCAAGCCCCAACACTGAGCTTGTTCAGGTGCTGGGCCATCAAATGTGCACATAGTTTTGCATGAAAAAATCCATCCCTTGGATTATCAGGGATTGGCATGACACCTTGCATGGCTTGTCTTACTCATCATGTTCTGGCCCTGCCAAACCTCCAGATGCTTCACATGAAATATTGATTATGAACTTCTGTGGGTCAGGTTTTCTCAAGTGAATTTCTTCCCACTTGTTATCAGGGAGATGCTGAGGGTGGCTTTCTAGGTAAACAGACAGTGATTAAGAAACAAAAGGAGTAGCCAAGCACCCTGGTATATTGTTGAAATGGTTTTGGGGAGGGCAACAGGGATTTGGAGTTTTTAGCTGGGTGAGAGTAGTCATTTCCCGGCTTGGAGCAGAGACAGTCATGTGGGGGTTTTTTTCACCTAGGTGAAACTATCAAAACTATCAAAAATTTAGCAAAGATTTATTAATTTGTCTGTGCGACCAAAGTTTGGTCTTCGAAACCACAACAGCCAAAGAGAAAGTGTCGAGCCCGGGATCGGCGCTGGGTGAACACGGATCTGACCTTCCAAGTGTCAGAGCCTTCCCCGTTCACACTCGCGGCTTCGCGCAGCGAGGTTTTATACAGTTTATAAAGATGACCAAATTTCCTTTGTGTCTCTTCACATGCATCAATATTTCTTTCCATGCACAGAGATGGAGAAAAGCTGAGTCCAGGTGTGCCATCAACGTCAATTGGCTTTGGAGGAGCCGTGTATTCAGATGTATCAGTGTGGCACCGCTGACTATCTTGATAGATGCAATCGGCAAGGTGGTAATCGCTCTTGGGTGGCTCCCAACAACTCAGAAAACCGGCGATCATCGTCCTGGAAGCTTCAATTCTTACATTTAGGCATGAATCGTTATCTTCACTTGTGTCTGGGAACTAGTTAAATCTAAATAAGACAGCTGCTCCCGGTCAGGGTGGTCAAAAGACATGGTTTGGATTTCACAATATTTTATACCGTACATTAATAGTATGAATTATCCCTACCATATATTACATTGTTGTTATTTGTTCTGTCTTGTTACATATACATATTTGAGTAATGAACTGCTCTTCCTTTTCCCATATTCTTGCCTCAAAGCTCCAAAATTTTTGAAGTCACAGGAGGGGAAATTTTTGCATTCCAGGAAGATTTCCACCTTCCCTGGCAGATACTTGTATTTTAAACCAAGACTGCTTGTTTTTACCCCCCAAAAAAACTGGACAACTCATACATCACTACTAAATACAAATCATCCCTGCTATGCCTTACAAGACACATTGTGTGAGAGGCAAAGACACATACAGTCATTGGTTTTTCTGGAAATGCTGAGAGCTGTTTTCTTCTCTCTTTTTCTATAACATGTAAGGCAGGGAAATACAGACAACAAAGAGCCTTTGCACCATCTGTCTCAAGAAGACAATGGGAGCAAATTACATTATTCATATATACTATCTGAATTTTCAACTTCTTATTTCAATCAAAACTATTTCCTCAGTAGAAAACTCAAAAACAGCTCTCCTCAGCGAAGGAAATTTCTACGTAAAATTTTGCAATATCCAGCAAATGCAGAGAGGCAGCAGGGGGGCTTTTTAAGATAATTAATTTGCTTTGTCTGGCTTTGTTTTGCAAGACAAAGTAGCTGGTTTTCCTCCCCCCTTCACAAACCACTTTCGCCATCTTTGCTTAAAAATGCCAAAACCATTTTGTAGATGTTATAAATGGGTAATGCGATGGTTGGGTCTCACAATTAAGAAATGAATATTACGTGCATGTTAAGAGAAATTTTATAGATGCATAGTTATGTTATTTTTGTGTGTTCTCCCCATGCACTTGAAGATACTATTGGTTGCCTTGGCCACAGGGGCTTACTGCAGGCTCATGGACAGCTTGTTGTCCATCAGGACCCACAGGTCCTTCTCTGCAGAGATACTTTCCAGTGGTTTGGCCCCCAGCCTGTACTGGTGCAGGGGGTTATGTTTCTCCAGGCATAGGACTCTGCAATTGCCGTGGTTGAATTTCTTTTCTTTTCTGCCCATCTCTCCAAACTCTTGAGGTCTTTTAAAAAGGCTTCACAGCCCTCTGAAGTATCAGCCACTACTCTCAACTTTGTGCTGTCAGCGAACTTGCTGCCCCTTCCCCCAAGTCATAGATGAACAAGTTAAACAATACTGGGCCTGTCACCAAATAGCATATGTGAGCTTGCTACCAAGCCCCAGGATTGAATGACAGGGGCTTCTCCCAATCAGGTCTCTTACGAAACTGCAAGCATTTCACTGGTCAGATCCCGAGGGAGAGCAGAGTTCAGACCAATGAGAACATACAAACCAGGTCTTTCAAAATGCCCTTTATAAGGGCATAAGGAAGGTCTTGGAAAAATAAAATTCCTCTGAGCCACACCAACATCGGGGCTGAGTGTCTCTGTCTCCTTGCCCCTCAACTCCCACACGTGACTTAACACGCAGTGAACCCCAAAGTGATAGGAACTCAACAACACAGAGTGAAGGAGACACACAGTGTTAGAGCTGGATTTTGGTCTGCAAGCCAAAACCAGATTAATAAACAGCCTAGAAAAGAAAAGTGGGGTGTGACCTGGATTACAGGGTGTCAAAGCCTGGATCGGTGTTTGGAACCGGAGAAACAGAGCACGAAGCTGGAAACATGGCATAAAAGCCGAAATAGTGTAAAAACCAGATTTCTGGGGTAAAACTGTGACTCAATGGTTAGACAGTGGCAAAAAAACCCCTTGGCAGACAGCAGAAAGTGCTATGAGGGTTTAAAAACCTGTTTTGTGGACTAAAATCTAAAATAATTTGTGCTTGTGTAAAATATACATGAAATAAGTTGTGCTTGTGCGAAAAATCCTTAAAGATTTAAAACCACAAGCCACAGCCGGGGAAAAGATTGCTTCACAGATTGCAAAACCACAGATGGCAGCGGAGAGAAAGATCTAATTAGCAAACAAAAAGACGTGGCTCCGTACGGAGATGGGCCCTTTCCCGGGACAGTCCAGAGACACCCAAGTGATGAATACTCAATAAGTGTCTACAATCAAGATAGTCAGAGTCGTCAAGGGCGTGCATCCCAATACCAAGTTCCTGTAACTTGGAGATCAGCATTTGTCATTCATCGCTTCCCAGAAATGGTTTTGTCCAGTCCAGCACAGGGAAAAGGAGACTACATGAATATGTGAAGTGATGAGAAGAATAGGAGAAACTCTGCCCCAGGCGGAAAAAACTATAAAACTAACCCAACAGAGGCAACATTCATGAACTAAGGGGATCCGAAGCAGTAGAGTTTGGATCAGTGTTCACCCAGCGCCGATCCTGGGCTGGATGTTGTCCCTTTGATTGTGGCTATTGGGAGATCAAATCTTGGTCACAAAATAAAAGCCTATTTTTTGATTATTAATTCAGCTTTATCATTTATTACCTATAACAAAGACCATGGGAGTTTGGATGTTGGGACCAGATATCTCCATGATGAAGGTACTGATCTTCTTCCTTCAAAAAAGAGGGATTGTTTCCCCAGGGAGTTGGGGAATGCTGGCAGATGCTGGCATTGTCCAGGGAGTCGGCAGGACGGATTGCAAAATCCAGCCATGTGGAGAGATGGCGATTGTCATAATCTCAGCAGGCCACACAGCCCCGGCAGCTCTGAAACACCAGTTGCCCACTGTTGTAATCACTATGCAGCCACTTCAGGACCTTGTATCGTGGGACCTGGCAAGCACACCACACTGCCCTGCTCCAGGGGACCAGACTGCGGGGCATCCGCTCCAACCCCTCCCGGGACCAGGAGAAACTCCGCACCCATTACTCTGTGCCACGTGGTCAATGGGATCAGCCCCACACCCTCCTCAAGTGGCCCAGCAGCACTGCCCATCCACCCAAAATCCCGGGGTGGCGCGGCATGGGGCCCTGCCCCTGATCCAGGCTCTAAGGGACACAGCCAAACCTCTGTGGAGCCTGGCTGCACCTCCAGGGGGAGCGGCCCCACCACCGAGCCTGCTTCCAAAGAGAGCTGCAGAACTCAGAGCCTGGGAAAAACCCTTGCAAAGGTCCTGCTTGCAAAAAGGCAGTGCAGGGAGACAGGAAGGGCTGTGGTACCGCAGGGACAGAGAGGGTCAAGTCTGCCTGAAGAGATGGAGTCGGGCTCACGGGTTAAATGCCTCACAGCAGCTGAAATCAAGACCCACTGTCATCCAGCCAAGCGAGAAGCCAGCAGCTGCTTGCAAATGGATGATAAAGAGACAAACAGACACTAAGTTTCCTTCCCTACAAAGCATTGCAACCACGTTACCCCTTAACAAATCAAGGTTTTAATTTCCCAGAAATTCTAATATTTCTGAAAACATTTGCAAAGGGTAAAGAGTTCATTATACAGTATTTGTTGATTTTTTTTGCAATTGCTAAAGCTAAAGTTAATAAGCCCATGATCAGTAAAGTGTTATCTTTCTGTCTCAGACTATTACTGCTGTGCATCAGGAAAGCATTGTGTGTGTATTGTCATGTATTTTTTTAATACTTCTACTAATTATTGTCACAATATTTCAAGAAGGATGGGTGAGATCCAGGGTATGTCCACTAACATATTCATATTAAAAACGATTTCTTTCGTACTGGACATTAATACAAACTTGTTTCTAAAATGTAGAATGCAGGAAATCTCTCCCAACCAAGTCATTGGCCTAATCAACTATGAACTTGGCTACTAAAGATTCTGTGCAAAAAAGCTAAACCTTTTTCTTTTCAGATAGGCATAGAGGCTTCGTTCGGAAGTAGCCCTCCAAGTTTGCTCATAGTGAAAAAGAGACCTTGCAGCAACCCCCTACCTTACTAATGCTGTTAAAAATTGCATGCTTTATTTCTACTTCTACTTATTATAGAAAGAAAAAAGGGAAGAAAGATTGGGGTGAAGATACACTCCCCCTTTTTGAGTTTTAAGTGGTGTCATGTTCTTATGTTTTATAATAAGTCATATAACAGTACAATATTCCTATGAAATCCAAGGTAAAGGACATTGGACAGCATTCTGATGTTTCTTCAACAGAACAATGGAGTACAAATGACCACCTACCTCATGGACAGTCAATACAAGGACTTGAATTGTTTATGAAGTATTTGCCTGTTTACAAACTGTTTTTCTGTTAACAGATTGTTTTCTGGGTTTTGGGTTCTTCAAGAGATAAATGGGTTACAGGTTGTTTTTAATAGCTGTGTTTTTCTATGAGGGTTAAATGGGTTAAAGGTTGAATGGTTTTAGTTTTTTATAAGTTGTAACATATAAGCATAGTGCCTGTGGCCTGAGCTCTCCATCAACAGATCCTGAATATAAATGTTGCAGCTTCCATGCAAATTTGGCCCATGCTGTCTTCTGTTGTCCCGTTTGCAAAGGGCCTTTGCAGATGGGTAACAGGAAACAAGTTACGAACTTTATTAAACAAGGAAGGCATATGTAAGCTTCCCAATCAGGCATATGTGAGCTTCCTAATCGGGTCTCTTATGAAGCTGCAAGTATTTCACTGGCCAGATCCCAAGGGAGCATGGAGTTCAGACCAATGAGAACACACAGACCAGGTTTTTCAAAATGTCCTTTATAAGGAAGGGCTTGGAAAAATAAACTTCCTCTGAGCCACACCAACATCGGGGGTGAGTGCCTCTGTCTCCTTTCCCCTCACCCCACACACATGACTTAACATGGGCCCAGTACTGAACCTTGGCACACACCACTAGTGACAGGCCTCCCACTAGACGTTGTGCCACTATAACACTCTGGTATCTGCTGTTCAGCCAGTTCTCAATCCACCTCACTAGCCATTAATCCAGTCCAGTCTCTTTGCATATGAGAATATTGTGAGAAGCAGTGTCAAAAGCCTTGTTTGCAATAGAGGTAGGCAATACACACTGATCTCCCCTCACCCATCCAGGTGGTTGTCTCCTCATAGAAGGCCATCAGGTTGGTCAAGCATGGTTTGCCTTTAGTGAATCCATGCTCACCACTCCTGATCCCTTTCTTGTCATCCATGTGGAGAGAGATGGCCTCCAGAATGAGACACTGCATTACCTTTCCCTTTCCAGAGACTGAGTTAGGATGATTGGCTGGTAGTTGCCCGGGTCGGTTCTCCTTGGTGTTTTTGAAGACCAGGGTGATATTTCTCAGGCACTTCTCCTTATCACCATGACCTCTCAAAGATGACCATGAGTGGCCTTGCTTTGGTGTCATGATAACAAGACTTGAAAACATAGCAAATAGACATGAACAAAGCTCTACATATTTAGCATTATCCAAATTCCCATAACTAGTATCACAATATTCAAAATAGTTCTCAAACATGGACCAGTTCTTCAACCAAGAAAAAATAATTTTAGCATTTTAGATAATAGCACAAAGCCTTTGTCAGACTTTTAAACATATTTTGCTGAACAGAGAGCTTCTTAAGCAGCAGACTGTCCCTCACACCCAGTACAAGGGAAATACCAAACAGGGATCAAACACAGATCTTCTGCCTTCCTTGTTGTTGGGGTTTAAGATTCTCTCAAAGAATTTCTCCCCATATATGTTAGTAGGAGACAATAGTGACCAGGTACTTAAGAGAGATAAAAGAAGTGGCCACAGCTCAGGGAAGGGGTCCAGCTGGCTACTCTCTCTTTTTACCTAGGGGTTTCTCTGGGAAGGGCAGAGATACTGCAAGAATTTGGATGGGAAAAGAAAGGGCTGAGGCAGCTGCTAGCTCTGTCTCTCTCTCTCTCACTCTCAGCTTCAGAGGAGGAAGTTTGACCTGGAGGGAATTCGCTGCCACCACTGGAGACTAGCCCACTCCTGCTTCTTCTGCTGTGGGGTGAGCCTCAGCTCATGAGTTCCCACTGAACTGGGAACCTTATTTACATCCTACCTCACTGAAAAAGGACTTTCACATCCACTCAGGTCCTTCAGGGGAAACCCCAGGATCCCTAAGCCCCCTCCTCCACCAAGGAAGCCTCTCCCGGCCATGTTCAGGAGCCCCATTGAGGAGTCCAGAGGCCACTGCCCAGCCCCCAATGGTTTTTGCCACTGCTCAGAGGTTTCTTTGCTACACTGTAACTCACACCCCTGCCCTGCACGGAGGCCCCGCAGTTCCAGCTAGGACTGTTGAGCTTCTGATACATCTCATCTACCACCCCGGAACACTGCTCATCCCTGCCTTCCTAGCTTGCCACTCTGAGGTTCCTGCTACAGCTCCTTTTGCTATCCAGAGGGGGCAGAGGGATCGGCTGAGTGAGTTTGTGAGGGATTTCTGCCGCCTGCATCCGCCATTACCGTGCGGAGAGAGGCGGCGCCACAGCGCCCCCTGCAGCTGCGGGGGAATCATCAGACCTGCCCTGCCTGGCCCGGAGCCCACAGCGCCCCTGCCGGCTGTGACCGTAACTGCACCAAAGGGGAAATGGCTTCAAGAGAGGCAAGAGACAATTTATTGGGATTTCTGTTCATGTTTGTTGTTTATGCACGCCTTGTTATGCACACACACATTAGTAAAGACCTGCTATTCTTTATCTTGTATCTTTGCCTGAAAGCCCATTAATTTCAAAGTTATAATAATTTGGAGGGAAGGGGGTCATATTTTCCATTTCAAAGGAGGCTCCTGCTTTCCTTAGCCAAGACACTTGTATTTCTAAGCAGCTTGGAAAGATGATCTGATGTGGCAGTCAAGTTTTCACAGATGCTAAGGTTAGCATCCATCTTATGGACACAGGACTTAGATAACAAGACAAAAATTTTATTTTCCTTTCTGCTTCTAAAAACCTAATCTCTTTACATTTTAAGTATTTCCAACTTTACTGAAGAGACCTTTAAAGCAGTCTCTGGTGCCTTCTTTCCACTACTCAACAAGCAATGTTAACATATCACAACCTCCAGCATAATAGACCTATATGCACTTCATCCTGCCAAAAGACAGAACCAGAAAAAGCTGCAGAGATGAAATAATATGGTATCTCTATAGCAAGAGCTTCACATTTCAGGTCTGAAGCACACTGGCTAGAAGACCCTGGTTGTAGCTTTTGCAGTAACAGCTTCAGCTAATAGGGTAGAGCAGCAGCTTATCTGTCTGGTTTCTTCTAGCAGTCTGGAGTCAACACACATGCATAAAAAACCCCATTCAATGCTTTGTAGTTTGAAGAGAAGCACGGATGTTGTGCATGTTAATGTCCCTAGCCATCTCAAGTCCTCAAAATCTGCCTGCATAAATACACAGCAACTGCAATGAGTTTTGATGAAGAAGGTACCAACAAGAAAAAAACCCAAGCCAAACCCAAACTGAATCAGACTGAGCAGTCAGAGAATATTGTGTATCTGGAGTATCAGGAAGAAAATACAGTCATTGACAGGATGCCAGGGAAGCAAGCCATCCCTGGGGGGAAGGTTGGAGGCAGAGGGCAATTGGTACTAAAGAGAAGTACACCTCCTGCCACCTGCTGCTGGACCCACTGGCCATATCACAGTCTCTAAAAACTGGGGCAAACCTTGAATTCCCTGTCCTTTCCATCCCAGCAGCACAGCCTCTGCAGGGTGGCTAACAGGTTGGGGAGCACAAGAAAACCTCCATCTCAGCACAATTCCCAGAGCTCTGACCTATAGAGAAGACAGAAGTGATAAGAGTAACTGATGCAGAAGATAAGTGTGTTGGCAAAATATCCCAAAAGGTGCAGTAGGGGCAGCAGGTGGTTCACAGAAAGCACATATAACAGTTACAAAATACAGAGTGAATTAGATGTTTGTTTTCAGATTCTGATAAAATGTCAGGGAAAAAACATGAAAAACATCGCAGTCTTGACATGTAAGGTTTTTTAGTTTCATATTTATCTTTTCCATTTTGCACGGTACATGCAGGATTTGAAAGTGGGGAAGCCCAGGAGGCAGTGCAGCTTGCCATTTAGCTTTATGCAGCTCACACCTCAATCAGGTTTTACACAGTGTAACTGCCCTTCTGGAAGATAACTGAGATTTCCACCCAACCACTGATTTTTGCAATGCTGAACACAGATGTACAAGAGCACCTACCAGTTCATCTTCTACCTGTGCCAACACTTGCTATATCCTGACAGCTATATCTTGGTTAACAAATTATGAAGAAACAGAACTTTTGTTTTTAAGAAATGTAAAGCACCTTATTTCAGTAAAGCATGTAAGCAAGAAGTTAACTGAGTAGGAATTTTTGAAAGTAATTAAAGTTCATAGTCTGTCAAAGCTCTTTTTGGAAGAGGAACAGACTCTATGCTGGTACTCAGAAAGAAAAGGAACATACTTCAGCAAAAGCTGATTTAAAATGCAAATTGAGAAATTTTCTTTTTGCTCATATATAATAAATAAATTTTAGGCACCTGCCTCATGAGCCACAGCACCATGGGAGGCATGGTGCTTATAAAAAAATGCTATTCTATTTCTGTATTATCACATAGATTATTTCTGTTTTTTCAAACCACACTGCATTGCTGCTTGACTTTTCCATTCAAGTACTGTTATGCTTGGGGGAAGTTCACCAGTAAAGACACTATTCTCCTTTATGTCTGTACATATATGCATATACATCCCTTCTACATTGTCCTAGGTTACAATATAAAGATGTATTCTATCCCCATCCTCAAGAGCTGCTGAAACCAGGAGGAGCATTGTTTTTTCCTTATCTCCTCTTAATGGGTCCATCAATGTCTTGCCTCATGACTCAGAGATCTCTCCCTCCGGGAGCCATTTCTGTTTAAGGGGTAATCAAGGACCCACAGCATGACTCAGAACAATTTCAGCCCATTGTGAGATGCTCCACCAGGGGGGAGGAGCTAAGCTTCCCCATCTGGATACAATCTGGGTTTTGGGACACCAC
Source organism: Melozone crissalis (assembly GCF_028551555.1). Taxonomy (NCBI): domain Eukaryota; kingdom Metazoa; phylum Chordata; class Aves; order Passeriformes; family Passerellidae; genus Melozone; species Melozone crissalis. The sequence continues at coordinate 55,667,618 of NW_026535794.1, read as the reverse complement.
AAGCAGCCCTTACCTACTGGTTTCCAGAGGACAAGAGATACCAGATCTTTTCTACAGGATCACCACTTCAACAAGACAATTTCATCTGGACTGCTACCACCACCCTAACTAGCAGGGTGTCAGGTTGTATTCTGACTCTGTCAGTGGTTTTTTTTCTTTTGCATTATTGCATGTATTTCAGGGGTTTTTTTCCTTTTCCTAATAAATTGTATTTCTGACTTGGAGTCTCTCACTGGTTTTGCTTTCAAACCAGGACATATTTATTTATTTACATATACTAAGAAAAGCAGTATTTTCTTTAAAAATACAAACCTGAAGTTTCCTCGCAACCTGTTTGTCTCTATCCCGGGGAAATTAACTGTAATTGATTGTTATTGTGTATTCTATTCCTTTACTCAAGTGTATGTTTCTACCTGAGAGACTGCAGTGTAAAGACAAGAAAATCTATAAAAAGAATATTATAGCAGCAAATGGAAATGTGAAATAAAATGAATACCTTAACATGACAAAAACAATATGGCAGCAAATAATTTGCTGGCAAGAAGGCTGCAAAGCTGCTGGAGAAAGCTCCAGCCAGATATTTAAAAGGCAAACTGAGGAGATCTGATGCCTTAAAATGCTGAGTGTTTCTAAAAAATGAGAGGTTGCTGGTGGATTGCTCAGTGGAAGATGTATTCCCACATGCATTAAAAAAAAAACAACTGGAACATCATGGACACTGTCCAGTATCACAAGCTGCTTCAACAGACATGGAGAAGAGGCCAAAGTCAGGAGTCCTCAATGCTGCAGGCAGACAGCTAAAGCTTAGGTTCATGAATATACATTTAAATCTCTTTGCACAGAATATGCATATAAAGACAGCTTCCAAGTCTTCATAACCATAAACTGACTTTTTGTAAGCTTTATTTTCACTGTTGTTTTTCTACAAAATATATTATCATTGGAAACATAAACATACCTAACTTCTGAACAGAAAAAACCCATGGAGGACAACCTCTTGACTGTGTTGCATTGTCTTGGTTTAAGACAATTTAAAGGGAACACTCTACAAGGAGTTCTCTCTCTTAGTGTTAATCCCTTTCCACCGATAAGAAGCAACTGAATACTAGTGGATATAAGTGAAAAAATAGCAGTTTACTAGCAAGCAAAACAGCAACAGGCAAAAAAATAACAGTAAACAATCACCAGATTCAAAATTGCTATTTCTCACAGACGCCCACCAGAGACAAAGAGAAACTTGAATCTGCAGAGCGACCCATCCTAAGATGCTGCCCGCCACAGCAGAGTGTATGGTTCTAAAGACAAAAGGAAAATGGCAGCAAACCCTCCCGTGAAGGTGGGAGCTTTTGAAGCAGTACTAGTGGCAGATAGAAACCGTCGGGGTGTGTGGGATCAGTGTTCCCAATTGCTGCTGCCTCCTGACACCTGCTGGACTCTGCCAGTTTTGGGGTTGCTGCCTTGGGTCCCTACTCCGACGGAAGAGGAGGAAAGGAAGAACAGACTTTCAGCACTAATGAGCGGTACCCTGGCAGCAGACAGCTCTGGCTTAGTTCTGTCCACAGGTGTTGCAAAATAACAGTAAACTCTGAAACACTCTGAAACAGTATCTGATTGCAAAATGCTGATTCTCCACTTGGTACTGTTGCAAGTAGAGGAAAGAAAAGGCCAAGAGGCAAGCCAAACAGGAAGAGGGAGAGATCCCCGAGTGTCCCAATTTTTAAAAAGCCCTGGGCACCACCTCCCTATTCTGTTTTCTCGTGCAGGGGTCTTAAAGAGACAGTAACAATTTTGGGCATAAAAGACAGGGGATACAGTAACATTTTGGGATACCTGGGATATGCATTAAACCTAGAGTGACTGAACTGGAAATAAAAGAACAGAGAACTCTATCCAGAGGGCACAAAAGGTTCAGAGGGTTGATGGAGCATACCTGTACTTAGTGGATAGTACCAGACAGCAGCCCTAAGCATTACAGGTCACTGTGTTGCAGGACCTGCATACATTTCATCTGGGGTTGCTTTTTCATGCAGGCAGCTTTGCATTTCCTCACTTTCAATACAGGAAGACTCAGAGGCATTTGGATAGTTTTGTTGTAGTAAAATCCAGTTAATCCTTCCTTCCAAAGGCTGTCCTTTTGCTCCTTAAGAGCACTCATCCTCTTCCTGCACACAAGCAGTGAGCAGAAAATGTGGATGCTTCAATCTGGTATTTGACTACTGCATTCTCTTGGAGATTATTGTTGGTTTTGCTCATAGACCAAGAAGAAGAGAATCAAACCTTCATGGAAACTCATATGACGAAGAAAATAAAGTATGCCTCCTGAAAATATGACACCAGTTTCAGACAATATATATGGATGCTACTACCACTGTCATCACAGAGCCAAATCCAAACTCTGATCACCTTCTTCATGTGATTTGTCTAATATAAGAGCTCGAGCAGCCTATTGTAACCAGAACCAAAAACACATAATTAAAAATCACATAAAATCATATCCAAATCCAGAGAAATTATTTCTCGGAATTGCACAAATGCATCTTTTTTTAAAAATCAGTTAATTTTAAAGACAACCTGCTACCCAACTTAGAGATACTCACTCACACTCACGGTTGAAGTATCTGACAGAGTTGGTGTTTATATGGGTGGTCCACTGATCTTTCTTATACTACCATAAAAATATCAGCATTCCTTTTCTGTTTGTCTTGCGTCTCAATTTATCTTCTTTACAGAGAATTTGCACTCTGATACTACACACTATAATGTAATAGTGCCAATTGAAATAATGGTACCTGGTCGTAAAAACCATTTAGATGTTAATAATGATAATAAATTAAATAATAATAAGCCCACATTTAGCCTGAGAAAGCAAAAAGCCTTTTCAACCTTAGCATGAAAAAGTGTCTAACAAATGTTAGGGAACGCTGTCATAAACAGTCTCATAGGAAGTCCATGCACAACTGTACAAAAGGAGCTGCTATCCAAATGGATACAGTACAGCAGTCTCTGGTCAATGAAGAGTGAAAAATGAGCTTTAAAAAGGAAAAGAGGAGGTTGAATGATGACATTTTCTTTCTTCAGTCTCTATTTCCAGCTAAATAGTTGTGGCTTGCAACAACTACTCTTCACTTCTGCATTTCAGAAGAAGAGAACACAGAAAAATTAATACCTTGAGCCAAGCCATATCCTAAATTTGTGCCTGAACATGACCCTGTGCAAAACATACAGCTATACTGAAGCTGGCATATGGAAATTTATAAAGTAGAGAAGAATTGGCACTCATATGAGAAAGTACTTGAAAATACAGATTAATGTTACATGGCTACAGCATTTCAAGCATGCTCGTTTACAGCTACGGCTTTCCAGGAATTGGAAGCAAGCTCTTGTTTGAAGCTTAAGATAGCTTCCCAACACATACACAGTGAGCTTCATAATGCAGCTCAAGGCCTGATGAAAGGCCTTCTGAGAATAGAAAAGGACAATTTCTTTTTTTGCCTAATTTTCTTTTTTTCTTTCTCTAAGCATTAGATAACAATGAAATACAGCAGAGCCAGCATTTCTAGAAAAAAAGCATTTCTAAATTTTGAACATTAAAAAATACCAATCTGACACATTTCACAGTGTGCCTATCATTCTCAGATATTCTAAAACCTTTTACAGTTGAAAATATTTGTCATAGAGATACTGGGTTCCTCCATTTCCATTGAGACATGGGTATCACAGTCAGGTGTTACTTCAGTCATATTATAAATGGGTAATGTGATGGTTGGCTCTCACAATTAAGAGATTAATATTATGTGTATGTTAAGAGAAGTTTTACATATACATAGTTATTTTTATATGTTCTCCCCATAATCCTCTTTCCCTTCTCCCTTATATTATTGTCACTAGCCCGGGCATTTAGGGGAGGGCAAACTTGTTACCAGGAGGCACAGTATGGCAACACCTGACCATCAATCAAGTTGTAAGAAAGTGATCTCCACCAATGGATGGCAGAGAAGGAGTCGACTGACAAGACTTTAGGAGGGGCCAAGAGCATAAAAGGCAGAGCATTCATTTTGCAAACGAGTGCATGGCTGCTGGTCACAGACTCTCAGAGCTGTAAAATTTTTCCTGATTAAGTACTTCATTTTATTTTTGTTAAGGTTTAATAAAACTTTGAAAATTTAAAAGTGAGTGTTTTTTCTCAAAAGTCATTAATGAAATTTTGCCATACAATTGCAAGATTGTTCTGCAAGTGTTCTGTGCAAGCTGCAGAACTAAGAAGAGGCCAAGCAATGTACCAACACTCAGGACTGCAGGCCACTTATAAGGCACATTCGTGGCAATGGCTATGTTTTTCATTTTAACTTCCAAACCTATTGTATAGAATGGTAGAGAAACCTGACAAAGAAAAGAAAACAGAACGGAAAAAAGAAGATTGTGTCATATAAAATAACTCCTTTTTCTGATAGGTCTGATGAAATAGAAATTCAAGACTACAGTTACAGACATGGTTGTTGAGGGATACCTCTGGTGCAAATAGCTGAGTTTGCAAACTGCAGAGATGCTGATTGAAATGCAGATTGAGCCCTTTGTAGTGCCCAAGACAAGAAGCTGTGAACTGGGGGGTGACAGCCAGGTGAATGGACACTGAGACACAGCAGTACCAGTGAAGTGGCAGATTTTTGGATAACAGAAGGAAGGAAGACAAATGGCACCAAAAAGGTAGAAGACTCAGGAGAAAGAGGGAGATCAGCACAATATGTGGTATCAGCTCGTACTTGATTTTTACCAGCTTAGCACAAGAAAAAAAAGTTAAATTAATTTCTGAAAGTTTGGACACCTTTTTGCATTTTCACAGCTCCCAAAATATCATTAACGCTTCTAAATATTTCATTCTGGCACATGTAAAAAGACTTACTGAGGTTTCAAGTCTCCTCTAGGTTTGCAAAGGAAATTTGAATTACATTAAAGCAAATATTAATCATAAATCAAGACCTAAATCTAATTTATGCATTAATACCTCAAGGATATTTTAGCTAGTACAACACAGATCACTCTGGTTTGACATACCAACATTCACTCTGCTGACATGGTTATCACACAGAGCTAACCACAAAAACACAGTTCACAGTACTGTTAGTCTAGTCAAACTCTAGGCACTCTTGTGGGTTAGCCCAGGCACAAATTCCAGTTTGTATAGAGCTCTCAGTGATTTCCAGCCCACTGGGTTAAGGAAACATTTCTCTTTAGCTTTGTGTACTCACTGGTTTTTCTTCTGGGTTCCCATGGGGCACCTCCACGACTCTGAGGTCATGGTCCACCTGCAGCCTTGCCCTTGTGACAAACTGGATGACTGATGAACTGTCCTGAGGAGAAAAAAGAGGAACAACTGGACTTAACAACAACAACAACAAAAGCACCAACCCCCGTCAAAAAAAGCCCAAAAACCATCAAACAATTGCCAGTATAATAAATACACCCAGACAACGCTTAGTGAAGGCTAGGTTGGAGTTAAGTACCAGCCTGGTTACAACTCTGCTTTGAAAAAATATACTTTATGCTCATAAAAGATATACCTGAGCACATTGTTTCAGATTATAGCAAAATCAGGTATGATAGACTTTAAACACATACTTTGTATTTGGTTTGTTAATATTTCCCACATTTACCATGAAAGCAAGACAGAGAATTTCCAGTGACACAGGCAGGCTCAATATTAACTGTGAAAAATGTTCCAATTTGTTTTTCAAGTGAACAAAAAAATGATATACAGAAACTGGGATAAACTACAATATATCCTGAGGGAGAACTTCTTATTTGAATCTGTGCATGGCAACTATCTTAATCACTGTACAATTCCTCTCATTAATATGTATTTCTCCAATAAAATGCCCGGTGCATTTTAACATGCACATTTCAATAAGATGCCATTTCAACTTACAGATTACTCACTTGTATGTGGTTTGCCTTGAGAAGAATATGTAATAAGTAGAAAACAGCATGCACTGGTGATACTCAAACATGTGTAAACACTCTATGTCTTTTAAGGCAGTGTTGCTAAAAGTAATCTTAGAAGGGACCCAGCAATGGGATGAATCCTGGCTATATCCCAAGAAGCATATTGTGCATGCACTCAGTTGTAAACTATGTAAACTACGTAAATATGTGAACACGACTTATTTGCATATTTCAGCATTTCTATAAGTATGTAACAAATATCTGAAACTTCTGGCCATGTCTGTACTTCTTCTTTTCAAATATGAGCAAACATTAACAGACTTACTGGTTGCAATTGGAAAACCTCAAAACTATTAAATGTTTTCTAATAAGGGCTCCCTCTGATGCTTTTAATCTAACAGCTATGAAAGACAGGTTTATTTTAATAGGTTTATGTTATCAGTTTTCTCCTTCAATTATCTTATTCCTTCATAACCTTACAGCATCTTGCCAGAATTAGTCAGCATTTTTTTAAGTAAAGGAACATAGGTGAAAATGCAATAAATCACAAAAAATTTAAAAGATTTACTGTCTCATTCAGCAGCTTCAGAGAAGAAAGAAATTAAATGGCAACCATTTGTTTATTGCCACAAATGTTAAGCTCAGCATTAATGTGGTCATGATGCATCTTCTTTGAATAATAATAATTTAATAAATAATAATTATTTATATTTTTATTTTATATTTTTATTGTATTTTTATTATATTTATTATTTTATTTATATTAATTTATATTTTATTTTTATTATTATTTAATAATAATTAAAATACTTCTATGTCTCTCTTTACACGGGAAGATAGTAATAGCTGGTCACAGTTTACATTCACTTACATACATTTTTTTAGAATGAAAACTTACAGAAATCAATGAGATCTTCAGAAATCTCTAGCCTAAACATCATGCACACAATTAGGGGTCTCGTTTGTCATTTTTCAATGTATAAATTTCTGAACTAAATTTATTTCTATTCTAATGAGTAATGGCTAAGAACTAAGATTAACACCTCCGTACATGCTGTAAATGAGTAGATTTGTTTTGTTGGATACCATTATTACTTTTCACACACTAGTAAAGAGGAAGAAATTGAAGTCTTGAGTTTATTGGTTCATCTAAGCACACTTAAATTGGCATTGAAGACAACCTACAAGGAGACCACGTACTTTCTTGAGTATCTCGGTATTCAGCAGCATGTAGATATTTATATCACAGGACTCTGCTTTAGGTAGTGAGCTTATGTTGCAGTGTAGAATTAAACAAGATCTGCCTGGTCTTTCACAGTCCTACAGGAAATATGGAAAAAGTTGTTAGGCAAAGGAGGTAAAAATTAAATGATAAATGAAAAATTGTAAAATTCAACAATAAATGATAAACAGCAAACACACCAGAAAACTAAGTTATATAACTGCTATATAATACAGCACTCTTGCACTGAAACAACAACTTTCAAGACCTGAAGATAGCTGGCTACAGATGCCTGCATGAAAGGAAGCCAGGTAAAATTCAGTCCTCTACAGAGCTGCTGAGCCAGGCAAGCATTCAAAACTGAAAGGAACAGGACTGCTGCTGCACACCAGCCCTTTGTGTGGGTCAGGCAGTGCAGTGACCCAGTGCTCCCACATGCATTTGACAGAGCAAAGGCTCTGGTTACCAAGTGTGTGCTGCCACGTCAGCTATTTCCCTTTCCACTGCACTTCCTGAAACCTCCTATTTACTTTTAAAAAACAGACAATTACAATCATTACATGTCCCCCCAGCACGAACTAGCTGCTTCAGATCGTCATGCCAAACCATGCAAAATGTTTTGTAAAATATGCTGTATGTTCAAGTGATGCCATAAGCGGTACTGTTTCTTACCAATACTTTTCTGCCAGACTTCGTGAAAAAAGCAAATATTGTGTGGAAAATGTTTTCATTCTCTTGAGGAACAACACATGGGCTGTGGCTTCTATGGAAAGAACAGCTTCCTTTGTCCTGACCAACCTGCATGCACAATTATAAATCAAAATTATTATTCCGAATTAGTGAAATTACACAAGAAGGTTGAATTAGCCTGTCTGTAAAAACACACCTTAATTTGAGCTAAATGTCTGGACTCCTATTAATAGTCAAAAGAGAAAAATAACCACCTTGGGAGTCAAATAACCCTAAAGAAAGTATCTGAAGTAAGCCAGATAATCATGCACTGGAAATGCTTTGACTGGACAGGATACAAATATGTTTAACCTAGCTCACGTGCAGGTGTCTGTGTTCTACATGTCTGGAGATAGAGGAGAAAAACTTCAGCAAAATATATGTTATGACATAGCATTTTAAATCAATAGTTGTCCTAGTTACAGAAATAGTAGGCAGAGTTTAGCACTAGGGCTGACCCAAAAATCTTCCTCTACATCAACCTGCACAAGTTTGTTTATTATTTCTTTAAGACTTGGAGTCAGAAGCAGAATCTCTATGTTTTACCCCAGTTCACAAAACCTGGAGGGGTGCTTTGTGCCTTTAAAAACAGGGAACAGAAACATGGAGTTCTCTCCCCTTCTTTCTGGACTCTCAAGCATTTCAAAATCCCTTCAGACGCTGCCACAGGCCCTTTGCCGGGGAGGGGACGGATTTGCCCACGGTTGCCTGCAGCCGGCACGCCAGAGGTCAGAGGCGCTCCACGAGTTCCAGCCGCTGCCAGTGGCTGCACCACGCGAGGGAGAGCCCTGGTGGGTGGCGTGGCTTAGGCAGCCCAGCAGCATTGACTGCTTTTGGACAAAAACAGCTTTTCCAGATTTTTTTTGTCCCTGTTCTCTGTTGGTTATTCGTTTGGCGGAGCAGGGAAGGCAGGGAGTTTTGGAACAGCAAACAAGCTTGTTTGCTGTGCTGTTTCCTCTCTTGGCTATGGGGCCCAGGGATGGGATTCTCCACCATTTTATCTGTGTTCCCCAGGACAATCAGGGGGATCTCCTCCGCATTTGTGTGTGGGCATTGAACCATTTGCAGTTCACCACTTAAACCATGTATTTGTTGATTATTGCTGTTTTTGTTAAGTAAACCGCTATTTTCTTCACTTGTATCTCTTCGTATTTGTCTTTCCTCATTAGTGGAAAGGAAAGAAGTTAAAACTAAGGGGAAGCAACTTATTTCAGAGACCTCACCCCATAAATTGTCTTAAATGAAGACAATAGTATTACCCTTTGTACTAACTTTTTTGATGTTTTGGCCAACTCAAGTGAATCCCTGTTTATATCAGAACTAACAAGATAAATCTTTGTGTAAATGCACAAGCCTAGGCACTAAGTCTGTTCTTTTACCTTTAGCAGAAATAATACAAAGCCACCTTTTTGTGTCATTAGCTTATTCACTTGCCCAAGAAAGTGGATGACTGAGCCAAGTAAGACTTGAAAAGTACCAAACTGATAAAATGAGCTTCAGTCAAGATAATCTTGCTCAAGAAAAGCCTTCTCACTTTTTGCAACTAACAAATATTTACTGAAAAAAAATGACCAACGTTGAATAAAAAGTATGACAACAAAGTATTAGCAAATTCTTCCTGCTACTATACTTAAAGCCTGTAAGTGAGAGAAGGGGATTTTCTCATAAGCCACCAACTGACATTCTTGCACATACTGCCCATGACCTCCTCACATCCTATGACATGATACAAGACTGAAAACTTGCACCTTACTAAAATCATAAATCCTTGAAAGAGGGAAAGAAAAAGCTGATACAGCAGTTACAGGTCTGTCTAGATTTTAAATGCTATTTCCAGACAAGTGATATGTATGTCTCTTTGAAAGTGATATGGATCACCTGTCTGCTTCACTGGCCCACTAATTCTTCATAATCTGTTCTTTGCAGTATGTATTCAAAACGTGACTTAATATGATCTGTCCTTACATTCCCAACAAATATATCCAATGTTTACAGTCTCCTTGGGCTCAACTGAAGATAAAGACTGATTTTTCTAGATCAGCTGAAATGAGTTTTCATTACTTACTTTAGGTAAGATATTCACAAAGCCCACAGACATTTATTTCTTTGATCTTTCACAGGTAAATTGCATTCCACATCAACTAGAAGGCTTACGTTAAATTAAAAAAGTCAGGATCTATTGTGACAGATGAGTATTGTGATGACTGACTCTCACAATTAACAGACAAATATCATGTATGTAGGTTAAGAAAAGTTTTATAAATTTATAGTTATGTTTTATCCCCTAGTGTTGTTATCAAGGGACAGCCGGGGTTGGGACATTTGGAAGGGTTGGATTGTCACAACACCTGACCTCCAATCAGGATTTGAGGAAGTAAACTCCACCACTGGACAGCGAAGAAGAGATTGATGGACAGAACTTTGGGAGGGGTTAAAGGGTTAAAAGGTGAAACCTCCATTGTGTGGGTGAGCACGGGGTGGGGAAAATCCTTTGCTCCCAGCATTGTAACCTTTTCTCTATTCAGTCTTCTACTGTATTTTGGATAAGGTTTAATAAACCTTTCTAAAATTATGAAAAGGGAGTAGCTATTTCTCACATCTATTAAGTACTTGTTATTTAGTCCTGAAAGTTTAAATTCCAGATGTCATTAGATTTATGCAAGAGATACAAGAAGGACAGTACAAGTTTTCGTACTACACAAACTTTTGGCCTACTTCCTAAATAGTACTGATTTATATCTTGTAAAAGTACAGTGTAAAAATGAGCCAAAGCAGAAATGTCTCACAAGACTAAAAGGAATTGTTTAGCATGAATCAACTTAAACCTGGTCCTTTCTACTTGAAGTTACTATCTTTTCTTAAACTGAAGATTGGCATAATTTTTAAAATACTTCAGCTGAAACAGAGAAAGGCACCTCCAGAGGATTAACTCGTCCATATTAGGAGGGAAGCATGGAAACATGCAAGAACTAAGCACCTCCTGTTACCTGCACTGCTCTGGAACAGACCATCAGGTCACCTATACTCTCTTTCATCAGCCAAAGTCAGCAGCTACTTCCTAGAAGGCAGACACTGCTACTTGGCCAGCAGAATTTGGGGGAATTCAACCAGGCAGAAATTAGATTACACTCATCTGTGTACCTGTGATCAATCAGCATAAGCTGGCAGGCGGCAGGCAGCATGCAGGAAATGATGCAAAGCAACTGAGCAGAAATCCATTTCTTTTGGCACTCTTGGAAGCCAAAGAGCCACAAAATGGGAAAAAAATTAATAAAAAATTCTAAGTGGTTGGATCATGGTAATGTAGAAGCAAATCCATCCTTTTGAAAGGACTGGCCACAGCTGATTTGGTGGGATATTTTCTAGGGGGTTTGGTTTGTTTGTTTTATTAGGATGACTGTTAGACATTTTTATTTCACATCATGTGTTATTCTCAATTTTTACATGCATAAGTATTCTGTAAACCAGCCAGAAAAAACTTGTGGCAACTTTTCAATAAACTTTGTTTTCAATTACATATTCATCTGTAGAAAGACAACTAGTTAAATAAAATCTCAGCACAAAACTGTTTGCATTATGGTGAGACTGAACTGCATCTCTGAAATACAAATAACGATTTGTATTGTGAGCCTCATTGAGACTTTCTTCTTGTTCAAACATGTTGCTATCCCAGCCACCTTGTGGTACACAGACAAGGAAATTTCTGGCCAAATGTTTATGATTTATAGATGCAAGAATTGTACAAGTCTTTGAAATGCAGTGGGAAGGAAGCCAGGCTCTTCATCAGACTTGGAGTTTCAGGGCATTCCTGGCATTCCAAAGCTCTTCGAAAATTTCCATTTCTCCATTTCTCAGCAGCCTATAAACAGAAAAAGACTACCACCAGAGTGGTCTTCCCAGGATCCGGTATCCAACATCTTACAGAAACAGCAGAAGAGACTTCTTTTGAGCAGTGCATAGGATGTTGAAAGAGATGTGCACTGCTCAAAAAACTGGGGCAGGGAACAAGAGGCACAAAAGACAGGCTCTCCTAAATCCTACATTACGACTACAGATCGGGAAATAAAAACCTTTCCCAAGAGAGGTACCAAGTAGAAGTAGCCCTGCAGCCTTCCAAGAAGGGATTTCCAAGGAGCTTTGTTGGAACTGTCTCTGCTGAAGGTTGTTTCATTCTGTTTTCCAGAAACTACTTAATAAGTCCTGAATAAAATAATTTGCAGTCTGGTGCACTGGTCTGTTGTCTACAGATAAATCTGTACTGGAAGTATACCTAAAATCTGTACCCAGAAGAGTCAGACAAAGTCCATGTTAGCACATAAAGCAGGCCAAAGAAAAAGGTAAACCAGACTAACTGCATAGCATCTTCAGCACCTATGCTCATATTGCACACTTTTCTAACCTGCTCTGAGTCTGGTCCTGTGGTCTGAATGTGCTGCAGCCACAAATTAATGGCTGACCTAGCAGATTTCACTGAAGAGTTTTACGTTACTGGAAAAAAAGAGTCTAACATCAAAGATCTTAAATTATTTTTTACTCTTTCTTCTTCTCTATATTCAGTGGTCTATGTCATCACATACAGTCTAGACTACCACACATATCATGAGTTTTTTTGCGGCAACAGTGTAAAATTTTTGTAACACAGAAGTAAGTATTACTAATTACTGATCCTAGCCTTCAACTTCTGGAAAACATTTCTAACTTTTAAAAATACATTTTTTTGTAAAGAAATTGCATTTTCAGAATGACAATTCTAAACTGAAAAATTTGTAAGGGGGTGGTTGTCTTATGGAAATCCAAACACTTTATAAAATCTTTTCCCACAGATTTGATATATCTATTATTTGTCATTTTCATTACTTGAATGAAGCATGCTTTCACTATCTTGAATGTCTTCAACCTTCACACGAGGCAAACCAACATCCAGAGCAAAAGTAAAATCTTCCCACAGAAGTTTTTACCGACAGTCGTTTCTTTTTACTATGATTGGGATGTTCCCATTCTCTAGCAATGTCTTGTCTTAGGCTGAAAAATACTTAACATCAATACATACATCATGTTTTTTCTAGTTTTTACCTCAATTTCAAAGGAACTTTTGTCAAACTGCTCAGCCCCAGTGTAAAGAAATGTTAAAAAAATTATTCTGATATTCTCACTGTGGAATATCAGAGTTATTAATGCAGTAGCACAGCCTGCATTCAGATTTCACATGCATTCTTGGACACCACTGGATGTCAGAATAGCCTTCAACATTTCTCAATAACAACACATTATTGTCAGGTGCCTCACTTAGACATCTGTGGCACTTGAAAATCATGAGCTTTCAGACAGTTTTTAGTGGCCATCCAAAATCTGAGGGACTGAAAATCATTACTCATTCCAGAATATATGTGTGTGTGTGTATATATATATATATATGTGTGTGTGTGTGTGTGTGTGTGTGTGTGTGTGTGTGTGCATATATATGTGTGTGTGTGTGTATATATGTGTGTGTGTGTGTGTGTGTGTATGTATATGCGTGTGTGTGTATATATATGTGTAGTCTCCTATTGTATTCAACACATGAACATATACATGTAATATGCATAAATGTAAGAAGATACAAGCCAGAACATTTTTACTACACAGACTTGTTGTGGCACCTTGCATAACAGGCCTCTACATGCCACCATAACTCTGCAAGGGCTAATAATATTACTGATCTGTCATTATGCAGAACAGCAGAAAATCCCTTATACTGCTTCTACCCACACCATTCTGTCATGTTATGATTCTATAAATGATCACACACTCATTCAGAGATAAGTTAGTCTCTAGCTTTGTTAATTTACTGTAAATTGCCCTCCCCATGAAAATCCTATGAACATGCTTGAGAGACATTTAAATAGGACCACCTGTACAATGGGTTACTCTGACAACTTTTTGTTGTCAGCACAAACCACCAAATTCTCAGAGACAAGATATAACCACCAGGAAAGAACACACATAATTTCATGCATTTAAAATGCTCTATCTGAAACAAGAAAGAAATTACTGCAGGATGACTTTAATGTATTCTGAATATTTGAATTTTCGTGCTACTCTATAGGTTGAGCAGAGGCAAACCCATAAAGCAGAAATGGTTTTTCATCATGTAAGATTACATCACTCTTGAGAAAAAGTGGCAGGAGGACATTTCAGAGTGTAACAGCTGTATGTAAAACATATCATGTACACTCCACACACACCACAGCCTAGAAAGCCTGCAGGATTTTTTAATAGGGCTGTATGAGAATAGCATGTTGAATTTATTGCATACATAGGGATCACCATCTCTGACTTTCCCTGCATGGTGTGGGGATTTATGAGAATACTTGGGCCTGGTTTGCAGCTCCAAGAAGGAAGTACTAGTGCAAAGGGGAAAAACAACACACATTTTCCCGGAAACACAGAGAATAACCAAGAGCTGCCCAAGAAGCCAAGTCACCTGGGAGTGGTTGGAGTTTCTAGGAGAAATAATATAGCTGCTGCCTCAGCACATTCCTGTTGTACTATCATCTCTGTTTTCCACCTTCAGGGTACTTGCAGCATCATCTCTGCCCATCTGTAGCTACCCTCAGAACATGGCAATTTCTAGCAAGCCTTTGGAGCCTTTCAGAAATTGCTGCAGTTTAGCAAATTTTTAGCAAACAGTTTAAGAGTTTAGGCCACAGTACCTGTAACATAAACTTCACAGGTAAACTGAAAGCCAGTGGCCCCTTCTAGGTTTATCCTCAACCCATTAACGTGCATCAAAGGCAAGATCTCCCATTTTTTTCAGGACCTTGTATCCAGCACAAGGTGTCAGCCTGGGGGAAGGAAATCAGATACAATTTCAAAATGGGCTGGACAGGACAGCTGAGGACCATGCACCAAATGTTGAGGACCTATTGGATATTATCAGCTGATGTGGGGTTAAGTATGTGCAAGTGATAGGAGTCTCTTGGAAGAATGAGACAGAAAAACAGGAGGAAAACTGGTTGTTGCTTCCAACAAAGCATTATGTACAATCTCCCTGTTGCACTGCTGTATATAAGAAGCCAAGGGCTATTCCTGTATTTATTGGCTGACATTTTACAAAATAAAATATATATCTTCAGCTCATTCCTAATACTAGCAACACTAACTTCCACTAATGCAAAAGAATTCATTATGATATTAAAACTTAATATCATAATGATTTTTTTCCAAGCTCTTCCAGTAAGTCTGGAATTCCCCTCTTTAGCTAAATCATCAATAGTTGGGGAGCAGGGTCTGGAAGTCAGTAGAACTAAGTTGATACAAAGCAAGGTGGAAGGTGGAATCCAGACATGAGTGCATGTGATAAAACAAAGCCCACATCCAACCTCAGAAAAAGTGTGTGGGCCAGTTTAGGGAAAACATCATGAGACACAAGATATTTGGGACAGCAATTTTACTTACAGGAGACATGGTCAAGGTCAGAACATAGGCCAGTCATTTCACAAAATTTTTAGCATTGTTCAACTCTGTAATGGATGCCTTACTCATCATCCCTGGCCTATACTGACTCCAAAGGACTAAGAGTTTGGCTGTGGTCTGGCAGAGAGTTTTTACATATTTTCTTCTGTATGTTTTTTAAAGCTGATTTATTTATGTAATAATAACTAAGCAGTGGTTCAAGTTTTCAAACTTGAAAAATAAATAACAGATGTGTTTGTCTGTCTTTGTTGCTAGCCATAGCACATTCATCCTCATATTAGGGGAAAAATGTATGCAAGTATTTTGATTCAAAGATACTGATTCACCCTTTATTAAGTGAACAAATAATTGATAAACAGGGTTAATCTAACATGTCACACTGAGAAAAAAAGGGAACTGACAAGAAATTCCAGACAAGGTCAGACTCAACAGTAGACAAATAAGTTATGTAAATATGTTATCTGACTACTTGCACCATATGCCAAGAATGTTTAATATTCACAGATAATGAAATACATTTGAATCAGAGCAGTCTTGTTGATTCTGGCAAAAAGTTTAAAGAACCACTGAAAAACCAGTAAATAATTTAAAAAATTAACGCAGTTTACCCAACTCTTGAAAGATTTCAACTAAAAATAGCAATGATGGCACAGAAAACCATTAGTCCACAGATCCAATAAGTAGCCTTACAAGGCCATTAGAAGAGGCAAGCAGAAACAAAGTGGAGATGCTAAAGCATTAAATCAGCTTAAGAGGGGAAGTAAACCATAGCCCTCGCTTCTGCTCCTCTAGACAACAGGAGAATGCACCAGATGCATATTTGGCATAAATCATGCTGATTGGAACACTTTTAGATGCCTTTCTGATGCACTTAATATATGGCTTAAATAAATAATCAGATTTTATAAATGTGATTCTTGCAACATAGGCCTGGTCTTGTCCCTGCAGCCAATTTGCACATACTTAGCAAAAATTCCCAGAAGTACTGCTCTCAAGAACTAGTGATTCCTACCCAGTTTTGTGACAGAAGCAAAGATCTTCTCATATAAAGTCTCTGACTTACAAGACAGCAGATTCCTTCCTAGACAGAGCTGTACATGCCACGTGTACACAGTAAGAAGAAAAACTGACCACTTGGTATGATTTAAGCCTGAGGTCCTCAGAAGATTCAGGCCTAGGAATGAATGACCACCACCTTACACAAAAATCAGCTTACCACTAACATTCGTGTCCTCCCTATGTATTGGCCTCTAGCAGGTGAAACCCAAGAAAGAGTCACTGAGAAGTGCTTTTCCTCTCCCTCTGATGAACTGTGAAATGCTTTACCAACATATGAGGCAATATATAATTCTCAAGGTATGTCTCTATTTTAAAAGCCCCTGTGATCACTTGGCATTTGATGTTCCTTCAGCTAGGTTCTATCTGTCTATATAGTACATCCTTTTCTGTATTAAACACAAATAAGCCCATGTTTGTTCTTTACCTAATTGTTGGACTTTCCCTATGGGCTGTGTTGATGTTAGGATGAGGAGAAATGAAGACTGTGCAGGTAAGTACATTCCCTGTAGGGCTCAAACAACTTGTGTGCTTTGTTTCACTAAAGCAGACGCTTGAATGTATCAGAAAGGTGTCTAAGACCTAAACTCTCTTTAGAAGCAGTGGAGAAGAGGTAGGACTTTCAAGGGGATGATTTTCCTTATCTGTTGTAGACAACTGAAGATTAAATGGGTCATTTTCATTCAAAAAACCCTCTTGAGGGGTGAAGGAGATATATTAAGTTAAGCAGAAAATGTCATTTGTTTCCAAGACACCCTCAGAATTTCCTCCAAGAAATGGTTTATTGATACTTTTGATATCATCTGGTACCTTGCAGAAGGACTGGAACAATAGACTTTCAAAGCCAGGAGAGGAAACCAATACAAGATGCTTATTTTCACTCTGATACATGAACGGGGAGGAAAACCCTTCTGTCACCACATATACACAGATAGCATTGTTTTAAATGCTTCCTTGTTCTTTTGCTTCCTTCATTTACACCACAAATCTTGCACATTAGTTAGAGAAGAGAAAAACTAGTCTAAGAGTCAGAATTTAAAACAGGACTGTGTATTAAAAGGATTTACCAAGCAGTTACTGTCTGAATTTCCTTCTTCATTGTTTTTGGCAGGAAAAGCTTTACCAATGGAAAAATGATGAATTCTTACACTAACTCCTTCAAAATAAGAAAAAAAAATTTTAAAAATTGTAGACTTTCTTTTCATTCAACAGGAGGAGCTTCCTTCTCTAGATAGGAAGCTTACAAAAAAACCAACTACATATATATTTTTCCACACCACAGTAAAACGCCTGATTACTACATGATTACTCATGGTAATCTGCCAAACTTCTTGCTTCCTTCATCATTCTCATAACAGGTTATTTATATATCCATTCTATTTCACATCTTTCTTTATCTGAAATTTCTTTTTATCAGAAGGCAAATAAACCAAATTTTTCAAAATTGGAATTCACATACTCAGCAAAAAAAATAGGAGCTATGGGCTGTTCACAAAGTAGCAACAGTTTCAGCTGACCAAAAACATCAATCAAACAGCCACTCATTTGAAAGGCCATGATTTTTTGGGGGGACAGTGTTGTTAAATTTCAATACCTAGGTTATTTGACAAATTTTACTTTAGTTTAGAAGCTAATAATGAGCAGGCCACAATTGGACAACAATATCATGTTTCTGTGCCCTTATTTAATATATGGATCACAGCAGTTTTTTCTCATGTTTCAATGGCCTTGATTTCTATATTATTAGACTTTACTGAAAGACAATTATTTTTTTTACATTCAAAGTGCCTTTTCCAAGAACATCCTCTTTAGAATTTTTAAAAGAAATACACTGCTTATACAAATACTATAGCACTTTCATATCTAGAAGATTTGGTCAAAACAACTGAAAAATGTCTGAGAATTTGTTCAAATCTGCCTAAGCAAAAATGTTTTTGAACACTCATTTAAAAAGCAATTAAAGTGAAAGAGGCAGGAAGGTCAGAAAGTACCTGTACAATTTTCTGTACAAATTTCTGTAGAGCATATTCCCTGGAATGAGTAATTTCCTCCAGCAATCTAGCTATGTTTCTAAATATGGTGCCAAAATATGTGTAGTCCAGTGTGTGTCATTGAAATGAAGAGAGTACATGCAGGACAACTAACACAAAGGGCTAAAATAAATCTTGCTGTAAGTGCAAAACGTTCCTGTACAATCTTTCTGTCAAATGTCAATTCATTTTTCTTTTTTCTTTCAACATTCACAGGAAGAGATCAATCAACTTAAAAGGCAAACCTGTAAAAGGAATTCTCTTAAATTCTTCCATTAATTCATTCAGTTTTTCTTTACTTTTTTAAAATCTTACTGATATCCAGCTATCATAAACGCACAATCCAGATCTCACCTGTATAGAAAGAAGTGTGAAGTGAATATGCCAAACATAATAGGACAACTGGAAGACTCCTCTTTGTCTTTGCAAGAGGAAGACTTTTTATTTTGCTCCCTAAACAAGAAGTGATGGGAAGGGTTGGACCAGGAACTCATGGCCTAGGCTAACTGGCCCATTTAAGGTTGATTGGTTGAAAGGTTGTCCATTTAAGGGATCAGGATTCACAAGACTGAAGTTCAACCCATTTTTCCTTCTTTGAAAATAATTCTCAAGATCTAAGTTTAGAAGCTTAGGGAAAATCAGGGAAACCAGATGGTTTCTTTTTTATCAGTGGACACTGGCAAGTGCTTCTTCAGAGTTCCTTCTGTGCCTCTCTTCATTAATTGTAAGAGTAAGGGAACATAGTAATTTAAATATATTCTTTTACTAGCAATTACTAAAACAGTAACTACTAGACTTAGACATCAAGAGTTCTATGCAAGGAGGGAGCTTGTCCAAAAACTGAGAACAGTATTTCTTTCCCTCTTATTTTCAAATTTCCTTTTACATCATTGCCTAGATTGAAAATTCTTTCTGAAGAGACTGTCTTGCAACATATGAATCTTACCTTCCAACAAGATTCTTATCTCAGTGATGGTGATAATATGTTTTTTTTATATTCTCGATACTGATTCAACAAACAGGCTCTACTTAGTCCCTCCAGAGGAGGGAAGAGGATCGTCCAGTTCAAATAGACAAATTTGGTTTGCAACTGTTAATTCCTCATAATTGTATTTACCTTCAGTGAAAAGAAAATAAACCAGAATGCAAGAATCTGATCCCGTTTCATAAAGTCAGCACAAGAATAATCCTGGACACATTAAGTTATGAACAGCTTCAGGAAATACCGTGGTTAATTTAGTAGGAACTCCCATTGTGAAAATCTTCTTGACAATCCTAGAAAGCAGCTCCTTGGCTGCCAGCCAAGGTCTGGTAGTGCTTCCCTTGCCCTTGTGTATCCCTAGCTGGATACACAAAGGAAATTACTGATCTTTCAGTTCAAAACCAAAAACATACACAAATATAATGAGCACTGTTTTTCTTCCTGGAAGAATAGACAACCAATGGCTTGAAGAGTGGAGAATATACCTTTATGTTAGGACTACCTTCTCTTCTTGTGTGAAGCTCTGCTATGTCACCATCTACACTATCACAACACTTTTACTAACAAGCTGAGGTATTTAATTTATTATGTTTTTAACTTGGCTGGTTTTTAACCTTTGCAAGAAAGCAAATACAAAAATTCATTAAAACAAACAAACAAACAAACAAACAAACAGGTACTAATTTGACTTAAGTGTTTCCAAAATATCATTTAGAACTGCAGAATGTATTTACTATGTAAAACCAATGTCAGAGGTGAAATTTCCTAGCTAAATTTGATAATTTCTAGTATCTTCTATTCATTAAAAATTAATAGGGAGGAAGCTCAATTGTTTTGGGGTTTTTTCCCCTAGTTTTCATAAAATTATCCTTTTTTTTTGTTTACTTCTGGCTTTTATTGTTGATTCATTCCCTTCGTATATTGGGGGCTCTGTTGGGGGAAGTGCCGCAAAAACTGCAGTGCTGCTCCCAATAGCCCTTGAATTGCATCTGAACATCTCTAAGGCAGAACTGCAAGTGTCAAAACATCTCCATGATCTGAATTTGTCTCAAACAAAATGTTAAAACAGTTTCTGGAATAAAGCCAAAAGCTCAGAATGGCAGGAACATAGGAAGCATGAGGGCTGTAAGACTAGCAGATAATACTTCCTATTAACACCTCCCAGAGACACAGACTGTTCCAGTGAGCCATATGTGACTGTTTTCCTGCTATTAATTTTTGTGCCTGAAAGACTAGTTCAATCAACACAATATGAGAGAGTTTGCTCCTGAAACTATCTTGTGTAGTTTATGTGTATGTGAGACAAACTCTAGTGCTTTAACTATACATTTTGACTCAAAAATTTCGCTGCCTTACTGTGTGTCAGAGAATGGTAATACAATAACTAGCTTTAACATAAAAACCATTATGTCATCAAATCCCAAGTTCTGTATCAACAGTGTATTTTACAGATAAACGACAATTCCTAATCCTCTGTATTAATGACAGCTATTCTCAAAGTTTTGTCAACACTGACAGCTAGAATGGCTAGATTGTAGGCATAGAGAAAATAATGACAGAAATACCTGCACTGTCTGAAAGGATTCTATTACCTTACTATCTTTCTTGAAGTCTAGATTCTGGGAATAAGCAAAATAAGCAAAACCTTGACATATTTAATGATTATGCTTACAAAAACTGTCTTGGAGAAACAGCTGTTGTAAACTATTTTCTAAAGTTCATCTCCTTTTAGGTTTCCTTGTTTAATTAGATCTATTTTATGAAAAGTTAAAAAACTCCATTATTTTAGTTCCCTTTCCAGTCAATAAAAACTCACTGGGAGAGTGCAGTAAGAAAGAGAGTGGGATGCCTTCTCTGTTACAACAATAAGACTTGGAATACATTGGTTGTAGTAAGATTTGGGATACATTGGTTCAGTGCCTGGCTCCGACACAAATTTCCTGCGTGAAGTCAAGCAAACCTTTTGGTGTTCCAATTATGTATCTGTAAGGCAAGGATAACCACTGTCTCAGACAGGATTTTCTTGGCTCACATTTATTAACATGCTAGAGGTATTTAGAAAGTCACATCAGAGAATTCTACTGACCATGTACCCAAAATCAATACTGAAAATTACTGGAATGCCAGTGTGTGAGGCAGACATCTCTCATAAAAACATGCTTGCCTACTACCTGCAAAGAGGTCTCACAACAGCAGTTTAACATTTCTACAAAAACAAATTTCAAAGTACAATTCAGTAAAATAATGTGCAGAGCAATGCAACCTGTTGTTGGGGAAAAGCGATACAAACCGTGCTAGCATTTATTACCACAGTGCTCAAGAAAACACGAGTCAGCTGGGACCTCCTTTATAGAGTGACTGATTTTAGAGAAGATATCGAGATTTGGGGAGATAAAATCCATTAGGAAGACTTCCACCTCTCTGTGCCTGCTGTGGACACACCCTCTCCTACAGCACACAGAGACCAGGGAACAAACAAGGAAACAGGTCATGATACTTTGACAGGCAATGTGTCAAAGGAAAGGTGATCTTCTGTATATAAAGCTGGACTAAATAAACATTAAAAAGCAATGCCACAGAAAATGATACATATGCTAGAGAACTAATTAAGTGTGGCTGGCAAATTGACTCCGTCTATACACTACTATTGCTTCATACAATATTCCCACATTTCTCAGTCATTCTGTCTTTACTGCCCATTGTAAGCCATATCTATATTTATCTCATACCTTCCAACAGCAAAAATCTTGGAAATCTGCTTAGAAAGATCTTTCAGATCTATATTTACACATCTTCAGTTCCCTACATAATAGGTAATACTTTTCAGCTAAAAGTATTGTAACATTGTAACATACTCACCATCATCTGCTGAATGTGAAATATTTCGGCTCCAGTGGCAGAGAGGCGGTTTGGAATTGAAATATCAAGAAAAGCTCCAGGAAGAGTGCTTGGTCCAGCATTATAAATCTGTAAGAGAAAAAATAGATACAAATAAAATTACATACTTGACTTCTCATGAATGGGAAACTACTGTAGATTCAGAGCTGGGAGTACAGGTAAATTTGAAGAAATACAAGTATTTTGCAGATTTTTCATGTCTTCAGACTAATACTTCTTTTTCAAGTGTCAGAATGAAGTCAAAGGATTAGCTTACCTAATAGTCCTCAGGCACAGCTCACATATCAAAGGAGAAGCAGTTTTGCAGAATAATTGCCAGCCATCAATACAAACAGTATATTTTATATACAGAGACACTACTAGTACACTGAATGTTTTGGCAATAAAATCTTGAAGGCTATAAGAAATATTACTGTCTCAGTTAACATTCTCATTTCCATCTGTTAACCACTGCATGATATTCTGCATGTGTTTTCCTTACGGAGCCAAACAATTACTGTGACTACTGGACTGTGGGTTTTCTGAATGAGATTCCAGGAGATGCATGTGAACAACTTCCATTCAAGTTCTGGCATTTTCAATAAATTACACTTTTAGTGGAAAATATTAGCTTTCTATCACTCCCTGGCCCCCAAAATTTCAACAAAATCTCAAAGAATTTCCCATCACTGAAATGTATCCAGTGAAAATTCTAAAATGTACGGAGTTTTGCAGAATTGAAACAATCCATGGAAAAAATTCAATGAAAGTAAGTTTTCATTTGTATCCATTCATTTTTTTATTAGGAAAAATATTTTCTGGTTCTTTCTAACAACACAAATATAAATGCATTAAAAATTATTAAAGTAAAAGCATGAAACCCATTAAAATATTTATTCACACTGAGATACTACTGTGAAAAGATGTATCATGCAGTTGTTAATTGTGAAAAGTACAAATATTAAAACCAATAGGTTTTCATTCTTCAAACACTGTTCATATTTGAAGAAATGCCTGACTGATAAACAGAACTGGTTTGCAATCCCAAATCCTCCTCACAAAAGCCCTGAGGCTCCAGGCAGGGGGAGAAATCCCATTAGAATGCAGTATGAAAAATGCTGCATGAAATACAAACATAGTGTTTCATGCTAGACATTTTTAAAACTTTGATTATCTCACTAAGATCAGATATGAGTTATTGCAGAAAAGGCATTTTCTGTTTCCTTGTTCATATTTGTTCTATTAGAGATTTTAATATATAAAAACTGCTGTAAAGGCCCTTATTTTTGTAACTCATCTCTTTCTCTTGGTTAAGGAACTATTATTTTTCTCCATCTGGAAAAGTTAAATATTTGGTAGGAAATAATTAGGCAAAGAGTGATACAAACAATCCTTTGCCTCCTGTGAAACTACCTTTTCTCTCTGATACACATAGTTATAAGGTTTACCCCATTATTGGAGAGCAGATGTGTGACTTGTTATGGTATAATTTTCAACTTCTGCATGGAAAAAATATTACTATTGCAACTGCTAAATGTGTGCATGAGAGACAAGAGCATTTGGTAGGACAAATGGTGGCACTGCCAACACATAGATTCCCTCTCCCTTCCCTGTTATCACTTTGCTTTACTGAAAATATTTATCTAGTTAAAGCATCAGTGCATCCATTCTTCATCTGCACTAACCAACCACTCCTTATGAGGAGGAGGAAGGGAAGAAGACCTACAAACCCCCAAGAAGGAAACCAGAATCACCAGAATGAATAGCCTAGTTCACAAAAGCTTTTATGTCCTGAAATACTCCTTTCAGTCCTTCAATAAATAGCTAAGGGCATTGTGTGCAGTGGGGACTTAATTGCTGTGGATCGCAATCTGTCCATGGAGGCAGACATGTTATTTGTTGTAAGCTGAGTTTTCAGCCTAGGAAAACAGAAAGAAAAAAGACAAAACACTATTTTTCACAATAAATGAACCTACCTCTGCATGGCTTATCATTCCCTAGTCCCATCTAGCGGTCAAAAAGGATTTGTAGGGCTTGTAACAGATGCAGTTACAGCAGTGAAACACAATGCCAGTTAATGTTGGCCACATCACAAGAGTTTCTTATAATAATCCATCCATATATTTTCCACATCAGGAACCCATCTAACTGCCTTGTGAAGTGTAATAAATAAGTAACACTTGAATAATGCTAAGATGCTACGAGGTATTTATTGAAAGCTTCTCATACTTGTCTTTTTGATGACACTGTTGAGTGAGGAATGGAAAGAAGGCTCCAGTCTTCAGGTGGATCAGAAGGCAAAAGCATTTAAGGAAAATAGTAGGTCTTTTTATAATGTGACTCACTAAGGTGATACTTGATTGGTCTCAAAGTAGAAACATCTCACAACATTGGTGACTATGAATAGCACATTTTGGAGAACCATATCTACAAAGAATGGTTACAGAAAGAGAGATAGTAATTGTTTTAATTCTTTTGTCTAAGTTTCCCACAGCTTCTACACAGCTTCCCAGGATTTTCTTGGGAGAACCATGTCTCCCTGTGTTCAGAGGATATGTAATTACTACATTTAGTGTCTTACCTCTCCCCTATACTGTAATCCGTAGTGCTATAAATATTTTCATGCTGGGGCATTTTTCAAGCCTGAATCCCTATCACAGATGCTCATTTGTTCTCTTGGATAAAGGCTGCTCACTCCTTTGTTCAATGACCATGCCACTAAAAAGAATTACTCCTCCACTTTTAACCTGTGGCTTCATCCAAGATGTGTCACTTGAATAACTAGGGCTCTTTACCCAGCATGTGAAAAAAGGTGAAAGAGAAACAAACAGTAGGAGCTTTTTTCCCTATGGAAGTGAGATGCCATGTTTGCAATTCCTGTCATAAAATATTCAGATAAGGGACATATGCCATCCCTGCATGCTGTAAATACGGCATCGAGTCAAGAATGCATTGTACAGCATTGTAGCAGGATGCTCTGCCTGAGTGGGAGTGAAACAGCTCAGACTAAACCCTATTTGTGAAAGTTACCCATGATGGATGGAAAAGGGTAGTCATGCTGACTTTGGTGTTAAAGACTGCTGAGGCTTGTGAGAAATGGATTTGTAAGGGATTGTCAAAACCTGACAGAAAGCTCACACAGTCTAGTACCTCTGTATGCAAACATTGAGATAAGGTGTGCTGACTTAGGAAGGCCATGGAATAGAGATGACATTGCTGAGAGAGAGGTTGAACTAGAAACAAATTTCAGCAAGTTTCAAAATATGGCCTCGCAAAAAGATCAGATATTTTAGAGAACTGGAACTATGAAAGATGCATTGTAGCAGCAGCACATGGGATGAAAATATAGGTGATTGGTGTTAGAAGTATTAGCAGCATTGTGTGGCAAAAGCTAATAGGCTGAAGAACACTTATAAGGTATTCTAACCAGGAAATAGATTGGCTTCTGATATAATGACGTTGAGTTTTACATCTCTTATGTCTCACCCTTCAATAAGACTGATAAGGGAATAAAATATTTCAAAATGCCTCTCAGTTGCCCTGTTTCTGAAAAGCAACAGAGACTGACTCATCAATCCCAAAGTTAAGCATTCAGAAAGCATTTATGGACAAAAACTGGTACCAGTGAGGATGTGACAGGCAATGTCCCTGATAAGGGAATCAACAAGTGATAGTACAGATAACTTGTCTAAAGCTGCTGAGCTGGCACAGCTAGCCTAGAAACACGAGTGACAGTTGATCAGCTTATACTATAAAAGCTCAGTCCCATTTTTATCAGCCACTAACACACCACTTCCAGAAGAGAGTCTGGAGATTCTTCCCTTGAGTGGAGATGTCTCTCAAGGTTTCTCCTTGAGCAGAAGAGATTTCCTCACAGTTGCTGGTATTAGCGAGTACACCTATATAACCTTCAGATAAAAACTGTTGACCTAGCTGAGGCTAGGACTGGATCCACTTGCATCTAGATTCCTCTCTGAGAAGAAGTTTAGAAAGCAAAGGAGTCCTTTCTGAACCTCATAATTCAACAAGAGGTCTTTATAAACCTTGTCCAAAGCTTCCATTCTGCCCATGACTGTGATGTAAAATCATGCACAAAAGCCCTTACCACACTCAGAATAAAATAGATACAAAACAAGAATGTGCTGTCAATCAGGAAAGCAGTCAAAACAAGGATGAGTTTTACCTGCAGTGTGAAGTTCAGAGACTGGAAAAGACATTCATGGTTTTCCAACTGAACAAAGTTGGAAGCTGCCACAGAATCACCGTAGAAAAATGAAGTAGGGAAGACTTCTCTGTAAGACCAAGATACAAATTTAGTAAGCTGAATTTGTGACAAAAATGAAATATATTTGTGTCTATCTGAATTGCACCCCTTCCTTTCTAGTCATGTGAAATTCTATGGGACCATTTTACATTAATCTATTTTTTGTGATTTGATTTCCTTTTGGCAACATAGACAACACAAGCAGCATCTCAACTGACATGGGCTAAAATCCCATCAATGAATCAGATGTCTTTTGATTATTTATCCTTTTTTCTCCTTTTCTATCACAAATCCTCCTTTCTGGAGTCCCCTGGCATGGTTGATTTGCTCAAGTCCCATAGCTTGGACTAACATGGGAAATCATTGCACTATCAAGTTAATCTGAAGAAATAGTATCTAAGAGGAATACTTTAAGTTGCATATTCACTAAAGTAACATTTCAATTTTCTTTAACATTTACATAGCATTTCAGGAATAAACAGTTAATTACCTAAGTTTTACTACCTTTATTATTAAGCAGATTATTAAAGGAAAGATTAGAGGGGGATAACCTGCTTTCAACTAGAGTAGAACAGTTCAAGTTTCCTTAATCATTCTTATAATCGAATCACATAGTAAAATGCTGTAGGATTTTATCAGAAATTACTTGGAAGCACAACACAGTACCCCCTGCAGAAGAGGACGAGGAGTGCTTTAAGCATCCTTTATGTCTTCTTTTAATCTCAGGCTTCTCCACTATCTGGAAAGGGTCTTGATGTAATTTCAGACAAACCTTAGTCCTCCCTACTGCCTAAAACTCTGCTTCCTTCCCAGGTTTTATTTTGGAATCAGAGCACTTTGAGACAGGATTTTAACCCTGTTTAAGTACATTTCATTTTTTCCTGCCTCCATCCTGTGCCAGTGATTGCTAGGGGAAACAGTGAAAGACAGATTTTCTCCTTCCATATACAGCATTATGCCAGAAGGCTTCTCCCAAATATGGTACTAACCATTCAGGGCTATTTATAACCAGGAATGAAGTTTGCTCCTCTAGATTCAAATGTAGGACAATTAAACTAATAAAAAAAGCTTCAAAAATATACTGTCAAAAAAGAAGAATATTACTAATATTACTATGCCTAAGAATGTGCCCTCCAATAAACCCAACTTTTCTCTGGCTGCTTGATTTTTCTGTGAACTTCAATTAACTAAGGTTTGTCTATGAGAAAGAAAAATATAATCTACCCAGGCACTTGGTGGGGCTTATAAATTCAGAGACCTTGTGCTTTAAAAAAGTACATTCTGAAGAAGATAAAACAATTTTTTATTATGTGTTGGCATGCAGTATTCTGTAGGTAATGAACAGAGATCTAAAGACACAGATGAAATCATTCATATCTTGTAAAGCTGAATAAAAATCTGTATCAAAGCATCAAGAAACTAGTTCAATTTCTAAAGAATTTGTAACAATGAAAGCATTCAAAAACTTCTAGAGCATGCTGCTGAGACTGTACTCTCAATATAGAGATTTTTGCCCTTTGCTAGTCATCTTATGAGGTTTGACAGTGCACTTCCTTTTTCTGAGCAGGCTCAAACAAACCTTTTATCCATTCTGACTGCGTTGGTAGTAATTAAGGATTTTATTTCTATCCAACAGGATGAGCTTTATGAGGCAAAACCCAGTCTAGGCCTTGAATCTGCATTTATTCAGCTTTTCAATCAAATCACATGTCAGCGCAGGTTAACTTTTTTTCTACACATGTAGCATAGTGGTCAAGGGAATATTTGACTTCTGATGATGCCAACCTGCACTGGTCATTTAGACAATACCTGTCGTCTGGAGGTTGCCATAGATGAGACACTGACCCTCTGGGGACACTAATGATGAGGTTTTGCTTCCCCAGTTTAGGAACTAATGTCAGCTTTCTCAGTCTACATGAATACTAATTCATCTTTCAGTGACCAGGTCCTCCAATTTCAACTCAAAGCACTGTTTCTGCTAAAGAATGACTGACTGTTGAGACCGACCACAAATCTTTCATTCTAGGCTTAAGATTGTGATGCCAAGTGGAAGGGAAAAGCCCCAAGTTCAAAGGCAGGAACTCATACACGTGCAGCCTTAGGAGACGACACAATGGCTATATGCTATACAAGTATTTCAGCCAAAGGGTGAGAGATGCTCCACAGTTGGTAGTTAGATGCCTCACAGACTAGGGAATAGAGGAAATAAGAAAATAAGCAGAAGCAAATTCTGTTTGTGGAATTAAACAGAAAGGCAAACAGCTAGACTTCACCAATCTCCTTAAAATTCTAGAACATTTGACTGCAACCTTTGGCCTGGTGACTCTCAACCATTTCCTTAAAGACATGTCCTAAGGAACAAGATGTAGTTTACTTGTTCTTTTTAAATTTAATTTTAAGGTCCATTGTATCTACATCATCACTTGAATTTAAACACAATCACTAAAATATCTACTATAAATGTGATGGTAACTAATTAGCACTATTTAGGAAGTAGTGAAAATGAGGTACAGTCTTGAAAATAGTAAAATTTACAGATATTGAATGAGATTGTCTTAATGACCAGAGTCTGGGAAACAAGGAAAAAGCAATAGTCTGGCTATATGTAAACAAAGAGCAGAAGACACTCAGATGTTATTCTTAGGATGATGCTGCTGATGATTATTATTATTGTTGTTTTTGTTTTCATTTGGTGATTGATACTTACCCATTGATGGATGAGTCCACCTCATGCATCAGGGGCACAGACAGGATTAAAGTATTATCATGCAGACATTCAGTGCGTTCTAGGTTTCCACTATGTCAGAAAGGAAAAATAAACATACTGCAAATCGACAGCCTTTGTAATACATCACAGTTTCACAGTCACCATCTCTCTGCCTTGTATTCTGAGCCTCTCTATTCGAGTGATATCAGCTCCTTAAGAAAGTTCACCCAACCTTGGAGAGGGCACACACAAAAAGCATGAGTTTTGTGGCTGTGACATCAACGGGCTCATAAAAAAGAAAAAAGTACATTGGAACAAGGTGTGAATTCAAATGTCTGTGGGAAACTACAGCAGCCATCATACAAAGTGGAGAGAAACAAGAACATTTAGACTTCCATGCAAGGGCTCATTTTCTCCCAGTTTGACCGCATGTCAGATTGTGAGTGACACACCTCACACAGGGTCTTGACTCACCAAATGAATAAATGTTTTCAGTGTACCTGCACTGTACTATAGCACCAATTTGCTGCCACTGCAAGCAGTTTTTTGGGCAAGACTCTTGTAGTGAACTGGCCATAACCTCTCAGCAATTCCACCCTCTCTTTCCCCCTATTCCTGTACTTAGCTGCCAAAATGAAAGCACTTCTACTTTACATTGTGAAAGGCAGTTGCCTCAGCCAGTCATAGCCAAAATGAAGAAAGGAAAAAAGTGAACAATTAGCTCTCATTTAAGTCAGTTTGTTTCAGTGTGAATACCTTATGTATGAAGTCTGGGAAAGGTCCCTGTAATGCCTGTCTAGCACACAAACCTGCAACTATTCTAATTCTGATGATGAGTCTGCTCATTGGGTGACAGCTCAAAACAACAATCTTGAAAGGTATGTTTCATGTATTTCCAATTTCTTCAGTAGTACTCTGGAATCACTTTTGCCTTGCAGTTCATTGGATTTACTCACAAATCAAACTGGCAAAACAAAATATATGATCACATTTATTTGAGGACAGTATCACTGAGGCAACAGCAGGCAATAACAAGTGATACCATGCAGATTATGAGTTGCTCAGATTACAAAAATAGAGCCTGCTGGCTACGTACATGCTTAGCTACAGCTCAGCTTTCTGCCACTGACACATTGCCTATGTCTGCTGATAAAATATGGCTCAGATAGAAAATTGCACAAATTTCACCCCTGGGAAAGAACCCCACTTAATAAAAGCTTTTCCCCTGAATACGCTCACAGAAGAGTCCAAAATTGAGACATTTCTCATCCAACATAAATACCGAGACACTATGGTGGCACACAGAATAAGCAAGTAGAATTCTAGACAGGGTTCATGGATATGTTCTTATCTGTTTCAAATGGAGTAAAGGTACTGTCAGAAAAGGAGAGCACAACTCAGTGAATCTAGCTCTAGAAAAACAGTTCACACCTGGAAGCAAAGAAAAAGGTTTGTTGTTTTTTTAAAAACAGCCAAATAGTGTAAAAGAAATATAATGTGATGCTAATTCTTTCTCCAATTGTTCCAATACTGAACCAGTCTCTTGTCACAGATTCTACTGCCAAATTTGCAGCTACATGGGACAGGCTCAGGTAGACACTTGAAAGGCAACACTTGCTTTCCCATGACAGCATGACATAGCTTCCCTGACCAGCTATTTCTGTCAGACTAACTCCAGTTCTGCCAGACTAACTCCAGTTCATTGTTTCCAATGTCTTCATCTATGACAGTCTGACTGCAGCACAGGTACTTTCTCTCAATTTCCTTAAACTGACTTTACCTCAGGGCTCCCTGCAACTCTTGTAGTAGAAAGATTTTGTTACACTCATTTGACAGCAAGGGAATTAAGCAATTTGCCCAAAGACACAGAGGAAATGAGGATAATCAGCATTGAGAATGGCACTACTCTCTTTGGAGGTTCAGCTCAATCCTTCGAAATGTAACTATTCTCTCTCAACCTTCTACAATGAGAAACTTTCTCCTAACATCTCTAAGCATGTACTCAATGTGTAACAATTACTGTTTATTTCTTTGCTCATCTAAAGGCACAGACTAGTAATTATCATTGGTAGGGCACAGAAATATAAGTGAGATTACAGAATCAAATTCTGTGCTATCCAAGGCTGGAAAACACTGGTTGTGCACATTTAAAGCACTGCTGACCCATCTCTGCACTAACTGGCATTCACCTAGCAGATACTGATGTCTCTGACTGAGAAGCATCACAGGATCATCTGAACACATGAGGAACATCTGCTGGAGAATAAAACTTCGCTAACATGCAAGACATGGCGACGTGTCCCACTTTCATTGTCTCACACCAGTCCTATGGGCTGCAGGACCTTGTTCCCACCTACAGCTGCTACTGCAGGGGAGGACTATACCTTGTAAGACCAGTCACTCAGCAGCTGCTACATCTTATCTCTCATCTCTATCTTTTTGTAGAGGTGACATCCCATTTGGGAGGAGAATTCAGACTGAAGATCCTGATTTGGATACATAAGAATATGAATTTGGCTCATTTACGCATTTAACAGGAGGAGGAACTAGTCAAACACCCAACACATCAAAGCAGCAGTTCACGGCCAATGTTATGCAGCTGCACATTGGTTCCCATACAGACATGGAAGTGCTTGTTACTGAATCACCCATGCAGTATGCTTCTTCATGGTACATCATCTTAGGAGGCACAAAGCATGTGTCACACCTTTTATCCTGCCCAAGACAAAATGCCTACGCATGCATACTTTGCAACACCCTACTTCAATGCCTACCTGAAGTGCTCTTTGGGAAGCACACTATCTAGATGTTTTCCACAGTCTGTCATGGCTCACTGAAGATCCAGAGTGGGGAAAAATAGATACGTGATTTTAGCACCTAACACTGGGATCCTTGACCATCTGATTAAAGCATTTATCTTTTTTGGTTTGCATCCCATAATGTTTATTTCATTCAAATGCTGGAACAAATGGGTTAGGCTATCTTGCGTTGATCATCAACCACAGCTGAGCTGAGCTTGATACATGGTCCAAGAGATAGCCACTGAAACACAAGAGCCTTTCAACTGAGAGAATACAGAATGATTCTTCAGAATGGCAACTGCCTGGCAAAGAAAACCTATGTATGATCCTATGTCATTTTTCAGGAAGCTTCAATACATAGTTCCTCTGCATCACCAAAATCCATGCATTTAGCTCCAGTAATTTAACCTAATTTTCGAATCTACAGCTAATATCATGTAATTGTCAAACACACGTAATGCATACTTCATGGAACAAAGAACATTCAAGTCACCTAGACATATAAGGGTTCCCTTACCTTTGGGCAGTAACAAGGAAGGTAAGTGTTTCTTCCTGCCCGGTCAAATGGCTTGTGTCAAAGATCACATTGAACTCATACTGCGCAAAGAAAAAGCGATATTTAGAGACTCAGCATATTGTTTCAAAATGTATTTATTTTGAAACTTTATTTATATTTTATGGGCCTAATTTTACAAAAGTGGCATATTTTGATAAGTGTAAGAGCACTTCTACTGCAAATAACCTTTAAAGTCTTAGTAATTGTGTTTGTCTTCACATACTATAGAGTTTGGGTTTTCCTTCATTAAGAGACGACCTTTACTAGAATTGCCATTCAAAGATATTTCTTGAGGAGATTGTCTGCCTGGGAATGAGTCTTGCAGAGCAGGAGGATCACTACCTGAAACTATGTCTGTATGTTATTTGTTGATTAAGAGATCTTTTGGAGGAATAAAGGCCACGCCACGGGCCTGCACTTGGAGTCTTGAAGCAAGTGGTTCAAGCTAAAGCAGCATTCAGGACACACATCATAATGGGTGAAAACAGGTGCTAATTTTGAAATAAGAATTTTACTTTGGTGGATTACTTCTCCATGTAATTTTTCTGCCTAACTCCAAGACTTTGGCCAAGTGAAACAGTGTCCAAATCCATTGTAATTTCAATGGCTTGCATTCTTATATTCTAGATAATATTTTACTACCGCATGTGTTTTTTCAATTCCATTTAAAATATTTTTTACTTTTTCAAAATAGCACCAATGAGTCAATTATAAAAACAGTAAATAAAAACTTTTATATAGGGTCAAAGGATACATCAATTCAAATGGAAAGGATTTGCTTTTGAAATGGAAATTTTCTGAAAAATTTCAGACTCATTTTTTTCAAGTCATCCTTAAGTTATTCCTCATTTTCTCACCTTTCTGGGTTGGTCATTTATATAGATCATTTTAGTGGCAGAAAGAACCCATCTGGATTTTTTAATGTGATAGAAGACAAAAAACTCACAGAGGCAACATAAGTAAGACAGAGAGTCCTTTTCTAATTTTTTGCAGAGGAAATATGTAAGTTTTCTAAAGCTGCAACTTTTGCACCATTTTTCAAAGCCATTTTACTGCAGTGCCCAGAGCACTGTCATTGGCCCTGTCTGGTGGGAGAAAGGATAGCTAGTCTCCGTAACTGTGAAAGGCTTGGATATCTGGCTTAGCAACCTAGAGAAAGTATCAATCACAGACATTTAACAGAGCAGTTGGCTTTGCAGCCACTCTTTGAGACACAGGTAAATGGACCAATATTCTGCAAATGCAAATATCACAAAATTACCCCAGATTTGGATCTCATGAAAGGAAATCCCACACTGCACTTGAGGAAATCTGGCTCCAGTAACTCACAAGCAATGCCCAGCTCCTCCTGCAAGAAAACAAAAAAGACCATGAGATTACAGATTTGGGGGGAAAAGAAGATTGCTAAGAAACACCAACATGATAAAACACTATGAAAATTAAATATTTCTCATCATAGCACTGTGTTGTACTTCCTTATTTCACATTAGTCATACCAGCATTGGGAAGAAGACAGCGATAAGAACCTTGCTCTAAGAGACAGATCATGAGGAAATACTGTGTGACTAAACACATTCGAGTCAGGGAGTCAGCCCAAATCCTTGGATAACTCAGTTATTCCCTCCTTTTATTAAAAGAAAGCTTTCAAATGATCAAGAATGTAGGTTTTCTAAGGTAGTTTTTCCAGGTACCTGTACCACGAGGAGAGAACAGTGTTGGGAGACAGTGACCAAACCATGAGACACACAGATGCAGAAGAGAAAGTTAATCTGGTTCTGGTGACATTCAGTGCCCTGATCTCTTGCCCTGGTCCTAACTTTTATACTAACCTTTAGTGAGACAAGGCATAGATAAAGCAGAGGAATGAGCATGTCCTCATGCTAAACATTGACTGTGGACAGTCAGTAATTCAAATGCAAAAATCTTAGAACAGCCCTATACTGCTTGAGTGGTGACTCCACTACAACAGAAATTCTTCTGGTGAATGGAGTGTTTCATTGCTCCATAAAATAAGTGCCTAGCTCCAGATAAGCACATTCCCATTACAAGATTATCAGGGAACAGTTTAATACTCTGCCACTGTGGACAAGTTCATCTCGCTAAACTTTAGGAGTGTGATTCAGCTCTGGAATCTTGTTTTGAAAAGCCTACATAGCAAGTGACTGCTATGTGATTTATATGTCACTGTTCCCATGGTAGTAAAAGGATGTAGAGAACAGTTCAGCAGACCAAATGCAGATGTTTAAATTAGACTGGGTTGGATACCTCTCTAGGCCCTACTGTTGATTACCGCATCACCTGAACTATAGTGCTTATGGTATGTGCTATAATACAAATACCTAAATTTTAGAGATCTCATTCTATAAATTAATTTATTTCCAGACATGCAGCTGACAATCTCTTTGCTACAGAATATATAATTTATTTTACCAATTTTCACTATTTACTGCAGTTTGCAAAGCTCATGCTCATGTACATTTCCTGAGTTACTTCAAGTATGCACTTGAAAGTTACATTCTCAGCTGGAACAAGAACGAGTGGAAGGAGCTTCTTGAACCACACACTTGGGTTACAGGCATCTCCAGGAAATGCCTCTCTGTCTTTTACATTCTGACCTAAGCACAACATTAGTGCTCTACAGATGTTTAGCTTCAAAATCATGGTTCAAATCAGGGCACATATTTCTAGAAAATGATAGATCAAATACTATCTTTCTTACCTGACTTGGACAGTATTTCACTGGTTTCATGAGAAGCAAAAATAATGTAAGGAGGAAATCAGTGCACACCTTGAGATATCTAATGGAGTGGCATTATTGCAATACTACTAAAATGCCAGAGGAGCGGCCTTCCCATTCAGTTTCTCTATGGATTTGTTTCCTTGCAATCTTTAGTAGACTTCCATTTCTGGAAATATGAAAGATGGCACTGCTTAGCAAATCAAATACCTAGCTTCAGTATTACAGAGCTACCATCCACATATGTGATAGATTTTCTGCTCTAAAACGAACACAAAATGGAAAACAAGTGCTTAATGGGCAAAACATCCCTTTCACTAGCCTTTTCCTCTCAGGAATCTGGAAGGTTCTCCAGTTCTGTGAGAGTGATCAAGAGAACACAAAGTCTGGGTAGCTGCATAACCAAATGAAAAATTTCACACCTGTTTCAACCAAAAACATTCTCAGTTCTGGGTCATTCAAACGTCCCTTGCTAACTGGGGCAAACGATGAACTCTCTTCCATCAATGCCTAGCCTGTGGTCTGTCAAGAAGTGTTTCTAATTACATAGCTGTCCAGTATGGTGACAGTGACCAAACAGACCCAAGAAACTGTCTCCTCTCCTCAAGGCCATATCCCTTCAGAGATGCCAAAGACCAGGATAATTGAGAGAACCTTCATACTATTAACAGAAGAAGAGCACTCCTTCTTCATTTTGTACATTGATGACTTTACAGACCAGACAGCTGGCAGGCAGATGCCGGTGGTTTTATTGGCCATAAAAGGAAATTACAAGATAATGTTGAATTCACTGGTTTTCCTTATTTTTGCTTGGAACATTTTAACGAATGCAGGAAAATTTACTTGAATGACTTTCTGGCTTCATTACATACTGTCCAGTTAGTAATTAACATTAATACTACATTACTGAAATTCAGAGTGAAGAGTATGAAAAAGTTATTCTCTGAGAGGGTAGTCAATCAGCAACAGGCTCTCCAGGAAAGTGGTCAGGGCACCAAACCTGTCTGAGCTCAGAAAGTATCTGGACAATGCTCTAGGTTATATGGTTTTATTAGGAGTCCCATGAGGGCAGGGAATTGGATTTAGTGATCCCTATGGGTCCCTTCCAACTTGAGTGATTCTAGTAATGGTGTATAATAAAACTTTTCAATGCTAGGGAACAGCAGAAATGAGTTTGGCTTCCATCATACTGGTTCAGCCTCCCACAGATTTATAAATTAAAGGCTACCCAGAAAACTTTTCCCATGACTTCTTGCCTTGCTCTGTGATTAAGATGGAGAAGCTCAACTAATGAGCAAATATTTTGGTTTTCCTTCACCGTTCACTGTTTAGCTTCAGGCTTCAATTTCAGTGTGCTGCTCTGGAGGGAGAGAAAATTGTTTCTTTATGTGCTTTCCTATGGTGGTCAGCTCTCTAAACTCAATTTTCACACTGTTCCAGGAGGCTGAAGGTTTGGTGCTGTCTTATCTTACAAATAGGGAACAGCAGTGCATTTCAAGGCTTACAGAAACTGCAGACACCACTTCTTGCTGATGGATGTTAGGTCATGTTTTTGATGAGCAATGCTTCTCTATGATTATACAGCCCATTTGAAAAACTCAGCTTACTGCATGAGCTTCATAGCAGTTCCTAGGTTGCATAGAAAATATCACCAAAAGGGTTGGCTGTTTCCCTTCCAACATGACAGTGTGAAGCTTTATCTGGAAAACTTTCTTTCTGAAACATTTCAGAGTGTTACATACTCTTAGTCAACCAGATAAATAATCAGATAATTAGTCAAATAACTGTATTATGACTTCATCGCAAATGTTGACCTGGTTATGAGAAATATGAAGCTCAGGCTGGCTCACAGTCTGTGTCTCAAAGTTCTTTACCACAGAAAAGAAAGGTTCTTCATCATTATAACATGAGCAATGAAACACACAAGTTCAAGACATTGAAACTTTCTCAGCCTCATCTTGACTTACCATTTTTAAATTAGACCCCATATGCATTTTTTTCCCCAAGTGAGTTTTGCATACCTGGTATGGGATGACTTACTGGCTAGCCAGTACAACCTGACCATTCTCTCTCTCTCACTTATGTCCAACCAAAACCCTCCATCTTCCTGAGCCTGATCTGGCAGTTCATATAATTATATTTGGGGTTTATTTTTCCCAACATCATTTATTTCTTCCCCAAAGGTAGAATGACTCCTCTGAACTGATGTTGGCCTTGGCACCAATGCAGAGTCATCACTTCACTTCTTCAATTTTCTCCCCACTCATCTCCACCCATGACTGGTTGTAAGATCCTTGCCTAAAACATCTCCTCAAGTAATCTTCCCCAGCCCATTATCTGCCCTTCAACACTGGTACTCCAATACCAGGCTTTTATCTATCTGACAACTGCTCTACCATATTATGACTACCAGCAAAAGCAAACATTCATGTAAGTACAGGTAATTTGTGTTATTTTGCATTCACCATGTTCTCACAGAGAAGGTGTGAATTCAACTATTCTAACACTCATTTATGACCTGTTTGCTCTTTGCTTCTCTAAGCGCACAATCTACAAGTAGACACTGTATCTGCAACGTCACTAAGGAGATGCAACAGAACAATACTAAACGTGAAAAGGATATTCCAGATGTGGCTCTCAATAGAACGTGATATTAATCTCTGAACTTAAGGTAATTTATGTATTGTGTTGAATACTGCTGACTATCTGTGCTAGAGTTCACATCATGCTGTTAGTGTTCAAAAACACATAATCACATAAGCGATTATATGTGGTGCTTTTATTAAGAGCCCTGGGAATCGGGGTATTAGAACCCAAATCTGATTCTGATCATACATTTGAGATGATCATGTTTTTATACTCTATTGTTATATAACCTTCATGTTAATTATTAAACTTATATTGTTCTATTGTATACATAGATTTCAGCTAAACATAGCCCCCCTTTAAATTTCCAACATAGTTTCTCATGTTTCTTCTTATGATTATATAATAATTATATATAATTACTAAAAAATCATCACATCTAACAATTATATCATTTATCATACTGCTTACGCAGGTGCAGTGATCTGAGAAAATACAAAGCCTTTTCAGAGTTCTATCTTTAACATTTTCCAGGGCTCCACTATCAATACTTTTAAAAACTGTTCTGATTACTTGTTATTTCTTAAGGAACTTTTGATTAAAACCACCAATGAAAGGCATTGAAACTTCATTAATGAATTATTAAAATAATCTGTATATTTTTAAAAGGGAAAAAACCTCAAGTTGCTAGAAAACACATTTATCAGCAGTTTAAGTTTCTCTTTCCTTAGCTATACTCAAATAAAAAGTCTTTTTATATTGCTGTTATTTAAACTGAAAAAATCCTCCTCGCAAATCCTGGGTACTAGTGCATACATTCCAGAACTGATGAGAAAATGGCCTGGAAGTCTTGTATTGTTGGCAGAACACTCCTGTTTTGAAGATGCTGAAAATTTACTTAACTTGCTCAGATATTTTTTTTGTGATGCTGCTTGTTTTCCAAAGGATACACAATCAGAATAACAAAGAGTGAATTCCAAGGAACCCTGCATCTGTTGTCAGAGTACACACTCTTGTAACTGCTTTTCTTGTTGTTAGTAGTTTTCTTGTTCTATGGTGCCTGTCTGAGAACCAGTGCACTTAACACTACAGAGGATCATGAACAGTACAAGATGAACTGAACATCAACAACAGATGAACATCCAAGAAGTCTTAAAATAAATTTCCTGAGAAAATATCACAAGAGAGGACTACTTGCACTGTCCACCTCATGCTATGCTAAGTCTCAAAAGTTAGGTACTATGCATCTACCTACTATATCCTCTCTGGATAGGCTTTATAACTATATAGACTTCATAACTATCCCCACTAGCTATTTGGAAATTCTCTGACCTGCACCAAAGGTAGAGGCTTACACGGGGCACTGGGAAAATTTGCTAAATTTGTATAATTTTTTATTCTCATCATGGACCCTGACTAAAAGGCATACTTATTCCTCAGTAATTTCAATGTGAACTTTTTGTGAGAAGGGATACTTTCCCAAATGAGAATTTAGATGAACATCTGGATGTTTTGTTCCACACAACGGGAAAATTATATAGACCTGCATTTTAAGACCTTCTTACTTTTGGGAGATATCACAAAATATATGCCTGCTCACAGCTGGTAATCAGCTTTCTACATACATGGCTTGCAAAGCTGGGTAGAACAAACATGTCAGGAACCTAAAATAAAGACTCATCTCTTTGATGATGTTTGAAATTATTCCTTCAAATCACTCTTCATGATCTTGGTCTAAGCCCTTCAGTTGTGCTATCAACAGCTCATGGGTTTCTCTAGGGTTTGGAAAGCAAAATTTTTATTTTGCTCCTACTTATCTCTCCCTGTCTCTCCCTGCCTTCAGGCGTTAAGGATATAAAGATGTACCAATTAACTTAACAGCCACCTCCTCAATATACTAATGTACTTTCTTTCCACAGCAATTGAGGTACAAGCGAATGTGGTCACAGTTATCCACATATGTAGTCCAATTAGAGATGCCTGAGGTCATAAAAGACTAGGGATTTTTTTCAAATAAAAACTCTGGGTCTGACTGAGTTTCCTTATGACTGACAACAAGTACAGCTCAGAGTAATTTAATCTTAGAGGGCCCCTCATGCACATACAGCTTAGTTGTTCTAATACAAAATTCCACAGATACCACACTTTCCTCTAAAATAGTGCTTTGTAGGATATTTTAAAACTGCAAGAACACAAAGAGGATTAGTGTACTACTGACTGGGAACCCACTGGCACTATGCAAGAATTCAAGATCATCTGAAATCACTGAAATGATGTGTCTGATCTACCTCAGATACTTCATAGAATTTGCTCTGATTATCATCCTCAAAAGCCCTTTAAGCCTCTCTTTTTCTTCAGGTAACTAGCAGTCTGATGTCTGCTTTGTGTTTTTGTTCAGCAGTACTCTCTGGTAGCTGAGCAGACAGTATTTCCTCCATGTTTCTGGGCTGGAACTTGCCAGCACAGACCTTCCCCAACTCCAATCCACAGCCAACGCCAAAGACAACAGAAATTCACTTTTGCTTGGAAATCTCAGTATCTCACAAACTGACCCTGCAGCCTTGGGGTTTGGTTTTTCTTCTTTCATGAGTTTCAAATGCACTAAGCCTTCAAACAACTACTGCCATCAGTACTGGACTCTCTCAGCACTGCACAACCCATGGATTGGACGGGGGGAAGCACAGGGAGAGTTGTGAACTGAGAGTGTCAGGATGCACTGCTTCTCTGAGGCCAGCTTCTTAGGCAGTGGAGATAGCACTCAGTGGTGGCATCAGGCCACCCGGAAAAGCCACAGTGTCCCTTGTGAACAGTGAGTATATATTGCAAGCTGGGGAAAAAAATCATCCTGTTACTGATAGTAACTCTCAAGGTAGACTGCAGTAGTTAGCACAGGTGGCTGTAGCTGACAAAGCAGTCATGGGTCTAGAAAATATTTTTGTATGAATTTCAAGGAGTTTCTCTCAGAGTGAAAATCCCATGAGTTTTGTTCCACTTTATGGAAATATAGTTTACTTGACAACTTCAAGCAAGCACTTTGTGGTTAGAAGCTCTTCTGTGTATAACTCTCCACTTGCCAAAGCAAAGCGGGAGACAGAATCAGAAGGAGGAAAAAGATATTCATGATGGAAAGAAATTAAGATGGCTTTACTCTTTTAACATAACAGCTCTGGATCTCAAGCTTCAAACATTTATTCTCTTGTAAGTAATTTCCAAACACAGGAGGAATGCAAGTAACAATGTGAATCACATGAAGGCCAAATCAACGATAAATCAGCATCAATAGCAACTGTAATTTAATATAGTTAAACATTACTTGATAGAAAAAGTATTACAGAGAGGGAGTTATAGACTCAATACAGACTTGCTCATCAAGACCTTGTAATGAAGCTAGCATTTATCTGACCTCTTAAATGCAATGATTAAAGAATATTGGATATCACATCAAATTATAAAATGGAATAAAAGTATATTTTGTGTGTACCATAAAGGTCTGTTTTAAAGATGTCACAGGGACTGAAGGTCTTCCTTTATTTTCAACACATAGATATTCCCCTAACAAGCCACATCAAGAAATATGAATGTCACACACTATAAATTCTGTGAACTGCTGTTTCACCAATTGACCCTCGCCATCCGAATGCTTAACGAGCAAGCAAAACTACATCCCTGAGTATGCTGACATTCACACAACCAAATCTTCATATGGCATCTCGATCTGTACACTAATAATAATAAATTGATCCTTCGATTCATTACCAGAAAATAAACTTGAAAGGGGGTTGGGGAACCTCAACAGTTGTTTCATAAAAAGAACTAGAGAGGAGAACGAAGTTTCCTTTGGCATTAGGGAGAAATTTCCTGTCCTATTCCATGATCTCAGTAGTAAATGCTGTAGGCACATCCCACTCTGAAACCCAGCAACCCTGACTTGAAACATCTTGGATTTGCTCCTTATTTTGAGAAAATGTCTATTTCTGTATGATTAATTAAAGCCTCTTACCTCTCCTTCTCATCCCTGGATGGAACCTATTTTACAGATATCTTACTGATCCCAGTCAACACAGGAAATATTTGAATAAAAAGGGAAAGACAAAAACTTTTCTATTTACTAGATACTTCCAACTCTCTCTCACTCATAAACTTTTATCTTAACTTGTGAAAAGCTATTGAAGCAAATTTTTAAAGCATAGCACCTCAGAAGCTGAAGAGACAGCATAAATTGTTCATTCAGCTCAAGTGATTAGGCCCCGAAACAATTTTCAGAAACAGTCAACAAAACCAATCATGTTTTTGTTCCTCCTATCTTTTAAGGGATGTGCAGGGCATGTGGTGGAGCTGTAAGGAGAAATGGGGATCTGGTGCCACAGTGAGAAGTTCCACCTCCTTTGCTGCCACACTCTCATTTTAACAGACCAATTAGACATACATTGACTTTCACTGTACTACGCCAGATAAATATTTCTTTTTCCTGCTTGCTGAGAACTGCTGAACTTAATTTTTTGAAGAAAACAATACAGGAAACATCACCAAGATTCATTGTCCCCATAGAGCTGTTAGGTCAGCTGACTCTCATTCACTGTGAGGATGGCCACATTTCAACTACACTGTTTGGCCAGGCTTGACTCTATGACCCATTCCCATATGTGTTAATGTACAGCTATGCATTTCTCCACTATGGAAAGTACTTAGAATCATAGAATCATAGAACCATTAAGGTTGAAAAAGACCTCCGATATAATCAAGTCCAACCTTTGGTCAAAAAGCCACCTTGTTGACTAGACCATGGCACTAAGTGCCACATCCAGTTTTTTCTTGAACATCTGTAGGGATGGTCATTCTACCACCTCGATAGGCAGTCCATTCTAATGTTTAACAACTGTGAAGAAATTCTTCCTGATGTCCAACCTGAACCTTCTCTGGCACAGCCTGAGGCATTTCCTCCTGTCCTGTTGCTGGTTTCCTGAGAGAAGAGTCCAACCCTCACCTCCTTCCAGGTAGTTGTAGAGTGTAATAGGGTCACCCTTGAGACTCCTTTTCTCCAGACTAAACAACCACAGCTCCCTCAGCCACCTCTCATAAAATGTGCTCCAGACCCTTCAAACAGCTTTGTTATCCTTCTCTGGACATGCCCTTTCTTGTAATCAGGGGCCCAGAAATGGACACAATTTGAGATGTGGCCTCAGCAATGCTGAGTACAGGAGGACAATCACTTTCCTAGTCCTGCTGGCCACATTATTCCCAGGATAGCTCAGGATGCCATCGGCTTTCTTGGTCACCTGAAGACACACTGGCTCATGTTCAGATACTGTCAAACCAGCACCCACTGCCCATTTTCCTCTGGGCAGTTTTCCAGCCACTCTTCCCCCAGCCTGTAGTGATGCATGTGGTTGTTGTGACCCAAGGACAGGACTTGGATCTTGATGTCAGCCCATCAATCCAGCCTGTCCAGAACCCTATGCAAATCCTTCCTACTCTCCAGCAGATCAAAACTCCCTCCTAATCTGGTGTCATCCACAAATTTACTGAGGGTGCACTTGTCCTAGGTTACAATATAAAGATGTATTCTATTCTCATCCTCAAGAGCTGCTGAAACCAGGAGGGGCATAGTTTTTTTTTCTTATGTCCTGTTAATGAGCCCTTCAATGTCTTGCCACATGACTCAGAGATCACTCCCTCCGGCAGCCATTTCTGTTTAATGGGCAATCAAGGACCCACAGCATGACTCAGAATGATATCAGTGCATTGTGAGATGTTCTGCCCAGGGGGGAGGAGCTAAACATCCCCAGCTGGATATAATCTGGGTTTTGGGACACCACAAGCAGCCCTTACCCACTGGTTTCCAGAGGACAGAGCTACCAGATCTTTTCTACAGGATCACTGCTTCAACAAGAACATTTCATCTGGACTGCTACCACCACCCTAACTAGCAGGGTGTCAGGTTGTATTCTGACTCTATCAGTGATTTTTCTTTTGTACTATTGCATGTATTTTTTTTTTTCCCTTTTCCTAATAAATTGTATGTCTGACTTGGAGTCTCTTGCTGGTTCTGCTTTCAAACCAGAACAGCACCCAAGTCCCCTCATCCAGATCATCATACTGAACAGGACAGGTCCCAGTATTGAGATCTGGGGAACACCACTAATGACTGGCCACCAACCAGATGTACCACCATTGACCACCAAAAAAATGGATACTTATGAACAGAATGGGAAAAATCCATGATCCACATAAACCAAAGCATGACAAAAAGGCAGTATCTTATCATCCCTTAGTAATGTACTATCAGTTTGCCAATCAAGACAAAAACCTTTGTTCATAAAACTTTGAAGACATGCCTTTTAAAAGCATTGCACTGGCTAGCAAATAAACCAATATAGTACCAAGCAGAAGACAACTTCTATGTGCTAAACCATGTCCTCCAAGTTCCACATATAAAAACATAGTAAAATGAAAACTAAGGGAAAAATCAATTTGACTCCACAGTGATATATTTAAAAAGCAATCATATGAACTAGTACACAAAGTATCTCTGACACACATTAGGCTAAATTCAGAAGTAATTAAGACTTTAGTATTCCCATAAAAAGGTTTTTCTCTATAAAACTGCAGAAAATTTATTTGATTAAATGCCTGTTCAGACATAATCTAATTATCTAGAAAACTTAAGACTCAAGAGCAAGAATGTGCAGAATTATACACTGTTCCTGTATTCTTCATA
This sequence comes from Melozone crissalis, assembly GCF_028551555.1. Taxonomy (NCBI): domain Eukaryota; kingdom Metazoa; phylum Chordata; class Aves; order Passeriformes; family Passerellidae; genus Melozone; species Melozone crissalis. The sequence goes on along the minus strand of NW_026535794.1, from coordinate 55,622,958 downwards.
CCCTGACATGTATATCCAAAATATATATGCTGTTGAAATCTGTCAAATGTATTGCATTTGATTACACCTTTATTTGAAGGAATTGTGGATGAATGTGTATTTTTTAAATCTTCTTTATTCCCTCATAGGATTATTATCATAAGCTTAATAACAAGAGTGCATTCTTGTGTGTATGAGTCCATGCTCTCCAAAAACTCAGGGAAGAAACAGACAAGGAAATCATTGGGAGAAGAAAGGGCTCTGGGGTAAGCTTTCCTTCATCTCACTTCACATGTAGACATATGTATACATGTATACATATATCACACATGTATTTCACACTATTAAATTGTGGCTGCATGCACTATTAACACAGATATTGTTTTTTAATTATTACAGAGATATACTCTAGTGGTTTGATCCTGGCTGGATGCCAGGTGCTCACCAAAGACACTACATCACTACCCTCCTCAACAGGGCAAGGGAGAGAAAATACAACATACGGTTGATGTCTTGAATAAGGACTGGGAAAGATCACTCATTGATAACCATCACCAGCAAAACAGACTCAACTGTGGGGAAATTATCGAGTGGGGAAGTCAGTTGAATTTACTACAAATCAAAATCAGAGAAGGATAATGAGAAGTAAAACAAACCTTAAAAAAACCTTCTCTCTACCCTTCCCTCCTTGCTGGGCTCAAGCTCCTGCTCTCCGAGCAGCACAGGGAGATGGGGAATGGGAGTTATGGTCAGCTCATCACATGCTGTTTCTGCTGTTGTGTCCTGTTTCATGCCTTAAGTTTTAGCTTTCATATTTTCCAGATTCTGGACTGCATTAGTATATAACTCTGAACTTCATATAAAATGTTAGCAAGTTCTCTTCACAGTTTAGTTTGACAAAACAATCCTTTTCTAGCCTGAGAACCAAGGACACCATTGCAGCTTCAGGCCCAAACACTATAAACAGTGAATTGAGGAGAGCAATCTGGGAGGATGGGACTTCATAATATGAAGCTGTAATTGGACAATTAACCCCAATATATAAATGGATCAAAACTTATACAAGTGTGAAAACGTGTGACCTGTCGTCCATCCTGGGTGTAGCCATGGCCAGGCTCTTGTACTGCCCGAGGTGTATCCTTCGAAGGCCTTCTTAACAAAATACCTACTTTAATCCTTCAACACTGTCTAGCCTCTGTTCTAGGTAGCCTCTCAAGGCATCATGCTCAGGGAAAGAAGTCCTTCCCCTGCTACAGGATGGGGTTCCTCCTACAGGAGAATGTTCTCTATGAAGTTCTCCAACATGAGTCCTTCTCATGGGCTACAGTTCCTCACCAACTGCTCCTGCATGGGTCCCTTCTCCTGTGCGCAGTCCTTCAAACCGTCTGCTACAATTGTAGATCCTCCACAGGGTCACAAGTCCTGCTCCAGTGTGGGCTCCTTTTTCCATGGGTCTGCAGATCCCTGGCAGGAGACTGACCAAGCATGGGTTTCCTATGGGGTCACAGCCATTTGGGCATCTACTTGCTCCAGTGTGGGGCACGCTTCACCATGGGCTGCACAGAAATCTCAGCTCTGGCATCTAGAGCACTTCTTGTCCCTCCTTCTCCACGCACTTTGGTGTCTGCAGAGTTGCTTCTCTCACATGTTCTCACTCTTCTCTGGCCACAATTACTTCTGCATGGTAATTTTTTTCCTGCTTAAATATCCTATTGCAGATATGTTATCACCATCTCAGACTGCCTTGGCCTTGACCAGCAGCGGGTCTGTCATGGAGTCGACTGACATCCAGCAGCTTCTTTGAGAAGTCACTCCTATAGCCCTCCCTCTTACTATGCAAATCCAATAGTTATACACATTTTTATTCGACAACAAAAACATATTTTTATAACATACCGTTCCAAAAATTAAAAACAGGAAACAAAAGGCAGAAATCAAACAAATTAGCCAATTTTTTTTTCTAGTGGTGCTTGTGAAAGCATGCATAATATATGCCCAGATATACTGTAAGACGAACTTCTGTGTATAAGGCTTCAGTTATAATGGATATTGGTGTATTCAACTGCAACACAGCTATTGACTCATAGTGTTACAATGAAATGCCTAAATTCACAATGAGTTCAGGAAATAAATTCAAGTATCATCAATTACATAAAGTTTGAAAATGTAAACTAAAACTCTTACAAATAATTTAACACATCCCCTCAAACTCAAATACACTAAACCCAAATACATAATGAGGAATACAATCAATAAAATCAAGCCTTACCCTATGCTTCTGTCCTTTCCATCCTTCACTGGTAGTAATTTTCAAGTGCAAAGAATAACATTAAGGTAATAACAATGATCATGAGTTTGGCACTGGACATTTTCTTGGAATTTGTAAATCTTAGCTCAACATAAAATTCCCCAGCAACCAAAGCCAAATCTGAAATCTCAGGAAATGCCTCCTTGAAACACACATATGTTCAGGGATTTTGGTCTTTCAGAAACTCAGACACAGTGCGCATCAGGATATCTTCCCTAAAAACCCTTCTATCATGAGTACCTTGAAAACTAGGGACAATGCTGAAATGGAAAAGTATAACCCATTACCTACCACACTTGGATATTGAAACAGACTTATTTAAAATATATTTTTCTTTCTTTAAAATAAAATTTTAGCAGATCATTTGTAAGGCTTTATGATGTACTACACTACTTTATAGAGCAGTTTTTTAATGCACTTCTCCTTTTCCCTTGCTAAGTGGAATTCACCGTGTCCGCAGATTGTTATGGCCAGAAGTCGTGTGCAGGACTTCTGGCCTCCTCCCAAAGGTAGGCTGCAAAAGCGCTGCCATCTAGGAATGTGCCTGGCTCAGCATCCCCTGCAGCTTGCCTGGGTGGGGGGTCCACAGTGAAGAGGTGGTCTCCTGCTCACCCCCAGAGCTTGCAACAAAGCCAGCTGAAATACTTCTCACTCTTCCTTCCTGCTGTGCTCAATGTCTCTGGTTTTGATGAAATGCCACAGGAAGCTCCCTCTCAAAAAACCCAAAAACCACAAACCAAAACTGGATTTGGGGCCTCCTTCAGATGGGGTTTAACATGCCAGCTCCTGCTGACAGGAAGACAGATATAAAACCCACTGACAGGAAAGCTTGTGATTTTGTAAGCGGCACTTAGATTTTTAGCTAAATACTTTTCACAACCTTACTCATGTTTTTGACTGTGTAGCTGGTTTTTTTAGTCTTTCTACAGCAACAGTCATTGACTCAGAGAGGCTATACCTGAAGTATACCACATGATCAGGCCTTGTGTTTAATAAGGTTAAAGAGAGTTTGGGTTTTATCCTATCAGCTTCACAGGAGAAAACTAAACAACTAGGTGAAAGAAAACAACTGACACTACTTCCAGCCACTACAGAAGACCATGACTACAACATTCTAAAGGACTAAGCAATGCAAATAAGTATAAATATAAATACACATACATATTATCTGTGTAATATACATGTTCTTATATACTGCAAAGATAGATATATATATTTGTTTACAATTCTATTGGATTTTACACCAGCAGTGTCATTTATCTTCTGACAGCATCACAGATGCCTATTAGAAAAGTGACCAACAGAAACTCCTGCCTAAACAGAATTGACAAATCATACCAGACACTCAAAGCTTCAAATAACAACAAAAATAACCCCCTATTTCTTGCTGTAATGAAAGCCATTGAAAGCTGTGCAAATTAATTCTTATTTAGGTCTTTTGTGCAGGATGTCAAAGTCCAGACAATTTTAAGCCTCATCCTTAGAACACAGGAGATGAACCCTGCCCCACAGATTTTTCACCTCCAACTTTGGCAAGTCTTGTCCATTGAATTTAAGAGCAAAACATGATAATGAAGTGAGACCCTGGGACAGGAAAGTCACTGGTGATCTTTGGGATCCATAGGGACAGCATAACCTTTAAATAGGCATATCCAAGATAAGTATATTGAGTTCACTATATACTGGGCTCTATCTTCTGTGAAGGGGTTTTTACCTTTCTCCTAGTAATGCAGTTTATCAAAATAATAGTCTAGATAGGGGTGGCTAGATCTGAACAACAGAGGCAGCTAAATCTCTTTGCCAAAGCCTTCTCCCATGACTTGGTACTGGCTGGCTCCCAGCTCTGTGCAGCTCCTGAAAATGTGCATGGAGAAGCAGCTTGGCTGGTGAGCTATGGGCCACTCAGAGACTGAAACAGGGTGAACAGCTCCTGCCTGTGGCTCACGAAGCCCTTCTCCACCTCATTGAAGAAGTCTCCTAAGTTAACTGCTTTGACTCTCATTTTCCCTACCTCACCTGAATGGAAACCAGCACCTTTGCTGATGTCCAGACATGGAGAAATGCCACATTGCATGGTACACCTTTTCAGTATGATGATCTACACCAGCGGATGGGTCAGGATTCACTGTAAATGGTCATTACTATAGCATTGACTGCCTTCTAAACCCTCACAAAAAGTACATCTCACATGACTGTATTCATCCACACAGCTGTTCTTCGTTTAGAAAATCATTCCCCTGACAGACCTGTGAGAAGGGCAGAACTAGGCAATCACATAAAACCTCCCTTAATAATCTAAACCACACAAAGCATCCCAGGATCTTCCTCAAAACTACTATATACATATATATATGTATATGATCATGGATTCATCAAAGTTGGAAAAGATGTCCAAGATAAACAGTCAAATTAAAAATCATTATGAGCTACTTCCAGGACAAACACTTTTCACACTGTGTAACTCAAACCACAGCCCCACATTATCAGCATAAAACTTTTCAATGTATGTAAAAATCAAACTCACACAGGTTCTTCCATCTCTGAGCAGAACAAGATTTAATGTCCTGTAAAATCACAGCTTCTAAACACCTTCCAATCAGAATTATTCCAAAAGACCTGAGGATTTTTCATTCTATTAATTCAGTTAATTTTTGGGGGAAAAAATAAAGCAATAAAAATTATTTATATATCTATATTTATATCTCTAGATATGGAAACCCCATATATGCCCCAAATATCAATATCTTTCAGATCTACATGATAAATCATAGTATAGGAGAAAAATTTAAAAGGCTCAAATTGCTACTAACTACATGAATAAACCAAATCTGCAATGCTCATTCTCTGATGATAGGAATAATACAAGAATCCCAAGTGGAAAGTTTTGATCAACAGTATAGCCTTCAATTCCTGCCTGCTGTGAGTGGGGGTATATTACATAACAGTTACAGCCCCTGACCTGAAAAAGCACTGCTCTTTACTTATCCCTAGGGAACTAGAAAAGTTGTTTCACTGAGCATTCACAGAAAAAGAAAATTAAAATAAACAATCAAGTCTAATAACTTGAGCTGCACACATTTTTTTCTTCATAGTTAAGAAAGTGGACAATTCTACACCAGGGATACAAAACATTTTGGTCCACTCTGGAGCAATAGTTGACCATTAGATTTGCAAAAACAGAGAGGCAACATATGGCATGGCTACTGTCACACTACTCATACTCCCAAGACCTGGCAATAAAAGCTTTTGCTTTCCTGGCAAATGGTTCAAATCTCTTCATGTAAGTGATATATGACTTGGGCAATGCTTCAGATGCGCTTGTTCAAGGAGTCAGAGCTTCCATACTACTTGGCAACACTCTGATCCTCTGTCGGAGTGGTTTACAGGAGCTAGTCAAACACACCACATGCAAAACCAGCAGGATTAAATCAGAACACTTACTTATTAAAATAAAGATTTCTGCTAGCCAGCTTTAAAAGGTTTCTGCTAAGTTAGATGTGAATTGAGACAGTTCATGTTAATTCATTTGCCAGAGGATTCTGATGCAAAACTGATTTTTGCTTTTGCTTATTCTTCACATGTACTTGTAGCTCTGTAGCCTATTATTGTGTAACTAAATAGATTCATAGCTAGTATTTTAACTGCTCTGTTAGATGGAAAGACAAAACACATTCCTAGGTCCCAATCCTATTTTTGCTTCTCCTGAGAACTAAGGCTGAGCGCCACTTTCCCATAAACAACTAATGAGGAAGGGAAGCTTTAAAAGAGCATTGAACCAAAAGGGGGAATTACCTCACCACTTGTGTCTCTAACTGGGAATTCTTGTCAATTATGCTAATTTGCTAAACTTATAAAACTGTACTCACTTTATGTTCATTGGTGTATCTTCAGCACACTTGGGTATCTTGTGCACTTGAGGGGATCCTTTAAAAAGTTAGGTGCATTTTATCACCTAACCATGATTTTAGGGCTCAGAAAAAGGCATCAAGCCAAAGGGGCAGCAACTGCTAGAAAAGAGAGATAATGAATACCCAGGACCTAAATTTTCTTCCAGCACCCCAAAAGGGAGCATGCATCGTTGTTTTTGGTGTCCTGTCTTCTCCATGCCAGACTTAAGACTCTGGGACTAAGTTGGATCAGTGTGGGAATCTGGCGCAAAAGAACTCCAATTTGGAAAAAGTTAAACTCTGCCTTCATCTGCAGCCCTCCTGGGCAATCCTAGTCAAGAGATGCCAGCAAGAGCTCTGGGAGTGAGGAAGAAGAGTGAGGTCTTATCCAAACTGCATGACCTCCCTAGTAACATAGAGAGTGTCGCACCATTTATCAGAAGTAAACCCCCAGAGCCCATAAGCAGCATGACTATGGTTATCAGCAATATTCATACTCCACAACAGCATTTCAGGTACATGCTTACAAAGGAATCGTGGGCAGCTACTGCATCCAAAGAAAACATAACCTCACTGTTAACCCTGCCCTGGTCTGGCCCTGCTACCTTCACTCACCTATTGCTTGGCAAAAGCTGTTGTGAGAAGCAGCAGGTGTGTTACACACAGATGGTTTTGGACACTGGAAGGATGTCTGAAATGTAGGAACAATCTACATCAGGGAATGATGTTCAGCAATGGAATGTCCTGACCTACTCTCTCCAAAACCAATGCTGGGTCAGTTGAGAAATTCCTATCAGCCCTTGCAGAAAAGGGAGACATTAATGCTATACACTCTTTTACTGTTACTATAGTAAATATGCTTGGTTTATACTATTGCTAAAAAATCTCATGCCATAGCTGACCTCATTTAATAGAGACATGGCTCTGACGTACACATTTACTGTCACTGCCAGCAAGCTTACTATGCTATTTCTGCAACTGTACTGGAAATATCCCTCTGCACTGAGCAGCAGCTAATAATGGTTAGCAAAGTGCCTATTGCTGACATACATATTCAGCAAAACAACACAAGCCAGGAGGTAATTCCAGCAGAAGTAAAATGGTGCAGAAATTAGTAGCAACAGCTTTGTATTCTTTTTCCAGACTCAGCACACTGCAACATTGCATTCTTTGATAGGAAAGTTGTATCAGCTCTGTTAGGTGGACTTTTTGGACTCTGAAATAGAATGCTAAAGGTGAATTAAATTTAAGGAAGAATAAATTTTCAGATGAAAAAAAGTATTTTAAAATCTACTCTACACAGAAGAAGGGACTAAGACTTCTTTGCCAACACAGTAAAGAAAAAGTCTAAGCACGCAGGTGAAGTGTCTTTCTTGCTTTCTATTTTCTTTAAAGGACACATATTTCAAAAGTAACACTTTTCTCAGTGGACACATTTTGAAATTTACTGCAGTGCTGTACTCTATGCACCTGTAAAAAAACCCTATCTCATAGAGTGAGGTCTTGAAATGTTGCACAGGAATTGTACCCATAGGAGCACAGAGGAATGAGAAGTCAGCCCATGCCACATACTGTGCCTCTTCTGAGAAGAACTATCTATCAGGAGTAATGTAAAAAAAAGGCTGGGTTTCATCCATGAAATGGAGAGGACTGGCTGCAGCATAATAGGAAAAAAATCAGATAGTGGACTAGGTGGAGTCTCCTAAATATCAATCTCAAATGCTTTTTCAACTTGCAGAGATACAGCAAAGCCTGGAATATCAGGTTGGAAGGGACCTCAAAGACCATCTGGTCCAACCTTTCTAGGGAAAAGCACAGTCTAAACAAGATGGCCCAGCACCCTGTCCAGCTGAATCTTAAAAGCGTCCAGCACTGGGGAATCCACCACTTCCCTGGTGAAATTATTCCAGTGGACAACTGATGTTTAGGTGGTGTCTCTATTTACAAAGTCTCATGAAATCTCAATCTTCAGGAAGGGAAGAGGGGCTAGCATACTCAGACTCTTCAGGGAACAGCACCATCATCATCCCTGAACTAGGCCACCCCTTTATTTTTCAAACACCAGATGTGGCATTTTGTCTCAGGAACTTTGTTGAAAAACAGCAGCATTCAACTTTTGCACTGTCAGGTCTCATTGTAACCAATCCACAGAAAGAAACAAGACTGCACTGGATTCACTGCAAGTGTCCCCAGTGGAGTCAGAAAAAACACACAGGGAACTTACAACATCTTGAACAGACTCCAATGACAGGTTAAAAAAGCCTACTACATGATCATCATTCTCAGAGTCACCTTGCAGAGAAACAATCAAGCAACCACATGAAAGATCTCATTCAATTTCACTTCAGCACTATTTATTAAAAGGCAGATGATACTCAATGCTTCCTACCACACAAAGCTCTTGATTCCAAAATTGCTCCACTAAGGAAAAACTCTAGGTGCTGTCTTTTTTTATTCTGGCTTAATGTTCTGGATTTTTGTTTGGACAATATTCAACAAGGAACAAAATCTGCATAGATGTCAAAGGATGGGAGTAGGTTGTGAGACATGGAAACTGATATTTTACTCAAAAAAACCCCACAAAGAACTTAGGGAAAATATAACACTATAATCGAGGCTATGAGGTCATTATCCAGTTTCTCACCTGAAAAAATTATGAGGCCAATGATATATTATTTTGACCAAAAGCAAAAGCTGAGTGAGACAAAGGAAAATAGCCTAACATAATCCTTTAACTTGGTTTTCCAAAATTGTTACTGAAATAATGAAATAAATATTTTTAAAAAAACTCAAACCCTATGAAATTAATCATAAGAACACTGGACATCGGAACAGCAGGAATAATAGCAGACTATACTTTGATGCTGTTTGCAAGACCTGAGGAAGACGTATGCAGTACTTTTTTTAAATAATACTAGCTTCTCTTAGAAGAAAATACACGGAGTAGCGAGATAATACTAGAATGTTAGCAGCTTCCAGAAACTGCTCCTTCTGTGCAGCACTCAGCACAGATGTTTTCAAGTCTTCTATAAACCTAAGCTGAAGGTAAAATATCACTGGAAACAACACAGCTTCTTTCCTCACAGTGTTGGCCAAGGAAAATGATGAAGGTAATTGGTGTTCCAGTTACTTGGTATGCGCAAAATATGCAAAAAAGAAAAAGGATGACAACAATCTTTTAAAAGAACAGGCATCAAGCTCTGTTTCTTTTCTAGTGGAAAGGAATGGAAACCCTCTCACTGACGTCAATGAGAACTGGGCCAGACCCTGAAAGTCTTCCCATAAAGCTTTCACCATGGAGAAGTTGTACAGTGGCATAGGCATTTCTAATTTATCCCCTGCCTTTTCCCTCCTAATAAATTGCACACTTGCAGCACATAATGGCTGAAAATAAAGTTTATAATAAATGACAACTCACTGATGCTTGCAACTGTTCAGTCAAAACTGAACACTACGAGAATTAACATGCATTAAAAATTATGGGTTTTTATTATGTAGTGAGGTAATTTAAGAGGTTTATAATAATTTAAACTTATCATAAAACATGACAAACAACGGCAAAATTTCGTTGGTTCAGTGGACCAAGTTAATCTTGAACTTGCAAAAGTTATATTACTGTTATTAATATTGCTCTTATGGCTTGCAAAGCAAACCTCTAGAGGAGAGACAAACAACGGTGAAAAGCAGGAACAAACAGAGAATGTCACAATCATACAGCTCCCATTTTGCACAATTATTGTCACATCACTCACACCCAAAAAGCTTTCATAGCCATCAGTTTGCAAAAAGCTTGATTCATTATGATACCTTTATTTCTAAACGAACCCCTGCTAATGAACCCATCTAAGTATTTCTATCTAAATGAAAAGAGACTAAAACTCAAAATATTCACCTGACTCCATGTGGATGAAATTAAAAGCACTCTTGACCTCTTGGATCTAGTGATGTGCCCTGGCCACAACCCAAAGTTACACCAGGATACGAGCAAAGAACAAGCCTCGTATCTTGATTTCAACAAGGAGAAAATCTAGAAGCCCAGATGAAGAGATAACCAGGACTGCTGGGTGTAGTGTGGCACTCAAACAAAAGTTACACTTTGTATTTCAGTACCATTTGGTACCTTATCAGTTTCCAACCAGTCTCCTTCTACCTCTTAATATCTCAAACAGTTTTCCTTTTTCATTAGTGCACCACAAATAAGAGGCATGTGTCTTCTACAGAAATACAGAAGGTGTAGTCTATACACTCCCAATCCATAAAGAAAAACAATCTCATTAAAGAGCCTGAAAGGAATTAAAGTGTAGCATAACCAAAACCAACTTCCAAATGTCTCAGCAGTGTGGACTAGGCCATCCTCTAGTCCATCCTTAATTTGTAATTAAATTGGCTTAAAGTTAAGAGACTTGCTTGCAGTGAGATTAGCCTTTCTTACCTTTTGCCACATTTTGATGAAGAAGAGCTCTCCAGAAAAATTGAAGAAAACATTGGTGTCATAGGCATCATCGCCAGTGTTGGAGATGAAAATGTTAAGTGAGATGTTCCTCACTGCTCCCAGGGCCAGGTAGGAAGTTCTGTCATCAACACTGTAGGCAGAAATAGTTACATTGGTATAACTCTGGTAAACTTTCACCCTCTAATGTTGCTTTCTTCTGCTACAGAAGTGTCACAACTCCACTGTTTAAAAGCTCAGCAGTCAGAAGCTCAGGAATGTGCTGCACTGCATAGTGCAGAGGGCCAGGAATGAACAGCTCCTGACTCAGGGTTCTGACACTGTATTTTGGGACTGTAGAAAAACTCTATGATTCTCACATAAAACTATTTCACATGCCCTACTTTGTGTGATAATAAATTAGTTGACAACTGTAAAGTAATTGTGCAGGGAAAATGCAACAACTGCAAGATATTATGCCCACATTCAAATACACAAGCTATTACAGTTTGTCTCTCAATAATTCAGACTTATTCCAGCCTTCTTAGAGTTATGCTATGGATAGAAAAAAATTGAAACCAGGCCCAAATAAAACCCAGAAACTGATGTAAATGAAAAAAAAAAAAAGTGTGGAAATTGCAACAAATTACCAGTGAATGTGATTAATCTTTCTTTAGATGTTTATGCTGGACCTAACATGGTAGAGTCATTTTTTGTAAGTGGAATATCAAGGGTAACAGCTATATATCATGAATTAACACACTGTTGCAATATGGCATCACAGATTATGTACAAACACAGACATGCACACATAGAGGTAAATGTAGATATTCATGCACACACATTTATTATTTGGTATTTAATCCTTCTAGGCTGTTCAGAAAGGCTAAAAATAAATAAAGGCTAAAAATAAATCACAAGAATATACAGTATCAATGCACAGATCTGCAGGTTTTAGAAGTAACAATAAAAGATAATATGAAATATACCAGGTGTTCATTTAAAAATTAGCAAAACCAGACAAATGTTAAATTTGGTGTTTGTCATAACTGGACTCTAGAACCATTCGTACATCCTGAAGAAATAGAGGAAGTGCCACAGAGAAAGCACAGAGTAGCTAGTCAGAAATGGACAAAGAACGCCAGGGAACAAGGCAGGGAGATGCTCACAATTATTTCCTCTAGAGTACAGCTAGCCCAAAAGTAAGAAGGAGCCACTTTTCATTCACTCAATTTCTATAAAGCTGTTCCAGGGACATACACGTTGGCACACACCACACTTCTGCTTATCAGCAGTTCTCTGAAGATGGCTGGTGTGCAGGCCAAGAGCTTTGTTTAAAGGCAGCCTGACCCTCCATTGCTAACAGTCCTCTGACAGCCTTCTTCATGTTACTGCACCCAGGGTATTTGCATAAAAGTGGAGTTTCTGGAAATGCATTGTTTATAAACTGTTCAGCATCTTCTGCCCATCAAAGCTGTACCAGATGTCCAAAGGCAGAGCTTGCTGGACTCCATTTGCCTGTGCTTATCAAGAAGTTTCAGAATGTGGGTTTCTGATGATACACACCAAATCTAGTGAATGAGAAGTTTGGAAGAATATTATCTAGCTGATTTTAAGCTGATGGCTATGGATTGTGAGTGTAACTTCACCATGTAATGTAAGCAATATTTGTAGCATATTTGTTTCCTTTATTTATTTCATTTAGGATCATCTTCATTTATTAAGTCCAAAACTAAGGCTTACAGTTCAATGACAGCTTATTATGAGGAAGATAGAAGTATCCAGGAAATGTGTCTGCTTTCTCACACTTAAAATCAACTGCAAATACTGACCAATCCTAATGATAAATGGACATTTTGCTTTCAAAATATTTTTTATTCTCATAATCATTTATCAGTGCAAATAAAGATTTGCAAAAGTGTATGTAGTACAGGATTGACTGCAAAACTAATTTGAGTTGTTGCTCTTTATGTACCAAATTAATGGCTCATGTATATGGGAATACTTGAAAGCATTTAACCTTTTGGCACCAATTTCAACACTTATTGTTGACAAACAAACAAATTATGAAAATGCTAAGCAATTATTTTCTAATAATCAAAAGTGCATGCTTGTAAGCAAAAAAAAAAAAAAAAAGAGCATTTAATACTGTGAATTATTTCTCGTGAACTTTATAATCTCACTTTTTGCAGTCACTTCAAAACTTAATCAGCATCTGTTATACTCATTAGTAGAATCTGGAAGTATTGCTCCAGTAAGCAAAGGAACATTCCAAGCTCTTTATCTTATGTAGAGTTGATATTAAATGCAATGTACGCTACAGAATGTTCTCTGAATTGGTAGTAGCAGAACTTTGAGATTTAACATAAAGTGAAGACAATTGAGAATACTCTCCTTCCTAATGAATAATTAAAAATTCTCATAATAAAATCATACTTAAAACTGACCCCACAAAAAATAATTCAAAAATTAATACCAGTGGGTTTTGTCACTCCTTTCTAAAGCCACCACTTTGTTGTTCCAAGTCTATCATATAAAAATTATCTCAACAGAGAAATTTATCTCAACAAAGAAGAAACTCACTTTTAAAAGCACTCTGTAGATGCTCCTATACAAAATTCACACACTAATAAACTCAAAAAAATCTCACTGATTTTAGGCTGGCAGGTGAGTTCAGTTTGTGCTCTGAAAGCCTGTAAGTCCCATAAGATGACGCTGTAAGTCCTATTTTTAAAAGATCAGCTTTCTGAATCATTGAATTTGTACATCTGGAATGCATCAGGTCCACTTGCAGTGAACTCCCATTTACAGAGGAGCTTCCAAGCCCTGCTGGCTGCTGAGAATAACGTCACAAGTGCAGAAGCCTGCTGGGGTGCTGGAACAGCTCTATTGCCAGCTTGGGGCCATCCTCCTCCAGCACCTGCCACACACTAAGCACCCTAGCTGCCAAGTCAAAATATGTCAACTAAAGAATTTGTTGTCACCTTTCAGAAACAAGAAAATACACTAGTTACCCCTTCATCTCAACAAGGCTTGTCAAACAACTTAGGAAACCCAATCAAGCAGTAACTTTTTGTTTATATTTTCATATATGAGAACTACAAAACTGCCAACATTCTCAACATGATCCTTGTAACCTTGCTCACATAAAGGAAGAAAGGCTAAAACAAACAAACAAACAAACAACCTCAAACAAAAACAAACCCCACAAAAAACAGAATGAAAATCAAAACAAAACCAATCAACCAAACAAAAAAAGGAAAAAAGAAAAGTAAAGAAAGAAAATAAGTCAGAAAATATCAAGAAATAAACAGTTAATTGGACAGAATACCACCACCTTGTTATATTAGGTAATACACTCAAAAAATTAACTGAGAAAAAGTTCTGGGCAGACTGTAGATGTATGTATTTATTATATATAAGCAAACATATTTGTATACACATACATACAGATGCCTGAAGATGTCAAGTTATCAATGTCTGCATGAAAAGAAAAAAAAGTTTTAAATTCAGAAGTACTAAGTACTTCCAGCTTTCATTCACATGACCCAAACTTGCAAGTAACAAGCAATTCTAAAAATCAGGCTCCAAATTTCTGCCATAACTTTAAATTCAGTGACAATGGTAGAAAACATCAAATATACATAGATATTTAATTTATGTCTTAAGTGATTAAGAAAAGGAAAGCAAATTCCAGGATAAAACAAATACCTTTTCTGCATGCTTTAATGCTCTAATTGTCAATGTCCACACCATATCATTGCATTATGGTCAGTGAGGGAAGAAAGACTATCTGAGAAAGTCAAACTGAAAAGATCTGCAATCTTCATTTCTCCACCCCTCAAGATGTTGCTTTTATTAACATGGGTCAGTGGAGACACATAATCTGCAATCCAAATGGTGTGCAGGGACATTTCCTCTATTTCATATTTCATTTCTCTATTTCAACAGGGTGATTTTTTTTTTAAATGAGAAGCATTCAGCACTTACTCTCAGTCTGTGCAGATCATACATAGGGCAAAGAATGTGGCAGGGTCACACTTACGCTATTATCTGGGTCACTGACTTTCCCTTTTGTATTGGGAACCTTTCTTTCCTTATAGCAAATTAGCACCTACATAGATATATCACCATTACTGCTCAATAGACAGTGGAAGTTACAACTACAGTCAATTAGACTAAAAATGGGTCAAAATGTTTCAAACAACTGAAGTCCAATCTGTCCTCCAACTCCATGAGATGAAAATAAAGAACTCCACCTTTTGCTTTTAGATCAATAAAAGGTGTAAATCAACATTGTTGCTGTGACACATCCAAACAGATTTCTACCTTCACCAACCAGCACTGCAGTTGGTTTTTGTAGTTACTAGGATAATTAAATATTAATTTTGTCTCCACAGACTCTTTTTACATCAACCCTGAATACCTTTCTTCTGTTTGGTTTTTTTTTTTTAATTGCAGGCTTCAGGGTTAGTTGAACTTCGGGAGGAGTTTTTGCAAATACTTAAACCTCAAGAGCCATTGAAAAGCTGAAATCCTTAGTAGATCTGGGAATTCATTTGATATCTCAGTGCAAAACTGAGAGGTAGCAGCCCAATACACAAATATAAACCAAATAACACATTTTTATCTGTGATTTCTGGATTCTTTCCATTCAGGTTCTCTAATAATTTGACAAATTGATCTGAAACTTCTGTAGCACATTTTTCAAATCAGGTACCTAATATCTGATAATGTGCCTACTGAACCAGAGAGAGTCCTTCTGCTGATTTTAATAGGTCCATGAGCATATTCATCCGAATCTACACACAGCACTTGCAAACAGTCAGTTTTGCAGTTGCATAGATAGTTTTCCTTTGTGAAATCACTGCAGTTTCAGAGACAGACAAGTGACAAGACACACCGGGTTTATGCAGCAAGAGCCAACATTTATTGGAGGGCATCCTCTTTTATATGGGCTTTGAATTTCCCACTCTTACATCTGTGATTGATTAAGGTCTTAACTCTGCCCAGCTCACTGGCCAGTTATATGGGTGCATTCATGGTTCAAAGGGATTGACTGAGGCCCCCTGTTTGAACTTGAATCCGGCCTATCAGTAACACACCCAGGGACTTGTTTACTTCCATTATCTAATGATTCAATTGGTGTCTGTTATGCCAAATTATCTCTGCAGCTATAGACCAGCTATGGCTCTGACATGAAATTACTCACTCTTCAATAATGCAAATAATATGCTTATAAACTTCAATAGAGTTGCAAGCTCAAAGTCTGGAAGTCATGCACACTCTCCTTTGTCTTTTCAGACAGGCTTGGGTTAAGTACTTCAATATTACATCCTAAAACATCACAATAAATCATTTACCTGCTTATCATATACAGAGCCATGCATAAGACAAAAGAGGTCACAGAAATAAAAGAGGTGTTCTCATAAAAAATGTTAATCCTCTAGTAAGTCAGAGAAGGAATATATATGGAAAAAAAGCAAAACCAATCTTCTGAGGAACTGACCAGATAATACTGGAAAATACTTTTTCTTCATAAATAATTATTTCATTAAAATGGAAACATTTTAATGAGGAAGTTTTTGACAGACTGGAATTTTGTCCGTTCTCTGGCTAATTTCAGAGGAACAAATGGAAGGAAAAACAGCCCAATCCACAAACTTGACCTTTCAATTGGAAAAGGACATTTCTCAAAAATCCCATTTTATAAGAGAATTTTTGAAAGTGTTCACTTCAACTCAATTAAACTCATAACTTGGAAAAACTTGAAAATTTCTGCAAAATGCACCTGTCACTCCTTTAGTTTCCTATGACTTTTGCTTCCAATTACACATTTCCCAAAAAACCCCAATTTTAAGCAGTATACACAGAACCCACCTGAGCCAGTTTTTAGGAGAGGAACATAAATTTAAGCCTAATGAATGGTGGCCTTTGAAGATGCCCTAAACCAGCATGAAACCAAGCTGCCACTTCCTAATAGCCAAACATCAGTCAGAAGCACTCGGATGGATAAGCAGTTTTGTTCTAATGCTGGATAAAAGGTAACCTCATGTCAAATAAATGCATGAAAGACAAACTTCATCTTGGAACCTTCTTAGGAATAGCAATATTTATTGTAGTATTTTCTATCCATGGGGGCTCATAGTCCTATGCTTACAATCTGATTTACTTACCATACACACAGCTTGTGCTGGAACACAGCAGCTACACAACATTCACAACATCATCTTTCTTTCTTCTTGTACTGTTTGTTTTTGGTAAAGCTGCTCTATTCATTGCAACACACGGGTTGTCAGTGTATATATACAGCCACACAGGATTTTCTCCTTAGTTGTAGCTCACATGGAAGCAACCACCCATTCTGCTCTGGTCTTTTTAGCTAGCTTGTTTTACGGCTGGAGGAAAGTCCATTTTTTCAAACAAACACCCTCACTGTTCCTCAGATGTCTTAGCACTTTTCACCTGACTCCTATTACATCCTAAGAAGGCTTGACAACTGGCCTTTGCAGAGCCAGTCAGATGGACAAGCATCAGATAAGGAGCTGAAACTGCATTGGTATGTCAGGCAACGCCTCCCTCAGCAATTTCAGGTTCTTCTTAAAAAACCAGAGAGCTTTTCTCCCACATAAAGTACCAAATTAATGGATACAAGATTTTAAAGGCTAGGGAGATATAAACCTCTGGGAAACACCTACTTCAGAGTTCGCCTCAGCACATCTTGAGGAAACAGACACAGCTCAGCATCTAAATAAGCATCTACAAGAGCGTCAATAAAAATGTGCTAGTTGCTGCAGAAACTTGATAGAAAAGACATTTATTGTGCTGAGAGAACAGAATGAGGCATTAAAGTCAAATGATAGGTAATAAATATGTTTTTAAGGCTAAAAAATATCTGACAATAATAATTAACATAATATTTTGTTTTTCTGCAGTGAATTGCTAGAGAGGAAACCTGGACCAAGTTGTGGTCAAAAAAAAACAAAGTTTACTGCAAAATATTCTATTCCTATTTCTCTTATGGTTTCAGGTTGCGTCATTAAAGTTACCCATACACAATAAATACATATATTCTTTACACAAAAACACTTTTAAGTATCTTCCTTTAGAAATCACTAATACCACTATCCACAGGGTATAACTGCATGGATAAGATCAGATTTTGCCATCTCCTATGGCAGCTGCAAGTCTCAACACTGGAGAACTGTTGAAGGGGAAGCAATGAATCATGTTTCTGTGCCATGATGCCAAAATTTCACATATTCTTTAAGAAAAATTGATTTGAGAACAGTCATGACTGGAAAGATGAAATGCTTTTCTTCTCTTCCTTCAGTTTCTCCTAACATTGCCTTCATCAAGTCCCCAGCACACTCCATGGCTATTTTTTCCTTATTCTTAATTGTCATCTGTAGTTTCAGGCTAGCAACACTCATACTCCTATGAGAAAACCCAGGCCAACCACTAGAAAGAACATTTGTAGCAATACTAGCACACACCACTGTAGCTGTTCCTACAGACTAGCTCATAACATCTACCACAGAGAGTTCAATCCTCACAGTTTGCTTTGCCAGGTCCAGTCTACCCCTCTTGTGAAGCTGCTTGTTCTTGCTGGCAGAGGTGGCATCAGTGAGAGGCACAGAGTCACACCAGCAAGTTTCCAGCCACTATGCTGGAGCATGCCCACAACCCTCTCTACTCAGGTGTTTCCATGTTGAAGAAAGGCTGATTTTGTTGAAGCAGCTTTGCTTACGTTACAGAGAGGATTTACCCCAAGAAAAGTCAGAACACTAAAGAAAAGATGGTTGGAATTTCTAAAGGTCAGAAAATCTATTCTGATCCTCCTCAACACACAACTCAACACAGCAACAAATGAGGGGACCTTATCCAAACTAGTCCTAAAACCCAGGATGGCAGAGCACACCATCTCAGCACATCTTACTCCTGAGCAGCATGAACTGCCTATGTAAGAAGGTTTTTCCAAATCTCTGGTCTGAACCGGCCAAGCCACAGTTCATGACCTTTACCCTGCTTACCATCTGTCACAAGCAACAAGATTGCTGGCTCCTTTGTCCAGCAATCCCTTCAGGAAGCTGGGATGGGTTTGCATGCAAACTGATGCTAATAAAGGTGCACATGCCTTAAAGAGATTTATCTGTTAACTGAAAACAAACCTTTTTTCTTTCCAGAATAAATGCATCTTAACTCTTCTTCAATCCAATACAGCATGTAACCCTGGTCTTCAACTCAAGTCACCAAGGACTCCTTTCACTGTAACAGAAACATTCAAAAGAAGAATACATCCCATCTCTAGCTTCCTACATCTTTGCAAAAACTTCCAGATAAAATTAGAAGGCTTTAACTTTTTTTTATCATCCCCTGCTTCCAAACAGTCCTATCCTATGAATTCACAGTGAAGGGTTTCAGTTTGCCCAGCAGCACTATTTATATCCATTTATATTTATATATGTTTTTTATTTGTGCAGAACACAGAGCTGATAATACAGAGATATTTTTGTAACTGCTGAGCCAGACTTTTACAGAGCCAAGGCCTTTTCTGCTTTTCATACTGCAACGCTGGCAAGGAACCAAGGGGTGGCATGGGAGGTTGTGAGGAGACACAGGTAGGGCAGGTAATCCCAACTGACAATGCCATGTAGCATTATGCTCAGTATATAAAGTGAGGGGAAGAAGGGGGAAGGGGAGATACTTGGAGTGCAGCATTTGTCTTCCCAAGTCAATGTTATGTGTGATGGCCCTGCTCCACTGGAGATGGCTGAACACCTGCCTGCCCATGGGAATTGTTGACTTAATTCCTTAGTTTTCTTTGTTTGTGTGCACAGATTTTGCTTCCTGTAAGAAACTGTCTTTATGTCAACCCACACGTTTTCTAGCTTCTACCCTTATGATTTTCTACCCCAGTACCTCTGGAGGAAGAGTGAGGGAGCGGCTGTGCTTGGTTACAGGCTAGGGTTTCATATCTTCAGAGCTGGATGTCATCTTTTAACTGGGTAATTCTAATGATTCAAATGCATCATGGATGCACTCTGTATCAGTAGCTTGTGCAGTTCCTGAGCTCGTAAGAATGCAGACAATTCTCTTGATGATAATGTAATCTGAGCTAACTTCCTGTGCACGTATATGCTGTAACCAGCACACATTTGAAAGCTTATATAGTGATGAACAAAACGATACCTTGCCATATACAGCAAGGTGTAGTTAGAACTCTTAACAGCTTTTGGCTCTAACATGCTACAAATTTAGGAAAAGTGTGTAAAGACAGCCAGTTTATGTAGCAGAGAGCCCTGTGTCCAACTACGTCTAAAAGCAAGATGACGATGGAAGAACAAGACAAGTACAGAGTGGCATTTTGCTGATATATTTCTGCAGCTTTCAGAATTTATATTTGCCCTTTCACTACTATATACAGTCTCAGCATTTACAGTATCCCAAACAGAAAATCCATAGATTAATCACACACTTCATGAAAGCATACCTCCTTGCTTGTTACTTTCATTGCTCTGAATAGTTTAATAGGATTAGCAAATGTTATCATATTGCTCTTCAATTCTTGCACATTATTTCCCATATAATTTGTAAATATGCTGAGTACCACTAGCACTTGCACAGCTTTCTCCACCACCAAAACCAATTCTTTGCACTTTTTCTCTGTTGACTATCTTTTAATTAGGTAGTAGTACTCAGGGCACCATTCCTCTCAGATCTGGGCAACTTACTTTCTTGGTGAGAGTCTTTTGCCAGCCAAAGTAGATGATCTTAACCAAAGCACCCTATCCACAGATCCAGTGACATTTTCAAAAAGCTGCAGCAGACCTGAGAGATAAAACTTACCACTGCCTTCCTATAAACATCCTGTTTATTTCAATTCAGTGTATCTGTGCAGCATTAATTGCATCCTTTCTGAGAATAAGTCCACCAAATTTAGGTGATTATTTAGACAAAGGTATTAACATAACCTTTCCAACAGTGAAGTCAAATGTTTTGTGCAGATAGTAATAAATGAGTCATGTTTTTTGCTCCTTAAAGAAAAATTGCTTTCTGAACACACCGTAATCAAGAATAATGTGGAAAAATTGTGATAGGATTATTTTGCATTAAACACATGGGACTGGAAAAATTCAAGACAGCATTTGTTTAAAATCAGAATCCATAGCATGTTTCTTGGTAATTTTATATGCAATAATAACAAGAATATGTTTTTGTAAGAGACATTTATTGTGCTATTTCTTAATAACTGAAGCTTACACAGCCCTTTAGCTAAAGGGCTAAGGAAAGCCCCTACTGTACAAACATTTGACAACATCCTGTTAATTTCAAAAAGGACTTCAGGTTGTGACTGCATAAAGCCAATTTGAGAGCATTTGTTGAATATTCTGCTATACAAATGTAGAAACTGTATTTGGATATCCTAGGCTCTTATGACGGGTGAGACTTATAAATTGCCAAGATAACATAAATAACAGCTGTGAAAATAAACAGCCTAATGGTCCAATCCCAACTGCAGCTCTTACTGCAATGATTACTACACACTGACTGACAAGTTTAAGGATTTGTCCCTTGCTATTTATTCCTCAAATGTGGCACAAAATCCTTCACTAGGTTCTCTAATCCACACAAACACCTATCTAGCTCTCAACAGATTTGGCTCAACACAAAAATTGAGTCAAATATCCAGACTAACTGCAGCCAAACCTTGGACTTTGTAGCCTGTAACCTAACCTGCTCCTAGCCAATCCCCCAAAACATTCATGTGGATTTCAATCCTGTCTGGAAAAGTCCAGAACTTCTCAGACTTGACTCTGGTTCAGTTTTGTCTCCAAGTGCTGCTACAGCATGCTGTAGATCTGTATTAAACATATCTGTAACTAGTATTTCTTCTATTTTTATTGTTTTGTGTGGGTTGTTTCTTTTTTGTCTTTCCCTCTCCTGACCTGCAAGCAAAGCACTTCACAGATTCTCCATCAAACAGCAAAATCTCTGGCACACAAATGAATAACTCTCATCAGAATTTCTGTCTCTAAAAATACTGGGGGAAAAAAAAAAGGAAACAGAAGTCATGTGATGCTCACTTTTAGTCTGATTTATCCCCACATTGAGTCCAGGAAAGGACTTTTTCCTAGGATCACGAGTATTATAAATGACTCACACCTCAGGCGGGAATGAGTAAAGAAAATTTAATTAGGACCCGTTTAAATTAAAAAGCAAAGGGGGAGAACATTGCTGGTAGCATGGTAGGACTCCTCCCGCTCACCAGAGGCTCAGCTTACAAAGCAGTGTCTCTGCCTTTTATACGCTCAAGGTTGCATCGGTTTCATTAACATTTATGAGCAGGCCTTATATGTCCTCCCATGCCTTTCATTGGTGGAGCTCTTCTTGCATCTTGATTGGTGGTGCCATGCTACCCTGCCAGGCCTTGCAGCAATAGGTGTCCCCCATAAGTGTCCCCCACTCTCCGCCATCTCCCACGAGGGGCAAGCACCTGCCACGTCCCACATGCCCCAGCAGTCCTGTCAGCCAGAGCTGCCCAGCAGCTACCTCACAGGGCAAGCAGGATTGAAGGGAGAACAGAAAAGGGTTCAATACCACACTGGAACAACAAACGTATATACTGAAAGAATCGCCAACTCCAACAGAGCCTCTCCCCCCCACGCTCAACAACTCCTCATTTGCGTGAGCCAACCACCACACCTTACTCACAACACCGGTCACAAGAGACAGAACATAAACTCCAACTCTGCTCTACTTGATGAGCTTTATTATCCCAGAAGAAACTGAAATCAGACACTCATCCCCAAGTTGTAACAAGAAGAATTTGAAAGGAGAAGTATTTAGAAGAGTTTGCAAAACTGCAAGTTGAGAAACAAAAACAGTAGTTTGAAGATAATTTGCCATGTTAGAGGGGTTTTTTGAAACCTTACATGTGACAGAACTTTTCTGCAGGCAGTTTTACTCCTACCATGTCATGAACAGTATTTTAATCTTTTTGAAAAATTACGTGTTCCACATTGGTACTTGATTTGAGCATGCATCTTTACTTTCTTTGTCTCTGTCTGCTTTTCTATTTATTTTCTTTCTTTTTGCCCATTGTGACTGTTAAAGTGAAGGTGTCTTGCACTTTATGTGGCCAGAGCCTACCACCACAGGAATTCAGATTCTGTGAACATCTCAAGACCTTTTGCACTAAAGGTGACATCACTGTCACCATCTTTCTAGTCTAGATCTAAAACATCTCTGTTTGTACTTTGACTTTCCAATGGCATTCCACATAAAATGAATGGCATACTACTGTGCAAGAAAGAAAATAAAAGTTCACCTACTCACCCAGATAGCAATAATTTACCCTGAAGTTTCAAATCAGCAGCACAATCATCAGATTGACAGTTCCTCTCAAAAACAGTCTGTGAAAAATAGAGGAAAGAACTGTTAAAACATGAAAAGAGTAAGATCAAAATTCAAAGAAGGAACATGCTTGGGCGAAATAAATGCAAGACCAAAATCCGGGATACAAGGATATATGGTGTGAATGTTAAAGAAATTCAAGTTGAGGTAAATCTTATCTTTGTCAGAACTGGTTTTATTATCTTCTAACTGAACAAGAAGTTTCATCAAATCCAGACTCTCTCTCAGAGGTTTTCCTCAATCCATTCTCCCTTCTCATCTGACAGAAGTAACTGCTAATACCATGTTTCTGGCATTCTTGTCTTCCCCAGCTATGTAGATAAAAAAAATGAAACAGAATATGAAGTATTTATGAAACTATTTTCAGTCCTAAGGATTGCAAGTAAGGAACTCATACAGCAAACATTTTCCCTAGATTTGATATATGGCAGGAAACATTTCTGCCATCATGCAAGCAGTAGAAAATTACAAAGACTGTTATTACGTATCAGCGATAGTCTCACATAATGGAACCATTGTCAACCTTGTGAACTCTAGTTATACTGAGGAGATGTAACAGATTGATAAACCCAGGAACTATGAAAGGACAACATATGGGCATACTATTTAAACTGCAGTAGTTTACCATGGCTAAACGAGACAGCCACCAGAAAGTGAAAGAAGAGAAAGTGAAAGAGAACAGGAATGCTCCTTGCATTGAAGAAACCAATATGCCATTTAGATCATTGTTACTTTCATTGTTACTTTCCCCTGCTGTTTCGACCACAGACCAATACCTTTCTAAACATAGGGCTAGACTTTTCAGGCTGGAAGACTCATTCTTTCAGAGGTATAATGCTCTTCATCCTAACAAATATTCAAATACCCAACATGAATGTTGCCAACACTGTCCAGCTAGGAAACCTGACAATCCACTTATCTCTTCCTTTAAAATGAATGTTCATTTCTACAGGCTTCATGACTGTTATTACCAAAGTAAATATATTTCAATCATAAACACAAGGACAGGGAAAATCTGTGCAGGATACACATAATGGCCAGATTGGGTTGGAGAGATTGAGAAAGCAAAAAAATGCCAACCATACTCAGTTAGTACATTTTTTAAGAGCTCTGCCCAACTATATCAGGACCGGAAAAAGACTTGAATCTTAAGCCCAGAGGGAATAGACACTTCTAGTCCTTTGCTTTCCAGGAAGGTACTTGACTAAGCAGGCAGTTTGTTCTCCTTTTTCTATGCTGTGTGAGCTCACCAAAAAGGAGTGGATGTTTATGAAGTTAATTGTTGTGATGCCCAAATGAATTTTGCCTTTTTGCTTTCATATTTCCTTAAAATATATTAATAGTTCAATATAAAACTATTGTTGTATAGTTATATATTTCCTAGCTAGCTCCAGTAGTTTACCACACCTTTTCCCTGATAGGCAGAAGGACAAAATACATTCCAGATGCTCCAAGCTGGGGTGTCCAGGGCCCTAGCCTGTTTTGGTTCTTCCTAGGAGCCAAGTTTGAAACCAGCTCTTCAAGACACATTTTCATAAAAAAAGTTTAGTTCCTATCTAAGGGAGGGGGGAATTTAGAAAAGAATTGAACTAAGTGGGAACTACCTTACCACTTCTCTCTCTAATTGGAGATTTTTGTTAGTTATGCTAATTTGCTAAACTTATAAAACTGTTTTTACCCTGTGTGGGGGTGGGAATTTTCCATATCTGTTCCTGGAGGCCTCCAATGAAGATCAGCCTTTATATTACCTCCTATATTAATATTGTCTTGAAAGTGCATTGTTTTATTTCTAAGTTCTTTAAGGCATCAGTTTGATAACAGATATCAAACTGTGCTGTAGGTTGTACAGTGTTTCAAAAGAAAAAAGGTGGAGGTGGCCAGCTGATCCGGGCTATTTACTTTGCTTTTTCATTCTTCTTCCCTACCTTTTGCTTTCTCAGAATCTCAGAAGTGAAATTCTTTGGGGATTTAGAAACGAAACTGAATTTACCCTTTGTCCTTAATAAAGACTGCCACAATCAAAAGACAAGAATAAATCATGAGACAGGAACTGGCATTAGGATTCCCTCTCAAACATGGCACATTTCAGAGGTATAGTTTCAAAAGTCCTCAGAATTGATCCTCAAATCACTGTAGTAGTTTCACATAGTAAAGACTGCTGGTAAGCCTCAGAGGAGAAAGAATAATAAACTGTAAAAAAATTCTAGCCTGTCAGTTTCTCTGTTTGAATTGCAGAAATCTTGGCAAAGTGAACATATCAATCAAAGAAATTATCTGTACTTTTCAAAGTATAAAATACTGTAAGTACATTTAAGCAACTATTTAATAATCCTGGAGTTTTCTTACTAAATATGTAGTTACCATTACTCAGAAAGAATGAGCAAATACTTAATTTTCTGAAATCGCTGAGAATGTATCTCTTCCAGCATATCATGTACTAGAGAGCGAGCTACTTTGAAATGCATTGGGAGTGTTTCCTCGTCATAGATACTCAGGTTTCGACACAACACTGGGATGGGAGAAAGAAATTAAGGATGTTGAGTTCCAAGATCTGCAGCTGTGTAGGAGTGAATCATTTGCTTCTGTGGAGAATCTTAAACCTGTTCAAGTTTGGGGGAGCTCTCTCACCTCAAAGCAGCTGGCTGGTCTGGATTTCCAGTAAAACAGGCCCCTAGGATGCACAGATGCAGGCACAACTGATTCAGCAGCTCAGTTCCAGGTTAATAACATCTGTGAACTGTTTTGCTATTTTCCACTATTTCTCTGGTCTACCTGGACTCTACTCCACCTTCCCTTTTTATATGTCTTCTAGAGTCTCGAGCCTCCAGCTCCTCACAGTCTACTTCCTCCATTTTCTTCTCTGCTAACATGCGCCTTTTTTTCCCCACCCTTCTGATACTTCTACCTTTCAGGTTGACTAATTCCTCGCTGTTTAAATTCCTCCCAAACAATTAAGAAGTAAACACAGTTTAAGGCATCATAGCATTTATGAAAATACTTGTAGATTGTTACTGTGCCCTTACATGGTCTACTTGAGCTGCAATTTCTTTGGGCCAGAAACTGTACCTAACTGCATGTTGTTAGAGCAGGAGTCCATTCCTGGGATATGGTGCAGAGCCTACTACAGCATTACTACTAATTTTAACTCCAAGCAATCTTTAAAGTGATTGCATCTTTACAATACCAGCTTTGAGGATTTATAGAGCTCTTTAAATATTAAAATTGTTGAAGAATGTAATCTATGGGTTGTATGTGTTATTCACAATTGAAAAAAGGAAGTAGGATGAAACTAACTGTGGAAGCAGCTCATAATTTTTGCTGTTACTGTTACTCAAAGTGAAGAGGAGCAATTCTGAACAGTGATTTTATGAATTTAATTGTAGTCCACTAACATTGTACCAAGTGCCTCACAGATTTGAATATATATAGAGATGGCCAGGAAGCTTCCTTACATAAGAAATACATACGTGAAAAAATGAGGAGTACGAGGTGAGGGGTGGAGATCAGGGCAAAAATTGCCATGAGAAACACAGCTGCGTCTCTTATCTCAAGAGTTGTCTAGCATTTTCACGAGAAAAATAGGTGTTTGTGTGCCCAGTAACAGGGACAGGATAACCTCAATGCTTCTGGGACACATCATCACTGTATAAACACAAAACTAGTGTAAAGTTCATTCTCAGTGAGTCTCTCCGACTTCCTGCTATCACCAGATGTTCAGCAAACCAGAGACAAAACCCAGCATTGCCAGGGTTCACAATTCCTCTCTGCACACTCTCCACTGCTGCACAGAACCCAGCCGCTTTGGGAAATTGTTCCAGAGCAGCTTCCACCAAGTCACCAAACCTTCCTGACAAACACAGTTTTCTCAAAGTCTGCATGGCAACTTTTCTAAGTAAAAAAGATTATGCTCCTTGGGTTCATTAATGTGACAGGTATCTCCCTGAGGGGTCAGGAAAGATGGATGGCACCCACATCCTCCAGAGGGTAAGCCAAGAAGCCTACATTAAAGAGCACTCATTATAAAAAATGAATATACACATCTGTACACAATCAAACCTACAGTAAGGAGAGATCTAGAGCTGATCAGGAAGGGAATATGTCTACATAGGTAGATCAGGGCCTCAGAGCAAGTATCTTTTTTCCTTTATCCCTCTGGAAGAGAAGCATAAGGACCAAATTCCACATTTTGTGGTAAAGGCCAGGGGTAAATGTAGGAGAAAGTAGGAGAGGGATAAATCCCTAGTTCCTGCATCCTAAGCCATTCTAAGCATAAAGCTGCTGGGTATTGGGCATGTAGATATTCTCCTTTTCCTTCTTGCTGGTAGTGGACTCTACTTAAAGCTGACAGGAGGTAAAAGAAGTAAGAAGGAACCTGGCTTCAGCCTAATGATCAGAGCTCTGTGCTCTGAGGAAGGTGATCTATGATTTCTTACCAGGCTTACTAAACTGCTTCACTTTCTTTCAATGGCTATCTAAAATTAAACAAATCTATGTTTCTGGAAGTAGAGAAGAGAACAGGAAACATAAAAAATAAAGTATTCTCTGTGCCACTCTAGTCCACAGAAAATACTGGATATCTTTCAATAAATTAAGGGGGGGGAAAAAGCTTTTCAAAATATCCAACCTACCAAAATTCAGGAAAGCACATGGAAATTTCAGGTTGTAGCCAAACTGAATTATCAAGAGTTAGAGAGGTTTCCAGCACTATTCTTATAAGAGTTCTGCCTATGCTTTCACAGAAAGGAAAAGCAACAGCTGAAAATCAGTATTTGAAGAGAAGGGAGAGAAACAGAATTCTCAAAAGTACCCTTGAAAACATGTCATTTTATGGACTGGACAAGAGAACAGTGATTCTGTTTGATGTCTGTCATTTAGCAGTGATTCTGCTAAATGTCGGTAGATCAGACATTTAGCAACTCCCTCACACATCAGTCTACAAAAGGTTGAGACGATGTCCCTTAAAAAATGGCAGAGCTGGCCTGTGGTATTTGAGGATCCATTCCTTTAATTTCATAAACTGTGCCATGGGCTTCTGCAGGAATACCTACGCTATGCAAAATAATCAGGAATAAGAATACAGTACTTCAATCTCTACACTGATTTCCAGTAAACTGTCACCAACCTTGAAGTATGCGCAGAGATGACTTAGCAATTAGATCATGCTAGTAACACAAAACCAATTCAATAAGGAAGCTTGTCATTCTAATAATTCTTTAGTTTTTAGATATTGATGTGATCTGATTATAAACATGTTATCTGGTGAAGCTGAGTTCCTGGCTCTTATTTAGAAACCAGGATATATGATCCAATTTTCAAATGCTGAGCTGTAAGCAACTCTCACTAACTTTTCTAGGAAGTATTTGCTGTTTATAGTTTTACAAACCAATTCCATCAATGTGCCTAAGTATCGATACAGGAGCTTAATTTTAGACCTGAATTTATTTTGATTTTAAACCTTCAAGTTGCCTGAAAAATAAAGCTATTACCTACATGTCTACTGACCATAGAAAAAGAAATACAGACTGAGTTTTTTTGAGGTATCCCATGCTTTAATATACTACTCATGGAAACAGTCCATTTCTATATGCTGCTGAGCCAAAGTGGCTGATTTAAATGCCCACTAGAAGAGCAATTATTATTATGTGAAAAATTATTATTATGTGAAAAACATTCCAGGATTTCATCAGATGTGCTGGCTGAAATAAGAATACATGATTTCCACAATACCCCTAACTGAGTGGTAGAGTGAACACACATAACAAAGGCAGGAATAGTAGGGGAGTGAAAGCAATGTACTGGTACTGCATGGGCAGGGGATAAAGGTTAGCTATCAAGCTCCCTGAGCTCCACACAGACTTCATCAAAGCACTAGGTTTGACGGTGGAAGGGAATAAGACTAGGCTCACAGTATCATATCAAACAAGAGAAGCTGGAGGCCACTGTGCAGCAGGAAAGCAATGATGTAGTTGCCATCATGGAAGTGAAGTGGGATGACTCACAAGACTGGAGTGATGCAATTCATGGCTACAAGCACTTCAGAAGGTGGATCTTCAATAGGTAAAAACCTGGCTGTACAGCTGGACCCAGAGACTTACGATGAATGAAGCTAAATCCAGTTGGTGGCCAGTCAGTGGTGTTCCCTAGTGGTGTTCCCTGGGGCTCAGTTTTAGGGCTGGTCCTTTTAAAAATAGTAGTTGGTGATCTGGATGAGGGCATAGAGTGTACCCTCAGTAAATTTGCAGGACACATCAAATTGGGTGAGAGGGTTGATCTGCTCTCTGCAGATAGACAGGGACAGACTCAATCAATGGGCTGAGGAAAACAGTATGAGGTTCAATAAGGGGAAGTGCTGGATCCTGTATTTGTGTTCCAGCAAGCCCATGCAGCACTACAAGACTGGGGAAGAGTGGCTCAAGAGCTGTTCAGCAGGAAGGGGCCTGGGATGCTCAATATGAGCCAGCAGTGTGCCCAGGTGGCCAAGAAAATCAATGGCATCCTGGCCTGTATGAAGAACAGCGTGGCCAGAAGGACCAGGGCAGAGATCACCCTCCTGTACTGGGCGCTGGGGAGGCCATACCTTGAGTACTGTGTTCAGTTCTGGGCGTGTCACTTTAAAAAGGACATTGAAATGCTGGAGCATCTTCAAGGAAGGGCAACAAGGCTTGTGAAAGGTCTGGAAAAAGTGTCTTATGAGGAATGGCTGAGGGGCTGTTGAGATGAGGGGCTCAGGAGAAACCTCATTGGTTTCTACAACTACGTGAAAGGAGGCTGTAGTGAGGTGGGGGCCAGTCTCTTCTACTGTGCCTGCAGTGGAAATGTCCTTAAGCTGAGACAGATAAAATTCAGAGTAGATATTAGAAAAAGGGTGGTCAGGCATTGGAAAAGGTTGCCCAGGGCTCTGATGGAGTCCCCATCCCTGGAGGTGTTTAAGAACACCTCTGGGTCTGGATCTGGCACTGGTGTTGTTTAGTAAACTGATGTTGTTTAGTGGTTTCGGGGTTGCAGTGATAGTACTGGGTTGATTGCTGGACTTGATCTTAAAGGTCTCTTCCAACCTTGAAAATTTTATGATTCTATGAGAGGCAGGGAGAAAGAGTTGATGGTGTGGCTCTGTACATTAAGCAATCTTTCAACTGTCTATCAAGATTGACAAGATTGAGTATCTGTGGGTAACAAGCAGGGGGAAGGCCAACAACACAGACATCCTGACAGAAGTCTACTATAGACAACCCAGCTGGGATGCAGGGATGGATGAACTATTCTGTAAGCCTCTGGCTGATGTTTCACAATTGCTAGCCCTTGTTCTTGTGGGAGACTAACTTGTGGGATGTCTGCTGGAAACTCAACACAGTGGAGAGGAAGCAGTCTAGAAGGTTTCTCGAGTATGTGGAAGAAAACTTCCTGACACAACTGGTAAGTGAGCTTAGCAAGGGGTGGACCCTGCTAGACCTGCTTTTTACAAACAGAAGGGCTGGTGGGAAAGGTGGTGGGCAGATGACATCTTTGGCACAGTGACCATGACATAATGGAGTATTCAGTTCTTGGTGAAGTAAGAAAGGGGTCAACAAAACCTCCACCTTGGATTTCAGGAGGCTGGACTTTGGCCTGTTCAGGACACTGGTTCAGAGAGCCCCCTAGAAAACAATCCTTAATAAGAAGGGAGTCCAGGAAAGCTGGACATACTTTAAGAAGGAAGTCTTAAAGGTTTAGGAAAACACCTTCCCTATGTGCCCAAAGATGAACTGGGGAAGAAGAACAGCCTGGCTGAATATGGAGCTTTCACTGGAACTTGGGTTTATGACCTTTGGAAGAAGTGGCAGTCAGGAAGGGTATATGAATGTTGTTACACCATGTAGAAAGAAAATCAGACAGGTGAAAGCTCAGCTAGGACTTAATCTGGCCACTGCTGTAAAACATAATAGAAATGTTTTTTATAAATACATGAACAACAAAAGGAGGGCCAATGAAAATCACCATTCTTTATTGGATGTGAGGGGATCGTAGTCACCAAGGATGAGGAAAAAGCTGAGGTACCTAACGCCTTCTTTTCATCATTCTTTAACAGTAAGGCTGATTATCCTCATGGCAACCAGATCCCAAAGGTGGTGGACAGAGACAGGAAGCACAATTGATCCCCTGTAGTCCAAAAGGAAGCAGTCAGGGATGTGCTGAGCCACTTTGATACTCACAAATCTATGGGACCAGATGGGATCCATCCTAGGCTGATGAGGAAGCTGTCAGAAGAGCTGTTCTCCATCATTTACCATCAGTCCTGGCTAACTGGGGAGGCCCCAGGTGACTGGAAGCTGGACAATGTGATGCGCATCCATAACAAGGCCAAAAGGAGGATCCAGGAAATGACAGGCCTGCTATCTTGATCTCGATGCCTGACATAACTATGGAACTGATCATCTTGAGTGTGATCATCATGCCAGTTAGGGTTTTTCTATGTTCTCTGTATTCTTTGCTCATGTATTTGTACCTCTGTAGCCTACTGTACTAGTAGTTAGTTTTCCCAGTAATTTTTCATGGCCTTTCCCTAGGCAGGAAGTCAAAACAAATTCCAGAGCTCCAAGCCCTGAGAGATGCAAAGCCCCCATGCTATCTTGGTTTTTCCTGGAAACCAAGGCCAAGAACAACTCTGAGATACATTTCATAAACTAAGTACAGCTAGTAACAAGGCGGTGCTCCAGAGAAGGGGCTTGACCTGGGAGGAATTGAATCACCACTTGTCCTCCTAATGGGTGCTTTTTATCAATTATGCTAATTTCCTAAAACCTATAAATATGTACTCATCTCTGTGGGTGGGCTTTTCTGGACATCTTTCCATAACTGCCTCCGAAAACCTTCAAATAAAGATCTGCTCTTATATTACCTCTTTAGTGAAATCATCTCAAGTTTCATTTCCAACAAGTTAGGAAAATGGCAACTATCACGTGGCACATACTGGACAACCAGGGGATTAGGCCCAGCCAACATAGGTTTAGGAGGGGCAGGCCCTGCCTAACCAGCCTGATCTCCTTTTATGACCAGGTGACCCACTTGGTGGATGTGGGAAAGGCTGTGGATGTTGTCTACCTGGACTTCAGCAAAGCCTCTGATACCATCTCCCACAACATTCTCCTGGAGAAGCTGGCAGCCTGTGGCTGGGACAGGTGCACTCTTTGCTGTGTTAAGAACTGAGGGGGTGGCTGGGCCCAGAGAGTGGTGGTGAATGGTGCTGTAAGCAATCGATGGCCAGACACTAGTGGGGTTCCCCAAGTCTCCACTACTGGGACTAGTCCTGTTAAATATGGTTATTGATGATCTGGATAAGAGGATCAAATGCACCCTCAGTAAGTTTGTGGACAGCACCAAGTTGGGTGTGAGTGTTGATCTGCTAGGAAGTAGGAGAGTTCTGCATCTAGATCTGGATCAATGGGTTGAGGCCAATGGTTTGAGGTTTAACAAGACCAATTCAGGTTTCTGCATCTTGGTCACAACAACCCCATACAGTGCTATAGGCTGAGGAAGACTGTAAACCAAACTTTTCCAGCTGAGGAGAACTACAGGGGAAGTTTTGCTGAGTGGAAGATTCTGACTAACACACTGCCACTTGTCAAGCCATCTAAGCCAAATATAGCCATTTGTCCATTATTTCAGCTGACCAAACTCATTGAGAGCAGAAGAGACGCCACTGAAGGGATGACAGGGGGAAAAATATAAATTGCTTTCAGCAATCCCACTCCAACCAAAGAGAAAACAATTGCAATTAGGCAGGAAGGGTGGCCCATAATCTCTGCAAGAATAAATGCAAAAGATAATTTGGGAGCTGGCCCTGCCAAGGAGGAAGGAATTTTGTGGCCAAGCTATTTGATATGGAACATGGAAATTAGACTGATCCCTGCAGTCTTCCAAGGACTTCCAATATGCCTAGGTATAAGTCAATTAATCTTCAAATGTACCACCTACCCAAGTACTGACAGCTGTACTAAGTTACTCAGTTGCACCAGTAAACTGAATTGCCCTTGCCTCCAAGACAGGAGCATCCTAACTCCTGACCGATGCCTAGGAATGCAGTAGTTGGCATGAGTTAAAATCACGCCAAGAGCCATTTCAACAGCTTGCCAGAATAAAGATGGCATTCCAATGCCAAGAAATGTCATGGGCACAGCTCAGCTAGCAGACTGTGACATGACCTGACTCAAGAAGGAACACAGGGATCTCTGCTCTGGAGAATACACCACTGACAAACCTGGACCATGTTGTGTGTATGGACACTGCATTTCACCCTGTCCAGATCTGTCATTTTGTTGTTCTCAGTTTGAGATTGAAATGCATGTGCATGTTTTAAAATGCAGAATGGCATTATTTGTGCAGCAAACCAAAGATCACTGTTCATAAATCAACTCCATGAAAATCCTTCTATACTCTCTCATTAATTAGCCAACCAAGCTAACTAATTTATTTAGCCAGCTTTTCAAACACAAGTATTTCAAAAAACAGACTCCTGCTTTAAAAAGGTGAAGTTCATCCAAGAAACATGCAGTCTCATTCACCCAGAAGTGCAACACTGGGCACAAATTTTCACTGCAAGTCAGTGGCATAGTAGGAAGAGAAGGTTGTGGACATTTTCTATCTCTTCTTTTAACTAACAAACAGTTTTGGCACTCACAACGTCCTGGAGACAGTGACACAACTAAATCAACTGAGAATATTTTCCTTAAACAAAGTGGTATCTCCACCCACATAGTAGCTGGTGATTTTATTACAGTATTTAGAACAGGCAGAATTCTAGCCTATCACATTTCAAACTCTAAGATCCATGACTGGATACTACTAAGAACAAATCCCCACTGTATTTGGCGGGATAGCTTTCTCATTCTTGGTTAGCATGTATTTATACAGTGAATATACGAAAATAAATGTGTAGCCTCTTTGTTGCTAATGGAAAGTCACTTCTGGATCAGCAAGATCTAGGGCTTTTGAAAATAACACAAAACTAGCTATATTTAAAGACATTAGTATTTACATCA
The DNA here is from genome assembly GCF_028551555.1 of Melozone crissalis. Lineage (NCBI taxonomy): Eukaryota > Metazoa > Chordata > Aves > Passeriformes > Passerellidae > Melozone > Melozone crissalis. The sequence goes on along the minus strand of NW_026535794.1, from coordinate 55,588,923 downwards.
ATATTAATTTTGAAAACACTAGAATCTTGAACTGGACTTCCAAAATGTAAGGTTCCTTCATAATCATTAGATTATTCGAAAAGGTAAACCCTTTATTACAATAATTCTGGCTCCTACTGTCCCTTTTGGCCTTTTAAAACTACTTTGACTTACAAGATTTCTATGAGAGAGAACACTACATTCCAGTTTTCCCATGAACTTAGTTTTTGAGGACCCCAGCACCATGCCTTGAGGCTACTTTTTAAGGGCTTTGTTACTATGACTGCCATACTAACTCTGAAGCTCTTGTTACATCCTTGGCTGAAAGGACACTTGCCAGCATACCCAGTGTAAAAATCCTTTTCTTACTAATCTAATTGAACAACATCTGGAAAACAAATGAATAGGGATTGTTAAACTGGTTCCCTCCCATCAAAATTGCAAAAGAAAACAAGTAGAGAAATTCCCAAAGTATTTTTGTTCCTGCTGTATAATCTCAGCATTTAGGTACTTTAACATCAGTCTGAGACTCACCTGCAGGGCAAGATGTGATCTTTTGAGTTTAAGCTCACTAATAAAAAATACAAGAAGCTTTGTTCCTATAACATTCAGGTTTACAGCAGTGTTAAACTTCCAAAGTTCTCCATAAATTCCCATCATATGGTTGCAGCAACACAAAATTCACATACACAACAGCCCCACAATCCCTCTTCATAAAAACAAGTAATTCTTGAAAGCATCTTTCATGCATAAATTTATAAAAATAAAGCATACTTGAATAAAAATTCGTGCCTCTAAAGGGCAAGGGCTATAACCAAATACAGTTCAAAGCACTTCATTATATAGTGAAGCAAATAAAATGTTTGAGTTACTATTTTTTAAGTAGCATTCAGGGGCCTTATGAGCAGAATCAGAAAGTAATTCTATAGATGATGATGCTATCGTATCAATAGAAAATTAATTTGTTAAAGTTAAAAACCAGATCTAACCATCTACTCCAGACAGACTTTTCATAGCTAAAAAAAGAGGGGGGGAGGGCAGGGGAAGGGAGGGCAGTGGAGGGGAAATGAAACCATCCTATTTTAGCATGGCATGTTCTACAATAACAGCAGGAGCAGGTTTCTCTTGCCACATGACTGGATGTGTAAAGTCCTCAAGAAAAGAGGATAGTTCCATCTGCCAAATTCTGCCCACTGTTCTCCCCTCAGACAGTTCTCGCGTCCCCTTCTGCACTAACAAAGGCTTAACCTGGAAAGAAGGCCAGGACCAAACCTTTCACAAGAACTTCCTACATTAAGGGAAGAACCAGAAGGAGTAGGACCTTTCTCATCTTTCCTTTCCCGGCCCAAACACCCTGAAACAAGAAAGTGACCTCACTTTGTGCTGCCCAGCTTTGGAGGCACAAGCCTTTACTACGTCACAGAGCAGCACTGAAGTTAGCAATAGTAAAGATTGTACAAAAAGGCTACTGTGTGCAAATGACCCAGAGCTTGGAAACCCACTTTTGGAGCCATCTCTGCTTTAAGTTCAGCCACAGGCCTTCTTGGGAAATAATGTAGTCCAAATCTGACCTGATTCCTTTGTGCTATCTTTTGTCCTTTCTTCCAGCGAAGAATGGGCTTCAGAGCAGTTAGTTCCTTGTCCTCTTTTCCTGTTTCTATCGCATGTTCCCCAAGGCTGTATGATGCTTCAAATACAATTGGAGAGATGACATCCTCGACTCTTTTCTGTACAAGAAGACAAACACATATTTCACCTATGCATATAGCCAAGCAAGTTTCTATCTACAACAATTATACATTCAATTAAACAAGATCATTTAAATAAACATGCAATTAAACCAGATTCAACACTGCAGACAGGTTTCTCTACTTCCTTTGTCTTTCTCCAGATCAAACAGGAATAAGCACATTACAATGAAAAAGTCAGAAGCTTAATTTTTTTTTTTTTAAGTTACTCTTTTGGGATCTACTCGTCAATACAAAAAAGCAGTGGAATATTTTGCCCACCTATAAATCAAGTGGTTTTCAATTAAAATCTTTTATTAAAAAAAATAAAAAGCAATTAAATTATTCCTGCAAAACCAAAGATCAAATAATTTTCATCTCTGGGGTTTCAAAATCCTAGACTTTGACTGAGATCACCTTCAGTGAGCTCCATTCATTAAAAGAACAGAAAACTCCATCTTCCCTTGTTGTTTTGCATATCACTGAAATGAATGGATTAATAAAGGTACTAATGTGACGATAAAATAGGGTTAGAGACATACAGGGGCAAGAAAATCCAGTATGTTTCTCAAAGCAAAATTTACAGTTGCCCCCATCTTCAGCACAGTAACAGTTTGTAAAAGAAGAAAGTTTTTCAGTTTCTTTACTTGTTTATTGTAGGCTTCATACCAGGTGTACAGAATGGTGCTGTATTATCTGGCTGATGAGACAAAAGGATCACCTTTTCTTGTTACTGGAACCCAGGCCATAAAATTTGTCATAACATGCAACGCCTGAATCCAGACTGCTGTGCCAGGACAAAGTGCTCATTGTGTTCTGTTCAGTCCTGAATTCCAAAATCCAATTTACCAGAAAACCTAAGTGCAAATGCTCTACCTTTTCATAGGCAAACATTCCCCTTAAATTTTAATTACTTAAAAACATGGCATTAATTCAGCACAGATTAAATTGAGGCAATAAATAAATCCCGTAAGTAAGTACATCAGACCTTCACACAGGCCAGCTCTCAACTTTGCCTTGCACTGGTTAGTGGGTTTCTCTGCACACAGCCCGCCAACCACAAGAAGCAATTGAGATGCAATGCCTTTAAAATTACATCTTCCAGATGTGGGAAACCTGGGTACTAAATGCTTTTCAGACCACCCTGTTTGATCTGTTTCAAAACAACCATTTGCTGTCTCCAATATGTTGACTGTCCACAGATCTCTGAAGCCAAAGATTAGTGGCTAACCAAATTCCCAAATCATTGGTTAGTTGGATGAATAATAGCAAATATCAGGCTGGATGACATTTACCCTCCTGCACCATCAGCTAGCCCTTAAATTCCCTACCCTAATACGAATGTCTGCCAGTACTCTGAAGTTTAGACTGCACATTGCTTGGAGCAATTTATGCTTTCTTGGTAAAGAGCACTGATCAACAACAGACAGCAGTGGTGATATCTTGACCTCTTTCCAGTCCCATAAAAAGGACTATGCATGATCTGCAGCACTATTAATCCTCTCAGCAGAAGAGACACTCAGGGCTGCAGCCCCTTTCTCAGCTGTGTTCCTAGGGTAGGCATTTTACCATACTGAGACTACTGAATAACAACACTGCAACTCACAGAAGCTGATAGCCTTGCTCTCACAGAAAATCAAGTGTATTAAGTAAGGATTGTTATCAGCCTACGTGAAGACTTTGTATACAGAGAAACAAGACTATAAAAGAGCATGCCATACAGCAACAGTCAAACACAAACCATCAGGCAAATTGCCACCTAATCCAAATGTATGCAATCAACCATATAAACACAGAATAATAAAATGTATGCAGTGGGTTAAATTGAAATCCACCTACTATTTTTGTAACTTTATTACTTCAGTATAGTAAGAATAAGTACTTAATCACTTCTACATGTTTTAATATGGTCTTGCAGGGTTCAGTCCAATGCCCTTTAAAGTCAAAAGGTGTTTCCTATTGACCTCGATGAATGTTGGAGCGCATCTTTATTGTTTGCTGGTGTTCTATTTGATTTTAGTGATCAAATTGTGACTTCTCCACCACCACAGCCCTGGGAAATACATTTCACAGACCCATTTATCTATAAGTAAGGATAAAATTATGAATGCTGTCCAGTTATTAATTTTGCCACATGTTCCCTTCTGCTCACAATCCTTCAAAAACAAAGGCAACAGTCTGTGGCATTTGTTCTCAGTAATACAGAGACAAGACAGTTCTGTCTCACAGGTACACAACAGATTGCCTGGATATGAACATATAAAGAGAATCAATTTCTTTCATTTTCAGTCTACTCAATTTTTCTGTGTTGAATCATATATTGATGACACAGCCTGCAGATAGCTTTTAGGTATTCCTGATGTCCAAGAAGAAGTCAAAAAATTCAATGCAAATAAGGTTTGAGATAGACTGAAAAATCCTTCAAGCAAGGAAATGGTACATTTTTTGTATAAGTTGCATGAGCCTATGAACTGGACTTGTCAAGAGATATGATTTCCAAAAGCAGCTTTTACATGTAATCACTGCTTGACCCCGCAAGGATGTTATGCCATGGAAGTAATATAGGCTAAAGACATTTCTGAGCTCTGAAAAACCAAACCTGGCAAATCATAGCATATGGACAGCACAGCTTCAGTAATTGAAAAGAAGTCTTGAAGGACACTACAATGAGTGAAATATACTAGGAGTTCCAATCACGAACAGAAACAATTATGCAACTAGGGTTTAGTAAGCAACAGCAATAAATACTTAATCTGTACAGACTGGAGTCGCTGAGCTAGTGCAAGTTTTCACCGTGCCTGAATTGGAAAGCTTACCCTAGCAAATATGATAACTAAGGCTTGCTATCTCCTCTCATAGAACAATCATCTCAAAGAAATTTTTGAATGTTGTGGCAGTAACTGTACATGGCCACATATTCCTTCCTTTTTTTTTCCTCTGATTTAGCAGAGCAGAAGAAAGCAAGAAAGCAAAGCCTCTGCCAGATTTATGACCGTATTTCTGTTTGACTTTAGTACCAAAAAGTCTTCAAAATATAAAAAGTAAGAAAAGAGCAATCATCAAACTTCACATCCATGATTCTGAACATAATTTTCAACTGATGATGAAGTGTGATAACTGTAAGAAATAATTTTTGTCACTTTTAGGAGACATGGACTAAGGCACATCATGACAACACACAAATATAGAGTCCAACATCCTAAAGGCACACTGCCTTGGCAGGCAGCCACTGCCTTTTACAGCTTTAACTTTAGGCTACCAAGAGCCCACACACATCAGGAATTCAAGCAAATTTGGCTGGAACAAGACAGAGTTTAAGTCAAGAGATAGGATTAATTCTACTCATGGTGCAAGTGGTTGCCAGACTGGATATCATTTCAGCTTTCTTTTGGCTCAGTGCCACAGTAGACTCAGGGGACTGTACATGAGCTCAATAAATCATCACATTTAATCTCCTTTCTTCAACAAGGTGAAAGCCTCCAACAAGGACTCTAGAGAGTGCAAAATTCCATTTTTAATTATGGCCAATGGGCTAAGAAATAAATTGAGATGTAAATATTGCCCACAATCTACAGTAGGAATAAAGGATGAAACATGGCCCATTAAAAGAATGAATATCAACTAATTTTCAGCAGCAGCATCTGAAGAAATACACAAAATCATCAGCATGACTCCCACAGTTGCTTGATACTTCTGTTCATGTCTTCCTGCAGTTTCTCTTTTCTTTCTCTGTGGGAAAGTTCTATGAACCTGTCCAGCCTTTTTCTACTCACTCTGCCTTGATCCTCAGGATTTTAACCCATGAATTCCAGAGCTTTAACTGAATTAAGCACAGCTTTTCAGTACTTCTGAGAATTAAGTTCTGCTTAGCTAAATGACAGAGAATGAATTCCAGAACCCGTTTTTTAAAACACACTGATTGAAACTTTTAGTCTAAATGTATTTATTTCAGGTGCTAAATAACAAACACTAAAATTAGACTAGGAATTTTTACAGGTTCAAATACACAGAATAAATTTGACGATCCCAATTTAACAGACAACATATTTATGCTGGAAAATGTAAGACACTATGCTAATGCTAATCCAGCATACAACTTGAATCAGCTCACAGGTCACTACCACATAAATACTCAACTCAGTGTCGAGAGATAAACAGTTCCCTGACCCATGATCTCACAAATTACTCAAATTTCCACCAGCCTTCAGAAACAAAAGCCACTACTGCCACAATTTATCAAATGAAATCACTGCTGTAGGTCTTAGTAAACATACATCTTAGCTTATGAACCAATAAGATGACAATGCTTGACTTTAACTGTGTTCTCCTGTTATCTCAGTCTCCCTCTCTAAACTGTGAGTCATCCAGGGAGCAAGGTTTAAAAGCTGTGCAATTCAGTAAGACTGTTAATTAGACAAACTGGCTTTTAACTTCAAGACAGATTTTCATTCATTTCAAATGAATGAATGTGTACATGTCATTCTAGTACCTGAAAATGAATAAGGAGCAACTTAACTTCCTTGCCCTGTTCCTTGCAACACTTACCAATTCCAAGATTAGATACCTTGGTGTTAAGTCCCAGTGCAAGTTAATACCTTCAGCCTCCTACTGTGCAAAAGAATAACAACCTTTGTCCTCTCAAGATCTTTCCTCTGTTCTCTACTTACTTTGATAAAGATATTCTAGGACTTGTAATAAATTATCTCAGACCAGCATAATTTTAGAGTTGATGTCTCCTCACTGCAAAGGCATACATAACATGATCATGACAAAATCAGCTAGAAAACATCTACTTTCCATTACGTAGAAGTTGGGGATTCTTTAATGCATATCTTTTTTAAGGTTTTAAGATATTACTGTAGTTAAAAGGAGAAAAAAACCCAACTGCAACTTCTTTTCCAGAGAAGATACAGAACTAAAAGTTTACTTGATTAGTAAAAGCTCATTTACAAAGTTACAGGTGAATTTTTTTGTCAAATTAATAGTATATGAAGGCAGTCAGAGGCCTGATGTTTCAATCATACATGCTACTGTCTTAAGATCTTGTGACAGCTACAATTCAACAAGCAGGTGAATAGCCTTTGTTGCCAAACTTAACTATTACAAGACTTCTGAAGAATGTCAAAGTTTAGAATAGGAAAAAAAAGCAAAGTATTTGCAAGGTGTTACATGTCCTAATGTTATTTAGACTTATCATTCTAAAGAATGGGAGTGCTTTCTTTACCCTTTTCCTAAATGCTTTATTCCAGCACACAATTGCTTCCATTAGGTCAGCAACTCCTCTTGGCACACACACCAAAAAGTGAAAAGATGTCTGGAGAACAGGTGGCTGAAAATCTGCTAGAAGAGTCAAGAGGCAGTGGACAGAAAGACTGGACGGCTCTGAAACATCACAGTAGCAGTGAAAAAAATATTTTGATAGATACTTCTTTTTAACACTTTTTTTTCCTGAATTAAAGACCTGACAATATGATTCTTATGATTCTTTCAATGCTGTTGTTACAAAAAAGCTTTTCATCAATACAGCTTTATAAGAAACACATGTATGTATGAAACAAGGAAACATTCTAGCTAAGCCCAGTTTCCCGTAAAAATGTACAGGAAAAAACAGCAGCATTGTGCCACGATTCAAAGTAAGGAGAATCATCCTGAGTAGAAGAGGATAGCTAGATATGAAAGAAGGTTAACATCAGTGTTTTTACTGACAGTTAATTTAGTAAAGTAGGAGTGATAGAAATGGTCCTTGGGGCTCTTGCAAAGAAAACAACATACTATTCAGCACGCCTTCCTGTCTGCATGCATCTGAAAGAGAGAGGCAAAGTACATGAGAAGAATGATGTTCCTATAGTTTCATTTACAAACTATTGAAATGAGAACAGACTACTTATGAAATCTAGAGGTATTTACACACAAAAATATAAATCCTTCTTTTGGTAACAGGAAAATAGGTAGAACACAATGGGAATCTGGGAGGAGTGTTGCTGTAGTAGTTTGACCAGGCTGAATACCAGGTGCCCACCAAAGCTGTTCTATCACTACCCTCCTCAGCTGGACAGGGGAGTGGGATGACAAAAGGACATCCAATGATTTGCAAGGAAAAGGAGTCACTGATTACCATCATGGGCAAAACAGACTAGAATTGGAAATAAACTGAATTTATCTCCAACCAAAATCAGAGTAAGATAATGAAAAATTAAACAGATTTTAAAAACACATTTTTCCCATCCCTCCTTCCAAGCTCTACCTCCTCCACAGTGACACAGGGAGATGGGGGAAGGGAGTTATGATCAGCTCATTGCATGTTGTTTCTGCTGCTGCTCAGGTAGAGGAGTCCTTCCCTTGCTCCAGTATGGGGTCCCTCCCCTGGGAGACAGCTCTCTATGAACTTCTGCAGCATGAGTCCTTCCCACAGGCTACTGTTCTTCATTAACTGCTCCAAGATGTTTTCCTTCCATGGGCTGCAGTCCTGCAAGAACAGGCTGTGCCAGCATGGGTAGCCCATGGAGTCACAAGTCATACCAAGAAACCTGGTTTTCTCTCTATGGTCTGTAGGTCCCTGCCATGAGCCTGCTGTAAGTACAGGCTGCCCACAGCATCACAACCTTCTTTTGGGCATCTCCTGCTTCAGCATAGGTCTGCTCCATGGGCTGCAGGATGATCTCTGCATCCCTGCAGTCCTTCATGAGCTGCAGCTGCACAAGCTGCACCATGATCTTCACCAGGGGCTGCAGGGGAATTTCAACTCCAGTGCCTGAAGCACCTCTTACCCCTCCTTCTCCACTCAACTCAGTGTCTGCCTAGTTGTTGCCATCTCATACTCTCACTCCTCTCTTCTCTGAGCACAATGACATCTGCTCAGTAACTGTTTTTTTCTTCTTAAATATGTTATCACAGAGGCGCTGCCATCATCTCTGATTGGTTTGGCCTTGGCCAGAAGCTGGTCCATCTTGGAACCAATTGATATTACCTCTGTTGGATGTGGGGGAAGCTTCTAGTAGCTACTCACAGAAGAACCCCTGCAGTCCCCATGCCACCGAAACCTGGCCAGGCAAACCAAATACAGTTGTGACAACATGACCCAAGTCTATTCTTGCACTATTAAACAGAGGATTTATTAATCTAATCCTCTTGGAAGCAGAATTTAAAATCAATACAAGTAAAAGGAAAGAGTGTTACAATTGTCTGCTTTGTTATGTGAATTCAAAAATGTGAACAGAGCTGTGATGTCAGCTTTTATGTTTAATATCAATTCATGTTTCATATCCTAGGTATCTACTAGCAGACTTCTGAAACCAGGACCCATAGGTTGAGCTCTTTACTCCCCTGTGCCATGACTTCTGTACAGATACAAGCTGTGACATCTGAAGAGGGTGAGGGAACCATATTATTCTGGAAGCAATATTTGTCTCTGAAGATGACAAGTTCCCATTCACTATTTGTAACACTCTAACTAATAGAATTAATATTATTAACCAAGAAATATTGAGAAGAAGAGTTTAAGGAAACTTATCCGTTACATAGCACAAGCATTGTGCATGGTGCCAGGGACATTTTCCTAGCCTCCAGTTCTGTGCTGCACATACCTACATATCAGTGTGCTAACAATCATCTCAGTAACACCCTGTCTCCATGTCCTCTTCCTCCCCACCACTTTTCTCCTCTTCTTTCATTCTCCTCTGATCAGCCAGACACCATTTTGCTAACACTCCCCCCTCTTCAGTTTCTGAGCCTCTGCTCACAGCTTACACAAAAGCAAAAGGAAGAACAGGAAAGAATCAGTACATCAGTACTTCAGAAACCTTATGGTCATTTTAGTCCATTTACAGCTGAAATCACAAATTAATAGAAAGCTTGCCATTCCTTTTGACAATGATAAGGCTTTTCTCCTTGTTTCATAGAAGCCACATCAGCAAATACAGCTGCCCATCTCTCAGAGGATATTACACAATGACAAAGGGAGACTGTTTATCCCCATGGACAAGAGCAGAACGAACAAGTGCTTCTCAGGGGAATCAAGGAAAATCAAAACTTTCCCTTCAAGTTCTGTGGGCTTGAAAAACAAACAAGGCAAATATTTCCACAAATAAGTGGAAACTATTTCCTCAGATCAGAGTTGAGAGCTCTACTCTGAAGCTGGAGATGCATTCACAGGGAATAGAAAAAATGGCATTTTAAAACAGCAACATTGCATGAATTGCAATAAGGTTTTAACCTAATATGATGATTAGGTGCAGGTATTACCATTTTACACATCTCCTTTGATTACATATTCTCCTTTGAGTACTTTTGATTATTTTATACATTATGCAGCGGGTCAAATGTGTTTATCCTAATAGCAATACTTTCTTAAATTCCCATCTCTCAGTTTCACAACATGCAAAATTTTGGTAACAACACAAATTTTTGGCTTTCATGGAAGACTACTCTAGATTATTTATAGTAACTCTAAATGGATAAACAGAATATCTTGTGACATATTGGGACATTCAGCAAAGCTGGGAAAGGGCAGAATTAGCCTCTTCCCAACCACAGGCCCTGACAGCTAAAAACACAAATCATTGGGGAGAGGTCTGATAAAGATTCTAACCAGTGGGAGTCATAAGGAGAAAGTATCAGAAGAAGTGAGGGGTGGGGGAACAATGGGGGCAAGGGGCATTAGGGATTGGCTTATTGTTTTATAATTCGGTTTTCAGGAAAATATAACAAAAAAGTCATTAAAATACATGTTTATCTGCACTAGATATTATCGTGCATTGTAGAGGTGTAAAATGATCTTCATCTGTCTAGACTCCTCTCCTTGGGTCTTTGGGCTTTGGGCATCTCAGAAATAACCATTTCTTTCCTCCTGATTATAATAATTTCCATGGTACTCTGAGCACAATATAGACATTTTGTGAAGGGCTGTGATACAAAATGACCTCCTCTGTATACAGCAACCCATAAAAAACCAAGACACAATTCTGTGGAGAAAGACATCTTCTCAGGTCTAAGGCATAAGGTGACTGGAACCAGTTGCATTGTGCCAAAAACACCTCTGACACTGACCGTGGCAGAGGTGCAAAACGAAAACAGCCCTTTGCTGCCCTTCAGTTTGAGTCTATGTAGCACAGTAACACTGCCCTTGGATAACTGAGTTCTCAAAGGCTGAGGGCTCAGCAGCACTAGGATTGGAAGCAATTTTGGTAACAGCATCAACCACAATAAATATACTCGCTCTAGCTACCAAACTAGATCAAAACTAATGTTATTTCTTTTTCAAGAGTGAAGTCTTTCCTTAATTTCCTTTATTTCCTTAATTTTCCTTCTGAATGAACTTTGGAATGTATTTTTCCAGGGTCTGTTCATTTTCCAATTGATTGGAACGCAGTGCTGAAGTAAGAGCAGATGAAAGAACCATAAGTGCATGGGAGAAAAAATACCAGATAGTGCAAGGAGCAACTGCAGAGAGCTGTAAGTGCATCAGAAGCATGGTACTCAGAGCTTAGGAAAGACAAAGTGAAGGGGACATGGACAAGACAACGATATCAAGGCTACAGGCCAGGATGACAGAGCTACAAGCAGCACATACCAAATCCTAAAATTCACCACCAGCAACATCTAAATGCTTTGCCATACTTAAGAAAAATAGCTGTGTAGGGAGCTTCCGTAGTAGACACAGTCGAACAAGCAAATCACAGATCAGAAGTGTGTATCAGATTTCCTGAACAGCTTGCTCAAGCACAAGCTGAGCTTTGCCTTGGCTTGGACACATAACACCAGGAGTGTGTTTTATCCACCAAACTGTGCTGTGAGGATAATGAATACAAACGGACATGAACAAGTTGTGGTATTTTGAACTTTATCTCAATTCCTGTATTATTTGTTCAAAAATTGTATGTTCACTCCCAGACATGAACCACAGTCTGCCATTTTTATCCCACTGGCTGTGGGATTTTGTCATATCTCTGCTTTGGTACTGTTTCAAAACTCCTATACAGAGAAACTGCTTTCCTATAATTTGTCTCTATCAACAGAAAAGTCTTAGAAAACAAATATTGTGGTACTAATAATACTTTAAATTACCAATTATCCCCTCTTAAAAATAAATTATCCTAAGAGGCAGTAATAGACTGTATCATTTAGTCTACCTTCCTGTATGTCCCAGACATCACAATTCATTTGTTAATCTTCCACCACATTAAGTAATTTGTTTAGCTACAGATATTTTCCAGGAACACATATAGTTAGGTCCTACAGTAATCCCTCTTGGATTTAAAAGGTCCTGAGTCTGGCTTCTTTAAATATACATGACATCATATTTCAGTCACAGGTTTCTGTCACACCTTTCTCTACTAGATTACAAATAGCTACTTAGGTGACTCTTGGCCTTCATTAAAATAAAAACACTGTGATTAGTTCAAATTTCTAAGTGAGGCCTTCCCTTGGAACACTTGATCAGGTTTTATAGTTTTTTACAACATCATCTAAACAGGAAGCATTTCATCAGTGAACACACAATTCTACCCCCAGTCAAAGTAACAATCTATACAGAAGAAGACCCACTCCAAAGAACTATTCTCTCTGTATGTATGCCCAAAAACCTCACTGCTTCTTTTCACCAACTGTCATGCTGAGAAGTCAGGTTCAATTGTTGGTCTGCTATGATCCTGAAATCTTTCTCAAGGCCCATGCTTTGCAGAAGACAAGCCTGTCTTAAGGTGATTCATCATGATATTGTATCCCACAATAATCTGTGCCCAAAAATTGTTACTGTATCATTAAGACCCTGTATCCAGGGACCTCATGTACCTGTGTGTGTGGAGGCTGCTTGTGCACAGATGTTTGTGTGGTATTTATACCGGTGACTACGTAACCTTTGCTTTAGTTTTTTTCCTTGGTTTGGAGAAGCTGCAGTAGCAATCTCTGAGCTGCCTTGAGGACGAATTCCACAGCTGTCTGAAAAAAAAAAATGGGGGCATCGCCCTGGCAGAAGTGGAGCAGAGCTGCCTTGCTGCACCTCAAGCTGTTTGTTAATAAACCAGGGTTTTTTCCACTTTCATCTATAAGTATTAATTTCTTATTGGTGGAATGGGATTGTTTGAACCTTAAAGTAGACAGCTCATTCCAGAATGTTTTTCTTTGAATTGTCTCAAACCAACACAAAGCCCCTTCTCCTCCTTTGTTCCTGGATGAGTGATCTCACACTTAAATAGATTAAAATAAACTTTACTTAAGTGGCTCAGCATAGTAGATGTTTCAAAGCATTTTATTGAAAAGTCCCTATCCTCCCCTTTTAACCAAGTACTTTTACGCTATCTGCAAAATGTGGAAGTAATTTTGCATTTTTTTTCAGATCTTTAATAACTAATTTTAAGCTTTCTACTGATCTCTCTAGAACATAATTAGAAATAACCCACTTAATAACCCTACACTGATATCTCCTTTCTACATCAATCTGAAAAATATTAACTTTTACATATACAAATTTTGTGCAGTCTTATTTTACAATCTTTTTTTAAATCATAGGGCATAAAATGTTAAGTGAAATTACAAGCCCCTAAAATTCTATCACAATCGTCATAGCTACCTTCACTGATCAAACTCATTAATTCATTACTCAGGGTTTGGGCGTTTTTGTTTTTTAAATCAAGCTGGGTTTGTTCCTTTAATTTCTTGAGCATGACATAATTGCATTTCCATTATATTGTTTATACGATGATGTCAATCTACAGCCCTTTAGATCAGCTTTCCTACCCTTTTTAATATATTGACACTTTAAAGCTCTCAATGCTTCCTGAAATTTCCCTTGCTTTACAAGATTTAGAAAAAGTCTACAATATGGAGCCAGAGAACTCTTCAGCAAGTTTCTGGGACTCTTGAGTTTCCAGAACATTTTAGTCTGTTTATTTCTGGTAAACAGCATTTGACATTGTCCATATTTACAAATGCATTAAAAGCACAGCATAAACTTCGTGACATATGAATGCATTCTTATTCTCCTTAACAAAATGTGTAAGTATTTAATGAAGCACTTTTGAATCCCCGTACAAATGATTTTATTACCATAATCAAATCATGGGGTAATATTATTGCTAGGACTTATTTCATTAATGCATCTCGATTTTATTTTGAAGAGGCTATAATCTCAAAGGAAAGACTCACACACATTCTGAGGGGACCAAGTACACCTGCTGTACCAAGTTCTAATGGTCTTGTCATAGTAATCATGGAGTGGCCAGGCAACAGGTCAGTGTCTTAGGTTGGAAATGCAAAATGTGGCTGAGGGTGTGTATTCTATTGCCATCTGTTAGAGGTGGGGCAGTTATCTTCTGTTAATGGAGCCACTTGTTAAAACCAGGTGGGGCAGTTTTCTTTATCTTTTCCACAAACCAATCCTCCCTCCAGGAAATTTCTGCTGTTAATGGGCCATTGAGTCTCACTGCATGACTGATAAAATTACACCATCCCACTGTGAGATACTCTGTGACATACTCAGGAGGAGGAGCCAAGCATTCCTACATGGATATAATCTGAGGTTTGGAACAACAAAGGCAGTCTTTTCCCACTGGATTCCCAGAGGAGCAGCTTTCTTTACCACTGGATTCCCAGAGGAAGACCAGGCCCATCTGCACCACCACTGAACCTTCAGAGGAAAATGATACCCTTCTACAGAACCACATCTGCAGTCCAGCAGGACTGCAGCCACCATTCAATTGGGCTGCTACCAACACCCTGACCAACAGGGTGTCAGGTCGTATTCTGACTCTGTCAATGTTGCTTTGTGTTACAGCAAATTTTTGTGGTTTTTTACATTTTCTAATAAAGAACTGTTATTCCTACTTCCATATCTTTGCCTGAGAGCCCCTTAATTTCAAAATTATAATAAGTTGGAGGGAGGGGGTTTACACTTTCCGTTTCAAGGGAGGCTCCTGCCTTCCTTAGCAGACACCTGTCTTTTTAAACAAAGACAGTCAGTAATGTTTTATCGTCTTAGAGAACAACACAGGGAAGGATGTGAGTTGAGAAAGCTTACTAAAAATGCACTGCACTTCTTTCTTTCCTTTCCCAAGATAAATGCATGTGTCCAGACAACTACTCTCAGCTTCTTCACAATCCAGACTGATTTCAACCACGACAGCTGGAATTCTCCATAACCTGAAATCATGAAAACAGCTACAAATGAGAGCATGAAGGCAAATTTATATGCTGGACTTACTGGTATAGTGTGTCTCAAGACATACTACTGGTATAGTGTGTCTCAAGACACAATAGACACAGAACATTTTACTAAGAATGGAAAAATGTCCTGTTAAAAGCTCCATACAACACAGTAGATATTTAAATCTAGATGGCAGAAATTATTTACCTCTGCCCACAGGTAACCTGATTCTTTTAAAAAATACCTCAGTCAGGCAAGGAAGAATAAAATGAGTTATCACAAGCAACAGGAAGAAAAGAAAAGGCTTACTTAGCTCAGTTTTGTTAAAAATGGGGAAGGATTTTTAGGTTTTCTTTTTATTTAAAGTGATTGGAATTCTCTTTCTTCAGAAACCTGGTTTTAGCACTACTCATCTGTAAAGAAGAGACTTCTCTCAGCATATGACATTTAAAAAGCACTCAAAAAGGAAAAAATACAGCTCATGTTACAGTTGTCAGTTTCCACCTCCAGCAAGTTTTTCCAAGGCCTCTGAGAGGAAAACCCTTTTCATTATGCAGAAATAGCCCCAGCTGACTTTTCCATTCCTGTAACTGCCAGTTTGTAGCACATATCATCTCAAAGACCTACCATCACAACTACCTTTTACAAACTGACTACATATTTTCCTTGGAAATGGCATTTAAAAAAAACCTAAACAACGAAAAATATATTACAACAACATAAAAATATATTACAAATCATCCAGTGGATCCTAAAATAACAATTGTTCGCTGCTAGCAAGTCCAAGCTTGTGGTAGATAAATTAAACATTTTCCTAAAACTGCAAATCCTTGCATAAGACTGTTACATTTAATGTTGCTTAACCTTAATGCTTTAGGAAACAGTAACTGAGATATTTGTGGTACACTACATAAACCCAATGTTACCTGCTTTGCAAAGACAAAATTATGTAAAGACTGAAGGTTTGCCAGTTTACTTTCTTGGCTAGTGTAAGTGAAAAAGTGAAAATTGGCCACCCAGAAGAAGCCATGACTACCGTAAGACTCAGAATGACATTCATGAAGGTTTGTTAATCTGCTTCTCTGGAAACCCAAAGAAAGGAAAATTGTCTCTTTTTCAAAGAAAATCAGGATTACTCAAGAAGTCCAAAAGTCATTTCTCCTGAAACAAAGTAAAATCTTTCTTTGAAAGAAAGAAAAACCTGCATACCCAATTGATGAAATCATTGCCTTGGAGGTGAAGCACAGGTGAACATCACTGCAGCCATGCAGTCCAGAAAAACATTCGTGACATTACACAACCAAAAAAGGGTTACACCTTTTGAAAGTCATTTTTTACACATCCTTCACTTCCTTTCATCTTTAAAATTTGTTTTTAAAGCACTTGGTCAAAGAAAACATTTTTATAACTCTCTATCTTGATGGGAAGAAATTTATGGAACTCTTCAAATAAAGACTCCTGCCATCATGAGTCCTCATATTGGTAGCTCAAATGACAGCCTTCAGCCTCAATACTGTCACGCTGAAACAGTGAGCTAAACAACTAGTCAAAACCAGTTTTCTCTGAAAATCCCTACCTAAATAGCACCTGCCCATTTCATTCACTGTGTATATAGAGGTACATCTTTGACATGCAAATCAAATTATTATCCTTCCAACTGACCCTGCATATAGCTACCAAAGTCTACAACTTCCTCATGAGTGGAAGAGAAGGGGCAGACATAGATCTCTTCTCTGTGGTGACCAGTGACAGGATCCAAGAGAATGGCTTGAAGTTGTGTCAGAGGAGGTTTGGGTTGGATATTAGAAAAAGGTTCTATCCCAGAGGGTGACTGGGCACTGGAACAGGCTTCTCAAGGAAGTGGTCACAGAGCCAAGCCTGACAGAGTTCAAGAAGTGTTTACACAACATTCTTGGCCACATGGTGTCACTCTTAGGGATGTCCTGTGCAAGGCCAGGAGCTGGACTCAATGATTCTTGTGGGTTCCTTCCAGCTCAGCAAATTCTGTGTTTCTATGATTATTTTGTTTTCACATGAATGCAGATGCAGTTTGCATGCATAGTTTTCAAAAATCTGCCCCAGTCTGATTATTTCTACACACTGAAAAATCTTGTGCTGTGTCTTGAGTTCCACCCCAGCCTTGAGGGACCAGAAAAACCTATAAAAAGCACAACAGTTTAAAAAGGCCAATTTTTCTTTCCATTTACTAGAACTGTAACAAATTCTGCTTCTCTCCTGTGTTTTACATGGTACTCTAATACACTAACCCTTTATCACAGAAAAATGAGACCAGAAAATTACTGAAAGACCTCCACTCAATTAGCAATAATTTTCAAACTTCAAGTTTAGCCCCACTAGGCTTGCTTTAAAATTGTTTCTTAAACATACACACACAAATCCCACATACAACAAAAATTATGTTTCTGTCTCTAGACAAACATAGCACATGGTCTGAATGTAAGGTATTACTTAGGAACTGATTTGGTCAATCCCCACAGAGAGTAAAATGGTACATCAACAAACAGGCCCCCCAAATGCATGACAACATACATTTACAGACCAATTGAAAAGAATTACACGGGAAGAGAGAATATTCCTAAGCAATGAAAATGAAGGCTGGACATCTTTCTAACTAATCGTCCCAAAACCAAACTACGTTTCACATCTGCCATGAGGCAGGACTAAAATTGCAATCAGGAGCACTTGTTGTCCCATGAAGAGTACACACAAAGTCCCAGTTCTCTGAAAATGGCAGTAACAAAGATCAAAAAGCTATTTTCAAGGTCCTCTGTACAGCACTGCTTGTCCTCAAGCTCCTTTAGCCTATTCTTAAAATGAACTTCTGTCCTTCCAGCAGTCCTTTGCAGCCACTGCTCCTCTGAGCTCAGGTTTCTGTATAAGCCAGATCTGTAGACCAATCTCTATGTCCATCACTGCCGCTTAAATAAAATGCAGCAACAATATCCAAAGTTTCAAAATATCAAAGGTATGCACATGAAATAGAAATACCTTTCTCTATCAGAACTACAAAAATCTACTGATGGAAGGCAGTCTACACCAAGGAGAAGCACAGGTATAGGAAGATTTCATGTCTGGGTGAAACATTTTGTTGCATTCTTTCCATAACTGGTTTTTCTTTCAAACCCAGTATCTTCTGAAGTCTATTAAAGAACATAAAAAACTGAGAAGAAAGGTCAAAAATGTCAAAAATTACTTCTTAGGTGATTTCTGAAGGTTACACAGATGTGACCTCTTGATCACATCTAAACTGCTAAACAGAAAACTCCCACAACAAAAAATTCCAGTACATTCAATTCACAAATTTTTCAACTAAATTAATATAACAGATTCTCATACAAATTACTTCCAATGAACCTAATACAAATGCTTAGGTACAGCTTGATAAGGTGCAATGTGGCCAAGTTCCCCATATGCACTGCTTGACCTGGCCCTATTTCCTCTTTTGGATTTTACCTGAAAAGGAGCAAAAGCTACACAGGATTTTGACGCTTACTTCCTTTGTAGTTTTGAGCAAACTGTTTTGTTTTACTACCTCACTTTCTGATCTGTAAAACAGAGATAATGCTTTTGAGCTATCTTAGAAGAATTTCTTGAGATTGTTAATTGTCTGAAATACACCCTGAAGCAAAACATTTTAAATTGTAAAGCAAAGTATTTTTCAAATAAAGCTCCTATTGCTATCCTGTTTATTAACAAGAGAAAAATCTCTGAGCTAAAACGAAGGCACTAGGCTATTGTTTCCCATGAGGCTCACAGAAATACTAAATTGTCTCCAGGATAATTGCACATCACTTAAATCATATTTCACAAAAAAAACCCCTATAAAACCACAGAAGAAACTGCACTAACAGAAACAAGGCATTTGGGTGAATAACCCATAACCCAGCTGTAATAACCCACATGCTACATCTGACCAGTAGAAAGACAGTCCTATTCTTGGACTGAAGCCAAATCCCTGTGTACCAGCAGCATGGACATCAGTGCAGCTGACTTACTGAAACCCAGGTGCAGGGTGTTTCTGAAAGTGGGGAATATGATACAGAGTTTTTTCCCCCCTGTGCAGTATGTCGCCATTTCACATAAATCCTATGAAGAAGGGGAGGAAGTTAATTCAAGCGCATTCATGATTTACAGCTATTTACACAGCTTGTGCTGTACTGGAGAATTTAATCTTGCAAGACTTCTCTGACCAAGAGTTTTTAGAACCACTGCAGCTCCCATTACAAAGAAACCAAGAAGTGTGATGATGCTGCTTTCAGATTCAGCTGCATAATGGGTGATGCAATTGGCACAAGATATAAACACTAACATAGAGCACAAGAAAAATCACTGAGATAAAAAGCAGCAAGAAAACTATAGTGGTTACTAAATAAGGCAACAATTTTAAAATTAGAGTTGCAATGGGAAATTAGATCAGAAAGAAATACAGGACTTACACCAGATGTTCAGCACTGTTGCTAATATGAATGGAAACAGCATAACTACTAAATGGCTTGTGGGGTTTCTCCTGTTCTTAGGAGATTTTTTTAATACCAAAAACCCCCAGAAACATTTCAAATTAAAAAGACACAGTCGGGAAAGATTACAGGTTTCATGAGAAACCCATCTCTGACACCTTTTCTCCTGTTACCAATTTGTCCTCCAAATCCAGTCAACAGACATTTTAAAGTAATACAGTAGCTATCATCATTGTTTTTGTGTGTGTGTGTCCAAAAAGCCCCTAAAATAATTCTTTTTATTGTATTGAATATTTGTCATTCTGCAAGTCATTCTTCTCCTCCTGACTTATCCAGTTTATTTCACCTAAAAAAGAACAAAGCTGAATGGTTACAGGCACAGTAGCAGAAGTTGTATTTGTCCCAGTGTAACCTTAAGCCATGTGAAAATCAAGGAGCTCCAGTGAGCTCTATGAACTTTCTATAGTAAAGAGAAAATGACTGAACATTGCGAACCCTGCTTGACATGACTGGGGACTACAGACTACTCAGTTTTTGGCATTTAACCCTTGCTGCAGCTCTTAAATTTGCTAATTCACAATGTCTTTTGAGTTACAAAATCTGTGCTTGAACTGAACCCCAGGAGAGAAAGAGGCCTCATGTTACTTGTGCATTCTGTGGAGTTATCATCTGAGCACAGTTTCAGAAAAACAAGTGGAGAAAGATATAAGATTAGTGACTGACTGCTGTGACTGGACTGCATAGTCCTTGCAGTACTATGTAAATTTAAAAATATAAATGAAACAAAACAAAATAAACAAACACAAAGGAGAGAGATGAAAAAAAGGTAATTATATTAACTCCAGAACTAGCAAGTGGAAAATTACTTGTTTTATTTTAAAATGCATCCAGAAGGTTGTTCCATCAAGCCCTCGTCTGAAGACTTGGTCTTTTAACCAAAAACTTGACATTTTTAGATTCCTGGCAAAAAGGAGACACTAGCTCTCTATTATCTCCACCTTCCAGTAAATTGAAGTATTATTAGCTAGATGTTATTCTCTTGGGATTGTAAACAGCAAGTTCTATCCCAAGTGTCAGAGTAGGAGTAGGAGTAGCAATATAGATGGGACTTTCACAGCTGCTCAGTAGCCTTGTGGTTTCCCAGCACCACCTTGCTTGGTAGCTGGGCAAATCAGTACTGAAAACCAAACTAATGGACTTTTGTCTAAACAACTTGTTGACAGTTATCAAAACAACTGAACAAAAATACATCACGTAACACAGCAGGAATCACTACAAAAGAGACTGGACGCCACAATGTCAGTTTGAATGTAAAACAAATTAAATGGAGCACATTTTCTTGACGACAGTTACAACACTTTCTTTCCCAGTGGACTTAGTGTGTTTCACAAGAAGCAGTGAATACTAATCAATAGCAGCCTAAAATCAACCTAGTGCATCCTCAGGTCAAACTGGGGCTTTTTTTAGGAGAGTCATTACAGGAATATACCATTGTCCAGTTAGTTTGTTTCCATTGAAAAGAATCAAAACACCAAGACCACCACAGGACCTCACTAGCAAATCAAACTATACAGTGAGGAAACTCCAGACATCTAACCTATTTCAATTGCAAAGTTTCCCCACTTTTTGGAAGACTTTAACTGTCCACGTTCTTTTGTGTAAAGGAGGGACTGAGTCATCCCATGTAGGAGCAACTATAAATATCTAATGCCAAGTCCGCTGCACAAAAGCTGCAACACACAATATACAGTATTTTGGAGACACTCAAAATGCTCAAGAAAGAATACAGCATACCCTTTTTAGGAAGGAACATCTGTTGCACTGGCTGAGAAGCAGCTGGCATGACATCCAGTCCCCAAAGTAGTATCAACTCATCCGTGTTACTTTTTACAAGTAGAGTTGCAAGATTTCCTCACAGTTTGAAGGGGAGAAAAGTGTTTGGAATGGAAAATGAAGCTGCTGCCAGAGGACTTGTTCAGCCACTACCACTTTGTTCCTTCCAGTACACAGTCATTACGTTATCTCATAACAATGCAAATATCTGATTCTCTTTACCCTGACACTGTCTTCTGCAGTTCATCTCTGTATGAAGTGGAGCACAAAGTCTGTTTGCAATGCAGCCATCACCACACTGCATTCTCACTCTTTCATAGTAGTCTCCTGATTTCTATGCCTCTGGAGACTGGCAAACATGAAATGAGCTATTTTGATACTATCCCATCCCACCGTAAAAGGGGAGTCAAGGAGGATTCTTTTTGATAGATTTCTTGGATGAAAATAAGGTGCAAACAGGGCCATATTATATCTGAGAACATTTTATTGATAAAGAAAGGTAAGTGTTCCTACCAAAGTGGGGGGGGGAGGGGGGGGTGTAGAAAAGGGAGCAAAGAGAAGAAAAGAGAGACAGAGATAGAAAGAGAATACTGGGATAGATCATTACCACTGTATCCCAGGCACCCTGCTGGCATCAGCTCAGCAGATGAATGCAGTCAGCATTTTTTCCTGGGCATCTGCCCCACCAGCATGTAGGAGCTCACTCTCAGCCTGATGTGGAAGCTTTCTCTGCCCTCATCTGCTGTCAGGCAAAGTGTCCCTGAGGACAGGGCTCCCAGCTGTATAATGTATGTTGAGCATAAGTAAAAATTAAATTAGTTCCTCTCAGACACCCAGCCCACATATATAGGTTTAATTCAATTTTAAAATTGCCTTTTCCTGCCAGAATCAGATGTAGCAGTGTAACCCTAACACAAGAAGCCTGAGTCAAAGCAAAACAAAGTTAATATTTAGAACTACTTCAAGCAACTGCCTGAGCACCTCCTACCCCTTGCAGAAAAAAGCAAAAAATCTACTCCAAAATCCCCTGTCAAATACAGTAAACAACCATGTTTCTTGCAATTTTAACAGACTGTTGGAATAGGTCTTGGGGTCTTTACTCATACTAATTTTTCCCCTTCACATGAACACTTGGTTGGGTCATTTTTAATCAAAACTAAACATCCTAGTTTAGTTTGCTAATTTTATTTATATTTATTTAGTTTGCTAATTTTTATCTAATTATTAATCCATAATTAAAACCTTTAGGACCAAGTTCAGATTTTTGCTTTTCTTTTCTCTTTTTTTTTTCTGTTTCCCTTTTCTTCTTTAAAAGACTAAACACACCTGAACTTCTTAGCATTTTTTGGTCAGGAATTTTAAAGGCATGATCAGAGAAGTCTTGATGAACAAGTAAGAATGAAAACTTCTGAAAATCAAGGAAGTTTTAGTTACAACATGGAACTTCTTCCCTGCAATCAACAGTGATAGCTACTTACCCTCTAACACACAAGACTCACAAGTACTCACATAGATTCTTTATTCCTGTCCATTATATCTATAAACAATGATCATCACAGCGCTCTGTAGCCTCCTGGAGATCAGCTAGTCCTGAGACATTATTTCTTAAACCTTTCCTGCGACAGTGCTCTACCTGCACAAAATACACAGTCCCTTATAACTGTCTATGAGGGAGTCTGATAATGCCTACAAGCCCTCTGCCTCAGGCTGGGATTTGCTAAAGAATGCACAATCTCTACTGTAAAAAAAAGATGAAAGGGACTCACAGCATCTTGCTATGAATACAACATGAATACCTTTCCCAGTCAAAACTAAGGGAAATCTTAAAACTGCTTCCCCATCCTTCTCTTCCACAAAGTACTCACAATTCTAAAGCAGGACAAGAGTGACTTGAGCAAATCAAGTTTACACCCACTCTAACCCTGATTCAGGACACATCACCAAGGATATGATTTAACAAAAAGGTTTTAGTCAAAAGCTTACTTTTCTTCCCTACAGTTACAACACTTGACAGGGAACTGAAATAACACAGCAGACCTCAAAGCTAAGAACAAAACACACAGTGATGAGGGTTATTCCAGTGAGAAATACAGCTTCAACTAGGAGCCCAGACTATATGGCATTAAACAGACCACTAAGTATGACATATGACATGGGTCAATAAAGGACATTCATTGAGGGAGCAATTACATGAGCCAAGAGAAGAGAACAGCTCTTTTTCTGCTACATACTCTCAAGTTCATACATTTGATCTTTTACCTAAAATGTTTGTTAATAATCCTTCATAGCTTTTCTTCCTTGATTCAGCCTACTCATCTTTTGAAGTCATCTCATCGAACTATCCTTATTTTTGTATAACTTTTCTAGCTTTGTCATACTCTTTTTTGAAAGCAAAGAAAGATGACAGTACCCAAGATAGGCGTATACCACAGAGATATCTTGAACATAAATGAATTTTCAGTTTGGCTCTGCACTTCTCTCCTAATTCTGATTAAGAATTGACATTTTGGTTGAATTTATGTTTTCAAAGACCTAGCTATAATAATTTCAACATTTCTATATTGAATTTTATTAACCAGTTTAAACCTTATAATTTTGGCTATACTGTTGGCTTATGTCATGAATATTTCTGGCAGTGGTGGAATTTAATCCACCATTTTAGTACCTATTCACTGCAAAATCTTTCTGTAAAGCTGGAATAACATATTTTGGTTTTTTTCTACCCTAAATACTACCATATCAATGGCACTTTTTTCCCTACTGTGAATTCTACTGTATCATCAGCACACTTTGCCATTTCATCATTTATCCCTTTTCTGTACCACTTGGGAAGAACAGGCTAACAGAGTTCTCAGTGACACCCCAGTTATCTTCAATTACAAAAACAGACTATTATTTTGTAGTGGTTTTGATTTGACAATCTAAGTTTCCTGGCCAACGAAGCAATTATGTATTGGGTTTAGGGCTTGTCAAATGACCATGCACCCACTAAAATTATTTACTCATTTTCTGCTGTGAGATAGGATTAGGAGAAGAGCAAAGCATGCTCAAACTTAAAAAGGGTATAAAGAAAACTTTATTAACAGAACTACAAGAAAAATAGTAAGAATCAGAATAAAACCTTCATAACACTTCTCCTCCACCCACAACCTTCTTCTCTTTCTCACTGATAATGTACAGAGACAAAACCTGGGGCTTTCAGTCAGTTTTCCACCTCTAAAATAGTGTTTCTTGAAATCACTAAGGGAGAGGAGTCTCTCCTGACCTGCCATGGAGACTTCTCCACAAGAAACATTTCTCTTGTGGCTTCAATATCACAGCAAATCAGCTGCCTGGGAAAGGAAAATCTGATCACCGTGTAAAAAGTCCCTCCCCTTGACTTAGAGCTTTCCCCACAACTGTTTTTGAGGGCTCTATCTTTAGCTAATGGGGTACATTTTAAGGATGAGCTGTTCAAAAGCAAAGGTTCTCTTCATTTACCTCTGAGATCATCTTCATCTCTGGGAACAGAGGTTTTCTTCTCCTTCTCTGGGTGCAAAGTGTCTTCATCACTTTTGTCTCTCTGTATTCAAGCTTCTCATTTGGATCACAGCTATGTCAACATCTGCTTGCTTCAGCATGGATGACTTTGCTCATGTCTACAGTTTGAATGCTCCATCCCCCATGCTTTTTCATCAATTACCAGGATATTCTAGTGTATCACAGTCCATCACCATGGCCTCACAAAAAGAATTTCAGCCCAAGACTAAGGCATTTCCTCATTCCCCTCCCATCTGCAGTTTTACTTCTTTACTGACCTCAGTGTCTCATGTTTCTTCTATGTATTTTCACTCTTTCCTTTTCTTACATTCGAAAGAGAATTGATGTTTGCAAGGCTCATCTGTGCATTAAAAGAGTTAATATCTCACCCAGGCTGCAGATGATCATGTGGTTTCTGCTGGGTGGCAGCGAAGCTGTTTACAGTAGAGGATTTCTTTGGCGGCCGTGCTGGGAAGGTGGGGAGGGAGGCTAGGATCTCAGTAGCCAGGCTCAAACACAGCAGCAACATGCTAGGGGCCAGTGGCTTCCCCTCTCTCTGCCCAGTGGTTGTGGATGAAGCTCAACGGTGGCTGAACCTTAACTGAGACAGCCCAGCCCAGGGTTGCTCCCAGAGCCCAGCAGACCCCGGCTCAGCCTGGGCCAGCAGCAGGGCAAAGCTTAATAGTGGCAAGATGTCAGCAGCTGTGGCCCAGCCCAGCCTCAGCCAGGAACCCACAGCCTGCCCTCCCCTGTCCAGCCACCATGCCAGGAGGGAGTGGAGAACATCTTTGTTCAGAGGCCGGAAGCAAGAGAGCTTTTCCCAGGCTTGCCCGTCTTTAAAATGTGTGTCACAGAGGCGTATTTAACTATTCTAAAGTGGTTTAACCAGTTGACAATCCTCAAAACTAGTCACTGATTGGTTTTGCTAGGCAAAGAGGAAGCTCTTAGTAGCTTCTCTTAGAAAATCATTTCTGTAGGTGGCTCTTTTCCTCCTCACCAAAGAATAACCAATGCAAAACCAGCACATATTTCCACTATTCAATCAGCTTCTACTTCCTAACAGTACCTTTCATCTTTAAGGCTTCATTTCAACACAGTTACTTAATGAAAGAGATTGTAAAACCTTTCTAGAAATTCATTTACACAAAATCCACAATAGTATCTTTATTGACTCTTTCTAATGAATGAAAATAGATTTGTGAAAAAGAGATTTTCCCCTAAGATCATCACATTGATTTTCCTCATTCTATCATATGATTTATGGACATAGTAATTATACTCTTCCTATCAGTTTCCTTGGTACGTAAGGAAAACAAACAGTATTTACCCTCAATGAGCTCTGGTACATTTGTATCACATTTGCCATTGCTTTGGTACCAAATAGCAAATTAGGCAGCATATGAACTGGAATTGTTAGTTCACTATTTACTATTTGAGTTACCTCAGAACTTTTGGGTGAAAACCAGCTGGTTCTGAAAAATGAATATACAATTATTCATTGCATCAGCCAGTCACAAAAGCTCTTTGCTGCCACTTGCCTGGAGACAACTCACCTGATCTGTCTCCCACCATGTAGTAAGCCTTCTAAGCATCTGGAGAAGAAATGCCAATTAAAAGAATTAACTGAGATTTTTCTGTCACGATTTTGCTATCTGTGAATCTTCATTTCAGGATATTCTACAGATCTTTTGGGTTCTAATCTAGGCTTCTTCCTCTCCTCGTGCTGAGGGAAGCTAATATTCCTTTCATATTCAGGATTAATATGAAACTACTCACTCTCTTGCTTAGCAGCTGTTACCTCCAGCCCACAAAATGCCTCTGTTTCCACTGGATTTATAAATGTTTTTGAAGTCTTTGTTTCTACTACTTCTTTTGTAAAAACCTTTTCTAAAATGAAAAAGAAAGAACCATTGTCTTCACCAGAATGAAATATTTAACTTGAAAATGTCTGGGTTTCTTTGGTGGTTTTTTTTTCATGGGCAGTTTTGTCAAAAATGCTTCTGTTTAATCCAGCCTTTGATTTCCCTTTCTGTTTTCTTTTTCCTTTACCTCCCACTTTTTCCAGTGTAGGGCTGAGCCAAAGCACATTTAGCATCCACATAACCTCTAATTAACTAATACTCATGAGATAAGGAAATGACATCATGCTGTAAGTATTATTTTACAAATGAATCAGAAAACCAAAGTCTTCATTAAAGCCATATGTCTTGGTTTAGGGCAAATTTGGGAGAAAACTTCTAAAGGGATTCTTTTAGAAAGCAAATTCAAGTGGTGCCTCCATCAACTGGTTCGGAAAAAGATTTCCTTGGAAGAAAAGTGGAAAAAAACTGTTTATTTAATAAGTAAATAATTTATTAGCATAAAAAAAAATTAATAACACTAAATAGTAAAACCTCTTGCTAATCTGAACTGATGACAAACTCAGAAAGTTCCCTTGGTGGGTTGTAGCTCAGCTCACTCAGTTTGTTATCAGTCTTTCCAGTGCTGGAAATGTCACAATTCAGGTCAGGCCCGGAGAGCCACAATTGTGAGCTGCCGGCGCACTTCTGGGTTTTTAGTCTAGAACAGGTTTAAACTGTTCTAATAAAAGAGAAACCACAGTACAGGGAACTTCTCTGTCTCAGCTAGCTAAAAACTAACTAAAAAGAAAATGAGAGCTCTGTCCCGCTGTCTGTCCATGCTACAGACAACATAGTCGGGGAGTAGGATGTGGGGGAGCAAGTGCAGTTTGTAATAATAAATTCCACACTTCTTCTCTCCCACCCTTCACTCTTGGAACTAGTCTTAAAGGTGCAAAACTTATTTCTGGATTAAATAGATGAATGGGGATACAAGCGTCATATAGCCAACACAGGACACCACAGTATGCTTCTCTCTGTTCCTGAATCGGCCCTCATGGGCTGTACAAATACAGCAAGTCTTCCTCTCTGCAGTGTTGTTCTGGCATCTTTTCTGCTCCCAGCCATTGCTCTTCCAGCCGCTAAATGTTAGATGATTCTTTTCAGAGCAGCCCCTTGTTTCAGTGCATATACTTTATATACAGCTACAAAGAAGCAGTTTACAGTCCCATTGGGAGTAAAACCCTAGAATTGGTAGATACCACCAATGCATCAAGGACATCTTTTTTTTTTTTTGGAATGTGCAGTTCCAGGAACATGGAAGGATACAACAACGACAACTCCAAGATGCAAAACTACTAAGACCCCATGATCTTTCTCTCCTCCAGCACTGTACTTCTTGAAACAACCTCTGTAAGACTCATCACTCCTCTTTGCCGATTAAGCCCTACTCCTCAAACAGGTTTAAGCAGAATGAAACCAGTGTTCTTCATCTGCTGTCAGGCACACTTGTCCCTGAGTTGAAGGGACATGTCCACCTTGACTTATGTCAAAGTGACCTGCAGAATTTCATATGAATGGGGCTGCGAGTTATACAAGCCAATGAGCCTGCACAAAAGCTCTTGGGGTTCCACAGGTGAAAACAATCAAAGCAATCTGAATCCATAAGATACAGTCATCAGTGCTTCTGTGTAACCCAGGAAAGGAGAACATTAACAATCTAAGCATTATCGGAGAGGGAACCAAACACTCTCAGAGGTGCGAGCCCTGCCAGCTGTCACTGTGTTTCTTTTCCTTCTGAGAATCAGGTGAATATAGCCATAAGCTGTAGTAACTCCTTGCCAGCTCCTATAAAATACTTTTTTCTAGAGCACTACTCAGCCACCTGACCCATCATACAACACATCACACAAGATGTCTGCCAGGGTTTAATGAATAATCTGAAATCACAAAATCTTACCCAGCCCAGTCATCCCTTCTGGAGTTCAAGTTTTCCTCTTATTTAAAAAAAGCAAAATACTAACCCAGAAAAGGTTTTCAACATTGCTCCAACTTCTCTTTGCAACCCTTCCTTGCCACTTTTATTAAATTACAGGACTGCTTTTAGATCCAATAACATAAAAGATTTTGTTTGGCCTGTCAAGGAACCTGTTGACTAGACACAAACACAACCACAACCACTATTTTTAAAATCAAAATAAGAGTACAGCTTACATATTTTTCATTCTTTTGATAGTTGCCAAGATATTAATCCTGGGACATTGAAATTATTTTCTTTCTTTTCCAAGAGGTGGCAGAAGCAGCAGAGTTTTCAAGACAGCTTCACTTTCGTGTCACTTGCAACTAAATGTAATACTTGCTTCCTGCTTGGTTAATAAGAACATTTCCAGCTGGTTATGGAAACAGTGCAGAGCTAGCTTCTTGAAAGTAAACAGTGGGGAAAAAAAGATTGTTCAATAACAGTATGGCCAATTTAGAACCTTTCCCTCCTTCCTTGTGGTCTCTGGAAACAAATACACACCTGCTAATGAACACTGCAGAATTGCTTGCCACTGTCTTCTTTTTATGAAATGAGAAGTTTTGGAAACCTGGGAGAGACAACCTATTACAGTAAGAGGAAGTGTCCTTTCCAAGAACACACTGGCTTTAACTCAATCATCTTAAGAGTCTTACATCCCGTTGACAATTACTTTTCTGGCTCTAAAA
This sequence comes from Melozone crissalis, assembly GCF_028551555.1. Classification (NCBI taxonomy): domain Eukaryota; kingdom Metazoa; phylum Chordata; class Aves; order Passeriformes; family Passerellidae; genus Melozone; species Melozone crissalis. Next base: position 55,559,705 of record NW_026535794.1, on the reverse strand, counting down.
CATCTTGTTCCTCAGGTTACAGCACAGAATCAGTCTCTCCTCTGAGCTCAGACCCTGTCCCTTCTGATGCCACAGTTTGCTTGCTTGCAGGTGATCCTACCTGCAATGTACCTACAGGCACAGCACTTCTGTATCTTTCCACCTGTTACTGTAAAATACATTGCATGCAACTAGTTACTGAAAAATGTCTGTTAGTCAACTGAAGCACCAATAGACATGTTAAATTCATTGATATTCTCTTTAAGGATCTCCTATGACCTTGGTGCTTAAACTACAATTAACTTAAAATAGTCAGAAGGGTGAGAATATGGAATAAGAAGAGTGGCCAAGAACAGGGAGCTGTCTCAGTGTGTGTCCATTCCTAACCATAGCCAATGACAAATCCTATCAATGAAGAATAAGCAAAGTGACAGTGGTATCACACAGTGATATCCCTCTCACACACTGTCTCTGCTTCTAGCAATATGGAAAGGCTGTCTGAGTCCAGGTCTGTATCTCTGCAATTATCTTTGAAGTATGCCATGGATTCATGTGATCACTTTTTAAACCCAGGTACATTTTTAGTATCCAAAAGGAACTCAATTTCTGCCTCCTGCCACACTCAGTTAAGATTTTCCCAAAACACAGTGTCAGGTTACCTAGAGTCATTCAGAGAAAAAGCTGTGAGACACACGCTTCCCCAGCTCATCTTTTAACCAAAGCCTCATCTCTGCCTCCTTTGGTTGCTCTCTGAAGCTAAATTAGCACCAGCTGCTGGAAGCAAGGAAAAGCAAATGAAATATTGCCTGAACCAATATCTGTGATGTTGGTATCTTCTGAGAGGGCTTGAGATATCCCAAGATCAACACTTCATCTGAGACTCCTGGAGTCATCTCCTGGAGTCAACTCCTGGACACCTGACTCCTGGAGTTATCAGTCTTGTTTAGCTGCTAGTCTGCAGCAATGCAGCCCTCACTTTACAACAGTTAACTGCCTTAAGTCATAAAGGATAACCTAAGCCTAAAAATTTTCAGTCCATTTGAAATAAAAGCCCCTACAATAGCAGCGCAGTGTGTTAGGCAACTGGTTCATTGCTAAGTTGGAGGAATGAAGGCCAAAACCCAAAGCCCCATTTTGCTACACCCTCTTGGTCTTCAAACTTCCCCAGCTTGCCAGGCCTTGTTTTTATTATGAGATATAGCAAGGTCACAGCTTGAGGTATTAGGAGTTTTGGGCCCCTCAGTTCAATTCTTTGCTATCAACTGGCCAAATAACAGCTAATCCTGATTTTTTTAGGAAAAAAATCTACATTGATAGATATTTGTAATGGGGCTTACAAGGTTTAAGCTGTGTCTGTACGAAGTACTCAAATAGATTTGAGTGGAAAAGCCGGCTCTAAATAGAACATGCTCTAAATAAAGAACATGATTGAAAGCATAATGAAAAATAAATTTACAGCATGAGGCTGATGTAGCCCAGCTGGAAGAGAACAGCACATACATGAAATGTGTGGAAGATGAGAAGAATTTTAAAGTCAACTCAAATGTGAAAGCAAATCAATGCTTCAAACATAAAAATTATGACATCCAACTTTTGCGATGAAGTGCACTGGGCTTTGATTCTGGAGTGCTCTCTCTAGTGCTCTCTCTCTTACACCATTTGTAGTTGTGAGTAACCAATCTGTACATTTTCACCCAACCTTTCCATACCATAATGTGTGGTGGAAAGATTTGGCAGTTTCTGCCTTTGCCCAAATATCCAAAGAAAGAAAAAAAAAAGACTGCAAGGGGAAAAAGAAAAAACCAAACTACAAATGAATTTGCAGCAGAATGACTCTAAACTCTTGAGCCAGATTCAGAGGATTAACGTTACAGTAATACAAAACTAAATAAAACAAATTATAACCCTAACTCCTGACTGTCCTGCAAAGAGCCTATGGAGCAAACAGTTATGACAACCCAAAGGCAAGACAGGAGAGCAACACAAAGATCAGAAACCAGAAGAAAAACTGTTAAGTACCTTCCCAGCTTCACACCAGATTACTGCTTTTCAGCTGAGTATTCAACTCAGACTTTTGAACTCCCAGGCCAGGGCTTCAGACATACATATCCTCTTAGGGGAACAACAACAATTTCAAGCAAAACTCTCTAGGACATGCCAAATTTGGTGGTGGTGGTGGTGGTGGTGTATGGGACAAGTTTTTTCAATTCTCTGGATTATTTAAGCAACAAACTGGGTGGTCAGGAGCGCCTGCCATACACTGGTGTCCTAGGATGACATTATGATGCTTGTATCCCCAGTTGTTGTTCTGTTTATGCTGGATCTTATGTTCTGTAACTTCAAGACTGGCTCTGAAGAGCAAAATTTTGTTCTGTCATCAGCCTGCTCCCCAACAGCTGGCGGGACACAGAGACAGGGCAGTACATAGTGCGGCTTTTGCTTTTTGCTTTGCTTTCACTTTGCTCTTGCTCTTGCTTCTGCCCATTAGTTAGTTTAACTAAGCCTGGACTGTTTCTGTCTTGGAACAACTCAAACTTGCTCCGGACTGGGACCTGGGAAACATCAAGAGTTTGCACTTTGTGGCCTGCAGCAGCCATTCCCAGGGCTGGAGGCACCGATAACAGAGTGACCACTCCCAGGAGAGACTTTCTGAATTTGTCATCTTTTTCAGAGAAGTGAAAGAGTGCTGTCATCCAGTATTGTTCATTTTGTGTGCTGGGGGTTGCTGTGCCTGTTAAATAAACAGGTTCTTTCCACTTCTCTCTGAGGAATCCTTCTTGAACTGTTTGTGGGGAGGGGCCGTGTGGGTTTGCTTTCTGGAGGGGTCCCCTTTGGAAGTTTTCTCCCAAATTTGCCCTAAACCAGGACAACTGGTTAGTTGCTTGCTGCTTCACAAAGGAGATGGTGAGTGCTCATGGTAGCAGCTAATAAAGTGATCCCTTCAGTTCAGACGGTATGGTTGCCTTGGAGATCAAACACTGGGATTTCTTTGCTGGAGATGGTAACTACCCAGGCATGTTTAGTACTGCATTTGTTAAACAGGGGTTGCTTGGAACATTACTCTTTTTCATGGTGGGCCCATGAAGGAAACACTGAACACTTTCGAGTTTATTTTTATAGTGAGGAAGACCAGGCAAAGAATTAGACCAGACCTAAATTCACCCTAAGCAGTAACTTCCTGTCTTTAAACAGTCAATGATGAGATTTCAGTGCTTCCAAAATCTATACAACACATAAACTGTTAAAGAGGAGAAAATTATTATTTCACCATTTCCTGGAAAGAAGGTAACTTCATTGTGTGAAAAATAAAAATTAATAATCAATATTAAAACCTGAGCATTTACCTGCATCTCTTGTGTTTTTATTGACTTCCTTTTGGGAGCAAGGGGGGAAAGGGGTTGTGTTTTCTTTCAGGGTGGGGAGGTTAATGAGGGCAGTATTGTAGTGATACTATTTCTAAAAGCTTTAATTTCTATGAGCCTCAAGATCACACTCCAGTCATTGTCTTTCACATTAATGTTCTCCTTCCCTAGATGATTCACATCAGAATATTTATCACCTTAAACCATTTACAAGAGAGACATTGAAAGAGGTTAAGAGTGCAGTCTAGCATTCAAAGAGTGAAGACTACCATTTAATACAGCTTTAAATGACTGAGTAAAATGAACAAGCCACTGAAGTGGCAAATGATGTCAATTTATTAAGTTTAGACCAAACTAGAAAAGACCATGATGAAATTCAGAAACACATTAACAAGGAAAAGACAGTTGGGACACATGAAGTTTAATTTTGATAAAGCTAGGATAATAATACTTCAGAGGAATAATTTAATTTATATTGTTGCGTACCACCCAAGAAAGACAAAGAACAGGGCAGCACTATGGACAATTCAGGCAGAACCACCTCTCGCAGTATGTAAGGCAGTCACCTGAAACAAAGACACTCGAATCAAATGTTGAGATTCTGTTAGATATTAAAAGAACAGGTTCTTTTATCTTTTGTGAGCCAATCTGCTCTTCAGTGTGTAATGGATCTCTCTATGAATCCACATTTTTATTCTAAAATCTGGTTAATACAGTCTTCTAGCTGAAGGGTTAGCCAAGGCTTCACTGGTGAAGAGTGTGCTATGGGTCTGGCTCTGGGACAGAGAGAAAGCAGTCCTGCCTCAATCGTCTATGCTAGGGGAAGTTTAGGTTCACACCTAATTTCATGTAATTCTTACAAATGTCTGCACTACTTGGCGAAATACATATGCGAGAGCTTTTAAATTTGCCAGTAATCCTTAGATACACAGTCTTTGCCAGAGAAGGATAAATTTTTAGGGCTGTGAATCACATCAGCCAAGAAAAGCACTGGAAATCCTGGCAAAAATAAATCCATACAACAATATGGCTACCAGGTATGACAATATTGACCCAGAACTTGCAAAACTACAGTACACATCCTCAGTAGGAGGAAATCTAGGGAAGTGATGCAAAACTTCCAACCAGTGAAAATCGCACATGCTTCTGTGAAACACACATGTGAAAAAAAGAAAGAAACCCCGTAACTTCCTCTTTGTTTTCCAGTCGGGAGCGAGGTAACATCAGCCGGCCCGGCCTCCGTATCGGGCGGGCTGGGCCGGGCGGCCTGCGGGGCCTTTCCCTGGGCCGCCTGCCGGCATCCCCCCCATCGATGGCGGGCAGGGACAGGGGGTGCCGCGGCCTGGGCGGAGCTGCCCTTGCGGACATGGAGCTGCGTACTGCACCCTCTCCAGCCCGGGGGCCCGGCTGAGCCCGCTGGGGCTCGGGAGCAGTACCGGGTAGGCGCGGGAATTTTACCCGTGAAGCTGCCACAATCGCTGTGCAGGGGGAAGGAGAAGCCACCCCCCACCCCCAGTGTACTGCTGCTGGGTTCTGGCCTGGCTGACCAGACACTAACCACACCTCGCAGCTGCAGCTCCTGCCACAAGCTACCAGGGTCAGGTAACCTCCTGTGAGGCCCCGGCAACATGGTAACCATTTCAGTGCTTCAATCCACCCCCGCGTGAGAAAAAGGAACAAGATGCAAGCATGTAAAGGAACAAGATGAAAACATCGAGGTTAGTAAAGTAAAAGTCAAGTCCCAGATAGGAGGGATGAGGAGATGCCTTGATCTTGGGACTGAAATCCTCCTATCAACTATGGAAAGAAACCTCTTTCCCTATAACTCATGAAACTATGAGGAGATAAAATGTTCAAATTTATATCGAGCAAAAGCCTCCATGTTAAAATAAGATGTTAAAATAGCTGTGATCCCATAAAAAGTTTGAACAGAGAAAGAGAGAAGAGTAATCCTGTGCCCCCAGGAGGAGGAGGTCTCTGTTCCCAGGGATGAAGATGATTTTAGAAATAGATAATGAGAACTTTTGCCTTTTAACAGCTCATCTTTAACTCAATACCTCATAAATTGATATGGCCCATCAACAAGCTGTGGGAAGTTTGGAGAAAATGGGAGGGACTTCACATGGCAGGATTCCCTGGGGAGTCTGTTATCCATGAGGAAATTAAGAACTACTAGAGAACTGGTTTTTTCCTCTTGTGGAGAAGTCTCCATAACATTAACAAGAAGGACTTCTCTCCCTAAGTGAACTAAAGAAAGACTATTTTAGAGGTGGTAAACTGACTGGAAATTTTAAATTTTGTTTCTTGACATTGTCAGTGGAAAAGAAAAGGTTGTGGGGGAAAGAGAAGTGTTCTGAAGGGTTTGTTTTGATTCTTACTACTTTTTTCTTTTAGTTACTGTTAATAAAAATTTCTTTGTACCATTCTAAGGTTTCAAGCCTGCTTCGCCTTTCTCCTAATCCTATCTCACAGCAAGAAGTAATACATTGGTGTTTAACTCTCACTAAAACACACCACACTCTTTGGTGCATTGGCCGAGAAATCTCAAAATTAGTGAAATTTCAAATTGACAAACCAAAACCACTACACCAACCTAACAAAATATTTGCATGGGTACATCTCACAAAGGGAAGAAAATCCCCAAAACATCTCCAAGGTGTGAGTTGAAACCCTGGAATAAGGCCTACCTTTCCAGTAGTCATTTTTATATCTGCTACCCTGTGTTTGAAATGCCAGGTCCATGAGCCATGAGCACTGCATGACTCCTCTGACTTGGGCCCCAACAGTAGAGGATGCTCTCTCCAGGGAAGAGGAGAGGAGCTTGAGAGTGCACAAGCCACGCAGTGCTGCAAGCGTGTGGGTCTTAGAGATGGTGGGCAGAGATGTTGCTGGCAGGTTGGTAACCACTAAGGCAACAAATTGGTTCCTCTTTGTATTCCTGATCACTGAAATCCAGGCTGCTGCAGCTCTGTAGCAATAAATTTGCCTACACCAGAAGTCACTGCTGCAGCTTATGTATTATTTTGCTTGTCTGTTGACAGCAAGACAAAAATTGTCCAGCACTCTTCTCTCCTCTTTCCATGGCAAAGGCAACCTGGTCCTTCACAAAGGAAAACAAAACTGAGACTGAGATATATGTACTGCAGCAAGAATGCAATTTCGCATCAAAAATGTTGTTTGCTGTGGAACAGCAATGATTTTTCCTTACTGTTCATGACACATTCCAACCCACCAACAAGTACAACCACTTTGTCACAGTACTTAGCAAAAGCCATTTCAGATTAGCACAATTCTTTCCATTGACACTTTGAATCAACCTCCCCACAGAAGCTTTTAAGAGACAAGCCTTCACATGTACAACCAATACTGCTTTACTCTTATGCAGATGTTCAGTAGCTAGAACATCTTTCAGCTCAACAAAATATATGACAATTCAACAAAACTTGAGTGTCTAATATAGCTGTGGTCATTGCTAAGAAGAAAAAGGTGATGGTGCTTAATTCTGACAGAGTCCAAACACAAACCTCAGATATCCCCTTGCACTAGCATGCCCATGCCATGCCATTTGCCTTCTACACTCCACTGACTGCTCTCCAAATTGTTAAACAATGACAAAAATGGCAAGAGAGTTATACTTTTGAATTCATGTTCATATAATTTTCAATAAAGCAGGTTTTACCCCTATGCCCACTCAATTTTTAAAAGATAAGGTTTAAAATATGATAGGCTCCAAACACAAGGTAAATTTTATGGTTGTTTCAACATGAAAAAAAGTAGACCATAATAATGCTACCACTAAGCTCTTCAGTGAAAGTGATATAAACTATTTTAAACAATTTAACTAACATCTTTCACAGTTGTTGAGTTGTTTGCTGGGGCTCTGGTCCAACTACTACTACAACTCTCAATGGAAAGGCTATGGTGACCTCTCATATGGATTGGTTGCCATCTTTAAAAAGCAGGGTGGAATACCCAGGTGTAACACAGGAACACAAGTTTGATAATTACGGCTATCCATCAGATCATGTTTCAGTAAAGCTGGAGAGAATTAGGATGTAGATGTATAAAAGACTCCTGTATCTTTTATCCCATGACTAGCAGACAGAAAAAAACAGGAACACTGGACAGAGCTGTTACCAAAAAATTCAGTAAAAAAGAAACTCCTTAATACTAATGTAACATTGAAAAGCAAGCATTCTTTTTTTGGCCAGATACACAAGGGGGATGGGTCCTCCTAAAGTCATACATGCTGAGCACAGGAAAGTTTCTGTTTATATACTGTATTTTACATACATATTCATTGATGTCCCAGATTAAACATATATATTATAATATTTTCCCCAAAATCATTAACATATTTTCCCTCCCCTTTATGCATGAGTTCTTCTGTCCTGGGGGTCTCTTTGATGGTCCCTAGTGATCAGAGACCCCAGTGTTACAAACAATCTACTAAGTTACCAGGGCAATGGGACTGGTGAACTTCCAGTTGTATTTCTTACACCATGGGCATTGTGCAGTTCCACAGGCCAGTGATTTTTTAAGACGAAGCATTGTGTTAACTCACCAGGTGTAGACACATTTATCATATAGTAACAAAATTGCACTCTGCTCACTTTAATTTCTTTTCACTCAATGAGACTTGTATATGTCCCCAAGCTGAGTTCAAATTTACAGCTAAAAAGTATGGAATTTTCTTTCATGTTATTTGACTGCAAGGGATAGGGGTCGAGTGAAAAATGGATTTTTGACTGTACCAATTCTCTATTCCAGTCCTTTGGCTAATATTCAATCTGATTCACTTAATAAACAGAATATTGGAAACAGATCGGTGTATCATTACCAACTGGGCATTTTTTCCTTCTTAACTTGTAAATAATATCAGACAACAATGGACTGGATTGAGTGGGATTCCTTTGGCTAAATGTTGACATCTGTAATACAAATGTCAACTTCCAATAAGTTGCTTTTAGCTTTTTTGTGAGTTAGTAAAGACCTAGCCAATGGAGTCTTACTTGTCTTGCCCTAAAACACACATATGGAGTGGCCCAGGAGAGTCATGCCCTAAAAATGTTTATTTCTTGCCACAAATTGCAAGGGCAACACTCACTTAAAACACTGCCGCTTATAGTTACAGACAGAGTTTTGATACTTGTCAACTGAATAAAAGGTTTTAAAAGAAAAGTGTTTTGCAACAGAGGTATGGTAAATTCATCTGCCAAAGCCTAGAGTGAGCTGAAGGTCCAGCATCAACCAGTGAGCTCCTAGGCAGAGTTTAAGTTTCTCAGTAGCTTGCCAGATCTTGGAAATCTAAGGTAACCTCTCCAAGGATCACAAATTAAGCTCATTTTGGATAATTCTGAGCTGTTGGCAAACTGCTAGGCAACACTTGTCTCAGAGTCTACACTGATTATCCAGCCTGACACTGGAGGAAGGAATGCAGCAGAACAAGGAGCAACTCAGTAGTAGAAAAACCAACATGCTAAACTACATCTCTTTTGCTGTGAAGACTCCCAGGTATCATTCTGTCATATTTTGTCCTTTCCAAAATACATCACAAAGTAAAAACATCTGGCTGACTGCATTTCCCTATAGCACACATGTAACACATCTCTAAGTAGGAAAAAATCAAGCTGGAAAGGAAAATAAAGGAAGATGAGACGTATATGACAATTAAAAACACATCATTAGATCCTAAATTTATTAAAACAGTCCTTGCAACTTGACGTTAGAAGCATATGACACATTTATATACACAACATTGATGGTCTTCATTTCTTCTTCACACCTACTTATTTAATTTCCTGCTTCTCAGCTGCCTCAGAACACAGCATTGCTCAGATGGCAATCACTGCAGCTGTACCAAACTATAGCACATATACATTTACATAAGCCTTTTCAAGCATTGGGCTTTTTTTTTTTCTTAATAAGATATTAATTATTTCTCACCTTCTTTTTTTTCTGGTTCTGACTAGAACTAATAGGACCTGCCTACAGTCTCAGAAATTCTCCTACAATGCAGCCGCAGACAAGCCAGAACTCTGAGGTACAAGACAGGGAAACCTCTCTTAGGATGTCCAGTCTAAACTTTGCTTTCTCAAAAGATTTACATAATACTGGGGATGTCTATTATAAGAAAACAACCCTTCAAACATTCAAACCTTAGAATTTCCTCATCCACCATGGTGAGTGTCCCCCTAGCTATTTATAAGCCATGAGCACTGCCATGGTTTATATAAAGCAGTCCTTTATACAAAGGACTGTACCAGCGGTGGTTCCTGATCACAACAGCTCACAAAATCCTGGACTGATGCAATCACTCACTAAAGGGACAATTAGGTCTTAGGAGGTATCAACATGAAGACCAGATGATGTTGCACTTCAATAATCCCACTGATTTTTTGGATGAAATCCAAATGAGCTGTAATCATGCTGCTGCACCATGATTAAATTACTTAAAGGAACCCAACATCAGAGACTTGGCTATGGGATACCTTCTGTAAAGACTGTGAGGGAAACCTGTCTGATTGCATGAGAGTGGTGTGTGTGGGGAGTCAAGCAGGGCCATCACCCTACGAGGGGGGTTTGGTTGCAGCAGAAGTCTGGAGTGGTGGGAATGTAATTGCCAGTGGCTCCTGGATGGTCAGAGGAAACTTTCCCTAACAGGACAATGACCTTGGCTTTTCAATTTTGGCATCCTTTCTAGCTCATTGAGTAAGAGCACACAAGCCAGATTTGCAAGTCAAGCGACAGAGCTTCATTTCTTAAAAGAAAGGAATTTTAAAGCCCTTTCTTCAGACCATTTCCCTATACAGTTTGTCTTTACTAAAACTGCTTTTTATGGTTAATGGTACATTCACTTGCTACTATCTATATTCTAGTAGGTCAAAAATATGCAAAAGAAGGTATAAATTTATGCCAACCTGTTTTATTACATACATTCTTTGTTATTTGTTTCTATTTTTACTCTCTTTTCTTCTCACTAAAGTTATTAATGTCTGCTGCCTTTTAGTCAATCTTCCCAAATGAACAGCTGTAAGTCTGCTCATAGGATGAAAGTTACCAAGTCATGACAAGTCTAACCAGTTGTATTTTCAACTTCTTTTGTTATCTAAGAAGGAAGTAGTAAATTTAATTTACTCCCAGCTTAGATTCGTTTAGACTTTCCACTAACTTTTCACATTTCAGTCTAGAATTTAACACTAGACCTGGGCCTTCTCCCAGGCCAAAAAAAAAATTAAAAGGGGGGCAATATAAACTACTAAACTACTACAGGATTATCTCCCTTTTTGTTGTTGTATTTTGTTGTTACAGTCAGGCTATCACCCAGTCCTACTCTTACGGTATTACGCATGTTCATACAACTCAAAGTAAAACATATTCAGGGTCTTAAAGCCCATTCATAAATGGAGATTAAAAATAACTAGAACAGCAAGATGGAAATAAACCAACTTGTATAAAAAGCATGCAAAAGTCACTCATTGTTAAGTATTTTTCAGGTTTTCACAAAGGAGATAAATGTTCACAAATGTTTTCAAGGAAGACTTTTTTACAAGAAACATCCCATGTTACACATGAGAAATCACAAACACCAACACATGCAACTTAGGCAGAAAATGTGGTTAATAACTTGACAATAAACCCTCAAATCAAGATTGCACGTATTCCTAACATTTGACTACCTCAATGCTTTGAGGATAGCTTTCATAGGTACACTTTTTACAACTAAGACCATTTTTTCCAAGCAAAAGTGACCATTGAAAGCAAGCATAATGAGCAGTTGGTGACATAAGGTAGAAAATGCTGTTATAAAATCGAAACAATCTAATTTGCCTAATGCATCAAATCCATAAGAGCATCTAGTATGAAGTCAGGAAACAAGCTTAAGCATATGCCATCAGGGCAAAGATATTGTGAGCAAGGGGAAAATAATTTGAATTCCTGAATAAATATCCATTTCAAATCTCTGGAGAACAGCTAATACAGAAAAAAATACTACACATTACTGTAATATTAATACAAAATACTAAACATTCCCTAAAGTAACTAGGATTCCAGAAGAAGCCACAGATTTCTAAGGTGAATTGACAAATAAAAAAAACAAACTAGAAGTGTATGACTAGGGATTTAACTTCTGATTACCAGCACAATCATACCAACTGTAACTACCCTGTTGCTTATGCAAGTGCTGTGGGTATGTGAGGGAGAAGGTAGCTTGACAGAGTATGCACCTTTTCTCAATTTCTGGACCCTAGGAGGTCAAGACTAAATGAATTCCACACCTGAAGTTACATACTAAGTATCTCCTTTCTTATGAGAAAAAGGGAGAAAAGGCATTTTGTGCAAAAGAAGCTCTATGCTGCAATCTATTATTCCCACATTTCTTTAAACACATTGACATGCAGTTCTGGTATGAACTAGGGCACTGGATTAGCATTATGCTGTTACCACCCAAACTAAACACAGCGCAAGTAAGAGTCTTCTAGGAAGACTCTATTCTGACTAAGAGGATGTTACAGGTTTGGAACATACCCAGAAGCCACAGCCAGCAAAACTAATTGTTTTCTCTTTAGCTTAGAGTTTTCTATTGGAATTTGCTTTCAGTGTTTCCTGATGAAGTGCCCTGGTAATTCCTTTCTAAGGGTAGCAAAATGAAAGGGTAATAATTTAAGGCACTCCCCAGTTTGGACAGGAGACATGTGCATTTGTGTGTGTTGTTGGTATATGTGTGTATGCGTGTGTTTGAGATTAGCACACATTCTGATATTCTTCCATGTATTCTAAACAGGAAAACCACTAAGATAAACAAGCTGTTCTCTATTGCAGTTTTCTGCAGCAAAACTCTACCCTTAAGTGTATTGCCCTTAAATGTCAATTTGTTCTAAAGAAGCAAATAATAAACTTTCACAGCACAATTTGCCATCATGTATTTAGTTTATACAACTCTACAAAAAACATGTTAGAAAGTTTAGAAAACAGTAGTGTTGCCTTCTCTGCTACTTCTTTCCACCTGAGAAGAACTCTAACCAGCAGTGCCAGAGAAAGCAAAAATATTCCTATCCATCATTACCTGCCTTTTGAAATTAATTTTCCTAGCACAAAGCAAGCTTTCATCTCTGTTAATTCACTTCCTAAAGTGCCATCACTGGGAAATGCCATCACTTCTTTCAGATAAAAATCCCATGGACTGCCTCATAAATCTGTGGACTCTGGTAACAAAGAATCATGGAAAGGCTTGGGATGAAAGGGACATTAAAAATCATCTAATTCCAATCCTACATATGTCACAGACAGGGACACCTTTCACTAAACCAGGTTACTCAGGGCCCCATCCAGCCTGGCCTTGAACACTTCCAGGGACAGGGCATCCACAACTTCTTTGGCCGCCACCCCGTTCCAGTGCATCACCAACTTCTGAATAAAGACCTTCCTAACCTCTAATCTAAACCCACTGTCTATTAGCTTAAAAAAAGTCACTCTTTTTTGTAAGTCCCCTTCAAGTCCTGGAAGGCTGCAATGATGTCTCCCTGGGGCCATCTCTTCTCCAAGGTGAACAACCACAAACCTTTCAGCCTGTCCTTGTAGGAGAGGGTCTCCAGCCCTCTGACCAGCCTCTACCCTAAAAGTGCTATGCTCTGTTGAGGCCTAAATCTGCCTCTCCATCTCCAAAAGCTTTTATCTGCGAATGAAATCTCTTTTTGAGAAACTACAGTATCAGACAGAAATATGTCAGTGGGCAGAAGCAAAGCCAGGCATATGTCTGCAACTGAATATCTAAAAGCAGCAGTGAAGTGTCATGCTTCACTAGGAGTCTGCATGCAGTAAAAATAATTCTCAACTTTGCCAAAACTTGAGAAATGTGCTTTTTTGAGGTACTCTGCTTGAAAAAGAAATCATATTTCTTTGCCATTGCAGAACATATCAAAGGGACAAGTACATCAAAGGGCTCAAGATTAAAGATTTGCACCCTTTCAGGGTTCAGCAGGGTACACTACAGTTTAAAAAAGGGAGGCAAGGCAGAATTTCATAAGTTACTGTGCTGCAAGTCTACTAACTAAGCCTCATTCAAAATGCCATTTATTTCATTTGAGGACTACAAAATCTCTGCTTGGATCCATAAATATGATTAGCCAGGCACTTCAACAGCTACTTCACCACAGCAACCAAATTTCTGCCTGTGCCATAAACAACATATTTGGCCTTTTTCATACATAATGGCAAAAGTCAAAGAGCAACAGTGAATTTCAGTAAAATCAATTACCTTGTTAAGAATTTAAATTGGATTTTTTTCATAGATTTTATGACAGATAAGCTCTGTACAGAGCAGAAAGCATTCATAGATAATTCTCCAACTATAAGGAAGAAAAAGACAGTCACTCGCCCAGTTATATCACCTAACAATGTGAGAAGAGGGGGGAAAAAAGTAATTTATTTAAAAACCTGTGAGAATGGGCAGAGGAGGATTTCTAGACAAAACCTCTGCCTTCAGCTCACAGCTGAAAACCTCCCAATGGCCTCAAGACACAAGCACTTTTGAGCTACCACACAGCTCTCTAGCTACACTGTCCACCAAAAAGCTCCCAAAGAGTTAACAGTACAGTATCTGATACAACTTATTTTCCCACTTAGCTGCACTACTAGCCCTTACAGATCTCAAAGCACCTAACTACTTGCAGCATGGGTCCCCTTCTGAAAGCAAGGGAAGCATATCTGGCAGCTTGATTTTGGTCATATTGTGCAGGATAGTTTTTAACTGGACTATTAACTGATCCCTGAAAGATAATCTTCCTTGTTCTTGTAAAAATCTTTGAAAAAGCCGAAGCTAACTCCATGATCACTAACAGTATTTAAATCTTGATACAGGTAATGTTCAACTCAAAGATGTCACTTACTCCTTCTGGTACTCCTAAATCCATTTAACTAAGAGGTGATGAAAACAGTTATGCAGCTGACCACTGTTCTTCTCTCGTCCATACAAGCTATGCAGGAAAAAATGCAGCTTCTCTTCTCCCTGGCTTAATTTTCAAGGTGAGACATCAGCTCTACTCAGTGCCAGACAGAATTTATCCAAAAAGGGATGATTGATCACTTTACAGAATAAGGCAACAAAAAACTACTTTTTTTTTTAAATTTGTATTTCACATTTATTTTGCTCTGCTGGAGGGGAGGGAGGCTACGCTTATAGATAATCAGTGGACTTTGCAGAGTTTTGGAAAACAGAACTCTTCTGGAAAGCATGCTTCTTGTAAATAAACCCCTGTCCATGCTTCATGATTACCCCACCTATCCCACAGCCTTTAAAGGCTACACATGTTATGATTGCATCTGGCTGGGCCAAGCAGTTTCTCCAGTTAGCTCTACAAAAGTTACACAAACAAGCAAAATGAACAAACCCAAAGGCATCAACTCTGCTCTCAGTCTTAGTTCTGAATCTCACGACACTTACCATTCCTGGTAAAACTACACAGCAGCTTTATCTTGTAGTGATGATAAACTTTTTATTACAGGCTGGAACAGTTTAGTATTCTCTTTTTCTACCAAGTGGTCCAAACCCTGTAAAATTCTAGATAATCACGACCAAGTTTTCATTGTTGTTGTTGCTGGAAAAGCAGTCTCTGCTTCAAGTGTTATCTCTATCCTGTAATGCTACCAACTAAATCTTTACATAGAGATATTAATTCACAGGCAGGCAACTCTCAGAAGAAAGCATATAATCAAGGTCAGTCTCTATATCTGATGTGACTGAGATAAAATGCTTTGTTACGCAATCTCTAGAAAAAAGCTCGGGTACTATGATTTAAAAAGAAAATACTTCAATACATGCAACGCCCTCATATGAGATCAAACAGCTATAGAGGGAGAAACAAACATGGCCACAGACTCTGACTGAAACAGACGAGCAGCACTAGATTGTTTGTGTGATGTCAGCAGCCTAGAGTATCTTTAAAAGCAAGTGATGCATGGCAAACAAAGACCAGAAACACACCCATAAAAATGCAAATTTTTGGCTACAGGACTCAGCAATGAATAAAGCACAATTGTGCAATTTCTGTTTAAAAGTGGTTTTTTCCAAACCTGTCTGTACAAACATTAGTTCTTCATTTACACAAATATTATGCAAAAGCTGTTACTTCTCAGCCCCACCCTTCCCATAAGCTATGTCTGGATCCATTGAGAATTAATATTATGACTTATATGAAACTGCTTAAAGCAACCAAGAACAAGATCTCTGAAAAATATAAATGCTGTGTCTAATCGTGTGCCAGTACTGCTGATGGTGTCTGCAGCTATTAAAGCATACACTCTGTACACAGACAACAGTGACTGGTAGCAATAAGCAGCCCAGCTGGCTGCCCTACAGTGGGATAAGAAACCAGATGGTGCATCTTTAATAAATGCAGGAATTCTTGAAGGGGCTTTCAACATGATCACCATTACACCTTTGTGATAAATCAAGGAAGATGTGTTTTGATCCTGCATAAATCTGCAGGCACCATGTCCTTTGGTATCTCTAAAATTCTCATCCTATACACTAATACAGCTATCCTAAATATTAGGAAAGCCCACATAACCAGGAGACAACCAAGGCAGTTATTGGAAAAGGGAAACAATGTTTCCTCAGAGTCACTACCTTACTCACAGCACATCTTAAACCCATTGCCCTAATCTTCTGAACACCATCAAATGAGTGCAGTTGCCATGAGAAAATTCTACATTTCAGCTGCACACCCAGATATTAAGGAGACACTTCTAAAGCCTCCAAATCCATTTGTTTTCTTAGTCTTCTCTGATTCCATTCCCTTCTGCAAACTCTGCTCCTTTTCCTCTTGCTATCACATTCCATTTTCCCACCATTCCTTATATCAAAAAAACTCAAATCCTTTTACAAAAGAAAGGGGAAAAAAGCTAATCAGATTTAAACTTTGCATGCGTGTACTCCAGCAAAACTGACAGACAGTTTTCACAGGAGGCACTCATCTGCTCTTTATCACCATTGAAGGAGAGATGATCTTTAGCAGCAGCACCATCATCCAGAGAGCTGGAAGAAGAATGATCCAGCAGTGAAGCACCTTCTAAGAGCCACAAGGGATCAGTTATGTATTGACATGAGAAAGCTTGGGGTGCTCCCAAACTTCTCAACTAACAGCCATGTTCTACTCAATGTATCAGTCAAACCTTCAAAAGTTGTTTAAATTTAAACAATACAGCTTTTGGAGATGACACTTGGGTTTCTGTCAGTATTGGTTTTATTACCAATGCATACTAAAGAAAGTTTCTTAACTAGTAATCATCAAAAGGTTCCATTGAGGATAGGCAATTTTAAAAGATAAGTATAAAAGAGTCATAAAACCATATCACTCCTCTACAACTCCATGCCCACAACAAAACCATACGTAATGCATTTCGAAGTCCTAAAGTGTTTCAATTTAATTCTCTGTTCTCAGCCAGAAACCATGTTTTCTCATTAACTACCTCAGCTCTAGCAACTTGACCTGTAATTTGATACCCTGCCCTGTACAAGATGAAGATCCCAGCTACATGTATCCTACAAACATTCTGAAATCCACTTAGTCACAGAGATAAGAGGAAATACAGACTTTAATAGTCAAATTCAGTAGCAGCAGTAAGAAGAGTAGCTACTGTCCTGAAAGGGAACCACAAATAGGAAATGAGTCATGCTCAAAACATGAACACTTATCAATTGTAAAAATATTAAATGTTAGTTTATTTGCAGACTGCAACTCTTTTAGCGCTCCGTTTTGCTGGGGTTTCTTGAGATCAAATCTATCAAAAAAGGCAGGCAGTTGGTAGAGATCTTTTTTTTTTTCAGTGGCTTTTCTCAGTCCTTCCATTTTGTGCCTTCAGCATACTAGAATTACATGTTGATAAAACAGTATCATCCAGCAAGGCCTGGAACAGGCTTTCATTTAACTAACTTAACCCACAGAGTTCTGCTGTGTTCCATTTGGACTGGAGACCCTGTGTACCTTGCAGAGTCAGTCAAGTTAGCATGAGGTGACACACAAGTCCACACAACTTCTCTATCCTTCATGATAGGCAGTCCAGAATTGACATTGTTAAGCTACATAGATCCCTTTGTGACCAGTGACACAAATAAACAATAATAAAGGGAATGTATTAAGGATGCAACTACAAACAACTCAGTTTGCCATGCCAGAAAATTTGTCAGACATACAGTAAATAAAAGGAAAACAGGAAGCCTAAATGAAATATTTGTATATTTTAAGCCCACATATTTTTAATCACCCATTCCATCACAAATATATGCAATTAAGGAGAGCTCTGTTTGGAGTTTGTGGAGGGGTTTTTCTGTTTGGTTTTCCAGGGGGTATGTTTTCTTAGCTATTACTTAAGGATAGCAGTGATCATGACCCCATTTCCACTCCTTCAGAGTGTGCAGGGCTCTCTTTGAGGCTTCTAACGTCATGTACTCTTGTGGATTACACCATCTTTTTCAGAAAAGCACAGGGATTATCTTCCTCCACTACTTTTCATTCTCCCTTACAAGATTTCCTGTTATTCTTTGAACAGTGAAAAATGGCTGCTTATATCACATAGAAAACCAGGAGCCTTGTTTGTTAATCAGCTATTTTGCTTTTAAGTTGATGGTATTTTTCTAGACATGTTTAAATGTTTCTCTTGACTACAAAAATCCAATTTCTCAAGAATTTTCCAGAAGAACAGTTTTTACCTTTGAATATCCAAAATTAGCTAGAAATGTCACAAAAATTTAAAGAGTTTCTTGGGCATATATAGCTCTTTAATGAATTCTGTGTAGTACCCAAAAACTACAAGAGCTATTAAGAAAGAAATCATTATTGGGTTAAGATAGGCACATGGCTCCTTTCGATCCAAACTCAACAAATTGAAATCTAATCAGATGTGTTCATTGGAGAAAGACCAGGATTACTAAATTCAGTGATACATTTTGTAAGGAAAGGTAATCTTATAGGCCTACATATTCTTTAACAAGCTTTTCTACAGCAGACAGCAATGGTTGTTCTAGAAACAAAAAAAAAATGTAGAAGATAAGTAGTTTCTTCACAGAGATCCACACAATTCAACAGGACAGCATTTCCTCTTTGGTGCCCTTATTTATTTTATTTTCTCTCAACAGCCATGCACAAAATGTTGATAGAGTTAAAGGATGAATTTTATCTCCCATTCTCAGAGTTTTTAGGTACAAAAAAGCTTCCTAGAAAAGTTTATACATTTAGAAAAAGCTGGATGTGCTGTATTCTCAAAACAAGAGAGTACCAAGTGTTATACATTAATTTAGGTCAAACTCATCTATGGGAAGAAGTCCTTCTGTAAGGACTGGTGATAAAGATTAGTGTTTGTAAGACATATGTGGTATAAAAGATAAATGTCCTTCCTATGTAATCTTAAAATCCATTCTATACCTTTTTAATGTAGAAGAAAATTGTGCTGACTCTGAAAACAACAGCACCTGGGTGGCATTTCTTTAACACCTGCCAAATTAGGATAACTACAGTCCTAGCAAGCTCTAGATAAAGAGTTTGTCATAGGAAAACCAGACCCTTTCTAAGTCTTAGCCTGGCAAGCACTCTTTGTATCCCTAGGACTATGATGTATGTGGAATTAAGTTATCCCACTGCTGCTTTGAAGCCCAGATGAAATTCACAGAATTCTTCAAATCCAAGAGCCCAATTATTTCATTGCAGGCATATCGTTAGCCTGCCATCCCCATGCAGATTGTATTGCTAGTCTTTTGTGCAGTCAGACCTTAAACAAAATTAAACACTAAACCTGCTGTTCCTAATAAAACAATATGTTGTCTCCTTGGGAATAATACCTGTAGCAACAAACCAAGGCAAAAGGAGAAAGAAAAGAAAGAAAGAAATGAAATACAAGAGAGAAAAAGAGAACAACAGAGAAAGGGAGAGAGAGAAAAAGGAAGGAAGGAAGGAAGGAAGGAAGGAAGGAAGGAAGGAAGGAAGGAAGGAAGGAAGGAAGGAAGGAAGGAAGGAAGGGAGGGAAAAAGAGAAAAAGAGAAAAAGAGAAAAAGAGAAAAAGAGAAAAAGAGAAAAAGAGAAAAAGAGAAAAAGAGAAAAAGACCTGCCTGACCAAACATAAAAAAAAATGTATTTTCCTGGCAGCAGGTCTTGAAGGTACTCAGACTCACAAATCATGCCAAGCAAGAAGATCTGAACTTCTACCTATCAGGAAATCAAACATCTGAAACCAAAGCAGCACCACTTCGATTGGTTGAATAACTTTTTTTAAAGAGTGGAATGTAGTAAGGCCAAAGGAAGGAAGGACATGAATGAACTGACCTTGACATATGCTAGGTAATGCTCGCACTTTTCCTGCATGAATGACAGTTGTAACTTCTCTGTAATCTGTCCTGCTGTCTCTCCAGAAGTCACAAAATAAACTCTGGGTTGCTGGCTCTTTTCCTTCTTTGCCACATCAGCAGTCAAGTTATAATTCAAACCTGTTTTAAAAAGGAAGAAGAAGAAAACAAAGGATGACAGTGAACAACAGTCATTTTCGAGCCACCTATCAATGGAACGTGTTGCCTCCAGGGCATCTGTGCAACCCTTGAGGGCCCTCAATCAATCACTAAGTTTCCTGCGGCTACAGAAAATCAGATCCAATTACAAACATACTCCCATGTTTAATGTGTAATATATGTTATGAAATAATTCATGCTTAAAGAGAGAATGTATTTTATAAGATTGTAAACTCCAAACGAGTCTCTGACCACAAGCAGCCCAGAGGCAGATGTCTTCTTTGGAATCTCAAAACTCCTGAAGGCAGCAGGAGAACAATACACCGTTTACTTATGAATAGACATGCCCAGCAAGATGATTGCCACTATCCCGATGATTGCCGCTATCCCGACGCCCAAGGACAATCATCACCCAACTGATACCATGGATCGAGATAGCAGAAGTCACCAGAAGGATACATCTAAATACTCAACTTCCCCTGACACACACGATCAACACCTGCCACTGCTCAGGAAACAGTGATTATCCAGCTCTGCACAGTGAAAGAAACTTTCATGCATATGCAGAGTTACAAAAGAAATTGGGGCACCTCTGCCTCAGGCATAAAAAACTGTATAAAACAGTTTTTTATAAACAGAGGGAGATCTGATGCGATCGAGGTTGGATCCAGGTTCACCCAACGCCGATCCCGGGCTCAACGTTGTCTCTTTGGCTGTGGGTTTTTGAGGACCGTATTTTGGCAGCGGAAAAATAAAAACTTTTTGCATTTTGATAATTTGGCTTTTCGATTGATCATTTATAACAATATAGTTATTATTCCCAGCCCATCCTTTCCCATAGGAAATTGTGTAATAATGCATCTAGAAACATATACTTAACAGAAAAGAAACCTCAAAAAACAAACAAACAAAAGAAAAAATCCCTACAAAATCCCAGATGTTTAAACTGTGTTTCTGACAGAAAAAGCAAAAAAAAAGCAACACAAACAACAGCAGCAACCTTAAACCTTCTAAAACAGCACAAATCATGCAAATGACAACCAGGATGTGGCACTTCCTGACAATTATTTTCGTTATTTTCAGTCATCTTAGCAATGAATCTTAGCATTCATACCATATACTTAGCCCCCCACAACTTTGTTGCTTCCAAAAAGCAACCTGGAGCAGTGGGTGGTTAGGGTGATAACCAGCCAAACTTATCACTGCTGTTTGTGTAAGTTCTTCCTGCTCACTCCAGTAGGAGATCGTAAGACAAGTTTTCACTAGCAAATTAAATCTTCCAAGTAATGCCTTCAAACATTTGCCTAGCAGCTCTGAGTTTTCTCTCTTTCTACTGAGGATCTACCGGCCCAACTTCACACAATGAAAATAAAACTCTGGCATGAATTTGATGAGCTCAGAAGAAGGGCTCAATTCTTCTACTGAGTATTTATTTTTCATAACTTAAGTTAAATGTCTAAAAGCTTTGACAATGGCTCCCTCTGAAAAATTTTTGCTCATATCTTCAAGATGGCTACTATCCAGCAGACCAGGTGAACTATTCCAGCCAGTAAGAGCTGCACCAAGTAAATGGCAGCAGGCATTTTACAACAGATTTTCATCCTAAACAGCATATATATAGTTATGATGCAAGAGTCATCCCATAGGGCTGAAAGCACCCCTGAAGCAGTGAGGAGTGAGAAGAGATCAGGCCATGGCCACAAGCTAAAAAACGTGAAACACAGCTGGCTGTGTTAATGGACGGGTGGCACACTCTGAACCACTTGGAATATCCCTTCCTCCCCCACTAAGATAATGACAAAGCACACAGACAGCAGGAGGCAAATGCTCCTCAGGAATAAGCACATCTGTAAATGCTTGCTAAACTACTAGCTATAGTACTGATTTGCCAGGGGGTAAGTGGGAGGAACTACATGAAAACAATGAAGAACTTACTAAATAATTACACAAAATCATTGGAAAATTAATGTGTTTCTTTGATGTCTCTGACAGTAATTATGAGAAGAAAATGGTTCATGAACTTTGCTTGCAAAGAAAATTCTTATGTAACGGAAGCATTAAAAAAAGTCCTAGCAAATGAGAACATACAGGACATTCTCTCCATTCCCTTCCAAAAAGCTTTCTTTTTCCCAGTACTTTCCACCTTGTATTGAATCCTCTCTCATAGTGTTTTCATTGGGTCTAAGTAGGGAGCAATCCACACTGCTCCATACACTGAACAACACACCCCTGCAGCACATCTGCTTCTGAGGCATTCTGAGGGTAGCACTGACTCATGCCTGCCTCCAAACCGACTGGAAAAATGAGAGACAGACAGAAATAATACCCCTGCACCAAACTATAGCTGCACACAGGTTAGAAGATGAGAGTCTACTTTTTAAAAGTTTTTAATAAGGGATGTTTCTTCAGTCCTAGGAACATGTTTGAACAGTGAAAATATCAAACAGCCTATTATCCTACACTAAATCTTGTCAGTCTTTCAGACAATAGTATTAGGGACATGAGGACTACCCTAGATATGGATCAACACACAAGCAATGTACATCTGAAATGAACAGCACAGAAGAAAATTTGGAGCAATTTCTAAAAGATCTATCTGCCTAACTCTAGTCAAATGATCAAAACCATTCATTTTCATAGCCACTAAAATTCATCTAATTGTCAGACTGGGACTATTACTACTGTTGTTATTATTGTAGAGGAAATTATCTAGAGTGTTGTCAGAGACTGAAATAGTTCATGCCTCAAACACTGATATAAAATTTTGCTCATAATAGCAAAACTGTATAGAGAAGCCAATGAAGTCCATCCCTCCCTAAAGATGCTTTTCAGGGGGACCATCACCACCAAGAAGACCAGCTGCAGAGGATCAATGAAACATCATTGTGTGATAGATGAGTAACGTGTGGTTGAGTCTCACAATTAAAGGGCAAATATTATGTTTATGTTAAGAGAAGTTTTATAGATTTATAGTTAAGTTTCACCCCCCCCCCCCCACTTGCATTCTTATCACAGGATGGCCTGGGTAGCTGGAGAATTTGGGAGGGTCAGCTTATTATTATGGCAACACCTGCCCTTCAATTAAGATCTAAGGAAGTGATCTCCACCGCTGGACAGCAAAGGAGTCGATGGACAGGGGGCTAAAGGGTTAAAAGGTGGAATATCCATTGTGTGGATGAGCACACAGTGGGAAAAAATCCTTTGCTCTCGGCACTGTATCATTTTCTCTATTCAGTCTTCTGTTTTATTTTTTTGATAAGGTTTAAAAAATCTTTTTAAATTTTTGAAAGTGAGTATCATTTCTCACAATTGTGATCCACAGATGGTGATAATTTCTTTATTTTGTCTCTGTCACTCTCTTTCTGTTCCCCCCACCTATTTTCCATTTCTTTCCTTCCCTCTCTCATATTTACTATCAAATAAAATCCATACTATTGACTTTGACATACGGTCTTGTTTGCACCTTAATTTGGGCAGAAGCATTTCTAATAACTTTAATAACTGGATCTTGACATTTAGTCGGCATAGTCAGCAGGATTAATGTTCTCTGACCTGAAGTGTCTTTCACAATTGTATTGTCTCCTCTTACAAAATTATTTCATATACTTCCTTCTGTAGTTAATCTTAGAAATCTAAACACTACTTCTCTTAAGGAGCTGTGAATCCCATCCATAGGAATTCATAGCACATGGACCAACTTCCTTTGAGAGGTTGTGGAGACTGTGGTTTCCTTCTGGATGCTTAGAAATTTGAATGTATCTTTCTCTGAAGGAATTGTGGAAATTATGGTAAACTGACTTGTCTACGTGGTGTTTTGTGCGGAGCCGTAAGTTCCTGTTTGGTGGGGACTAATGCCCCTGTACTTTTTGTGTGTTTTGTTGTTAAAAGCCAGAATTGACAGGTTCCACCCCTTGAAGCCAATTCTGCAGCTCCTATCTTGTGTAGAATGCACCCCCATAAGTCTGGTTTGTCGTGGAGAACTAGAAGCAGGCAGGTTTTAATCCTGAGGCCAGTCCTGCAGCTACTGCCTTGGGAGGACAGTTTAGTCCCTTTGCAGGTTTAAGTATTTATCATGCAGCTTCCTCTGTGGGGGTGGTAGGAAAACTTTATGGGAAAATGTTTTCTTGTCTTTTAGTTAATCTGTTAGCAACCTCTCTAGCCCTGGGGTGGACATAGTGAGGAAAAAAAACCAAAAATAACCCTTGAGATAGGGAGCAATTGGTTACTAAAAAGATAATGCGTTATTTAAAAAGACTTTCAGCGGTGGCATTCCTTGCTACCAAATTCAATCATGACGAAAAGGAAAATCACTGGAATAAAAGAAGCTAACTCATAAGGCTGACTGCACTCAGGCAAAAAGCAGAAGCCTATTAATACCCTGAAAAAAAAGGCAACTCAGACGCCAGAACCACTCCCTAATTCACAGATTGCAATTAAAGCAGTCTCACCTCCTCCACTGAACATGAAATCAGTTGGAGGAGACCTCACTGAAAAACAGTGGGAAACAACAGAAGTGGTGCAACAAGCATTTCATAGAATAAAAGCTAAAACTTCACCTAAAAAAGTTAATGCAATCACCAACTTGTTTCATTCTGGCATATTCTTCCAGGGAAGTTTATTTCTTTTCTTTTTTACTAGGAAGCTCACACATCCCCACATTGAAAATAAGGAAAACAGTTTGGGAGCAGAGAAACTGCAAATAAGCATATTCACTTTTTTATAGGAACCTACCAACACATGAAATGGAGCTGCATGAAAATCAATGAAATTTAAAGTGTCACCATAATTGTTTGCATTTTCAGTTTGTTAATGTTTGTACTTTGTATTTTTATTGCAAGTGGCTTGCTGGGAGATCAAATATTAGTTAAAGTATTCTACATAAGCTTGATTTTTGTCTAACTCGTTTTCTTTTTGCTGAAAAATGGTGAGGGAAAAAGACTTATAAATGTATAATTTGTCTCAACCAATTTTATCCTGAGAGTTGGTATAAAAATTTATACATATTTGAAATCACACAAATATGCATTAACCGCCCCAGTTATGCCTCAGAGGGCTTTAAAATTATTATGATTTGGCTAAATTTTTCTGATTTACTAAGTAGAGAATTTTAAAAAATCTTAAAACACAAAAAAATGTCACTTAAGAAATTATTGAATCCCACTTCCTAAACATGGAGGGGTAGCCATAGACTGCAAAATGGATGTGAATAAACTACAAAAATGCCTTCTACAAACTCTCAAGCCAGTGTATGTTTTATTTCCTGCCGTATGTCCAAAGAGGGTATTTTAACTTTGCCTCACTTCTTCTATTTATGCTAATCAGTGTACTGACTACAGCACATTCTGCACTACACATGCTTCTCAGTTATGGGTGGAGAATGTGATGAGGGCAATTTACTCACTGAAATTCAAAAGAAAAAAGCTACTTGGAATAATACAACTAAGTTTGAAAGGGATTTAATTTCATTTCTAATCCCACCAATAATAAATCCACAGTTTCTATTCTGTGTCAAGATTAAATTACAACTATCTTCTGGAAAACAGAGCATTGCTCTGATGTAAAAATATGTTTGCATGAGAACATTTTGCATGAATATGTTTTGTGTAGTAATTTTGTATTATAAAACCTGGTTTTCATAATATATAGAATTATCCAGTGGACTAAGAATATTACGTATAATATTCTTCCAACTATACATGAATGCAGTCAAAAAGAAAATACACATCCTCAAAAAATCCATTTACTTTTATTCCAGGATGCAAAGTTAATCAATTATACTACAAGAGCTGGGAATCCTCTCGAAACTTGGCTGATTGACACATATTAATACATGCATCTGTTGAGGATACTCCTCTATAGAATTTGAAAATTAAGATCCACTGTATAATTCTATAACTAATTTCAAAACATACTGAACCAACACCTATGAGATACAATATTGTGATATCCCTCATACCCACTACCCATTAAAAAACACTGATTCCTGGGCTTCACAGAGTGGGAGAACTGACTAATGAGAATTGGGTTGATGATTATTGTATACTGTATGATTACTCATGTTATTGTTTCTGTTTCTTCTATATTTACTCCTATTATCTTTCTATTATCACCTCCATGGACAACCCATAAACTAAAGAAGATTGCAAGGAAAGAGAGATTTATTATATTTTTGAGTCAAGGGGTGGATGTCAGTCACTGAAATATTTCATGCCTATTGCTAAAAAATTTTGCTCATTATAGCAGAACTGTATAAAGGAGTCATCAAAGCCCATCCCTCCATAAAGATGCTTTTCAGGGGGACCATCGCCATTGAGAAGATCAGCTGGAGAAGGTCAATGGAACATTGAGGGATCCACAGATGGTGGTGTTTTCTTTATTCTGTCCCTGTCACTCTCTTTCTGTTCCCCTCACCTATTTTCTATTTCTTTCTTTTCCTTCCTTCCTTTCTTCCTTCCTTCTCTCATATTTACTATCAAATAAAATCCATACTATTGATGTTTGCATATGATCTTGTTTGCACCTTAATTTGGGCAGAGGCATTTCTAATAACTATATTAACCAGATCTCAATTTTACTACATAAGTTTACTTCCATTCTCCTTCGGGGATGAATGCAGAAGCAGCACTTGATGCACAGAGATGCCAGCAGCCTCCTTCCTGTCCTGGTCACACAGAATTAAATGGTCTGAACAGGCTGAAACCTTTTCATCCAAGGTAGGAAAGGCCTTCCTCTAATCTCTGGCTTTCCTGGCAACACAGAGACCCCAAAGGAGACAGACCAATGACCCCTCAAGCGAGGGAGGAACAGTCTAAGAGAGATTCTGAGATTACAGAGTGAAAACTTAAAATGCTGTACTTCTCATGTGTCCACATACTGGAGGCTGCCTCTGTCAGGAGGCATACAACTAGATGTTCACTAGTTCTCTGCCTCCTGACACTGAGGCAGAGTGAAGGGTCAGACAGAGAGTGGCACAAAGTGCAGAGCACATTTTCACTTGGCCATGGCTCTTTGCTTACACAAAAACATTTCAGCGATAAATTCATACTTCTGAAAACTATAGTCTGCAAGAAACAACTTAATAGAAATTGTACTGTCATTTGCAGTGTCAAGAAGAATCCATAAACACCGATCCCCAGATAGCTGTATTTCAGTATTGCAACTACCACCAGAAAGAGAAGGAAAAAAAAAAGGTAGGTAATGTTTACATGCAAGTATGAGGCAAATGAAGATGAGTTTTCTTCCCATTCTTGCTAACAAAATAACCACACATTCAAAGAAGTATTGAAGACACACATTTGCCACAGGAGATCGCTGCATGCATGTTCAGCTTGATTTTCTGAACACTATGTAGTAGATAGCAAATCTCAGCTGCCCAAAAGCAGGAGAGATGCTCAGGTTTACACCAGTAAGCAGCAATCTTGAGAATCCATGCTGACAAGCCATAGGGAAGTGCCACTCTAGATGAGCACTCCATTCTCACAGTCTGATTTAACAAAATGCACCCAGACATCTGAGGGTGAGACAAATCCCAACACTTTCAGCCACAAAATTGTGGCATAGCCTTTTAACCCCTCTGTGAGCCTTTCAAAGTCTGAACTGCATATCAATGCATTAACAGAGTTTTTTTCCCCCGTACATTTAACCATGAAAGAAAGGAACCACTACAATATTTCCATTAATTGTTCCATCTTTTGTAAATTAATATTCTTCAACTGCAATAGAATTTAAATGCCCTGACTGCTAGAATACTAACTGAAAGATTATTTGAGATATTTTATCCAAATCATATCCTGAATGGGTTTTATACAGTCAGATAGCTCTGGCTGTAACATTTCAAAGAAAAATCACTTTGTTAGAAGCATCCCATGAAAGAGCAACGGTTGAAGTTTATAACTTACCTAATAATAAAAAAGTTCCTCGTAATGCTATGGATGTTAGTCATAGAAAAAGATGCATATGTGCTTTTACCCAGTAAATCACAGGCAGTACAGTTTGTATGACAACACAGGCAAATTCAGAATGAACAGGAAGACAGGTCTTTTGTAAACAAGGGAAACTGATATTTAGATTAGAAAAAAGGCAATTTACTTCTTAGCCACAGATCCAAAGAGATGAAATTAAAGCAAAGGAAACATTTTAAATAATACCCCAGGAACGTAAGAACCCCTAGATATTCAGAAAACATATTTGTAATTTTTCAGAGAGGAGTTAACACCTCAGGAACCCTCAGAAATGTGTTTTCTTAATGACAGAGTAGTAGGTAGTAAAAAAAAATAGTTTATCAAAGCATGTATTTGTCTACTTAGAGTCATCATCTACAGGGAAGGAAAAAGTCAGCATTTAGAGGAAGTAAAAACCAAAACTGAAGTCTCAGTTGCACCAATATGTTAGAATACAGAGGAATCTTAAATAGAGTAACTCCATTGTTTTGAGCTGTTCAGGTGACAGTGACAAGCTGCTTGTAGTTATCACTTCATGTGAATGCAAAAAGTAGCAAGAAGCCTTTTCCTTTTCTGACTTAATTAAAAACAGAATACTGCAGCAGGCTCAGGTGAGAATACACAGATACAACTCACCCTTCTCAACTAGCTGCTCAAAAAGGTTAGGGCACAGGGCAGGAGGAGGCAGTGCTTCCCCCAGCTCCTCACCAGACTCACTGTCAAGACACAGCATGCTATGAGGCTGAGGCATCTTCGCTGAATTGTACAGTACAAGTCCTCTGCCATTCTTAAAGCATGACAAAGGTGAAACATCATGAAAAAAATTAACCCAGGCCTTAAATATTTAGAAATGCTGTATCTGTCCAATATCACTCCATAAAACACCTAAGATTTGTAAGCATTGAGACGTAAAAGACATAAGTAGTATTTCAATAGAGCCAAGATGTAAAGGCTAGGGCAATTACACGTTACACAATTCCATTCACCTGAGAAAATCTAAGTGTTTCACTTAATCTGGAAGATATTCTTGCAATCAGTAAAATACTAGGCTATTTATAATCAATTTACAAACAGGTAAACTGATGCACAGAAAATATTTTCTCATGTCTGTTTCAAGAGCTCCTTGTAGACTTTCAACACTATTAATCCAGAGCAAATCATACCTGTCATCTAATAACACTGACAGAGGATATGGATACAGGTATGTATCATCAAGAGGTAGACAGGAATATGAACTCAGAAGGCTGTGTTCTCTATCCTTGCAGTAAGCCCAAGCAGACATTTTCCTCATTTCACACAGGAAGAATCTGCCTCATTATTATGTCAGTCTCATCAGAAGGTCAAAACACGTCCAAGAAAGTTCTCAAGCATCTTTCTGGGATTGTATGGCCCATGTTAATCTTGAAACTAATTTCACACAAAAGCTCTGTTACTAAGTACAAAGAGAGACCTTGACTCTGTGCTCCTGCCTAGGGCTGGCACAGGTACCTTACCTATTTCTCCAGGAACATGCTTGCCACTGAAACGAAAGCATGCTGTGACATTGAGGCAGTTCACCGGCTGCAAACCATCATGGCACTGAGGAGCTGTGATATTGATAGATATGGGCAGGAAAATGGTGACATCCATGGTAATGACAGGCCTGGATCTGGAGATCAACAGAGAAGTAGAACTGAGTGACCATTCAGAGGACAATTCTCCACAAAAGGAAAAAACAGCAAATTGGGTAAACTGCCCCATTTCAAGCAAACAGGAAAAATAAGAGAGTACATTTGCATTGTAAGATAAACTAGCATTTTGTCTAGCTGGCAAGGGCTACTAGCATTTAAACAAAAGTGGTAATGCCAGCTTGATGTTTAGTGCTCAGATACAGACTGCAGGCAGGCAGCTGAGGAAACTGATAACATGTAGTAACAATAATCATCTCCAGCAAATGTGCATAACCTTTCCTGATGACTGAAGAGGATAACAAAATTACCAAAATAGCAAACAAGAACAAGTTCATGCAAATGAGACTCGTTGCTAACCCTCTTGGATGAACAGGGACAGGCAGGGAGAGACTGTGGGTTTCCACAGAATTGTCTATAGGGAAATTTGTGACCTGGAAGTCAAGGAGAGAGCACAGAGGTCCTCCACAGGAGATGGATTCATACATAATTTTTCTGACAGCATAAGAGGGACAACAAACACCACATCCACGTTTTCTGGAGGAAAGGTTTGGCTGATTCCCTCCTGGCAAGTGATAAGGATTGAATACTCTTACCACACTGCTGAACTGTGTTTCAGGAATTATCCAGTGCACTGTGAACAAAAGCTTTCTACTCTTGCAACTCCAGCACCAGGTTATTGCCACCAGTACTCCAGGCTGAGGGAGACCTCAGCCAGAATCACAGAGCAAGCTGACTGCCTTAAGGCACAGGTGTCTTGCTAAGGAAACTTCTCTGTCTGACCATCCAGGAGGTACTCAGGCAGTCACACTCCCACCACCAGAGACTTTAACTGCTGGGACCAAAGCTCATTACAGTGCATGGCTCCAGTGAGCTGACAGGTGCCCGCTTTGACTCCCTACACACACCACACCCACACAGTCAGACCAGCTTTCCCATAGTTTCATAAAGCCTTTTATTTGCAGTGCAGTAACACAGAAACAGCTGGAGGTGGTGCCTCCAAGGAGGAATCCCAAATAAAGGATCCTGTGGGCTTTTATAGCCTCACACTCCAAGCACATTAAAGCCTCTGCTCTCCTTCCTGTCAAGTCCTCAGCTCCTGCTATGTCTCAGTGTCCCCAAGTGTCCCCTTGCTTTGGGCTCCCACCACCCAGAGCTCAACCTGCAGTTCACACACCAAGCCACCTGCACTGAATGTATTCCTCAACAGCTTCCTTCCTCACACAACACAGAAGTCTCAGCAGCTTGACTGGGAAAAGCAACCCAGAAACTCAGGCCCTCCTGAGCCACCTCCAGTGCAGGACTTCAGCCCAAAAATTATGGGTGTTATTCTTCCTGTTTTCAATTCTGTATGTGTTCAAGATGAACATGTTCTTCCAAAATCAACTACAGTAATAAAAAAAATGTGCAGCAACCAGTAGATTCAGTTCTAAGGTAGTTCCAGCAGCCATGCAAGGTCAGATCTTGTAAACCACTTCAGGACTCTCACCCCACAAGACACTTAAATTTAGAGGTAGGGGAGAGGGAGAAGAGAGCAGGGATTGTGGTTACCTAATTTACATGAACTGAAACAAGATTCACGTCAATCTGCAATACAGCTGCTCAGACTGTTTTACCACAGCCTGAAGTAACAGTGCAAGTTCACATTTTGAGATGGAGGATAAAAAGAAATTGTAGCCTTAGAAATATATACGGCAGGGGGAAGGGAGGAAAAAAAGTCAGCATCCAATGATCATTTCACACCTTCAAAAAAACCTGCTCTTTCTGAATGGTTAGAGAGACATAAAAGAGTAAATGCTATAACTGATCTAGAAAAACATTCCTCTTTCAAAAAAAGTATTTCTCTGTGATTTTTCCTTAATGCTATGTCACTTGGTTATTTACTGAGGAAAAACAACCCAATGCATCTGTCAAAGAGCCATACACACACTTGATCAACAGAAAGTGTCTGCCCCAAGTCAAGAAAGGCTTCCACCAAAGGTGTTAAATATCACTTGGCAAAACATTTGCTGGTTTTGGTTAAAGAACTTCACAAAAGCAGGAAGGGTGAGGGGATGCACAGGAGAGAAAAAGTTTCTCTCTTTATCCTAACTGCAAGAGGGACACACTGTAAATTGGCAGTAACAGCAATTAATCAAGCTGTTCACAAAGTTAGTCGGTAATGCACTAATCTCCCCAGAAATGCACAAGCATAACTGAACACATGAACAGAGGTCATCATGCTGTTGTGATGTGTGTGGTTTTAATCACAATAAGCCTTTCAGTTTGTCTTCCCCTCTCTGCAAGTAACATCAATGTAGGTGAAAAATGCAGTTTTCTTTGTAGCAGCTTCAGAGATGTGAGACTGTGAATTCCCATCTGGGGCATGGCACACCTTTTCAAGGAAGCAGTTTATTAGCAGTCTCTGCATATATGATGAAGAAACAGAAAACTCTTCAAAAGCCTTGACCATTTGCCATGCTGA
This sequence comes from Melozone crissalis, assembly GCF_028551555.1. NCBI lineage: Eukaryota > Metazoa > Chordata > Aves > Passeriformes > Passerellidae > Melozone > Melozone crissalis. Next base: position 55,527,798 of record NW_026535794.1, on the reverse strand, counting down.
TCATCAAGAGTATTTCTTCCCTCCCTCTCCTTTTTCTTTTACTTCAGTGCAACCGATTCAAATGCAAACAGAGCCAAGTTTCTCCTGACTTGAACAGGAAGAAGGTTGGCACATCTGTTCTGCAGCTCCAGCATTTGTTTACCTGGGTCACACCATCCCTATATCTTCCATTAAGACACAGGTGTTCCTAAAGATATCTAAGTATTGAAAGGATTTTTTAATTTAATATTAACAAGTTTAACAAAGGAGCTACTGACAAAAATCCAGTTTTCCATTCTGTTATCCAGGTCACTTGCACTCTTAACATTCCACCTGCATAATTTGGTGAACCAAGCTGTCCTACCTCTATAAGACAGAACAAGCAATTACACTTAACTCACAAACTCAAAACAGCAGCCCAGCTCCTGTGTGCACTGAAAACATATTCGTATTTCATTTCCCTAAACACTCTTATTTCACTCTGCATCCCATTATAAAATTATATATATGCAAAAGTGTGTATCTATGTATCTATCTGTATATCTATCTATCTATTTATCTGTATCTGCAAGACTACATCTTGGCATCCTACACAGTTCATTTTTTTGCTCAACTGCATTCCCTTTAATCATCCTTGATTTACTTTAGGTAAACATCAGAATAATAAAAAAGCCTTGTCACAAGTCAGGAGCATGTGACCTTTCTAAAGAGGCACTGAGATGCAACACATCTCCTTTTGGCTCTAACCCTTTTTCTTCATAGACCGGGTATTATCCTGGTATTAACCCCCTCCACTATTCTATTTAATTAAGACTACATTCTTTGACACCATTCATGTCTAAGGTTTTGCTTAAAAAATAACCCAGCTAGCTTCCTCTGGCCACAATAAACTAGGGAGGAAACTGGACTGAGACCACATAAGATATAAACAGAAAACAGAAGAAGACAACAATGAATGAAAAAGATATCTCACCTCAGAAGTACCACATTGTCTGACAGGAAGGCTCCAACAGTCATATCTGAAAAGTTTGTAACATTGAGCAGTTACAAAGGAGGCATAAAATTCAGTTATCTCAAATCTGTTGCTAAATCACAGAGCATGAATCTAAAAAAAGCATTTTCTGACTTAGCCAGTTTGTCCCATAAAATATCATTATGTCATAAGTCTTGTAACTAAAGGATTAGTTCTGTGATGTTCCCTTCTGCTTTGTTGTTTGATTTTTATTACTACAGTTATATTATTTACTACTTTTTCGGTTATTTTAAGATTGCCTTCCTGACAGAGCAGCTTCCCAATAACTTAAAACCTTGGCCGGATACTGAATCATTGTAACTGTCCAAATACTTTAATTAGGCAATTAGTGAAAATTTTTATCAGGAGTTTTGAGTGGCAGAAGGGAAATGGAAAAAGCAGCTCAGTTTCACTGACCACCTGCAATGGCAGGAACTGGGAGCCTGAAAACAACCAACTCTGCTGTTTTCTCAGCCTGCTGATGTATTTTCCTGATGCTCTCACTGCCAGAGTAATTGACACACCTGGGTATCCATTGCTATCCATATCAACTCCCCCTGATATGGACTGGCCAAACATACGCAGCTTTGGGTTTATTGTTTGTCCAGACAGCTTCTGCATAGAAAACACACAAGTGAAATTAGTAATTAACACAAAAAAATCCTCCAAAAAAACCCATTACCAAAACAAAAAATCCCAAAACATTTAAGCATGATTTCCATGGCCACTGGGTCTCTCTCTGTGGGCTGGAAGTGCTCCACATCTGCTGTCTTGCACTGCAGCCCCACAGCCCTGACAGGAAGGCTGTCAGCTGCCCTTCTGCCCCCGGCTAGTGGGACACCAGTGTTGACTTGAACTAAAAACCCACACCTGCATTACAATACCCATGCAGACCTCAGCAAAATAAGGAACACACCAAACAGATTTCTGCATGAGGAAAAAATACAACTGCACCTAAGAGATTTTTTCTTTTATTACCCAATTTCTGTGAATAAAAGTTTTAAGAAGCATCTTAACAATATTAATGATTAAACAGAAAATCACGCATAACCATTTTTTTTCACCAAGTCTGCCAGCACACTCAAAGTCAAAATGATTCATTCTCATCCCATTTAGAAATTTTGGTTTCCATCATCTATTACAGAGTATTTTCTGCCAGTTTGGATGTTGTATTTCATTTTTGCCTCTCCCACACAAAGATTAATCGACTTCTAACATAGTTTCTTTCTTCTTTTAATTACTAACACAAAACTTTCTCTAAATGATTTACATTGTAAATGCAAATGTCTGAAGCAAATTAACATATCAAAATCTTTTTCTAAGAAGACAATCAGCCAGCTTTCAATCATTCTGCTGGGCCACCAATGCAAGACCTGAACTCAAATCAACTTCTGACTGCAGAAGTTACAGACTGAGGAAACCATGAAGTAATTTTAAGTCTGTTGGAGGTGCCTCACTGTTTGTGACATGTGACCAACTTTTCCTGGCCCTCCCATAAAAGAATGCAGTATTGGACAAAAGATCAGGCAGGAAATTAATGGAAAAAAAGACTAGTTGAAGCTAAAAAAGATATCCTGACAGTTAGTTTACAGGAAAACAGTGCTCCTCTGAGTACAGATCACTTCTTCTATTTGTGGGCAGGTAAGCTTAGGACAAGTGGAAGTAACTTCATCCCCACGTTACATTCACATTCCATTTTTGGGGATCCCAGTTAGGGTGCCAAATCCCACCTGCAAACACCCAAAAGACATCTGTGGGTTCTTTCAGCCTACAAGACAGAAGAATAACGCTGCTTTTAAGTACCATAAATGAAAATAGCAGAACACAAAGCCAAGTCAGCTGCTTCTGCTAATAGCTTCCACTGAAGCTGCTGAAGAGACGTCAAAGAATGACACTTAGCAGCATTTGAAATGATGAAAACAGGAGGAAGGAGGAGGAGGAACTAACAAATTGCAAAGGGTGTGTGTCCTGCTGGACACACACCCCCCTCCCCACCTCTCACAGCTTAATTCAAAGAGGAACCCCACAGCAGTAAAATGGATCAGGAATACAGTAATAAGATACAAAATGTCTTCCACCTCCAGGTTAAAATCCAGGGGCAGATAGGTGAAAAGATTAAATTGTTACACAGTTTTGGTTGCACACAGGACTTGAACCAGCAATGTGTCTAGTGCCCTGCAGCAGACACTGGGAAATGGCAGAGAGATAATGCCTGTAAGTGGTGCCCTCTTGGCTGCTCAGGACAAGGGACACTGATAGGAACAGTTTATCAAGAGTCAATGACCACATACACTGTCACACTCTTGAGCTGGGTGTTTTCCCACTGACCAAACAGAGAGACACGCTCTATCTGCTGGCCTTGCTCCAATGGGGAGGGAGAGATCTAAAACAGGATGCCTCCCTTCCCACCCTGCTGATCTGTCCTTAAAAAATGTGAAATTTTCCCAAGAATGAAAAAAAAAAAAAGTGCAACTAAAAATCAAACCAAATCAAAAAACTAAACCATACTAAATAAAACAAAACAAAAAAAAAAAAAACCCACCAAAAAATCTGATCCTTTTCACCAAGAACTGGAAAGCTCTGGAGATTTCAGAGAAGAACCTCCCAACCAGTGGCTCTTGGCAAAAATCAGGCAGAATCCTCCACATGCCATACATTATGAATACTTCTAAAATGCACTGAAGAGTCACTTAACTTCCTTTTTTCTCAAAAGCAGTGCATGCCATATACATGTTAAAGGAAGGACTAAACTTTTACAGTCTGTTGAAAGAGTTGCCAATATAACCACTGAACTCTTTAATCCTGTGTAAACTGATTTACTATGAAGGATCCCACCCAGCAACAAAAGAAAACAACCAGAACATCAAACACAGAGAGAGGGAAGAGTCAGGCTTTCAGAACAATGAAATGTGCTAGACAGAGACTATGAGACGTGTTGGGCAGCATGAGCATAAATTTATCTTCACTACTGCCTGGCTACAGCATCTAAATTGCACTATGTTGTCTCTGCACAAGACACCATAGCATATCCCTAACAAGGTTTTACTTCATCATAAGTGGGTAAGGGGGATGGCACCTAAGAATGGCCTTCTGAAGTATTGTCAGAATGCAAGAAGGCCAATAAAGCAGGTAAAGAGACACAAAAGAACAGTTAGTAACTCTTCATTCTCACAAAGTCTGCTTCTACAGGAAGAAAGTGCAACCTCCCAGTTTCCCACAGGCCTCTCCATAATTTGCATGCTCAAACCCTTTCCAGGGTTTTCATTTTTCATCTGCATTAGTATTATCCCTATAAACTAACACTCAACTTTTGAGACTCTGCTTGCTTCAAGAAGATATAGTTGACATCTGAAACAAAAGACAGTAAAAAACGCCTCCTGACTAACATAATTTTACCTTTCAGCATGGATACAGACAAACTTTGGGAGAAGCTGTCTTCAAACCACGACTGAGAAAAGGATATAGGGCTATGACAAGGTTACCTATTAAGGGACCCTGAAGTATTGTTTATTTCTGCAGGTCCTGGGAAAGTGACTTTCAGATTGGGATCATAAACAATAGCATCACATACCATAGAGTACTGAGGTACAATACCATTGGCATCCCCGTGGTAAATGTACACTGCTCCTATGTAGTTATCCTCCTTAGGCGCTCCAATGGCAACATCTGTAAAACAGTGCAGATTTCACAATCCATTCCATTAATCCAACTTTTCCCTAATTTTAGGATACAGCTATCCAAAGGAAAACAGCTCCCCATGAAAAGGTGATCATCAGCTTATATGAACTTCGGTAGAAGAACTTATTTGATTTAATTAAGAGCTCATGTTAAGATAAAGTTTAAAAATACACAAATGCATATGAATTTGTACACATATGTACGTTTCACATAATCAGGTGCTGTGTTCAATTAGACATATGTTCTTCTACAAAAAATGTATTTATCAACCAGCAACCATACTCAAAAAAGTGAATTTAGAATCCTTTCATAAACAAATCTTCAACCCACGAGAAAATCAGCTTTGTGAACCAAGACAAGACTAGCAAAATATTTACTGTAGCAGCGTACATTAAGGTTGGTTGAAAATCCAAGGCTACACAAAGAGGCTGGGAATATTAAATGGATAGGCAAGAATTAAAAACAACTGCTGAGAGTGACTTTTCAAATTACAATTGATCCAACTTAACTGCAAACTCCTACAGAGAGCATGATCCCACCTCCCATTCTCCTCTCCTACGTGGATCTAGTGACTATGCTATCCGCTAAAATAAAGCTTTTCACAATTGCTTCATACCCATGGACGGATCCAACTCCCTCTTCAGTCTGAACATCACCATGACTGACTATAAATATTAGCAAATACACACAAGCACATGTCCAGATGCAGAGGAAAAACATGTTCATTATTTGTGAGGGCAACCTGTAACGAGGCTGGGTTAGGCTTAATGGGATACGGTGTCCTGAGTGGCCTGGAAGAAATAAATCCAAGCACACACTAAATTGGCCTTTGTTTAGAAGTCCTTAATCGGCACTTCCAGAAACTAGGGCAGAAAAGGAACACCGACGTTTTGTTCTCACCTACTGCTCTCAGAGCATGGGGTCTCACACTGAGCATCCTGAGAATGCCGCAGGGGGAGAACAAAGCAAAAGAGAGAAATTAATAGACTAGGTGTTATCAGGAGTGAGAAGTTACTTCTGAATTATACTTCTTGATAAGAAATGAGATTATGTCAACAAAACCAGAAAGACTTGGAAACATCGGGAAATGGCCAAGAAGAAAGAAGTCAGACAAAGGTTTCTGTTTTGTTCAGGTTGAGGGTATCTACAGCCTTTTATAAGCCATATGGGAAATAAGAAAATACAACAGCAAGGAAAGCAAAGCAATGTTACTGTGACCTGTACAGACACAAACTAAACCAACAGCAAGGGCAGTCAGCTACAAAACGCTTTAGCACACAAATCCTACACAAGCAGGTTTATCTTTGGGTTGAACCCAGGTGCTGGTCAGGTCTGGATAAGCAATGCATGCCATGCAAGACTGACAGTGTCACCAGTGTTGCTCACCCTTATGGAGAAACGGCCCTGGAGGAAATGGCACTGACCTGGGAAGCCGTCGTCATCGATATCGCCCAGGGCAGCCATGCTCTCCCCAAAGTGTGCGTTATAGGCGCTGTCCCCGCCCAGGGTGAGCTGCTCTTCCAGCACTCCCTAGCAGGGAAGAGATAAAAAAAAGTCAGGGAAATGGTGAAAGCCCTGGATGAGGCAAGCCTTCCCCATGGAAGCTGCCCATGTGATGTGGGAATGACCTGGGGCAAAGATGCAGCCTGTCTCTTGCTCTCTTTGCAGTGACATTACCTGGGCTCTAGAAATCAAATTTATTTGTGTTTTAAACCTTCTGGATTTTAGTTTTAAAGGGGACAGGGAAGACAAAGGAGTGCATGACTTAACCAAAATACTAAATTAACTAAACAGTAACCCAGAGGTGTAACTAAATGCAGTCACAGGGACTGGTGAATCATGAAAGTTTACAGATGCCTAAAGCGCAACAGCCCAGAGTTTGCTCTTCTCACAGATTACATCCAAAGACCAAAATCCCCAGTCCGAGTTTATTCAGCTAAACTCTAGCAAGCTAAGGAGCATTTTTTCCTAAGCAAAGAACATTTAATAATTGGATTTGAAAACATTTTAAGTACAGAACAGAAGGATTAAAGCAAAGTCCTCCAAAAGCCTTCTTAAATTAAGAATAATGAAATACATTTAATGAAATAAAGAGACTGAGAAAAGTTGAAAATTAGATAGCTTTGTACTACTATGCCATGAGAAGCCTTATATGGTGCTGGTATTTCCTGTCCACCCACCTTCTGGTCAGATATGTAAGATTTATTTTCTTAATATCTTCTCTCCAGGGGAAATGAACATTTCCACAAGAAAAAAAATTAGTTACACAGTCTGTACCCACCTCAGGGTTGTTTTGGTTTTGCTTCCTTTGTGAATGAGAATAAGCTACTCTCTGGAACATGTACTAAAATCTTTTACTCATCTGACTTTGAGAAAATCCCCCATAATGAAATTGAAACACAACAGATAGAAGACAGGCAGGCCTGTATGTGTGACTCAATTCTTTGCAGTTGTCACAGGAAAGGGCAAAATATAAGCATTTTAAATGTAGCATCATTATGCGTGCTTGTTTTATAATACAGTTTTCTCTGATCCTCTGCAACAACCTTTTAAGCAATGGTGCTAGCAGAATGAAACTGATGCCATTATGATTTTTGCCTTTTTTTTAAGATACCTTTTATGTAATCTAAGTGCACTTAGCATGCACTATTGTAATTCCTTACATCTGATAACTCAGCATAGTCCTGATACTCTGTTAGGCCAGAAGACCAAACATCCTAGAGACCTCCCAGCTGGAGGCCAGAAAATGCTACACTATGTTGAGAAACCAAGGTCCTTGATAAAACGCATCCTGTAAATTAAGATTAGGCCCATCCAGGGGGGAATTCTTCAAGATGGGGAGATATCATGCTATTCATTCAAGTCTCTCATTGGGGCATCTTTGTTAGATATGGTAGATATGGTAATTTGTAAGGTCTATAAAATGGTACATGATCTATCATGTGTGTGCATTCTGGCACATTCCACCCTGGCAAAGTGAGGCACCATAAGGATCCTTATTAAATACCAAGGTAAAAACCCTTAATCCCTTAACTGTGTCTGGCTCTTAATTTTTGGGACCAAGGAAAAGGCATCAAAACAAAGTTTAAAATGCCCACTGCTAAAATAAAGCCCACAATCCTTTAAGCCATTGCTTGTGCAAGTAATTCTAACACTCCTGGTGCAGGAGTATAAGAAACTCATACTAGCTTCTTGACTATTTTATAGAAGATAAACATTAACTCGTGTGTACTCTCACTGTGAGCAGGAAATGTTGACTATTTGTTTGGCATTCTGGACCCTATCAGTAGAACCCAACAGCAACACTGCAACATAAAAGGTGGAACCTGCTGAGGATAAAGCTGAAAAAGTAGAACTCAATTAAAGGAGCAGTAATAAAAAAAAATTACAGTAAAAACACTTCTCAAGTCTCCTAAATGCTAGGACTTCTGGTGAATTTGAAGTCTAGCATAAATAAACTCAAAGTTCACTAAATATAAACCTATTTCATTTTAGTCCACAACAACTCTTCCTTTAAGACAGTGGCTTTAGGACCTGGATATTAAATATTTCATAGTATGTAAACAACCACTGTTTTCCTGTAAATAAAACTTAAGAATAGCCTTGGTTAGCCAATGCAACGAAGTTCAGACTTTTCCAAGACTGTTTTTAGGTCATGTGAAATCCAACAAAAACAGCTGATAAGAACCTCCCCTAAAACCTCTATATAGGGCATAATGTGAAAGTAACATGAATTCAACCTCTGCTTTCTCTCCTCTTCCTCAATCCTCAGATATTTGTGTTCCAATTTGTGTTTCAGGTTTTAGTGACCACTCAAAACACAAAGGAAACTCAGTCAAAGCTGCTGACTCTTACTTAGTTTTGGCATCAAATCCACATAAAGCCACAAATGCCACCAAGTTTCAACATAAAACCAGAGACTTTCTCAGATCTCCTTGAAAGATTTACAGGTCTGTGATGAATTTGGGCTGGCGTCTGGCAAACTACGATATCAGATGAGTCTTCCTGCGACTTCATGGTTTGCTACAAACATCCAGAGCCCCATTTATTTGAAACACCAAGTTCCACCATGCAGTGCTGGAAGGACATAAGCACTACCTTGCCAGGGACCCCTCATCCCTTACCAAATCACCTCCTGTACATACTCACATTTCCTCTGTTGATGTAGACTGTGACTTGACCCTCATCTCTGATCTCAGAAAACAAAGGTGCTCCAACCAGCAGGTCTGACAAACCATCAGAATTCAGGTCAACTGCACATAAGGAGGAGCCAAAGTAAGAGCCCATCTGTAACCAAGTTGAGTCACAACAAAGCATTCAGTATCTGCCCACACACAGCAGGAAATCAAATAGGCGTGGTTTTTGTTTGACTTGGTTATTCTTTTAATTTCACATGATGCCTTGCTGCTTTATCACTCCCAAGAGAAAGCTTTAGGAATAATTCTGTTAGAAATGAAAACACTTTCCTATAACAGTGCATCATGCCTGGATGCTTTACCAACAGAACAGAAGTTACACATTGGGACATACTTAAGTGAGACAATTAAAGAGCTTTCTTAGACTAGCTTTTGCTTGTCAAATGCTTAAAACTAGGAAGGGGTAAAATGAGTTTCCCAAACCAGACTGGACAGTGATTATTCATGCCCAGTGCCAAAGTCCCTTGAAGCTGGGCACCACAAATGATCTGGGGATACCTTAAAGAAATAATGAAAGAAAAAAAGAAGAACAGGCAAGAGGTCGTGAAAACAGGTATCTAAGATTACCTCTTGATTACAGACTATCCTTCCCTATTCTATTTGTGTTTATTTGTATAAATCACTGTCAAAAGGCATACTGGTTGTGGGTCACAATCATTGCCTTTCCTCTCATGTACAGGCAGGTACATTGAAACAGAAAAAAAGACTTTTCAGTTGATAAAATAATAAAAAAATAAAAAGCTTTGTAGTAATAAAAAATAAAAATAAAATAATTTTAATAATAAAAAAATAAAAGCTTTTCAGTTGATACAGAACAAGTGTAAATCACTTTCAATTTCCACTTATTGCTTGATGAACTTAATTGCCTAAAATAAAGAAATACATTCATTTCACTTCATGATTTTTTAATATGGGTGAACATTGACAACTATCTCCCAGCCAGAACCCACATTACAAATTTCAAAACACATTTAAACATAAGAAGGAAACCAAAAGCAAGAATGATGTTTCACCTTTATTTCATTCACTTCTGCTAAAGTAACATAACACATACTCTTTGAAACCAACTACAAACTATAGCCTCAAAATTAAAAGCTTCTTCAGCAGGAAACTGGGGAAGATGCCACTTCGTATTTGAAACTGAGTGCTGTTTTCTACAAAGTAGGAAAATCTGACCTTAAAGGAATAATTATCTATGTTCTTGAATGCTTTTGCATTCCTCATAGCAGATGCTTGACCTCCATGCCTTTAAGTTAACATTCATGAACCTGAACTATTGGACATGCCAGAAGATGGGCAGCAGCAACTCTATTCTATGCAGTCTGTAAGATTTAAAAGTTACTAAATATATAATGCAATGGTGATTGAAGAATAGCCTTTCAGTTTGTTAATGCAGATTTTTGTGCTTCTGTGGGTTTAAGGTCAGACCTCAAATATTATTTCAATCCAGTTATTTTGTAGCTTAAGTTCCCTTGTGGATTTTTTATTTATTTTTTTAATCCAAAAAGGTTTTAAAAGAAATTTCTCATGGGTAGATTTCTCATGGGTAAGGAACAAAAGTTATGAAATCATTTTATTATGTATTCAGGCAGTTTTCAGGAAAAAGCTATTATTTACTTTACTGTAACATGGTATGTCTGCAGCGTGGGTGAGTTCACAGTGTTCACAGTTCAGATAAGAAACTGAAGTTTGCAAACTTAACATTTGTAACAAGGTATTGATTTTTCTTTTTTTGTCTGCATTTGATTTCCTAGTTCAGCCTCCATTAATAAAAAAAGAAGGAAGAAACTGGCCTGCTGTTCATATCTGCCTACCAAGAATGTCAGAGCAATGAACTTTCACACCACTGGGGAGGATGCAGCATTTTATGAGAGCTCATTGCTGCGAGCTCTCCAAGCAGCGCTCATTGCTGAGCAGGTCTGGTTTTGCTTCTACCACAAAACAAAAGAAAAGACAACAACCAAACAAAAAAGGTGATTTAGCACAGCCTTCTTTTTAAAATAAAATTCTCATTTGGATTTTAGAGAATTTATAGAAGAATGCAAAAGAGCCCTAGAAGTGCCTGAATGACGTAAATACTTGATTAGTTAAGTTATGTATAACAGTAAAGCAATTAAATTGAAAAGGAAAAAGTTTTGACTAAGACCTGGAAACTTTCTGATGGCTCTGTTTATTAGGTTCATGAGTAGTCAGAAGCACATCCTTAGAAACATTTAAAACTCAACAGGGAAAGAAATTAACAGGAAGCAATCAAACACAGGAGATGCCCTGGATGAACTGGGAGGTCCTTTCCTTTCAAGATGTCTGTAATTCTGCTAGTGCAGAGAAAATAAAACTCTGGAGAGGCCCTAATATACAAGTCATACGACACGCCTAAACGTGCTTGTGGCTTATTTCATTAAATTCAGTAAATTAACATCCCCTATTACAGACCCGTTTTTAAATACTGCAACTGTGTCTTGCTGGGAAAAAAAACCAACCAAGTTATAGTAACACTCCAACCTGAGGGTACAAGTAAACACTTTAGCTCTTCCTGAGGGCAGCAGGTCTTCCCAGAACCAAAAGCCTCCAGAAACCTTTTTTTTTTTTTATTTCTTGTCCTTCCAGAAGAACACAGGAGATCCCAGATAAGAGGTACCATTTAATCACTAAGTTATTCCTAAATAAAGCATTTTTTGTTGTTACCTATAGCTAGACATACTGTCCATTTTGTTTCTCCTGCAATACAGCTCCAGTAAGCCCCCAAATGAAGAACACAAGAGTTCCCCATTCAAACACAACAGTGGAGAAGCTAGATCCCACTAACATTCACTAAATTTCCCACATCTCAGAGGTACTGCTACAGTCACATAAAACTAAAGAGAACCACTATTACAATTTCCAGCAAGACCTTCAATTTCAGTTACATGAACATTGAGCAGACATTGCAGTCATGACCGCTACTGAGGAAATGGCATACAGCTGATCTGTAAAATAGGTTTAGCTCTTCTGGGAGGGTTCCCTGGACAACTTATGAAGGAGTGGAATGAAAATGATGCTCCGGGATGACTCTGCCATTACTTCTGACTCCCTCTACCCCCCTCCTAGCAGAAAACACACATATATAAATGCTCACCTTTTTTCCTGAAGCCTGAAAAATCTTTATTAGAGAGCCTGATTGTCTGTCTGTTCTGAAAATATAAACCTGAAAGGTGAAAAAAGAAAATAAGTTTACCAATACTAACTATGAAGCACTTGTGCTTTCCAAATAATATCTAAATCATGATCATGACTATTGCCAGCATCCAACTTCATGACCACTTTACTGGTCAGTCTTCTTTTAAAAGATGACACAGAGTTCTCCACTGTCCTGAAAAATCACAGGCTTGTCATAAGAAACACTGGAATATTATCTTGTTGCCTACTTTTTTTGATTCACTCATGTATATGCACATGTGTGCACTTAAAAGCACCTAGCCAGGCAATTTTACAACTCCCAATTAAGTGGCATCTGGAGACTGTCTGGAAATAAGTAGGGCAAAAGACTAAGGACGCATAACCCTGCTCCCCTTCCCTTATCTAGTGTTCCCTTATCAAGAAAATGTGCCTGCACATACTGCATTGCAAACTTCATGATGCTTTAGCAACAGTGAGAGTAGAAATCCCAATCAGACCACAAACAAAAATTTCCACTGTTTCTGTCTGAAGCAATTTTTAAATCAGAAAACTATTCAAATACAGCCTATTCATTGCTCATTTCCACAGGAGAAACTGTTAATCTGAAATCTTCAGGGATAAAAGTATTGATGATTCAAGTTCAAGAACACGTCTTGTACCAAAATTTCAGATGGGAAGTACATGGCTTGTAGAAAGGGATTCCCTTCAACAGAAAGACTGTTTCAGTCAGTCTTTGACACTCCTGTGGCATTTGACAGACTCCCTCCTAGCAGGTGCTCACAGAGTTTGTAGGACAGAGGATCTCTTACTTCCAAGGCCATGTGAAAAGAGCCAAGCACTGGAATGTGGTGAGTTATTAACAGGTGGTGAGGCAGAGTTCAAAGCTGTTTTCAGTCAAGAACACAACACAGGTTTACTGTGGACAATTGCTCTATACTGGGCAAACAGGGCTCCCTGGTTTATGCAGTGGCATGTTTAGCACCAACAGAATGTTGCCAGGTGTCTCAACTCCAAACCCAATCTTAAATAATGACAATCTTTGTGACTTTGGAGAAATTACCTAGTCTCATTAAGAATCTTGGCTTTAACTTAAGTGAAAAGGTGTGACAATGCTAATCACTTTCTATCAGAGAAGTGGAAAAGATCAGCTTATTGGAGTATTTGGAAAGCACAACAGGACTGCTCATGGTAATGTTCTGTATTCAGCACGTCTTACCAACACTTTGCCATGTGTTCCTAAACCAGGACAGTTCCTGCTACCCGCATCCCATGCCAAAGGAGAATGATGTAAGCTTTAGAGACTAGAGCAGTAATCTTTAAACTACAGAGCCAGCTTCTTTCTTGTGGCTCTCTTGCTAGCAGATGTGTTTCCACACCCTCCTCCTTGTAGAGAAATTAAATTTGTTCCACAGAAAAAGCAGCTTGGAAGGAAGTGCACTGTAGCAGCCATAACACAACACCTGGGATAAGGAATCTCTGTCTTTCTCATGCCAATGTCTTCTCAATAGCAACTGTGGTGCTGCTATTTCCTGTACACCCTAGTCAGGCCAGATCAGGTGTAAGTACCAAGTTCATCTCCTACTTTTATCCCATTTCCTCCCCTTGCACTGCTCCCCCAGGACATGGTCACTATCAAAAATAACCTGCCTGAACAGGATAGTGTTCCTGGTAGTGAAGACTTCTCACAGCATGATTCAGCTACAACTCATGTCACTAAAGAGCATGAGAGTCAAAGGTAGGAAGATGGAAGGGGGCTGCAGGATATCTCTGCTCAAGCAAGTGGTGACAGGAATGCCCCAAAAGGATTGCATTTTGAAGAAAGAGATAAAAAAGCTGATCCTTTACATTCCTTGTCTCCTTCTCCCCACTCCCACTTGCTCCACCTTTCATTTAGAAGAGTATAAGAGGTCACAGTGCTCACCCTCAACCAGCTTCTCCAACAGCACGTGGATACTCAGCACAGGAGAACCTGGCTTGCCTAACTCACTAGCCATTTCCATCTAGCCATTCACTTGTTTACATCTTTGAGACATTGAACCCATATATGCCCATAGGAAGATCTTTTTTGTTTCCTTCCTTCTTCAGAGTCTATCACCAAGATTTCTAAGTATAGCTGGCAAAAACCCAGACTCTAATGCACTAAACATCAAAGTATTATGAAGCTTAGAAATGGCATCAAATCACCTAATCTCATTCTACTAGAGATGTTATCTTGAAGTAAATACTGAAATAGTCAAATGTGTGAATAAAAGAAGCAGAAGACAAATTCTCTTTTACAAGTATTTACATTTCTAAGAAAGTTTTAAGTAATACCTGAACCTAAACAAAAGCAGTGTGAAAGAGATCTTGTCGGTGTCTCATTAAAATGAGTATTGTAAGGACTAGGTGGAAAAGAGAGGGAAGAAGGGCAAAGGATGCGATGCATCAGGAAGGACAGGTTGAGAAAATCTGACAGCTTCACCAAACTACCTCATCTCTCTCCTGCTCAGTGCTCAAAACTACCCTGCAGACAAAAAATTCTTGTCTTCTCATGCATGTTAGAACTGAATCAGTACTACATTTCATGCAGTGTTGCACCCAACCCACATTACAGTTTGATAAAGAGCCACACCTTTCCGATGCCTCCGTCCTGGGGAGCTCCTCCCACAATGTCAGTCGTAGTTGGCTGAGAGAAATGACCTGCTGTCACCGCATATCCTGAGTAGTAAATGAAATAAATAAATAACTGTGACAGGAAAACAGATCAACCAGACAGATGAGGCTTATAAGGCTTCCCTGCTCCAGGGATGTACTGAAGAGGTTCAACAACCTTTCTGCTCAGGACGGACCAATGTTCTGTTCAAAAGTTCATGGGGAAGGGAAATGAGAGTGCACCCTCCAGTACCCTTCCAAAAGCTGAGACAAGAAAGCCATGTGTGTGGACATGACCAAGGGACACAAGGAGCTCATATTGGGAGCAGTTTGCCAACTGCAAGTCAAGAGAGGGAAGCAGTAAAACAGGGAAAGGCATACACAAAAAGAGAAAAGCAATCATATGACCACAGTGAAAGTATCATGTCAAAGAGCAACAGTCCCACTTGGATCAGACAGGAGCGTCCTCCTTTGGCTAAAATCACTGCCCAGGATGCCATGGAAAATCATGTTCCTTTTTCGTTGGGGAAACAGAAAAGGACATTAGGCAAAGAGAAGTCAACAGCTTAAAAATATTTTTTCAAGGCAAGAAGAAAAATGGGACAATATATCAAAGAAAAAAAGTGTATTTGAAATAAAAGGATCAAAGATTCAGCTTTATTTCATATATTAATATAATATATATTAAATAAAAATGAGTAGAGTAGCTTTCCTCTAAAGCTATTTTCTATTTGCCTTGCTCTTTTGCTACAAATTATGAGGCTCTCATCAACATAGTAAACTCTATAGTTCAAGCCTATCAGTGGCAAAACCTATTTATGTCTGCAAACAGGTAAACATTAACTCTTCATTTAGCTATCACCAAGCAGTATCTACAAAATTATGGTTTCTTAAATATTAAAGGTTAAGAGGACAATGAGAGGTCAGTGCAAGACTGTAGTCAAACACTATCAACCTGCTGAAATGCCTTCTAGGTCTCAACAGTCTTAGGCACTTCAGATTAAGCGGAAGCCTTTAAATTAAGCATTTCAGGGACATTAGCTGGTTTTAGAGCAAATAAAACCAATTGAGTTAAAGATGTACCTATATCCAAACCTTTCACAACTTCCTTCAGTTGCCAATAACACATTTAGATTGTGTTATTTTTGTTGAAATAAATGCATCTGCAATACAAATTCTGTAATTAGTTGTTGCACTCATTTTAAAGGCACACGTAAGCAGACATGCAGTTCAACTAGTAACAAATAATTTGACTGTTACAGGGCAAAGGCAAGAATCTTAAGAAGCCCACCACAATCCAATGTGATGTTAAAATGCCTTTTCTATATTAGTCCAAAAATTCACAACAAAGTGTGGGGGGAGGGTGCTAGAACAAGGAGAGAAAAACTGAGTATTTTGAATGTTTCTTTGCTTCCAGATAAGTATCATTTTAATTCAAATATTCTTCTTTTCACACTTTTTTTATAAAAATAATCTACATCACCACAGAAACAAACACTACCAACTTTATAGCATCAAAGCCTTGAAAACCATTGCTGGACAATTTCTATTCACAGCAAGCAGGAGAAAGCTGCTTACCAAGGTATGTGTACCTCCTGGCTATCACAGCATCATCATTCAGCTTGTAGTATGTGTTGTCAGTGAGATTCAGCACTTTGACAGTTCCTGTCCAATAATAAGATCCTGGTGCCCCCATAATAACCAGCTCCTACAACAGGAAAAATGGAGGTGTGTGAGGAAAAGGGTAGGAGGAAAAAATAACAATCAAAACTTTACACATTAATGGAGAAAGGACAGGATATTTACTTAAAACGCCAATAATAAGTTTATCTGTAAAAACCTCCATTCTGTGTGCATTTGGACAGTATCCTTCCTTCTTCCCAAATCTGGAGGTGACTGCATACACCTTAGTGACAGACTGCCTTTTTACTGTCCACTTCTGCTTGGCGCTTCTGCTGCAACAGATGACTTTCCTCAACCTTACTAACTATCAAGCTTATCCCTTACTAATCATTAAGTTTATCCCTGCTCCCTGATAATTGTCTGAAAAATCTCTCTACTTCTGCCTTTCCCAAACATCCTTCAGAAGACCCAGAGCCAGAAGTACTTCAGCCCACCCAGAGCCCATCACCACTCAGCTACAGATCATGCCCTGATACTGGCTGACATGCTATACTAACCAAACATGATGGAAACAGCACAAAGGATTTTGATTTTACAACTGTGAAGCTAAACAGCTGCCATGCACTCAACAAGCAGGATGTGTGTTATGTCCCAGGTGGAACATTTTGCCCAGCTCTGTTATCAGACACTCTGGTCTTTGAGAGACAACCTGAATATAAGAGTCATCATAGCATCATAAAATGGCTTGGGAGCATTACAGACAACCAGACTGATTTAACATTTTGAAAGACCATAGAAATCAGGCACAGTTTCATCCAGCATTCAAAGGTAGATGGTCATGGATAGTATTTTTGAGTCAAAATCCACAGTACATTTACATTCAAGAGAAATGCACAAAATGTTGTCCAAAAACATGCAGCATCCTTGCAGAAAAACCTTGCTCCTGGATGTGGTTTTAAATGCCTCCAGCAAGGGACCAAAGTAAGCCTGCGGAGCATTAACCCCAGGAAGTTCTCCACCCCCTAAGAAGACATGAACAGCTGCTTTCCTCACATCTTCGTTCAATGTAAAGCCATGGGTGGACTCCATCCTTGTAGGAAATTGCTATCATACCTGAGTCCCCTTCAGGTGACAAGTTCCAGCTGGGGGGAGATGTAAAACAAGGGATTCTCCTAATATGACTACAGGGACAGGAATACAAAACCAACCAAAGAGTAGCATGTGCTTAGAAATAGCTTTTTCCTTGTAATGGGCCATACCTGTCAGGTCACTTACTGACGGGAAAAACTACCATCCACAGCACTGAATACAGGATAGAGGGTCTCCTGTTTGACCCCAAAAGCCATTTATCTGCATTTCCTGCTGCCATCAGACTGATGTGATAAAAGTTCAAAGGTATCCTTTGAACTAGGGTAGCAAAGGAAAATTTAAGCCTGGGAACAGAAACAGGCTGGGGAGAGCAGAAAGTCAGGAAACAGCTGCTGCTGGCTGAACATCCAGTTACCAGGCAGTGCCCTTGTGGCAACAGTGCCTGCCATCCCAGTTTACTGAAATGGCAAAAGGCAATTTCTGAAAGAGAAAACCTTTATTCTGTTCGTATCAGTCTGGACAATACATTCTGTAGATCAGTGCATATATATAATTAGGAGCAGGTATGTGTTCTTAAAAATTTTAAAATAAAACCAAAACACACAAGTGAAAAAGGCACAACCCTGAAACATTAACAAAAGAAAAAAATCCAAACATAAGGGAAAAAATTAATTCTTGATAAAACTGAAACATGGCTGATAGACTTCTGTCCAGAAAAGAATGTGGTCAAGTATTTAAAACAACTGTGGTGTGTATGTTCTACCACATTTTTTTACTCCATCTTGCTGCAACAAAGAACTGTAGCAGAACTGAAAAAAAGTGTTTATCTTCTGCATGTATGTGCATCATATTCATGCACATGTACACATACATAAACAAAATTACTCAAGAAAGACTTTTACATCATCACTTACAGTAAAGAGCTAATGACAGACAGAGAAATACCTCTATGCAAGTTTTGGGACATACATAATAAGAATATTCCCTGAAGACATTTCCAGAGTCAATTCATTTATACTTGTCCACAGACCTTGAGAGACACATGCACATATGTATGAACCACTGTGCAAGAAACAGACACCTGAGAAACTAGACAAGGCAAAGGAGTGTTTGCTGGCAGGAAGGGACCATTCTCAGCACTCAGCCCATTGTCCAAGCCATACTTGGGAATCTCCTCCTGGGACATGCAACAGGAGAGCCACTTACCCACCCCAAGCCTTCCATGTACACGTCCCGGCTCACCTTGGTGAAGAAGCCTGCGATCCCTGCCTGGCATGAACCGTGCTCCTCCCCATACTTCTTCTTGTACTCTGGATGGAAGAAGGGAAGAAAACAAACTGTGGTCATCCCTGGTACAGCACACACTCTTCACCTGAGCCATCTATGTTTCTATCACGCAGCCTGGAGAGACACCAGCATGCAGGGCTCTGGGTTTCATCCGTGGATCCGCCACCAAGATGCAGCAAGCAGCACACCCACCCACATCAGGGAGTATCACAAGGAGCCAGCTGTGGAGGGAGGCCAGAGTGCCCCTAGAGATGCTAAACAAGCAGTGCCACAGCAGCACGAAAAGACCAGCAGCATCACTCCAGTAAAGGTGTGTCAGAAGAGGCCATCTGTAGCAGATCACCACAGCTCAGAAAAGGGGAGCAAAAAGTGATGCACATCCCTGTGTGCCACAGACTGTGCTCTAGGAGGTTTAACTCTCAGGCCCATTACCTCAGAGAAATAAAGTGATATTCCCCTACAACGACAGTCATCAAAGTGCCCAGAAGCATTTCTGGTGAGGGTGCTTCAGAACACAAGTTCCAGGAAGAAAACAGTGACTGAGGAAAAGACATGTGTTTCTACTGGATCAAACAACAGTCTCTTTTGCAGGATATTTATTTCTGCTGCTTTTCATGACCACATGCTTAGAACTCCCAGTTCACAGGGAAGCCAACCAGCACCCTACAGCTTTTGTTTATGGATTTTACATAGCAATCATTTGCCCTCTCAAACCTGAGGCATTTTTACTTTATCTTTTTGATGATGAGAAAATAAATATTTCTAGGAATACATTAAGTTCACAGTGAGGAGCAGGAAAAAGAGAAAAAAAAGAAAATCACTTTCCACCCTACCCTAATTCAAATATTTTCATCTTGGAAGTATTTGAAACTTGCAGCTGGATCAGAGCCTTTCCAGTTTTTTTCCAGAGCATTATTTTCAAATATCTACCATACTATCACTCTTTCCTGTATATTACAGTAATTCATGTTCAGAAACAATTTAGCATAAAACCTGATAACTGTGAAACATTTTTATACTTTTTTTTATTTTAAGCTTCATTAATTATAATGAAATTGATGAGCAAACTGCCTCTGGAACCAAGCAAGTTCCTTTGGAGTTGCATTTTGTCTTATCCAAGATCAGAAGGAATTAATTATAAAAAATGCTACCTTCTTGCAAAATCTTTTATGTAGACATATGTACACACACACACACACACCATTCTCCCTTCTGTACTACACAGAGCCTCTTCCTAACATCATAAAGATGTTCAGAATTTCAGACATTTGCTGAGGTCATACCAGTAGCACAGGGAGAAGCTCAGCTGGAGACACCATGCAGAATAGAGGCTTGATCCACAAATTACAGTCCCAATGCCCAACACTCTTGGCCAAGGTAGGGTCCTGCCAAAGTGATATCCATCCCAGCAGACCAGAAGCACAGCTTGGTCTCCTAATGGCAACCCATGTGAAATGACAATTTCACTGAGAACTGAAGCCCATATTAGCCCACAGCTATGCAGCAAGTGTTAGGGTTAGGTGAACTGCTAACTCTCCACATACAGATTGTCCAGTACTTGCCTGGGGAAAAATATTTTTTTATCAATGTGAACATTTTTTTCATTAAGAGAGCCAAGGGGAAGAGATTCCTCCCTCCAGCATTTCCTGAAAAATAATTCTGTGCATGTCCTAAAAGCCGTGCATTCACTATAGCAAGATCCCCACCCTCGCATGATGCAATGAGGAAGGTCAAAGCCCATTCAGAATTAAATCTGGTGAAAGATATCAAAGCTAACAAGAAGGGCTTCTTGAGATACATGAACAACAAAAGGGTACTAAAGAAAATGTAGGTTCCACTGCTGAGTGGAAACAGGGACCCCTTGCAAGAGAAATTGCAGAGAAGGCTGAAATATTGAATGGCTTCTTTGGCTGCCCATTTTGAAGTCTGGGGCGACATTTGCTTTCTTCCTGTCTTCAGGCTTTATTTGCTTCAGTCTTCACTGCCAAGGCCATGACATTTCACAAGTGGAAATGTAAGCATGGAGGCCCAAACACCTCAGACATCTGGGCTGTTTGAGAATTTAAAGCTCCAGTGACACAGAGGGGAGATCAGCACACCATTTTCGGGGGGAATCAAGAGAGATATCGTCCTCCCCAACAAGCCAGCAGCCCAGTACAGACAGGCACTGGGCTCCTGGATTTCTGCCTAACCCTTTCAGCACAAAACTACCCCTTCTCATCTGCTCCCCTAACTCCCATCTGCAGTGATGTACACCTGCCTCCACATGCAAGCAAGATCCTTTCCACCCATGCATCCATGGCCAAGGGGTGCCAGTCATCCTAGATGGTCACATCCCAGCATCACAGACCTCTGTCTGCTCCCTAGAGCCACTCTGCCTCTCCCAAGCAATAGATGAATTCAGAAAGGGATGAAACCAAGAAACCAAGATTACTTGTACCTCACCTCCACTTCAGTGCATGGTAGTGACACATGTCACTCATACAACATAGCCAGCCAGCCAGCCATGAAGTAAAGCAACCAACTAGATGGAAATTGTGCAGTTATTGTATCAGCTCATAGTTTTTGTATGCCTGAATAACAACCTTTGCAGGACATTAAATTTATTTGTTTTCACATAGCTCCAGGCAATAACTGCAATCAAGGGCAAATTTGTTATTTCTACACTTCTTTATTCTTTCCTGTCTCCCTGCCGACTGCTGTGCATTCCTGATTACAGAGACTGCAAGCCGTGAAACTGCTGCAGCAACAGCTGACAGCAAAGCAGCACGATGAGGTTGAGTCTGGAGGAGGTTGCAGCCTGTGCAATTTCAAAGATGTGCCATGAATAATACATACAGGAAAAGAGAGAAGAAGATGGCAGTGGTTTGCAGCCAGGATGATCTCAGGTTACAAGAAAAGTGAGATGGAGGATGGAGTAATTGCATAAAACAACACACAAGGAAAAAGAACAAGATTTGATGCACAACAATTCTGAAGGTAAATGCCCCCGAACTTGTTCTTTGAACAAAACTCTCTGCCAGTCTCTAGGCAAACTTGAATGCCATAACATAAACTAAGCTACAGAGTACAATAAAATAATCTATTGTCCTCAAAGATGTAAAATATCACATGTGCTGAAAGCTTTTTGTTTCCTATATTACAGTGTTTCACTACTCTAGGAAGAAACAGTTGTAATCTCTCTGACCTAGCATTGTGATACTGAGTTGCCACCACAACGCAGGGATGTTTTGATGGCTCCCAGAAAACCAAATGTGGTTTGGACCTGTGGGAAAAAATACTTTTTGTTTTGGATGCAAGGAATATGAGCATGTGCTGCTCCCCTTACTTACTAACCAAAGGGATCATCAGTCTTCCCCATTTCCACCATCAATTCCTACCACAGAGGAGTAGGAAACCATCCCAGCTCTCCTCATCAGCTGGACTGCCTCTCACAGTACACACAACCATCCTTTCTTGTAAACTGAATGCATTGGGGGAATGAAGAGGCAGCTCCCTTTTTTGGAAAGCCATTTAAACTATGGGAAAAATAACCAACTGAAAGTACTGCCTGAAAGACTGTGGCCCCATAAAGCAGCTATTATACCACATCCAGCCCATCTAAACCAGAGTAGTTCCTACTAGAGAGATTGTATTTAACTATTAAGTTTGTTGCTGTGTTCTAATTATCTCTCAATTCCAGACTTCTGTCAGCCCCTTCAGGGAAGCCGGGCAAGAATAAAATGGATTGAGACTACTATGCTGTTGCACCAGTGCCATCTAGTCAGGAAATTTCCATTTTCTCCATGGATGGACACTGATGTGCACTCAGCTGGCCTGCACCCCTCACCTGTAGAGGCTTATCACCTTATCTGCATTAAAAACAAGGCTCCTGGAAGCAGGCACACTACTGTCTACCCCTGTTTGCACATGGCGAGGTCCAGAGAAGGTTGGGACACTGGAATCTTGTCGGGCACAGGCATGTGTCCCAGGCAGGGTTTGCAGCCACAGGTCTGGCAGCCTCCCAGCAATGGCCACAGAGGCTGTCAGTGCACAAGCACTTCAGACTCAAAGCTTTGCACTAGCCATTTATCAGTGTCAGTGGAGGAAAATTATTCTGCTCCTTCCAGAAAGTGAAGGGAAAAAAGTTACAAGGATGACTGCAAACTTATTTTCCAGCAAACCTTAAACAATGAACTCCTTTGTGTGACACACCACAGCTATCTCTCTTGAAGCTTGTTTTATTGAAATTTAAAGAATCGGGAGCAAACAAATGCAGCCATTCCTTGTGACACTGTGATTTCATGTCTGATGTGGCAGGGGGCTGTGTGGAAATCAGTCCCAAACTTTCAATTTTCACCTTACTATGCAGTGAAATTACACCAGCATAGTACTGCATCAAGCCTGCCAACTTTCCACTGGCTGCTCTACGTGTACTAGGCCCACACATTTCTATTTTCTAGCAATTCCTGGCAAATATCCTGTCAGATTAACAGCAGTTTTACTCCAAAAACATGACGCATAGATAAACACAAGTGATTCTTCTCTTCCAGAAACCACATCCCCACCATGGCTTCAGGCAGTGCAGGAGCAGTAACAAAGGCTCAGAGGGAGCCCCATTGGCATTCCTGCATGTGCACAATGTCCATAAAGTTAATATCAGATGATTTGCAGTGTATAACATCAGTGAGAGGCCTTATCCTGATTTTGCTGACACTAACAAGGAGGGCAGAGAGGCAAGGAGGGACAAATGCAGTAGAACAGTACCCACAACAGGAAGGCTTACATAGCTTTTATGTACTCTGCTGCACAGCAGCTAGCATGGCTGGTACAAGTCCCTCAAAACTTCTCACATATCAAATAATCTTAGGAGATACCATATCTTCTACCTAACAATACATTTGTGCCTCTTATTCAGTTAATTCCTTTTGGCCAAGGAGACTCTGTCTTCTGAAGTCTTTTAAAAATGGAAACATGATGTAAAATTTTCACATGCACTAGAGAAGGAGATACTAAAATGATGGCACGTGGGATTTGGTGCAGAACCAAAAGCCACAGCCATCCATGGCTCAGAGCTGAAGCCCTCCCTCTGTATCCACCTCAAACCCAGACCTTAACACAGCAGCAATTTAATATAAATTGTTGCAAAGTACCCCCAAAGTGAGGAAAGTAACCCTCTTCCCTGTCCCACATCCCAATCTTCTGATAAATGACAATATAAAAATGAAAGTGTTTCCATAAGATAGGCAAATTGGTTCATGATTGCAACATAATTCAGGATTTTTATTCCATGTCACCGTGAAGCACAAAAGGCCAAGCTCATAGCAATATCTTCTTATTATTTACCTAAGGGGAGAGCTGCTGCCTCAAAACACAATTCAGAAACTTTCTATTCCTCCAGTAAAGTGCAACCATGCACTTTACCAGCCACAGAATCCAGTCATTGTACTATTCTGCCAAATTCATCCAAAACCCAACCACCACCACAGCTGGGCCACAAGGCAGTCACGTGTTTTGAAAAGAAAAAAAAACAGTACTGAAGGTTACTGTATTGTTAGAAGCACAGCAAGGAACATTATAAGCTCCACTTCTGGCCTGACTCCTTACCTTCATAGCAGGGCAAGAGCTTCCTCCCCTTGGACTGCAGGTCAGGAGGAATGATGTTGCAGAAGCCATGGGGCAGGATGTACTCTGTCTCATAGTAGATGTTTTTCCAACGGTGTGCACATGCCTAAACAGATCATACAACATGGGTTACTGGCCCAGAGTCAGAGGAGATCACTCTGACCCAGGCAAAGCATGCATGAACTGGACCACTCAGCATCACCTTCACCCTGCAAATCCCTTGTACTCTCCTTACATTCCACTGTTACTGAAGTATCTTCTCATTGATACCTTCTGCAGCTCAGGACACTGTCTGACCTGGCAGCTCAGATCTCAGCCTTCACATGTATATAACTAGGAAAACAAGAAATCTCAGAGCCTATGCTGGAAATTTCAAAATCTCTGACTGTGCATGAATCCTTGCAGACAGCAAAGCTTTTCTAACTAAAGATGCACTAACAGAACCCAGTAAAAGGTGAAAAACAAGAATAAAGACACTGAGAATACTCAGAAGGTCAAACCACCAAATAATGCATTTGTGAGTCAAAGGTTGGTTTCTACTGGGAAAGGCAGCTCTGTGTTCTGGTGACAGATGTGCTGAGCCTTGCTTACTGGTAGTGAATTTAATTGAAAATACCAAGGATTTTGTAGCAACAAGAGTGGCAACATTAGCCAAGGTGCAGACAACCTGCAGAGCTTTATCGTGAAGAATGAGATCATCCTGAAAAACAGGACTCACCAGACACTTGCTCAGTACAACTGCCACACACAGGCACACATGCAAGCAATGTAGAGCCTGGTTCACAACTTCTCAGAACCCATTTGCTCCAAAAACTAACACTGCATTGCTGCCAGCCATCCCACAAGTTGGCTTCTGCTCAGGATTTATTTGGAATAAAAGAAAAGGAAATGTGAAACAACAATGGCTTTGAACTTAGCACATGCCAGACCATATCTCCATCTGAGTCTACACTTAAGTCACTGTAGATGTGTCAATTTATATCATTTAAGGCTTAACTCCATGCCAACAGACCAAGCCTCTATGCTAGAAGTCATCTCCTCCACATGCCTTTGTCTTTTCCTGGACACTTTGCACCAACTCCCTTCACAAATCCCATATTTGACTCCATTCTCTCAGATGAGATACCCTCTGTCTTCCAGTTCTGTGTGCAACCCCACTTTTCTGATTCAGCACCTCAGAGCTGCCCATAGGAGCATGTCAACATTGTTAAAAATTATATCCACTCAAAGCAGGCACAGCTGTGTCACCTCTCCACTAAAGGACATGGGAAGTATATCGGCCACCGAGAAGCTCAAAATTCAATCCAGCCATCAACAGATTTCAATATACTTATGTCCAGAAAGATATAAATAGGTAATACTACTCTCAAAGAGCAAAATCAGTTGTGCAAAACCTGCTCTACTATTAGCAGTGTTACATTTGATATTTATTGTTTTCCTAATTTCCTGTGTCCAAAGAGAGGCACATATTTCCACACACGGCTATCACGAGGGACAGTGAGGGGCTCTGGGGGCTGCAGAAAGTTTTGCACCACACTGCACGCTGCAGGCTGCCATCTGTGATGCAAATAATCCTTCTGAGGGGAGTCAGCTCCACAGCCAAATGCATGTGAGAAGTACAATAAGGAGCAGCTTTGGAGACTCCTGGATGCACTTTGAGGAGGTTCAGTTATGATTTCCATCCCCACGCACTACCCATTCAAAATTCAACAGCAACAGATAACCAACATGTGAAACACTCATTTTCAGCAAAGCAGGAAATAGCTTCTCTCCTGATGGATCTGTGAGCACAAATATACACAGGCACAACTATTGCAAAGACAATGCCATAAATACACACACCATTACAGCAACAGAATCGTCAACCCCAACTCTGGATATAAACTCAAATGGAAACAGGTCAAGAGTATTTTTTTAAATTCTGGAAATATCAAGGATTGTAGTATTATAAATTCCTTGATATTTTATATTTCAGAAACTGAAAGACACTCACATAAATTACCCACTAATTAATCTCTCTCAGAAGAGTACAAACAATGGAGTCAGGGGGAACAGCAGCATTTCATCACAAGCAGGTGGCTTTGCTCAGGACTGAGGTGCAGAAGCCAAGAAGTATAAAACAATATAAGGAGAGAAAAAGCTGCTGCTGGGTAAGAAGTATGTTCAAAATCAACTAGAAGCTATGGGCTCAGTCTAGCAACTCTGGACACACTTAAACCAATCTGTTAAGTCTTGAGTTAATGACCACTTTTCTGTGCCTTCATCACGATGCGTATTCAGGCACACTATAGTTCACCACTGACTGCCTTAGTCTGCAACCTTCAAGGCATGAACTTTCCTTGGTTACCTGAGTTAGTGCTTCCCCAGCCTTCCTTGTGCCACTGCTACAGAATTTGACATCTTTACAATGGACAAGAGTCCAGCAGCTCCTCCTCCTCCTCAAAACTCATTTCTCTGTAGCCAGACAACAAGCACATTTGTCTCCCTACCACAACACATCTGATTTTAGTTTTTTCTGTCTTCTCAAAAGCCTTTAGAGTTGATTACAATAACTGTCACTGTATCATTCAACGTTGCCAAGGCAAGGTGATGGGGCTACATGCTTCCTTCTCTGGCAGCAACAGCACAGGTCTGAAGGGGTCCTTGGAACAGAAGTGAGTCACCTGAATTTGAGGCAATTGCAAACAATTGACAACCTCTGCACCCTGTTTTTAGATGCAAGTTACAGGTAAGTCGATGCAAGTTATAGGTAAGTCCCTGTGCAATAGGGAAACCATCAGCATACTTTGGTGCTCAGCAGCTGCTGCTGGGGTACAGGTCCCAGCCCTACCACAGAACAGGGGAGAAATTATGCAAACCCTTGAAGCAAAATAAAATGCTTCTGAGCAAAGCAAGATGAGGTATCTATTTATGGCTGACACTGCAGTACTGCAATATAATTAATTGGCCGTTTCAGAACTGCTGACACTTGGCTCTTTTGCATATTGCTGCAGCCACCAGCTTTGCTCCACAGGAAGAGCAACAGAATGACAGAAGTGGCAGGTATTTAGGAAGAGCAAGACAGAAGGATGTGGCTTATCTCCCAGTCACAATGCAACATCCCTGCTTCCTCTCCCAACAGAAGTAAAAGGAGGAATTTTGCTGTTTCAGTTTGGAAAGAGCAGGCAATCTCAGATGTATTATTGCAGTACTGAGATTAATGCACACTGACTGGTAGTGTATCCAAGGACAAGAAACTTTCTCATTAAATCTTACTCCTACATTTGTTTATAACCTCACTGTTTGATGCTTTACTATTTAATCCATCACACAAACACCAAATTCTGGTTTAGTAACATCCTTGCACAACATGGGCTCAAACACAATCTACCTTTTACCAAACACCAACTAAAGCCCTCTGCCATGCTCCTCACCTTCCCTACTGCCCTGTTGCCATCGTAGCTGGTACTCTTATCAGGCAACTGGGGAAAGCTGATAAGAAAAAAATTTAGGTCACTAAGCAGCTACAAAGCAAAAGCATCAACTTCTTTATACAACCCACAATTAAACTGTGTGACTAGTTAATCTAACACAGGATGCCAAGAGCATGAATATTTCACACAGGCAATTACATTTGTTCATGGAAAAAAAACCAAACAATCCATCCAGGGCTACTGACCAGAAAGATATTACTCTGACTTAAAGGAATTCCTGGAGGGGATGCAGTAAATATAGCTGCAATTTCTGACAATATAAACTCTAC
Organism: Melozone crissalis; assembly: GCF_028551555.1. Lineage (NCBI taxonomy): Eukaryota > Metazoa > Chordata > Aves > Passeriformes > Passerellidae > Melozone > Melozone crissalis. The sequence goes on along the minus strand of NW_026535794.1, from coordinate 55,499,801 downwards.
ACATTCCTAACTAAAGAAACACACTCATGTTATCTAGCAATAAAAAAAAAAAAAACTGGCAAATACAGCTATGAACACATATTCAGACACATCGTCTCAGAAAACCAGTTTTTTCAAATGGGCCTCAAAGAAAAGCTACATTTTAAAGAAATGCTAATCCTTAAAATTAGAAGAGCACATGTATGGAAAACCATCTGTGGAAAAATCACAAATCTTTTTCAGTAAAAAGTTCTCAAAACAGAGAGCAACAGTGACCTGAAACATCCAGGTAATTTCCTTCCACAAAGGAATCTGTATGCATTCATTTTAGGCACTGTTTACACGCAGATGCGCACAGATATATAATTAGTAGTTTAAGACTTTGGTGATAAATAATAATGAGAATTATATAATTAAATATTCTCCGGCATCTGGACATGGTCTACATGGTGAGGGGTAGCATAATCTTGTCAGAGCCCTGGATCAGGATTTTTTTAAATCAGTGTCACTTGTGGAGACCACCCTAACCTGCACTGAAATAAGCATACTACCAGCTGTGTATTTTACTTTACTTACATTTCACTTTTAACCTGCTTTATGTGTGAAATTTCTACCCCTCAGACTAATGCAAGACTGCCCATGTCTCTCACCCTTGTAGCCTCCATCCAGCCAGGCAGCACCCACCTTGGCTTTTTGCCCCACCAGCATTCCCTTCAATCACTGCTTCTCTCTAGGGAGATGACCCCTAAGCATCAGCTGCATCCTGTTTCCCTTTGAACCAAAATACACAAAATCCGCTATTCTTAAAATATAGTTTGTACAAGAAATTAAGAGCTGCCCAAAAAAATGCATTAAAAACCTTCTAAAAATTAATTAGGATGAATGTCAGCCTGACGACTGGACAATGGAAAGGAAGTTTCTCAAGGGTAGTGTTATCCTGATAAATGCAAGTTACTCCTCAGTTGTCACACAGAACTGAGCACATACAGCACAGGATACACCCTGAAAATATGAATTGCATACACTAGCATGAATGCCTTGAATGAATTTTATCCTCTGTTGTATACGTTTACAGTCTATTTTATTTATGCCCCTCTTTCTCCCTTCCTCCTCTAGTCCTGAACATGTTTAAAATATCTAAGAAAAGGAAAGGTAGCCCCTATCACACTTACAAGGTATATACCAAGAGAAATGAGGCAAAAAATATCACAATACTGTGACAGAAAGGTATCAAACCTACCTGTTTGCCCACAGGGAAGTTGGTGCACAAGAATTTGGGGCATAAGCACTGGTACCCTAAGCACATATTTTTAAAAAAGTCTTTGAGGGAAGCAGGTTTGTCCTCTTGCCTTTTACAGGTGATTGGTACAGTAATCACTGCACAAGATCTTTCTCACTAGCAGCTTTTTGACAGTTCCATACAAGGGCAGTCCTCTATATCATTGGAAAGATGGGGCAAACTGAAAGTTTCCGATTCACAAACAGTGCTGTTTAGAATTAGACTGCTGTCAAGGTTACCCTGATACAACCTTGATATTTGCCTGCCACATATAATATGCACAACACTTTGCTGCAAAATTCTTTTAATTTCTGTTAACTTCCCTGCACACACACTCACTCAGGTACAGTCAGAACCCAACCATGGATGTATGTACAGACAATAAATGCAAAATCATAATGTAAAATACCTGTGCATTCTAGAAAGGGTTTTGTCCGGGACTCTTTACAATATTACAGGAAAAGTTTTGCAAAGAAATATTGCACATCCTAAGGATCATATCTGCTCTCCTTATCCTGTCTATGTGCATAGTGATTGCACAGTAAGTCAATCCACACACAGTTTAGACATCTCTATCTGCAACTCTTCTACCTTCTCAATAGGAAATTAATATAGATAAATGAAAAATATGGCCACAAAGAGCAATTTACATTTTTCCTTGTAAGTTTTCAGACGCAATTCATATGCTCAAGGAAAATGTATGCTTTCCTATTTCCTACATAAACACAGGAAAACTACAAAAAGAACAAATTAGTAGAATACCTCCCAGACAAATTGTATTTATTCAGTTCAAAGATATAAATCCTCAGATTTAGGAGGAAGTCCTTGGCTGACACAAGTCAGGTATGATGGCTTGGAGTCCTCCCTCTATAAATCATGTCTTCTGGCTGGAGTTCACTTCTGCTTGAAGAAAGGGACTACGGAATCTGCTGCCTGGACTCTGCCAGTTACTGCCAACACAATCCTGATGTGCTTAGTCAGGCAGCAGCTACGTTTTTAATGAGATCAAAGAATAGTATGGACTTACCAACACACTTCCACCAGCCTTTGGCTGTCTAGCTAGGCTCACACCCATCCACTCATCATCTCTGTCTTCCTTACAGGTCTTTCCACAGAGCATGCCCCGAGAATTGCCTACAGAAAAAAAGGGAAAGGCAGCAAGGCAAGGACCGTGAATTTTAAATACCTACCAAAGAATCCCGACAAAAAAACAGATTTCCCATCAAACATTTGCCAATGCTTTTCTTTCCCCCTGCATCCTGATTATTTATTAGTTCTTGAATGCATTAACTGGGGCAATGTTCTCACTCCTAGGTGGCACCATACACATAAACAGATGAGGACAGACCTTGTCCCCAACAGCCAGCAGCTATCACACTGTGTTCACAGCTCTACTTAAATGAACCATCAAACCATTAAGTCAATGGAAGAGGTATCAGATTGCCTCCTCAATGCAATCTTGAAAATGAGATCAGGGGCGCTTAAAAAAAAAATAAGGCTGAGATCTATAGTCCTGTCAGGCAGCACTCATGAATCCATGACAACTTACAATCCGGTAGAGGACAAACCACTTAGCCAAAACGTTGTCTTAACACATGTGAACTTCATAAACAGAAATTCCACTTAGTGTAAGTACAAGATGAACAATGCCTTATTGTATAAAGGCAGAAAAAGCAACATGTCACCAAGAAAACCAAAATATTAAAATGCTTCATTCTTTACCATCATTATCCAGCAGGAAGTTTCAGATCATAATTTTACTTTAGGCCTCCACCTTCCCCTGCCTCAGACAGTTCATCAGAGTAACTGAAGTCAACCCTGATCCCATGCAATGGCATACAAGCGCTCTCACTGAGACCACTTTAGTACAAAAAGTAAACTCAAGAAATTATTTGCTGTATTAATAGGGAACCCATAGATCACCACATTACCAATAACATCACATATCATGAGCCATTCACAGCATTTCCTCGGGTCACTCATGCACTCTGACTTCAGCACTGCCTGGAGCAGGCAGCAGCACTCCAAAACACGTACATAGTCACCAACATGCTGAAAAGCCACACTGAAGCGGGTGAAAAAGAGACAGAAGCTCACGTTTAGCAGGAAAAAATCCACATTTACCTGGTTACTTGGTGGAAAGAGCAAGCAAGGTCATTGAGAGGACACCAGCACCAGTGGGATCTCATTTTGTAATGCTGAAGAGAATACGACACTTTTGCTAACAGTGTTCAAAATCCATCAGGAAAGGCTGATGGCTGCCTCTCAATATTTTGGGGCCAATTTGAAGTTGGAAGAAGAACTGCTGGCCATGTGGTTTGGATTTTTTTGGTTGCCTCCTACTGTCCCAACATCATAACTACCCACCTCTCCCCATATCCAGTTCTGTGCATCTTCTGTCAGGGTTGGTATGAACTCGACATTTGAACACTGCTCCAGGGGACTGAACAGAAGCGCTGTATTTAGATTCTGCCTTGGGGGCACCAACCAAGACCCTGGAAACCAGAAACAAAGCAACAAGTGATTAATTTCAGGAGGAAAAGAAAAGAATCCACAAACACCACCAAGGCTCACATTGCTAGAGCTTCACTAGCAAAACCACTTTTCTCAGCAACCTTGTAAAAAAATGATACTGATTCATGAACTGAAAACACCACACTCAATAAAGGCAGTGCTGTGCTTCTTCACACCACTGTGCTTCTCCACAGTGAATGCTCAAATATTTTTAACAAAAAAAAAAATTCTATTAGGATTGTACCACATTTAAAGTGACACACCCTCACCACACACCTTCCAAAAGCTTTTAGGATAGCATTAAGAGCACAACAGCACCTACATCCATTTTTCCTCAGTTTCAGCTACATCAATCCAGAACTGATAGACACACAGCAGATAAAATCTGAACCTCCTGCTGGCTGCAGTCTTGCCAGGCAGCACAAGATTTGTAAGCTTGTTTAGAAAGTGGAGGCACCCCATTCTCAGAATGTTTTATATAATTACATCTTGAATAAACAACAGCAAGAAATCAAACCAACAATACAAGCATCTCTCTTCCACAATACATTGCTATCAACCAACATTTATCATTAAGGCTGTGAAGACTTTACCTGGACCCCACATGAGATCCAGTGTTTCTGGGAAGCACCAATGGCCTGCTCTGACTATAGGGTAACCCTCAAAAGAAAGATGGCCAGCACTTTTTAATCACTTGTGCTAGGATCTAGTTAAACTCTTTAACAACCAGGTTTCCATCTTCTTATGCCCTAAGGGATGCTTTTTGAGGAGGATTACAGGGGAAGCACAAGTACTGATGCACAAGTATTTCACTGTCTCCTTATTAAAAGAACAATTTTCCTCAAGCGGTTGTGACCCCAGACCTGGGCAGGTGAGGAGGAAGAAGGAGGTTAAGCAGGAGGAAGGCAGCTCCAAGGAGAGCAGCTAAGTAACACTTCTGCAATTCTCTTGTACTGTCATGCATGACAGTATGTACAAATGCACAGCATGACAGAATGTACAAAAAATCTCACTAAAGCTAAGCCCAGGGCTGGAACTAAGGGCAACCATCTCCAAAGGGCTAGGGCTCCAAAAGTCCCCTGTGCAGACCCAGGCTGCTCTCTGGGAGGCAGCAGCTACCCAAGGGGACACTGCTCTTGGTTTAGCCACTAAGAGCCATTGGTGCAAAGTCAGCCTGCACACACAGCTCTCTCAGATTTGGTATTTCACACACAGCCCAGCACCAACCCCCAAATTGATGTTTTCCCTGTTCTTAACAACTTTTCCCTCACCCTCCAACCTAAAGCTCCATACCAACCACCACTCATCATCACCATCCCAGTACACACAAGGAGACCCAAGGCACAAGGTGTGCACTTGTCCAGGGCCAGCCTGAGCCATGCAAAAGAGCTTCTCCTGCATCAGAGCCTCATCTATACACAACAGGAGCCTACCTCCACTCCTGACACACTGCTTTGGATCTTGGATGCAACAAAATTGGCCTGTGGTAAAAAAAACCTGATACATTTACAAAAATCTGAGAAATGCCTGTGTTAAGTGACCATTTTCTCTGAGATTTTATAGGCCAAACTGTTTCATTTGGAGAATTCTAATGGAATTGCACTCTTGCACTCTGTTACACATATCATGCTTTCACAAGTGAGAAGAATGAATGTCTAAAATACTTAAATTGCTAAAAACTACAGAGGCTGCACACTTGGAGAGCAAGTGCAAAGGAGCTTGAAAAATAACTCTAAATGGAAATCCTACTAGGCAGGCAGCAGATATTAAATCAAATGCCAGTCATTTCATTTACACAGGCAATGAATGCATAACATTCACTTATTGAAAGTCAGGAGATCTAACATGATCTTAAAGAGTTACAGGTTCAAAGTGCAAAAAGAAACACCATGTTTCTATGACCTGCTATAACAGTAAGATAACACAGGTCACACCAAACTCCAGTTTAAAACAGGTCCTGTTCTAACCTAAGAAAAATAAATATTATTTGGTAACTAGTGCACAAGATACCTTGGGTTGCAACATGAAAGACAGAGACAATGGAGCCTAAATTACACAGCATTTTCATCTCTCTTTAAAAAGATGAATGGGAAAAATTGATAATTAGCAATTGGAGTAGACTATTGGTACAGATAATACTGCTGTCTTGAGCAATTATACCTTTCAAAAAGAAAAACGTACATTGCCATTTCTTCATGTGGACTGGGCAGAAAGAAGCAGTCAGTGATGTGTGCCAATGGCAAATTTATTTTGGATTGTCTTGAATGTCCATGCATTCAAATTTGGTATTTCACACACAGCACATACTACGTCATCTTAGGATTTTGTCTCATTCTCTCACTCTTGCACCTAAAACCCAGCAGGCGAAGCCTTTGCAAAGCCACTGCATCATCTAGTATGATCCATGCTCACTTATGCCCTAAGATGGAAAATAGGAGGTTTTCTGTTTGTTCACATGGTTTTTGGTTGGTATTTGTTACATAACAATTACTTTAATTTTATTCAAAGGTTCGAGACTGGAATATTTCCTTTGTCAACAAAAAGTCTTGCTTACTCTTTCACTAGCTTCTGTAAGTAAATGCCTTAAGTGTTGTAAGGAAGTCATCCATTTAACTATCATGAGACTTTTCAGAAGACCTGGATAGACAACTCATTTCCATCTAAATACTTTGGGACTCATGGAGCAAAAAAACCCACCTGTTTATATCTCCTCTACATATTTAAATCACCTTTGAAATCTTGTGCAATGTTTATGAAACAGCACTGCAATCAGAGGAAGTGTTTTTTCTCTACTACTATATCAAATCAGAAATACATTTCAAAATAAAGTCTTAGACTCTAATAAAGTCTTCTCTTATTTCAGTGCTGTGGAGTCTTGCCTGGCATGGACACAGAAGATACAAATAGAAGAAGTACAACTTTCCAATATATTCCAAATACTTTAACCAGCATTTGCTTAAAATGACTGATTTTTGCAGTACGGATTTCCAATGCTACTATATGACTGCTTGGGCAGTCGGCAAGGAGGTGCCAGCAGCTCTCCAGCCTTTAGCCAAAAGGCTCACTATGTGAGGCTTACTATGTGAGTATACTATGTGAGTAACACTGTCTGCAGAGATTACTGATGAGTGCAGGTTCTCACAACCACACTATTCTATGGGAAGCCCCTAGAATATTAGTGAGTAGCTGCATGAAGATACCTTGAAGGGGAAACCTCATCAAGAGAAAGAGGTTACTTTCTATGGAGAAAGGCAGAGAACCAAGAACAGGAGGAGGGGAGTTTGGAGCCATTTCAGCCATTTTCCTTGAGGTGTACAGAAATCTGTGAGCAACAGCCTCATCCCACTGGCTCTGTGAAAAAAGTATTGGGGTTTAAACCAAAATAGGGAGCAGAAAGGACACTTAACTTTCTCTTCTTGCACTCATACTCACATGATCAACGACAAACATTTTCATCTGTATTGAGAGAACTATGCAGCTGCATGGCTGGAAACCATGCCACCGAAGGAGTTGCAGCAGCCAGTTTTATTGGAGGACAAGAAGCTTTCTTGGCCACAGAGAAATTCACACCTTTTTACAATTACTTCCTGAAGAACAGTAATGATCACTTCCCTGGTGACTGACCCCCAGGACATACAGATTTGGAAATTAGGTGTTGCATTTAACAAAAGGAACAGTGAACAGAAGTGCAGAGCTGACCAATGCCTGGAGAGATGCCAAACACATTAAGCATCAGCCTACAGCACATCAGCAGGGATTAGACAATCACAATTTAAAGACTGAGGGCTGTAGGCACCTCACCTCACTGCAATGGTACACGTTGGGAAAAAAAAATTGTTAAGTACCCTCACATACCACAGCTCATTTCAAAAGCATACCAAAGGAGGGTGCCCTACCATCATATCCCAGCTGAGTTTCTCCCCTTTAGAAAGGTCTCTGTCTCTTCCAAAAAACCCAAACCAGTTACTTGAAATAAAACCCTGTGTTTCATCCATGACACACAGAGCAAGAAGCAGGAGGGCTGGATGATCCATGACCAATGACAGCAAGCTCAGATTCCTCGAAATTCCACGGCAGTCTCCAGTCTCCACTGGGTCAATCTGTTCCCACACTTTTGATACATAACATAGAGAATAAAAATTTTCAGCTCCCCTGAAGTTGCTGAATAGAGCTTAAAGACTAAGCTGGCAAAAAACCCAAGAAAGGATATAAAGGTATACACACAGGATGATAAATTTGACTGGAACCAGTGGAAAAACAGATAAAGAGACCTACAGTGTTTGTTCAGGCAAGCTATGTAAGAAGAAGCAATAGCACGTGTCCAAAGAAAAAGTTCAAGGAAAGGTCACCTCTAATACTGAAGCATTCAGTGCATACAACCACTAGAGACCCCTCTCAATAAACCTTCAGAACCATAAAAGGACTTTCAGGAGGCAGATGCATGAAAAATATTTCTAGGGAAGTGATGCTTATGTATTAGATAAGAAACACATTTTAATGAATATATATGATTATGATAAACACCTTGTTGTAAAGTCTCGCAACATAAGCAGAACAAGGAGAGATCAGCTACATGTCCTGTGCAGATAAAGAATGCCTGCTTTCTATTGTTTCAAATTGTATTAGAAAGTTCATTCCATGCAATTTTGGACTGCCTTCCTTCTGGTCGACCACGTGTTTACAGGACATGCATTACAACACATCTCACGCAGCCCAAGATGCAGATCAACCTTCATTATTTCAGCAGCAGCACAAACTGGTGAAGAGCAGGGCTGAAGGAATGATGCAACAGCACAGAAACAAGACTCTTTCTTTATTGTAAAACTCACAGCAGGACACCATGCAACTAAACTGACTTTTCCATGCCAGATTATTTTGCCATAGAAGATGAAATGGTCACCCTGGACTTGCTGACAGATTTGAGGGTGTCAGCAAGAAGAGATCATAAGGAGGGAAAGGGGGAGAGACTAAAGAAACGTCTTATTCATTTTAAAAAAGAAGAATAAGAGATTTCAAATTATTACCACCTTTTAGTTGGGGAAAAATGTGGGTTTTATTTTCTTTTTTAACTGCCTGGGGCCGTTTCTTGGTTGTTTTTTGAATCCTTACTCCAAGGCTCATCATTGTATCCAGAGAGCAGAAGCACTTCAGCTTGTCCCTGCTCTAAATGTAACCAGCCACTTGGTTTCTTGCTGAAAATGGCAATGATGTACCCATCACTGAGTAAACCTGTGAAGATTTACAGCCATAAAACCCACTTAAGGAAGGAAAAGCAGACATTTTCAGAAATACAATAATCTCAGCACATCTCAATTGAGAAACATTTCTCAAGACAAGAAAATGTGCAAAACCAGCTCAATGGAACCATCATTGCAATCAAGTACTGCAGAAAATGTCAAAGGCACTGACTGGCTCCACTACTGTAGGGGCAGCTGAACACCCAGTTCCCAGTTGTAATTCCTGTGTGCAGCAGCCTCACTATTCATGTTTATCTGATGTAAGATCTCATACCAAATATCCCACCTCCCTTTTTTTCATTCTACATGAATATTTGGCTCATATGAAGCCTGAAAGGATCACCAAACCCTGAACCAGTTTACTGGAAACCTTTAGGCATAAGGTAGGAAATACAGACAGGTGCCTTTGTGGTCTTGGAAAACAAAGAGTTGAAACATGATATACATATGTATACACACACACAAATATGTTCATACACACCAGCACACAGACAAGGCTACAGAAAACAAGACAGCTCTCATATCAGAAGCACATTAGGTGAGTATCAGGCCCACAAGCAATGAAGAGCAAGAGTTCCCTGAATATCTTCAAATTCTTGAGAGCATATTAACATATTAAACAATTTTAGATGGGCAGGAGCCCTATCAGCCTCAGTTTTGATCAATCACATTTTTGCAGACTCATATAGTGCTAAACTCACTGGGCAAGTCTTCATTGTCCAAAATATCACTGTCTACAGTTAAATTATTTTAACTACTTCCCATTGCAGTGTACAGACCCAATCGACATGAGAAAACTGAAATGATAGCTCTTCCTTGGGTATATAAAAGTCACAAGAAGAAAGAAAAAAACTTGACACACAAAAACAAACAATAACCCTGACTCTTAAGAGGAGCTTGTTCAGAAAACTGGAAGAAGGCTGCATTAAGAGATTCATTAATGACCTTTAGGATGCACACACATATTACAAGCAGAACTGCACACAGCACACTAGAATCAAGGGAAGTCTAAAAATACTTGTCTCCCAACTTGTTATCCCAGTGTCAGTTGGGAACAGGATTCTGAAGTACCCATGAAAACAAACTTCCTGGTCTCACAATGAAAAGAGGAGCATTCCCACCAGTGGTGACAATCCCACCCTGATGATTTCTGACTGTGCTGATGCTTACCATACTAAGCTGCCCTTAACCCTTTTGAGTGTTAGGCGTAACAACTTTTTAAAATAAAAACAGTTAATGATCTTAGATGTTTCATTGGTTTGGTATTTTTTCTTCTGGGGTCACAGCAAAGGCATCAGGTATCAGCTCCATTTTCAAAACAAAAATTGGAATTTACATAATTGAAGATTTTAATTTGAGCACCAGACTTCTAACAGATCCCTGCCTTCAGACAGATGCCCAACACTTAAAGTCCAGCATGTTCCTAAATGAAGTGGGGCTATCTCAAAGACTCCTCCCTAGTCCACCTTCCCTTCCAAAAACACACCAGCAGTTGCTTTATGAAGACAATTCATTTTATCAATCAGAATGACAGATACTTACATAAGAAGCAACAAATTCTACCACTTTTTCCCCACCACACTGCAGTAGATCAGCATTTCATTCACACCCTTGTGAATCCCCAGCAATTTGTGTTGAATAGAAGTTCCTTTCAGCCTTTGCACCCTTCATTGACTCCTGACCTAAGTTAAGCACTGCTTTAAACTGAGATCTTTTCTTCTCTCAGGGTGCTTTTCCTCTATGAAATCTTGTTGTAAGTCCTTAAAAATGAATGCTCCATGAAAGCCACTATGGAGAAAGGCAGAGCATAGAACTAATTGGGAACTAAAGGCTGTGAAAGAAATTCATTTTTAAAGTACTGTATGCCAGAATGAATAATTTCTTTAAACCACAGTGCACCAAAGTTCCAACATCAATAGCTGAATATCTAAGTATAAGAAGATAAAGACATGCTTTGTGGATGCTTACTGGCAGCAGTGTCTGCTACTCACATTAGAAGGGCACCAGATGACACTAGCTAGGTCCAACTAAGAGAAATTACTTTTAATTCTAACAAAGAGCCTCTAACCTAGACAACAAACAGACTATGTTCCAAGGCTCTTTTCAATCAACAGGAAAAACAAGAAGCTCGCCAGTTTCACAAATTTTTGGATGTAGATAAACTTTCTTTCTTCGGTGTTTTTTATTTTTAAGTTGCACAAACATTTCCTCTACGATTTGGAAGCGTCTCTTCAGCCTCCGGAGGAATTTTGTCCCTCGCCAGGCAGGGTGCGGGTAGTTTAGCTCCGTGGACGCTGCGTGTGCTGCTCTCGGTGGAAGTTACCGGTATTGGAAACATTTCCCACTAACACGGCAAAACCCATCATCATTCGTACCCCGTACGCTTTTTCGTACGCAGTCCGGACGAGGAGCTGCTAAATATTTCCCGCGAGGAAGGGGGATCGAGTACAGGGTCGCGACGTCGGCCGCGGGCCGGCTGGCGCTTGGGGACAATTAGGTCACAATGCCAAGCGCCGGCTGCTAGCCCAGAAAGGACAACCCGTGTTAAAACGCCTCCCAGCGCGGGGCCCCCTGCTCACATTAGAGAAATCCTTCGTGCTCAATGGGCGCGGAGCCCACAGCTCTGCCTCCGGCGAAGAGGTGGCCCGAGCGCGGGGAGAGACCCCGCAGTCCAGGGCGGAGGCGCCCCTTCGCGGGGCCTCGGGTCCGGCCGCGTCGCTGCGGGAGATGCGGCTGCCAGGAGGGATGGATGTCCCGGCAGCGACCGCCGGGCCGCATCCCCGCCGGCCCCCGCGCCTTCGCCCGTCCCGGGCACGCAGGGGCCGCGCTACTCACCACCGTGTGCTATCGTGGTAGTGCTGCAGCACCGAGTACCCGAAGAAGGAGCCGTTGGGACCCCGGAAAATCACGGGGCGACCCACATCTACGTTGTAGGAGCGCACCACGGCCACCCACAGCAGCGTCCACAGAACCCTTGCTGCGCCCCGCCGCGCCTCCGGCATCGTGCGAGCCCTGAGCCAGCCGCCCGCACCGGGGCCGCTAAGCGCTGAACTCCGGCCCACCGACCCCGCCCTGCTGCCGGCGCCGACTCCAAGCTGGCGTGTACGGGCGCGGCGCTTTTGTGCCCGCCCCGCGCCGCGGCTCGGCCCGGCCCCGCCGCGCCCCGCGGGCACCGGCGCCCTCCGCCTCGGCCGGCCGTGCCGCCGGCACCCTCTGGCGGCCCTGCGCGGTACCTGCCGTGCCGAGCCGCGCCGTGCCGTGCCGTGCCGTGCCGTGCCCTGGCGCGCCGTGCCGTGCCGTGCCCTGCCTCGCTGTGCCGTGCAGTGCCGAGCCGAGCCGTGCCGAGCCGTGCCGTGCCCGAGCTCGCCGCCCGTCGGCCCCGGAACGCGCCGTGCTTGGCTCTGCCGCCCGGCTCCCCCCGCCACGGCACCGCGCGGCCCCACAGCCTCCCCCTCGGTGTCCCTCTCTTCCACCAAACTGCCTGTCAGCCGTGACTTTCTTTCTTTTTTCCACCTATTCCCCTTCTCACGCAGCCCCTCCCCCGGTCGGCGCCTGGAGGGGGAAGAGGGAAATCACAAAGTCTAGGGCAGAAAGACATGGAGGAATCAGTCCTGACTTCCAGTAGTTTGAGGCTGTCAGCTGTGCTTGAGTCCGGCACGCGGAGAGGAATGCTTCGTGAGTGACAGATGACAGATCTGATTTGCATCACGCCGAAACGCAAGGGAGATTTTCTTGGGAAAAGGGAAGCTATGATGAGAGGCAGTGTCTTTTTTCAGGGCAGAAGAAATGAAAATACTTCGGGTAAAAAAATCAGGCCCGTGTTTTCCGGCAAAAGTACTTCAGGTCTGAAAAAGAAGCAGCAACCTTCGTGGCTTAGTAAAAGCTGAAAATAATTGTTCTAATTGAAAAGCTTGAAAATCTGAGAGTAAAAATAATCAGTCAAACATGCACTAATAGATGAGCAAGAGCAAAGGCAAGAAGTCTACTCCAGAGGATAATGCAAGGGTGATCATCACTCTGTAGGAAAAGGGGAGGGGAGTTAGGTGCTATAAAACCCTTGGGCACACAAAGCCCATCCTTTTATTAAAGTGAAAAGCAGTATATTTTATACTCAAAATTCATGTGTTTAGATCCTTCTGAGCACCAAGCCCAGAATCTCAGAGGATAAATAGTTTCTCATAGATGATTGTGACATTCATATGTTTCTGTTAGCCTTGTCTTTGACTATTTAATTCCATCTACAGCCCTCATACATAAGAAAGTACACCAGGAGAAGCAGAGTAAGTCCTGGGAAACACAAGAATAGAGGGGAACTCTGATACTACAGGAACTGCTACTTGTGGCAGGTCACTGGAGATTTGCAGCCACATCCAGTAGTACCTCTTGCATATGCACACGAGAGTTAATGCATAATTTGCTTCTGATGACACCAATGATCTCCAGGGAAGAGTACTGCGTGTTGAGGCTCCTGGAAAGCTGTCATGGAAAAACACTCTTGCAAGTCAAATCTTCTTTCAGTGAAGGAAGTTCTTGGTGAAAGAGTAATTCTTTTCCTGCAAACGGTTTCCTCCAGGATTTTTTTTCAGCGAGGAGGGAATTCTGGGGTAAGCTATTTCATAGTATCCACGTGGCTCTTTCAAATACATAGCCTGTTTCTGCAAGGGAACGTCCTCACCAGGAAGAAGATTGGTCTCAATCATTGCTTTTGAGCATCACCCTCAGAGCAAGTGCTGCCACATGTACCTGTTGCTGTTTAGAAACTGCCATATTTGATATTGACTGTGATGCCACAAAGCAAACATTAACATAGAAAATTTCAGGGACAGGTTAAAGAGAGGAGTAAAAATTACAGCATTTGGTGGTGAAAAAAAAAAAAAGAATGGATGTTTCCAGTCACCAAGGTGTTTTATACTGGCCATGTGAAGCTTAGTGGTATAATTATTTAGTGTCCTTGTTCAAGGTGGCTTGTGAAAAGGTTGGAGTAGTGTGAGTCTTCTTTCATCTAACTATGACCAGGGTTATGAAGAAGTGAAAATTTTTCAGTCAAGTCTGAAAGGCACAATGCTCACTATCAAATAAAAAGAGAAAGTCGCTTTATCAGTAAATTCAGCCTTAAGTGTATGATCAAACTGCAAGAATTGATTTTTTTATTGGTGCATCACGTGAAAACAGCAGGGCATTTATGTCATATTAGCAGGGAGATTTATAACATTTAATAGAAAGATTTTCACAGGGATTTAATAACTGTGCAATCAATATGGATAAAAGTAATCTGATTTAGGCAGAAAGTCAATACACCTCAATTAAGCAAATTCCACAAATGACACACAATCATTAGCACTACAAAGCCACATCTCTGCCTTTTGAAGCAAGAAAGTGTTGGGGATTTTCAATTAATTACCTGGGCACTAAATGGTGCTCAGACAGCTCTCAAACCCAGTTAAAGGAAATGTGGATGATATGCTAGAGAGAGCAATGTGTTCATCCTTCTCCAGAGGGAGGAGGAAAGCAAAGCAACCAGATGAGGTGAATGGAACACTTGTCTTTCATGTTGTAGAGTGCTCTAGGGAGGACTTATTTCAACTAGAAGTGAAACGCAAAAAGTGTGTCAGTCTATAAAAATGTCAGCTCTCCATTCTTTGCAAGTAAGAGTATCCAGGGAAAGGCTAGGAATATGGTACTTCCATCCTTTTCTTTCTTTTATTGCACATCCAAATACTGAAGTCATCTCACAACATTTAATCCAACAGGAATCTTGTAGGTCCAAACAGAAACAAAAACAGAAACTGCCTGTCTCAGTGGCGTATATTTAGCTGATAAAATTCTGGCATGACATTTATGAAAGCAATGGGGCATCCAACTGCAGCATCAAGGACAATAAAAATGTACAGTTAAATTAATATGATGGTAAAACTAAAGGGTGAGAACAGAGAATAGTACATTAAATCATATACCATAGAATTCTCTCCTCACTGAACCCAAATCCTGGTGGAAACCTTGTGTGAAGGAACCATTCAAACCAGGAATAGCTATAATAGGCACTTCTATATCTCTATTCTCACTGTGTGAGCCTTGATGTTTGTATCATCTAGAGAAGCTCCATATCTGTGCCATAGGACTAATTTGTACTTTACACCTAACTATATTAATTAAACACTGTATTTTGGCAAGACTCAGTCTCCAGATTAGTTTATAAATCAGAAACATTATCTGTAAATTGAGAATCAACAGTGAAGTAGCACCCTTGACAATACTTTTTAATTAATAATAGAGCTTAGGAAAAGAAAGTCCAATGCAATAAAGTTGTGGCTGTGGAAAGACAGTGAAAATTAAAACAAATGCCCCATGTCTTCATTGCTTAAACATTCAGCTATGTACAGACTCCATTCATCAAGAGTAAGCATTAACAGATAAGTTGTCTTCCTGAAAGCTTCTCCACCCAAAATGGCGCTTCAAAGATGATTTTTATATATATATACATATACATATATATATATATATATATATATATATATATATATATATATATATATATATATATATATATATATATATATAAAAAGATAAATTTGTTCCTGTACTACGCATAGTGAATTCAACATTGGTTTCCTTACTTTTACCAATACCTTACTTAATTTGAAGTTTATTTTTCACACATAATTCTACTTATCATTTGCCTTTCTTTGCATTTGTATCGAAATATTGCTGAGGTTGAAATTTTACTGTCTGTTTCCAAACACTTTCTATGCACAAACAACTTCATTTTCACTTCCCACAGGCACCTACAACTAACAGCTGCTGTAAGCTTACTTAACAATCTTTTTTGAGCCCTACTTGTTTGGGTCCACATTTCTCTTCCTGGCCCTCAGCTCCCTCCTGCTTGCTCTTGGCCACAGGTGGGGAGAGGATGTGCTGCTGAGTGGGGATGGGATGACACCTCCTTCTCCCACCCTGGCATCCATCAGCCAGGACATGGTAACAATTGAGAGGGCATCCCATAATCTCATTAATACAAAGGCTGCTGCCTCTCCCCATCATTATTCATATGGTTGTGTCAGTACATGCTCAGTATTAAGGAGGTTTTAACTGAACTTGTGTTAAAGGTTTCCCATTGCAGTGGTGAGCCTTGCTGATTGTTCCCATGCACTCTTTCTATTTCTATGGCAAGTGCTCATGCAAGGAGATCAGTAACTCTGTAAATCAGGTCCTAATGATAATACTGCGGTTTATTTTCAGTCAGTACCCACAGAACTCTCTGATCTAACCCACCTACAGACTCAGCTGAAAAGAGTTCAGGAGACCAAACTTAGATGAGATGTTTTCCTGACACTTCTCATAGCTCTTCTTGCCTACCAAGCAAAGAGCATCCTCTTAAGTTCTTCTTCCACTGTGGCTTCATTCTAAAGACAGATTGTGCTTGCCTTCCCATTGAAGGAGAGGAAATGCTACCAAATTTTGTTGCACTGCAAGGACAGTGGGAGAGACTTCTCCTCTTTCTTTTCAAGGCCTCATCACTGTTGAAGTTGTCCGAGAGAGGGGTGTTCCTTTGTAAGGAATATATAAAAGGAGTAACCATAAAATACTAAAATATTTATATATACAAATAAAATATTAGCAATATAAGGTATTTTGGCTAAAGAGGAAACTCTCACTTGCCTACCAGAGAACTAGCCTGTCAATTGCTACAGCCACACTGAGAGGAACTGACTACATTTCTACTAGTGTGATTTCAGTCTGTCAGACATCAAATCACTTCAAGCATCTAGACTTAGAGGCAAAATCTAGACTGCTGTTGTACAAACTATGCCTTTCTACATTATTCCCATTAAATTAAGGAGATGTCACCCTCAATTTCTGCATCAAATGCAAGACTAATTACTTTTGTTGGATAACATGTTCAGGTCGAGTTCACATCTGTGATCCTGCCCTAAAAGGTTTAACCCTCAAGCCACTGAAAAACTGAGTGAGGTGCTCACACTGATCTCCTCACATAATATATTAATTTAATTCCTGCTTGTCTCTTCTTTCATTTTCTATAGGTAGCTCTCCAGCTAGAGTAAATAGATAAGAAGGAAAATTATTCTCTTGCTGGTTCTGTTAGTCACTGTTGTTAGCTCTTCGGCCACTGTCTCTTACCTTTTTCATAGACCTGTACTAGGATTTTCCAAACAGATTGAGAATCCTAGAAGTTTCACCTGCGTGGAAGACAGAATCACAGAATCAATTAAGTTGGAAAAGACCTCTGAGATCATCAAGTCCAACCTATGACTGAAGACTACCTTGCCAGCTAAACCGTGGCCATGAGTACCACATCCAGTCTTTCCTCAAGCACCTCAGGGACAGTGACTCCACCATCTCCTGGGCAACCCATTCCAATATTTAATCACCTTTTCTGTGAAGAATTTCTTCCTAATGTCCAAACTAAGCCTCCCCTGGCAGTACATAGGACTATGTCCTCTCATACTGTCTCTTGCTGACTGGCTGTAGAGAACAAAAAGGTCACCCACGAGCCTCTTTTTCTCCAGGCTAAAATACCCCCTTTCTCTCAGCTGCTCTTCACAAGGCTTGTTTTCCAGACCCTTCACCATCTTTGTTACCCTTCTCTGGACTTATTCCACTACTTCAACATCTTCCTAAACTGAAGGTCCCAGCACTGGACACAGCACTTTAGGTGCTGCCTCAACCATGCTAAGCTTCCCTGGTCCTGCTGGCACACCATTGTCGATACAGGCGAGGATGCCAGTGGCCCTCTTGGCCACCAGGGCACACTCCTGGCTCATGTTCAGCTGCTGTTGACCAGCACCCCAAGGTCCTTTCTCACCAGGTAGCATTCCAGCTGATAGTGGAACCCTGGAAAAAGTTAAAGATAGAATCTAAAATGTTAAGCTTTGTGCTTTCCCAGATCAACTGCACCTGCGTAAGCAGTATGATAAATTATATAATTGTTAGATGTGATGATTGTTTAGTAATTAAATGTAATTATTATATAACCATAAGAAGAATAATGAGAAACTATGTTGGAAATTCAGAGAGGGGCTAAATTTATGTATACAATAGAACAATATAAGTTTAATAATTAACATGAAAGTTATGTAACGATAGAGTATAAAACATGATCATTTGGGATGGAGAGTATAAAACATGATCATTTGGGATGGTCAGAATCAGATTTGGGTTGAATATATCCCGATTCCCAGAGCTCTTAATAAAAAGCACCGCATATAGTCCCTGTGATTATGTGTTTTTGAACACTAACACAGCCACTCTGTCCCCAGCCTGTAGCACTGCCTGCAGTTGTTGTGGCTGAAGTGCAGGATCCAGCACTTGGTCTTGATGAACCTCATGCCATTGGTCTCGGCCCATCAATCCAGCCTGTCCAGAACCCTCTGCAGAGACTTTTTAGCCTCCAGCAGATCAACACTCCAACACAACCTGGTATCTATGAATCTGCTGCTGGTAGACTCAATCGCCTCATCCAGATCATTAATAGAGATATTAAAGAGGACTTGGCCCTACACAGATCCATAGGGTGCACCACTAGTGACCAGACACCAACTGGTCCATTGCAAATCTTGGAAGGTACAGAACCTGGTGATTTAATCAAAAAATCACCTTCCAGCTAAAAGACTAGAGTGGAAAGAGAATTTTCAGAGACTCATATACAAAAATTAATTGTCACTCCATAGGTATTTAAGAGATTTATTTTCTTGAATTGTACTCTTTCAGCAGCAATCCAGTTTTAGTGTACCAGCCCTTATTCTATTGTCTTGAAAAGTATACATTAACACTGCACTTTAACACTTGGCCTGGCTTTCAGTACTGGGATTTATTTCAGTCTGATTGATGGTAAATTTGTGCCATAAATCCATCATATTTATAAAATATTTATCACATGTTGTATACCAGTAACTGAAGGAATTTATCTGAGCCAAGTAAAGGAAACATAAATCCAACGGGTATTGTAAAAGCAGGGCCCTCGAAGAAGGGTGAAATTATGCATCTGACTCTATTGATATCAGAAGGCTAGTTAATTATTTTATTATACTATATTATTCTATATTATATTACACTATTGTACACTACATCTAAACTGAATCTGCACAAGCACTCACCTCAACTGAACAGAATCTTGTGGCTGTCTGCTGACAAACAGTCTGCACACACGCTTGGCCCTGATAGGCCAAGGAAACAAAACACCATCATTTTGGGTAAACAATATTGCATTCTAATTTTGCCCAAACACAGGCGCAGCAAATGAGATAAGAATCGTTTTTTCTTCCTCTGAGGTTCCTCATTGTGATTCCCAGAAAATATCCTTGGGAAGTTGTGACTTGCTTTTCTCTGTAAAGAAAAATGCAGCCACAATGGGGCAAATTTTTGTTGTTTGCTTGGGGGTTTTTTTCTTTCTTTAGTAGATCCAGATTTCTGCATTTTCATACTCATGTAACAGGCCTCTATTCAACAGTCTCTATTCAACTATGGCATGTGCTTTATTTAAGTACATGCTTAAATATGAGAATATGCTTGTACCTTATTGACCTAAGGGGAACTGAATGGCAGACCTGAAGCCAAGCACATGTTTGGGGTGAACAGGTGTAGAGGCTAACAGCTGGTCTGGAGGCCTTACAGTTTTAATTAATCCCAATTATAATATTATAACTTAAATGTAAGTAATTATATAAAAATTACCCTAATTTTATAGTTTGACTGGTCTGGGCTGTTGGGGAGCAGGTCTAGGTCATTGGGGGCAGGAGCAGCCATTGCCCAGTTAGCAACTAATTTAGCCAATCAGAAAAAACCATATGGACTTCCAAAACTGCATAAGGCAAACAGCTCTCAATAAAAGTCAACTATTGTCACATGAACGTGGAGTTTCGTGTCATCACTTCTGTCTCAACTGCGATGAGTGGTGAATCCCAACATGATTAGCAATAGCCCGACCGTGGGGATAGTGGCAGAGATGGAACCCCAGTGGGACTCTGAGAGAGCTTCCAACAGCCAAGAGCTGCGGAGGAAGGCAGCTGGAAGAGCTGCGGAGGTCCAGACCTTGGAAATAAAAGCTTCAGGGGACCCTTGTAAATAGAAGACTTCAATAAAAAGAAGAAGCAACTGGAGAAGTGGGAATGCGATTTTCTACAGAGAAGTGACTCAGATCCATGGATTACACACAGCCGCAAGAGCTGGAGAAGCAGCAGAGAGAGTGAGTGAACCCTTGGGCGTGTGGGCTGGGAGGACAGGCAGGAAGCCGAGGGATGGAAGGCCACTATCAGGGACACCTCTCCCTGTGGCACCACCCAGCTACGCTGCTGCCGAAGCTCGCCCACTGCCACTATTGGCAATGCCTGTCTCGCAGGCGGGTTCACCCATACTGCGAGCAGCCGAACCACTAGTGTTGGCATCAAGTGTGCAGGCGCAGCACCTGAGCCCGCTCACACCGCAGCTGCTGGCGCTGTCTTTGTACTCCTCACCCTTTATTGCTGTTGGCACATGTGGCATGCCTCTGCCTGCATGTGATGGGGCTACACAACCAGTGCGTGGTAGGCCCACTAACGGCTATGGAGCGCAAGCGGAACCTGGAAGTCAAGCGGTGCTCAGCACCGGAAGTGCTGATGCAGAGCTGCAAGCCTCTGAACCCACAAGTGTTGGTGGGAGGCTGCTGGCACTTGGTACTGAGGGACACCACACCATACCGCATACACAGCTAAGGCTTGAAAAGCCCGAGGGACATTTTCTACTAACACATTCACAGCATCCCAACCAGGGGGAGCCAAGCTACCACACTTTTGCTGACCTGCGAGAAGATGTTTCCACCACACTGCCTATATCAATTAACATCTCTACATATGATCCGGTCAGCTCTTGGAAACAGATAAAATTAACAGCAATTGCAGAAGGAGATGTCAACAGCGCTGAAAGGATTTCTGTGCCCATGCTTTCATTATCATTGGCTGGCCAGCAGCCTGTGGGTGGAATGGTTAAAGCATTCCCAGCACCCAATAGGCATGCTTCCTTTCAGTGGCAGGTCTTCTCTGAGTTACGCCAGGTAGCCACCAAATATGGACTGGGGTCTCCAGGAGTAGTAAGCATGCTACGATTTTTAACTACCAATGACACCTTTTGATATCAAGCAGATAGCAAAGCTGTTTTGTACCCCAGTCCCATATATGATGTTCAAGTCCACCTGGCGGTGATATGCAGAGGACCAGGGGCTGCAGAATCTAGAGGTTCTGCAGCAAGATCCACAATTTGGGGCAGGAGTTGCTCAACTTATGGGACTACCCTCTGTTGACAATCCACTGTTACAGGCATGCTTACCCCTCTAATATTGCCACAGGCCAAAGACTTGGGAATACAAGCCCTGTTGAAGGTTACAGACATGGCAACACTGACTCAAAGGTATTCTACAATTAAACAGGGCACTAAGGAACCATATATACCATTTATGGAGAGGTTAAGAGATGCCATGAATAAGCAAATAATAATTAATGATACAAGAAATCAATTAATACTACAATTGGCACATGATAATGCAAATGAGGACTGTAAAGAGCTATCAATTTATTACCGAAAGAAAATCCATCCTTAAGTGAATTAATTGATGTGTGTGCTAAAGTTGGAACAGATTCATATAACATGGCTTTCATGTCAGTGTTATGGATGTGGGCAACAAGGCCATAAAAGAGCAGATTGTCCCCACAAGACCAACTCACTAAGGGCACATCAAAGACATAGAAAGATTACTACTATGGGAAACTGTAACCGATGTGGGAAGCCTGGTGACTCGGCCAACCAGTGTTGGTCCAAGTTTCATCTTAATGGACAGCCCCTCAACGAGCAGGGAAACGGGAACAGGAGCACAGCACGGAGGTACATGCAGGCACAAGCATCTTCTTGTCACCCAGTGTGAGCCCATGAGACCAGCTCCCTAGAAAGACAATAGAGTCAGCAGATATGGATGCTTCCACTGCCATCACAGTAACTATAAGTTCATTACAGGTACATAAAGTTCTTCTTGAGGCCTATGGGCCTATAGGGAGAGGGTTAAGTGCTCTGTTGCTGGAGAGATCAAGTGCAACACTAAAAGGCATTTTTGTTCACCCAGGTGTCATAGATGCTGATTTCACAGGACAGATATTGTGCTATGGTGTCAATGCCTTCTCCTCCTGTGTCTGTCCTAGAAAACACTCATATTGCCCAGCTTATAGCTTTTAAGTCTTTTGTTCCCCCAACAGACCCAAGAAAACAAGGAGACCAAGGCTTCAGATCAACTGGACAACCTCAGATGTACTGGACTCAGGTCATCTCTGAGTGGAGACCAAATATGGTTTGTACACTCTCGATGCTTCAGGCAAGTCCATCTTATATAGAGGTCAGTGGTATGGTAGACACCGGAGTGGACGTTACTATCATTTCTACAAACACATGGCCTCAATCATGGCCTACCAAGGCTGTAGGATCTGTTGCTGCTGGCCTCGGATGTACCACACAAAGTTATCTAAGCAGCAAACCCGTGTTGGTTAAAAATTTTGAAGGTCAAACCGATACTGTACATCCCTATGTTACTGCTGTCCCACTTATGGGGAAGGGATGTCTTATCAGCATGAGGAGTCAGGATGGGAATGGATCTTTAGCTGGGGTACTGTCATAAAGGGCATAAAACAGCCTACCTTAACCTTGATATGGCTCACTGAACAGCCTGTGTGAGTTCAACAGTGGCACTTTGAAAAAGAAAAATTAAATGCCCTTAAATCCCTACTTCAGAAACAACTGGCTCAAGGTCACATTGAGCCTTCAACAAGCCCATGGAACACAACTGGGTTTGTAATGAGAAAGAAATCAGGAAAATGGAGATTATTCCATGATCTAAGAAAAATTAATGCTGTTATGGAGAGTATGGGTACTTTACAGCCTGGAATGGCATTACCTACTATGGCATTACCTACCATGATACCAGTCAATTAGGACAAACTAATTGTTGATTTAAAGGATTGGTTTTTTTACTATTCCTTTACACCCAGATGATACCCAAAAGTTTGCCTTTACAATACCTTCCATCAATCATGCAGCAGCAATTGAACAACACCAATGGACAGTGCTCCCACAGGGAATGAAGAACAGCCCCACAATTTGCCAGAGGTATGTTGCACAGGCACTTCAAATACTGAGAGAACAACTTCCAGGAGCATATTGTTATCATTATATGGATGACATCCTAATAGCAACACCAACCAAAGGAGGCCTTTTACAAATATGGCCAGAATTGATGCAGGCACTGCAAAAATTTGGCTTACAAATCACACCAGGGAAGGTACAACACATCCACCATGGAAATATCTGGGAGTCAAAATATTAGATCAAACCATACAACTGCAAAAACTTCCATTTTCAATGAAAAATCAGACTTTAAATGCTGCACAGAAACTTTTGGGTAAAACCTTATTTAGGATTTAGGATTACCCACAATTGGCACCTTTATTTAAGATCCTTAAAGGTGACCCTGAGTTAACCTCATCAAGAAAATTAACACCAGAGGCAAAAACTGTGCTTGAATTAGTAGAACGGGCCATAACAAACAGAGAAGTGTATCAGATATGCCCAAAGGTTTGTGTTGCAGTATCAGTTGTTATTGCTGATTTACATCCTACGGGTATCATTGGGCAACAGGACTCTCAGTGGTCAGACCCACTACTTATTCTGGAATGGGTTTTTCTAACATATCAATCTTAAAAGACACCACCTTCCATATTTGAATTAGTTGCTCAATTAATTGTTAAGTGTCACCAAAGATGCTTACAATTAAATGCCAAAGATCCTGCAAAAATTATTATACCTGCTGCACAGGAATGTTTTGAATGGTGTTTTGCAAACAACATGGCACTGCAAAGTGCTTTACAAAATTATTCAGGACAAATCACCTACCACCTACCTAGTCATAAACCACTGCAATTAAGTGGGTCCACTGCATTGTCACTGAGACCAGGACACCACTGAAAGGTCTCACTGTCTTTACTGATGGATCTGAGAAAATGGGGAAAGCCATTGTGACCTGGAAGGAGGACAATGGGTGGCAAACACTCAAAGGGCATGATACTGAACTACCTGAATTACTGGAGTTACATGCTATCACTATGGCTTTCCAACAATTTCCTCTCACTTCCTTAAATATTGTAACTGATTCTGCCCATGTCGCAGATACAACACAAAGATTAGACCAAGCTTTACTGAAAGAAATTAATAATGCTGCATTATTTGAACTGTTTAAAAGTTTGTGGCATACAATCAAAGTCAGAATATGCCCTTATTATATTTTATAGATTTGGAGTCATACTAATTTGCCTGGATTTATAGCAGAGGGTAATTCCCAGGCTGATTGGTTAGCTAGCCCTTCCTGGACAGCACCACAACCAAGACACAGGCAAGAGCATCCCACGCCTCTTTTCATCAGGGTGTTAGATCATTACAAAGGCAATTCTTACTAACAAACAGGCAATTCTTACTGACAAGCAACATTGCTAACTCTTGTGCCAACTGTCAAGGTCACATTACACCACTGCAGATGGGGGTAAACCCCTGTGGTCTGCGAGACTTACACGTCTGGCAGACAGATGTCACCCTTGTCTCTGAATCTGGACGCTTAAAATATATGCATGTCGCAGTGGACACCTTTTCATCAGCCATATGGGCCTCCGTCCACACAGGGGAAAGAGGCTGTGATGCCATTGCACATTGGCATTCAGCCTTTGCTGCTGTAGGCATTCCCTATACAATAAAACCCAATAATGGTCCAGCACACATTTTGCAAAATACTCAGCACTTTTTAAAACTCTGGAGTGTGTTTCGCCACACTGGTATTCCTCATTTTCCTATGGGACAGGTGATTGTTGAGCATGCTCATGGCACCTTAAAATGCATGCTTGACAAACAAAAGGAGGGAATGTGTGGTGAAATCCCACAGAGTAGGGTAACTAAAGTACTTTACACTTTAAATCTCTTAACAGTACCTGCTAATTCTCAGAATCTTGTAATTTTAAATCATTTTTTATCAATGCAATCTTCCAGTGACATTCAGTCACCCAAACCTAAGGTATCAGTAGAGAACCTCCTTACCAATAAATGGGAAGGTCCCTAGGACCTTGTTACTCTGGGGCGCAGGTATGCCTGCATTTCCACTGATGATGGCATCCAACAGGTACCTGCTTGGTGTGTGCGTCCTGCTCTACACCCTGCTTAGGATCACATCCAACAACATTTCCCTGACAATCCTGCAGCAGATGTTGTAGAGCAGTAATGGGAATGGCACCTCACACCACTGTAGGAAGATGTGGGGCCGGTGGAATGACAGTCTACCTCTAGCTATAACTTTACTTAGTCTTCACGAGACAGACATTTTGGGAAAAAAACTGGAGTTGTACCTTTCAATGGAAACAAACCAGCAAAGCATTACCCATAACTGTTTTTAAGGTAAATTGAAAATAATTTATGTTTTTGTGAAGTGTTACTCATAATAGTTTCTAAGGTTGAAAATTTCGTAAGCAATTGTTTGTAAAGTGTTACCCATAGTAGCTTTTAACGTTTAACAGTTTTCTAAGAAAGTTAGGTGTTTGTTATAATTGGGTTATGGTTGTGAAGAGTTTGCAGCATACCACCCTGTGAAGCTGTTCCTGATGACTCCCAGATTATATCATCATGATTGTTCTGTACATTGTGCTGTGTTTGTCACCCTGTTGGCAAGGGCCCTGCAGAAGATGACAGACACTATCTTTGTATTTAAAAACAAAAAGGGTAGTAGTGCCTAATGGCTGGCCTGGAGGCCTTACAGTTTTAATTAATCCCAATTTTAATTTTATAACTGAAATGCAAGTAATTATATCAGTACCTTAATTATATCACTTGACTGGTCTGGGCTGTTGGGCAGCAGGTCTAGGCTGACGGGGATACAGGCAGTTGATCGGGACATTGGCCAGTTAGCTGGGCGGCAACTAATTTAGCCAATCAGAAAAAAAAAGGTGTAGACTTTCAAAGCTGTTTAAGACAAACAGCTCTCAATAAAAGTTAGCTATTGTCACATGAACATGGAGTTTTGTGTCATCGCTTCCATCTCAACTGCAATGAACAGGGATTCAGACTACCTTTCATACTGCTAACAAGCAAGCAGTCATCATAGTTGGCATCTCTCATTCTCTGACAGCCAGCATGTGGTCAGAAATACAGTTTTGCTGTACATATTCATATAGTATATATTTAAAAATGTGCACTGACACTTTGCAAGTCAAACACAGGCTTCTTTTCTGTTCACTAGCATTGGTCTCACTAGTAGAATTGTGACTATGCAATTTTATTTTAGTGAGATAATGCTCAGTTACTCAATTTTAACCTCATTAACACAGCTCAGGGATTGATGGATATTTTAAATTCTTTTATAATTATATCACAGCTTTTATCATCATAACAACAGGAGATACACTTTAATTTGACAATATGCTATAACCAAATCTTCTTCTAATTTATTTTGTTATATACAACTTATAAGAAAGACCAGTGCATAAAAATGTGTAAATCCAAAAGTAAGCCATGTGGCAACATATTCCAAAATCACATGCAGTAAGTCTCAGGTAGTTACTCCTAAAATTGCCACACCAGCTCCATGAGGCCTCTCTTAAGCAAAATGATGAAGAAATTTTGTTTCCTTCAGGTCCATTGAGAGATGCCCCTGGACCACTGTAAGAAAGGGGACGGGTTATCAAGGTACTTGAGCCATGGTCAAGGAAAAGTGAAGTTCCATTGGTGGACAATTCAGAGCATCCAAAGCTGGGCTTTCAAGAATGGTCCAGCGATTAAACCTCTCTCTTATTTATGACAACACAAAAACTCCAGAAATACTAACCGTTCGACATCAAAACCAGTTTCTAGTACCTCCTAAACAATCATTGGAATGCAACCATATATATGATACCCCTAAAACATAATTCATGGAAATCCTTGATACTTAAGAAAGCTGATGTGCTCTTAATTGGACTTGCTTGATAGCATTGTTTCAGTCTCATCTAACTTAATGTTTCTTGACCATGGTGAGAACCCATGGCTGAATTTTAACCTCAGACTAGGTGAGGCTGTTGAATGAACTAAGCAATTTGGAGAAAAATATATTGTCTGCTTTCAAAAGACATTGTTCCAGGTTATAGCTCCTCTCTGTAATATTTTTAATAACTTCATGGGGATTATAAGTAATGGAGTTGAATGCTGAAATTGAGACTTTTTACAAGAGAGATTTTTTGTAGAAGACTACCTCTTTACTGCTAACTGTGGAACTTCTGAGAAAAGTGCTGGGCCAATGAGAGAAATACATCAAAGAGAAATGGTAAATCAACTCTTCCTATAGTTGTTGTTTTCTGTCCCAGATCAGAAGGGGAACAGACCTGCCACAAAAACTGCACTTTCTACAGCAATCTCAGGCTGTCAAGAATTTGCATACGCGAGACACAGAGGCACAAAGGACTGTTATTACAGTTTTTGTAAGTAGCTGAGTCCTAGCCTCGCTCAGTAGATGAGTTGCAAACCACCAACAGCTCTTCCCTTTCTTCTAGAGGATCCCCAGGAGAACAGGACAATTTCCTAAGGAGAACCAACATGCTGCAATGTTGCAGTGAAGACAATAAATCATGAGATTCTGGAAGCATCACCTCTCATGAAAAAATCCAACTGATTTCAACCTTGAAGGACTAACCAATGATGAGACCTAAAAAACAAATAAATTACTATAAAACAGGAATTATTGTTTTCATTAATAGAGTTTTAAATCTATGTGGAATTAGCTAGGCAAAAATTATACCAATTTACATGCCTTTAAATTTATGTCTTAGCTTTCTATAAAATTGCAGCTTAAGACAAAGATATGAGGTACATAATTAGATAGATAGATAGATAGATAGATAGATAGATAGGTATTCAGCCTGCTTCCTTTGATTTTCATCTCTTAGTGAATCTCCAGTGACAGAGGTTCAGTCTGGATCTAACCCACAGAAAGTCAGGGAATAGCTCCCAGAAGCTTTAATGAAGCCAGACTATTTAGAATTTTTAAACCAAATATAAGTGGATTTTGTCTCATTTTTCTCACGTGACTACATCAGAACTAAAATCACAAGTGGGAAACATGTCCTAGACATGAGAAAGTCATGGAATACTTGCCCCATGATGAATTCTGTGATCCACCATTTTTCTACATGATATTAAATCTCACTGATTTAGCCATTGAAGTGGCATCTCTTCTTTCTGTTTAGCCTCAATTTTTAAATGTATTAGGCTGAGATCCTGGTGGTCACACAAACTTTGGCCACTTGTTGAAAGGTCCACTTTACACAGCTTTCAAATATCTTGTTTGGCATTCTTGGCACATCTGCTATCCATTATTCAGCTATTCAATGTTTATTATTCCACATGTAAACTATCATGCACTCCTTGTACGAAAAGTTCATACAAGCAATAATCTATTTTAATCTTTGAGAGATCCAAACCTATTCTCTACACAGAGAAGACATTTTTTGAAGTTATGTGTGTGAACCCAAAGCTTGAGCTTTAACCAAATAACCCTTCTGCAGTCCAATTGTTTGTAAATTCTCTGCTATGCTATGGCTTAATTTGGTGTATATTGCACCTACAGAGAGTTCAGAAAAATAAACTGTGGGACACTGTAGAACTCCATAGGACTTGCTATTGGCCTGAGCTATGCCAGAAGCAGTATAGTTATCCAGCTTAATAATGCGGAAAACACTGAATCTGGGCATCTGGTTAGGAAGAAGGATATTGTGTGATGCCAGTGATTTTA
This sequence comes from Melozone crissalis, assembly GCF_028551555.1. Classification (NCBI taxonomy): domain Eukaryota; kingdom Metazoa; phylum Chordata; class Aves; order Passeriformes; family Passerellidae; genus Melozone; species Melozone crissalis. The sequence continues at coordinate 55,470,970 of NW_026535794.1, read as the reverse complement.
GAAAAAATAAACAGTAAAAAAGATTAAAAAAAAAAAAAGCCAAATAAAATGAACCCCTCAAACCCTCAAACCCCCCTGCTCTCCACCAGGACAGAATTTTTGGCAAGCACAATTAAATTTAAATCAGTGGATTTAAGACAAGGAATTTGCATTCCCCAGAGCGATATTCACTATAAATAATGTAAAGAGAGAACCACAGCAGATGTGATGACACAGCAAGCTCTCTTGTTTATGAGCAGCATTATTCATATACCTCAGTGACTGGCCCAGCTATAAGAGAGATTCAGGGACAAATTCAACAGTAACAAACCTGCCATCACACAGATTAGCAAGAAAATATGACAAATTTGGAGGTCAATGTGACAGTTCCATGGTTCACTCTCTGATTTCTAGCAAGTTGCTATACCATCACTCTATTAAAAGAAAGTCACACACTCTTAGACCAACCAGGTGGTACTAGTAAGGTTTGAAAAGATGGAAAACATCTTGGGATGTTTTCCAAAATGAAGACAGCAACTGTTGTGCCCCAACTGTGAGACTTTTTTGGTATAGTCTCCTCCATCAAAAATAAAAAGTCTAAGCTCAGTCATAACTCAACTTTCAGAGAAAAGCAGAACCTCTGGAAAAAATTAAGAGTACATTATGGTTCCCTGGCCTCCTTCTGAGTGCCTAGAGACCTGCATGTCCCAGGTGAAAGCAATCCATGCTTCTGTCCTCAGCAACATCACAAACAAAACAGGGACCAGCCTGGTTGGGCTGGTCGCAAAGCACATAAAATCAGTTGAGATATTAATTGCCCAGCCTTCCCTGACATATGATAAATCAGTCCACACATCTCAGTGAAATACATTAAACAAACTACACTGACAACTATTTCATAGCAGCGGTGACATATAAGATATACTGCATTTATTTGATTCCCTAACTACGGTATGCCACTACCACTACCACAAAAGGCTTTCTGACAACCATCAGGATCCTGATGATGTCTACAAATATACTTAAGTTGACTTCTAGTTTTAGTCAGTATTAGAGTTTATCTAAAAAAACATTAATTACAGTTTCCCTACAGTCACACTCTTATTCTCAACTTAAAAATAAGCTGTTGATTTCATGCATTTGCCTCTTATGTTCAATCTCCCCACTTTATATAAAACAAACAGGATATCTGTGCTGTCTAGCAGCTCATTGAAAGTCATTCTTCATCTTCTCCCTTAAAAACCTATTTCCAAGGAACTACTGATGCACAAGCTCTGGAAAGGGTCAATGAAGACAACTGAAATAAAATGTTTAGCAAATAATTGAACATAAAAGAGGAGCTGAGGAGATTACCTGTACAATGAAAGGCTGGCTGTGGCTGTGACTGTTGCCCAGCAGCTCTCCAACCTGCAGTGTTCTTGCCCAGAGGAAACCGCTCTGCCCAAACTTTTGGCTTGCCCTGAGGTGTCCACATGCATCCAGCCAGGTGTGACATCAAAGCATAGCTCTCCAAGCAAAAAGACTCTCAAGACTCTCTCTAAGTACAAAACCTTTTTTTTTAAAGAAGTTTTCATATCACTACAAAGAACTAAGAAAGTGCAGCCTATACTGCATATGCTTAAATGCCTAAACCTAGCAGGTCCTATGTGTGGCCATGAGCAACACACTACAAAGCCACCGCATCTCCTTGTAAGTCCTAATTCATGCTGGCCATTGTCATGGGTACACTCTTCCCTCTATTATCATAATGAGCAAGTCACATTTTAAAATGACAACATTAAAACCCCAGCAGATGTAGGATACGTACAACTATATATAAAGGCACACCCAGATTCCCGGGAACTAGCATGGCAGTTTCGTATTTACTCACTGGTTGAACAAGGAGTTCAACCAGCTCAGGAGTTCAGATCAGCTCAAATTCCCTACTGTTTTTAAGTAGCATGTGAATACTTGCATCTTGAGGAAGAGAATACACAACCAGGATCTCTCCTGCTCATCCTGTATCTATCTAGCAACATTTCTACCAGTTCATTCTAGCAATGAGGTCCCACCCTAGCAGAACCTGACTAAAATACACAGAAACTGTTCTTCACCTCAAACAGTTTACTATCCTGAGAATCATTATGTTCTGAATGTGCTGAAGCTGAGAGGGGAAAAAGAATTCACATTTAATTTAGCTAATGTTGTTGTTTAATGAAAGTCTGGTTTTCAGCTGGGGGGAGGCGGGGGCAAAGGTGGTTCCCTGTGGGGACCTGCTGGAGCTAGTGAACTGGCTGCTTCTGAAGGGCCAATCAGCTGGCTAAATTTGGGCATTGAGGCCTGGTTGGACCACTTGAAAGAGTTAAGCACACCCCTGTAGAAAAGCACATTTTAAAAAGAAGAAAGCCTGGGAAAACTCTTGGCTTCTGGCTTTTGAACAGGCTGGACTGGGCCGGGTGTGCATGGTGGGGCTAGGTTGCCCTGGCCCTGCCCAGGCAGGCTGGCACACAGCTCGGTTGGGATTTCTGCCACCGCCAGGCCATGCCACCGGCACTATCCCAGCACCACAGGCAACTGCGTGGCCAGGATCGCGCCAGGAGTGGCCCCACGGCCAGGATCCGTGTGGCCAAGGCAGTGCCACACGGCTGCGGCTATTTCTGCATGTCTCCCAAATGAATTTTGTTTATTCTGGGACCCGCACCGGGAGTGGCGCCACTGTCAGCACTGAGGGCAACCCCGAGGCAAAGCGTGGTTGGGGCTGGGAGCGGCCACCGCCATCCTGGTCTGGGAGCGACCATGTGGCTGAAATCAGCGCAACTGCGGCGGCACCGTGCGGCAGCGCCTGTCTCAGCACGACTCACAATGGACTTGGTTTGCTTAGCCACTTCTAGCCAGCTGTGCTGCAGACAGGACAAAAGGAGGGGCAGTGTTTTTTTCCTTTCTTCCGGCGCCTTGCACGAAAGAAAGGCACAGGGGTGGTGCCGGCAGCCAGCGCGGTCTGTGCAGTGCCAGCAGAGGCCACATGAACAGCAGTAACAGACACAGTGATTCCTCAATTGCGGAGCCTGGACAAAGTCAGCCTTTAAACATTTTCAAGACTCTATACTGTTTTAATTGATAAAGCTTGAAAACAAATGAACCCACGAACACTTTCTCCTGAGTCAGGAAAAGGAAAGGGTGAAGACCTGTAGAGAAAACAAGAACCCTGAGGTCAGTAAAGAAGGAGTCAGATTCTAGATGGGAGGGGCAGAACTGAGGAGATGCCTCAGTCTTGGGCTGAAATCCTCTTGTAAGCCATGGTGATGGACTATGATACATCAAACTCTTGTTTCCTTGTAACTTATGAAAATGCATTCAGGGGATGTAGTGTTTTAACCACAGCCATGATCAGAGGCACCAGTGCTAAAGTGAGCAGATGTGGAAGTGATTTTCATTCAATGAGAAATTTGAACATAGAGAGATGAAAAACCTTGCCGCAGTGATAGTAATAGAAAACCCTCTGTTCCCAGAAATGGATGAAGAGAACTTTTATTTTATGCTAGAACAGCTTATCCTTAAAAGAGCACCCCAATAAGTTGACATTGCTCATGAAAGCAGCTGTGAGATATCTGCAAGGTATGACAAGGACTTTTCACGCTGTGAGCAGATTTTCTTTTCCTGGGCAGCTGATTAGCTGTGACATTGAAGCCATGAGAGACCTGTTTCTTGTGGAAAAGTCTTTATAGCATGACAAAGAGACTCTTCTCCCTAAGGAGAGTGAAGAAAGACTATTCTACAAGTGACAAACTGACTGAAAGTCCCAATTTTTGTCTTCTTACATTTTCAGTGGGAAAGAAAAGAAGGTGGGGGGAGAGGAAAAGTTTTCTGAAGGTTTTATTCTGATTTTTCTTATTTTTTTCTTTCAATTCTGCTAATAAAGTTTTTTCCTTATACTCTTTAAAGTTTGTGCCTGTTTTGCCCTCCTTCTCCAAATGCTTATCTCACAGCAAGAAAATGAGTAAATATACTCAAGTAAATGCACCGGTGCTTAGCTAGCACTAGACCCACTGCAGCTGGACACTTCCTGTACTGAATATTTGGTTGGATCAGATTTAATTAAGTAACAACACTGGAATCTAGGGGCTGAAGTGTGGTGTGCTTTAAATAACATGCAGATAACACTCACTGCAGGGCTTCAAGGTCAGGACAGTTTCCTTTAATGTGAAAACACATTTCAGGGAAGTAGCAGGTAGAAGCTCAGCCTAATTACAACTTTCCTTACCATAAAGGAAAACCCTAACTTTTCACCTCACCCTTTCTCCGTTTTCTTTTCTTTCCCTTCTTATTTATCTACTGTTCTAAAAGGGCCATGTAACTGACGATACACTCTGCTGTTCATTCCTTTTCCTTTAAGCAAAGTTAAACACTTACAGAAATGCTGGACATGCGAGCTGTCGTGACACAATCAGGCAAAGGTGTCTCAGCCACAGGCATGCAGACCTGGTTTGGCAGCAACACCCATGATGCTCTCCACACACGTGTGGGGGACATGGTCAGCCCTCACAGCCACACAGGCCTTCATCTCCATTTTGAAAAGTCACCTGCTAAATCAAAGTGTCTTTCAACTAATTAAAAAACAGCTAATATTTGCCTAATGGCCACCAGGTAACCTGGACTGCTCTAAAAGTTGCAACCAAGAGATGCAAGCCATGTGTCACAGCAGATTCCTGCACTACACTTAGCTCCATTACCATCCATTGCTGTTCCATGATGTGCTAGCACAGCCATAAAATAATATGTAATTACCATAAGCTTAAATATTTCTTCTCTGATATGTCATGTGGCAACTGCAGGAAATAATGGCTGCCACTGTTCTATAACAAAAGAAATCTCCAGGGATGTACTTCCTTTAAGTCAATCAATGTGCCTTTGAAATTACTCTAGTGCATACAGGAAACTAACTCAGTGTTAACAGAGGAAGACTAGAATCAGTGTAAATGAAAGCCTGAGAAAGAAAATAAAAGGTAGCAAATGCTAGAGCATGGATAGACACAATGTAGAAGAACATGCATCTTACTGCTTACTTCTGTTCTATCATTTCTAATTTTCCATATAATGAACATACACAACCGTAACTTCTTTTCTATCATTTCTAATTTTCCATGTAATGAATATACACAACCAAAGAGAGTTTGAAAATCCCACACTGGTAGTGCTGTTGAGAACCAGCATCTATGAACAGCTACACCATTGCTTGGTCTGGATATTCCTCACATAGTTGAGAGGCTGCTGGGCTTCTGCTCATATTGATGGCCACAACAAAGCTGTAATGACTTCACAAAAGAGCTGTTTTTGCTTGAAACAGCAAATGAAAAATAAGTTTCTTAATTTAACAAACTCTACAGAGGGAAAAAGAAGTATCTTCTATAGCACACATAGAAGAACAATAGGATTTATGCAAGAGTTTCAATTACAAAAATCAAACCAAACTTCTCAGTATTCATTCCAGTTTACAGTCTGAAATCCTCATTTTAGAGGAAAGAGCCATATACCACATGGGAGAATAAATAAATTTTAGTACAGATCACAGAAAGAGGTACTATAAATGGCAGAACTAGAAGTTGGATGGATTTATAGATAATGTTTATAAAAAAAATTTGAACTAGTATGTTGCAAATAAATATCAGCCTAGGCAGTGAAATAATACATGAATAAAATCCCTGGTATTTTTAATCTAAATTAACAATGTTTAATCCTTAGAACACTAGAGGATGCCTGATCAACATTTTAAGTCTTATCTCTATAAACAGATCTACACATTTTCTGGCACATGTATATAAGTTCATAAAATTACAAATATCATATATATTGCACATAAGACTAAGGCATGGTTCAACATGAGATGATCCAAACACATTCTCTTGCAGATGCATCTTCTAACAGACATGTCTGAATGAGTTTAACATCCTCTAACCTTTGCTAAAAAGGCAGCCCAATCTTTGATTGGCACTATTAGCACCATTTGACACTCCAACAAGAAGAAAAAACTATTACTTAAAACAAAGCACCCACTTTCATGTGTTCACCTTAACTTTATCCAAAACAATGTCTTATTTACATATTACCCTTTAAGAAAATCTAGAAGCAGTTAAAACTTCAGCCTAAAGAAATATATGTATATATATATATGTGTGTGTGTGTGTGTGTGTGTGTGTGTGTGTAAAAACACCCCAAACATTTAACTTTTTCAAAATGTGAATTTGGGTAGTGGTTACCTGATTTTAGTTTTTAAAAAAACAATGACTCTATAATCCCCTTTGAATTCTTTATTAAGGTTACTTAAGGGAAAAATATTATTTAGTCCATGCAATGTTGTATGGCTGTGTCAGTTTGTTCCACTGCACTTAGGTCACACTTGACAAAGTACAGATCATAACTAGTTTCTTTCATGGAAAGGGAAAATAACAAAACCAGAATATGTGAAAAATAACGTATCTGTGAGGACAAGAGAACTGTAGGAGAGCACAGTAATACTTGATGTCAAAGTAATAGATGACTGCAGTGAAGTTCCCAAAGCCTAAGACAACAGACAGCTTACACAGAAAATTGAAACTCAAATCTATGTTTTACACTGCTGTAATTATAGTAATTGCAAAATCCCACAAATTCTCAGCCAACTATGAGAGGAATAGGCTTTTTCAGAGCCAAACATACTCATGTCAAGTCCAGTTGAGGTTGCTGCTCTCACAGCCTGAAGGATGCCTTTCTGCTACACAACAGAAGGAGAGAGAAGGACTTACATTGGAAATACTTACAAAGAATATTGATCTTTAAAACAAATTTGATGCATTTGATGTTTGATAAAAGGACAAAGTTTAACCCCTTTCCCCTAAACCTCCCAGAAGCTAGTAATGATAAATAAGCGTAAACTTCAAGTTTTGTCAGACATGAGGCAGTGGGAAATAAAGATGCAACTCTTGGTACTTAACTGTAAAATCAACCTCTGTCCCTTTAAACCTTAAATAACAACTAAAAAAATAAAAATCCTATCCCTTATGTTCAGAGGTGAGGAACTTAGACTGCTGTGGAATAATGAAACAAAGAGAACTTGTAATAAGAGAACAAAGAATGCAATTCAGTCAAGGCAGGAGAGATGTAACAAAGTTCCTAAAATGTAAGTAGCAGAAGTACAGTGGTTTGCAGAAGAAATTGTTACACAATTACTTGTCTTAGGGAAAAAAGGCTGATGTTACTATTAAGGACTTGATCATGTTTACCATTGTTTAGCAGACATATGAACAGATACACTATTGGCTATCCAGGCTCACACTATTCTAACCTGTCAGTGAAAATATTATAAAAGCTATATACACTTTTAATAAATGTTTCTGGTTATACCACAACTGGGGACCATGCTTCATTCATACGTTGCAGACTGCTGCCCCTCAAATACTTGTTAAAAATTATATTCATGGAGGACTGATCACCCTGAACTATCATGGCAAACTAACATACATGACAGATGTTAGTTATTGATAAGGTAAGTATCACAGTAGCTAGAGGTTAAATTTATGCATACTTGTGTATCACTCCAGAGGATCACAACTTAAATGCCAAAAACATCAGACAGGAATCATTTAAAAGAACAAAAATACATAATTTTCCATCATGGTGGACTTCTCCAATGGAATGACTGCAAAGATCAACCAATGTCATCTATCTAGACATCTGTAAAACCTTTGACATGGTCTCTCATGACATCCTTATCTCCAGATTGGAAAGACACAGGTTTAACAGGTGGACTGTTCAGTGGACAAGGGAATGGCTGGGTGGACACAGCGCGACAGTTGATAAAGCTGTGGTGCAGTTGGCACAAGGAAGGGGTGCCATGCAGGGGCACCTGGACAAACCTGAAAAGTGGGCCCATAAAAACCTCATGAGATTTAACAAGTCCAAGTGCAAAGTCCTACAACGTTGGTCAGGAGCAACTTCAATGAGTCCAGGAGAACACTGGGAGAATAAATCATTGAGAACAGTCCTCTGGAGAACAACTTGGAGGTGCTAGTGAATGAAAAGCTGGTCATGACCTGGCAATGTGCACTCACAGCCCAGAAGGCCAATGGTATCCTAGGCTGTAGCAAAAGAGGATTTGCAACAGGTCAAGGTAGGCGATTGTCCCCTTCTACTCTCTCATGAGACCCCACCTGCAGTGCTGTGCCCAGGTCTGGGGTCCTCAGCACAAGAAAAAACATGAATCTCTTGGAGTGGGTCCAGAGGAGGCCACAAAGATGCTCAGTGGGCTGGAGCAGCTCTGCTATGAAGGCAGGCTGAGAGAGTTGGGGTTGTTCATCTGAAGAAATAAAGGTTGCCAGACGACCTCATTGCAGCCTTTCAGAACAAGGTTTTACACAGGCAGATAGTGACAGGACAAAGGGGATTGGTTCTAAACTGAAAGAGGAGAAATTTAGATTAGCTGTTAGGAAGAAACTCTTTATTGTGGGCATGGTGAGGCACTGGAACTAGTTGCCCAGAAAAGTTGTAAATGCTCCATTCCTAGACCAGGCTGGAGAGGGCTCCAAGAAACCTGGTGCAGTGAGAGGTATCCCTGCCCATGGCAGAGGGTTGGAACTATATGATCTTTAAGTTCCCTTCAAACCCAAACCAGACTGTAATTCTATGATCATTCAGAACTTTTACAAATCAAGCTTCTCTATTTGCTACATTCTCGTGCTAGCTTTTCAGCCCACCATATATCTGTTTTGCAGGTTGTGACCCCTTGGAAACTTCAATGTCTCCACTGACTAACAGTTTAATGTACTTGAATAGTTGTTCTTATGAGAGTGATTTTAGTCTGGAAATATCTCTGTAAACAATGTCTCCAACAGGAGTACGAACAAAACTGATGTGTCCTTTAAAAGAAAAATCATACCAAAGTTGTTCCAAAATTATAGTAAATAAACTTTATTTCATCTCAACTCTATTCATATTCGTGCTGTCAACAGTCACAGATCAGCGTATGATACAGTTATAGCTATGTAGTAACTATTTACAATTTACAGGAACACACCTTTTCTTTAGAAAATATAAGTACAAAAGCTAGGAGTAAACAAACGAGGTACTGCAATTTGGATTTATTGTAGGCAAAAGCATATAGAAGTGACCTTCTAGCAAACAATCAAGATCAAATCAGGAGAAAATAGTCAACAAGAGTGTCTAGTTCATCAGAAAAATCACCTCAATTGCTATCCATCCAAAATGTATTGCACAATTGAATCAAAAATAAAAAAAATAAATAGAAGAAACAAATCATTTATTTCAACTTTAGAAAACACTCAGTAAAACCTGTATAGAGATACAGTAGCAGGCAATTCTTTCCTATGATAAAGTCTTTTCTCTCCTTTAAAAAAATAACCTTTAACACAAAATAGAAGACAGTATTCAATTGAAGAGAAATAACCAAATAACCCCTGATTAGCATTTCTGCCAAGGCAGTAGATTATATTCACAGTCCAAAGGTGGTGGTGAGTTTTGGTTCTTGCTGTTCTGTTTGTGACCTTGAATAGTAGCTTTTCTTATTGTCCCTTCTCAAGTGGCAGCAGAGATATAAACTTATTTTTAAGCAGCAATGTCATGAGACATTCTCATCACAAAATCTTCAAGATGGTCGTAGCCACAGCTAGAAGAAATGAAATCAAATGTTATATTATTGAGAACAACTTAGAAGCTCTTAATATTACAATAATTGCATTGTTTATTAATATAATCAGAAGACGGAAGAATTTCAATAAGTCAAACTGCCAAACATTTGAGCAAGCAATTCCATTCCGATACCTGCACAACAGTTGAGAAACTGTTGAAAACAAAACAAGGTGTAGCAAAATGGTCAGCAGTCTCATTGGAAATAGTCTACCACATCACTGCATATTAATCCAAACAAAAAAAAATTTGGACTCTTTTGCATAAGGCTTATCATCAAAACTGAAATGATGATGCAGAATTTTGGACCCAGCACATAGCCTCCTCTACGACTGCCTTCACAATGAAGTCAGCATCCCCCTTAATTTCTAAGTTATACACATGCAAGAGTATGTGACAAAAATACTTGAGATTAAGTTGGCTACTACAATCTAATAATGAAGTATGAACAGTTTACATATACATTAGCTGATGTTATGAAAGTGTAACCAATAATTTCTGACAGTAAGGTCAGTATCAACAATATGTTTCAAAGGCAGCTCAGAACGCCTGCATTTTTTTACACAGACAGCATGACAAGAATGTAAGTTTCAAACATATCTTCTGAAACCTATTCTGCTATAGTGTTGTAAATAGCTTTGTTCCATCAGTATCTACAATTCAATTCTTTTCAACAAAGGGATAGAGATAACAGTTGCTGATTTTGTCAGAACTGATGAAGGATGTTGGCAAACAGTCCAAACTCTACTGCATTTTAAGTGCAATATAGTACATTCACTATTTTATTCAAAGATGGAAAAAACACGAAGTAGAAACCGTGACTATTAGATAAACAATTTTTTTTCCTTTTAAAAAGGTATTATTTTGTGTTGAAGGCTGTGTTCGCATGACAGCAGGAGAGGAAGATAACCTGTCAACTGCAATGTGGAAAATGGTAAATAGCAATGGCAATAGCCTAAGTTAATTAATTTTGCTCTGACAGTGATGGAGGCCAACAAATGCATTTCATCCAAGAGACAGCAACTGCTTCACATGCTCTGAATCAACTCCTGACAACTGTGCAAAGCTTTCCATTTGCAAAGGAGGGAAAAAAAGTTGAACTGACCATATTCTATAGAATTCATCTGCAGATTTTATTAAGTATCATACACCACTAGGGATTCAAATCATAATCTTTATCAGCCACTGCAGGAAGTTTTTTCCTGTGTTGCTCCATAGCTCAGTCCTCTCTCAACCAGCTATTGCATGTGTGTTGCTTGTTTAGCTAGGCTAGTCTGATGCAACTTGCATCTTCAGGCCTATGTCAGCTCTTCCATTCTTGTAATGCTACAACTAGCATTGGAGATTCATAATTGAAGTAGAATAACAAAACTTGAAGAAAGACACAAACTAAGAGCATAAAGCTCCCCTAATTGCTCTCCGCCATCTCTCTGCTTTAGTGTCTCTTGTTATCAAACCAAAGCTGTGATTCAGAAAGGTACTAATGTTTAAACCCAATTATATCCTAATCTTTCTGCAGAGAATATTCACCTTTTTAAAGATAATGCATTTTCATATTTACAAGATGTAATAATTCATTTCAAGCAGTACAGTATATCTCCCACAAATATGATTTGTTTGCCTATTCAAAACAGGAACTTAAAAAATTAATAAATACAAAACAAAGCCAAGTGCAATAAAATTCAATATTACATATTAATTGATTTAAAATCTGATTTTATTTCTACTACTAAGATTTTTGTGGCTCAATCAACATTTGAAATTGTACTTAGGATTAGGATCACTCAAAAATATCGGTTTTGAATCAGCATTTACCATTTTCAAACTCAGCTTTGTAAAACAAGACATGATTAGGAGGAAAACAAAAATTATCATACGCATATACAACCAAAATCTGTTCTTTAATGAAGGAAAGCAGGCAAGAAAAAAAAGCAGAAGAACCTTTAATTGCATAATACAGATTTCATTTTACATAAAACAAGAATGTATTATACTTCACTCACCCACACGCTAGCTAAGCACAGACTGGTGGCATATTCAAAAGATACCACTGCGAGGTGAGGCAAACTACAAAGCCAGGAAGAAAAGAGCTTATTGGACTATTTGACTGATAGCATTAAGTAGTGTTAACAAATAAGAACTCTGTGGACATCTATGGATGAGGTTGCTGCAGTTAGATCACAACACCAACACAGTAAAAGCCAGATTACTGAAGATTACATTGATCTAGCATATATTTATTAACCAGGAACTGCTACAGAAACTTGTTAAATATATGCCCACTAAGAGGGTATAAAATTACTCACAGATACTTTAGTACGACACTTACTCTAGTAGCACAGTAAGTTAGTAATTTACACATCAGAATTACTTACAGATGCTTTAGCAATAAACTAAAAGCTGTAAGTTAAAATGCACGTTTATGCTGTAGTTCAGAACTTCATTGCTCCTGAGAGCTAAACACTGGATATTTCCATATACCGGTTATCAGTCCAATATTAAGTATGGAGAAACACTAGTGCCATGTCAGTCAATAAATCAAAACTAAAAGAAACCAAGCATATTTCTTGATAGAGTAATTTATAAAGACGTCTCTAACTTTTTAGTTCTAAACAGAATTATGGAAGACTCATCCCCAGAATAATTTGTGCTTCAGCAAACGAACACATAACTTTGAAAGTAAAGGAAAAAATACTTCTTCCTTCATAATATGCCCTAATATTTGAGTTTCCATTAGACGTGTAACTCAGTCTCTTTGTGGATTTGGAAAGGAGAGAATTCATAGGCCACATATGAGCCAAGAAGGGACTGCTATGTGAAACCCAAGAGTTCTTTGAACAAAAATATAATTAACAAATCAAAGCACTTGTAGTGTACAAAAAAATCTCACTGTGTGTTTTAGACAAAATTTACTACCAAGTATGAAAATTTCTTGGATGAATTCAGGTTAAATTTTTTTTTTGTATCAGAAGCTGTACATGTCTGTTGTAGAAAGAACAGGTTTAAATATCAAAAAGCTGAAGTGGCTGCAAAACAAGGCCCATCTCTCTTTTCTCAAAATCTTTCCTAAATATTACTCTGGCTTATCAAAACAAAAAACAAAACAAAACAAAACAAAACAAAAACCAAAACAAAACAGTCTCAGCTTTCTATTTTAATGTCAGAGAGAGAAAATAATGCTTTGAATACATGATACTTACTGGAGCTGACGTATAATCAATATTTTTTATCCTCTAAAAGTATTTAAAATATTTAAGACTGCAAGGCTCTCAAAAATACTAAGTGTACAGGAAAATGTTAAAGTATTTAACATTTCCTCAAATGTGATACTGCAAGATGAAAATACAGACTTTAAAAAAATTTTTTAGTGAATCAACAGGACTTTAATGTATCTAGAAGTGAAATGAAATTATTAATATTTTTATTTTATGCTGTATTTGCAAGTATGAAATAAATATATACGCAAGGTCAGTGAGAGAAACAGAATGCAATTCTTCCTCTTACTTTAATTCTTTAATATTTCACTAAGGTGACCCACAAAGAGAGGGTTCACAGTGTTGATTCTGAATACAATGTAGAGGAGACTATTACTGCCGTTTTCATTTTAATTTAAAGTAGCTCCTATACATAAAACAGTAAAAGTAATACCAAAGAAATGCTTATGCTCAAATAATTTTACCTCCTTATCTGTTTCCCAAAGCCAATTTCACCTTTCTAGTAAATAGGTCAACTACTAAATACTCAGCAAATGTCAAAAAAAGAGGGGAAAAAAAACCGACACCAAACTGTTTACAACTGTTATTTTTGACCTGTCCTGACCCAGAGAAAACTACCATATTTTCGTGTTTTTTCAATACAAAAATTAAGCAGGATCACACAAAAACCCCCAAAACCTAATCAAAACCCCAAGCTTGTTAGGATACCCACTTAAGACAAAATTGTACATATCGTACTTCAAACACATATCTCAGGTGATTGAGATAATCAATTTTCTATTCTACAAGCAAAATGCCTGTTGCTTTTGCCAGAAATTTCATCTCAGGGCTGATAATCTTTCTTGATATATTTTTCATAAAAACTGGTATGACTCCACAAAAACTTCTCAATTTAGGAAGCATTAATTTTAATATATTACACGTATTTATATAGATATATATATATTTGATATGTCAGATTACTTTTTTAATTTAGAAAATTCATCCACAGAATAGTAGTGATGCTTAAACTTGCTTTGGTCCTATTGTATTCATCGCTATTAGAAATATGTCTTAACTGAGGAAAAATACTAGTAAAGAAAACATGCTTGCTTTTTTTCTCACTCTTGCTATAAATTCAAACCTAGAGTTGGAATTTGATATTCCACTGAAGAAAAGCAAAGGAAGGAGAAAAGGAGTTCATTTGAATGTGGACACAAAGAAAAGAAGACATAAAAATTTTCTAATTCCTTATTCTTGAAACCTACTCCTCTTGCATAAAATTGAATTACTTCCGTAACTTACCACTGGTCGAGCATCTTCTCGTTCTAGTATCTTCTGAGTCTGATCTGCTGGGAACTTCAGCACTGTTGTTATAACTTTGGCCATTGTCTAAAGAGATATAGGTTATCCATACATAATTCCACATCCACAAAGATGTCCGTAATATTTTAAAATTAATTTAATTTAGTAATACTGGATACTATCTTATTAATGTCAATGGAAAACAGTGAAATCAGTAAGATATAACTATTTGTTTCACATTGTATATGCATGATGTGAATTATATGAAAACAATTTTTGCACATTGTCACAAACTTCAGCTGCTGTAGTGTGATTTAAGTTCTATGTGATCTATGCTCAAATGATGGAGTCCATTAATGAGACAGCATACTAGATAAAGTGCATGCCTAGAAAAAGCAATCTGTCAATCTTGTTGCAGATATCCTGCCAAGCAAGAGGCAAATAATAAAGTTGGATTGGAGGGCAAGAAAGTAAAACCTCTCAGCAAATACACATACACACCTTGGTAAAGCAGTTTACAAAGAATGTGGTTAATTACCCACATTAAAAGTCACTAATTCCTGACTCTTAGATCCGCATCAACCTCCACATTTCTCTTATGTCTCCAATACTGTAGACAAACCAGTGCATTCATTAATGTCTTGATTGCATTCCAGTATCATTTACTAGGATGCATAATTGGCAATACATCCTAGATAATTTGCACAGATTCTTTTGAACCCTGTTCAAAAAAGAGGAAGCATGTCCAGAGATATAACAATTCCACTACTGAATCACCTTTGAGACAAGGGACACATATTTGCGCTAGTAAAGGGGATCATGCACAGAGGAGGGCCACCAAAATGACCTTACAAGGCAGAATTAGATTAAAAAAATGTCTCTTCTTGTCCAGGAACAAAAAAATTGAGAGAAAGGAACATCTGTACTGAGAAGATAAATTTACAGATCTTTTAACTTAAGAACTGTGCTGGGGGCAGTGGTGGAAAGCACAGTAATACTTTACAAGCATACTTAAAACTGTTTTAAAAAGTTCTATCATTTGCATCATCACTGCTCATGGTTTTCAAGTTCATGTAGCAGGATGAAACCGCTTCTTAAGACTAACCCATAGATTTATGATTATGTGAGATAATCCTGAAGAGAGCAAACACTAAGTTCAGTGTCCTCCAGAAACACATCTAATGAATGAAAGAAACCAGCGTATGAAATCAAGAAATCTACTGTCCAGCTTTTCACTACTTTTAAGAGGGAATTAATAACATCTAAGGTATACAGATTCGGGAATACTATGAAATATCTTTAAGCAACTACTGAAGAGGTATTTCACCATCTTCAGCTGGTAACACAGCTACCAACAAATTGTTATTTAATCCAACTGTAACTTACCATGTCTGTGTCAAGACTACATCAAAAGATCATTTTTGCTTATATTCTGCATACCAGCTTTCATTTTACATAAAGTTTGACTGACAAACAGACTTTTACTGATAAACTGTATCCACCCATAATGGTTTTTGTCTTGATAGGTACAGTGGTGAGAGATGTGAAAACTCCCTCCACCTACCACTCATCCTGGCAGGCAGATGAAGTCTTGAAGTTATGAATCATGTCTCTTTGGGAAAAAAATGTGAAAGCCTATTGAATACTTTATTGTCAGAAATAAACAGCATATAACAAATCAAAAATACATGATAGTTCCCATCATACACCAAGATCACCTGTCAGCATATACAAATTTCCATACCTTTGTCTCACGACCCATCATATATTCAAAGAGCACTTTCCTCAAGTATTCAAACTCAGTGGGTTCCTCAAATAGGGAAACATCAGTATGGTGAAGGTTTCCATCTGTGTAAATGAGAAGAGAATATTTATTCTGAGAGTCATTCATCCGAATCCAAGTTTCACTAATGGCACAAAATCAAACAAGAACAAATGCTGTATTCTGCACCTTAGATGGAGTAAATGCAGCCCTTCAGAAAGGCATTTGGGGGTGCTGGTTGGCAGGAGGTGCAACAGGAGTCACCAGTGTATGTGCCCTTGGCAGCCAAGAGGGCAAACCTCATTCTGGAGTGCATCAAACACAGCATCATCAGTCTGTCAAAAGAGGTGATTATCCCATCCTATTTAGCATTGGTGCAGCCTCACCTTGAATACTGCGTGCTGTTCAGGGACCCACCATTTAAAAAGAATGGGAAGGTACATGAACACACCCAGAGGGTTCCTCTGGATAACGTGCTGACAGGTATGTCCTCTGAGAAGCAGCTGAGGAGACTGGGTTTGTCTAATTTGGAGAGATGGAGGCTAAGGGGTGACCTCAGTGCTCTCTACAGCTTCCTGAGGAGACACTGATAGGCGAGTACTGCCTTCTCCTCTCCCTGGTACCCAGTGCCAGGACACATGGAAAATGGTTCATTTATCATGGGGAGCTCAGACTTGATGAGAAGAAACATTTCTTTACCAAAAGGGTGTCCAAACTGCAACAGACCTCTTGGAGAGGTGGTTGATGCCTGTTTATCAGTGTTGAAGAAGCATTTGGACAGTGCCCTTAAAGACATACTTTACCTTTCCATCAGCCCTGAAGTTGTCACACAGCTGGACTATGAAACTGATGTTGGTCCCTTCTAGATGAAGTATGTTTCCTGCTCCTCTCCCTATCAGTACATGCTGAGGAAATCCTTGATCACATTTCTTCCCAGCCCTGCACTAGTAGAAGGCACTAAATACCCACAACTGTCTGCCATCATTGGCTCAGTCACCTTGAGGGAAGGAGGCATGGACCTTCTGAGGGGATGAGAGATGCAGATCATCCCGAGATAATTTGACCATTTGCACAAATTTGCAAAAAGCAAGTGTGACGTGATTTTTGAAAGTCTTCTGAGTTCATCCAGCTAAGATGGGTCTGCACAGGATGGCAAAACCCCACATCTCTAACATTAGCAAGGCTCAATGCTTGAGCCCTCTGTCTCATGCAGTACATACTCCTCAATTAAACAGCTGCAAATCTTTTGGAGGTGAGCAATAC
This sequence comes from Melozone crissalis, assembly GCF_028551555.1. Classification (NCBI taxonomy): domain Eukaryota; kingdom Metazoa; phylum Chordata; class Aves; order Passeriformes; family Passerellidae; genus Melozone; species Melozone crissalis. Next base: position 55,453,813 of record NW_026535794.1, on the reverse strand, counting down.
CTGTTCATTTCCCTGTGCATTTTTCTTAATTAATTTTACATTAAAAGAGTCTGAGAGGAACAGTATACCACCAGAGAGAAGGTCCATAAGCCCATACTCTATCTCCAAAGTGTCCAACCACCAGTGTCTAAAGGACAGCACATGAACAGCACAAATCTACTTCTGCCTGGGTTCTGGGGCTGCTCACAGACCTTGGGTGCCTGGGACCAGCCTCCTGGGACCCCCAATGTCTCCTGCCAAGGGCACAAGGGATGTGTCCCAGCTCAGCCTGGGACCTTCTGTCCCCACCTGTGCCCTGCTCTGTGTGTGCCCATTTCTGCCCCTGTCTACTGGACGCTCTTGAGTCCTGTACTGAAGAGAGCTTAAGAACTCTGATACAGAGCTCTTTTAATTGGATGACATAAAAAAGAAAACATCAAACAAACATTAAAAAAAGAATTTGGTCATCTGAAATCACACGCCAACGCTACTATAATAGACAAGAGAAAACACGGATGTCATAAGTGCATTATTTAAGTGTTTTAAAAAAAATGATGTTTTATTTCCTAGACCAAACTGTATCTTTCTAACAAACAAAAAAACTTATTTGTGATGAAAACTTACCTCTATATGGTGTTCCAGCTGATGTGACATACATATTTTTCTCATAATGTTTCAGCCGGTCTTCCAGTACATGAATCTGAACAGAAAACAGTTGACATGATAAACAGTGTTAAACCTAAACAGCAGCTAAAATAAGCATAACTGAAACAGTTTCCAGCTACATATCATCTCTTATAAAAGCAAAATACATTTGCTTTTTAAGGAAGGAAAACATTAAAAACTGTCCCAATGTTGTACATCTGCATATACACATAAAAATATATATAGCAGATGTTATGCATATATTATATATTTATGTATTCATTTTATATATAAGCATATATAACTTTTTTATAGATAAAAAAGCTTACAACAAAAATTATACTTAAACACCAAAAAAGGTTTAATTTTGAAAAAAAAAATTCAATAATTTCATAAAGTGCACTGTTCCCTTTTTCACTGCGCAATTCTTTGCTAACCAGTATCACAAGCATGTGGTGTTTTTATTCTCAGGGGATAGAGGAATACTTTGAAAAGCACACAGATGTTCTGAGAGCAAGTATGAGTGAAAACTATTTTTTTGTCTATTATATTCATAGTACCTTGTATGGAGATGTACCACATCATCACTTGAAAAGAACAAACCTTTTAATACTGCAAACTCCAAGTATCAAACAAGAATACTTCTTACTCATTCAACGTGACCCTTACCTGCTCTTTCAACTCCTGCTCCTTCAGTTTTGAATCATTGACTAGTGTTGTCTTCTGTGCAAGTTGTGCCTGAAAAGACAGTCATGTCTGGAAATTGCTGCAAATACATCATAGGTTTTGCAATAAACCTATTTCTCCTTTTAACACACACAAACTTATAAGCAGTATTTCAGCTTTAAAACCACTCCGCAAGGAAAGTATTAGAGAGAAAAATCAATAACATGTAAGACGTACCTTTAGTTCTGTTATTGTGACCTATAACAAAAATAAAAATTTAGATTAAAAAGTATGAAAAATACTGACTATATCAAGCACTATATCAATAATTGAGTTCTTATACAGTGTATTAATTGAGGATGACAAAAATTGAAATTACCCAATAATAACAACTAGTCTTATAAATAGTTTAACTTATTTGTATTGACAATACATAAAGCTGATATTTAAATTATCTCATTTGATTCTGTAAGACAATCATCATAAATGTAACTTAAAGAACCTAATGTTTCCAAATCTTTATGAAATATATATTGGAGATGAATAATAATTGAATGAGTATGAAATACATCACAGGATGCCCTAACTACAATTAATACTATTCAGAATATTTCATGTCTTTCCTTAAGTCACATTTGGAAATGTGAACATAAGCAATTGTGTGGAAAAGGAGATTTATTCCCTGTCTCAGGCTGATAAAAATCTGTGGGGTCTCCTACAGACAGAAAATAGGGGAAAATCATTCCTCTAAGGATCTCAAACTTCTAAGTTAAATTCTTGCTTCTGAAAACCTCAATCAGACATTTATTTTCTGATATGGATAGAGATTTTTCTGACATTTTTACCTCCAAACATTAATACTTAAGGTTGTTAGTATTTGTCATTTTTTTATCACAATCAGACAAGTACTGTTCCATTATCTAGGGTACACTTCATGTCAAAGTGGATATGTTACGTGTAATGTTTGGTCTAGGCTACAAAACAAGCAGCACAGAAAATTTTATGAAAAACTTCTGTGATTTGGGAGTCTCTGATTTTAGACAAAATATGTTGCCCACAAAAAGTTGTATCCAGTCAATGGAAGACTTCACACTGTTTGACTACTAGTGCTGAAGGGCAAAAAAAAAAACAAACCCAAAATGTTGCAAAGCAACAAAATAAAAAAGAAATCAAGTGAGACAAAAAATACAATGGTAAATATAATTAATTTGAACACACTGTAAAATCCAGATGTGGATTTATACAGTTTTGTTCGGGTATGTTGACAAGTTCCACAGGCCCTAATTTTCTCATATAGGTCTGTAATGCTGCCTATATATGCTATTGTAGCTGTTGCAAATATGTACTATTGAACCAGGTTAAAGCAAAATTAGTTTCCTACAAACATACCAAGCACAGGCAAAACACAAACTGAGACAGGAATAAAAATTAAAAACAACTCCATTTCTAAGTAGGACAAAAGAAAACTACTTGTCAACCCCAGAACAGATTGTGTCAGAATAAGAATTAAATCCTGAAATACTGATAAAACAGGAAGTGAAAGCCCACTTACATTACTCTAAATATTTGAGCTTTGACTGGATCAGAAGATATACCAGGAATTATGTGCAAATTCCACAGCACAATCTATTAGACTAGTTCCATTGTTTTGAGATGAAATCACCAGTGTTAATCGTATCACATAAGGCATTTACATTTAGTTGAATCAGCTATGCAAAAGAAATCTGGTGAGCAATTTGCTAAATTTGAATTTAGTTGGAATTCTCAAAATTACTCAAAAAAGTCTGATGCCTGTATTCTAGAGAAATCACATCTATACACTCGGGGAAAAAAAAACAAACAACAAACCTGCATTCTTATTCTGCAACTACTTTGAACCTGCATGCTTTAACTGCATCTAAGTACCAGCGCTACTACACAACCTGCTCATCTTCCCCCACAAGTGAAACCATCTTTATCCTTCAAAACTAAGCTGGTTATCAGTGATGGAGTTCTCTGAACTGGTTTGTACCCATTTATACCCTGGAGAACTCCTTTGAGTCTGCCATGGAAACTCCAAGTAGAGAGCTGTGGACGACATTTCAGACACAGGCAAAATTAAACGTTCACTTTTTAAACAGTAAACATATTCACTTTTAGAAATTTAGTATTGGCAATATTCAAATACTTTACAAGTCATTGCCCATCTGTCTGATACATTTCTGGGAACAACTGAGGAATCACAGAATGCTTACAGGTTAGAATGGACCTTAAAGATAATCTAGTCTCAACATTCCTTGCCATGGGCAGGGACACCTCCCAGTACACCAGGTTGCTCAAGGCCTTATAAAACCTGACATTGAACACTGTCAGGGTTGGGACATCTACAACATCCCTGCGTAACCTGTTCAGTCTCACCACCCTCAAAAATTCCTTCCTAAAATCTACTCTAAATATTCCCTCTTTCAAGTTACATCCTTTATTCCTTGCCCTTTCACTACAGTTCCTGATAAAAAAAAAGTCCCTCTCCAGCTTCCCTGTAGGCCCCCTTCAGATACTAGAAGTTTGCCATGAGGTCTCCATGCAACCTTCTCTTCTCCAGGCTAAACAGCCTCAGCTTTCTCAGTCTGTGTTCACAGGGAAGGTGCTCCAGTCCTCTTACAAACTTCATGGTCCTTCTCTGGACTTGCTCCAACAGTTCCATGTCCTTCTTATGCTGGGGACACTAGAATTGTTCACAGTACTCCAAGGGCCATGCTCCTTGTGATGCAGCCCAGGACTTGATTGTCCTTCTGAGCTGTGAGCACACATAGATGGCTCATGTTGAGTTTTTCATCACCTGTCAGCCCCAGGTCTTTCTTACCAGGGTTGCTCTCAATCATTTCTCTGCCCAAGCCATTGGTGTGTCTGGGATTGCAGTGACCCAGGTGCAGGACCTTGCACCTTGCTATGTGGAACTTCATGAGGTTTGCTTCAGCCCACACCTCAAGCCTATTGAGATTGCTCAGGATGGTATTACCCTTTCCCTCCATCGCGTTGACCGCACGACCACAGAGCTTGGTGTTTTCAACAAATTTGCTGAGGGTGCAGTCAGCACTGACAGGTTTCACTGTCTGTCACTGACAAAGATACTGAATAGTATCACCCCCAGCTAATACTGACCCCATGACTGCATCAAACACAGCATCATCAGTCAAAAGAGGTGATTATCCTACTCTGTTTACCACTGATGCAACCTCTCCATGTAACTGGTGTCCATGTGGACAATGAGCCATTAACCCAAACCATGTGCATGTGGCTACCCAGCCAGTGTATCCAGATGATGGTCCATCCATCAAATCCCTGTCTCTCCAATCTGCAGACAAGGATGTCATGCAGAAGAGTGAAATGCTTTGCATTTAGTCTTGCCATGGAAGACAGAGGCACAGAAGCTGTTGAGAACCCCAGCCTACTCTTTGTCCAGGGTAGCCAGGTTGCCCATTTTCTTACAAAGAGGGCCCACATTATCCCTAGTCTTTCTTTTGTCTACAACGTACATATAGAAGCCCTTCCTGTTTGCCTTACTTTCCCTGGCTACAACAATTCTAACTGGGCTTTGGCTTCCCTAGCTTCCCATACAATTTCCCTGTATTACTGTCAGGCCACCTGTCTTCATTTCCACTTCCTAAAAGCTGCTTTTCTTTTTTTATTCTGAGTTTGCCCAGCAGGTCCAGCAGCTCCCATTCATCCATGGAGGAGGCCTCCTGGTGATTTACTCCTTGTTGGGTGCATTGCTTCTGAGCTGAATACATGAAATACCACTGCCAGTGCATAAATTTGATATAATGTCATATCATTAATCCATAAGATGAATGTATAATACAATATTTAATGACTCCCTATATTTATAGCAGACTGCTATAACAAACTAGGAGTGAAACAGTTAACAAAGAAGTCCTAAAGAATAAGTATACTCTTCAGACTTTTCATCATGTTTTAGAAGTTAGGAGTCTCTTTAAGAATCTTCCTCTAGATAATAAGATTATGTAAGACTATCAGTAGGTGAACAAGGGTTACAAGGCAGTCTAAGATTTCTGCTTTTCCTATTATGAAAAAAACTCATACCATGGAAAAGTAATATAAAGGGTTTTGTAAGCAAGTGCAAGGCAGAAGTAACAAACACTACGTCAGTGAGATAATTTGTACTTTCGGTTTCTAATGTCAAATATACAAATTTACTCTCCCCAGGGCTACCTGTTGTAAAAATGAAAATATTAAAAGTAAGGTCAATATGAATTCTCATCAATCACTCAACAACTTGTACACTTTTTCTCTCCTCAGTATAACAGCTAGTAGTATTTTCACCAAAGAATTCCTCAAATTAAAATGTAATCTCGGAAAGACAAAAGAATGAAGGCAATCTTCTTTCAATGAAGGCCTCTATATCCGTAATTGATATATTCAAGGCAATACTTCAGGCACCTCTGAAATGTGAATTTTTAAAAAATCACTCCAAGAATGACTTAATGGGATTTTCTTTCCTTCTAAAGGGCTTCCAGTAAAACCAACATAAACACATGTAGAGGACAAAAAAACTCAACCTTAATAATAACAACAGAACTGGACTTTTCAACATACCAATCAAAAAGGTTGTACCAAATATTGCAGTTTCTAAAGAGATTCATTTTGTATGGGAAAGTGAAGGCCAGATACATAAATAAAGTCTAATTAGGAATAAACGACAGAATTTCCAATGGACCAAGAATTTCACACTTAGAGATATAAAACAAATGTCAGTGCCAGCTCACTTTTTCACTGTTGCAATGTTCCTCTGCTGCAATCCTTTGTTTGTATTCCTTCTGCAAGTCTTCCAGCTGTGCTTGCAACTCATGAACTTTTGCTGTCATCTCTTCTTCACGAGACTTCAAAATACAAGCAAAAAATTACTTATACAATGAATCATTTAACTATTCAAAACTTTAACTATGGTGAACATAAAACAATCAACAAACGTTATACTATACACAGAAAGGATATGCTTGATATTTGTGTAAAAGCTAGTTACACCAGACTCCTACAGAAAAGACCAAGAAAAATAATTCGTGCTTAAGAAGATTTTGTAGGCCTCCAACAATAAAGATTACATAGTTAGGATTACAGTTACATTCTTTAAATTCCAAAAAATATCTATTTCTCTTGGGCATTAAAACAGTATTTGAGTATAATCCAGAAAGTGCATGAAGGTCATTACCTTCAAGGAAGGAGTAGATGACAACACAAAATTAATTTCTATATTATGAAAGCGACAAGGACCTAAATCTTTTCCTCAGCCACTCTCACAAAGATGCTATGAAAGCAGTTTTAAGCACATTTTCCAAAACAATGACCAACAATTTCCCATTCTCAAGGGTCTGAAAGGCAGTATTCACTGTAGAGGAAAGAAGCAGTAACAAGAATGGTAGGGAGGAAATTAACTCTTCCTGTATAGGAGAAAAATACAATGACCTAAATCCTAGGAAGTTAATCCATCTATATGGCATTTTGCAAAAACAAGTATTTTTAAAACTTGTGTCCTCTTTGGCCTTTTTGTGAGAGAATATGTTAGGGACCTTATAAAACAGCACTCCAAGTCCTAGTGCGTATCTCCATTGCTGAACAAAACTAAAACTCTAGTTTCACTCATGCTAACCGTACACGACAGTCAGTCAGTTGATGGCTCTACTAACACAGTAGTACCTCAAGTCAAATTAGTACAATTAATTAACTGATAACAAGTCCAGAACTGCTGATGGAAATTTTGTTCTATTTAAAAATGTCAGGAGTATAAATTATAATGATAAAGAATATTCTCTGGAAAAGCAAGTGTAGGACTAGAAAGCCGATCTAGGCTTAAAAGACGGTACGCTATTACTAATACAATAAATACTTCCATCTAAGATCAATTTTTAAGGCGTTCCTTGCACATGAGTTAAGAATAAAACACCTTTCCCATGCAGTCCCTCAGTCCAGAATGCATCACCAAAAAGAAATTAAGCTAATCTACCACAAATAATAGGTACAATGCAGTATCTGAGCAATTTTTACAGCCTCAAAGTTTAAAAAATATCCATGCTCAAGGAAAACCTTGCTCAAACATCATGACCTCCAAACAATGTTAACTTCTATTCACTCCCATGATTTTTCTATGTCCTCAGAAATGCATCAACAATTAATAATTTCTAAGAAACTTTATTCTTTTTTATAGAAGGTTATACTCCCCAGTTTAGAAATCCTCAATACCTGGCATATTAAGGGATAGTGATGGTTGTTGTTTTGGCTTTTGCAGATTTTTTTTTTACTTTTTTGTCTCTTTTATTACATTATTTGTGCAAAGAGGACTAAGATTAACAAAGTTTCAGCCTGCATTCTAATATGATGTACAGTCTAGCACTGAAAATCATTTAGTGTTTTTGACACGTACAGGCAGGACTGAGAAAATTTACTTGGCTAAAATAAGAGGCACCTTTGGTGAAGTATACTTAAACTGAAATTCGCTGGTAACTTCTGGTTGAAATGCTATTAGAGAATAAGTATGTCTATCTGCAAGTATCATGCAGAAAAACTGTTAATTACAAGCAAAAAAAATAAATCTTTACTAGCAAAAGCTATGCAAACACACTGCACTCTGCACGGAACAGAACCTTACTTTAAGGGCTATGGCATCAATCTCAGCAGAGCATCAGAGGAAGGCAATAGAGAGTGAGACTGCTCCATAAACACTGTATTTATAAAAAACAATGCACCACCACCACCACAATTCTACTAAAAGCTTAAATGTCACTCAGTTTTCTCAGTCTGGTACACAAACTGCTTAAAGAGATAAGGACTTAGCCATCTAATTTTTATTGAATGATCAAAGTTAGCGCTAATTTCTGATGTGCTTTCATGCCCATAAATTACAGAAACAAATATTTTAATTGCAAGCTGGGTCACCAGACATATCAAGTGTAATTCTAGCAGTAAGACCTTTACGAGAAAGAACTACAATTTTTCAATCTAGATATGCAACCGAAAAAGAGCAATTTTGAAATTTACGTAGTCATCACTTTTCAAAAAGGTACCTCAAGGATTTCTTCATATTTTTTCACAGTTCTTCTTAGATCATCATCTTTTTCAACAATTTTTTTATGCAACTGTGTTGTCTCTATGTGATGATTTTCTATCAATTCATTTTCTACCTCCTGGGCTTTACCTACAAAAGAAAGTTAGGTAGTATTAAAAAAAGCATGGTTTTGGTTTTGGTTTTTTTTTTAATTATGTCATAACTGATAACAAGTCCAGAACTGCTGATGAAAATTTAGTTCTATTCAAACATCTCAGGAATACAAATTATAATGATACACTTATTCTGGAAAAGTAAGTGTAGGATTTACTACATTTAAAAAATGCTTTAAAGTAACTATAAGGAAAATTTGCCAGGAAAATTCATTTTTCCACACTATCAGTTACTATTATGTCCCTTGATCCTAACATGTACGAAATTTGTTGTTTGCAGTTTGGAACCTGGAGCAATTTTTTCTATCTGGTGATGGAACTAGTTTCTAGAAGATGACAACCAATATCTATTAACTAATTTTATCTCCTATTCTATCTAGAGATGTAACTGAAGCTTTCACAATCTTCAGAAACTCCTCACTTGTAGGTGTACTTCTAGTAACTGGAATCAAACCACACCTTTTTCTCACTTTGCTAATCTCCAAGTTACACTATGGTGGCAAAAGACTGAGAAGACAAAATCTGTTGAACTCTAGCTATAATCCCATTGTGTTACAATCAGACATCATACCCAGCTGGTACCTGTTAGCAGTTAGTGAATGAAGTCTGCAAGATCCAGCTAAGAAAACACAATTCTGATTCTCACATGGATCTAAGTTTCTCTAAAGGCTGAGTAAGTTTCTCTCCAAGTGTCATATATTCATCACTGGAATGTTGAAGTTTTTACTACTGGAGATAATGTAGTACTGCAATGGAAACTTACCAATGCACTTTCATCTTCAAAATTTTACTCTCATTTTCTTTTCTTTTATACATATGACAGAAAGATAGGTACCTATGGCTATCATGCCATGGCAGATGTAAAGAGTGCTAGACCAAAGATCCATCCTGCAGAACAGCTACATATGCATTTTCCTAATTGTACTATAATTAATATTTATGTTATTTCCTGAGCAAGACAAGTTATTTCCCTAAGTTCTCTAGACATTCAGAAAACATGTGTTTATCACAGGCACAGGTAAATCCCTCCCCCAAAACAGCAATAACTGAAGATTCAGTTCTCTGACTATTGATTACAGTTATATTAACATTGAACTTACTGATTGTCTCTTTTACTGCTGTTTCCAATTCTCTCTCTTTTTGAGCCAGCTGAGTATTGAATTCTCTTATTAACTGCTTTAAGGTGGAGTTGTGCTTTAACTCAATGTCTTCTTGTTCACATCTGTAAAAAAAGGTCAAAACATACAGCAAGGAAATATAACATTTAAAGAGGGTGTGAAAACACAAGGCAAGGCAAGAGATCTGAGAATTTCTTGAGAACTATTTTAGAATAGTTTTGAATTATATGAATTCTGTGAGATTCACAGAGGCTTTATCTTCCTCTCCTATCTAATTCACCTGGTAGGTGTAGGTGTTTCATTTAAAAACAACCCAGAACTGAACCCCTCCAAAGATATGCAGTTTTTGCTGAGGAAGTTGAAGAACTGGAAGAAAAGATAATGCCATAAAAAGAATTTTAGGGAATTTTTAGAATTGCTTGAGAAACTATTGAAAGTGCTAAGCAGTACACCGCATTTTGTGCAGTATGAACAACTATTGATATCAACTGAACATGAAGCTCTCAGTACTAAGTTTTAATAAACTTAATTTCCTGTTTGAGAAAAACAGAATTAAATTATATACTTCAGCAATGTTTAAAATCACCAGCACTGAAGCAGATCAGAAACGGTATTACTCTGCCAAATGTCAAGCCTGTTTTCTTTCTGTTTCTCTAAGTCTATTTAGAACAATTAAAGAAAAACATCAGTCATTATTTCCTTGTTGTAAACTGAGCTTTAGAAAAGTATTATTGAGGTTTTAGCGGCTAAAGATAAAATACAGAAGTGGTAACACAGACAGGAACAAAGAATTTACCTGATTTTTTCCTCCATTTCCTCTAATGACTCCTTCTTTACTACGTCAAGCTCTTGCTGATGTTCCTTTCGCAGAGTACGTATGTCTTTTTGAAGATTATTCACCTCTTTGCGTAGCTTCTGTTTCTCCCCTTCAGTCTCTTCCAGTTTAGTCTGTAAGTCCTTCTGCTGGTTCTGCATATCCACTAGTAACTTCTGCAGCTCCAAAACAGATCTGGACTTTTCTTCAGCATTTTCCTCAAAGGCTTTCAGACTGTCATTTTTTTCACTCAACTGCTGCTGAAGACATTTTACCTTTTCTTCATATCTTAAAGTAATATCTTCCATCTCAATCTTAAGCACTTCATTTTTCTTCACTATATTATTTTCTAACTCTTTTATCTTCTGTTCTAAAGACTGACTAACTGCCTCCTTTTCCTGCATTTTTTTCTGTAAGTCTCCAATTATATTCTCCATATCAAGATATTTTTGTTCCTTAACTTTCAATTCTTCCCTACTGCTTGCTAAAACACTGCCACAACAAGCATGCTCATCCACTAACAATGAATATTTTTTGGTTTGCTCCTCAAGTTCTTTGCTCAGACTTTTGGTCCTAACCTGCTCTTCCTGATGGCTCTTCTCAACACATTCTAGTTTTTTAATGAGTTCTTTGTGTTTATTTTGCAGTTCTAGATGACAGTCATTACTCTCTTGTTGTTCTTTCTCGTACTTCTGTAATAATGCATCTTTTTCAGTTAAGTCCTTCTGTAACACTTCCATTTTCTCTTTGTATGTCTGTTGGACACTCTCAAGTAAATTATTTTTTTCTTGTTCTACAGCAGCTTTTACATTCTCTACTTTTTCCAACATCTCCTTCTCTAATTCTGTGGAATCTCTTGTTGACTTAAGTTTTTCTTCTAAGGACTCAATTTTGGCTTCTCTCTCCTGTACCTTCTGCTCCAACTTTCTTAACTGATCTTCCCTATCTTGCTTAAATTGCTGTTCCTTTTCTTCCATCTGAGACAGTAACTGCTTTCTAATAGAACCTATTTTTTGCTCTGCCTTCTTTTTCAGATCAGCCAGCTTAGTGCTGTTCTCTGCATTCAGTCTCTCTTCTAATTCTTTCAGTTCTTCCTCTTTCCTTTTAAGTATCACTGACTTCATTTGATCAAATTCTTTCTCCTTTGCTTCAAAATCAGCTTTCAGTGAATCTATTTGCTTCTCAAGATTAAGCACTTTTTCTTCAGCTTTCTTAAATCTATTCTCCTTTTCAAAAGCCACCTTCTCTGCCTGATGGAGCTGGCAAGCTATTTCTTGTTTTTCTGTGTTTTTTTGTTCATTACACTTTTTAAGTTCCTCCATCAAGGAATCATTTTCTAAGGTTCTCTGAGCAATGTCTTTTTCTAGTTCAGCAATTTTTGCTGCTTGTTTTTTTAACTTTGAGGTTAACTCACTTTCTTCCTTTTCCCTCCTGTTTTGCTTTTGTTCCAATTCACTTTTTAAACTATCAAGATTCCTGCTTTGTTTAGCCAGCTGTTCCTTCAGTTTATTTAGCTCTTCATCTTTCTTACTGGCTTCAGTATTGCTTAATTCAAGTTTGCTCTGCAAATCTTTGATAGTGTCATGATTTTGTGTAAACTTGGTTTGTGCTTTCATCTTCCACTCTGACAACTGGGCTGTGCAATGATCTATCTGATCAAGAGCTGATGCTTTTTCTTGACTCAGCATCTCAACTCTGGATGATAACTCTTCCACTTGATTTAACAACTGCAACCGATCCTCTTGATGTTGTTTGCTTAACAGAGATATGGCTGCTTCCTTCTCTGTTAAACTTACTGTGCTTTCAAGTCTAACATTAAGGTCAGTAACTGTTTTGTTGAGAGCAGACACTTCAGATTGTTTTTCCTGGAGTTCTTCCCTCATTGATGTGACAGCATTGATATTTTCAGATAACTCTTTCCTCAGCTGTGTTATGCAAGTTTCTTTCTCTGATGCTGCTTGCTGCTGATGTCCTCCCTCTTTTTGCAATTGTTTATTTTCTGCTTCAAGTCCTGCAATGTCAGCTCTCATAGACATAATTAAATTGTCTTTCTTCTGCAGTTCTTGAATTGACTCTTGCAAAGAAGTTGTAGCAGCAGAATGACGCTCTGTTATTTCCCTAAGCTGAGCTTCTAGTTCAGTTATCTTACTTGTTTTGATTAATATTGCTTCTTTAATCTTTGCAGTTTGGCGCTCACAGTCTGCAATTTTACATGTTATTATGCCAATTTTTTCACTACATCTTTCAATTAATTCATTGCCTTTAGTTTGCAATGAAGCTTCAGCATTCTTCCAAGCATCTAACTGGGCTGTAAGTTCTCCTGACAACCTTTTAAACTCAGTTTCTTTTAGCCGAATTGACTCTATTTTTTTGTCATAATTTTCATGATCTTTATACTGAGAAGACTGCACAGTTTGGAGTTTTTCTTCAAGGGTTCTCACTGTATCAGCCAGCTCAGTAATTGTGGCTTTGTCCTTCTCTTCAACGGCTTTCTGTTTACTGAGTTGTTCCTGAAGTCCTGTCTGCTGTTTCAGGGACTGTTTAAGATCACTTTCCATTTTTTCCAACTGTGTCTTCATGTCACTTTCCTTATCTGACAAAGCACCCACCTTAGCCACTGACTGCCTTAGCTGTTCTTGCAACTCCTTCAGGCATTCCTCCCTTTTCACTCGTTCTTCCTTCAGTTGGATTATTTCTGTTCTGGAGTCCTCCTTTTCAGCACTGAAGGTGAAAAGCTTCTGTTTCAGGTCTCCAACTTCCTGCTCTTTCACTTGCAGTTCCATAGCATGTTGTTCCTTGAGCTCTTCAATCTGCTGATTAAATTTCTTTTCCCAGCTTTGGGTTACTTCTTCCAATTTCTTTATGTGGGCCTCGGCAAGACTGTCTAGTTGCTCTTTTTGATTAGATTCCAGTTTTGACACAGCATCATTGATTCCAGACGAGCTGGCATGTGCCATTTCCAAAATTTTAGTATTGAATTCACTCTCTTTCTGACTGAATTCCAACTGCTTGTTTTCAAGCTCCTTTTTTAGTTTAGCTTCCTGCTCAGCAAGTTTATTTTTGAAAGTTTCCTGCATATCTTTTGACTTCTGTTTTATTTTCTCCACTTTCTTCTCCTGACATTTAAGTTTACTTTCATACTCTCCTTGTAAAGCACTAATTCTCTCCTCTGCAGCTAACAGTTTCTGTTCAAGCTCTTCCACTTGCTTGTTCTGTAACTTCTTCATGTGCTCTATTTCATTTTCCTTCTCAGTCAGACTTCTCTTCATCTCATCAGCCTTTCTTTCTAGGTCCTTCAGTTGACATTCATACTGCTGTGTTAGAGTGGTTACTTTCTGTATATTTTCACTTCTTTGCTCCTCTAGCTTTGCAGACACTTGGACAAGCTCAGCTTCAGATCTTTCTGCAGATTCCTTCATTTTCTGTTCATGTGCTTTTAACTCCTCCAAATGTCTGTCCTTCTCCTCCAGGGATTGTTTGAGCTTGTTGAGTTCCTCTTTGAGTACCTTCTCAACACCTTGAATAGACATTTCATGCTCTTTTACCATTGTTTCAATCACTTCATTGTGCCATTTCCTCTCTTCCTCCAACTTTCCTTTCAATTCTTGCTTAGCTTCACACACTTTACTATTTAATTCGGAGAGCTCTTGCTCTAAATCATGACGTATTTTTAGTGCTTCTGAGAGCTCAGAAGACAGTGCCTCTAATTCTGTTTGTTTCACATCTAGTTTTTCTAATGTTTTTTCATTCATCTCTTCTATGTGCGCACAGAAAATTGTTTCTTTCTCTTTCAAAATGGTTTGTATCTCTTCTTGTTGTTTCTCTCTTATTTTTTCTATTTCGGTTATTTGCTGTTGCTTTAAAATTTCAAGTTTTTCTGTCCAAAGCTTTTCTTGCTGCTGTTTCACATTCTCCAGTTCTTTATTGTGTTTTTCAACCATATCGTTGATTTCCTTACTGTGCTGGGTTTTTTCAGACTCTATGACAGTATTTAATTCCTCTGATTGCTTTCTGTCATCTTGCAAGTACTTTGCAAGAGAACTTTCCAGTTCAAGAATCCTCTGTTAGAATACAGTTTTAAAAGAATATGAATATTCAAAAAGTAAAAATTTGATTAATTTTTAAAAAATCTTACCAGGTTTACATAACTACAGGCTAGTTATTCCATTATTTTTAGTGAATGTCAACTTCTTTAATAAGCCTTTAGTTCATCTGGTATGTTCTCACTTTTGCTTCCTTTATGGAGAGATAGCTAATTAATAAAAAACTTGCTATCTCACTGCAGTGAAAATACACACAAAAACCTGAAAATAATGTAATTAATTCAAATAAAGTAAGTAGTGACACTTATGAGAAGTATGTTCACATATTCTTCCTAAACTAAAGTACCAACATATAGGATGAAAAATATAGGGAATTTACAATAACTTCATGATATTTTGTATGTGCCTACTGATTTATCATAATTCTACCTCCCATGGAAATGCTGCTGTAAAACTTTACTGTTTCTTTAGGCAAAACTTTGAAACAAATATCTGGGAGGGGTGGAATAATGTACAATCTTGCATTAGCAGAAAATAAAGTCTTACTCATTACATAAAGCAAAGGACACTGTAAAAATTTAAGCAAATCTTTTTGTTTACTGTGGTGATGCACTCCCCCCTCCTCTCAGGCTGCACTGACATCTGAGAAATGCTCATTAGGCCTCGGCCTTGAAAAAACAGTATCTGGACTCAGCTTTTCCCAAGCTTATCAAAAACCCTGTCTATTCCCAGGAATTGCTGCTGTCTAACAAGTTCGAGTTTTCCTTACAAACTGCACTATAAACTAGTTTTCTTGCCTGAATGGCATAACATCCCTGTTCTCACACTTTCAAAGAAAGTGCCAACACAACTGTGACCACGATGAAACATTGTTATGACTGTGATATGTAATGGAATTAATTCATGCTGTATAAATAGATATGTGTGGGTATAAAATATTGTAGAAATTATGTTTTAAACCCTCCCAGTCAGGAACAGAGTTTTATTCAGATTGTAACTAATTCTTGGCAGCTCAAGATAGCATCAGGCCTGTTTAACTTCTGAATGGGACCTTCCTGGACCATCAACAATCATTTTGTTGTCTCCTGCACCTGGGAGATAACATCAGGGCCTTCCTGGCCCGTGATTAATTGCTGTGTCCCAGGAATTTCACTAGATTCAGACAAGGACCGTCTTTGTCTATTTCAACATATGTATAGAAATAGATTTGCATTCGAAGAAGTGAATGGAAAGATGTGGTCATCTTTGCCTCAGGCAGAATAAACTGTATATAAACTGGATGCTGAAAACACTCAGTGTGAACCTTTGAGGGGAAGCCGTCACTCTGTCGGAGGAACCTCTGGTCTCACCCAGTGCCCCTACCCAGGACTGATGCTGTCTTGATTGTGCTGGGTGCTCGAAATTCTATTTTTGTAATTGACCCAATAAATCGTTGTAAAATTTTTCATAAATATGGCTATCGATTTGATCATTTATAACATGACTAAAGCCCACACTCTAGTGATCCCATAAACAGCGGTCCAAAATGGGGCCCTTTGAGCTCTCCTTGACCACAGGCTGCAACCAGCAATCTCCCTCTAAGTGGGACACCTGTCAGAATTAGTGCACTCTCAAGATTTTTGTACTTGGAGGATCGACTAAAAAAATTACGAATACTGGGCAAACATCCTCACTCCTCAACCCAACCACAACAAATCACCATTTGTAAACTTGTCACAGTTAAATACATACTTGTAAATACTTAGTCTTTTAGAATCTTTACTCACAGTTCTACAAGTCTCTAACTCTTGATGCATTTTCTCAACTTTCTTGTCACACTCAGACTGTATGGCTTTCTTCTGCAGCTCTAATTCTTCTAAGGCTAGGGATTCTTGCTGTTCTTGCTCTTGAAGGACTTTTAAGCACTCACTCTGATTTTTTTCCTGCATGAAGAAGAAGAACTAAACAATA
This sequence comes from Melozone crissalis, assembly GCF_028551555.1. Lineage (NCBI taxonomy): Eukaryota > Metazoa > Chordata > Aves > Passeriformes > Passerellidae > Melozone > Melozone crissalis. Next base: position 55,437,386 of record NW_026535794.1, on the reverse strand, counting down.
AACTATAAATATAGTCATCCCACCTTCAAGAACATTATGATACGATATTTTCAAGTTAAAAGGAGTCATACACTAATCACCTTTACTTTCTGCACAAAAACAAATGGAGTTTGTATTCAGTTTGTGAAAACATAATTGCAATAAATCACTTCTTTTTTTTTCTTGGAAACCCCTTGTGATAGATGAGTAATGTGAGGATTGACTCTCACAATTAACAGACAAATATCATGTATATAGGTTAAGAAAAGTTTTCTAGATTTATAGTTATGTTTTACCCCCTTGCATTGTTATCAAGGGACAGCCGGGGTTGGGACATTTGGGAGGGTTGGATTGTCACTATGGCAACACCTGACCTCCAATCAGGATTTGAGGAAGAGATCTCCACCACTGGACAGCGAAGAAGGGGTTGATGGACAGAACTTTGGGAGGGGCTAAAGGGTTAAAAGGCGAAACAAGGCGAAACCTCCATTGTGTGCGTGAGCACGGGGTGGGGAAAATCCTTTGCTCCCGGCACCATAACATTTTCTCTATTCAGTCTTCTGTTGTATTTTTGATAAAGTTTAATAAACCTTTCTAAATTTATTAAAAGTGAGTAGCCATTTGTCACACCCCTTGTCTTTGCATGAAAAACATAAATGTAATAAAGCCTTCCATTTTGGTTTGTTTACCACTATTAATTGAGAATAACATCTGAGAGGAGTTGTTGGGGGTTGGGTTTTGGTTTGGGCTTCCCCCCCCCCCGCCCGTCCCCTCCTTGTTATTTGTGGAATTTTGTTCCCTTTGAGTAGCTAATAAGAACTGATGGTAGAGAGGGGGAAACTCCTTTGGTTTTTTTGGGAGGCTTTTTTTCATTCTGGCTGGGATAAGGGGCTGGGTGCAGCTCCTAGCTCTCCCTCTCTCTGTTTCAGTTTTAGAGGAGGACGGTCAGAGCCACTGCTTCTGGGGAAAAGAATTCCACTGCTGCTACCGGAGACTGGCCCAGAGCTGCTACTTCTACTGTGGCGTGAGTCTCTGCTCATGAGAACAGCCACTGAACTTATTAACACCCACCTCACTAAAAAAGACACCTATCATTGTCTGCTCAGGTGCCCGGGATCCTGAGCTCAGCTCTCCCTGCCCTGCTGGGAGCCCCTCACCCCCTGCCGGCCCAGCTTGCAGCATTCTGAGAGTCCTGCTAGGGGCACAGGAACTGGCTGCCCCAAGGGTTTGTGAAGCAAGGCCTCTCTTCCACTCCTTCCCATCTTCGGACAGAAGCCGCCATTGCCATCTGCTCGCCGAGCCAGCGCCACAGCGCCCCCTGCAGCCGTCGGGGAATCATCGCACCTGCCCTGCCCATTGGGAGCCAACAGCGCCCTTGCAGGGCTGTGGCTGTAACTGCACCAAAGGGGGAAGTGCCACAGCCAAAAGGCTGTCGCTGGGTCCCTGGTTCTGTTTGTTGTTTATGCCAAAGTTGTTCATGTTTGTTTGCTTTATTACACACAGCAGTAAAGAACTGTTATTCCTCTAGCCATATCTTTGCCTGACAGCCCCTTAATTTCACAATTTAAAAATTTGGAGGGAGGGGGTTTACATTCTCCATTCCAAGGGAGGCTTTTTCTGCCTCCCCTAGCAGAGATCTGTCTTGTAAACCAAGACAGGAATAAAGTCTGTTCTCACTTGATTCCACTGCTAAGATATTTTTAAACTTGTTTCTTACAATTAAGGAAGTAACCTCTGAAACAGGTAGAAAAATATACTCAGGACCGGGCTGTCAAAGTCTCTCAGTCCTACTCCCTATCCATCATGGAGGGGCACAAAAACCAATCTGTTATTTGTAACAGATATATACAGATGATATATATACATACATGTTTCATATATATCAACTATTTAGGCAAAATTACATTATTATCTATAGGGGATTACAGTTCATGAAAAAGTAGAAAGAATTTCAACAATTTTTCCCAGTCTGATCTCTAAGAAAATACTTTTTCTGATACCAAACAATATGAATAGTTAACCCTGTTCACATAACACAATACAACCAGACATAACTATACAAACACTTTTCAAACAGCCTCATTTTTTGTATTTCTTTTACTGTAGTTCCTGGGCCTGACTGCCAATGATCCACAGAAAGATATTAAAAATCAAGTCTAAAAAAATTCAAAAAAATCAATAGTTTCCACAAGATACAGTTGTTTCCGAGCACTGACAGTGCTAAGTTATCATTACTAAGTTATTACTATAACTACTAAAAGTTACTCAGTCTGCATCATTGCAGCTGCTTTCTTTTCACGTTCCTGATGTCTCTGTGCTATTTGACTTTTGGAAAGCACTCCTATCTTTAAGCACAGGAGGACTCTCACTGTGGAATAGCGTCAACTCAAGACTTCTAATCCCAACTCACACTTAGAGAAATGGTTTTTTATGCGTGTTAGTTTTACTTACGAGAGCTGCCTTCATCTTCTCCTGGAATACCTTTTCTTGAGCCTGTAATCTCTCATTTAACTCCTGATCTTTGGTAGCCAGTTCTTTTTTATGGATTTTTTCTAGTTCAGCAACTCGTTCCTCTGAAGATTTCTGTGAATCAAAGTCAGAAAAAACTAATTTCAAAATATTAACTAACAAAACACTTTCTATTTTTTCTTAATCAGAAAATAGTGCAGACAGACAGAAGAAACCGGAACCATCTCTTTGCTGCCTTTGAATAAGTTATGATCACTTAGAGTGCTTAATATTAAGCCCTGACAGTTCTTATTTTCAAGCTTTAAGTTATCCATCTTCCTTCTCAAGCCTTTCATAGTTGTACTAAAGACACATAGTTGTTTCTGAAGACTCTTCTCCAAGGCAAACTTTCTGTTTTCAGTTCAAACATGATAACACATTGGAAAAGGAACTTTTTTGTAGCTTTCTCAGTATTCTTGTTTTATGAGCCAGAAAGTCAAGTGGTGATACTCTGTGTAGACAGCTATCTACAACCTATATATGTGCTGTATTTAAGAATAATGTGAAGCACGTCAGTGGTCCCCTTAAAGCATCAGTGCATTCTCTTAGAAAAATTAATACCATTGTGGATATCATTACAAGAACTGTAACTTAAGGGTGTTCAAATTTACAGCTTTGTAAGGCATGTGAAGTATTCCAGCAATTCCTAACTAAATACACCAGAAAAAGCAAATTATAGAAACTTTTAACCCACAAACAATATGGTAACAAGTTCTTAAACATTTACACATACTCACCTAGGATAATGATTAAAAGCTAAAATTGATTAAAACCCAAAATCCTTGTGGAGATGTGTGTGTTTCCTGCCATTAATGTCTTCTTGTCTCTGTTTAAAGTCTCAAGTATACTTTTAATAAACAATTTTATTAAATATTGTGAAGCAAAGGATAATACTATTTCTTTTTACATGCCATTAATGAACTGATTTAAATTGCTGAAGCAAAAACATCTATGAAGAGTTTTCGGTTTTTCATTAAGTAAATCTTTAATCACAGAAAATAATTTTTATGGATTTTATTAACTAGCAAAAGCTTTATAACAGAGTTCTGTCATACTGATGTATTTCACAACAATGGCTTAACTGTAATAGTTTTTACCTTCATAATCTCAACCACCTCTTGTTTCACTCTGGTTAGTTCCCGCTGAAGATTTACTCTCTCTTCTTCACTTGCCTTTTCTACTGCTTTAATTTTTTCTTCCATTTCTATTTGCAGTTTTTTACGGGCTTCCTCTGTCTTTTGGGCAATACTTACAGCCTTCTCAAGCTCTTCAAAAGCTGTGAAGAAAAAAAATGTATATGATAATTGAGAAATATCTATACATTTTGATAGAAGAATTTCACAAAAAGAGAAGAATGAATTTAAGAATTAACCTAGAATTCACATGTTTATTTTCTAGAAAGGAAAGAGAACTGACAAATAGATGTGGATTTCTTCCAATACATCCTGTAGCTTCTATTTCTTTGCCTAAAATCACTATAAAAAGCATAAGCTATATTAATGAACGAACTATAACACTCCTCTCCTGCCTATACCTGCTGAATAAACTTTGAAGAAGCGGAAAATAGCTGCACCAAGAAAGGTAATTCACACTAAAACAAGCAGACAGAAACAAACCAAGAATGACTACTATGCAAGTCAGTTATTAGCAGGTCATGAAGAGTTTCTCCTGAATAGAACACTAACGTATAATATCAGGCCCTTTATATACCTAAGAGTAATTTCAAACTGTAAAACCTAGAGAATTGTTTCTTTAAACTATGTTTCATAGAGTCCACAGAGACGGCTTTGCTAATTTCATTGTCTCTCTATTTACATTTAATGTACACTTCTACCAGGGTGGTAGCTGACTGTCTGGCACTTCTAACTTCACAAATAAAATGTAAAAATAAAAAAATTAAAAGTTAAGATTTGCTCCCAGAAAACTTGAATAGCTGTAAGTTGTTTCAAAAGAACACTCAAGCTGCAGTGCTGAGATTTATTTACTCTTGCTCAGGATGGACAAATCCACTGAAACACATTTTAATTTACAAAATAAAAGCAATAATTCCACAGCTTCATCTCATGCTAACGTGACGTAGTCTAACACACTTTATTCACTTCACAGATGATAATTTAGATATAAAAAGAAAGCAAATAAATTCCAGCATTGTGAGCTTGTTTATTTATTCAATACCCCTAAAACTCACTACAATTGATGTCAGAGTCTACACAGAATTACACAAGACTAGAGTTCAATCATTATAAGGGAAATCTCTTTTCCTGAATGGATCTTGAATGTGGAAAACTGTCCAGGACAGTAAACCGGCTGGGGAAAAGCTTACCATGCTCCCCTGGAGGGACAACCCTCAAGCAACAACCTCCCTGGTCATGACGAGGAAAAAAACTTCCCCAAGAGTGCACTGTTGCTGTATGTTGATTCTATGTATCCCATTGACCCTTCCCCTTTGTTCCGCCCCTGCGCCCTCATCTCAATAGTTCAGATGTTCTGCCCCACCCCTCGCTATCCCTATAGAAATCCCTGCTCTCTCTGCCTAAAAGAGTTCTTTGTCCCTGGACCCCTTCAAGGTAGGAGCTCAATAAAGAATCTCCGTGCAACCCCATACGAAGACTCCGTCCCTTCCTTCTGCATCACTCGTGGCTGAAATCACCCGAGAGCTGAACTCATTCGGCAGGAGAGAGATGTGCCTGTGCACCCAGGACGTCCTCTTAAAGACGCTCCTCTGGGAAGGCTTCGGCACTCCACCACCTCTGCCTGCTGCGACAGAAAACCCCTACACCCTTATTAGAAAAATTTAGTACTTAGCATAACAGAATTTTGGCAAAACACCTCTGTAAAATTCAAAATCACAATGCCAATACCAAGACTGTAATTTATCAGAGCACAAACCCCTAAAAGTATATTATTCTATTATACCTTGGACTACTGGGACTCTATTTTGCAAGAAAACAGAAAAAACCCGAACTTCTGAAGTGTTATTTATATGCTAAGCTTTCTTCCAATAAATTCTGTTCCCAAAAGAAAATCATAATAGAATCTCTAGTTTTATTGATTCATCATTAGTTCGTAGGCATTCACAGCAGTTATTGCAATCTTTGCTTTTTTTGAAGTTATCTTTAATAACATTCAAGCATGTATTTGAGAAGTGAGCAATTATTTCCATTCCACATCTTTTGACAACATTAAACACTGAAGATTTTAACCACAGCCTGTACTTTTGAAACAGCGCTGCAAATATGTCTTCAAGTAACTTAATCCCATACAACTGGATTCACCCCAATTCTGACCTTCTATGGAATTTTCTTGTTTTTTGAGGAAGCCTTTTTCTGACTACTCACAGCAACAATCATGTTTTAAGGCAAAATGGGGCTGGTATTGATTCTGGCAGTACCAAAGCAGATCACTGAATCCACTCTTCCACTTCCAGTTCTGCTTAAATGCAAAAGCTATTACAAAAATTTATGATCACTAGAGATTATTTCAAGCAGAAAGATTCTAAAATGCAATACAAGCATGCACAAGGCTTATAGTTCCTTATTTTGCACAGTTCTTCACAGTCCTATGAAGGCATTTTGCCACGTGCCATCTACAGGACTCAAGTTCTCCCCACCTGTGACACCAAGCACAAGTTGATTATGAATACTGCAGATTAATGCAAAACTGTGTTTGGAGAATGGTAACGACTTCCCTGACGCTCCTCTCAGTCCTAACAAAAGCAGGCCAAGCAAAACTGGTGAAGTTATTCAGTATTACTGCATCATCTTTTTTCAAAACCAAACAAAAATGAAACCAAACAAGCAAACAAAAATATAAAACAAACAAAAAAAAATCCACTCCATCCTATGAACCTTTGCGAAGTATAGCTTGAAAATAAAGCCTGCAAGTAGAACATTAACTTATTTCACTTTTCCATACACATTTTCTGATTCTTGTTCTGAGCATCACGTACGTTATTTTCATTTGAGAAAATGTTATTTTTGTTTTCATTTATTTTCATTTGTATTCTCTTTCCTTCTGCAAAAGGAAAGAGAATACATTTGCCATAGCCCACAGATCAGCCAAAGAGAAGATCCAGGTTCACAACAGGATTGACTACTGATATGAAATTGCTGAGAAACATGCAATACAAAAGCTGCATCACCATAATCACAAGCAGGACGCTAATACAAAACTAGACAAAAGCTGATGTTTAAAAAGCCAAGAGGGTGTGAAAGCACAAAAAAGCAATACTTCACAGAAACACAGGTGGATCACTAAAAGTTAAATTATACGCCTCTCAGGTACATTTAGCCCTTAAGCAAAACAGAATATTTTCATTCAAAGTAGTTAATTCTAGTGTAGCTGGACACAACCAAGTTTCAAACCAGGAGAGGGCTAAATTATCATCAAGCAGACAGAATGTGGTCTCTATTGTCACTGTCACTCTTAATCTGTGAGAGATTTTAATTCTCTGTATCAAAACATGAAATAAAGTCCATGTTTTTATTTAAATATACCTACTCTGAATGTAGAGAGTAAAGGCACTGCCTCTGCATTCTTCTCCAGCTTGCAGAACTCTGTTCAAGGAAGACCTTTCAACCAAGTATAGGTTGAATGAAGTCTCACAAAGGCACATCAGCAAATCAGAAATAGAAACAAGCACACCAACAGTGTCTTAGGTTCGTCTTGCAAAACCCCATTCATGTGACAAAGCCAGACAAATTGAAAACTTTCCTGTGCAGTATGTAAATCACAAAATATGAGTCTGAGCAGAGTTTAGGAGTGCAAGGTTTGCAAATCTGTTTTTTATACAACATGGGGTGGACAGTTGACTACTTTACCTACACCACTCCAACGTACCAGTGTTGGTTCCCTTCACCCTACCCCTCGCACCAGAGTAACACTTTGCACTGCAAAGCCTTCTGGTTTCCTCTGCTGGCGCTGCACACCTTTTCTCTTTGCCTAGAGTGCCTCCCAGTGCTAAACACTGTGAAGGAAGCAAATCAGCTTTGTATACCGGCTGGCAAAGGAGAGATTCACATTCAATTTCTGACGGCTGAGAGCAGGCATCATGTCCCAGTTTTGAAAAAAAAAGGTTGAAATCATTTCTACAGCTAACTTGTGCATCTAGGCAGGATTTTAAATGAGCAGTCCAATCCTTTTTTCTTCACTGAAGAAAAGTACAAAGCATATGTTAATTAAGCTTGCAAAAAAAAATGCTGCCTATAAGTAGGATTTGCTTTCTAAAGACCTTGTTTGCTCACAGACTATTAGTAAGTCAGTAATCTGCATCCTGAGAAGTCATAAAGTACTTAGGCTAGGTAATCCCAAGAGAAAAAAACTTAAGTTTAGTTAGAAATTTATAAACACTAAAAAGATCTTTGTTGAAGTAAAAAAAGATAATGTGTTGCGGTTACCTCAAGTAGAAGTGCCTGAGAAGCACAGAATTTACTTTTAGAACCCAGTTCAAGCACCCAATGTGTGATGGAAAAAAACCAGCACCCTTACCCCAGTCTTGTTCACACAAGGCTTGGGAAAGGCACCATGATTCACTTATTGGCATATGTGGATGCACAAAAGCAAGATGCTCTGAGAGATTTCAACAAAATGTACCCCTAACTACAAATAGAAAAAGAACTGAACTGAGGAGAACAAATTACAGTTTATACTGTTTTGTACACAACAAAAAATAAGCATACATATCTTTACATTATTTCATTACACAAAAATGCATTCACATTAAATCAAACACTGGAGCAATTCTAAAGTCCTGATTTACAAAGAAAAATGCCAGAGATGTAACAGTAGGCAAGATGACACGGAAATCTCTATCAATTTTTAGTCTACAAGCAGCACTACAAAAGTAAATTTCAAGTGTATTATGCTTACCCTTATACATAAATGAAATTAACATTTCTACTTCATTCCATAATTTCAGTTCTTCACTAAACCATGGCATAGAAAAAGATGTCTGGAATTTAACAGTCTAGATGCAGTTCTGTGCCATGTGGTTTACGATGACACTAGCAAAGCAGGGAGGTTGGACCAGATGATACACTGTGGTCCATTCCAACCTTACCAATTCTGTGGTTCTGTGAAAGTCACCTCACATTAACTATCCAAAACCCAGAACTTTTAAATGTTGACCTCAAATACATGAATTTGCCCAATTCATAAATCCATTACAACTCAAAGGTTGAGGCCTAAAAAGCAATATCAGGCTCTCTTGGTATGCAAGGCGGTTTTCTCAAATAATTTAGTTCAACTGTATTGAGCCACACTAACATTGTAGATTACAATATTTTTGGAACGTATTAAGCCAAGGATGTAATAGAAAAATATAATAAAGGTCACCTTACAATTCTGTCTTAAAAGCAGTGTTAACTAATTTTCCAAGGGTTCCAACATACATATGTTCATGCTTAAAAGATTATAATAAATAAACACACTCAAAGGTAAAGTTGAAACTTAGGCACTGTAAAATCAACCAAAGTACTTAAAATTTTTGTTCAAAAAAGAGCACATTTGGCACACAAATCTCCCCCTAGAAAAGTGTAGTGTACTCAACATAACATTCATTCAAATTAAATTACTTCTCAATACAACAGAAAGTTTTCCAGTTGTCTACAGAATCATCTCTAACCTGATTTCCGCTTCTGGCCAGGCAAACTTGAAGAAATTACTGCATTAATTAGCGTGTGTAGATAGTACATTAATAATTCATAATTGTTTCTCCTGCCTCAAGAAACACTATTGCATACCACTATGATAATAACTTCACATCTACAGAAGTATTAAAAGATTCTTCACCTTCTTTTTTTAATCATGAAGAGCTTTCTAGTCTCCCAGTACCAAACAAAATACACTGTAGGACTGACTGACTTTTGAAGTATGAATTTCCAGAACTAAAAAGATGCATGTAACCTTGAAAGGGTAGGAGAGGAAGGGACCAAAGGAAAATGTTTATTACATTCACAAGATGGAAGTTCCAGCTGGTTTTCTGCATTACAGCAGAATGATCTATCCAAATTAATCTTTAAAATTGCAAGTTCTAATCTAAATCTATATAGATTTAAAAATAAACCACTATGAACTGCATTGTTTGAACTCTTCATTGCTTTTTAGAGAAAGAAAATATGTATAATATGTTATTCAAAGTAACACCTGAGCTTCTGCCAAAAGAGTGAGCTTCTTTGCATGCCCGTGAGAACAAACTAAATCATTCTAAAAGAATTCTGATGTAGTACAAAACAATTTCACTGTTTAAAAAACAATGGTTAAACTTCATTTCATGCAAAAGTAGAACTCCAACCACACATAATGTTACCTAATTTCCATAAAAAGCAAACTACATCATATAACAGTTACATAAATGTTCCTCTGTTACAAGCCTGAGGCAAAAGGAATCACCACTGCTGTTTCACTTAAATCAGAAATGCTTCCATTAAAATAACTGAAAGAAAATGCTTACTATGGTTATAACATTTTTACTTCTCCACAAACTCTTATACACTCACTGCTATGTTTTCTATGTGAATTCCTGGTGGCATTATAATGACAATTTATAGGTACTTCCAAGTTTCTCTTCTTAAGTTAGACCAGAAGAAGACTCCATCAATTTTTTCCTGTACAAACAAGGAAGTACAGTTGCCTTTCAGAAGTTTCTTTCCTAAATCCAGCTTTGTTGGTAACAGATCAGTCAAAAGCATCCCTATACTCTGCTGTCCAGAAGTGAAGTTAGTAATGATGCCGCAGGTGACGTGCAGAACAACAGAAAAAAGAGCATCTCTTAATATTCATTCCAAACAACTGTAGAAAAAGACCACGCGGAAGCTTCCTGATGTACAAATGTGAAAGCAAATAATCTAGGTATATTCTTACCAGCTCTTTCAGATTTTTCTTTCTGCTCTTTTAATTCCTCGCCTTTTGTAGTTATTTGTTTGATTCGAGCACGCAGTTGGGCTACCTCCTCCTCCTTCATTTCCAATGTCTCATGCATTTGCCGCTTTGTCTCTGCAATTACCATGCCCTATGGAAAAGGTCCTTGTGATAAAAAGCTAGCAAATAAATAAGACATACACCTGAAACAATTTCAAGCCAGGGCACAACCCTTGCCAAGAATAAACTGTAGTCTCTTATTATGAGACCAGAGATCATAGGATTTTTCTACGTCAGAAAACAGAAAATGCTAACAAAAAGAAAGTAAGAATAGGGTTTATTTTTAAGAGTATCCAAAATTTATCAAGTGGTGAAAAGAACTCCAACAAACATGGACCATCCAAAAATTTCCTCCTTCTAGTACAGACACTTTCCTTTGAAACACGTATTCTATAAACAAACCCAAACTAAAAGCATTGTAGAGTCTGCACTTCTCCTTTGAGTTTACACCATACAATGCTAGTCATGGCACTTATGACGCCACCAGAAGTTACTCCACGTACCAAGACTGTGATTAAAAAACTTTTAAGGAGTGAAAAACGGAGAAACTCCTTATTGTCTATTGAAAGCACAGTTACTTTATTGGTTATTTTAAAATTAATTTAATTGTATCTCATCTTTATTTGTGTTTGGGGTTTCTTTGTTTGTTTTAGAATTGGCATCAAGGAATGTATTCAGTATATCTGCTTCATCCTATATAATGTTGTGTTGCAGTATTAAGTATAATTTAACAGACGTATGATATATATACAATAAAATTCTTAAGTAGCTTAAATTACTTGTTTATTAAAACATAGATGAAACCATCAGACCACTAAAACCAGCTTCTAACACCAAGAAGTCGATCTTTTGTGTTTTAAACAATCTTCATCAAAACCTACAGCTTTTTTTACCTTGTCTTGTTCTAGCTGTTCAATCAAATTCTTTGCATCACGTAGCTGTGTAATCAGTTTAGTCTTCTCAGCCATGTGAAGGTCCTAAAAAAAGATCCCAACCACAAGTTGGTTGACAAACAGCTTAGCTTAGGCTCTGACTCTGCACTATGCCTTGGAGGAAGAACACAGAACACAATCAAGGGAAACTGAAGTGGGCAGTTTAAAATTACTTTTACTTTTACCTCTGGGAGATAAAATTACTTTTATCTCCCAGAGGTAGGCTGTCTTATGGCTTCTGTAATAATTCAGAGATCTGAAGGCTTTCTTAGAACCTCCACACATGGAGGTCTGAGTTGGTAAAGTAAAATAAGAAATATGTCAAGATTTCTGCTCCATTACCTGCATTTTGGTTTACAAGAGGATCGCAGCAATGCAACATAAATGATTGTTACTAGCCATGTTCTAGAAAATGTCATTAAAACACTCAAGTCTTTCAGAGCTTTTTCAAACCAGGCTAGTGCTCAGAGATGAAGACAGAGATGGGAATCTAATCTCTGTAACTAAAGTTAGGTACAGCTATACTTAGCACATTTTCAGATTTCATTACTATTAGCCACCTTACTTACACTCCACACTCATCATCAATGGCATTAAAAGCAAAATTGAGCAAGTATTGATTTATTAACTTTGGTACTGCACTTCGGTTCACTATACTGTGATCTCCACTGCCCTGCCTTCATTTTCTTTCTCTTAATTTACATAATTAATGCCTCATTCACTATATCTTAAAGGTTTAGTTCCGCTCCACTTTTCTTACTTTACCTTCTGTCTTTTGTGCTAAGATAGTCTTTTTCTCACTCCAATTTCCCACAACTACTTATTTCTAATACCATTCTGATGGTTATTTATACAGTAAGTTTTCATATCCTACTTCACCACTTTAGAGTAATTGTTGAGTGTATTCATTCCAGGTGTGTTTTGAACCTTTTTCTCCAAAAAAGTACAGGGAAAATTTGTTTCATGGTCTGCCCTATCAATAAATTTTGGAAATACTGGAGTTCTTACTGTATTTTCATGGTTACCCATAAAGCTAAGAGTATTTTCCATACCTTCATTTTTTCCAGCTCCTGAAGCCTCTCTTCCAGCTGTTCTTGAAGTGCCTCTTTCTCGTTGGTCAATTGGGCACAGCGCTCCTTATGTGACCGAATAGTCTCCTTACAACGTTGCAGCAAGTTCTCTTGGCGCTTCACCCTCTGATTAAGAGTTTCCAGTGTTTTAACAGAATCTTCATTATCCTCTATAAGACAACATACCAACATTACCACATGCATGACATTTCCAAAATGCAGATCTGCAATCATTCACAATGCAGTGGACTCAAAAGTCTCTAAAGAAAGTTGTGTGAAGTCTGCAAAACTTCCTAGTTCCTCCTGTAAGTGCCAGAAATATTCCACATATACACAGAGTAGTAAAGAGTATTTAACAGCAAGTTAGCTTACAAAACCCCATACTTTATGAGCTTCAAAATGAAGCTATTAATAAACAAGGTTTTTTATGTAATTAAAAAATCATCATGATTTATAAACCTGCCTGCTGGTACTAACATAATATGCACAAGTAGGAAAAAAAATGTGATGCAAAGTAAATCACAACTCTCAAGTGCCATGCACACAGATTCTTGCTTTCCCAAGGCTGGGTATGAGATTAGTTCTAAAATACCCAGATTGGCAATATTACATTCAGCAGGATAAAGGTTATTCTTAGTGTCTGAGTAGTACTCATAGAATCATGGTTTGGGTTGGAAGGGATCTTAAAGATCATCTAGTTCCAACCTCTGCCATAGGCCGGAACACCTCACAGAACAAGTTGCTCAGAGCTCCATCCAGCCTGGCCTTTAACAATTCAAAGGATGGGGCAACCACAACTTCTCTAGGCAACCTGTTCCAGTGCCTCACCACCCTCACAGTAAAGAATTTTTTCTAATATCTATAATTTAAACCTACGCCCTTTCAGTAGGTTTGATTCACTGCATAACTAGCACATTTGGTAGTATTTTACTGTGTGCTTCTGCTCTGATGCTCTAGAGGTTGCAAGAGTATTTGACATTGTACTGGATTTGCATGGCCAAGCTTCAGTAGTTGAAAGGGAACTACAGGGGTGGCTTCTGCAAGGAGCTGCCAGAAAGCTGCCAGCTTTCTTCATTTCCAGCAGAGCCAATCCCCGGCAAAACTCCAAAGACAGATGCGCTGCTGGTCAAGGCTGGGCCAATTAGAAATGGTGGTAACACCTCTATGATATAAAAATTAAGAAGAAAAAAGTTATTGCACAGTTGTAATTGCAGCCAAAGAAAAGCAGAGTGACAACGTGTGAAGGGAACAATTCTGCAGACATGAAAATCCACGGAGAAGGAAGAGGAGGAGGTGCTCCAGGCACTGGAGCTAGGATTCCCCTGCTGCCTGTGGTGCAGAACATGGTGAAGCAGCTGTGCCCCTGCAGCCCATGGAGGACCAAGGGGATGCAGAGATCCACATCCACATGCAAGCCATGGAGGAGCCCATGCCAGAGCAGATGGATGCCTGAGAGGAGACTGTGACCCTGTGGGAGACCCATGGAGGGAGAAGCCCATTCTGGAGTAGCCTGTGCTTCAAGAACTGCACCCTGTGGAAGAGTGACCCATGCTGCAGCAGTTTGAGGAGGACTGTGGGATGGGCTCACATTACAGCAGTTCACAGGGAGCTGCTGCCCATGAGATGCACTCATGCTGGAGAAGTTCTTGGAGAACTGTCTCCTGTGGGAGGGACCCCACAATGGAGCAGGAGAAGCACTCCTCTCCCTGAGCAGTGGATGAAATCACAGGTGATGAACTGACCATAAACCCCCATTCCCTGACCCTCTGGGGAAAGAGGTAGAGTTGGGGGGGGGGGGGGGGGCAGGTGTTTTTAAGGTTTTATATCACTTCTCATTATCTCTGATTTTATTAGTAATAAATTCACTTCGTATCTATAATTCAAGGCTGTTTTGGCAATGATGGTATTTAGTAAGGGGCCTTAGCCCAACTCATGAACACTTCTTTAAATTCTGTCTCCTCTGTCCAGCTGTGGAGGAGAGTGAGAGAGCCACTTTGGTGGATGCCTGGCACACTACAGTCCAGAGGCAGACTCACGCACAGAAAACATCTGGAATCACAACTTTTCATTATTGACTAAGCAGTACAAAAACCATGGCACTAGATAAGAACATCTTCCCCCTAACACTTCCTATCATCCTTGCATATAAAAACCATAGCAGATGCTGAACAAATACAATTTCAAGATATATGTTTACCTCTATCTTAACCCTGCCTTTTATGAAGGGTACCAATGAAAGACACTTTATTATGTATCAGCATTATAATGTCCCTTGCTCAGTAGTCAAATACATATAACACTGAGAATCCCACTAATTTAAACAACCTCCAGACGTGAGGAATATTCAGGTTATTCAATAGGAGGAATATCAAAATTGATCTTTGTTTTTACTTTTCTTCTGATAACACAAGAGAAAAACCCCCAAACTCACAAACAAAAATACAGAGACTGGCAACTAATCTGCTCTCTAAACTCCAGGGATAGGTCCTCACTTCTGGGGGACAGAATCTCTTAAATGCATGAAGTTGGGATAGTAAGAACACCTACCAACAAAGCAACAATTACAATGTTACTATCAATATTGACAAAGGAAAGACATACAAGATCTGAATTCTTATGAAAATTTAGTTTCTTAAAAGGATTATCCTGTCCTCTAGCTGCCAGATGGTTTTCAAAACAATTGTCTTCTTCTAGAAAATATATCCTTACTATGACACGGTAAGCCTTAAATATTGTTACTCCATTATAAATAACAACAGGTTTATTCCCCAAAATGTAACATCTCTTGAAAAAGCCACAATGCCTACCGTTGCTTCCTGGTTCCACAATATTTTCTGCACTGACTTCTTTCGTTGGACTTTGAACTTGTGGTTCTGATTGGACATTTTGATCAGGCAATTCAGTGCCTATCTGACCATTCTGTAATCTCTGTTTCAGCAACGACACCTAAACAAAATGTTCTTTTTGTTAAAAAAAATCTAAGGATTCAAAGCAGATATTTTTTTAATCTTAGAAACTAGAAAGAGTTAAATTAATTTTGATACTATCAAGTAGAAAAAGGAAAAGTCTGTCTGAAATTTTTTACCATTTTTTAGAACTCAGAATTATGCTTCCAATTAACAAAAGACTATGGGTAGAGAAACAAAGACAAATTAAGCAAAATACATGAATTTTGCAAAAGAAGTTTTAGGTCAGACATCTGCTAATGTTGATGTCTTGATAACAAAAACATCACAAAGGTATTTAAGTGCAAATCAGCCAATCCTATTTAACATGAGTGAGATTTTTACAAAGGTATCCTCTACCACAAAGACACATTTATTTACAGAAAATTCTAAATTCACAAGATGCTTTTCAACTTCAGAGCAATTGTAATAAAACATAGATATGCATCATAGGAAATATATAGCTAAAAAGAAAAGTTAAGAAGAGCAGTTTTAAGCATCATCTGTTTGGTAAATTATCTTACCTGAGTTTGCAGGACATTAATAAGTTGATCCTTTTCTTCTAAGGAAGCATCAAATTCCTCTTGGAGATGTTTCTTAGCTTGTTGATCCATCTGGAGCTCCTGATAATACAAACACATCTCAAATGAATGTGAACTCAATGAATGTGAACTCAAATGACTTATGAAAATATTCTGAAATATTATGAAAATATTATGAACTCAAAAGACTCAGGAAAATATTCTGAAATAGCATCTAAAATATCTCTTTCATAGTTGTGATCCCAAAATACAACAATAAAGTGTATTTTTTTTTTTACTATACAACATTCTACACAATATAGTAAGAACATTCAATTATAATACTGGGATTAAAACAGCAAGAGTCTAGATCTGATGGAAAATTATCAAGGATTCTTTTTCCTAAAAGTAAGTTTGTATAGAGTTCATTTCAAGCCTGCTCCTGAAAAACTCTCTTCCATGCACACATTTCTCCTGGAAGCTGAAGACTGTACTTTGGAAGATTCTTCACTTTGCCACCAGATTAAATCAACATAAAGAGAAAGAAATGTAAAATTCATTACGTTCATTCAATGTGACACCATTCTAAAATGACAAATGCCATGTATAAGAGAAGAAAATTGGTCTTTTTATTCCACAAATATGTCTCAAATGAGAAAGGCAGAGAATACCAAACAACTTAAGTATGTGGCTTTACTTGATACTTATATGCATTTGTTTGGCTGAACACTCTTAGAAGCTTGTAGATATTGCCTAAATTCTTTAGTAAGGAGTTTTTTTTAATTACTTCCAACACTTTTAAGTTTAAACATTTAAATTTCTTTAAATCATTATCATTCTAATAGAAAATATGTGTACCTAAATTAATTCACATCTAACTGCTTATTCCAAGAACCCGAACCACACATACATCATGCATGCACTGCAAATACTTTCAGAAAATTTTCAATATTTTTTATTTATATGTTTATTTCATCCATAGATACCTTCCCCATAATTTACTCCAGGAAAAGAATGCTTCTATGACTGTTATTCTGCAAAGATCACTTGTACAAAACAATCACCACCCATAAACATGAGTTCCATTAGCCAGGCAAAGACAGAGGACGATCAATAGAGAAAAAAAGGATGAAAAAGCAAATAAGACAAAGCAACACTGGATGTTTCCTGAGCTGCTTTCCTCCAACTCCAAATCTTGCTTTTATGCTGTCTTGCTGTCTACCCCTTACTTCCAGCAGTGAATGCCCTGCCACAGATGAGGCTGATACCAGCATTGAAAACCATAGCTGCATGAGTTGAGCCTGCCAGGCCATGCAGAGGCATGATGGTGAGGGAAAGCATCCCTGCCAAAACCATTACTCTCTTCCCAATTATATCCACTTCTTAACACTGCACTGCCTCATGTTCTCAGCAATTACATCACACTTCTGCCCTGTGCTTCTGAGCTTTAGAAGCAATTCCTTACAAACAAAGCAAAGCAGGCCAGTGTCAGAACAAGTATCAAAGAGATTTATTGAAATCAACAACAGAAATGGTCCTCTTTGGTTCTCAGAGTCCCTTCTGATCCTGTATTGTGAAGGAGAACACTGAAGACTGCTCTAAGACTGGTTTTGAGGAATTACTCCTAACAAGAGTAAACTTAGATGAGTAAAACCACATTTATTTCTAGGGACTGTGTCATACTGTTATTTTAGCCTCTAAGGAAGATTGGTTTCCTCATACATGGCCCTCTTAGAAGAAACTTGCCTGATTCAACATATTTATGCGAAAAATGGGCTGTATGATGAAGAAAAAGATTATTATAATTATTTTCTGATAACAAATTACTACATTAATGAATTAACTACTTTGGACCATGTTAGCTTCCACAATGGAAACTTACCATTTTATTTGTAATTTTTTCTTCGTTGTCTGTTTTACCTAATGCTGCAACACCTGGGCTTCCAAAAGATCAGAAAAACACTTTCTGAAGTGTATCAATTAATGAAAAAGAATTTCAGTGTTAGATTTGAAGGAATCTTTAAATTTACAAGATTGGTAAGAATGAAATTAAGTTTTACACAAAATATACATATATACATATATATATATAAAAGAGAAATATATATGCAACTTATGTACATATATGAATCACAAAGACTATGACAGAAGTAAAAAAAAAAAAATACACATGGTCCAATTCTATCATATGCCAAAGATTTAACTCTGTTCCACATTTGCCTTCCTGACTTCAACAAATAGCAATAAACTGGAAAACCAATCCCACAGGAGCATGTAGATATGGACCTACCACAGAAGAAACTTTTAAATTTGACCTTGTAGTGATCTGGAAAAGATACAACCTTGGCAAGCCAATTCTGACAGTAAAGCAATGGTTTTTTCCCTCATATGCACTGATAGTTTAGCTTGGGACATTGTGACAGTCTGGACATAGGCTATAGCTCAGATGAACACAGTACTCCCAGCACTGACCCACTGTTCTCAGCTGCTGGGGCAGAAACAGCACAGATGTGAACCAAAATGCTACCCCACCAGCACACACAATTCACAGCACGCTCACCTGAATTACTCTCAGAATCACTGAAGAGTGCCCAGCAATATGCCAGTGACCTCCCTTGAAATGACTGGCTGCCTGACTAGTCACAGGGACAGGTCCTTGTGGGTGAGCTTGAGCCTTGAGTACACACATGGCCAGAAGCTCAGAGTCACCATCCCTCATTATGAAGGGGACAGGCCTCAGACCCTGTCTGTGGGTAAAGCACCCAAGTGCCTGGAGTAAGTCTGCTTCAGGCAAAGGTGGGACCTCACCACAGTCTAATGGCTCCTGTAACCTCCATGCCAGTGCTGCTGCTCAGCATTGTACATGCCAGAAGCAGATGTGTAGTCATAAGAAAAAGCCTGTGACTTTGGGCTAAATGGTGCCCAGCTCTCCAGCAATCTACGAGCACAGACAGAGGCCCTTGCACACCCATCTCCAAATCTGGTGTTGCACTAGCTCCTGAGACAATAAAACAGCTTCAGCTTTACATTGTGCTTCATCAGGGTTTGACAATATGGCGTTTTTGATTTTGTCATTTTAATCTGTTCTGCCCCATCATCTATACATGTTTTTTAAGTCAAATGTGTTTACTATCAATACCAAACACACTAGAGCTTCTCCTTTGAATTTCTCTATAACTTAAGGAGGCAAATCATAACACAACCTACTTGATTTTATGACTGAAACCAAACTATACTAAAATCCATAAAACAATGTAAGCATTACAACCGAGATAAAGAATAATTTTTTTTAAATTGTCCTCTTTTTTTTTTGATAGTCATTACAAAAATGTGCCTATTACTTGTGTTTGCCAAAATTAGTATTTGTCATTAATAGAAGAGCAACAAATTGCACAGGGACATCTATAGCTGGGCCCAACAATACTGCAAGAACCACACACACTTCTACCTATTTCACAATGAACAAGAGAAGTAGTTTGGTTGGTGATGCACTCCTCTGTCTTAAGAGGATAGCAATAAGCTGCTGAATGGGAAGCAAGCCGGAGGAGTAACCCCATATAAACAACAACAAAAAAAGCTGTAAAATATCCTGCTCTGTAATAGAAAATATTTTGTGAACAAAAAGGTCAAAAGCTAGGCAGAAATAGATCCTATGTAGGTGTGATATAACACAAACCTGCAATCAATAAAGAAAATTACCTCTCTCAGTTCTCCAATTCTGCGAAGTGCTTTATCCTGGCTTTGACTCAGAATGCTCTTAAGAAAAAAGGAAGAATAAAGATCAGGTGTCTTAAACATAATTTTTAAATGGATAAATAAATCCAAAAAACTCACAAATATAATTATTTGTTGCTCTTTCAAGTCACGCTTGATATGCAAATATTGTCATAAGCTGCCAACTGTGGGTTGGCAATCTATCAATCTATCACCTGAAGTCAGCTGATGCAACAAAAAAGGCTGGAGTACAACACTTCACAGTTATTATGAAAAATTAATTTTACCTTGGTTTCCTCAGAAATCTCAGCTAAGAAATCATCATCTGTTACATACTCACAACACACTGAAAATTAAATCTGTATTGTAACTACACATTTTAAGATTGAAAAAAGCATGCAGGTACGAGACCATGAAAAGTAATGCTTACCTGCAGCTTCTTCTTTTCCCGCTGGGTAACTTGATAGGCAGACACTAGCTAAAATAAACAAATCGGATATAAAGATGATAATACATCTGCATATAGCCATCAAAATAATTTCCTTAGTTGCATCACTAGCTGCATTTTCAAACTCTTTGCTCCACTTGAGAACTTTCTTTTGATATAAATGTACTTAAATTTTCTTAATGTTTTCTTTATCTATCTATTAAATATCTCCAATGTATTAAAAAAAAAAGCCTGCATGACAAAACAATGATGTTACTCAGCATTCATACACAGTTTTCCCTTCCCTGAGACAACACACCCCATACCACCCTTCAACACAGGGGGTCAAACCCAACAGTATCAGAAAGTTACATCTCAGACAGCTACCCCACAGGTGTGACCACTCGTAAGAATACATGTCCCAGGGAGAAAAAGCAAAAATGATTTTACAAAAAGTGTGCATTAAAAAATACATTTCTAAATGTAACAAAAAAAGGTGTAATGTTCTCATCCCTTATGCTTTGCATATATCCAGCAAAGACAGACTGAAAGTAGACAGTATTTCATTTCTCACTGTAAACTGACAAAAGGAGGAACGGTACACCTCAGTTTACTTAAATATTTGATTACAACTGCCAAGTAGCATTATGGTGAAGTAACATAATGGCATTTGAAATTAGAAAACTTTGTTTTCAAATTGATGAAAAATTTAAGAAAAACAAATCTAGAACACCGAAACCAGAAAGTCAAAATATATCTTCAAATTCTAATTTAAAACAAACTAAACATTTTCAGAATTCAAAATTACTTTTAATTTCAAAGTTATATTTATTTTGCCCTTATAAGAAAATCCAAACTGCTATGGGTGTTTTCCTTTACCGTATTTTTGAGATGCTAACTATGCATCCTACTTCAAGAGGGAAAAAATATTTCTGCCTTAATTACTCATTATATATTGCAACAAGTTTCTTCCAAGCTCCAGCAAAACAATTATTTTCAACTGAACTGAAGAAACTCACAAAACCAGGAAAAAACCCCAAGCCTTTTTGACAGAGAAAGTTAGGACTTGGTGGACAGATTACACTAATAAAAATAATCCCAAACAACCAAAAAAAGCATTGAAACAAACCCACAAACTGAAGAATTTTCATTTTAGCAACTACTATTTACACAAACTTTAAAAAATACTTATTACAGTAGCTGGAAGTGAAGGAAAAATTGCTATGAGAACTGCTCTTTCAGGCATACACCGAATACTGCAGTCACCGTATACATATTTTAGATTCTAGGGATTTTGACAAAAGTCTGCACAGGAATTTTTGTATTTAAGGGCAGCAAACATTAAAAGAACTGTAAAAAACAGTACAAATATCCAGTTTTAAATACAACACACACTTAAAAAAAAATTAAAAAACCCAAACAAAACCCCAAAACTAATTAAAAAACCCAATACCAAAACACCACCTTCCATTCGACAGCTTTACCTTGCCCAGTAATTTGGAAAATGAGTAGGGAAACTACTTATATAATTGGTTTTTACAAAAATACCCAAAAAATAGGATGTTTGAATTAATTCCTCTCAGGGAATACCTAGAAATTATGAAGAATAGAACTTGTTTCTTGAAAACAAAATGCTTACCTATTGCACATGGCTAGAATATACACCGTGCTTTTCAAGAACAGGTTGGAAAAAAAAATAAATTTGCTGTCATGGGAGTACAAGTCATGCTTATCTCTGTAGTGAACTTCACCCTCTGCTAGATGCTTTCAGCTTGAAATCTTAATAGGCCTGCTCTGTGTGAGTAACCATTAATTAACCTCTACTGCTGGCATCAGGAAATTATTTTCAAACAAGAGAAGAAAAAGATTTCCATGTTTTGTTACCAGAAGAACATTTAACCTTTTTAGGTCAAAAATAACTAGATTTAGAATTAGTTAACTTCCATGTTAGTTGTAAGTTTAAACATTTGCTCCAAATAGGAAAAGAAAAAGACTGTCCACTGCTGCAGTATCTGTTAGCCTAATCTCTTTCCCCTTTCTGCATAGCTAAACCAGTCACATTGCCTACCTCTGAGTATTTTCCCCTATAGTTGCCTAAACTGCGCTCCATTCTACGCAGACGCTGCAGCAACTGCTCTTTGCTGAGGGTGTCCATATTTCCCAGAGGCTCTTCCGTTTCACTTTCAATGTCAGAAGGTGAATCAAAGGTGGGACTGAGAGCTTCCAAGTCCAGTCGATTCAGTGAGTCTCTTGAAGAACTTCGGACTAGGGACTCTTTAGAAGAAGAGCGAAATAGGGTCTCTTTTACTGGGCTTCGAAACAAAGACTCCATGGAGGGAACTCGAAGCTGAAGCCTCTGGGCAAAAGACTGACTGTCACTTTGCTGCAAAAATTGAAAGAAAGTAATTATTTCTGCACTGCTTTTAGGCAGACAGACACACTAAAGCCCAGGAAAGAGACTTGACCTGTGCAAAGAAACTACTGTTGTCTAACACATGCATGACACCAAATAGCAGCTACTCCCTTAAAAAAATCATCTACTTGTGCAGAAAAATCAAGCATGCAACTACCAGATGTGCACCATTTCAGATAGCAACTAAATCTAATAAACTACAGCTCTGATTTAAACTTTTAGGAAAATGTTTTTCTGTATAATCCCTCTAAAAATTAAGGAATGTGTAACTAATATAAATGTCTATTGTCTCAAACATGAAAAATACAACTGACTCACTTCTTAATGTATTACACAGAAGACTGGATTTATCTCAAAGACATAGATACTTTTCTATGACTAAGGGAACAAATTAATGGTAGAGATCCTTGTATGATAGTTAGTCCTAGTAAACCATCTTGAACAGTCCTTTTTTTATTTTTATTTTAAACAACTTTACAATTATTACATAAAACAAAATTATTGATTTATGCAGCTATAGTACTTACTTCACTCTATACCAAAAGATTCTGTGCTGTGGTAACCTTTACTGCTGGTGCTACAGAAATCATGTGAAAGCATTACTGCAAGACATTGCCCCTACAATCAAATGTTGGGAGACACATGCCAGAAGCCACTGATAATCCCACTTCAGTAAGCTAAATGTTTCCCTGAGACATATTTAAAAATTACCTTCTCACTAGTGACAACATTTTCAGTCTACCAGTTCTTTTCTCCAGCTTTCCAAGCATGCAATAGGCCCCCTACTTTTGAAAGCCAGTTTACTGCTGTGCAACAAGATGCATCTCAATGCTGGCAGTCTGCTAACCAGTCCTTACAAAAAGAAAAGCTCCACACATCAGTGGCAATACTTAATACCAGCAAATAGTATTACACACAAACAAAATATCTGATCATCCTCACAGGCAATTACTTAGCCCTACTTCAGCATGAAGAGAAATACTGGGCACTTAACCAATGTAACACAAAGACAGCACAGCAGTGAAGGAGGAAACAAACCCCCCATGCCCTCCACATACCTGTGGAGAGACAGGTTCACTTCCATTGTTTTCTGTGGACCCAGGAAGTGGTTGTTTATTCAAGTTCTACAGGAAGTAAAAACAACTGTTAGAAGAAACAGAGTACAAGGGCTGTAATTCTGTGGTTCCTAGAAACAGCATCTGTGCTTTTTTCTTTGCTTCTGTTTTTAGTACCTTCTTTAGAAAGCTTATTAAAATGTCTTCATGCAAACAGGCTAGCTTGTTAAATTCAAAACAGATTGCTGCAATATGCAGAACTACAAAGCAGCTATGTGTGCATGGATTAGTATGATACATGGATATCTCCAATTAAGTAAGTCATCATGATTATTTATATAACATTTATGGACAAATCAAAGACACAACAAAAAGACAAAATTATAGCAGGAAAAGTCTAATTAATTACTAGTATTTATAGCCAATATGAGTAAGAGTTGGCTGTAACACCATCTTTCTCTGTTTCAGTGCATTGGGGGGGGGGGGCAGAAACTACCTGGAAAAGAAGTGCTGGCAACAAACTGTTTATAACTCCAACAAACATGGAAAGAAAATTAGACTTTCAGAAAATATATCTTTAACAAAACTTTTGCATTCCCAAAGAAAGGAAAAAACACACACATTAAAAATCTTCATCCAAAACAACAAAACCAATACAACAAAAAACAGTAGTCTGGAGTTGGTTGGTTTGTTTGGTTTGGGTTTTGGGGGTTTTTTACTGGTTTGGGGCTTTTTTACAGAGTTTAGACATTATTGTTCCTAGCCTGTCTATCCTGCCTTTCTTGTGTTCAGGTGTTTGCTAACCCAGTCCTAATTTTCAGGAAGGATGACCCTGGAAACTACAGGTCACTTAGACTCATTTCATTGACTGGTAAAACTATGCAGATTTTTCTGGGAGTTATTGAAAAACAGCTTCAAGACAGAGCAATCCTTGGTCACAACCAGTAATGGGTTCATAAGGGGACACTCCTGCTTGCCAAATGTGATTTCCTTTTATTACAAGCTTACCCACTGAGATGAGCAAGGGAAGCCACTTGTTGTAATCTTTTTGGATTTCACTAAAGCCTTTGATACTGTCTCTCACAGGACCTTCCTGGACAAAATATTCAGCAAACAGCTGGATAAACACATCATGTAGTGCGTGAGCAATTGGCTCATGGGTTGGGCTTAAAGCTTTAGAGTGAATGGGGTGACATCAGACTGGAGAGATGTCACTAGTGGGGTTCCACAGGGCTCCATCCTCAGCTCTGTGCTCTTCAACGTCTTCATAAATTACTTCAATGCAGGACTTGGAGGTACACTAAGTTTAACAATGATATTAAATTGGGAGGAGCTGTTGACTGCCTTGAAGGCAGAGAGGCCCCGGAAGAGGAGCCCTCAGTAAATTAGAGGGCTGAGTAATCAGCAACCATACAAAGTTCAATGAAGACAAATGCCAAATTCTGCACCTGGGACGGGACAACCTTGGATGTATGGACAGACTGGGGAACAAGACACTGGAGAGCAGCACCACGGAAAGGGACCTGAGGGTCCTGGTCAATGGAAAATTGGATATGAGTCAGCAGTGCCCTGGCAGCCATGAGGGCCAAGAGTGTCCTGGGTACATCAGGCACAGCATCACCAGCTGGGCAAGGGAGGGATCATCCCACTCTGCTCTGCCCTGTGTGCAGTTTTGGGTGCCACAACATAAGAAAGATACAAAGCTATTAGAGAGTATCCAAAGAAGGGCTACAAAGATGATGAAGGGCCTTGAGGGAAAGCTGTACAAGGAGCAGCTGAGGTCACTTGGCTTGCTCATCCCGGAGGAGACGTCAAACCAGTTTACAATTTCTTCATGAGGGGATGTGGAGGGGCAGGAGCTGTGGTGACCAGGAACAGGACTCAAGGGAACGGCATGAAGCTCTGTCAGGGAAGATAATGTTGGATATTAGAATAAGGTTCTTTACCCAGAGGCTGGGTGGGCACTGGAACAGGCTCCCCAGGTAAGTGGTCATACCACCAAGCCTGTCTGAGTTCAAGAAGTTATTGGACAACACTCTTAGGAACATGGTGTGATTCTTTGGGCAGTACTGTGCAGGGACAGGAGTAGGACTTTGGTCAATCTTGTGGGTCCCTTGCAACTCAGGATATTCTATGTTTCTAACTTACACACATCCAGATGGTTTTTTGCTGTATAAATCCAGTCCAACTGAATTAGCAGAATATGCTAGAAACCATCTTGGACATGGATTTTTTCAACAGAAGTAAAACACTGAGGCATATCAAACAAAATACGGGTAAATTCACCTAAGAGCAGTGTAAGTTTTAACTTTTAATCAAGCTATACCCTGACAGTTACATGCAAGCTGCAAAATCTAAAGTGTATTTAGAACTGAAATCTCAATCACCCTTGTATATATATCTCCTACATGATCACGCTCACAGCTTCTCCTCTGGATATGTCAATAAGCACACCTAAACATTAATGTGGATGATAAAAGAGCTTTAAAAAGGTCTGACATGGAGCAGATTTGAGGTAGTACAGAAATAACACAGAACAAAGAGAAATCCGGATAGTTAAGGAAACCAGAGAACTGAGCAGTTAACCCATATGCAGACAAAATAAAACAAGTCATACAAGAAGTATGGATTCGGAAACTGTGCTTCACCTAGCTTGAACAAAATCTGCATTCTGCTTCAGAACACTGTCCTGTGGCAGTGGATTTGCTCCTAGTGGATTAACAGTTTTTATATGTTTTAAACTGAAGCACTTCCACACTGTGTTCCTGGCTCCACTACCTGTTCTTGTTTTTTCTCCTAACAGCAAAAGTTATTAATAAGATAATTCAAATAAAAAATTATCTTCTGCTTCATCATTTACAAAGCATCTGCTATGCTACTATAGCACTGACAACAGAGGAAGACAAACACTTCACCAAGACATCACAAAAAGAGTGATTGGGCATTGGAATGGGCTGCCCAAGGAGGTGGTGGTGTTACCATCTCTGGAGATAGTTAAGAAAAGATTGGATGTGGCAGTTAGTGGCATGTCTAGCTGGCAAGGTGGTGTTAGGTCAGAGGTTGGACACAATGATCTCAGAGGTCTTTTCCAACATACTTTATTCTGTGATTCTGTGACTTACAAACTAAATACACTTCTTTCAAAAATCAGGTATTCTGATACATATGAAGAAGAGTTAAAGGAAAGTCTGGAGGGTTTGCGCATGTAATTTGTAAGTACAATTTAATATTTAACATCTATTTTAAAACGCAAGATTAAGTAGATTTATTAAATTTAATATGGTTTTTATGAATATAAAACCCATGGATGCTGTTTCTTTTTGTGAAGACGCTTTAAAAAGCTACCATTTAAGGACCTATAAAGATCCTTAACAATGGAATTTCGAAGCTAAACTAGTGCTGACACTTTTAAAACTTTCCTACTCACTATGCCGGCATCTTTTACACAATCTATGGGAACAAAAGATTTTGGGTTAAAATTTCTGTTGACATAAATAATAAAAGGGATACATTGGTAATCTTTCATATTAAAAAATGGACCACCATAGGTATCTGGCTGCTGAAAGTCTCTATCACTGTGCTCTAGGGAAAAGAATTGTATTTGGATATCTGCACACTGAATGGTAAACATGAATGGAAGTTGCTATATATAAATATAGATCCAAGAGGCTTTGAAAAGCTTAAAAGCCCAAGCTTTTCATAAGCCTGAAGAGAGCTTTCAGCATAATTAGACTCACAGAGCACAAGCAGCCATTTTGAAAGTCTTAAAACCAGCAGTTACATCAGAGTTTCTGGAGACCAATGGAAGATTTTCCTCCACGAACTCAAAGAAGATAACATCCATATCTCTATCCAAAGACAGCTATACTTACAATATCTAACAAAACCATTGTTTTTCATTATGAAGATATATAAATCAGAACTCAGTTTCAACTGGAGCACATTAGGGTGTTCCACTAACGTTTTTTATCACCTTACTTCCCTATTTCTGCAATGCAAAATGATATTTTTTTCTCAAAGGCATAAATAGATTACCAAGCCTGAGAAGTGAAAGCTTAAATGTTTTTATTTAGAAACATTTTAACATTTTACTGCTTTTAATAGTAATACTTTCTCAAGCATTCAAAAACTGAGTAATTACGAAGGGAGAAAGGAAGGAGAGCTTAATGCTTTCTTCCCTCATTTTCCTTTTATTTTTCCTTTAAAAAAAACCACTGTGTCCAAGAATATTTTAACTGTTTCATCATGCACAAAACCTTTGCAGCTTAGCTAGTAAAGAGTTGATACTAACTTCATCTATGCCAAAAAAATCCACAGTTACAGTCACTTCTTTATGCTGTTCACTCTCAGATCACATATACAACTCAAATACTGTTTTGTTTTAGCAGAACTAATATGCATTTGTGTGTGTTGGTGAAACTTTCCTCTCCTGTATTTTTACTGTACCTAGGTTTTGTAAACATACATGAGTGTTTCTTTAATATATTTTTTAATCAGTCATCCTATTCTCTTTAAACTTTCCCATCATTTTCTCCCTCTCCCAGTTCTTACTGTGAGTACTGCCCTAGAATTTTCAAGAAGTTCAGAGAACAAAATGAGTTTCACAGGTAACATATTAGTACACATTCGTAACATTAACAATAACTGTTTCATTACTGCAGCCTTGCATATAAATATGGGAGCCACTAAATATGCCACTAAAGTACATACTAAAAGGTCATATAAAGACAACATAGGAGCACTCAAACAGTTATGTGAAATTAATTTTTTTGTGATAATTCCGTTGCATAGTGAAAACTAACAAAGCTTACTTAAATTTGCAGTGAATCCTTAAGGACCTGGAATATGGCCAGAATACACTTTCCTAGGACCACCATTTTAATCACTGTTTCTGTCCAGTCTTGTTTAGCTTGAGAGACAGGTCCAACAAGTGTGTTGTGCTATGTCCTGGTTATTAAATTTTGATCCTGTTACAGCTTTCAGTGACTGAAACCATGAGCAGGAAAAGAGTACTTACAAAGTAATCATGAAGTATAACGATGAGATGGGATGCTAAAAATTACTGTGCTTTAAATCACTTATGGACTTGGGAATGCCATGCCTCTAAAGCATGTGAAAAATGCCATTCCTGTCCTGTGTGTGCCAATAAGAATACAGCTTCTATGTGCCTATATCAGAAAGCAGAAGTCTGACTACCTCCCTATGCCTGCTTCCTTTTCTTCACTGCTTGCCACCTCTCACTGAGCTTCTCTACTTATATAGAGTAAAGACAACATTTCCATGCAAAGAAACATATATTTAAAGTAAAATCTAACTATTAAAAAAAAGACTACTCATCCTCACAATAATAACTGTCAGGTTATCAACTAGATGTAGATTAATTTATGTGTCTATGTGAAATAATTATTTCCTGCTACCATTAGAAGCAAATGACATGCTATATTTCACCGTAAGCAGCAAATATTACACATAACCAGTCCCAATGTTAATTCTATCCATTTATCTTGAAATACACAGAGACATACATAAATATGAATAGGAAATTTCTGTGCAACACACATACAAACTTGTGCAACAGTTATTTAAATTTGCGTATTGTTGCCTGTATAAGAAAAAATATGTTAATTTTTTAATGTTACAATAAATTCATATCATACCAGCATACCAGCCAGGAGCTATCACCTACTACCTCTGTGAAATTTAGTGCAGGGTTAGCAACAAGATAGTTAAGACAGAGGTCTTTGTGAGAACAAGCCATAAGCACGTAAGTTTGCCTTCTAGTACATTACTCTCCTCCACCTGCTAAAGGCATCACTAACAGGGGTGGGGAGGACTCACCACACCATCACTCTGAGGCTTAGGTTGTTTGGTGGGATCCAAAGCAAAGATAGTATACTCAGAGAGAAAAGCAGGTTCTGCTATCATCCCGGCTAACAGCTGTTATTCAATGCAAAAAGGAGGAAAATGAAAATAAATCAAGCAATAAAGAACATCGCAAAATTTTACTCCATTTTTCCATGCTATTAAATACATAACAAAACAATACAGCAGTTTATGAGACAACAGATATCAATAAAGGGAGGATGTAACTAGAAAATACACACTAGATCATTTCAGAACAGCCAAAATACAGTTTTGATCAAAACTTCTTTAGAACAAAAGAAGCATACTATTTAAAAGATCCTAGTTTAGTCCAAGATAAAAAATGATTTTTCAAGCATTGCTATTGTAATTTTTTTTAACTTCTGTGGATGAGTTGTCTTCATATATCACTGAGCCCTATTTGCTCTCAGTTATTCATTCATTAACAACTCACTATTCTAAAAATTCTGTCAGTATTTCAGTTATATATAATCTAAAATGCTTGCTTTTGACTATTTATCATCTGATGCTTTTATACACTAGAATGCTGTTTATATTTTTAAAAATTCCTTACAATAGCAGACTATTTCATAAAAATACCATAAGTTGAATATAACCATTTTATCAAGTCAGTATCTAAGAAGAGAGATAAATTCCTAGAAGTGAAAACACGAAGCCAAGAGACTGGAATTTGAATTCAAATTGGATATATACATTTAATGTAATGTAATGCATTTAGGATGCTGTAATTGAAAGACAAAAATATTCCTCTCACGATTATACTCACATACCTAGGTTCAAGGTTTGATTTCCTTACAGCTTGAGATTTCAGAATTGTACTGATTGCTGACTAAGCCAAACTAAATAAAACAAAAATGTTCTGAAATAATGAGACAAACCCCTCTATCAAGTTACCAAACAGTACTTTTAGGAATCAAATACTAATATAAGTTAGGAGTTTAAATTACTTTTTTTTGGTGACAATTACATTTATTCCAGTGCTGTAGCAGATTAATTACATAAATTCAAATTGAGAGAGAGAAATATTTTCACAGGTAAGATCTGAAAGGCTACATGACTTTGAATTTGTGTTCGCCAAACCCTTCATGACTTTGAATTCATGTTCACAAAACATAAGAAATGGTAAATATTCTGTGAGAGCCATATACAATAAATAGCCTCAGATTTGCCAATAACTATTTGCCAACAAAGCTGGAGTTTCTCACTTTTAAGTTACTGCAAAGATGAGCTGCTAATAAAAAAATGGTCACATTCCTCAGGCTCTCAATCTTCATTCCCCCGGAGCCTCAACACACTTGCCCTATGCATTCACTGTGGTAGCAACAACACACTGAGTTAGCTGTCCTTCTCTCTCAGCCTGTCAGAAGTATAATTCTTAAGAGTAAACTGTGCAAAAGCTCCTCATGCATACATATATATATATAAATGTGTGTGTATGTGTGTATGTACATATATTTGTATATGTGTATGTGTATGTATGTATATAGGTATGTTTATATATATGTATACAGGTGTGTAAAACCCACCTACATTTTTTTCCTCCTCTGAGCTTTCAGACAAGAGAAAAATAAGGAAATTGACAAAACTGACAAGTGATAATGGTTCCAGAAAATCTTCATCAACTGTTGATGGCTGCATAGATTCTTGCTCCTCTTGCAAGGGCATATGCCAATAAAAGAAAAGGCATATACTATGTATACAAAAGTGTACAAACATACAGCAGCAATACTACAAGCAAGCCTGATGGCCTCATGAATTGGAAGCATGCAAATTCACAAATAAAATTATCGAATTTTTAAAGATAAAAATTACTTTGCATGTTTGGAGAGGATCAGTTAAGAAAATGAAAGACAGTTTGCAAAGCACTGATAAATGGATTAGGCAAATATTATTAACCAAAAGATTATGAACATTATTAACATGTAACATATATTATCTTCAGCTTATTTAAATCACTTTTAACAACGTGACCATCAAGAACTTCAGGAACCAGGGATAATTTAAATTATCTCTTCACAATAATAGCCTGCTAGTGCTCAAAATATTAAGTTGTGACATTTCACCACAGCATTACTTTGCTTAATCCTAATTGCATTATTTAGTACACCAAAGTTTGCATTAAAAAGGATTCCTATTATCTCTAACAAGTTCATCCCCTCCAAAAAAGATGGTCTGTCAGCTTGTTCAGCGTCTATGAATTGTTAGATTTTCAGTAATCCCTGGAAGTCGATGACCATGTTAGTGTAGCCAGGTTCAGAAGGCTCAGACATAAATTCACAAATTTACAAATTCATTCTTTCACAAAATATTAATTATAAAACCCAAAACATACAGGTAAGATGACAGAACAGTAAGCAATGGCAAAAGTTCATTTTTAAAATTCATTTAAACTACCTGGACGACTGATAGGGATATGCAACCCTGCTTTAACAAAGTAAGATCCAAACTATTCAATGCCGAAAACATGCCAATCCATACAGCAGTTATGAATCTGAGAAAAAGGAAATTGATGCAGTACTGCTTGAATTTGCTGACATACCACTCCAGAGTCTCCATCATAAGTAAAAGCTTACACAAACAGTAGAATGCAATTAAAAACTCTGCTCAGTATCACTGATGCTAATCATGATGCAAGAACATTTCTAAATCATCTCAGCTTTGCCCCTTCTTGCTTGAGTAAAGGCAAGCACAGAAGAGGAGGAGGCCTCTTTTCCTCAGTTTTTAACAAATAGACAGGTTGTCCTCAGATCAACTGGCCTCCTGAACTATCAGACAGACAGAGAATAAATAGCCCCCTTGCAATCCAGAAAGAAGCAGTTAGTGACCTGCTGAGCCACTTAAAATGCTCACAAGCCTGTGGGACCAGATGGGATCCATACTAGAGTGATGAGTGAGGTGGAAGAAGAGCTCCCTAAGCCATTCTCTCTCACTTATCATCAGTCTTGCCTAATTGGGGAGGTCCGAGATGACTGGAATCTGGTCAATCTACTGCCCATCCATCAGAAGTACCAAAAGGAGGATCCAGGAAACTACAAGCCTATCAGTCTGACCTCAGTGCCCAGCAAGGTTATGAACAGATCATCCTGAGTGTGATCACACAGCACCTACAAGGTGGCCAAGGGATCAGAACCAGCCAGCATGGATTTAGGACGGGCAGGCCCTACCTAACCAACCTGACCTCCTTTTATGACCAGGTGAACCACCTCGTGGATGCAGGGAAGGCTGTTGATGTTGTCTGGACTGGACTGAGCAAAGCCTTTGACATTGCCTCCCATGGGAAAGTCCGGGAGAAGTTGGCAGCCCATGGTTTGAAGAGGTGCACTCTTTGCTGGGTTAAGAACTGGCTGGATAGGCAGGCCCAGAGAATGATGGTGGTGTTGCATCCAATTAGTGGCCCATCACTGGTGACACTCCCCAGGGATCTGTGTTGGGCCCAGATGAGCTTAATATCTTTACTGATGATCTGGATGAAGGGATTGAGTCTACCATTAGCAGATCTGCAGATGACACCAAGTTGGGTGTGAATCTCAATCTGCTCGAGGATAGGAGAGCTCTGCAGAGCAACCTGGACAGGCCGGATTGATGGGACAAATCCAGCGATATGAGGTTTAACTAGACAAGTGTCAGGTCCTGCACTTTGGCCACAACAACCCCCTGCAGCACTACAGGCTGAGGATAGAGAGGCTGGACAGAGGCCAGTCAGAAAGGGACCTGGGAGTAATGACTGATGGCAGACTGAACGCGATCCAGCGGTGTGCCCACATGGCCAAGAAGGCCAGTGGCATCCTGCCCTGTACCAGTAACAGTGTGGCCAGCAGGACCAGGGAAGTGATTCTTCCCCTGGATTCAGCACTGGTGAGGCCACACCTTAAGTACTGTGCTCAGGTCTGGGCCCCTCAATTTAGGAAGGATGTTGAGATGCTAGAGCATGTTCAGAGAAGGGCAACAAGGCTGGAGAAGGGTCTGGAACACAGGTCCCATGAAGAATGGCTGAGGAGTTGTTTAGCCTGGAGAAAAGGAGAGTCAGGGGAGATCTTTTCACTCTCTACAACTGCCTCAAAGGAAGTTGTAGCCAAGTGGGGGTCAGTCTCTTCTCCCAGGAAACAACTGAGTCTTAAGCTGCATCAGAGAATGTTTAGGTTTCGGACGTTTAGGAGGATATTAGGAAGAAGTTCTTCACAGAAAAAGTGACTGGGCATTGGAATCGGCTACCCAAGGAGGTGGTGAAGTCACCATCCCTGGAGGTGCTTAAGAAATGACTGGATGGGGCACTTAGTGCCATGACTAGCTGATAAGGCGATGTTAGGTCATAGGTTGGACTTGATCTCAAAGGTCCTTTCTAACCTTAATTCTGTGATTCTGTGAGCCAAGCCTACAAGTAAAGAAGACACAACAATAATGAGGCAGAACAGCGAGCCCTCTATCAAAATGAAATTTCAAAATATTTCCTCTTCATTAGCCAAGACAAGTGTTTCACACTTCAAATAACTATCGAAGACAGAATATATAGTCATGGTCCAAAAGTGGTATTTCTTTAATACATATGGATCCGGCTGCATTTGCCCATTAGTGAGTTCATTCTCCACTCTCCAATGTTAGGTGACCAACAATGAAAATATTTAAGGACTTGCTTACAGTCTTTTTGTTACTCTGTGTGTTGATTTGGCATTGTCAGGACCCAGGACATCTCTCTGGCTGTCCTGAGCAGCCAAGACCCCTGCCAGGGGTCTCAGAGACCCTGGCACAGATCAAAATGCCTATGGTTTTGATTATGACCCGTGGAGCAAGTTACCGACCTTAGATGAAGATCTGCAAGCCATGACAAATTAAGTAGAATGATAGTGAATTTACCACAAGGTGAAAAAGTAGATTTTGGAGTTTTTAGAATGGGATTCAGGGGGGAAAGATGGAGGGATCTGGGAGTGTCCTGCCTTTCTCCTTCTTCTTCTTGGCCTCCATCTTCTGCTGTGATGTTGGCACTTTTAGATTGGTTTAGAGTAGAAGCTCACTGTCTAACATAGGTGATAGGTACTGGAAAGTAATTTAAACATTGTATACATAGTTTTTAGTATAAAGACATAACACTGCCCCAGCAGCAGGCAGAATGCCTCTGACTGCCTTGCTGAGCTGACCTCGGCAGGACAGGAGAAAGAATTTTATAGATAAGCTACAATAAACAACATTGAGACCGAGAAATGAAGAGCTCTGACTCCTTCTTTGAGTGCCAGGCTGGGAAAAGAGACTTTCTAACATTTCTCGGGGTCACTCTGACAAGCTAGAGGCCCTGACATGGCATGGCCTGGTTTTTTGGTAGTGAGGGAGGGCCACAGAAACGGCTTCTGTGAGAAATGGTTACAAGCTTCCACCATGTGGAACTTCCAAACTAGAACAGCCTATCCTCAAAGGACTGCACCCTGCAGATGAGCGATCCACACCACAGCAATTTCAGAAAGATTGTTTGTCCATGGGAGGGACTCCTGTTGCAGCAGTTTTGGCAGGACTGCTGCTTGTAAGACTGGAGCCAGGCTGGAGGAGTTCACGGAGAGCCATCTCCCATGGGAGGGACCCCACGGCATAGCACAGAAAAGACTTCCCTCCCTTACACATGTGATTTGTTGAGGTCTTAGCCCCATCCAGCTCTCTGGCCCATGATACATTTGCATTTCGAGCTGAACGACATTGGCTGAGGGTCCCCGTGTAGACTGCATCCAACCTATCCTTGCTCACCCAGAGACTCCAATGCTACAATCTCCACAGGTTCCTTCCAATCCTACCAATTCTGAGATACTCCAGGGCAAATGATCTCCACACCTTAATCTCAGGCACCAAATTTATAAACTGAAGGCTGTTGAGGACTACAAATAGTACAGTTAGCTCAGTATACAATGGCACTGCAAACTACAGATTGTGCCCTGGGTGGGGAGAAATGGCTGAAATCCCCAGTGATGAACCCTTTGCCCAACAAAAAGGCACAGCCTTGCCATGCCAGTTGGACTGTGTCCAGCTACCCAGTGACTCTGTGGAACCCAAAGAACAGTGAGAAGACCCCAGATCAAATATCACCATTAAAACAGGCACACAGAATGAAAGCCAGGCATTCCTTTGTTCAGGGTCCCTAAAAGAGACACCCAACTCCATCTGCCATTATATTGCTGCACCATGATAAAAATTCTTAAAGGAAGCAGAGTCTAGGACTCTGCTATGGGAAACCCTGGATCAAGGCAGTGAGGGAAACTTGTCTGACATGTGAGCGTCATGAAGCTTGTCTTAGCATGAGTGTGTGGGGAGTCAGGTGGGGCACCCATCAGCTCATTGGAGCTGCTTGTGGTGAAGGGGCTTCAGTCCCAGCAGCAAAAGCCTAGGGTGGTGTGAGTGTGACTGCCAGAGTGGCTCATGGGCAGTCAAAGAGGAATGCTTCCTTAGCAAACTGTGACACTACTGATCTTCTATCACAATATTTAAGGCTTATTCTGTTTTTCTGCAAGTAAAATCCTATTGAGTAACAAATGTTTCTATCTTGGATAGAAAGCTGCAAATGAGGTAAAATTTGCAGCTGATGAAGCTGCAAATTGGTTGATGAAGCCAAACACCAGATACCTTCAGTATCCTATCAAAGGACACATACAGTTATTGTTTAAATAACCCTTGGATTTTCAACATTCTGAACAATTTTTGTAGCCCTCAAGTTTGGCCTAACTGAAGCAGCCTTACTTGATCTTCAAGGACTTCCTGAACTCTAGAAATGACTGTGCTCTTATTAGGATTATTATTCCTCGTTCCTCTGAAGAATTACCATGCTCAAATCTTCTTTCACAAGGATTCTGGTGAGTGGGGTGCAAAGGCCATAGAACATGCAATTTCTAGATCAAACAGCTTCCTTAATATGCTGTGAAAGAAACCCCCAAAATTCAACAGGCCCAAGTCTCATTGCTGTGGAGATGGCAGTAGCTGAATGTTATACATGTTACATGCATGCAGTATGTTTGATTGCCAAAGGTAATGATTATTCCCCTTCAGAAAAAGAGAATCAGTAGTTCTAAATTTTGTATTAGCCTGTTATGAAGCAAATTTTGTTAGCAAAGTGCATCACAGCATATGGGTATTTGTAGTATGCTAATACTTAAAAGGTTCTATTAACTGTACATGAGCAGTTTTGTTATGTTATATACCAGCACAGCAAGACAGAAGAAAGAGGATGAGACTACAAAACTAGTCTAAGTGAAAAGCCACCATTTCCTCATCTACTTAAGAAGCTAGAAGATGTCAACTATCAGGTAAAGGTTTTCTTTCAACTCTTACTTAAAAAGAACTTATTCCCCAGAGTAAAATACAGAATTAAATTTGGTTATTTGTCCTAAGGGAATAGGAAAAACTGAGGAGCTAAAATTTCAAGAGTTTCTCTCTGCGATAAAGTCCCAGGATCTAGGAGAGCTGAACTGCACTTTCAGAAAGCTGTAGTACAGAAATCAAATAGGTCTTTTCTGGTTTGCTTTCCATTTTGATGAGCCACCTAAGCATCTAAGCATCCTGTATGTATCAGGAGTTGTAAAATACAAGTAGTTTAGATTCAAACTAGCTTATGCAGCCTCCAAAAATTAGTCCTAAATATCAGAAAGGAAAAAAAATACAGATATATCTGAACCACTACCATCTTTGCATGGCAACACCTATTTAGAAGTACTTCAAATAAAGTATATGAACACAGAAAAGACACAGGAATAACAAAGGTACTGAAGGTATATTATTTCAGCTTTACTTGTCATGCTTTACTAATAGCCAATGTCAAAGAAGCATTTCAACTAATTTAATAAAACAGCCATTATATACCATTAAAGTGAGACCAAAAAGTACCTGGGCTAAGTATCTTTAGGTCAAAGTGCTACATATATTGTGCTCTGCTGTCACTTCCATAACACTCATTAGGATATCAGTGACATTTGGATGCATGACTGGTAGGTCACCCACAGCAGTCCATCAGCTGCTTGCTCTCAGCTGATAGCAAACTAGCACTAGCTTTGTTATCTTCTGCAGTTGGGCCTTGTATACTTGTAAACAAGTATAATGTTTTAGAACAAAAAGAACATTTTTAACTTACAGGAGCTGAAATGAATACAATTTATGTATTCCACCTCAAACTCTGTTCAAAAGCCAATGTGGTAACAGTTTGAAAACTGAACACTATTTTTCCATAGAAAAGAAGGAACTCACTAAATAAGCATATTTTAATAGTCTAGGGCTGTTTCAAATAGCAGCATACTAAATCAAAAAGCACTGGGTATGCAAAATGTCAATGAAGTTCTGCGGAAGTAGTTTTACCTCACAATGTGATCATGTTTTACAAGCTACTTGCAGTAAGAGAATACAGAACTAGTCAGACCTCTGCCTTTTCCTATACATTAAAAATTTTGAGGTTTTTTGTAACACTGCTACTGGAGATTCATATATCAAATAAAATACAAGCTGAAGAGGAAAGTTGGCATGAAAAAGAAACTTACCTGGTATTACATAAATGGAGCATACAAGTTGTAGGTTTATTTTAAACTGATAACATCTTGGAATCTTGAAATATTAAAGTATTTTTAAAATCTTCTCATTGTAGAGTATAAAGCAAAAATGTTGGCACGTATGTTTGATTATAATTATTTGATCAGACTAATGATGTCATTTACAACTGTAACTAATTCTGAAATTACTTTTATTATAAAAATATTCTGAGAATAAACCAAATATTTCATGTGTGATACTTGCAATTTTAATACTATGGAAGTAAAAATACAAAATCCTGATCTATTTAAAGACTTACTAAAACATAGTTCACAGAGGACACAAAACATACAAAAAAATCATGAAACACTAATTTTGCTTAGCTTTCAGTAGTAAAAGGGACAGTAATTATTCATGTACTGCAAAAATGTTTTAGTATACAATACTCCTGAACCAAATATTTTCAGTGTATTAAATGTAGCCCAAGAGCTCACTGTAATGCCACTGCCATTGCCACCTGCACATAAAACAACTGCCTGGTCAAATGAGAACCGCAATAAAATACCCTCCAAAAGACTTACTGCATTCATCTAATCAGGGCATGTATTTTCAGAGACAATATGCAATATCTGCATCTTATTTACGCATTGTATACTGCTGCTGAACTGAATTCTGTGAATATTTAATCCAACAGATTTCAAAGATTATTTACTTTTAATCATACTGCCAACATTTATGAGAAATTTTTGGACAAATTAGGTTTCTTGTTTTATTCATTTAAACTTAATTTTTGTAAAATATTCTGCTTGATGTAAAACCAACAAAAAAAAAAAAAAAAAGAGGTTTTCATCCCCCTAGGACTTCACTACTTCTTGAATTTCTAATGAAAGGATGTGTTTCACAAGTAAAACGGTTATGGCCGCTCCCCTAAGACCAAGGATAACTGCAAATCTGAGGGTACTTTAGTACTTCTACTCTTAGTTTTTCTACTCTTAATCTTATTTCCTCTTCTGCCCCTCTGGTCATTCCAGTCTAACCAGTCTATTTAGAGACTAATGTTCTTCCAATGTAACTTGGCATGTGCTATGGAGAATCCTTTGCTTCTCTTGTTTCTCTGGAACAATACTCTGAAAATGGAGTTTGCTGGGGACAACACTTATGTAATGAAGAAAATGTAGTTCTCAATAGAAATCCTGAAGAAAACCTTGGCCAAATCAGTTATTTTGCAGGTTATACAATTCAAACAAACAAACAAACAAAAAAAAAACAAACAGGGGAATCAACTCTCAGTACCAACTCACTCCTTCGAGGCCACAGTAGTAGTTCTCATGTGGCAATATGCTAGTTCTATACCCTGTATTAAGAACAGAAAACTCTCCTTACTGAAAAACTTGGCAATTTATCCCAGGTGATGCTGCTTGCTAACATTCTGGAGCACCAGTTAACAGAAAATCTTTTTCCAAGGAGAGAGGGAATTCATTACAGATGTACATACATGCATGCATACACACACACACACACATACATATCACAGTAGAAAAAATAAGCATTTATTAGAAAATACCAAAATACAACACAAAATCATGAAGTACTTTCTCTTCAATTTCTACTATTGCAGGGAGCAAACTGCCAAGCTGGAATCACTGACAGCATTCATAATGAAATCCATTGCAAATTTCAGGTATAGCTGATTATCTCCGAAAGAAAAAATGGTGTTAAAAATTAAAGTGGATTGTTCCACTGCAATAAAATGTATCATTTTTTGTGGCAAAACAAAGCAACTGAACTCTCTGGCAAGGACAAAACATTTCCTCTGAAAAAGTTCACAGAATCACAGAAGCATCCTGTTTTATGCTACCAGACCATGTCCATGCTCACTAAGTCAGGGAAATGTTATGTTTATTTGTATTGTTGCCTTTTTTTTATATCAAGTTGCTTCAAAAGAGCCATAGTACTTAATATGAAACAAGGTAAGTGCAGATTATCTTGTTTGCTTTATTATGCAAGTCAAGGTTACCCATCATCCTGATAATGATTTTAATGATATTTTATGACTGATAATTTAGACTCAGTTTAGTTTGTTGTTCAGTTTTTTGGGGGGGCAGGGGGAGTGGGAGGAAGGTGAGGGGGGCTGGGCTGGTTTTAAGTTTGAGGGAGGGGAGAAAGGAAGTGTGGTGGGGGAAATAACTTTGAGTTTAATACTTATTACTGGCACGGTTAGAAACAACCACTAATGTTCTGCATAAATCCTTTGGATCATCCACCTCAAATGACCTGGATTCACCTAGCTTTTCAACCAAAAGTGGGACAAAAACAAAGTGAGTCTCTCTGAATATATTCTCTGTCCCACTACCTCACTGAGCTCAGTTCAGGAGTAAGATTTTTAAGACCTGAAGATTTAAAGCGTTCCCTAATCTGGGGGTTAATCGCTACAGCTTATAGATCTGTTTTATTACTATTAAACACTTCAGTATTTAACCTAAAAAATAGACTATTCGTAGCTATAAATACACAGAAAATAGTGAGATTGAGAAATAAAAAAAAAAGTAATGAAGGTTATAAAGTTAGATTTTTTAAGGTGAAAAGCAGAGAAAAACAGTTCTCAACTGACCTCTTTGTCTGGTGTTAAAGTGCCTTCATGATTCTGATCTGTAAATGAAGATGTCCTGATTCTGTTGCCAGTTGATGGAGGGGATCTGGAAGGGACCTATAGAGAGATCATGTATATCAACAAGTAATACTATTAACTCCAGAACTAATTTTTCTGTATCATAATTTACTTCAAGAATTACTAACTATATCATCTCAGAGAAACCTAGTCTACATATTTTTAAAGAAAACAACTGTCTGTGACAAATTCTACCTTACTAAAAAGTCCCCAGAGCAAAATGTGTCATGAATCAGCCACAAGAACAAACAACAAAATGGGTTATTTTCATTATTTCTGACTATGGTCCTCTTAGACCATATTTGAAAAACAAGCTTCCTAATATTTTAGGAACATATTACAGTTGCTTGAAGTTTAAAAATTTAGTGATTTAACAGGGATTCAAGTATTTAGAAGTGGAACAGAATCTGATCGAGAACTTAGAAAATTAACAACAGAAAATGACACTAAGAAAATTTATGAACTTTAAATTTGTGGTATTTATAACACTGAATCTAAACAATGAAAAAGGGGCAAGAAATTGCTATATATTTTGTTGTCTATATGTACTTGTTGTTCCTATCAAAACTAAACATCTATTCCCAGGAATTTTACAACTTCATTCAAATTGAGGTTCTAAAACGTCACACCAGCTCAAACTACCTTGCCAGCCTCATCATTCAAACTTCAAATATAAAATTTCAGTATAAATGTAATGAGTAGTAAAGTATCAACAAGCAGGTCTATACTAAAGAAGGTATTTAGCAAGATTTCTCATCGGGTACTGTGAAATGCTGGAAGGATTGTGGACTCAAAATATTTCAGGCATGTGGCAGGAGGAAGAGGAAGGTCAGGCCTTGCTTTTGATGAGGTGATGCGTTCCTGCACAGACCCCATCCCTCTGGACCTGTATCCCAGTCCTGCAGTGGCTGCCAATACCTGGCACACCTGAGGAAATGTGCCATGCCCTGCCCCTGGAGCCCAAATCCAGGCCCAGAGTGGTCCGATGACCAGAAGTTCCACCTGCAGGAAGGGCCCAGGGGTACTTCACTCAGGACACAAGGCAAGCACATGCATGTTTTGACCCTACCTCTTCTTGAAATTGTTATCAGCTGAACAGGTGTGGAACCAGGAGTGGCAGCTGTATTTGTTCTTTTTTATATCAAAACTATTCTAAAAGCAGTGATAGCTACAGGTCTGAAGAGGTAGGCCAATGTCTCAACTTGAAAATACTATTCAAAAGTCAAACAGCTTACCTAGTACCAAATAGCTATTCATCATGAAAGCTTTATGTTCTGCTGAAAACAATCATACCAAAGTATTCATAGGATTTGTACAAAACCTAACCTATTAATGCTGACAGCCTACTCTTCTTTTATTTCTACCCTCAATCTAATGCCAGGGTTTTAAAGATTATTTGATAATCAATTTCCTTCTGTTTGGTGAGGGCCAGAAACATTCAAGGACCCTTTGTCACTGCTTAGAAGCAGTAAGAACACATCTCTTCACCCTGACCTTAATGGTTCTACAGTTCTCTCTGCTGCATTCAGACTTCTTGTCAATTTATAGTCATTTCAGCAGCACTAAGCTTTGCAGCACAAATATTCATTGATCTTATGCAAAACCAAAAAGAGCTGAAACAGGATAGTACAGTTAAATTGGGGTTTAACTTCCTGACCAGCTCAGGGTTGACTAAAAGTTAAAGCATGGCTTTAAGGGCACTGTCCATGCCCCTTCAGCACTAACAGGCAAGGGTAAGAAAGGCACCAACCACTTCTCCAGGAAGCCTATTCCATGTTTTGGCCACCCTCTGGGTAAAAAGTGTTTCCTTATGTAAGTCCAAATCTCCCATGACAGACACAGTTTGAGTTATTCCTGCATGTTCTGGCGCTGTGTACCAGGGAGAAGAGCTCAGTACCTCCCTCTCTACTTCTCCTCCTCAGGAAGCTGTAGGGAGCAGCCCCCTCCTCTCCAAACCAGACAAGCCAGTGCCCTCAGTGCTCCCCAGAGCACATTCCTGCCAGCCCCTTCCCCTGCTTTGGTGCCCTTCTCAGCACATGCTCAAGGACCTTCACATCCTTTTTAAACAGTGGGGCCCAGCACTGCACACAGTGCTCCAGGTGAGGCTGCGCCAGTGCTGAATTCAGTGGGATGATCACCTCTCTTGGCTGGCTGCTGATGCTGTGTTTGATGCACCCCAGGATGAGGTTTGCCCCCCTGGCTGCCAGGGCACACACACTGCTGATCCCATTGATCTTCCTGCCAGCCAGCACCCCCAAACCCCCTTCTGCAGGGCTGCTCTCCAGTTCTTCCTCTCCCACTTCAGACTTGTGTCTGGAATTACTCCATCCAGGTGCAGAATCCAGCATTTGGTTGGTCTTGCTCAGCTTCATGTCACTGGTGACTGCTCAATACTCCAATCAATCCAGATCCCTCTGCAAGGCAAAGCCTCTTATCCCATGGGAGAGTCAGCAGCCCTTCCCAGTTTGGCATCATCACCTCACTATCTGCACATTGAACTGCAGCCTCCAGATCAGTGATGGAGAGACTGAACAGAGCTGCCTCTAGACCTGAGCCCTGAGGAACACCACTGGTAACTGGTCACCAGCCAGATGTCCTGTTTGCTGCAATAATTTGAGCCCTGCTCTTCAACCAATTCTTCACCCAGTGCACTGCAATATCTGCTCATCCCACTGCTGGAAAACTTGCCTGGAAGAAATGCTGAGAAGAACAGTACCAAAAGCCTTTATAGAACCCAGAAAAACTACATCCACCACCTTCCCTTTGTCTACCAGGCAGGTGAACTTACTGCAGAATCCTGTTTTTAAACAGGATTCTCCCTTTGTGAACCCATGTTGACTGTCTGATAATTGCACTGCTCTTTACATGTCTTTCAACAACATACAGTATGATTTTCTTAATAATTTTTCAAGGTTCTGCGGTTAACTCCGTAGTTTCCTGCATATTCCCTCACACCCTTCCAGTAACCTGGAATAACACTGGCTAGCTCAGTCAGCAGGGACCTCCCCAGATTGCCAGGATGGCTGAGAGGTGTCCTACCCCTAACATCTCTTAGCTCCTTTAGTACCTTGGGTTGAATCCCATGGGCCCCATGAACTTACAAACATTCGTTCAACTGACACAACTTGTCTGTTAAAATTTCCATGTTCACAAATGAAAAGTTAATGTTCCTGCAGTCATGGTCCTCTGACTCAGGAGCAGGCAGACCAAGGTCTGTCAGTACTATTAAAAACTGAGGCAAAGAAAGTACTGCCTGTCTCCATTTTTTCTTCATCCCTCTTTTCAAGCGACAATCTGGACAAGTAGCAGTTTAAGACATCGGTAATTGCAACAGCGC
The DNA here is from genome assembly GCF_028551555.1 of Melozone crissalis. Taxonomy (NCBI): domain Eukaryota; kingdom Metazoa; phylum Chordata; class Aves; order Passeriformes; family Passerellidae; genus Melozone; species Melozone crissalis. The sequence continues at coordinate 55,393,533 of NW_026535794.1, read as the reverse complement.
TTTTTTCCACCCTGTCAGCCATCAGAAAGTGATGTGTTCCTCAGACTATGAGGGACAGCTATGCTCAATTTGACAGATGACATCAGTTAGTAACCATTCATATGAAAGAGGAAGGCCTACAAACACCTCCTCAGAAAAGGTTATATTTCTCAAGTTATACTTGAGAAATTTTACCTCCAGTTTTACACCAGTCTTAAATTAGTAAATTTAGTCTTGGACACTACAAACCAAAGTACAAATCTGAAGTTCTAGGTCTCAAAGTAAGGGATATAAGTAGAGCATAAAGGGTATAGAACATAGTGAGTGAAGCCTCTCTACAACAGGGTGTCAGGGTGTAGGGAAAAAAAAGAGCAAAAATTAATGCAAACATGAGTCTCATAAACTAAGAAATGGTAAGAGTTAGAAAAATTTGGTCTGAAAATGTTTTGCCAGGAAGGAATGCATTTTGAGGATTGGAATTACTGATATGAATAAAAGCAAATGAAAAAAGCATATCCCACACTTTTTGCAAGACTACAGTATATTTTATAAGCCTCAAAACCTCACTTCTTCCTTCAGACTCTGTTTTCAAATGAGATACAAGAAGTGAGAAGAAAAACTTGGTTTACTCCTAAGATCAAATTTAACTATTTCCCCCTAGTATTACTTGAGAGCAACTGAGGAGTAAGAAACATTGTAAGACAACTATTTCACATGAAATAAAATTGTTTTAATGTCTTGTTCTAATTTCTTGCTTTTGCCTTTCCATTTATGTCAACCCTTGAGTTACATAATCTGCTCTGTCCACAGTACAGCAGACTAGGTCTATAGACTAGGTATAATTTACTATAAACTCTCATATCAGGTTTCAGAGTATTTGTCAAAACTAATTTTTCAAGAGCCAGATAAAGACTAAAGTATATTATGCTGTTGGGTGCATATATGCATGTAAGCCCATATTTATTCAGTAGAATGATTCTCAGAGAGTATAAACTCTTGAACACAAGCATGGAGCATGCCGAACAAAACAGATTACAATATCCTGACCTAAGTGGATTACAATGCTGTGTGAAAGGTATCATAATTTAGCTGCTGCACACTGAAAACAGTAAACTCTGCAGATCAATCTCTTTTAGACTGCACTGAAAGCTCACCACATACGGCAATAAAGACAGCACTCTAAACTTAACTAACACAATCATACTTCACTAACTAGAGAAGGCACAGAATGAATACTATGGAAGGCCTTAGAGTAGGACTCAACAAGCTACACAAAACTTCACAATGGATCCATTTCCAAAAATCTTACCTCTATTTCACAAATGAGTGATTCAAATAATAGAACATAACTGTCAGCAGTTTTGAAACCATGGTCTAATACTGTGACTATGCAGTGCCAAATCTCTCAGTGGTTCAAATTACATTCAGATCTAGCCCAAGCAACTAATCACCTATTTGTCAAAGTAATTAAATTACCTGTCTCTAGCTTAAGATTCACAGAATTCAGAGTTTATATTAGTTTTTATACTTTTAGATTCCAAGATACACGGACACTTAACCTAGAATGAGACACAGGCAGCCATTATCAGCAGACTTTGCCAATAGGAAGTTAACTTGCTGAAGTCTTTCTACCCAAAATTATTCTGCTTTGACACATGCATGAAATCATCACAACTTTTTTTTCATCACCACTTTCACTTACATACTCTGGACATGTCCTATCTGATGGGTATTATTATCACTTAAAAATAGCCTTTAGTAGAATACATTCATAATAACTTACTGAAAGAAAGTACAGGCAAGAGGAAAATGGCCAATGAAATTATTACTAGAACGAATAAATAAGTGCCTTGTTTTCAGATTTATACTATATTTTTAATTAATCTACAGTTTAAAAAATGCAAAAAATGCAAGAATAAGGTCGAGGTAAGCAAAACAACCCTCTACAAGATGTTAACAGAAGGGACGTACAGAACTGAAAGAACAAGCATTAAGATGAGAGAAAAGGATAACTAGGGAACTCAATGCTGGATTGTTATTCACTACACGTAAAAGTATCATTACTTTAAATGCTAAGGAAGAAACCCACTTCTGTTTCGTTCTGTTGTACGTTCAGGCAAGAGATGGTTTTTACATTCTCCCACAGGACAGCTATTGTAGAGCGGACAAAACGAAGCTCAGTTTCTAGCAGGAGGAGGATGGGTAAGCACTTAGATGACGAAGTTCTAGCGAAGCCGCCCGGCGCTGACAGCGATTCCCGCCAGCCGGCCGAGCCCGGAGCCCTGGATCGGACCGGCCCCGCCGCAGCCGCAGCCGCAGCCGCGGGAGGGTCGCGCCGCGCAGGCCTGGCCGCCCGACCCGCAGGACACCACCAAGGCCTGGCCGGGCGAAGCGCGGCCCTGCCCCGACAGGTGAAAGGCCGTCACCGGCGCCCACAACGGACACGTCTCCCAGCAGCCCCTCCTCGCCGTACCTGCGGCGGGAGGGAGCTCGCACGTCCACCCGCTCCGCGCGGCTGCATCTGCTCCTCGCCAATCTTCTGCTTCAGTTTCTTGAACATGGTGGCGGGAAGGAGAAGGGGATGAGGGCACGGCTCCCGGGCCGGCTGTTCAGGCGGCAAGGGGCACCCAGGGGGCGGCGGAACCGATCTCCCCCCGCCCCGGCCCGCGGAGCCGCCGCCGCTCCGCCCTCGGACCCCCTCCGCGGGGCACGGCCAGCCGCGACCACTGCGCCTGCGCAGCCAACGTGGAGCCCAGCGCTTCGGCCGGCACGGTGTGCGGCGAGGCACAAACTTCCAAAGGCAACGCGCGACGCTATTCCTCCCACAGCCCGGGCGGAGGTGCAGCCTGGGCGCCAGGACTGCGGCAGGGCAAAGCGGCGTTGCCTGGCCTCGCTTGCTCCATCTCTCCCGGAGGGCGAGGGAGGCGGTGCCATCCTGGGAATGTAGCAGGCGGAGGAGTGATTACTTCTGCCCGGAAGGACGAAAAACAGAGCAGTAAAAGCTGCCGCCTCGCTGCGCCTTTCCGCCGCCGTAGCCGTTTGATTCCGTACCTTCAGCCGCGGCGCGGAGACTCCTGACTTGCCAGAATGCTGACTCTGAGGGGCTGTGAGCCCTCGCTTAAGAGTCCTCCTGAGTCGGTCAGCGACAATGTCCCGGACAAGCTTTCACAAGCCGAAGAGTCGGACAGCAAGGTAACAAAAAGGTGCTCGGTTCTAAGACTTGTGAAAGCTTCCGACTAAAAAATGTCCAACAGTTTCTTTTTGAAGCTGCCTGGAAACCTGTCTGCTACTAAGAAAGTCGCGACGTTTTCCTTGTGGCAGAAATGTTCTTGGCTGCTCGAGGTTAAAACCTCTGGCTTTAGATCCCTTGTTGGATGAGGTTTGTGCGTGTGTGTTCAGGGCTGCGAATGTAGACGCAGAGGGCTGTCAGCAGTAGCCAGCATTCATTCTCCAACAACGGGACTATTTTGAAACTTACTGTGTTGACAGTGACATTGTATGAAGGCTAAAAAATGCATGGTGCTGTTTGCAAGAAACAATGAACCACGTGTTCTTCTATAAAGCTTCCTACTAGGGAGGCTGTGAGCAATAATCACAAATGCCCAGAAATGTTTTCACTGAAATACACTCCTGAAATCTCTAAGTAATTTGAGGAGGGGGGAAATGGATAGGAATTTATTTTCCCATTTGTTTTACACTGACTAAAAAAATAATCAAGATAAATATACAGCAAAAATAAATTGCTGGTTTTCCTAGGTTTTTTTTTTTTTTTTGCTGTTTTAAACAAACATAAAAATATGGTTTTATGTTTTAAATAGCAAAAAACCGCCTTTTTTAAAACAAAAATTTTTTTACAATCTGTTTAGTTGTAGATAAACTGTGACTGGTGGTGACCCATTTGTTTGTGTGTTCCTGTTAAGACTATATGCATACTCTGTGTTCCTATTAAGACTGTATGCATACTTCAGATGACAGCAGTGACTTGCACACTCTACTGATTTTTCGTGAGAACAACTGTTGACTTCAAAAAAGCTCATCTGAACCTACAAGCTGTAATAGCCAGGTAAGTACCTTGAAGATTTGTAGGGTATCTTTCCTGTAGGCTGAGACAGAATTATAGGAAAAAGTCCCCAGAATTAAAAGGACAAAACCATCTGAATAGCAGTCCATAAGGAAATAAGATAAAATGGGCAATTAAGTTTATTGCATCCATAAAAATTAAACATTTTCTGCTTCAGTAGCGTAGCCTCTGTTTCCTCATGCAGCAGCATGGTGGTAAAATGCAGAGATTATCAAGTGAGAGGAACATTGCCTGATGAATGCTTTGGGAAACCCTTTAACAACCTTCAATAACCTAATAAATCCATTACCCTCTCATACCTATGTTCTCTATTACAAATGCTAGCTCATATTCTCTTTTTCTGTTCAGATTACTCTTCTGATTTAAACCTAAGTCACTAGATGTAGTATGTGAATTTGATGGACAGACGCATAATTGAAAGGACACTAGCTCCTGTAGGTATCAAATAGAAAAGCACAGCTTTTTTAATTCATTCCTAAAATGTATACAACACAAAAGAGAGCTCTGTATTATTTCCTTAGAAAATTTAAAGCTTGAAATGGTATGTTGTGAGTGTTTATCATGTACTGATGTTTTTGTAGGACTAAAGGCTGTGTGGAATAGAACAAATCTGAGACAAGAAACTATGACAAAAGAAGTAATTTTTTCCTACATTAGATTCTTAATTATTACAGAAAATGGTAAAGGGATTTATTAGTTGAAACTCTGATAATGGGTTGCACTAACAGTAATCTGATAATCGTATGATAATTGGATATTTTCTAGGGGACTTTTTTTACAACAACAAGGTCTTTTTATGTGTCAATTTCAAGGTACTTAATCACCTCCTGTTCTTCACAGGAGATGCCTAATCTGGGTTGTAGAAAGAGATGAAATAATATTTGTATATGTCATTTAATCATATATAGATTGGTGGCATTTAAAAAAAAATTAATGTGAATTTTTGTGCTCCTGAATTGGTCTTTTGTGATACATAGCTATGTGTCTAGTATTGCTCCAATAATACAAAGTGGAATCCCACATTAAGCAGCAGTATCCAAATTCTGAAGATATGTGTGATAACTCTGCAAAACTCTATCATAAGCCTTCTAAATGGGATTTAAATATTTTAGCATCTGAGCAGGTTTGATTGAAACATATTGAAACAAACAAAGTGTTTACTCTAAACCCCACAGAAATCCTGGAGAAATGTCTCAAATTAAATTCTTACACACAGAATGTCAAAATTCCATACTTAACTGAATGATACCTTATTTCTAAAGGGTTGATCTGATCCTAGCAGATTTATTTGAAAAATTAAAAGAAATAGTTAAAAGTGAAGATATGCCCCTCCTTTTTTATAGTCCTTAAGTACACCAGTTAACAGATAAAAAAAGATAAATATGACATCATGGTACCATCTGCAAAAGATAAATGTATACTTGCAAAAGTCACTGGTTATGGCAGATAATTAAGAATAAAGGTCTGTTTAAATTCATTCTATAGCAGTCATTAAGGTATTTCTTTGGGAAAGGGTATTGAGTAAAAGACTATTCTTATGCCAGTCTAGATTTTTCTAATTGTCAGCAACACCAGCTCACACATGCCTGCCATCTCATTCCTTGCCTTTTTTTAACTTCAGTGCTTGTGAGACCATCTTCTTAGACATTTCTGCAAGGTCAGTCTGCAGAAAACTGACCTGGCAAAACAGCAAGTAATTTCTGCTGACTTACTGTGCTGAGCTGCCCCTGAGAACTAGAGCTGCTGCAAGGGAGATATAGAGAGTCAGGAGCTGGACAGTTTTATGTTACAAGTTATTTCAGATTGCTCACAAATATTCAGATTGCTCTTCGCTGAGCAATTTGTTTAACTTTAAACTCAAGTAATCCCACTGAGTTCTTCTTCAAGTTCAGATAACAAGCAATTCTATCACTGGAAGTATTGTTCTATTACTGGAAGTGTCTCAAATATCTTAGTCCCTACTGATGCCTGAGGTCTTTAGCCTTCAGCCTACTGATGCATAAAGTCTTTAGCCAATCTAATCCAATTTTTTAAATGCTGTCTAATATTGTAGCTTTCTGGAAGTCACAAAAAAGCATGGGCATAAATTATGAATATGGCTTTCAATGCATTTTCCCACACATTCAAATCCAAATATTTTAGGACAGACATATGAATATGCTAGCAGCTAGTTCTTTCAATCCAGTTATCTAACACAAATATTAAAAGATATAGAAAAGTGTAACATAAAAACCAACTTTTAAATGTTGGTTCAAATTTTTTTGGGAAGGCGGTTTTTCATATTTGAATTTTTCTTTACTTCATCATCATGCCGTTAAAACACTGTTGAACATTCCTATTATTCCACCTGGATAATATTTGATATTGAGGGAATTCTTTTAAAAATAAATTAACAAGAACTGGTAATAGAGTTAAAAAAGCTAAGAATAAAGGAGCCCTGATCATGTAACAGGAGTTACTCTCCAGAGCTTATGTACAAACTACTGTTCTTTGCACACAGTTTACAGAATGTTGCATTTAGTAATATTTGCAGTTTCTACTTCTGCTCATAAAAATCAAAATACTATTGCTGATGTTAAAGTAGTCAGGGAGTATATCATGCACAGCTACACAGGTAATAATTTTCAGTTTGGAAGTATTTTGATCTTTACTTCAATACAAGTGTTACAAAACACAGCACATTACCTGACAGTGAAAATTGTGGCAACCCATTATACTTGCAACCTACAAAATGAGAAGCAGTTGTGCAAAGTGAGTTCATTATAGTCCTGTGATTTGAACCCTGAAAGCTTTAATCTAAATAAAAGAGGTGATCAGAGCAGTTGTCTAGCCCGATCTGATTGCTAATTTGACTTTTCTATTTAGAAGTTGTGACTTACAACGACCACCAGATGACACTGTTCTAGGAGATTATGCCTCTGCAGAGTCATTGTCAGTATTACAAATGCAAAACCATATCAACGAGATAGGAATGAACACCATTCAGGTCAAGGAACAAACAAAACCCAGAGTTTCTTTGTCAGCTGTATAATCCTTCTCTGTACAAAGTATAGGTTGCTCTAAGTAAATTACTGGATATCAAATTCAAAATTTCTTTACCACATGCTTGAGTTCATAGCAAACAGTCCATGCTGTTGATTTATGCATTCATATATTCACCTGCCCAGCTAGTGGCCTGAACTTAGTGCAAGTAAAACAGAGGAAAAAGGTTCATTAATTAATTGCATAAAGATGGTGAGTGGCATGAGAGAGAAGTCAGTGAGCGTGTTCAAAATGCACAAGGCTATGAAAAGAGCAAGAGCACTGTCTGAAAACGCTGAAAGATACCATAAAGGCTGAAATTGTTTATGCTGAGAAGATGAGAGGAATGAAGTAACTTCAGAGAGAAGAAGAAATGATAGGCATCACTGCTCTGCACCTTGGGAGGGAGCAGAACCTCTCTGTTTTAACGGGAAAGTTGAGATCACATTGCCATATACCTGTCTTTCCAAAAGTACAAAGTGCAAGCTCAGCCAGTAAAGACAAACTATTAAGAACCACTGCAGTAAGCTGGCTCACTCAAGATACCTTTTTTTATATGAATGGGAGTATAAGAGATCTAGAGATTTAAAATTGAGTGGCATAGTGTAATCTTGCAAGAGTCTGACTTTCCTAAAACAAAAATATTAATTTTATCACTACCTTAAGTGATATTTCCTTTGTGCTTTCTCTAGAGTGTCAGAACCTTTTTTTAAAATTCTATTTTACTTTAATTAATTTAATTATATTTAAAACTCTGAACACCATGGAAAGAGAGCTAATGATGCAATAAACCAGCAACCATTTTTATCAATAGTAATACAAGTAATAAGTTTGACTTTAAATTACTTTGCATAAGATGGTCACTTGAGTGACCAATTCATCCTTATTTCTGTGAGCAAAAAAAACCCCAAACATGCCTCCCTGTGGTATTTTCAGGCTCCCCAGGATGAAGGAGGAATTGATGAATCTGACTTCATGTTCTTAGAAGGCTAATTTTTTATTTTATGTTACTTATCATAAAGAATGCTATACTAAGGAATAGAGAAAGGATACATCAGAGGGCTTAACAATATACTGATTAAAAATTCATTACTGACTCCTCACAGTTCCGACACAGCTGGTCGTTAAGTTAAAACAATTCACATGAAACCAATCAAACAATGACCAGTTGGTAAACAATCTCCAGACCACATTCCAAAGCAGCAAACACAGGAGAAGCAATCAGGTAATTATTGTTTTCATTTCTCTCTGAGGCGTCTCAGCTTCCCAGGAGAAGAAATTCTGGTGAGGAGATTTTTCAGAAAATATGACAGTGACTCCTCTCCCCTTCCATACCCCCGCCCAGACAAATCTATATAGGCAGGGGCCTTGATCAAAAAAGCGAAAATAACTTGCTCCTGAAGACAGAGCTGCTTCAGAGTAGAGGACTTGGCTGGTTATGAAGGAAACCTAGGCTCTATTCCTAGATCTTCCAGTGTCCTGGTCACCCCTAGTGGGAAAGCTATGTTGCATCTTTGTGCTTCCATTGGTATTTTTATGAGAAACAGTGATTCTATCCAATTTCCTGCAAACACATCGTTAGTTTTCCTCTTATCTTGCCCAGTTCATGATAGAAAGGTCTGTCGTGGTTTGAAAGACCAAGATATCTGCTAAGGAAGATAGGAGCCTCCCTTGGAATGGAAAATATGACCCCCTTCCCTCCAAATTATTACAGTTTTAAAATCAAGGGGCTTTCAAGCAAAGACATGGGAAAAGGAATAACAGTTCTTCACTAGTATGTATATGGATAACAAGGCAACAATGGGAGTGACAACCAGAAACCCAGCAACAGCCTTCATTTGGCTGCGGCACTTTCCCCTTTGGTGGAGTTACGGTCACAGCCAGCAGGGGCGCTGTTGGCTCCCGGCCAGGCAGGGCAGGTGCGATGATTCCCCTGCAGCTGCAGGGGGCGCTGTGGCGCAGCCTCTCTCCACACGGTAATGGCGGACGCAGCCAGCAGAAAGGGATGGAGAGGGGGCTTCCCTTACAAACTCACTCAGCCGATCCCTCTGCCCCCTCTGGATAGCAAAAGGAGCTGTAGCAGAAAGCTCAGAGTGGCAAGCTAGGAAGGCAGGGATGAGCAAAGTTCCGGGGTGGTAGATGAGATGTATCAGAAGCTCAACAGTTGTAGCTGGAGCTGCGGGGCCTCCATGCAGGGCAGGGGTGTGAGTTACAGTGCAGCAAAGAAACCTCGGAGCCGTGGCAAAAACCACTGGGGGCTGGGCAGTGGCTGCTGGGCTCCAGAACATACCCAGGAGAAAGAGGCTCCCTTGGAGGGAGAGGGGGCTCGGGGATCCCGGGTTTTCCCCTGAGGCACCTGAGTGGATGGTGTAATATATGTTGGGAAATAATGCATGCTATAAAAGAATGTATTTTATAAAGATTGTGAAATCCAAATGAGTTGCTGACCACAAGCAGCCTGAGAGGCGGACATCTATTCAAATTCTGAAATTCCTGAAGGTGGCAGAAGAACAATCAGCATTTATCTTATGGATAGACGCACCCAGTGCGATGATCACCGCTATCCCGATCCATCGGACCTAAGAGCGATCATGGCCCTGCTGATAACATCGATCAAGATATCTGAAGTTGCCAGTAAGATACATGTGAATACGCGACTTCCCGGGATTCAATCAACACTGGCTATCAACCAGGAAACAGCAATTGTCCAGCTCTGCACAGTGAAAGAACCAACTATGAATGTGAAGAGTTACAAAAGAAACTGGGATTCCTCTGCCTCGGGCACAATAAACTGTATAAAACATCCCCGCTAGAAGCAACTCTCATGAAAGGGGGAGGGTCCGATGTGGTAGAGGTCGGATCCAGGTTCACCCAGTGCCAATCCCAGGCTCGATGCCATCTCTTTGGCTGTGGTGGTTTTGAGGACCATTTCGGTTGCGGAAAAAGATAAATAAATCTTTTCACATTTTTGATAATTTGGCTTTCGATTAATCATTTATAACAATGGTGAAAGTCCTTTTCAGTGAGGTAGGGTGTTAATAAGGTCCCAATGCAACAGCTGCTCTAAGGAGCAGAGCTCCACTCATGGTAGAAGGTAGTAAAAGGCAGAATCTTGCAATGGTGGTGGATTCTCCCCACAATGACTGCAGCCTCATTCCCCTCCAAATGCTGAGAGAGCAAGAGGGAGCTAGAAGCTGCCCCAGCCACTTTTTTCTTAGCCCAGTTCTCAAGCATCTCTGCCCCTCCAAGAGAAACCCTCAAATAAGAGGAGTGAAGCCACTTGCCCTTCTCCCCCGAGCTTAGCAACTTCTTTTGTCTCTCTTAAATACCCGCTCATTATTGTCTCCTAGCAGCACATATGGGAGAAAATTCCCTGAGAGAAATAAACAAAAAGAGGAATCCTAAATCCCAACAAGTTCAAAGGAATGACTGTTTATTTAGTTGCTTTTTAGTTGTTGCAAGATCTACAGCCATAAAACACAACTAGGACTGCTGGGATTTTTCTTAATCTATGATAATATTTTTCCCTAAACACTAACATTAAGAAACAGTAAATTATTTTGCTTAATAATTTCTAGCCAGCAGGGGTAAGAATTCATTAAAAGATCTTGAGACACTGATTTGGGAAGAGCTAAAAAAACCCCTAATATGTATGATTCTTTTAGCTAAAATACAGAACATCTAAAACCACATCACTGGAGATGCTGCACCAAGCAGAAAAGAGCTGAGAAAAGTCACTAAGTTATAGCGTAATAGATTTTTAAAGAAATGTACTGAATAACATTTGCCACCATCAAAATAAGCAGCTATTTTAAGGAGAATCAGAAAGTATTTTTCCCACTTACAGTACTGTATAATTTGATCAGTCATTAAGGAAAATGCTCACTTTCCTTCTATGGCATCAAATTTATGAAACTTGTGAGACATGACTAATCACTTCAAAAATTTTAAAAGTTTATTAAACCTTAACAAAAATACAACACAAGGACTCAATAAGGAAAAAACAGGCCTGGAACCTGCCCTCATAGCTGTACACCACGTGGCTGGCTCATCTTCAAGATAGATGGTCAGTCTTTTATACTCCTGGGGGTTGCATCAGCCAGCCCTGGCTCCTCCCAAAGTCTGTCAGTCAGCTCTTTGCCATTTAGCAGTGGAGACTGCTTTCTTGTAACTTGATTGGAGATCAGGCGTTGCCACCTTTAGCAACAAGGTTTTCCATTCCCAACTGCCCCAGGTAAGGGACACATGCACACCTTCTCTCTACCTGTGCTAGGCAACCCCAGCTGTCTGATGTCAACAATACAGAAGGGGGTGGAAAAAGGAACTATGGGGAGAACAGAGGACATCTAAACTACAGTACATAACTATACCTCAATAAAGCTTCTCTTAACATTCACACGTTATTCATCCCTTAATTGCAAGAGCCAATTGTCTCATTATCCATCTATAATAAACTGATAGATGCAGAACACAGAAAGTTACAATTTAGGAATAAATTAGAATACTTCTCTGAATCACAGTTTCTGGAATCTATGAAACAGAATTGTTACGGTCTAGTTTTTTTTGGTTATTAGAAATGCTTCTGCCTGAATCAATGTGCAAATGAGACTGTTTGCCAAAGTTAATAGTATTAATTTTATTTAATAGTAAATATGAGAGAGAGAGAGAAAGAAAAGGAAGATTAAAAAGTAGAAAAGAGGTGGGGGACAGAAAGAGAGACATATTAAAGAAAATATCACCACTATGACAGTGATGGAGAGAGATGGAGACTGGCTCAGTGATCAGAATCCGATTTTATTGTGGGATACAAGTGCTTATATACTATTTCAGGGAGACTAATAATGTGTACTACAATGATTAGGTTAAAATCACATACACAAATTTATGCATTTAAAAACATCTCTTGCTTGCAGAGCTTAATGGGATTTTCTTTTTCCGGTAAACCTGTCTGATTGAATCTTCTTGTAATCTAGGTCTAATTTTCAAAGTTCTGTTTGCTTTTGCCAAGGCATCCTGTTATCAAATCTCTTATGTTAACCAGGTCCAAAGTCCATTGTCTGTCTTGTGTCCCAATATCCCAATACTCCATGGATCCCAACTATATTCTGTTGATCCTCTCCAGCTGGTCTTCTGGGTGGTGAGCGTTCCCCCCAAAAAAGGATAGAATCCAATGGATTAATATATGCTCTGCCCGGGTGGGAACACCCAGGTACCTCCCCTGAGGGGAATGCAGTTTGACAGAGTCTCTTGCAGTAGATTCTGGGTTGATTGCATTCCTTTGCATCACATGCAATGCTGTGGTGCATGACTTCAGAAATAAGTCAGGGGAGCACCTTGGGTGGTCTTTGATGGATTATGACACCTCCTCAGTTGCCTGTTGCATCAATGTCCTGTGGATGTGGCCTGTGGGGCTGGGGGTTTCATAGCTGGGCTGGTTTGTATACAGGAAGATGGATGTTCAGCGCCTCTGACCAGAGTTTACGCCCTACTGCGAAGCCTCTTCCTCTCTCCTCAGCTGGGAGAAGTCTGTGGAGAAGTCCCTGGTCTGAAGTCCCTGGTCTCTGGGGGCTGTGGTATCCTCACACCAAACCCAGCCAGGGATGATTTTCTGCTAAATTTGACTTTCTTGTGGATGCATTCCTTCAGCCTTATTTTTTTTTCTCCCTATACCTGAGATGATTGAACAATAGCATCCTGTGAAAAATGCATATTTTATGATTAGCTTTTCACAAATATTAAAATTAATATTATATGTGTTATGTTAGAAAGTTATGCTGTATTAATTTTCTTTACTGAGATAAATATAGTTTCAGGTTATAACATAATGTTAAAATAGAAATTATACTATATAAGATGCTTTTTTTAAGAGGACTCACACCTAGATAGTAGCCACAGGACATCTAAATCTTTCAGAGAAAAAAGAATTTATGGCTCCCTTATCAGAAGAAACTAACTTCCTGCTTCGCTCAGCCCTGAAGATGCCATTAGAATTCAGAGGAAGAAATTGACACTGGCCAGACAGAATCCTGTGTTTGAATGGAATTTATGCATCATGTACGATGTGTATTGAATATGGAACAAGCTATTGCTTTTAAGGGACACATTCTGTTAACGTGTGTCCTTTTTCTGGGTTATTTTACCCAGAAAGATGTACCTGGACTGTCCCTAACTCTTTGTTTTTATTGTCTCATATAGTCCTAAATCCTAATTGTCCAAATTTTTATTATTCTAATTATATTACTATTTTTATAACCATTTTATTTCTATTAGACTTCTAAAATTCTAAAAACAAGTGATTGGCATTTTTCACAATCCCCTTAACCTTATTTGCTTATTTCACTGTCCAAAGTTTGAGTCAGGCATCTTCAAGGAGGCTTCTGTTGTTGTCTTTACACGGTTTTTGCTATAATGGATGAAACCCCTTCATAACAATGTTTAAGGCATAAACCATTCCAGTCTCTCACACAGAATAAATACACTTTTTTTCCCCTCTGTTTGCACAAAGCCATTACAATTTCACAAAGGACAACAGTTTTATGTAGCTAGATCTATCAATTAGTGCATGCATTCAGGACATAAGGATTATGAAAGTAACAGATCTCTAAGGGCACCACTTTCAGATTAGAAACTTGTCAGCATTTAAGAAAATATCTGGATACTGCTATATTGTTGCTTGAGTATTGGCATACTCAATTCCCTCCTCCTTACACTTTTCAGTGAAGTGTTTTGGAGGGAGGTGTTTCTCACCCTACTTAACTCCCTTTTCTAGTTCCCAGGATTAAGTACAAATTTTGCCACCCACTGAATAGGGTGGAGTGTCTGGTTGAAGAGACCAAAGGCTTGAAGCTTGAAATTCCTTTCATGTCTAATCTACTTCAATAAGAGGCCCATAGGGCACTTCTACATAAGGAAGAGTAATTTGCCTTTCAGTTGAAAATAGAGAATACTTCATTATCACCATCATATTTGCTGAAAAATCCTTTGCCCAGGATTTCTTCTGGGAAGCTGAGAGGCCTCAGAGCAAAATGCAAACAATATTATCTCATTTGCTTCTCCTGTGTTTTGCTGCTTTGGAATGCGGTTGGAGAATGTTTATCCAACATGTGAATTGTTTTAACTTAATGGCCAATCATGGTCAGGCTGTGTCGGGACCCTGGAAGAGAGTCACAAAATTCATTAGTATCTTGCTAAGCCTTCTGTAAGTATCCTTTTTCTATTCTTTAGTATAGTTTTAGTATAGCATTCTTTAATATAATATAGTAACATATAATAATAAACTAGCCTTCTAAGAACATGGAGTCTGATTCTCAATTCCTCCTTCATCCTGGGGACCCTGAAAATACCACACTTCATCACCTCTCCTGAACTAAAACAGAACCACAGTTATTATTCAGTATTGATTTGCACACATAATATCTGGCTTTCTTGAAGTGCTTTATAAACAAATGCATGCTAGGTCTGATGGCATGCCCATAAAATAAATATAAAGTAATTTTACAGATGAGTAAAGTAAGTTCTGGAAACCACAAGATACCGCACAGCAACTTAGTGATGGGAATGGAATTGAAGTGTGGACTATTTGATACTGTTCTCAAAATTTATAATTTAAAATATTTTTAATCCTTTAGCTAGAAGACAGTTATGTAACTCTGTAAATCCACTATGAAAATACATGCTTCCTTTGATGCATTTTCATGCTATTTTATAATTTCTAGGAGCTCACCTGCATATAAGGATGGCATGCCAACATGCTTCCTTTTTATTCTCCCCTTGTCTACAAAGAAATACTGCAAATGGAGAATCTTGAGATGTGAAAATCTTTGACTTGAAAAATATATATAAAAGAAAGCAATTACCAAACTGCTCAGAATGCTGTAGGTATGTGAGTCTGTGTTTTAGTATCAAGACAAATTTCATGAGAAAACTCCCTGTAATGAGCATCTTCTCTAAAGAGAAAGGACTTTAATTAAAGTCCCTTTTATTCTGCCATAGAGAGAAATGGATACCAGTGGAAAAAAAAAACAAACACAAAACAAACAACCAACTGTTTATTAACAAAAGAAAAAGGGGGGGTGGGGGGTGGTGTGCCTGCAAGACACAGGAAAAGAATTTCAATTTCAAACCTTAACTGCCACACTCCACCAGACTGCATGGCCATGAGGAAAAGATGGTGGCTGCCCCTCTTTGTCTCAGGGAAGGAGAGGAAAGAGTTCACAAAGCAGTTGGGAACCTGATGGATTTCTGACATGAATCTCTTCCTTGCAGCAGGTGAAGTTGGTAGAGTTTAATGTCCTTTTTCATGTTGGTTCAGCTTCTCCAAGGTCTCAGGTTTGGGTCACCTTCCCCCTGGCCAGATGCCTGAACGGACCGAAGAAAATAAAAGAGCCAACCTGAAAGAGGTCCAGAAAAACCAACCAACCAACCAACCAACCAAAAAAACCAACAAAACAAAGAAAAGGCCGCTGAGAGGATTTGCTGGTAAAAAGCCTCCAGGCCACAGCAAGGAAAAATACCAGAAGCTCCTTGCTTAAACTGACAAAAACTAATCCAGCAAAGGCAACGAAGTAGCAATCTGTGCCACACCTGACCACACTGGGGTGGGTAGAGTTTGAACACTGGGGTTCTCTCTGGATCCGGCCACTGGCTCATCTTAAGGCTACAGCAGCCATTTTCTGGGCATAAAGCAGATGGGTAGGGAATAGAGTATCATCATAAAATCATCCCAAGACATTACATCTTTTACCATGCACTATTTCAAATTAAATTAAAATTCTAATAATCAAACTGTTCTCTCTCAGACTTTGCTCACTTTGTCACTTTGATTCCATACTCCTTTCTCACACATTAAGTCTTTGTCTGCTTATACAGAAAAGGCCAGAGATATTGGGTTAAAAATCAGGTACAGCTCACAGAATAGTTATGCTTAGCTGTTAATATAAAATATAACATATTGATTTAGTAATATAAAATGTTACTTATTGATGAGTTCATCTATTAAAATGGAACACATAATTTCTAACTAGCAAGGTAACTGCTTTCAAACTATTCAAAATAAACTCCGATGGCTGCAATTGAAGTATTGCAATGTTACACTTACACAAGAAAAAGAAACACTTTAAAAAAACCCTTATCACCACAAAACAGTGAGGAGTCTTCACGCAAGTATTTCCTCTGGTAATTTCCTTCAAACCGCTTGAACTTTTCCGTGAGACTACTGAAGGGGAAGGGAGTTTAACTTAAGGGTTGCAATTACACAGTTGCATTTTTAATAAATCAAATATGAACTCAGATTATTCTATTATGAAAAACTAGGCTGACCTCAGCTTGTCCTGCAGCACCAATTCATTTGGAATAGCAACTTTAGGAAATAAAACAGATGCTGTGTTGATCATGATTTTCTCAGTATTAAACTGTATTCAGTATATTTGGGTCAGACAGAGGCCACAATCAGAAAGTTCAGCTCTAGAAAGATACTAGAAATTTTACAAGTTTTTTTAGTACTACAACGTAGAGTGAGCTAGCCAGGTATAAAAAGAACAAAAAAACTGTGTTTTATTACTCTGTCTGGCTAAATTAAATAACTGCAGGCAATTTCTTTTTATACTTCCATTACTGTTAAGTCCTTATGAAACCAGGAATCATATTGGGAGCTTCTCAAATCTGATTTAGCAGCAATTTGCATGTAGCCAAAGAAACTCAGAAGTATGATGGAAGTCACTGCTCACTGAAGAATTTACAGTATGATTTCTACTCTTGTGAATCTTATCTATTAAACATGTGATACTACTTCCTCACAGAAGTGCTACACTGAATTATTTACCTGAGATGAAGAGCAGACATTCTCAAGCAGGGAGGCCTGCTGTGACTTCTTGAATCAAAATACACAGAATTCATGGATACACCAAGATGTAGTTCTGTCTCCTATCAGTAATGACTAGAATAGTCTTTGAATACTCTCTGATATACAAGTGTAAACTGTTATTTATTGTTCTTCTATTATCCTACCTTATTCAGTTCATCCCTGTAACTATTCAAAATAGTTACTAATGTTATTACTGTGACATGTAAGTCCCTAGACCCCTGTTCACCTCATTTTTCCATATAAAGTGCCACAATCCAAAGCACAAAGATAATATTGCTGTTGGTACACCAAGAGAAAAGGATTATTATTATTATTATTATTATTATTGTGAGAAAAGTGTTGCTAACAATTAAAATTTCATTATTATACTATAAATATGCACTAGAATTCTTAAAAGGAAGGCATAACTTCCTTTTGGCTCTGTTCAGATACTGGAAGAAAGGTAAGTCTTCACATGCTCTCATAATGCATTAACCAGCATCATGTATTGTAATGAAGGGGAAAGTGGGTTGGAGACAGAGACGACACACCCTCCCAGGTCTTCATGTGACAGCAGTGTGTTTTATTGTTCCTACCTTCCTTAAATAAGAGCATTTGAATCTCCCGGTCCAGACAGCTCATTGGTCTGGCTTAAACACCACCCAGATCTTGTGCCAGTGAGATGTCTGCAGCTTAGAGTGAAATGTGATATGGTGAAGTTCTTGTATTTTTTTAAATCCATTCTATCATAGCTCAAGCCAGGGCGGGTTTATGGAACCAGGCTGGGTTTCCTATTTGTATCCAAATTAATTGCCTAGTACAAGATAGCTTGTACTGTAGCAAGGTATTATATAATCCTTGTTCAAACTATATCCAAATGGATGCACTGAAAAGGTTTCATGCAGTATTTTCTTTTCTTCCTCCATATATTAAAAACCGGTTTATTTAATTATATCTATATAGGCACAATGCGAAGTATCACACATTCACTAATTTTATTATTCAAAGTATTTTTCTGGATATTTTGTTCTTTACAGTCTAGCGGTCCAGACTTCTGCTAGTCCATTAGGAACAAAATAAGCAAATTACATACTAACATACTGCTTTCCTTCTTGCCAACCTCTGTTAAAACCTTTTAATTTCTTACAGATATGAACAACGTCGGAAAGACTCATTGGATAACATAGTACCCACAAACTGTATGGGCTTGGGGCATTCTGGTATAATCCATTTACCATGTGCTCAAACAGGAGCTACACAGGAGGGTTACCAATGGACAGTGCTCCCACAGGGAATGAAGAACAGCCCCACAATTTGCCAGTGGTATGTTGCACAGGCAGTTTCAATACTTGAGAGAACAATTTCCAGGGGCATATTGTTATCATTATATGGACGACATCCTAATAGCAACACCAACCAAAGGAGGCCTTTTACAAATATGGCCAGAATTGATGGAGGCACTGCAAAAATTTGGCTTACAAATTGCACCAGAGAAGGTACAAAAAATCCACCATGGAAATACCTGGGAGTCAAAATATTAGATCAAACTATATAACTGAAAAAACTTTCATTTTCAATGAAAAATCAGACTTTAAATGACGCACAGAAACTTTTGGGTATCATTAATTGGGTAAGACCTTATTTAGGATTAACCACACCACAATTGGTACCTTTATCTAACATCCTTAAAGGTGACCTTGAGTTAATCTCATCAAGAAAATTAACACCAGAGGCAAAAACTGCTTGAATTAGTAGAATGGGCCATAACAAACAGACAAGTGTATCAGATATGTCCAAAGGTTTGTGTTACACTATTAGTTGTTATTGCTGATTTACATCCTACAAGTATCATTGGGCAACAGTACTCTCAGTGGTCAGACCCACTACTTATTCTGGAATGGGTTTTTCTACCGTATCAACCTAAAAAGAAAGCACTTTACGTATTTGAATTAGTTGCCCAATTAATTGTTAAGTGTCATCAAAGATATACAATTAAATGCCAATTTAATTGCCATATGCCAATTGTAATTGCCATATACAATTAAAGATCCTGCAAAAATTATTATACCTGTTCCACAGGAATATTTTGAATGGTGCTTTGCAAACAACACAGCACTGCAAAGTGCTTTACAAAATTATTCAGGACAAATCACCTACCACCTACCTAGTCATAAACCGCTGCAATTAAGTGGGTCCACTGCATTGTCACTGAGACCAGGAAACCACTGAAGGGTCTCACTGTCTTTACTGATGGATCTGAGAAAATGGGGAAAGCCATTGTGACCTGGAAGGAGGACAATGGGTGGCAAACACTCAAAGGGCATGATACTGAACCACCCCAATTACTGGAGTTACATGCTATTACTATGGCTTTCCAGTAACTTCCTCCCACATCCTTAAATATTGTAAATGATTCTGCCTATGTCACAGATACAACACAAAGATTAGACCAAGCTTTACTGAAAGAAATTAATAATGCTGCATTATTTGAACTGTTTAAAAGTTTGTGGCATACAATCAAAGTCAGAATATGTCCTTATTACATTTTATAGATTTGGAGTCATACTAATTTGCCTGTTTTTATAGCAGAGGGTAATGCTCAGGCTGATTGGTTAGCTAGCCCTTCCTGGACAGCACCACAATCTGACATGCTGACACAGGCAAGAGCATCCCACGCCTTTTTTCATCAGGGTGTTAGAGCATTACAAAGGCAATTCTTACTGACACAGGCATGCAACATTGTTAACTTCTTGTGCCAACTGTCAAAGTCACATGGCTAACTACTGGCCTGGAGGCCTTACAGTTTTAATTAATCCCAATTATAATTTTATAATTGAAATGTAAGTAATTATATAATTACCTTAATTATATCACTTGACCAGTCTGGATCACTGGGGAGCAGGTCTAGGCTGATGGGGACACAGGCAGCCATTGGCCAGTTAGCCCGGTGGCAACTAACTTAGCCAATCAGAAATAACTGCGCGGACTTTCAAAGCTGTATAAGGTGAACAGCTCTCAGTAAATTGGCTATGGTCACATGAAAATGGAATTTTGTGTCATTCCTTCTGTCTCAACTGCAATGGGGGGCCTTTTGTCTTTTTTTTTTTTTAAGAAAGGTGTGTTTGTCTTTTCACTAACAACATTTAGATAGGAAGCCACTTTTTTCCTGTTCTAGGGTATACTGCAGATATTACTTCTACACTTATCAATGACAAATTGTGAGAAACACAACAAGTATTATGTAGTTCCAATCAATTAAATGCTAGTTCCATTACCTCATACTTCTATGTTTAGAAAGCAGTTTTCATCCTACTGGTTATTCTTGGTACCATTTTTTCAAGCAACCCAGTCAAATGTTCTCCCCATAACATAAAAAGTAGACAAATGTAGATGCAGAACTGGTTTTTCTAAAAATAAGCATGGCTGTCTTGCTTATCAGGAATTGAGAATTGTAATATTTCTTTCAGGAAACAGGCCAAGCTTGAAAAGTCAGTACACATCTTACTTATACTGGTCTGGTGTCTATTTGAATCTTTTCTCAAAAGTTTTGACACAAAGCAGCCATGGAGAGTTAGGAGAATACCATAACGTCTTTGATGAAGTAACAACCCAACAACAATAAATGGTTATGTAAGTAATTGCTTGTCATTAGAGACTGGGACATGTTTTAGATTCTGCTCAGCCTCTATCAGTTTTAATACTTAATTTATTAGCATATGATGTTCTAGTTTGTAGATTTTGCATGTATCTGTATTTTATATATGAAATCAAAAGTTACAATTTCAGTGAGTAATGTGAAGGACTCTTGAATTGGTGGATTAACTCATTCTGTTATTTACCAATCCTAAAAGTTTTTGTTTTCAGTCTTAAGTGATTAAACTGATGTCTGTAACAAAGTAGCAAAGCCAAGTTGTTGCATAAAATCTTAAGATATGGTTCAACTTATAGCTTTGCTCAGAAAAACTCCTATAAAAACAGCATGAAAAAGGATCCCTATTTGTTTTGCCTTGATTCTGACATCACATATGCTTTCCATAGTCATGTAGAGAGATGGGATTTGGGGTTTTTTGGGTGTTTGGGTTTTTTTTGGGTGAGTATTTTGGGCAGGTATTTTTTTTGTTTTTTACAAAGAAAACTGCCAGACATACAAAACCAGCCTCCTTTAATCACCCAGCATTATTTCTTGCTCTCATCTCACTTCCTGTAATAAATGTCCTCCCTTACAAAATAGTATCCTCATTACAGCTGTGTAATCCCATTATTTAAAAGTATGACTTTGGTGGCATCTGTTAAAGTTTTGCTCAGTGGCAACCGTCACTCAAGTGGATGCTTACAAACCAGTCTGCACAAGCACCTATAATCTGGTTTGTGTGTGGTCTCCCTCACTATTTAAACTGAACTAGTCAGAACAGTAAGCGTCCAAAATACTCAGGCACGAATCATAAGAAAAGTTACCCTGTCTCTCCTTTCAAATTCTACAGAAGTGTTAAACAAGACTGTCATGTCACTTTTCAGAATTAAATCATGTCTGGAAGTAGAATTGTCCAGTATATACTTAGAGTGACATCTTGTTTTTATAGTGCTTTTACATTTGTTCAGACTAGAAACAGTTGAAGACAGATTCTTCCACTTTTGTAATCTATAGCCTTCGAAGCATCTCTCTCTGTCTGGCTGCCCGTTATTCCACTTGGTTATTTATAAAATACATCACATAGCATTAGCTTTGTTGCTGAGCCCTTCTCTAAACCCTACTAGCCACATCATTCACCGCAGTATACACAATCTGCATGACCATACTAGTACAAACCAAATTCTGCCCTTAACCCCATTAAATGAAAACAACCCCACAGTAACCTCTCCAATTACTCGCCTTGCACTAGGAAGCATCCTAGCAGGATTCCTCATCACTTTATTTATCATCCCCACAAAAACCCCTCCAACAACCATACTACTCTCCATTAAAATAATTGCCCTGGTTGTAACAGCCCTAGGCATCGTTTTAGCCCTATAGATCTCAAAAATAGCCCAAACATTCATCCTCACAAAACAAACCCCTCTCTCAAACTTCTCTACATCTCTAGGATACTTTAACCCTTTAATCCACTGCCTAAGCATTACTAACTTCCTCAACGGAGGACAAAACATTGCCTCTCACCTAATCGACCTTTCCTAATACAAAATACTAGGCCCAGAAGGACTAGCCAACCTACAGCTAATAGCAGCTAATAAAACTGCAACTACTCTCCATTCCAGCCTAACCAAAGCCTACCTAGGATCATTTGTCCTATCCATCCTCATCATCCTCATAACCACATACAGAAACAACCAATGGCCCTCAATCTTCATAAAACCATCAAATCCTGAAAATCATCAATGACACCTTGATTGACCTCCCATTATGAACCATCGGGTCTCTATTAGGTGTTTGCTTAATTACTCAAATTTTCACAGGTTTCTTGCTAGCCACGCGCTACACAGCAGACACCAATCTAGCCTTTTCCTCCATCGCCCACATATGCGGAGATGTGCAATTCAGCTGACACACAAACAAAGCCTCCTTCTTCATTGCATCTACTTACTCATCGGCCAAGGACTCCACTACGGCTCATACCTAAATAAAGAAACCTGAAACGTCACAGTCATTCTCCTCTTAGCCCTTATAGCAACCGCCTTTTTAGGAGGTTTAGAGAAAACTATTTTTGCTGTATGAAGAATCTATGCGATTGAGATTTTGAAGAGAATCATAAAGGACTGGTTGCCTCACATAGGAATAAAAATAGGAGCATTTAAATTCTTATTATATTTTCTAAAAAATGCCAAAAAATCCATAGTAGATATGTCTTAGTTATGAAGAATTTCTTTATCACTGCATACCTGATTTTCACTGTAATAGGTGAAGATAAATTGGGTTGTGGGGACATCAGGCATAGAAGAGTTATGATAAATTAGATTTTAGTGTTATAAAAATATAAATGTATTAAAATTTGCATTTAAACTTTTCATTCTAATGACATTTCTAAATTTTAAAATATAATGGGAGTCAGAAAAGTGGCAAAGAAAGATGAGTACATACTGAAAGATCCACGTTTACTCACACAACCCAGCGACTGCTTTTAAGTTTTACAAGCTCAACAAAACTATGTAAGAGTAAGTGATTTCCTCTGTGTGGCTCGTACGCCATCAGTAAATCAATTAACATTTATACAACCTCTCTTCAGGATATATAGCACATATAGAATAGATAGAATGGACTTCAGATTGAGTTTTCAAGAAGGATCTTAGCATAGGAAATTACCACCATTTCTATATAGATCAAACAGAACACAAAGACATCTGGAAGAATGTCTATCAGGTCTGTAAGGATGATGACACTTGGATCTCTAGCTGGAATGGAAAAGTTTTATGTGAAAATTAAATATACTGCTATGTAGAGTATAAATATCTCCAAATTTTAAAATAAAACTTTAATTTTAGAAATATTATTTTAGAATATTGTTTCATATTTTTCTTTACAAATAAAAAATCTTCATCCAAAAACCTTGTTCAGATATTTAATAATTTACCTTCGTCTAAAAGGGATGATCAAAACAATGCGTCTTCCCCGTAATTCTTAATAACATCTGTCTATCTAGTTGATGTTGGAACATTGTTCAGAAACTCCAGTTCTTAAAATTTTACTATATAACCATGATTTTGGAGGCTAGGATTTTTTTTCTTTATTTTTTCTTTCAAGGATTTTTCTGCCATTTGTTGCCTACTTAAGAGAGACAAAAATGTAGCAAATGAGGAGGAGGAAGAGTGCAGTTGGAGTGTGTTAAATGAGGAGGAGGAAGAGTGCTATGGAGCTGGTGGGCTTTCTCTTTGGAAGTGCAGAGATACCACGAGATTTTGGCTGTGGGGTAAGGGCTCAGCTGCTCACTCGCTCTCTCTCGCTCTCGGGACCAGGGGAGGAGACAGTGCTGTTGCTGCTGTGGAGAGAATTCCCTTCTACTGTGGAGTTCCGTCCTTTACTGCTTCTTCCTTACTGTGAGTGAGCCTTTGGTTGTAATAGCAGCCATTGAACTGAGACTTTATTAACACCACTATTTACCATCTACTCAGGTGCCCCAGAGGAAATCGTAGAACCCCAATCCCTTCCCCTCCTCCACCAAGGGAGTGTCTCGTAGCTGTTGGCAGGAGCTCAGCTGCTGCTGTCCAGCCCCACTCTTTTTTGCTCTGCTTTGGGTTTTTTGCTACTCTTCAATTTGAGACCCCATGTCTTCCCAACGCCCCATGGTTCCTGCTGTGGCTGCAGAGTTTCTGCTACATTTTGTTTGCCACCCCGGGGTCTGCTCGCCTCTGCCATTCCAGCTTGCTGCTCTGAGGTTCCCGCTACAGCCCATTTTGCCATCTGGAGGGCACTGGGACCAGCTGCCTCCCATGAGTTTTTAAAGGAAGCCCCTTTCTATCTCTTCCCCCAGCAGTGCCGCCATTAGACATGGGAGCGGCAGCGGGCGTTCGCGCCACAGCGCCCCCTGCAGCTGCAGGGGACTCATCGCACCTGCCTGGCCGGGAGCCAGCAGCGCCCCTGCCGGCTGTGACCGTAACTGCACCACAGGGGAAAGCGCCGCTGGTGGGAGAAGCCTCTTAATGGGTTCTGTTCTTATGTTTGGTCTTGCTGCTGTTGTGGTTGTTTGCTTGCCTTGTTTTCTTTCTTTCTTTCTTTCTTTCTTTCTTTCTTTCTTTCTTTCTTTCTCTCTTTCTTTCTTTCTTTCTCTCTTTCTTTCTCTCTTTTTTTCTCTCTTTCTTTCTCTCTTTCTTTCTTTCTTTCTTTTTCTTTCTACCTACCTACCTACCTACCTACCTACCTACCTACCTACCTATCTTTATGTATATATACGGACACTTAGTAAAGAGCTGTTATTCCTTTCCCCATAGCTTTGCCTTTTTTTTAGCCCTGTAATGTCAAAGTTATAATAATTTCGAGGGCAGGGGATCACATTTTCCATTCCCAGGGAGGTTCCCATCTTCCTTGGCAGATATCTGTCTTTCGCAATGAGACTCATGGATGCTGATCAATAGCAATTAGAAAAAGATCATCCTAAAAACACATTCTAAACATAAATCACATTATTCTAATGCTTACTTTGTTTCTGAAAGACTTAGAAATACCCCAAGCACAGAAATAAACCAACACACACACAAGGCCATAGCCTGACCAGGGCTAAGACTTAGACTGGAAGGAGCTTCCCTATCCTATCTTTAAAATAAATTCT
The DNA here is from genome assembly GCF_028551555.1 of Melozone crissalis. NCBI lineage: Eukaryota > Metazoa > Chordata > Aves > Passeriformes > Passerellidae > Melozone > Melozone crissalis. The sequence goes on along the minus strand of NW_026535794.1, from coordinate 55,368,356 downwards.
CAGTAATAACTTGCAGAACAGCTGGCTTTCTCATAAATAACTTGCAAATAACTGTAACTATGTACTTACATATACAATTATTTGAAAGTACCATTTACGTTTTCATCACAAACAAACCAATTCAAAATTATGAAAGGAAACATCTCTTTATCTCAGGTAGATTTTACAGGTCATATTATGGTACTTAAATATTGCAGTACTTAATATTGTCAAATCAGCACTTAAAATTCTTCTGTATAAATTAAAAAATATTTTAAGGAAATTAATCTTAGGGGTTATGTGCAAAAGAAACTAGCAAGCATTATTGAAATGAAATGCAACATGTAATTGCCAGTCTTGCTGTCTGAAGTACCTTTGAAGTAAATTTAACAAGACACTTAAAATGTATATAAACATTTTGAACAGCTAAACAGTGGGGTATAGGTAACATCAGTGTTGGAGAATTTTGCTCAGACATGGCTTATACAGTTTTGTTCAGACATGCCATAATCATATACAGCTGATTGAAAAGTAAAAGGCAGCTGTAAGCTGTAAATTCTCAAAGCCTGTTCCTGTAAACAACAAAATTCTCAGGCACGTTTATGTAAACAGCAGAAGTTCTCAGGTTGTTTTTTAATAACAAGTAAATATCTTGTCCTTGGATAAGTTATGGGAAAGCAAAAGTGACAAACATGGAGGCCTTGAGAACCGTTCATAACAAGATGGGAAAAAACAAGTCTTGGTCTCAATAACAAACCACAGGTATTGAAAACAAAAGGAGGGGTTGATGTTTAATCTGTAACCAATGATGAGCTCGGGTTTTGCAATATGTATGAACGTAATTAACACTGTTATAAAATGTGCATGGTGGATGAATAAATCGGAGTTCGATGCTGATCAAAGGATGGGTCGTCTCCCTTCGCTTTCTACACATCAGTAGGACAACATGATATCAAGGGTTTGTGAGAAAGTCAATTGAAATTGCTTGCCTGGTGTTTTCTGCAATCTAGTAAAGACTTTTTCAAGTGTCATGTCATGAAGAATTGCAAAGTACATAGCTTAATACTGTTTCAACTGCTAATGATGATTAAGACTGAACAAGACATTCCTTTACTGCATGCTGCAACTTCCTACACTAAAATTAAAGATTTGTAAAAGAATGGATTGCTCATCATCTATCTTAAATCAGAGATCTATTGTACAATGATCTCCTTTCAAATGTACCAAGTATGAAACCATACCAAAATTTCAGTTTTAAATAAAGTGTACTGATACGCTGTTGCCAATACGCTGGAAAAATATTTGCATGAAAAGAAGCCCTTAGCCCTTTAAACACAACAGCTTTTCTCAGAAAGCAACTAAAATCTCTTCATTTGTATTAAAAAGTTGTGAGATCAAAAATAATTGGAACCACACCTGACATCACAATGACATCTACATAATCGCTATACTTGACAACACCTACAGGATTCTTATGAGTACTGGAAAGATATGGAATCTTACAATATGATTCTGGTTTCTTTCTGTATCAGTTGTGAGTTAAGTGACTTCTATTTCTTTATAATGACTGAAGAGTATGGTGTCTGTTAACTAGAGGCAACAAAAATATCCTCCATAGCTAGCTAGATCTTATAATTAAAAAAAAAAAGGCAATGTGGGTGTTGAACTATCAGAATGAAGGAGCATATTTTGTAAATGTGCTGAATTTAAGAGGTGGCTTTATTTTCGGTCTTGTGGCTCCTATTATAATTTGGGGGAAAAAAAGAAGCCAAATGTGGTTCTAGATAGGAAGTGGTCTCTTTTTGTTGTTTTTTTTTGGTTGTTTTTTGTTTTGTTTTGTTTGTTTGTTTGTTTGCTTGTTTTTACAGAAAGCTGTTCTTGTTCTGAGGGCTTGAACAGAGTGTGCAAGGGCAGTTTTAGCTTCCATGGTTAGTTGTCAAAGCGAATGCAGATGGGGGTTTCTTCTCCACACTTTAGTAGGAACTAGGTGCACTGAAGATACCATAGTCTTTTCAGTGGAATGAAATGCTCACCTAATCACTGCTTAGGTTTTAAATACTGCCCACTATGCCTAATACCATTCTCTTGGGCATCCAAAATCTCTATCTACTTCAAACTTGCAAAGACTACATGAGGGAACTCGGGGATCTCTGACGCCATGGGTTTTGGGTAAGGAGCTGCACAATCTCTCAATGAAAGTTTGTATGACTATTGGACACAACACTAGAGGCACCAAAATGCATATTTGACAAAATTTGCAGAATGTGAAAATGCTATGAAACATCATAAATACAAATTAGAGATAAACAATTATTTAGAGACCAAGTAGCTTGAACACAACCTTTCCTGTATAGTTGTTATCTTTTGTAGTCTTTTGTAAACCTGTGTGGGACTCTTAACTTTGTAAAGAAAAAAATGGTTATTAATATGCTTTAAACAGAAAAATTCTAAACGGGATACAACATTGGCAGCATATGAAGAATTAGCTATGATGGTAAGCGGGTCCTGTAATAACGGAAATGCATAGCAGTCAATTCTAAAATTTGCATGGAAGCATTGTTTAATATTAATATTCTCTTATGCTACTGGACAGAGTCACCTCCATGCTTAACTACTGCAGCTTTGTTGGTTTTGCTGGATGTGTCTCTAAAAACAGTTGGTCTGTTCACAGGGGTCATGCTGCAGCCACGTTTTGCATACATGGGGAGGTTACCCCCCTCCAGCCCTTTGCTGAGTGTATTCCCTTTTAAAAAAACCCCCAGCCCACGTGTCCGAAACTTAGAGGTCCTGGCAGCAAGCAGCACCAGAGTGCATGAGCAGTGCAGGAAAGTGCCACAGAATATGTTCCAGAAGAGCAGCCGCAGGAACACTTTTAAGATGAAGTACACAAACACAGCAGCACCACAGCACAACCCTGCAGGCAGCAGTGCCTCAATGTTGTAGAAGGCTTGCTTCAGCTGTGGCAGCAATACTCTTGCACCCCACTGGCCTCAAGACCATTGGCAGCCAGTGCCATCCGCGTGCCGAACCACGTGAGTGCATGCTGCAGGACACTGCTAAAAGCCAAACCTGCTCCGCTGGTCATCCAGCGACAGCTGCGGCATGGCAGTGCCCATGTCTCCGCCTGGGACACTTCCACTTGCTCCAGTACCATCTGCATAACCCAGATCTAGTGCCTAACACAGGGCAGGTCAGTTCATCCCATCTAGGAATGCCTGTAGCTCCTCCATGGCCGCCCCTGTCCTGCATGGGCCCATCCCCTGCAATGGCTCTGCTTGAGCCAGCATGGCTCTGCCCCAGTCCGCTCTGTCCTGGTGCAGCGCCCCATGGGATACACATTTGGTATCCAGAGGGAATTATCTCTGAGTCATGAGGCAAGACGTTGATGGACTCGTTAATAGGAGATAAGGAAAAAAACTATTCTCCTCCTGGTTTCAGCAGCTCTTGAGGATGGGAATAGAATACATCTTTATATTGTGACATAGGACAATACAGGCTGCAGGTTTTTGCATTTGCAGCAAGTATGGATTTGAAAAGTATCCTCATATCAGAGGCACAAAAGTGTTCTCATACCCTTTTAAATCATCTTCAAACTAAGCAATTCTCACAATAACCTAACTCATTAATGACTTGCAAGTGAGTTGAAGAAACACAGCAAAGATAAGTGGGGTTCAACTGCAGAGAATTGTATAGGGACACTATACCCTAATATTTTAGATCAGGAAGCATGGATGGACCACTTTGGTTTCCTTAGTTGACTGCAGAACTGGCAGTCCTTCACAGGAGGGTGTTTGGATTGAAGATGACACTGGCAACTAAGAGCATGGCTACACAGAAGGTGCTACTTTTTGACCAGAACATTCAACTACTTAAAGGCAGATAGGAGAATAGCTGACTAGTGACAGCTCTGACAGGAAGAGTCTGAGGATTACCCTGTGGGAACAATAGTAACACATTTCAATTTTTAAAAACTATTCATTTCAGAGGACCAAGCATCAGTAAAAATAAAAGGTCAAGTAAAGACATCCTAGTGCTCTTCTTATCAGAAGCAGGTTCCTCCATATGAGAGTATTTAGGAAAGGATAGGGCATTCATAAGGAAAGGTGTGCCAGTTAGAAAACCTGTAGAACAAGGCAAGACAAACATACACAATACACATCACCAAATGCAAAATGAAGAAATAATAATTTCAATCTTCCATGGAATTAATTGCATTTTATTTGTTATTTTAATTTCAGCTGCTAAAAAGTATTTTTTAATATTAAATTTTATGAATTCAGCAAAGCTATCTTTTTGAATGTCTTCATACCCATATTAAACACTGAGGTGACAAAGAGAACAGCAGTGGAAGGAAAACCTGGTCCATCTCCCCCTCCTCGCAGCTTTAGGCCAGTGAGTGATTAGAATTTGGTCACTTCATTTGAGATAAATAGCTTTACCAAGACAGAATATTATCCAGCCTTTATCTTTCCTTTTGGAGCTGTTCCACTTTGCACACATAAATTCTTGACTCAGTAAGAAACAATGGCATTACAGCCATGGACATTAGAGTGCACTGATGGGAAATGAAGTTTTCACCTTCAGGTCCTTGCTTCAGTAAATATTCCAAATTCATCAGAAGGAAAGTTCAAAGACCAGCAATCCCTACTCAAATGACCTAATTAGAAAAGTCTGTACGCATAAGAGATAGCAAGCAGGTGCTCTCATCTGTTAGGGGAATACCCAGCCAGTACATGGTTGTCTAGTTAGGTGGCAGTAATTTTGGAAATAATTTCATTTTTTGTATTACAAGTGAATGGTCAATGTATTTTGTTACTGGATAAGGTAAAAGAATGTCTTCTGCATCCTCTCAGAGGGGAAGCTTCCCTAGATCTAAAGCTGCTCAGCTCCATGATAGGATGCTTTGTCTTAAAAGGGAACTCTAGTCTTTGTCTTTTGGATTGCTTCCATAGCTTTTCACTCACTCTTCAGGTACCTGTTAATATGTCCTGTTATCCCATGCAAACTTTTATGGGCACAGTCACTGAATTGGTACGTATTCCATGAAGGCCACAGGCCCTGTTGAGATGGAGCCACAAGTCTCAAGGGTGTTAGCAGATGTTATTCTGAGGCCACTCCTAATCATGTTTGATGGATCATGGTGAGTGAGGAAAGTGCCCCAAAGACTGGATGAAAGAAAATGTCACCCATCTTCAAAAAAGGCAGCTAGGAGGACTCAGAAAAGCACAAGCCAGCCAGCCTCATTTTTATCCCCAGGAAGTCGATGGAAAGCATTGCCAGGAACATGAAGGACGAGAAAATTATGTAGTCAGCATGGATTTACCAGGGGAAATTCATGCTTGACCACTTTTTAAACTCCTTTGATGAATTAACTTGCCTGGTAGATGAAAAGAATATTGTCTGCCTGGGCTTCAGGGAGGTTTTTGACATTTCTCTACATGGCAGCACACATACATACCAGAAGGAATAGTGCAAAGAGGAGGGAAGCAGTGTCTTTTCAGTGATGCTCAGTGAAAAGACAAGAGGCAGTGGACACTGAAATACAGGAGATTGCCTCTGAACATGACAAAATGATTTTTTACTGTGAGGGGGACTGAACCATGGGCACAGAAAGATTGTGGAATCTGGATCTTTGCAGACATTAAAAGGATGCCCAGATAGAACCCTGGGTTCTAGGTATCCTGGTTTAAGCAGGGGGGTTGGGCCTGGTGAGCCCCAGTGACCCCTTCCACTCTCATTCATTCTGTGCTAGTGAATTCTCTTAGAGATGCATTTCAAGCACTGGCATGACAAAGTTCTGTGCAGAGAGAGATCCAAATGGGCGTGGGATTGAAGGTCCTTAAGCAGTGTTCAAGAAGAATGTAAAACTCTGGGATAATTGTCTCTTCCATAACTGAATCCCTTTCATGGGAAAATTCCCCAGGGATATAAAGATCTTCTGATACACATGCTTAAGACTGACACTGGCTGAGCAAATTTCTCCCTATGTGTGTCTAAGACCAGTCAGGATCTTCACCCAAAGTGTTGTCAACATAGTCACAGAAGGTATATTGTGAAGTAACAACTTACATCAGAATGGCAAATATTGGTCCACAAAATGGATTAATGTATGGGAATTATCTACTTGTGTTCAAAATAAAAATAAGGAGTTGGTCTTTATTTATCAATTTCATTGCAATGTTGATAAGGGAAGAAAAAGACACAAGTCCTTAATTATCTTAACTCTAACAAAGATTTAAAAAATTCCTTGTAAAAAATGCATCATAATTATCAGACTATGAAGCAATTTTAGTTGGGAAAAAAGTTCTAAAATTGTATATAAAGTGGCAAAGAAGCCAAGAAAATAGGAAAGAAACAAAACCAGAGAAAAAGAGTCAGCTTGAGTCTGCAAGCTAGTTCTAGAAGTAGTCTGCTAGAAAAAGGAAACCCAAGTTGAATTTCAAACGTATTCATGCATTTGATTCTGTAACTGGCCAATTGGTAAAAACCAATCCTTTTGAACAACTTCTCCCAGCACAGCAGCAAAAACTCCAACAGGTTGACACCACCATCATGCCTTTCCAGATGTATTTAAAAGACAAATGATGATTTTCTTGAAAATCTACTGGCATAAAAGTTGCAAGACATTGGAGGGATTCTCCACATTCTCATTCCTCCATATGGCTTGAAAGTATATTTGATAAAATACGCAAAAAAGCATAAGGTTTATAAGGTAGAGTCAAATGGATGATTTGGAAATTGATCTCCTTGGGAATTGATCTCCTGTTGATATTAAACTTCATATCCACTCTCTGTGAAGTTTCTAAAATAAATTATGGAGCTGAGGCAGGAATCTGCCACTACAAGCGTTAAGCAGACATACACACTCCCCTTCACATGCCTCCCCTTCCACACACACCTAGGCACACACAGAGATCAGCCTAGCAGATCATGAACACTTTGGAAAAGACGGAAACTACCTCTCTTGGTGGGCAAAATAGCTGGTATAATAATTCAAATAACTGGTACAAAAATTCTGTTTAATATCTACCTCTTATTTAAAACACAGCTTTTCATTTAATTATATTTGCAGAATATTTTAATTTAATTTGTTTCTTTAAAATTACTTAATTCTCACATGCTGTATGTCTAGGAATATTTTCTTCTCAAAATAGAAAAAAATTAGATGATATCTTTTCAGAAGAAAACATTGGTTTGTACCATTTTATACCATCATGACATGGAAAAATTGATTTATCCCTCACTAAGGTGGAAGAAATATTTTAATCACAGATCATTTACAATTAAATACTTTACATTTTTAAGATGCTTTCAATCAGTTTTGATCCTCATTGCTTATTGCTTGTAAACAGTAATTTTTCAGTGAAGGGGAAGTGTGTGTGGTATATCTACATTAGTTCAAACACTGATTCCTACTAATGGCCAGGCTGAATGACAGTAAATAATGTCCTGAAGGATATTTTGCTGCCTTCTTTGGCACTTTGTGAAATCCTAACACATTGAAATGTTGAAATACAGAGATTTTCTCTTAGATAGTGTCCCATGTTGAAACCCATCCCATGGATTTTATGTTGTCATTCCTATCTATTTTAAAATTTTATATCGTCTGCATAGTTTTCATGAACCTTTCTGCTAAAGTAGTGAAAATCACAGATAAATGCAATTTTGCACAACTTTGAATTTACCGCAAGAGCTGAGAGAAAACTTGCTCCCATACTTCAATCTCAGTTTCTTTTATAGTCAAACTTTGCTTCTGTACCATCAAGAGTCTCATTTGTTGCTGCTTAAAGCCCCATCCAATCCGACCTTGAATACTTTCAGGGATGGGACACCCACAACTTCTCTGGGCAACCTGTTCCAGTGTTCCAGCACCCCCATAGCAAAAAATGTCTTCCTTTCATCTAATATGTGTCAGAAATAATAAATCTAGGCATATAAACTTTGAGGAAAGGTTTGAAAATTTTTTGATTTCAAACACATTTTATATGAATACTAATTTACAGATGACTAAAATATGTTGATGGGCATTTGAGCTTGACACTTTTTGAAAAAGTGCATGGAATTTAAAATTAAAACCAGTAAAATTAAAAACTTCTTGCCGTTTTCTTTTTCTTCTGATATTCAAAATTGCATCTGTCAAATATCTGTGCTTCATACAAACCACTCAGACACTCTCAGAAAAAAAGCTTGTATTTCAGACTAAGTTGCAGTTTACTACTAGTAAAAACCTACTAGTGAAGGTTTTTCCGGGCATAGGGGGAGCACCTTCTCATTGGATTTGTGTGCAGAATGCATTTTATCCAAACTGGAGAATTGATCCCAGCTGTGTTCCATTCATCATTCTTACTGCATCAGGCCTCAAGATTCTGTGAAAAGTATCCTGTGGACCTTGAAGATAGATCATGTGAAACAGATGAGAGGTGATGGAGAAGTTGAGGGAGAGAATAAAGAGCATATGGCCCAGTACAGACACCAGAAAGTACTTATTCATGTGATCCACAGCCTGAACAATTGTTTAGCACCATTTAAAGGCTGTGTTTGACAAACAGGGCCGAAGCAGGTCTTAAAAACACCTAGTAGATCAAAATCCATTGAAGCAAATTCCCCTGGCCAGTCACCTTGCTGCTGTTAATTCACCCTCCATACCAGCTGATCAGGCCTAACAATGCTGCTGCAAAAACATTGTGGAAGGCACATTTTCACAGATGCAGGGGAAAATCCCCTTGGATGATGATTCCAAGGGATAACTTGAGGGAGCAAGTTATGTACCCTTATCTACTGTGCAATTTCTAAGTTGGTGAGTTCACCATCTGTCAGCATCACTTTAGAAAATAAATCCTTGATCCACAAAAAAATATTTCATATGTCCTGTCTACCACTTCATTTCAGCCAATGAATAGGCTATGTTCCATCAGCAAAGTGATTATGGTCACATGTTTCTTTAAACTGTGGCAATTCTTTATTTTTTTCTAAATCAGACACTGTCTATTCATAAGATTCAGGTGTCCATGGTAGGGGTGTAATTAAGTTTCATGTCCACTGTTAAAAAATATCCTTCTTGTTATCTTTTTAATAAATTACTGACATGTAACATCAGTCTGAGAGCTGAAAAAAATTGTTTCTACATCCATGACATCACTTAGGCATAATTAAACATCTTTTGGGCAGGAAGGAAGATATTATTCTTCTCATTATACTGATGGGTAAGCTGAAATGCAATGCAGTTAATTCAAAGTGAAAAAGCAATAAAGTCAATAGAAAAACTCACCACAGTTTTGTTCACTACTCTAAATCCTTACTATTCCAAAATAGAAGAACAGCTGTAAAAACCTTGTGGCTACTTAATTTTTTTCCTATACCTGCATGGGAGGGTAAGGGATAAATGATCCCAAACAATGGTAATCCACAACAAAGCATTCTTGACATCATATTCAGCTTTTGCATAGTCAGCTCTTCATCTGATAAGGTTATTCCATTGGAATAGTTTGGGGAGTATCTTAGAGGGCTGGATGTTGTTTGTTTTAAACCATATTGATCATTTAGGTTGCCAGAAGCAATGAGAAAGTTTAAAATAAGTTAGTGCTATGTATTGCTTTTCATACATGACAGATGTATTTCTACAACAGAGAAGGCTGACCTAACACTTCACTACAACATGGCTGAAGTGACATCCTGTTCCCCATAGGTTTTTCGGTTTATTTTTAACTGCTTTCTTACCAGATTAATGAGCTGAACTAGCTCAAAAAGGAACCAGATAAGTGCCAGAGCTTTCAAACAGAAAAACAGATGCGAATTGGTGATTAGTAAGTGCATTTGAAAATAGAAGTTTTTGGTACTTCTCATAGATACATGGCATTCTCTAGAATGACATTGCTCCAAAGTTTTGGTGTTTTTTTTTTTTTCTTAATTCTAAACGTTACACATTCTTGCGGGCCATTTTAGTAAATAGATTTTCTGATACGTGTGAAAGACGGTCTGAAGTTCCCCTCATTTGCCTCACGACCATCTCGAGGACAGACATCAGGACCCTGAGGACCCTGACTGGAATTCTGGCCTGCCAGTGGTGGATGAACACCAAAAATCCTGAGGCCCCTGAGCAGAATTTGGGCCTGCCAAGTGATTTTTCGCAGCAGTCTACAGTGACTGCTTCTAGCAGAGCCTGCCAAGGGGCAACGCGCCCTATATGCTTGCACCTGCTTCACGACAAACGCCCAGGAGTTTTCCCACCCCTTGGCCAGAAGAACTTGCTGGGGCAACCTTGGTAGCCCCCCCATGGAAAATCCTTCATCTGCTTCACTACCACCGTGAGGGACAGAGATTGAAGCCCCTCTGCCAAGGACTGAGACAAAGATGCCCGTAATTCTGATCCGGGGGTGCTGGCCTGACTGAAGCAGGATGCCTGCTAAGTGTTGCCTGCAGATGTGTTCACTAGACCTCGACTGGTTTCCCATAGAAAGCAGTCCTGAAACAGTGGGTCCCACTCACTGCTGATATTGACTTACCCTGCTGAGAACATGGACTGTCTGTACCTGTCTTCAATACCTTTTCCCCCCTCAGCCATTTCAATAGACTTTTTGTTGATTGTATCTGTTCCCCCTCAGCCATTTCAGGATCTGTTTTCCCCTCAGCAATGGGCAATAATAGAACCTTGAGTCAACCAGGACTTGGAGATCTTCCCGACGTGACTAGGCAAATTCCATCGGCTGGACTACAAGGACTCTGTCTCTCCACGTTTGGCAGCTACACTCCCTCTCTCTTTCTCCCTCTCTTTTATAATTTTTTCCTGTCACTAATTCCTTTAAGGCATTTGCCGTGGTCATTCTATAAAGGTGCATTAGTTTGGACTGACACTGCAATCCCCATTCTGTACTTTGTTTTGCACTCCGAGATCAGTTAACAAACCATCAGGAGCCACCGTTTGTATGAGTGGATTGGGACAATGCCTTCTTTCAAGCTGAAATTGGTCCTAGTCCATATAAGCACAGTGGTAGGTGAAAGTAGACTATAAATGATAACATTCAGAATGTATTTCTCTTGCCTTCCCATTAAAGCAAGTGAAGAAAGCAGACAGGAGATCTTCAGATAAGATGCTCTGTGAATTGAAAAGAATCTGTCCTTATTTGAAGCAACTGAGAAACTCACACAACGAAATACAGTTCAGACAGATGAAAGGGTCACAAACTTTTAATGTTTGAATGAAACAAGATTTCTTGAAGTACAATCCTATAAAATGAAGGTGAATTTGCAGAAACAATTGAACTGGGGCTGTTTTATAAACACAGTGTTTTCTAATTAAACTGAGAATTCAGGAAGGCAACCTTGAAATTAGGAGGATTTAGAAACATACAAATATCAAGACTGGCAGTTCATTACCTTTAACAGTCTCTTTAAGATAAGATTTATTTTTAACGTCTGCTTGTAGTAGGTCTGAAGTCATTAGGAATGATGCAATATTTAAAAAAACCAAACCAAACAAAACAACTTTCTCAAAAAGCTTTGAGAAACCAGAGAAATTATGATTTTTTTGGGGTTAGTAGTCCTTTAAAAGTTTTCTCTGGCAAAAGAGATAAAAAACCACTAATGACTGTGGAGTATATTACAAAACCGTAATAAAGCATGTAAGGGGCAAGAGCCCGTAATAAAAATACTATGCTGGGTTCATATCTGTTGAAAGCATTCCAGAATGGCTGAAATTATGATTCACATGTTGTGAGATACAAAAAAACAAACCAAAATCAAACACCATAAGCAAGAGAAATATTTTGAACATATTTTCCCATTCCAAGAGGGTATAACAGCTTTATTTCATTTTGTTCCTAAGACTGGTTTATATCTTATTAAGTGTTCTACAATAAAGAGTGAGAGTGTTCACACTAACCATACCATTTGGATGGATCTCTTTTACTTTATACAGCAGGAGATATGGTTTAGCACTCCACAATTCAGTCCCCAAAAGAGAATGAGTGTGGCAGATTTAACCAAACTGCCCAGTCCACCAGAATGCTTAATCCTCTTTAAAAATGCTTGGCTATATCTCATTATCTGGACATGCCTCTCTAGCTCCACTTTGAGCTCCTTGATCTTGCATCTACAGGATGAGATCCAATTTAGCTTAGCAAGGATACAGCCTTTCAAAACCCCATCTTTTATCTTCTGTATTCTTACAAGTATGTTTCTACCACAGGGAACAGTTTGGAAGATCCTACTTGTTTTGTTTCTCAGATATGTTGCTGCATAAAATAACTCTTCTTTTAATTTTTTCCCTGCTAAAGTATAGGCTCTGTGCTTAAATTATTGTGATGCTAACTCATTATCATCTATTCTTCAGTCGTACAGAGTTTCGAGCAAAGTTTTCTCTTCTTCTGAGGACATTTTACTCTTTTTATGAGATATGCTGAAGGTCTCAATTTAGTTGCAAAGGTCACTGATTCACAGACTGCAAAATTGTTAAGTCTAGTAACGGCAGGGAAAGTGTGCTGTTGCTGTGTCTGTAAATGTCATGTCAGCTGCTGCTGGGATAAAAAACGTAAGTATACGCAAAGATATCTGCATGGATAGAAAAGAAACAAAGAAGACATTTGTTGTGATTTCTGCACTAAGGAACAAGAAGAAGTATGAAGCGATAATTTCAGTGGCTAAGACAGTATCATCTTTGGGCCAGTTGTCTTCAACATCTTTTGAACAACCTGGACATGGGAGTTGAAGGAATATTGAGCAAGTTTGCCAAGGACACTAAATTGGGAGGAGCTGTGAACCAACTTTCTTCAGGGCAGAGAGACCCTGCAGTGAGATCTTGACAAATAAGAAAGATGGGCAATTATTGCTGGCTGAGAGTCTATGTACAAATCACAAAAGGGGTAGGACTGCTGGGGAAGGCGTCTCAAGCTGTTGTGTTTTCCAGCATCAGTCTCATTACATGGTGATGACAATGGGAAGATGCCAGCAGCTCACATCCCTAGCAGCATACAAAAGACTTGATGTTACAACTTACTTTAAAAGCTTTTTGACCAATCACACAAAGCAAAAGCATATGGACAGTAGTTCTATCCAACCACTATAAGCACGTGTACCTTCGAGTTAAAACAGTGCTTGCTTATTTCAAATAAAAGACCTGTTTGTAAGCATTAAAATACAATGCACAGAGCTCCATTATTAAGCTTAGAACTTCCTAACATCCAGCTAGATATACTTTTCTGTAGTTTAGGGAGTTATTCTAGACAAGCATTAATAGATAGACCATTGTTCTATTTGTCCTTGCTTTTCTACTTCTTATACAATTTTTCTGCTGACAAACCTTATGACTACTGCTTTGCTCTAGTCACAGTCCTGCTGCCTCTGAGGCCTGCCTTTTGCAGCTTTCCCAAAACCCTCTGTTTTTGAGGATTCCCACAGGCAATCACCAACCACATGGAGTAGAACAAGAGCAAGTGCTGGATTCAGCACCTGGGACAGGGCAATCCTGGTGTGTGTATAGACTAGGGAGCAAGAGGCTGGAGAGAAGCGCTGCAGAAAGGGACCCAGGCTCCTGGCCAGTGGCAGGCTGACTGTGCATCAGCAGTGCCCTGGCAGCCAGGAGGGCCGAGCCTGTCCTGGGGTGCATCAGGCACAGCATCGCCAGCTGGGCAAGGGAGGGGATTGTCCTGCTCTGCTCTGCTCTGTGGTGGCCTCACCTTGAGTGCTTGGGGGCAGTTTTGGGTGCCAGAATGAAAAAAGACATGAGGGTATTAAAAAGTTCTCAAATGAAGTCTACAAGAACAGGACTCGAAGAAATGGCATGCAGCTGAGTCAGAGGAGGTTTAGGTTGGGTATCAGGAAAAAGTTATTTAACCAGAGGATGACTGGGCACTGGCAGGTCTCTCCAGGGAGTGGTCACAGCATCACGCCTGTCTGAGTTCAAGATGCTCTTGGACACTGCTCTCAGGCATATGGTGTGATTTTTGAGGATGGTCCCATGCAAGGCCAGGAGTTGGACTTGATGATCCTGATGGGCCTCTTCCAATGCAACTGATTCTATGACTCTATGGTTCTGTCCTGGCCACTCAAGGTATATTTCTTGGTCTGACCAGATTTTGATCTGCTCTTGTTGGTCAGAATTTGTTACTACTGGCTAATGATATTTATCACAAAAGACAAAGTGCCTTTTCTCAATTTTCTCAAGAAATTTGAACATGCACCTTAGAATCCTAAAAAAGTCCTTTCCTTGAAATAACACTGCCTCCTGCATTCTTTCCAGATCTTACGGAGAAAGAAGGCAAAACGAGGGGACATATTACAATGAAGCATTGTCAATTTCCCATCTTTAGCAGTATATTTGTACTTCCACTATTCTTTTCTATAAAATCATGGTTTTGTATATGTAATTTTCTAGCAAGACACATTTTTGCAACTGAGCCCATCAGTCTCTGTGAAAATACATTGTAAAAAGCACAAAACATATGAATAGGCAGTGACAAGGGAGGGGAAAATAAAACATGAGAAGCAGCTCCGTGACACTAAAGTGAGACAAGAAGGTGCTCCAGTTGACAGAGCAGAGAATCCCCTGCAGTCTCTGGAGGACATCATTGTGAAGCAGGTTGTCTCCCAGCAGTCCCAGGAGAACTGTGGAGGAACACATACCTACACTGCAGCCCGTGGAGGGCTCCATGCCACAGCAGGTGAAAGTGCCTTAAGGAAGCTGCAGCTTGTGGAGGGAGGGAGGGCCAGAAAGCCATCCTTGACCTCTTCTTTAGTGGAAGAGTGTGTGCAAATGTCAAACAGCTGTTAACTCTAATCTATTTCCAGTTCTTGTCATAGGTAAGTAAGAAGACAATATAAGAATTAGAAGCCCAAATTCTTTCCTTTCAGGCTCCCATTCTCTCTGCCACTGGCTTTAAATTTAGTTTGATATGAAATAAAATTCAAGATCAAGTTCTTAAGGCTTGATGTTCAGGCTTTTCAGAAAATAGGGAGTGCAAATAACTGTCATTTTTTAATAATAGAACTAAAAAAGTTAAATTACTGTTTTCTAAGGACTTGTAGAAATCAATTGGTAGAGGTGGTGAGACTGAAGAGTATAATTAAGCTGAAACGAGAATATAATTTAGGTACCTCAGTTGTGTACAAGTTTTTTTACCAGGAACTCTAGACTTTTAAACAGACTTAGGACACAATAGTTATCTCTGGGAATACTTTAGTATGTATAGTGTATTCATCTTTAAATAGCTCTGTTTTATAGTTATGACTTACGTTTTAAATTTTATTTGAAAAGAAATATTTGTGATTCAGATAATTTCCATTTCTGAAGCATTTCAGTTGTTGACAGTTTTGGTGTCTCCTGAGGGCAGGAAAATAGTCTTTGTACCAATACTGAAACAAACTAGATGGAAAAAATCGTTTTCCTCATTCTTTTCTGTCTATTTTAACAGGCACAACAGCAAAACCACTGCTATGAGTCTGAGTTGCCCTACCACTCATGGATGGCAAACTTGTAGTGGCTAGTATTTTATTTGCACACATTTCTGATGCTGGTTGTTAACTGTTGCGCAAAAGACCTGTCAACTATTTTCATGGGAGGACACTCCTGAATTGCTTCACTTGTCTCTGAACCAGAGAACTAAGCTGGCACTCCATTTTCGAGATCTTGCTGTGCCAGCCCCCAAACCATTTCCTTCAAATGCATTTTACTTTCAACCAAAGCACTCCATTACTTCATGATGTAATCTGTTGTTCTTAAAGTTCAAGGGACTGTTTTAGAACGAGAAGAACACATTCCAGCAAGCAGTATAACATCTGTCTTAAGAAGTATACTTCACTTGGCTTTGGTTCATGGATCATAACACCTGCAAGGAATGTCATTTACAATCAATATATGGGCTGGGTTAACGGGCCACAGCTTTAGGAATCTTTCTCAAATTAATTTTGCTTTAAAATTCCGCTCTTATCGTTTCAAGTGTGTCTTTATGAAAGCAATCAACTATTTATCACCTGTACCACAATGAAGAACAATCAACAGTGGCTGAGCATCCCACAAGAATTCCAAGAAGAAGAATGGCCTGAGCCCCCAGTGTAGCACAGGGAGTCTGTCATCAAGCCAGAGTCCTCCAGGCATCTTGTCAGCCTGGAGAAGAGCAGACTCTGGGCAAATGTTAGAGCAGCCCTCCAGTATCTGAAGGCAGCCTACCAGAAGGAGGCAGATGAGCTGCACAAGGGCAGAGAGTGACAGGAAAGGTGTTGATGGCTTTAAAACCTGAAAAGTATATGTTTCCTTTGGATATTGGGAAGAAATTCCTTGCCAGGAGCCTTGTGAGACACTGGACCATGTTGTGGGTGACTCATTCCTGGAAGAGTTCAAGGCCTGGTGGAATGGGTGTTTGAGCTTAATGCAGTCTAGTGAAAGGTATCCTTGCCAATGACATGGGGGGTGAATTTACGTGAACTTTAAGGTCCCTTCCCAGCCAGACCATTCTATTATTCTATCAGAATATTCATTCTGTGCAGTAGCAGTATGTAGTTCAAGAGAGAAATAATAGACTATTGATTCTGAGAAACTGCCATCCAATGAGTTTAACTGTTTTGGTCTCACATATATGTTCCATTTAGCATTACTATATCTAGTAACAGTCCCAGCACTTTAAGTATCATACACACAAATATTTTATAATTTTCAAGATTTCTGACATTTGGGAATTTCCCCTCCTTCCTTCCTTCCTTCCTTCCTTCCTTCCTTCCTTCCTTCCTTCCTTCCTTCCTTCCTTCCTTCCTTCCTTCCTTCCTTCCTTCCTCCCTCCCTCCCTCCCTCCCCTTTTATGTTAATTTGCACAGTGTGAAGTAGTTACAGTAAATGACTCTTCCCTAAATATAATTTTGAAGCTCAGAAATGGATAAATAAGAAAACTGTGTGAAGACACAGAATTTAAAAGTGATTTTAAAGTGAGAATTAGAGTTAGATATTGAAAATTCAAAAATACAAAATTGAAATGATGGAATGGATGGTTTTAAGGGATTTTCTTTGTATTTTTGTGATACAAATGATGATCTCCATTTCTACACTTTCTAAAACTATATCTTGAAAGTTACTACTTTGAATAACAATAATATTTCCAAAAGAAGGAAATTGATTTATGCAGATGAAAATATCATATTCTAAGTCTTCATCATCTAGTACAAAGGATTGCCCTTACACAGTAAGCTTTATGGAGATTTATATTGTCACACAAACACAGAAGAATTTTTCAACTGACTAGAAAATCTTTAAAATCAAATTAACCATTGGAAAAAAGATTAAGAAAGATCAGGAAATTATATGCATCCACACTTACTATATGTTGATTACTGAATATTTGCTCTGTGGGTGAGTGCACTTGCCATTCACCTACACAGATACACCTTTTCCCCTGCACATGGATATGTGCTATTGGGTCTTGTCAGGGTTTGATGCTGGTGCAATGCCAGCGCCCCCATGAAAATACATTCTCCTTGGTGTCTGCTGTGAGATGTGACCAGGAATAGAGCAAAGCAGCCTCCAGTTTAGGAATAAAGGAAAAAAACTTTATTAACCTACAACTATATGTGAAAAGAAACACAGAACTCAGAATGAAAACCTTCCAAAAACATTCCTCCTCCTCCCACAAAATTTCCAATACATCACAGTAAAACAAAACCTTGGATTCTTAATTCAGTTACCATCCCTCAGATCACCAACTCTCAGTCCATCACCACCCTTCAGATAATCAATTCTCAGTTCATCAAGGAGAGAGGAGTCCCTCTTGTGCCATAGGCTTCTCCTGGAAACGCAGTTGAGACCTCTTGTGTTTCCATGTCACATGTGGCACTGCCCGGAGATCATTTGCCATCGTGACATCTTCCTTCCATGCCCAGTGCTCTCACCACTGCACATCGACCAGAGCTGCTTCTAGGGTTCCCCTTTTAAGGGTGCTTTGTCCAGTTCCAAAAAAAGCACAGTCTCTCACTTTCGGGACATCTGTCCCCCCCAGATTTCACCCCCTGGGGCCGAGGGGTCTTGAGAACAGAGATCTTCTTCTTCTTCCCTGGAGACGGAGGGCACCACCACCCTCCTCACCCATTGTCTCTGTTCACGCACTCCTTCACATAACATCACTGCACTCTCTTGGCTCCAAGCCATTGCCTCCCCCTAAATGCAGTCTCTGTGTCACAGGAAAAATGGTTCTGTCCATGGCTATACAAGAAAAGTCCAGCCAAAGGGCACTCCATCATCTCCTCCCACCTAAGATTCTTCTCCACTTCTCTCATGGCCCATTTCCTCTTATCTCATCTCTATCTCTTTTCATTCAACTCCAGGAGGATCAGCATTCGTAAGGTTTCCATCATCCAAGGAAAGGGTTACAAATCTCAGGCTCTGCCTGTCCAGAACTCCCATGGCTGCCCTGCTGGGCACCTCCTTTCTCCTCCCTCCCTTCTCCTTCCCTGCCGGCCGTGCTATCAAATTTCAAGGTAGCACAAGCACAGGCACCATGTCTCTCTCTCTCTCTCTCTCTCTCTCTCTCTCTCTCTCTCTCTCTTTCTCACCTCTTCGTGCTCCTCCACCCTTCCATCCTGCAGGGCCCTTCACCTCCCTTCTCTGTCCAAGGCCCGGCCTACCTCACCGGGCCGCATGGCTTCCCCTCTCCCGCCCAGCCCGCAGCCGGGCAGGGGAGCTCTGACCTCCCTCACAGACTGGACAGAACCCAGGAGAGCTTCCCCCTGCGAGTTCTCTGCTTTTAACCCCCTGTGTTCTCAGAGGCGTATCCATGTTCTCAGTGGCCACACCAGGTGCCAATATTCAAATCTGGGCATCTATTGGTTTGACCACAGCATCCCAAAAAACTCACTTCCTTTTTAAACCAGGACAGGTCTCAAAGAAGGGTCTATCTTTTTTCTGTTCAAGAGACTTTGGCTCTCAAAGTCAAGAGGTATTCTTCCTGGATCTATTGCTTGGATTTATTACCTAGAAGGTAATAAAATAATTAGATATTTGGTAAAAACTGTCCTAACTGCATCTTCATGTGAATTATTTAGTCTAACTTAGGTTGCTTACATACAAATTTTTTTCAAAGTATTATGGGAACTAAAGAATAATTACATCAATGACTGATCATATTTTGCAGGAAGACATCCATGGCATGTTTAGCACACACACGGCATGCATTCTTTATTTTATCAAAGTTCCTATCAAGCCTTCCCAATTAGTACTTTCAAGTTTCTAAAACGTAGGAACCATAGTATCATTTCAAGGAACATGGTGTAAAAAAATAAGTTGAGCCTATACGGTGCCCTGTCCATAACTTCTAGCTTGTAAAATAAGAACATAGCCATTCCTACAGAGATGCAAATACAGCATATGCAACATCTACGCAAAGTGTGCACTATAAATTCAGGTAGAAATGACAAGTTATTAGAAGGCTGATCACTGAAGAGAATAGAGCAGAGGCTGGGCTGCTGCACATCACTGCAATTCTTTGTCCTCATCAGGCAGAAATCTACTGAGCTGGAAGCTCATTTGAACCTTAATGGAAGTAGTGACTAAGAGCAGACGTATTTGAGTCGCTTTCTCCAGATCTTTCTATTCCTTCTATTTTCTTTTAGAATATAGAGAACTTATGCTACAGACTGCAGAGGCACTAAGTAGTGACTAAAGGAACTTGCCAATCAATTGCTTCAAGGTAGGTGGTTTTGCCACTATCCTTCTTCCTTTCTTCTTTGGAAAATCTGAAACATTTTCATCAGAAATGGTAAAGTCATCTATCACAATATCCAATACATCCTATGAATGATGTAGAATAAATATTGTTCTCCATAATGCCTTTATTTTATCCTTTTAAAACTTGACTTTCCGTGAGAAAATTTGCGTATTTAATCTTGGGTATTTAGACTCAGGGAAAATCCACTTTTCCAAAGGAAATTGTTAGGAATTGATTGTGAGGATTGCTTCTTCAGCAATATGTTTTGAAAGTTATTGCCAAAACATAGCAGTGAAATTTGAAGCACAGGAAAAGTCTATTAAACAAATTAAACCAATTAAAAGAAACTGACCTGATTTGCACAACCATGTACAGACACATCTATATATGTACATCAGTAAGGAGTAGTTTATTCCCATAACCAAACCATCTTGCACAATTTAAGTTGCTTAAAACCATGTAAATAATTACAAGTAATGTTTTCAATTATAACATATAGAAGAAAGCGCTGCTACTTACTTAGAACAGAAAATCATATTAGAAACAATATTCAGGCCAAAATATTTTCAGAAGCAATATGGTTTCAAATAGACTTGGATACTTTCAACTCCTTAAACTGCCAAGAGCTACCTTTACGTTGTGGAAGAGAAGTGAAAAAATAGCAACGGAATAAACTGTTTCATTGGTTAGTTTCTTGGTGAGTTTGAGCTTTGATCTACCACAGCTTTGATCTAGTACAGCTGGGCAGGAAAAAGAAAAAAGTAAAGTATGTTCAGTTGTGTCAAATGAATTGCTGAGTGATGGTACCTGAACTGAGGAGATGGAAACTACTGGAAAGGAAGGACTCAAAATGGAAATGACAGAAACAATTTGATGAGGTTGTCAGAATTTCTTTAAATGCTCTTAAACAAATGAGTCTTCATCAGTAAACCAATCTACCAGTTAAATTAACACATTCTTTATTATTTCTTGTGGAAAGTTACTCTTTCCACAAAGGGAGGGTGGCAGGGATGAGAGAGAGAGAGAGAGAGAAGAATAGGGAGGACACAGAAAACACAGATTGACATCAGGAATTAAGTTACGCTATGATCCTATATTTATGCCAACACTACTACATTCTTAATCAGAAAGTGCAATAATCATGAAACAAAAGATTCAAATTAGAAATGCTGAAGTGTGGGACCAAAAAAACCAGATATAAAGAACTGCAGAAAGAGAAAACATTGCAGAGGTAAATATATTTTTTCTCTCATAGAATTTATTACAATGACAAAATCTTTTAAAACTGTACACATATTATGTAGGATGTTGACATTGTTCAAAGTATTTAATCTAACTGATTTACAGATTCATCCTAGAAATAATTTCTTAGGTGACAGTCACTCTGAAAAGGACTGAGTAAGAGTCCACCCATGGAACGCCTTAATTGAGCAAAACAGTTTTACAGAGAGATTTCCAGAGAAAAGGGAGACAGTAAATCAGCAAGTTCAATTACATATGGTTAGGGATCTATATTAACCTACTGTATAAAACAACAACAGTAAAGAAAAAAAATATTCAAAGGCAGATCCAGCAATACTTCATTCATTCATTTACTTATTTTTAGCTGAAACTCATTATTAATAGAGCAAGCTTTATACTAGCTTCAGTAATCATTTAATCAAGGCATATTCATAAATAACTGATCATTTTGTAACTGCAGTCATTTCATAGTAAAAGTTCAAACATAACTTTCATTTTCTGGCTTCTAATTGAAGATTGATAATAAAACTGCATATAACATGTTTAGCAATTCATCAAAAATGCTGAACTCAGAATTGCTACTGTGCCATCCTGTACCACTGCCTGTTTTAACTGCACTGTACACTGCTTTTTAGTCAAGTAAACAACTGCTTTTTCAAGTGACAAAAATGCATTCCTGCTCTAAAGGAGATATGCATTTTACTGCATCATTAAAGAAAAATGTGTAGTCTATGATATCAAAAAGACTAGCAGTATGAAAAAAATCAACACTTCATTGTAGAAAAATGTACAAATGATCGAAAAAAAAATCCTCTTTAACAGGAATACATTGAGATCCCATAAAGACCTGGGACATGCCACATTTCAGAAAGTTCTCCACAAACCCTCTACTCAAGAATGAACAAAAGACTCCTCCCACCAACTAGGGCAAACCAAAACAGCCCAAAATGTTTTTAATGATGATTGTCTACAAAGAGAATCTTTCAGCAGGCGAGTCCTTCTGCAGGAATAAATGTCAAATAAAAATGAAGGTTTTAAGCCAGTACTTTTTCTGGTCTTTTCTATAGATGGTCCATGAGAAACTTTTTACTTCACCTCCCTCCAGTGAGATCATCCTCTATTACTACAGAAATTAATGTGATGTTAAAAATAAGGATGGTGAGGCTATACTGTATGATCAGATGAGGAAAAAGACTTGAGAGAGTGTAGGTTTTTCACACAGAAAATTATAAAATACTAATGAAACACAAGAAATATGTTATATATCTGCTTTAATAGATTTAAATCACTTGCATATCCTTTACTTTGTGCACATCCACTCGAGCTTTTTTAGTAAGACATTTGAACTGTGTCTGGTGCATATTTTTGATTCTTACCACTATGCTTGTCATTTTAACAGTTGCTTTTTCATTTCCATGTGATTTCCAACATATAAAATGCCATCTCCTCTAATTATCTCTACACTCTTAAGAAACACCCTGCACTTAACTGTAGAGGTGTTGGAAAGCAAATTACTACCAGTGTGGTCCCAAGTCTATCTCACAGCAGAATCTCATCAATTTTCATGACTGTCTGTGTATAAACCGCAATATGGTACAGTAATTTCTTTTTTACTTGTATTTTTTCCTTAGGGATTATGCCGTATTTAAAGTTTGATATTACAGAAGTCTGGTCGTGTTTAGGCCAGTCTAAGCGAAGGTGCCAATGTCTGCAAACGATTTTTACTCATAAACCTTGTCTGACAGCCATGCAGTAAATATTCCGAAATGCCCTTGTGCCGTGTGGAAGCGGTGGGAAACGGGTACACAAACGAGCACAGCGACTCGGCGAACACGGCCCGGCCGAGGCCGATGCAGGCCAGGCGCGCTGCTGCTCTTTAGCGGCGGCCACGGTGCCCCGGAGCTCTCG
Organism: Melozone crissalis; assembly: GCF_028551555.1. Taxonomy (NCBI): domain Eukaryota; kingdom Metazoa; phylum Chordata; class Aves; order Passeriformes; family Passerellidae; genus Melozone; species Melozone crissalis. Next base: position 55,345,551 of record NW_026535794.1, on the reverse strand, counting down.
CATGCCCGTTCCTTGGGGAAGGCCGGTCAATAAAAACAAGCCCTAGCTAAACCCGGGAACGAAGCACAAAGCAGGCCGTGTCAGACCAACTCTACCCACCACAGCACTGAGTCAGCCGGCCCGCCCGATGATAAGGGGGGGCGAGGCGGAAGCGTCCGCTGCAGTACGACACACTACAGAGAACGACGCTCCCTCCCTTCGCTGCCTGCTGAGGAAAGGAGAAGCGAGGCGAGAGGAGGGCGCTGCTCCTTCGGATCGCCTCCTCGCCTTCCCTGGGCTGAAAGGCCGCCACAGGGCGCAGCGCCCCACGCCGGCCCAAATCCCCAGCAGCCCATGAGCCGACCGGGAGGCGGCCAGGACCCAGGCACCGGAGCCGGGCGGGGCGGGTGCGGCACCGCCCACCACCGTTCACTGCCGTCCCCGCAGCCGCGCCCGCTCTGCGCACGCGGGCGGACCGCCCTCCCGTCCTGTCCTCCGCGGCGCCTGCGCGCTTCGCCCCCTGGCCTGTGTGGGGGCCGGGCAAATGCGGTGGCTGTCGGTGCCAGCGTGGGTCGCGGTATCTCCTGCGCTTCGGCTGTCGGGCTCTCGCCGTCTCTCCTTCTCCTCAGCGCCGGCCCCTTCTTCCTTCCGCAAGCGGTTTGCAATTTACCGCAGTCTGTCACTCGAGTTCTCGATGTGGCCGTAAGCGCCTGGCGCTGAAGGGGAGGAGGCAAGAGTGCGGGGCGGGGAAGAGGAAGGCGGCCTGGAGCGGAGCGGCTTGTCTGCCTGCCGCTCCGGTTCTCCCAGCCCCTCACGGGGAACGGTTGGTAGGGGACGGTGGAGAGGGTTAAGTGAGGTAGCAGTTCCCTTGTCGCGGTCCGTGTGCGAACTGTGGTTGCCCTGGGGCGGCTTTTGCCACTGTTCCCCTATCTCTGGCCGTAGGGAGTGAGGGAAGGAAGGAGCCTGAAGTGATTCCGGGATCCACGGGCCCCTCACACCCCTGGAAACGGTGGAGGGAAGAGTGAAACAATTGCCCCCTCCCTCCTGAGGCGTCCCGGTTCTGCGGCAGGCTGGCCCGCAGGTAAGACTCCCTGGGCCCCAGGCAGGGTAAGGGCGAGGGCTGGGAGGGGGAAGGGTGTCAGTCATAGACACAAAACTCGGGCGACGAAGCGGGGCGGGAACCCGGTTCTTCAGGTTTGGAGGAGCGGCTCCGCCGGAACTCGTTGGTCAGGTCGGCGAGCAGGAGAGCCTTGGGGCGGCGGCGTGCGGCCCCTTCCGTGTGGCCGCGCTCGGCTTGGTGCGGGCGGACCAGGGGAAGCCGAGCCCGGCCTGGCCCGAGCCCTTCCGGCGGGCTGCGGCTGCTCGCCGGGGCGATCCCTCCTCCTGCTCCTCGGGGAGCTGCCGTGCGCCCCTTGGGGGCTGAGTGGGAACGGCGAAATGACGGAGAAAGGAAGATGTGCTGAAATCACAGCGGTGTGTGTATTTCGGTGCCTTTCTCCTACTTGCTGGGAGCACGTTACCGCGGCTTCGCCGTTCCCGGAACAGCAGGGCGTGCCCCTCTGCAGCGGCCGCGTTGGGAGTCGGTCACTCTTGCTGATGCTTAGTCGTTTGGTTTTTAATAAGTTGTTTTGGAGTACGCTGTTTTATTTTTAGTATACCCTGTTGCTATAATTATAAAAACGTTGTTGAGGGTGATAAGAGAGATGAACATATTAATGAGTTTGGAAGGAGCCGAAAACAGCTTCGGACTGTGATCTGCTCAATGTGTTTTAAGTGATCTTCGGTTTGAATCCGAGCGTGACTCTTTGAAGGGCAGTGTTATGTGTTTCACTGATAATAAAAATATTTTGTAGATGAAGTAGTACTGTGTTGACTTTATGTGATATACTCAATGATTTTTCGCATTTTAGAGAGACTTGCAGGCATTTTTTACTTGAAATGAGAAAGGTCTAAGAAGAATTTTCTCCCTTCAAAATATTTTCTCATTTCAAAATTATTGGGGTAAAACATCTCTAGAGATGTGGGGCAGGAGGTTTGCTACAAAGTATAATATTAAATCAGTGTTTGTCGGAGCTCTTTAAACGTTCATTGTGTCTTGATTGTGAAATGATGTAATTAAATGTATTGCGGCCCAGAAACAGTTACCCTCTTAATATACATCTGCTCCCTTGGTTAATGTAATTACTTAGTGATGGTGTAAGGAAAGATAAAAGGTGCTTTAGCAGTACAAAACTGTTTGACGTACATGACATAATTTTCCTATTGTTTCCTGTTACTTGGGTTTGGAGGTATTTAGCTTACTGGGAAGTCAGTCTTACCTGAACTGAATTCTTGGCTGTAACTGGAAACTTGTGAATAGAAGATGGTTGTGTGAAATGTGTCAAGTGTAGCTTGTGGACCTAAACAACAGTATTTCTTGTGAATTGACTACAGAGGAGCTTTTTTAAGAGTCTCATTCTCTCAGAAGATGGCACAGTATTTTAATACATGTAAACTTTCAGAAAGTGTTTAGACTCTGTGTAGTGGGGATATATAGAGCTTATTAAGGTCTAGATTTTCATATAGCACACAAGTTGGCATGTGCATATACCAAAAAAACCTAGATCAGTATCATACATAATTGAATAGCTCTGGTAATTAATGTAAGCAGAGGATAATAGATTTGATACTGTGTTGTTTGTGAGATCCTAATGTGAAGATGTGTGGTGATAGTAATGAGTTAGTGCAGTCCAGTAGCATTACAATAAAAATGCTATAACTACTTTCTGAGGAAGTAATTAAATTTTATTATCTTAATATCTGGAAACCAGGTAGTGTGTAATTGTAGGTAAAGGACAGTTTGTGTTTATGCATTACATGCCCTGCAGAGTAGTTCATGTAAGTAACACTGTCTGCTTGTGAAGGTGATATTAAAGTTCACATTTCCTTGAGCTAAGTTAACAGTGTTAGATCTGCTTTAAGGGAGGAGGTGAAGGGGTATTTATGAAAGAAGGGTCAGGTGGACATCAGTGTTTCTGAGCCTACAAACTTTGCTACTATAGCAGAGAACTAGTCAGCAGGAATGATGTCAGCTGATTATTTCCTTCAACTGCTGTTTCTTCTAAGAGGTACCCAGGACAATTTCTTTCCCTTGCTGCAGTAGCTTTTCTTCATTCTACTGTAACTGTAGCACGAGTAGGAAAGAGTGTAGGAGTGTATTAAATTGATGGGGGAAAAATATTTTAAATAGTTGCAGCTTGTTACAGTGTGTGGGTTGTTACCATGGGGCACTCCATTAAAAAAAGAAGTGGAGCCTCAATATAGCAGCAGTGTTTGGTTTTTTAATGAGCAATGAATCATTCTTTTCCAAAATGACAGAAAGGGCACTCATTTTGAAAAAGCTGACAGTGTAAAAATGATGGTTGCTTCATTTTAGAGTAAACACTTCTGAAGGATCCTTGTGGGGTTTTTTTTATTATGCATTTTCATAATTTTTTATGGTGCTCATTTTAGTACTGTCATCCCCTTATGTTTTAAAGTTCTATTTGAATTCTTAGTTTATTCCTGGATCTCCAGCATTTACAGTAGCACTGATTCTAGAACAGTCAATCTCTGTAACACTGCTTTTCTGAAAGTTATATATGCTTCATGCTGTGCCCCTAGAGATCCTCTGGTGAGTCACCATTATAAGAGCTTTCCAGATGCTGCCTGTAACTGATGATTTTGTGTATGCAATGTACTTTTTGCAGTATTGGTATCTACAGTTGCAGCTGTTGGCAGCTGACTGGCAGAGAACTCATACATCATAAACCAAGTTGCCACTACTTGAAATTGCAAGGTGCTGTTTTGGAATTTTGGTGATTTGCAGAGAGTGGTGAAGGTCACCAGAGATAGCTTGGTCGGTCTGGAGGTGTCTCATGGTTCTGCAGGGCTGTAGGATGCCTTTAGTGCATTGGCACACATAAAGCATTGCATGACAGTCAGTGATAGGCACTGGGACACTCCATGGATTCATCAGGCACTTGCAGACTCTTGTAAGCTGCATAATGGCTTTTGAATTGTTTGAACTGGGGACTTCCTGTTGGTCTCTGACTTCATAACAGCAACAAATTGAGGGATTGCAACTCCCTCTAAGGAATTACAATTCAATTGCAAAATACCATGAACTCATAAGAAATTGTATTTCTCAGATTTTAAAACTGCAAGTAAACTGCAAATATACTGCATTAAGGGGGTGGGTTGTGCAGTTGTCTAAAGAGTAGGTTATTTTCCTGAAAAAGCTGACATAAGCTTGTCCACTCAGAGCAGAAACTTTGTGCTAACAGTTTTTGAAGTGGGCCATGATTAGAGATGAACAGCTTCTTAAAACAGAAACACTATTCATCAGCTGGAATAACTTTTCTCCAATATAGTGGTAAGCACTGTAATCTTTTGGCAGACTGTAATTATATGCTCTTCTCAGTCTTTGCATTTTCCCTTTAATGTTAGCCTCTTCCACTCATAGTAGCAGCTCTTTTTTTGGCAATAGTTCTTGTTTCAGTTAATATTCTGAATGAAAATTCCAAGTGAGTCCTTAAAATTATTGCTTTAAAACTCAGTCTATTTCTTTCTCAGTGCATTAAAACCTAATGTATTTCTCTCTCTTCCTACATGCCCCTTTGTTGGATCATGGTCACCCTGTTTCATGCAACCCTTTTCCCTGCATGGGTGGTTTTGAACCTATGAGCAAACATTAATTGCAGAGAGAGTACCCTTGTATGGGGTCTTTCTTCTGAAGAAGACTCTTGTGTCTGTCTTGCATAATTTAAAATTTTTCTATGCCTGTTTGCTTTGTATCCTTTGAAGTTTGCTTGGGCAAAGATTGAAGATCAAGCAAACAAGATTGTGGTTTCCAATATGATTATGCTCCTTCTCAATTTTGAATGTAACTGTTGTAGTACTAATACTTTTGCATTCAGATTTTGTTTCTAAAAGACATTAGTTCTAGAGCATTACCGTTCTTCTCTGTTGTTGAATCAATTATACAGAGATGTTGTCTACACAGGTGAATTTTAGTGATCTTGTAGTCTTGCTTGAAAGAGAAAAGGGGAGTTTTGCTCTGTTATTTATAGCCTGTTCACACTAAGATATCTGGGTCCTATGCATGTAATGCCAAGTATGCTGGCATATGACCCAGGCATTTGGAACAGGTGGTGCCATGGGAGATAGTGAGTGATAGGCCCTGAACTTGTAGTGTAGCTATTTTCTTTTCCTCTGAGACAAATCAGACCTTTTTCTAGGAAGCAAAAAAGAAACAAGGAGAGCCTTTAGTCAGAGGGTAAAATGAAGAAGACTAGGACAGCAAAGACTTGTGGAAGAGATAAAATGTATATATGCCTGAAGTGAAGACAAATGAGAAGGCACTTGAAGGATTTCATCTCAGGTCTTCTGTTTTGTTTGGGGACTTTGGACACTTCCGTGTTTTGGAATGAAATGCAACAGGATGTCACTCATCGGTTGTGTAATACAATGTGTTACCGTGTCTGTTAGAACTAGGCATGTAATAGACATGCCTCAGGAATTTTTAACTGTTAATGCAGCAGATATTATAGTGTTCCTTCCTTTTGTATTTATCTTTCTAAACCATAAAAGACAATAGCAATCTGCTCTTTGTCTGATTTTGTTTTGGTGTTCTCTTTAATTATTTTTTATGAAAATTCTAATGTCATGGTGTGTATTAAATTCTTTATCACATGCTGCAGCAAAATTCTTTATCCCATGCAGGAAAAGAACTTTTTGTGTAGTCAGAAAGTTACTGAAATGAAACATCTCAAAATATTTCTGCATGTATGTAAAGTATAGATATCTTATATTTTCCTGAGAAGTAACAGAATTATATTTATAGTATTAGACTAATTAGCATATTAGCAATATATCTAGGTTTCTGTAGTACTGAACTTATTAACAAGAAATTAAATACTCTGACATACATCAGCCACATTAAAAGTTAAATGGAATGGTAGAAATTGTGACAAGACCTTTGAAGAAATATTAAAACATCTAATTAAAGAAAACTTCTATTGAGGTGTAATTTCAAAATTGTGAACAATAATAAATGTAGAACCATATATTTTATTTTAGGAAGATTCTTTGGAGGTCATCCTTTGCCCAAAGCATTGTCAATTAGAAAAGGTTTTTCAGAGCCTTGTCAGGTTAAGTTTTTACCATCTTCAGGGATGGATATTTCATAGCCTCTCTAGGCTGGTGTTTAACTGTTCTGTTCTTCAACTCTAGGGTCTCCTATGTGCACATGATTTCTGCTGGAGATGTGGACACTCTAGATTTGTGTGTGTCTGTGCTGTTCTCTAATATGTCCCAATGCAGATGCCAGTGAGACCATACCTAACCAGCTCACATTCACACACTTGAGGTGTGCACTGGCCCTCCCTGTACTGGCCACCTGCTGGCTGGAGTGCAGGATCTTGCATCCACTAGGAGGGAAGCTGTATTGGTTTAGCTTGGGCAGATACCATGCAATCAGTGGGGTGGCTTCTGACAGCATCAAACTAGGGTTTGACTGATGCTGTTATCCCTCCAAAGTTACTGCTACTGTCACTGTTGATTTGGGTTTTATTTTCAAGAGGACTCCTTTACTTCAAACAAGTGCTTCTGTCTGATTTCCTAGTTTCTGTTTAACGTAACTGATAAGTCTCTTGCTCTCTTGTAACATGACCAGGTTTGGGCCTCTACCCTGTCAGACAGTTCTGCTTATTTGATTCACGCACACAGATTCCCATCTTCCCCTTTGTTATTAACCCAGACTGTTCTTTCAAGGGTGGGGCTTGGTAAGCACCCACCACTCTCACCTGTGTCACCAAACAGTGGCCCTAATGTTTTCTTAGTCATTCTTGTGTTCCCAATGCCCTTAGAATAGCTTTTCTCTTTGTCCTTATCAGCCTTTGCTAGTTTTGGCTTCAGCTGGGCTTTGATTTTCTTAATTCCTCCTTGTAGGCAAAGACAACATCTCTGTATACCTTCTGGGTAACCTGTCGTGTTCTGTCTTGTGTTTGGGCTCAGTCAGGAGTTCTGTGCTTGTTCTAGGTGAGAAGTGTGGTAGATTGCTGGCAGGGATGCCACACTTGCCTTCCTCTGCAGCGACTGAGATTTAGTGTGTTTTCCTCATTTAAAGCATCAGTATCTAATTTTTATGAAATTACTACTCTGTAAATTAGTATTTCCTGTAAACTGAACATAACTATACTAAAATTAGCTGTATTTTAGCTAGAAACCATTCCATTCCCCAAATCAGTCTGCCAGCTGAGAGCATTTCACTGAGTTAACAAACCAAAGTTTGTTGTGCATTAGAAATGGTACGTTGTTTAGAGGATGTGAAGAAATGTAGTTCAAGTCTATGGTATGTGCAGTTATTCTGCAGTTTTTTCTAACATGGTAAATACTTTTAAAAGAAATATGGCCTTTAATGTGTCAATTAAAATAATTTTATGCTTAGTGACTTTTAGTAGATAGATTGGATTTCTGTTCTTATACGAACCTGTTTATTGTAATAAACATTTAATGATTTTTCTTGTGGCTAGTGTATAACATTATTAAAGCCTTCTGTAGTATGGGTGGTATTATTTTGTGTCCATGTAACTTTTAGTTTGGGCCCTGTCTGCTTTTAATATGTGAAGTTAGCCAATAAGAATTACTGAAAAAAGATGCAGATTTTTTGAGACATTCAGAATGTGGGCAGCAACTTGCAGTTCTGGGCTTAAACCTTTGCCACAGAGATCTCCAAACTGTTTGTGTGTATATTTGTCTAAATTTACTTGAATACAAGACATAAGTTTACTTGCTTGTTTTTCAGACTAAATATACAGACTCTTACCAAATGAAATACCAGTGACAATACTGAGCAGATGAAGAACAGTAAAGTACCTGTAAAATTTGAAGCAGAGTAAAAAAACCTTATTGCTTGCAAGGAAAAGAAAGCAGTAATAGTATAAAGTTATTAAAGGAAGGATGATGAAAAAGTGTAGAAGCTAAAATATAAGAGAAAAAAAAAGGCCTGTGATGCTACTTGGTGTCTTTCAGTGTCAGAAAATACGCCAATATATTTTGGCTTTGTGATTGCTGTGTAAAAGTAATAAAGTAAAAACTCTGCTTGTACAAAAATAGCTGTCACTTTGGGGTTTTTTCCTCCTTCCTTTTTGACTAAACTATAATCAATTACTGAGTCTTTGCTAGTTAGATCCAGTAAGAAAGGCAGTTATTGTACCAGTTCAGTTTTCAAAGGATAGCCAATGCTAGATACCTTTTAGATCTCTTCTTCCTGCAAATAGAAGTGTTTTATTGTAACTAAGGTGTTTTCTCAAACCCTGTGTAGGATACTTACCTTGTCAAATAGCTGGGCTACCACCAAATTCTAGTCTGATATTTGAGAGGATCTGGATGTCTGGAAGGAGGATTTCTTTAGGATATTTGAAAAAACTTATATAGTTGTGTTTTTTGAGGTTTTTTTTTTTTGTTGTAACATTTTTTGATTGTGTCTATATGGGCTATGTTATGTTTTGTTTTGTTGGTCATTTTTATATGCTTGCAATTCATAAGAGATTTCTGGAGGAAAAGTAAGGGCATATGATGGTAGTGTATTTCTCTCTTAATTTCCCAGTTTGTGAATCTTGTTAGGTAAAGAGTGGGGTTTTTGTGTAAAGGTGTCTATTTCTGCTATAGTAAAACTTTTGCTTTAGAAGACAGCAGCTCAGTTGCATGAGAACAGCTGCATTAAAATGTAAGTCAGTCACATCTACTTATTCAGATGCTTAGTAAAGTTTGTCTTCTGAGTCTTTTCTGTGTTGAGGTTAATTCTTGAACACTGTTGTCTATAGGGTTTTTTTTTCAACATCTGTTAATTAAATGGATATATCTTTTCAGGAGTTAAATAAATTGACAGAGAACAGAGGCATTCTTTTTGAGCCAGGAGCAGTTTACAGTTGTGCCTGACTTTGAAGCTGTAGGTAAACTCGTGGGTTCTGTTCAGTAGAAAAATTCTCTCTGTGCACCTTGAAGGATGCAGTGATGTTCTGTAATGCTGCCACAAGCTTTTGTGTGGCCATTACATGCCAATTGCATACAGATGTCTTGAGTATTACGTAGCCAAAGATTGGAAAACTTTGGACATTTTGGTGTGTAGGTTGGTTGATTGTTTTTAATTCCAGATATTAATTAAATCTGAGCTTTGTCCTATCTGTGTTTTCAAATACAGATTCAGAGAATAAAAATGGGAACTCCTGGATCAGGACGGAAGAGAACTCCAGTGAAAGACAGATTTTCTGCAGAAGATGAAGCACTAAGCAGCATTGCCCGAGAGGTTTGCTCATTTTGAAGTGTCTTGAATTCAGAAATAGGGATGAAAGTAAACTCATTATCTAGGAAAAGTTAATTTTTTTTTTTATAGATGTGCATAAAAAAGTGTAATTAGCCAAAAGTATGACAATTAATATAAGCTAAGAGGATTATTGATCAAAAAATCACATTAACTGAAATGTCAACATAGTGAGATACTAACTGTATGACTAGTGTAACCTTATGGATTTACACTTAAGCCTAGCAGCTATTTCTACAGATACTTACATGCTTAAAGATAAATGAAAAATATAGCTGCTATTTCAAGTGTAAAACTAAACAACAGACATATTTTTCCTGTTACAGTGTGTAGTATTCTTAAGATGTTAAGTATAGTGTATTAGTATTGAATAGGCAGTAGTCACTATTAAAATATATTTGTAATAGTATCTATTTCAAATGTGAGAAGTCAATTTTTTTCCAAAGCCTAATATGTACACTGTTCCAGGAATTCCACCACCCAAAAAGAGAGGGCTGGAGATAACCAGCAAAAAGTGCAATTAAGAAACAGTTGATACAAAGGGGAATTTTGTCCCATGGGATTTTGGCAGTTGGAATTTGAAGTCTTAGAAATGTCTGTTTGGACCAGAGTTTTTCTAGGTGGAGATGCTGTGACTAGGGAACAAAAGTGTTAGTACTGTTTGTATGCAAGTGAATTCAGGTTCTTTGGGGCTACATTATCTACAAAGCTGCTTGCCTTAGTTAACATAAAGGAGTGCAAAATGCAGATTCTAATTTGCTTCGTAATGTAAATAGTTGTCTGTATATGTGTATGTAAGACAAAGTAGGGAGGTGATAGGTCTCTGAAGAGAAAGCTTATTTAGGCATTTTCAAGTGTATCTATCATAGACTGTAGGCAAAATATATGCCTTGTCATTAAAAAAAAAATTAGTTGGTAACTTTTCAGAAAGTTATGTTCTCAGTCACGTTCTAGTTCTATTGGAAGGTCTCACGCTATCAGCCAAGTCCTGTGTGGGACTCTGGATAATATATGATCTCACTCATCAACTTTCCTCACTCATTCTTTGGTGGAAGCGGTGAGTAAAAAAGAAAGAATATGGCCTTAAATTTCTTTGAGTATATGCATGCTTCCATAACATCGACTTGTTGTTTAACCTAGAAAAGGATCTCAGTAGTAACAAGTTATACATAATATCTTATTTAAAATTACTGTTGGGCTTAGTTCTCTTACATCCCATTGTTTTAGAAGACATTACTTACTGGAATTGAATTGAATCCTGTAATCCATGTGTCTTCTGTGGAAAAGCTTCCTAAAGGTGTTCTAGGTATTAAGAGATGGTAAACAGAATATGCAGAAACAAAAGGCTGCACTCAGGATAATCTGTGTGGTAAAACTGCATAAAGTGCTCTAGGATTGAGAGCAGCCACAAAATGGCACTAGGAAGTATTGCAATTTGTAATACAAAGCACTATAGTAAAGTGATTCTAATGTAGTGTATGACATTTCAAGGTGCTTTTTCTCTAAAAGTTCAGATTTCAGAAAGTGCTATTCTTATTGTTTGTTACCATTTTTAATATGACAAAATTGTGATTTCCTTGTTCTATGGCATGTGTCAAAAAAAAAAAGATATCTTCCTTTTAGTACCAGTAAACATTGCTTTTTACGAAATTTGGTTTAAAGAATTCTTTGGTACTGATCCACTAAGTTAATTTCCATATAGTCATTTTTCTGCACTGGTTCAATCTGATGTCATTTTATATGAAAATATTTAATGGAAAATAAGGGCACTATTGTAAGCATCTGGTCAGACTGCTTCCTCTTTGATATTTCTTTGATTTTTTTCCATCTTTCCTTTGCATCAGAAAACTTTTTTCTTCTGTTGGCTGTCCCCTCCCCTTTATTTCTTGTACTTCTGTTATATAGAGAGCTCTTCCACAAATTTTCCTTGGTGTGAGACTATGCATTGAGATAAGCATTTTTACAGTGTCTCTGTGTTACACACAAATATGCTAACACATCAACACTAGAGTGAATTTCTGCCTTATTCCAAGAACTTTTGAGTTGCTAAACCTCTTTCTTAGGGAACTACTTTTTATACTATGGTGTATTATTTTTCCTGACATTGAATTTCCTTGCTCACTGGAACTGAGGAAGAGTCAAGGTGATCCAGGGACAGGGATCTATTTGTGCATCCTTTCTTGGAAGCAATGCACTTTCCCTATTTGACAGTGTCTGAAGTGAGATTACTCGCAGTTGATCAGTTTGGCAGTGTTATCCTGGTACAACAGTCTGTCAGCCTGTGGTGGTTTTAGTTTGAACACCAATTTTGTGTGGTGGTTTTGGTTCACCAATTTGAGATTTCTCAGCCAATGCACTAATTATTGTGGTGGGATAGGATTAAGAGGAAGGCAAAGCAGGTTTAAAACTTTAAAAGGGTATAAAGCAAACTTATATTAACAGAAACTAAACAAATAATAATAATAATACAATAATAATAATACCTTCAGAACACTTCTTCCCCCCTCCCTAACACTTTCTTTCCTACTGATAATATAAAAGAGACAAAACTTAAAACACACATGCTTTTTTCAACAGCTGCAGGAGCAGGTGTAGATATATTGTCCATGTGTGTCCTGCAAGGAGATAACAGAACTGTGGGTTTCAAAGCACCCAGCTACATTAAAATGGAGTAGTGATGAGTGTATTCTAATTACAGCAAGGTTAATTAGAAGTCAGCTTATCACTTAAAAGAAATAAAAAAGCCTATCTCCTGAAAATATAGAGTTTTTTTATATGACCTTTTGGTTCTTTCCGTAGCTTTTATAATGGGTTCTGAAATGGTTAGCTTTCTAAGATTGACAAAGAAAAAGTCACCTGGTGTAGAAGACAGTTTCATGTATCTTGTGCAAAGTTTGAGCTTCCCAAAGTACAGGTAATGATTGTCTAGAGTAACTTCAGGCTCCTGGCAACATTATAGTCTCATTTGTTAAACAAAAAGACTTAACTGCTTGAAAATTCCCATGCTGTTATATAAATGAAAATTGAGCTTCATATTCTCAAGGTTATGTTCACAGTCTACATTGAATACAGCTGATATGATCTCAAGGTGTTTTCCCTGTATGTTTGTTGTGGCGATTCTCCCCTTATTAAATTCTTTTGCGGACAGAATATCATTGGCTGAGTTGTGCATCACTGCTTCACTTGTCTGTATTTTCAGACACATTGTTCATTTTAAATATTTAGCAGTAACCTGTCATCACCATCTTTTAGCATTACATGAGACCTCTTTTTCCAAAACCAGTTTAATTATGTGAGAACAGAGGTTTCAGTCACTTCTGTGTTCCTGCATTGCCTGTGGTTCATGCTCAGATACAATGAATATCGTGGCAGAGAGTGATAAGAGTCTGACACATATCATCTCACTGTCCTCAGCCTGCTAAGCAGGAGTTTGAAGGCACAATCAGAATTTACCATTCATAGCCTTTTTTTGAGTGTTACCATCAGCAGCTCTTCCATTGTTCAGGGCTGTGTAACTAGGTGACAAGTAATGATTTTACAGAGAACTAGAGGTTGTGGACAAGCAACATTGCAACAATGTTCACTGTGTTTCTGCCTTGTAGAATGTTGCCTCTGCGTTTTGGTTTGGTGGATTTTTTCTCAGGAATTGTTCCCATGGCTATTTTCACTATATAGCAAGAGCATGGAAAACTCTTAAGGTGTTTTCTCATGGGAGAGAATAAAGATTAATTTTGATTTGAAATTCACTTTGTAGTAGCTCAGCTGTGAGTAGAGTGCAGTTGTTCTTACTTTGATAGAGATGTAATCTTACTGAATTGCCATGATAGAAAAAGCTGAGTTGAATATTATTAAATGTTTGAGGGCTAAATCATGAATTTAGAAACAGTTAACAGTCTTTTTCATACGAATCTATTTAAAGTTTCATATGTGCTTTCCTCTTCATGTAGGTTCAGCTTCTGTTAAGAAAACAAGCAAAGTCCCAAAGAATTCCATCCTCATGGATATTGTCTTTGTAGATGCTAGGTGATTTTTAAATTTTGTTTTGGTAAGAGGTCACTAAATATTTTTCAATTGGCTGTTTCTACCTTAGTATTAATTCAAAGCCTTGTTTGCTTTTGTTTTTAAAAGTGATTAAGGATATTTTATAGGATGTAAGATATTCTAGAGATTTTATAATATATGTGTGAATCTGTACAATTAAAGGAAAAAGAATGATACATCAAAAATAAAGACTATTAAAACTTTAAGTCATGTTAAAAACGTAAGATTTTGTTGTTTGTAGGCAACTGGGGCAGAGACATGAGAAGTAAGTGGAAAAGAGTTTTCTGAGGAGCCATAAGAAATACTTTTGCCACATAAGTGATGGTGTTGCCTTGATTTCATGAGACAGTATGGAGATAAGGGCAAAAAGCATGGGAATGAGAATACAGAAAAACTGAGCAGCAGAAGGAATCATAGTTGAGCTAAAAGTTTGAATTGAAAGGGACCTTACAGATCATCCATTTCCAACCCTCATGCCATGGGGGGGTTGGAATTGGGCACAGAATCCTCCTGTGCTTGATGAGAAAAGGTGAAATGAAGTTGCTATACGTAGTTCTCTTTTAAGAATCACAGTGAACATTTTTAACATACTCACCCTGATGCTGAGCAGAGCTGGCAGGGTGTCCTAGTGCCGTTCGGCGGACCCGTGGCGGACAGGGAGCAGCGGGTCCCGCCGCAGGGGCGCTCAGTTCCCTCACTGCTGCCATCTGGTGGAGGAAGTAAAACGCTCCTTACCCGGGCCTCCTGCGTGGAAACTGCAGGACTGCACATCCCTTGGCAGAGAGGGAAACGAGTTCCATGTAATATGTATACATCGGCCCATGATGACAAAATAATTCAATTTTCAGAGGTGAATAACATTTTAAGATGGCCTATATTTTAACCTTATGAAGCTTTTATGCTGAATCCAACTTAATAAAGAATCACCTTCTCCAGAATATAAAAATTGAAAATAAAATACTGTTGCTTTCTAATGAATTCCTTCTTGCAGGCAAGGGAAGGAAAAAGATGCCTATCTACACTATGGAGATAGATATTATGCTTCTCCATGCTCAGCATGGAGGGAAGCCTCTGCCATATAAATTCTGTGTTAATTTTATACTGCTTACCTGGAAAAAAACATCGTTGTTACTATGAAGAGACTAAGAAAAATACATCAGAAAGGAGAGACTCCAGACTCAATCTTTACAATGGCATTCAAGTTAAAGTCTTGTCTTTCTTTTCTTCTTTCTTTCTTGCCAAAAATATTTTTGATATAACTGAAGAACTACATGTTATCCTTGAAAGCTGAGCTAAGTTTTCCAAAGATTGTGGTAGAATACATATTTAAAAACAAATATGAAAAAATTGAAGAAGTAGAGATGACTTTCTAAATGACTATAAATAGCTTATAATAACTGGGTTTTAGGTGAAAATCAGGAAACTGTGACCTCCTAGAAGAAGAACATTGTCTTGCTACCTCTGTATTTACTAAATATATGCAATAAAATAAACCAATCAAAGTGAATATTGCTGTAAGGTACTGCTTAACTGCTTGAAAACAACCAGGATAATAATCTTCTAGAATGAAATGCTTTTTACGCAGTGACAAAGAAACACTGGGGGTTTTTTTGTTCAAGTAATGATTTTACTTATCTGTTTTGAAATGAGGAATTCCAGAACTCAGTGGTGAACAGATTGCTTTGCTTTGTTACTTAGACCAGAGCTAATACCCAAAGAAATACAGGATTGCTTTAAAAACACAAATTTGTCCCAGAGTGGAAGGTAAATATGAATAGTATGAGTGTGTTCATATACAAAAGAAAATGTAGAGATTTAGTTATAATTTAATAATTTATTAATTAGTCCTTTTTTCTTATCCAAGTAAATTCTCAATGACTTTTTCCTTGTTTTTCTACCCAATTTCTGTTGTTACAAAGATTTCCTCTGTAGTCTTCTATGTCCTTTTGTGATCAATTCTGTGAATAAATTCCATGCTGAATTATTGTATCTTTACCTAATGGCTGTTTTCCCTCCAGATTTTATAACATTCTTTCCATTTAAGCCACTAATGTAAGTGAACCAGGTTTAAATACCTCATATCTTATTTCTTCAAGAAAATTCAGCTATCCCATTTTTTTTTTATCAGTTGAAAGTTCCCTTAGGAAGCTTCTGAAATGACGTCAGAGTTGCTAGATCTTGGACAATACACAGTTGAATTTTTACTTCAGAAAAATAGAAACTTGATATGTTATAACACTTTATAATAAGCTGTACTTCAATTAGATAATATTACAATGGATATTTATCATAATATATTTTATTAATGTGTCTGGTCTAAAGACTGTATAGAGGGTAATGACCAGTGGAACTGAAATCAAGGCTGTGGTGGACGGTCTATCCTTTTCTAAGACTGCACTTTGTTTAATGCAGGCTGTAGAAAGCAATCTGTATTGGCTCCCAACCTGCTATGAGCAACAAATAGGGATGTATTTGGTATGCTCTCTCAAGTCAAATTCTAGTTCAATTGAGAAGCATGATAACATGACTCCCTCTACTTTTGCTGGTTTATTAAAAAAAACAAAAACAAAAAACAAAATGAGTAGTCTAGTGTTTCCATTCTCCTCCTATAGTCCAGACTTTATCCAAAGCTATTGTGGCTCTACATTTTCCTTAGCAGGTATTTCAAGGCTTTATTTCAATGGAGCAGATGAAATTTTTTGTTAAGGATTTGTTGGTGTTGATTTGTTTCATAACTTACATGGGCTTTTTCAGTAAGGCAACAGAGTGAATAGCAGCACCCGGGAAGAAAACTATGTCCTTCTGAATTGTGATTGTTTCTCTATTATTGTTAATTTTGAATTTTAATAACATATCTGTGAAGACTTGTGTGACTGCTGTGTCAAGAGAATGAGGCCTGTGCTCTAACATATCTGCTGAGAATTAGGAATTATTTGGTATTACGGCCTTTCTAATGGTACTGCAACTTGTCTCTTGCTCTGAAGTATAGTGAAGGAAGCCTGAGAGCTGTCCTTTGACTTAATTTGCCAAGGTTTTTGTCTTTTTTGAGATTGTGGGCTTTTTACAGCAATCTGGTTGCTCAGGTTAAAAATTAATGTAATATTAAGCCATTTCTTAAAAAAAATCTAAAAAGATAAGATTTTCTTCAATTTCTGGCACCCATTTTATGACAAATATTTGTAAATTCACTTGTATTTGTTACGAATATGAACGAGGCCAAACTTTCTCTGGAGAAAGAGGTTCTCGTTTATTAAAATAGCTGCAAGGAACGGAGTACCCAGGATAAGCCCAGGCACCCACACAGCGAGCCAAAAAACAGAACAGTGCGCTCACCCCCAGTGCGCTGGGTTCTCCCCAAAAAACAGGTATCCAAAAAGAAGAGCCCTGACCCAACCGAGCTCCCCCCATTTACAGCCCCGTTCGAGCCCAGGATTGGTGCATTTTGGATCTGCATGGTGATTGGTCCATTTGCAGGCTTCTCATTGGTCTTTAATGCCATTCATTCTGGTTCATTCTGGACCAATCGTTTCTGCAGGGCTTCGAATGATTGGTCAGGTCTTCCATCCAATCCCTCTTCGACCTCGCCTTGCCCCGCCAGACTGCCCTTCCCCCAAACCCTGAACCCTTCTCCTAGAACATTCTAATAAGCTCCCCCCTTAACATAATGCAATTAATATAATTAATACAATACAATTGAACTATACCCTAATTTAACATAACTTAACTTTTACCTATAACATATTTTATCAAGAGTTTAGTAAATGCTAAGAAATGGAGTTTCCCTTTTACTGTAGGCATTTAGGTCTCTGGGTGTAAGACGAGGGGAGAGTGGTGAAATGTGAATTGATGTTTAACATGAATCAGTAAACCAATTAACTTTGTATCTTAACGGTATTATCTTTGTATTAAATTTGTAACTTAACCGTAAAACCTTGCCAGAGCATAAGGCCAAATGCATATATCTGCAATTTTGTAGACAAAGCTAAACCCAAACTTAGCAGCTTTTTGAGTCCTTTTTCTTTCTGTGCTGCATACCTGTCAGTGTGACAGTTTATATAAGACAAAGCAATAATGGGCTACAAATGGAAGTACTTCCTCTTGCATTGCAATTTTCTTGCTTTACTTTGGTGTTATCATCAGGTAGAAAGAAGAGTAGCTTTAAGCTGCTTTGAAGAAAGATTGCATTATGGCAGTCAGGAGTGTTGACACAGCCTTGGATTGTTTTATCTGCATATGCAAAATTCAGGAAAAATAGTCTTCATGAGTCACTTGGAGTTAAGACAAACTGTTTTGAGTAATAAAGCTATAGTGTGTCTGCCTTCTGTCTTGTCATTATTTGATATTTTGTGCTTGTAGTCTAATCATAATTTGAAGTTAACTTCCCAAGTTATATACTTGTTTCATTTTCCTGAAGCACAATAAAACAGCTTTATAGGTTTCCAATGTTATACATAAACATTTACTGTGACAGTGGCAAAAGCAAGGAAAACTCTATCCTTAATCAAAAGCAAAAAACCAAAAATCTATTGGATTTTACATTTTAAGAACTTCTTTAATTGGTTGTTTGTTAGGAGTTCTGAATTTTTAGCTGCTGCTGATTCTCAAAAGACTTTTAATTAGCATTACATAGACAGCTGGAATCTTTGGTGGAAAACCTGTCTTCAGTGGTTTAATATTTAAAGAATTTGAGAGAATTTTTGTCAGCTCACTATTCAAACATGAAAAAATTGAGCTTGTACTTTCTTCAAACTTCAGCTATATGGCAAAATTTATTCCCTCATATTCCCAGGGCTGTTTAGTACCTTTATCAATGACACTGTTAGTGGGATTGAGTGTGCCCTCAGCAAGTTTGCAGATCTGTGAAGCAGTGGTTCAGTTGGCACAACCAAAGGATGGGATACCGTCCAGAGCCACACGGACACATTTGGGCCCATGAGAACCTCTTGAAGTTCAACAAGTCCAAATACAATATACTGCATGTCAGTCAGGGCGATCTCAGATGTGAGTCCAGACTGGGAGAAGTTGTTGTTGATGGCAGCAAAGATGCTCAGAGGACTGGAGCACCTCACCTATAAAGACAGGCTGAGAGAACTGGGGTTGTTCAGCCTGGAGAAGAGATGTATTTGGGGAGACCTCACTGTGACCTTCCAGTACCTGAAGCAGGCTTATGAAAAACAGGTAGAGTAAGTTTTTTTTACACAGGCAGATAGCGTTACGACATAGGGGAATGTATGGTTTTGAAGTAAAGAGAGTAAGTTTAGATTAGATGTTTAGAGGAAATTCTTACTAGGGGAGTGGTGAGTTCCTGGCCATTGGAAAAGGTTGGCCAGAGAAGTTGTGGATGTCCCATCCCTAGAACTGTTCAAGGCCAGGTTGGATGGAGCACTGAGCAGCCTGCTTTAGTTGATGGCACCTGATCTGGGCATTGGAAGTTGATGGTCTTTATGATCTCTTCATACCCAAGCCATTCTGTGACTTTTTTAATGATCATCTAATTCTTTCAACTAGTAATGCTATCTTTGAAGAGTTTAGTTGCATATTATTTTTGAAATTTCATTATTGATCACTTCTGTATTATGATGTTAAAATCTGAATGTGTATTTGTGAAGAGATTTGAGTACTCAAACCATTATTCAAAAAACTTTTTTTAAACTTTAATTATTTTCCATTTACTTGTAGGCAGAAGCCAGACTTGCAGCAAAACGGGCGGCTCGAGCAGAAGCAAGAGATATACGTATGAGAGAGCTGGAGCGACAGCAAAAAGAGGTAGTGTAATTCACCAGGGATTATTGCAGACCTTTACAAAACTTTGTATTTTATTTCTGTATTTCCATAAGATTTTGTCTTTTAGTGTAATTCAGTTTTGTACAAGTATTTTCAGCATTAGAATTGGATTATACTAAAAGGATTCACAGTAAATACCTGTTGTCAAGATCTTTCTTTTAAGAAAATAATTTAAATTGGGTAATATTCACACATACAGTTGTGTGTTGCTCCACACGTTTCTCCTAGAAAAAGTTTGCATTTCTTGAGAAAAAAAAATCCTAGAAGCTAGGTTTTCAGCAGTATGGTTATTGCATAGTTGTTGCATTTAATTCAAGTTTTGACATTGCATGTAAAACATTAGGACTTTATGTGTAAAACATTAATAATTTATTATTTATCATGATTGCATTCAAATTCATGTACTGCTCGTACTTGGTGGTTGTGGGGTTTTTTCCTGTCTAATAAGTGAAATAAGCAGAACATTTTTTGCCTCAATTTTATATGGTTCTCATTGTACCACAGTTGGACTTTTTGAATTATAGATGTCTGCTATTATTTTGATGATTACATGGTAATTAATGTAGATCTGAGTTTTCAGTTCAGGAATCCAGTCTTGTGTGGTGACTCTAATTTATATTTGAAACTTTTTGTTTGGTTTTCTTTTTCCATTCTGTAGTTTTCTCAGCATTTATATGATAGAAAATGGGCTCATATCCAGAAATGGATGGTAGGCTAAAATTACCTGTTGTGCATGTTTTAGCCACTCAGAGAGCTAACACAGGATTTTGGAAGAAGTAATTTACTAATGGTTTGCTGTGTGTTATTTCCAAGTGTCTAATTATGTAGAAAATAATACATATACACACAGACATATAAACTATATATGTATGCGGTTCAATTATATCTGTACATAGTCCAACCCTCCCTGGACTGACTGTTCCCTTGGGTCCTATCACTGGTCCTGCTTCTCTGCTTCCCCTTGTGAGAATGCTCAATACTGCAATGAGGACTCCCCTCAGTCTCCTCCAGGCTGAGCAGACCTGGATGACCTCAGCTGCTCCTTGTTCAGCTTCCCCTCCAGCCCCTTCACTATCTTGGCTGCCCTTTTTGGGGGGTTCTCTAATAGTTTTGTTTCTTATGTTGTGCACCCAAAACTGCACACAGGACTCAAGGCTGCAGCAGAGCAGAGCAGGACAATCCTTTCCCTTGCTCAGCTGGTGATGCAGTGCCTGATGCTCCCAGGACACAGTAGGAGACCCTCCTGGCTGTGCGGGCACTGCTGACTCACATTCAGCTTGCCATCAGTCAGGACCCCATGGTGCTGCTCTCTAGTGTCTTGTTCCCCAGTCTGTCTGTATGTCCTGGGTTGACCTATCCCAAGTGCACAATCCAGCAATTGCCCAGTTTAAACTTCGTATGTGTTGGAGGTTAGGATTTGTTCAATATTTTTTTTTCTTAGGGAATTTCTCTCCCATTTGTTGCCTAAGAGACCAGAACAATGGATACTTGAGAGAAACAAAGCATGTGTCCAAGATGGGGGCAGGGGTGCAGCTGGCTGCAGTCTCTTAGCTGGGGTGCTTTCTTTTGGGAAGAACAGAGATAATATGAGAGTTTGGCTGGTGGGTGAGGGGCTGTGCTTGTCCCTCACTCTTGGAGTATAGACACTTGGGCTGCTGCTGTGGGCAGAATCCATTGTCAATGCAGAGTTATGTTGTGCACTGCTTTTCCTTACCACAGGTGAGCCTTTGCTAGTAAGAGCAGCTGTTGAATTGGGACCTTTTCAATATCTAATCTCACTGGAAGGGACCCTCATCATCTACTTGGGTGCTGCGGGGGAAAACCTGGGACCCTGACCCTCTCCCCCTTCTGGAGGGAGTGTCTCTTGGGTGCTTGCAGAATGCCACCTGCTGCTGCCCAGTGCTGCTGTTTTCTGCTGCTGCTTCTGGTTTTTTACTACACTTTATCCAATATTCCCTGCCCCTGCCTGCCGGCCGGGATACCCTGCAGATCCTGGCATGGCTCTGGAGTTTTGCTACACTTTTTACAACCCCAGGTGTGCCTGCCTTCCAGCCTACTGCTTCAGGGTTCCTACTGCTGTCTGTTTTATCATCCAGAGGGGCACCAGGACCAGCTGCCTCCTATGAGTTTGTAAAGAAAGCCGCTTTCTATTTCTCCCGCTGGCTGTGCCACCATTACCCACCTGGAGAGAGGCAGCTGGGCTCACGCCACAGCGCCCCCTGCGGCTGTGGGGGACTCATCGCACCTGCCCTGCCGGCTGTGGCCGTAACTGCACCAAAGGGGAAAGTGCCAGTGAAAGCCGGGAGAAGGCTTTTACTGGTTCTGTTTGTTGTTGCTCCCACTGTTGTTGGTGTTTGTTTACCTCATTTTATGTGTGTATACATATATATATATATATTTGTGTATATATATATATATATATGCACACACACATACACTAGTAAAGAACTGCTATTCTTTTTCCCATATCTTTGCCTGACAGCCCTGTAATGTCAAAGTTATAATAATTTGGAGGGAAGGGGGTCACATTTTCCATTCCCAGGGAGGTTCCCATCTTCCTTGGTAGGCACCTGTCTTTCAAACCAAGACACTATGGTTGATGGTTGCCCATCTCTCTGATTTGTTGAGGTGTTGCTGTGGGACCTCCCTGCCCTCAAGCTCCTCCCATTTGGTGTCATTGGCCAACTTACTATGCCTTGAGTTCTGCATCCAAGTTATTTATAAGGAGACCTGGACTTAGGATGAGCCTGTGGAACCCTTCCAGTGACCTGATGCCAGTTTGTTGTCACTCCATTCAGTACAACCCTTTGTGCCCAACCTGTGAGCCAGTTGCTCATTCATCACATAACATGGTTATTCAGCTGTGTGCGGGCCACTTTGT
Organism: Melozone crissalis; assembly: GCF_028551555.1. NCBI lineage: Eukaryota > Metazoa > Chordata > Aves > Passeriformes > Passerellidae > Melozone > Melozone crissalis. The sequence goes on along the minus strand of NW_026535794.1, from coordinate 55,323,523 downwards.
CTAGAAGCATCCTTTGAGAGACAGTATCAAAAGCTTTGCTGAAGTCAAAAAAGATACAATCTACCAACTCTCCTAGGTCACTTAGGTGGATTACCCTGTTGTATAACAAAATGAGGTTCGCCAAGCAGGAATTTCCCCTCATGAAGCCATCCTGGCTGTGACCAATGACTGAGTTTCCCCCAGGTGTTTTTCAGTACCTCCCAGAATAGGATTTTCTGTGATTTTACCTAGCACTGGAGTGAGACTGACTTAATTGCAAAGTTTCTTTGGAGGGTTCCTTTCACAAAATTCATGTGCTTCTTAAAAGGGTATATAGGAGATGTCAGGGGTTTTTCTGGCTTTTAGGAAAGTGTTCACTGTGGGAATGTTTTGAATCACCAAGATTTAAGTAATACATGCTGAGACTAGGCATCATTTAAAATAGTTAAAGTTACAATGGCAGTTAATATCGTTTGAGAAATCCTAAGACTGTCATTAGAATTTTATTTGCAAAGTTGTATTCACTCATTATTGTCTCTTTGCCTATCTGATATTTGTGTATACATTAGTTCTCATGTTCTCAAGATCAGCATAGTTTCTGTATTTCTTGGTGGAATGTACCTTTGAAGGTTTTTTTTTTTGCTTGAGATCAAGGGTTTTTAAAATATGGTATTTGGGAGGAATCTCACTCAAAATCAATGCCACTCAGCTGAATGCTACCTTCCTTTTGCAGTCCTAAGGGGCACATCTGCTGCAGGAGATTTCTAAAGAGATGTGCACTCCTTTCCTGGGTTGAGAGATGTAACCTCTGTATTGGATAACGTGCATAATTCTAACTTGAATTTTTTAGAAATCAAGCTTGAGATGTGAGCAGCACCTATCTGTTCGCAGTACATAATGTAGAGCATAATCCTGAATATGCTGAACATTTAACACAGGCTTTCTATTTTCTGATGGAATGTCAGGAAGAGACTTGTTACCCAGCAATTAAGAGGAATCTTATCTAAGTAGCAAACTTTCTTCTTGCCTGCTGCAGATGTTACTAAGAGATACTTGTCCATTTAGACCAGAGATACAAAGAATATTTAAAATTGGCAATGATCTAACCATATTGTGTTGAAAAGTTAAATAGCTTGAGCATTCATTTTAAACCTCAAAACAAACAGTATAGAGAGGAAGACTAAAATATCATTATGAAATGAACCTATGCTCTCCCCATGGCAATTCTCTGGCAGAGTTTTAAATAGGCCTATTGAAAACTGAATAGTTGTAAAATAGTTTTAAACAAATTAATGTATCCAGTGAAAATGCAGATGATAACCATGTGACCATAAGCAAGAAGAAATCTAGTCTTTAGATACGCATCTATGTTCTGGAGACCTAGCCTTTAATTCTATAAATAACTGGCTTACAATCTTTAGAATAGTTCAATATATTGAAAACTGTAGGAAATAGGTAAGTTAAGGAGCAATTCCTACTTTTCAAACCGTGTTGTAGCCTCCAAATGGGATAGTTTTAAAATTAAGGTTATTCTTAACATGTTTTCATACTGTAACAATTTGAAATGCTTATGGCATGTGAAATATGTTTTGATTTTAAATTAGTTGTGGTTTTTGTCTTGCTTCTTTCACGTATTCTCTTGTGTGAACCAAAATGAACATTCTCTCATCCTTAAACAGAAAAAAAACTATTAAGGTGCCTTAGCTAGTTGTCATCACTCAGATTTTGAGTTTGGTTTATTATTTTCACTGTATAGATAGCAAAACTAGCTGTAGAACTTAAAAATAGTCAATTTGCTTAAGAAGCTTTGTTTCTCTAATAGAGAAAAAAAAAGCAAAATATATATGAGGCAACTGAGAATAATAATTTCTCCTTCAAATAACTTTGTAAATTATTTAAAATCTGAATGTGGTAATTATATGGTACATTTCTTAGTAGCGTCCTTAAAATTTTGTAAAGCTCTCTATTTTTACTTTTCTTTCTTAATTTAAACAGTTCTGTGCTTTTTTTCTGCATTATTAATCATAAGAAAGACTAACTGACTACTGAACACTAATTATTAATTATACTAACCTGCCTTACTTATATTCCCTAATGTGATCTTGGCATACTTACCCAAATCAGGTGAAATGAGCTCTTCTACCTTGAATGAGTTTACTTGCCACCATGGATTATTCAAAATGACGCATAGCATTAAAAGTGCTAAAAGCATGTTGCTCACTTTGGCTTCCTGGTATTGTGTCAAGCTTTTTATTCCTTCCTTATGAAATAACCCTGCATTTCTTCTTTCTCAGGAAGATGCAGAGAGAGCCAGATACTCTCACCAGTCCAGTCGACATTCACATTTGGTTTGTGTTCAAACTATATACTTTTTCTTTTTGATCACAGCCTTCAGAAACCAAACCAAAGGAAAAAAGGGTTTGGGTTCTGGTTCCTTTTTTCTATTGGAGAGGATGATGCTGCAAGTCTCATAAGTATTTGCAGTTTTAGTAATTTTAAGTCACATACAATGTTTAAGTTCATCTGGTGTTTTATTTCCGTCAGTGTTTAAAAGGCAGTTTATTTTTATGTTTCAATCTTCTAGTCTTTTCTTGCACTTGGAGTATTACTGTGTGTCTGTAGTTATTTCTGAAGGAAATGGTGTCAGAACCCTAAGATACAATTTGAAGAAGAGTTTGGTATGATGCAGGATTCTCTTTCTTGGAGGAGGTGGGAATAATTACTCATTAATGGCAAAATATTTAGCCAAATGATGTAAGGTATCCTGAAGACTGCTAACAGAAATATTTTTTGTATAGACTCTTTTATGTCATCTTTAGGCCATATATATGTTGGTAAAGAGCAGTTTTCTTGAGATTATGGTAACATTTTCCTCATCTTGGATCTGTGTAGAAGTCAGCTGGTCATTGATCTGGGTATACAGGCCAGGAAAGGGACAAATTACTAAAATAAAAGGGTTGGTTTTATGTATTTTGGAAGTTGGAATGAGCTGTTTCTTTGTATGACTTCAAAAAAAGGTGATTGTCACTTGCTAAGAGGTCTTTGCAATTAAATGTATTTTGTGATTAACGGAATTTTATGTAATGTCATGCAAGTCATAGTGTTAAGTATTTCTGCAATTTGCCGCACAGGTATTTTTATCAAATAATTTTGAACAGTAAATGCTTTATCAAGAAAACATGTAAAATAGCTATGTGCAGCTCTTAGAAACTTGTGAGCTGATATAGATTTGCTCAGATCTGCTCTTGTCTTGGCTGACATAACAAATATGCTAAGAGAGCGATTAAGTAATTGGCTGTTGTCTAAACAAGAGGGCTTGAATTGGGCAGATAACTAAGCTCATTTTTGGGAAGCTTACTTAGAATTTCTTTGACTGCCTTGGTTATTTTCTGTCATTCAGTGAAGAGTAATAGAATTAAATTTAAAAATTTATTTCATATCTTAATGTATTTTTATAATTTCATTCTCAAGAGTTCCTCAGATGTCAGTGCATCTCACAGGAGCCGAGCAAGTACCTCCAAAAGGAGAGCTCTTGTGGTGTGTAACTTGGAATGAGCACGCTTTTTACTTAATGTGATGTCTTCACATTGTAACATTTTCTGTGTCTACTTACCAAAGCAGTAGTTTGGTGAAAGCATGCTTATAGAGCACAGTATTAATGGGATTGCTGCAATGATTGATGTAATCAAGTACTTTGTGATAGCAAATGTGAGAGCTGAAAGAAGGAACACTTACAGTTGTGAAGGGAATTAATCTCTTCAGTTGCTCTCTCCCGATGTCCCCAGTAGAGAAGTAATGAAATGGAAAAGGTTGTCTATCAGTCTTGACAGGTACAAACATGTTATTAAAAGTTAAAACAGGAGACATTTTTCTCTTTTATGTTGTGATTTTAGAACAACAGACAAGGCTGAAATACAGAAATTTTGCCTTTTCAGTAATGGGTATTTCTGTATATTTGTGGTATTCCTAGTTTAGGCAAGTTAAACATTTTTAGTAGACTGTTATACCTTTTTAAACTATTAACAGTTTAAGTGTTGGGATGATAAGTGTCTGAGTGATCTGTCTTCATTCTCTGATAGTAAGGTTGCTTATTGGAGGTAATAATTAGAGACAGAAATTGTTCTGAAAAAATCAATATATTTAAGATGATTAAAACTGATCCAGTGACTTATTGTAGGTAATAAATACTTCTAGTAACACAAAAAGAACCATAGTCTGTAAATTACATCTACGATATTAAAATATCATTTAATATATTGGTAATACTGGATGTATTGGAACTATTGAGATAATATGAATACAATATGAAATAATATTAATTAAATCTGGACTATATTAACTTATAAACAAATATAAAATCGAAATCTGGGGAATTTCTGTTGTTAATCTGATGTCTAGAAGACATTTTCAGATGTAACAATAGACAAAAATATTTTTTCTTGAAATCCTCTCATTATTCCTCATTTTGGAAATTATACTGGGCAATACTCCAGCATGCTACTACTATATAATGTCATATTTTTAAACTGCTGTCAGGGTATTTTTTTCTGTTGGCTTAGGTTGATATTAAATTGTATATTGTATTGCACATTACCTACAGTCAAAATACCTGTGAAATTTTTTAGTGAACTAGAAAAAAAACAAGCCTGATGTCAAAATTTAAGTTTTCTAAGTTGAAGAAAAGACATATAAACCTCACAAATTTTGCTGTTACTGAGTGACAAGAAACATGAGACACTTGCTAAACTATTATTACAAAGCTGTTTTTATTAGTATTCTTAAGAGTTGCCAACTCTGGTAGACTCCCATTCTCTTTACACATAGCTGGCCCTTTCATCATACTGCTCCTTCTTTTTCACACATTTGCTCCTCCTGAAAACACTTAATTCCTCTATTGCCTTAAATTCCTCCCTGATCACAAAATGCTATTTCCTTTTCCGCCTGTGAAAACTTTCATGCCCTGTACCCCATGGGCAATGACCTTCCTGAGCCTGTGTGGTGCCAGGGAAGGTCATGGCATCATGGTGAATTGCACAGCTCAACATGGGGCTGATGTTCCCTTTGAGTGCTTTGCCTGTGTGGAGATGAGCCCTTTGTTACATAACCTTGTAAATGTTGTCTCAGTTTAATGAAATCTACCATATAAGACTCAGCTTAACTGTTTAAAATTCTGTTACTAAAATCACGTGAAATATCTCACATAGCGTAGTGCTGTCCAAAATTATCTCATTTTTTTATAAAATGGGATGCTGTTGGGGAAAAAGATTAATTTTTGTTTAGTGGTCCAGCCTCAGAAAGCACTTCAGATCTGGATAAATGCATATTCCTTCATGTTTAAATTTTCTTTATTAGTAGAATATGGTTTTTGTAATTTTCTTGTCTTTTTAGTCATTCTTTGAAGTAAAAGCAATTTTTTTTTTAACATTATGACTTCCACTTTATTTAATTTTCTTTCACTATAGTATGACAACACTAAGGATAGATCTGCAAGATATTTGGTCCCTGTATGCTAATATTTTGCATCTCTTTGAGGGAAGACTGTTTTGTGCTTTGTTTCTAAGGGGTAATCATACTAACTAGTGACTTAAAATTCTTTATATACTTTAAAAAGTATATAAATTTGTACTATTATATGTTCAGATGTAGAATAGTTATACAGTTCTAACATTTTCTGTAGCCTACATGTGCAGTTTTTTTCAGAGAGAAAAGACACCTGTCTTACAGCAAGCACTTTCTAGTATTGTTATTTCTAAACTTTGTAGTGAAGTCTCATACAGATTAGACTTGGAGAACATCCGTGGTGGAAAAAGTGTGTATGCATCTATTTGTATTCTGCATTACCACATAGAAACTTTACCGTAATCTAATGGAAAGTTATTTCCGTCCAGAGAATAAGCAGCTAGTTTGTATATCTTTACTTAAAGGACATCTGTCATATTTTTATGAAGTGATAGTAGATGGCATCACATTCTCAGTGGTATTATGCCACATAAAATCTGTGTTTCTTAAGAAGAGGCAAGCAACAAGTACCACCAAAAGGAATATTTAAGCGGCTTAAAAAGTTTTATTTGTTTAAATAGCAGTGTTATCTGAATTAGCTAGCAGATAGGCAAGCACAATATAGTGCTTAAATTTGTATTGTTAAGCTTTTTTAGTTGTTTATTGATTTAAATTCTTCTGTGAGATGTGAGCACTAGCTTTAAGCCAAGCCTATATTAATGAGAATAGGGTTGATTATAGTTTCAATTGTCAGTTTTTTTTAACACAGTGATGGAAGCGTGGCTATCACGCTTTTTTTCTAATTAGGTAGTTAGAATTTTCTGTGTTATTTCGGCTTCAGGTGATAAAACCCTTAAATCCTTGTGTCTGTCTTCTTTATATTTTAAGATTGAAGATGCTGTTATATAGTGGTATTAATTCTCTAAATTTCATTCTTAGACTCATGCTTACAGTTAATCTCAAAGTTCAAAGGAGAAAGATCTTTATTCCCATAAAGGTTTATTGGGTAGTTTTCTAGTATAATATTCCTTATAAATATACTAAGTATGTAACATCATGGATAAAATTGTTAGCTTCCTGACATTTTCATAAATGTTTTTAGGAAAAAAAAACCCCTCATACTGATCAGATTCTGACTTCCAATTTGTGTGTGAAACTGTTTTTGTATCACTGCAATACTATCAATGGAATCAGCTGAATAGAAAGCTTGTTTGCTGGAGGCCTGGGAAAGGCTCTTGGAATTATTTAAAGGTGGCAGTTCTCTGGATTAAAGTTTATTCAGTTGGGATGGAGATACATGTTCTATTACTTGTCCTCTATCAGATAGTTAGAAACATTTTAAATGTAGATGTCCAGCAGATTGAATTTGCCATAGACCTGGATGTTAATCCAGTGACTTATTGAGAAAGGCATGAGGATTATTTTGATTGTGCAAAAACTATTCCAGAAAGTTTGGTGTTTAACATGTGAATATAGTGTCAATAAATGAAATATTTTGGATGTAATTTTTCAGACAGTCTTTAGTGCGGATGGATTAGCAACTGCATTAGGGCTTGGGGGAGGGGTCAAAACAGCAGTGGATGCTTGTGTTGAGACTAGGCTGAAGTAATTTTGTATTTACTTATTATTTTATTACAGCATTTCTCCGTGTGCTTTTGAAGGGCTATTTTCCTGTTCCCTTAGTTCCTAAACAAAGGAACAATATGAGTATTTCTGCTTTCTGTTACCTATTAAGATAAGAAGTGCTTTATTCTGCAGGCACTGCTTTTTGCCATGTTTTTATCTGTCTTGTTTTTCTTGTATGTATGTATGTATGAATTTTTGCCTTACATGTTCATATATGTGCAATTTGTGTAGAGTCAAAACCCAACAGAAATAAGCCAAAATATAATTGCTAGACTTTGAGTATGTGTACTTGATGTAAAGAATAGTGGTAGGGTACAGGCTATGCTAGTGTCACATAAACATCCAGCCCCAATTCAATTATTAGGGATTTCTGTCCTTCTCTCCCCCCAAAATGCTTTGATTCATAATGGTATCTAATGTAAAAAAGATTAAGTAAATAATTGTACTAATTATTAGCAAGTCTTTTCAGTTATGTTTTTCATGTATTTCTTGCTGCACTTGTTAAGCTTTTGGAATTTTTATTTTATTATGGAGGAAAAATACCAAAATTATGTAATATCTGTTTGAGCATGGCATCAGAAATACAGTTAATGCTGATACACAAAGTACGTAGTAGTTTTGATGCTTTTATTATTTACTTGCATAAGAAGGCTAAATGGATTTGGGGTCAGCATTAGGAAAAACTTTACAGCATTCTGCACAAGGTCTAAGCTTGGGAACACTTGGGTAATGTTAAGATAAAACTTTTGTTTGCAACATCTACAGATGCAACCTTTGCTTTCTCTCTTCTTTCCTTCCTCGCTCCTCAGAGTGGAAGTCACTATGATCAAAGAAATTATAGCAGCCTTGGATATAGTAAACCAGTTCCTTCCTACCATGTTTGGGTCTGTCTACTCTTTCTATATAACTTTAATTATTTTCATAAAATATGTATATGTGGTTTTCCTTACTTATGCTGTGTGACACTAACTTATCTCTATGACACTTGCAATTATTACAGTGAAAAGCGGTAACAGTTGTATTTTTTGCTTGTAAGGGCTGTGTTTTATAAAATCATTGTGTAGCATGCTGATTACTCTGTTCTGCATGTGAGGTTTTAAATTTAAAATAACTTCTGTTTCATGATTCTGTATGATATACAGAAAACAACTAGCAGCTGTGACAGTTGCTGTTGCAAATTCCTGTCTTTTAAAAACAACAAAAAAGCCTTAAGTGTTTAACACCACTGCAGTACTTTTTTCCATCTTAATATAAATTATAAAATACTGATATATCATGAGATGAGTAATATCTTCCAGTACTTGCAGCTGTGGTCATGGCCAGGTCTAAATAACTAGCTAGGGAAAACTGACATGTTATTTGAGAGCTACTTAATTTCTTCACTCTCTTCCACAAATCTACTTGAAAAAATACTAGACTGGTTTGATAATGTTTAAATTGGTTTCCAAGATGTTTTCTTGGAGGCTCTCCTACCCTTCCTGAAAGTTTCTGTCTACTATAGATAGATTAAAATTTAGTATTTAAATCTTTAGGACTTTAGTGGAATATAGAACATACATTTAAAAATGTGTGTATGCAGAAAAAGTATTTCTGACTTGTTCTGTTCTTCACATTATAGTCATCTTCTCTATACAGTGATGCAGTGGCACCAGCTAGGAGCTACAGGGTTAGTACAATGTTTAACAATACCTTACTTATCTTTAGATGTTTGAATAGCCCAGTATAAATACAAAATTACGCTTTTCTTCATAGGTGTCTTCTTTAAACACTGGTTTGATAAGAAGTATCAGTTTGTTTTGTAAGCACCGTATGCATGGTTGCATTAAACTTGTATTGTATGGTCGTGAGGTTTGACAGTATTATATGTGCATTTTTAAAATATTTTTATATTGCATTTTCTGTGTATAATTTTCTGGAGGCGTTGAGTTTAATTTTCTTAATGTTGTTAAGTTGCCTCTTTAAAGAATTTTAGTAGTTGCTGTTTTACTGCTCTTTTTGCAGTCAAGCATAAAGTTGGTGAATGCGACAATGATACTGAAGAGCACTGGGGTTAGAATAAGTTAATTCAAGCATACTAAATAACAACTGCATGTATAATACCAAACCACTATTTTAAAAAGTTAAGCATTTGGATGGAAATCAGGAGTATTGAAGTTTGCAGTAAATACACCTTGAATACTTTTAAATAGGATGCCATATTTAAATTTAATAAACATGAAAAAATGCAATAGCATGAAAACCTAATCTGCATCTTTACAAAATCAAGAGTAGCTAGTAGTGCCATAAGAAAGGCTACTGTAGCTCTGCAAAAAGTTATCTTTAAAAACTGGCATGAACGTCTGAAACTTCATGCCTTTTGCTGCATATAGTAGTTCAAATCTAGAGACATGCTAAACCTATGTTATAAAACCTTAAATATTATGTAGTATTTTTAATTAGTTAGTGATATCTTTTGCAGTTGGATTACAAATGCATGATTTACCTTTTTTGGCTTTGCATATGCTCTCAAGAAAATTTTAGAAGATTCTGTGAGAGAACAATACAGTAAAGACTGCTATTATGTGTAGCTCTGATACAAATATAATTCTAATTTCTGCTGGACATTTCTTCTTAGGGAGGGGCAAAGCAGCATGAAATGGCAATTTTTTTTCTTTTTAAGTTGTGTTGCTCAGAGCTGCTTTTATTATTCACTGCATAAATAGATTTCAGCCTTTCACCTTTAAACATAACTCTTTCAGGAGAATGTGCATGAGTGACTGTAAAATAAAATCACTAAGTGTACTGCATAGCTTCAGTTCCCAGGGTGTGTTAAAACTTCTGCAGGCTTCCGAGCAGTTAGAACCAAATTGAAATTTAAATGTTTAATTTAATTATGCAGCTAGTTAAGATTTGATTTTTTTAAAAGTATTTGACTATTTTTAAAGGGAATTCTTAGTGGAAATAGACATATCTCAAAGCAATAATAAATGCTGCTGAGAATCTTAATTTTTTTTTTTTTTTCACAAAAGGTATGCTACTAACTGGAAATACATAGATAGGATAAGAGAGTATGTGACTGTGCATAGGAATTACAGTGTATGAGTGTGGCATGATAATGGCTGAGACTGGATGTACATGCTACTTCATTCCTTCTTTCTCAGGCCTCGTTGTGTGGTGATGGATGACATAACTCAAATGGTTCTTGCACTCTTAGTATAATAGGCCTCTGGTTGTTTCTTTCATTATCTTTGTTTTCTGCAGACAAAAATCTATGAAAGTTGTGAAAGTGTCCTTCATAACTTTTCTTTAGCCATCTGAATGCAGTTATTCTTCAAGAGCAAGCTCAGTCCGAAGTAGTCCTGTGGTGAGCATTCCTATGCACGATTTGGTGAACGCTTTGATATTAACACATCCGCAGTTACGAGCATGCCCACTTGGGATCGTTTCACTGACCAACACGCAGATTGGATTTTTTCATTTGGCATAAGAAGTTTTGATTTGTCAGAGATGTGATTTTTAGCAAGATGTAAATTTTTAGCAGTAAGATAGTAAGCTGTAGAAGGCATTTGTTTTTCTAAATATCTTTTTAATGTTTGTAATAAACAACTAGTAACTGAAGTATAGCACATTGTTGGGGTTACCACCCTATGTCATAGATGGGGCAAGCACATGAAACCCACTACAGTACATGTGGAAAAGTCTTTCTTTGGGGAAGAGGATTAATGGAAACTGTTATATCATGCAGTAAGAAGTTTGCTCATTTTTATGATAACAAGTATCCAAAATGAGAAAAAATTGGGTTTGGGTCTATTGTATTACAAGTATTGTTCTAAACTTGGCTCTTTGTGCTGAAAAGTGATTTTGAAGAGTTTTATTTTGCTTCTGCCACAGAACAATTGTCTAAGTTTCATTGATATAGCTGCTCATTTGTCATGCCACACAAAACAAAATAAGTTATCAGTGTTCTAGTATGGGCTAAATTGAAATGTTCAGTCCTTTTTAAAATTTCTCGCATATTAACAATGTTATATGTACTAAACAAAACCACATTTGTCAGAAACGAATGTTTTTAGCTACAAGAGATATCAGAGTAAATTTTTGAGGATGTAGGAAAAAGGTAATTTTGCTGTTGCTTTATGAAGTTCTAAAATGTAACTGGTATTGACATACATATATAGTCTCTTGCATTGTGAAAATGCTGCTTGTCCCCTCAGTTTTTATTAACACTGGGATAATTTCTTAAAAGTATCTACTTAAAGATATGTAGGAACATATATATATATATATATATATGATCTCACTGTGTATATGTTATACCAAGTCATGCCAAGGTACATTCACTCACACTAGTGAATGCTTAATAAAGTTCAAAGCATTTGTTTAATGAAATAGTCTTGAAAAGCAGATGAGTAAAAATCTTATGAATAATTTAACATTAATTTCCTACTCTTTCTGTGTCTTGTATTTTGGTTTTACTCTGGATAATGCATTTGAAGTCAGCTTAGTTCTCTCTGAAAATTAGAAGAGCAAGTAGGAGAGATCTAAAAGGTAGAGAATGCTTGTGAGAAACTGTATGATGCTTCTCCATCTTAAAATCTATCTGTTTTGATGACCCCATTGGGAAAGATACTAGGACTACAAAAAGCATAGAAGGAGGGACAGCAAGGTTTATTAGGTATATGGACCTGTCAACAGTAAAATGGATTTTGAATGATTGACCAATACTGTCATAGATTGTAGCCCGAGTTGTTCTTTTGCTGTAATCATAATAAATAAGAAGAATTCTCTTCAGTATCTCTATACTTTGTGAAATGTAAGTGCAATAGGAAAGTTTAGCCAAATTTCCAGCTATCAAAATTTATCTAGCTAACTACATTTAATGAAAATTAAAGATACTAGTTTAAATATAGATGTAGCTGAAAAATAGCTGGAAAATTTGTTGTCAGAGAAATAGAACATAAAATAGCAGTGACAACAAATACAAATTCTCTAGTCCTAGAATAGCATAATCTGAGCCTGGTGTTTGTCAGTAAACGGGTTTTTGTATACCAGTTACATATATAACTTTTAGACATCTTCCTAGCTTTTAATCACAAACATCAAGTATAAAGAACTTTTTTTTAATGATGAGAATTGGATAAGGACAATATCTTTTCAAACTATTCATAGAAGGATTTTCTTCCTAAAATCACTTTCACTGTGAAGATTGTATTTAGTTTTAACTTTCTGCCTTTTGAAGTAGAATGTTATCAATAAGGTTATGATAAACCTACTCTTCCCATTTAATACTGTCTTTTACATGCATAATGTTTCTCAGTTGAGTATTTCACTTGAATTCCCATGGCGGATGTAACTGTGCTTAGATATATTTTGCTTTTTGAAACAAGAAATGTGTAGCACTAGCATTTTCCCCCAGCTTTTTAGGTGCTAGTCTGACATATATCTTTGGGGAGTAACTTTGCCTTCTAGTCTAAGATGTCTTAAACTTAGCAATGAGAAGAAGCCCAGATTATAGCTAGCACTGTTGGATGTGTGTTGATTTGAAAAAAGACAACATTTGTAGGGAAAAATATTTTTATATTTTTTTATTTATCAGTTTACATAGTCTGTCTTTTATGATCTGCAAACTTTTTTAATGTTTGTAGTTTGTGTTTGACCTTAAATTAATACTAAACCCTTTGGTATCTGGTTTTATGGTTTTTTATATTACTCTAATTGAGGAAGATGAATCAATAATAAATGTTCATTGTTTTTAGTGCAATAATGGAGATTTAAGGTAGGATTTTTTTGATTTTTAATAAACTTTTGTTCATTCAGTGGCGTCATCTTCAGTTCTCTTTCACCTTCTCCTTATCTTTTGAAGTTCTCTGATTTTTCTCATCAAAGTGAAACTACTGCTGATTATTTCAGTCGTTCCAACCACAGTGGAAGCATTGTTTCTGATGCAGATTATGGCCAAGTTTTGACTAGTGTGAGTGTAATGCTTTTATTTACACTGTGGTGAATACAGTAAAACCATCGATTTTCTTTTCATACTCTGAAAGAGAAATACTGTTAAAGCATTCTAAATTACTTAATTGCAAATTGGTTTATTGCGGATTTGGGGCTTGTTTTCATATAAAAATGTACTGAGTGAAATTTTAAAAAGCATGCTCCTAATTTTAAAGGAGATTTTGCCTGTTGCTAGAAGCATGTGACAAGTGTAACACTTCACAATTTTGTGTGTGTGTGATAAGCTTAACAATCTTTTAAAGACCCAAATATTTTGCATTTTTTTCTTATGGAAATAAAATGTGCTAGGGAGGTTTTTGTGTGTTTTTGGAATACTATTACTTCTTTTCATGACAAAAATACTTAGATCTGTACCCGCACTAGTGCATTTTAGTGTTCCTTCATCCCATATGAGATTTTTTGAGAATCCATTACTGAAGCACTCCTTGCTGGCTATGCACTTGTACAGAATCCCATGTCAATCAACAGATCATGTTAAGGGAAAATTATCATGATGGTTTTCCTGTGCAGCTCTCTTTAGGCTGAACGTTGTTTTTACCAAACTGAGCCACTTTCTTGATGCTGTAACTTCTAAAAAGGCTAATTTTTGTTCTTAAGTATATCTTTTGAAATAGCATTTAGGGTTAGCAGATACAGTAGGTAGGCAGAGAGGCTGAGAGCACTGTGCTTATTTAGCTGAGCAAAAGGAAAAGTATGTGGTGATCAACAGTGTGTAATTGCTTGCTTAGGTGAGAGCCAAATTCTTTGTACCCTTGCCAAGCAGTGCAGCAAGGGCCAGCAACCTCACACTGCAGTTCAGGAGTTCAGACCAGACACTCCAAGAAGCTCCACAAGGATGTTATTGTTGCAGTCTGTCAGGTCACAGCAAGGCTGCAGAACCTCTGCGTTCAAACCACAGCTGTTGGCTGTGGTTTTGCTTTCAATGGGAGACTGGGAGCTAGACTACTCTCATAACCATGTTCTTTGACTTTGCATTTGGATGATATTTTGATACTGTTACAGTGCTGTATAAGTTGTAATAATTCATGTTATTTATCATCTGTATATTCTCAAATCATGAGAGACTAATTATTTCTCCAGCTTAAACTTTAGCACTTTTTTCCCCATAATAAAGCTGACTTTCTGAAATAAATGCTGTGCTGAAAGAAATGTGGAGGCTGAGACTGGTAGTTTTTCTGCCTTCTCAGTTGCTTGTGTTATCATCATTATTTATTATTAGATTTGAAATTTATATTTTTATTTAGGTTAGTCTAAATGTATCCTCCAGATCAATACTGGTAACGAATATTTGCAATCTATAATTTCAGTACATCATTGGAGGTAGTGAATTTGTCATGAAGAAGCAATGTTGCTTTTCTAGATACCACAATAGGAGGAAAAAGAAAAGTCTTATAAAGTAATGTTTGTTTCTTCTGAGATTGCAATAGACTTCCAAAAGTGTTTTCTCTGGCATAGAGAAAAACAGGTATTCTTTGAGAAGCAGGACATGTGAGACACCATACTAAATACGTGTCTAATCCCACTTATTTTGATTCATAGAAATGCAGAAAATGTGGACATCTACAATACAATTTTGCAATAGCAGTTTCCTAAGTAATAAGGGAGTGTGATAGTTCTTCTCCTTAGTCTTCAGTAGATGAAATATGAATTGAAATTATTTTGTAGAATGCTTTTACATAGTATACTTCAGTTATAGGCTTTTACCTGAACCAGTTTTATTGTGATTTAATCACAGGTGACACTAAAGAGATTGAACTTACAAATGTGTTTTCTGTTAACTAGGGCATTCACCCTGCTGTCACTGAGTGCCTTAAGTACCTGCATGAAGCTTTGCATTTGTTATGCCATCTAGTTTTGCAGTGATTACTTTTGAATTTTAAATATTACTTGAAATATATATTTAAATATACTTAAAATTTAAAAGAGTGTGTTTTGTTGCTTAGTACTGGTAATGACATTTTAAAAACTTTAAAGAAAGGTTTCTGGCTTTTTTTCTTTACATTTATGTTGCAACTAAGGTAAAAACTGTTTTTTTTAATCTAAACATTATTTTTCCTGTCTTGATCTATGCTAACATCTGGAATTTTTGAAATGGGTTCATTTAAAAATATTTCTCAGTCTCTTTGAACAGAAGATGCCAATTCGGTAGTTCCTTATTATGAAAGGTAATTGTGTTCCCTATTCTCTTTCAGCTGGAAGAAAAGAGTGAAAAATCACATTCAGAAATATTTTCAAGGGTAAGAGTTTTTAATTTTCAAAACTTTTAAAATTATTTAAAGTCAGTGTTCATTCTCAAATCACAAGTGTTGAATTAATTCAAAAAGTATACATTCTGTGTATTCTTTGTATTTTTTGTCAGGGTTAGCTTGCAAAAATAATTTTAGATAAACTTTTTTATTGCCCAGAATTAATGGTTTATGCCTTTTATTTCCTGAGGGAAGAAATTTATTCTTTAGTTTTCTTTTGGCCAGTAATAATTTTCTATAAAATTTATTTTTCGTGTGAGAAATACTTACCAGGTAAGGCTAAAATTTAGGAGGCTAAAGCTATAAAAATCTGTATGATAGCTTCTCATTGTAGGCTTTCTTCTGAATCCTGGATGGCAGAAATTATAATAGTTAGGAAATATTGTAAATGTCTACAGTATTTCAGCACTATTAGCCATCTTATTAATATCTTCTGGATAGATGACTCAAAATTCTAATGTTCTGGTACATTAAGTCATCAACAAGAAACCAAGATTTTACCAAGAAGATACACAGGTGCTGGAAAATACCCAATGGAACATGCTGTCTGTAAGCTAGTATTAAGAAAAACCAGAGAGAAAACCATTCTGTGACTTTGAAGAAATTTATAAAGAGCATTATCAAGTATACCAGAAATAACCATATGATTCTTGACACAATGTTTTTCCCTTTCTTTAGCCCTCATCTCGCAATTCAGTAAGTGCAGCTCCTCAGAGTGGCAACTCATCCAGGAGAGGAAGTGGAGATGCAAGCAGTTTCGTGGATCCTGATGCCTCCCTCAGTGAATTACGGGTGAATTGCATTTTTTGCAGAGAATTCGGAGCTAGTTTAAATAGGAAGATTATTTTTTAATACAGAACTTCTGTTTTAATAGGAAAATGTTATGAGGATGTAATTTTCAATCATGAAGTATTTTTTTGCTTTCTTGGTATTTTATCTTGGTTTGTGTTCATAATTGTGGTTTAAGAGTTTAGCTTATTAAGATAAGACTTTGTTTATGTCAAATTTCAAACAATTCTGTCCTGTTTGAGTTGTCTTGCAGCTAGGGTTATGAACAAAACCTTAATTTCCGTCAAGTTTTTGTGAATTAATTTTAATTTCTGGGAATTATTGCAGGCTTTGTCATTTGACAGAAGTGCGTGTAAACCTTTTAATGCTTTTTCAGTTCTAAATTACTTCCCCATACTTCTTATGCAATGGTTCATTCCTATGTCCTGCAGGATATCTATGATCTTAAGGACCAGATACATGATGTAGAAGGGAGATACATGCAGGGACTTAAAGAATTAAAGGTATCAGGGATCCTCCCAAGCATGCATTCTGAATGGGTGTTTTGCATAATGGAGTTATCACCAATTTCACTAATGTATAGTGGCTTCACTAACAAATTTTGAAATTTCTTTAAAGCATGTATCTAACTTTTAATGCATGAAGAGCATCAGAGATTGCATGTTTATTATTTGATTACAGTTACAAGAGTTAATACCTTTTGATGTTTTGATATACATAGGCGTTTTCTGATAAGATAATGAGGTGTTCAGTTTGTATTTTTAGAGGTTTGTTAGCAAATAAACAGATATACAAAATAATTACTAGGTGTTAAGTAGGGAACAAAGAAATGGGAGACAATTATGACAAAGAGCTTGAGAATTAGTCCTCCAAGTTTCAGCGAATACTTCATATTATAAAGCAAAAGCAAAATAATAATTTTGAAAGATGTACTGCAATTAATTTCGGCAGGTATATTGCTTGCAGGAGAAAATTAATTTTGTTTTAATTTTTCGCTGTTAAAAAAATTAATTTATGCTGGTTTATATTCCCATTATTTTCTCTAAATCACGGATTGGTTTTTTCAGCATTAGGCTAATGAGTGCTAGGGAAACTTTCCTGTCTGTGGTAAGGAAACAATCCTGCATCCATTGTAGTAGTCATATTCCCACCACCCCAACTTTCACTGCTGGGAGCAAAACCCTCCAGTGAATCACCAAGTGAGTCAATGGGTGCTGCACTAGACTGGCTACACACACCATTCTCACAGTGTCCGTCAAGGTTTCCTTACAGGCTTGGCCACAGGTTTCCCATAACAGAGTCTCAGACATCTGATTTTTGTAGGTACTTTAATCATGGCAGGGTCACACAAAACTAGTTTGAGATCAAGCTGGGTGCTGCCAAGAACGGACCCTGAACCAAGAAGTCCATTTTGTATCCGCAGTCCATGCCCACAGGGGTGTGGGGTCTTCCTGCTGAGCCACTGGCTCCCGTTGTATCTCAGTGTGGCTGCTTACCTGCCTGCTGCCGCAGGTTCCCATGCACCTTGTTGTGCAAAGGGGCAGTGCCCGATCACTGCTCTTGCTGAAAGCTCCAGTCCTTTCCTCCCCCCGAGGGTGCAATCTGTAGTTTGTACTGCAGCAGCACACTGAACTAGGTGTAGTCTTCCACATGAGATTTGTCTGTATTTTGACTTGTTTAAACTAGTATGTATTCCTTTCTTTTACACATTTTCACACAATTAACAGTGCAGTAAATTTAAAATAATCCTCCTTTTCACTGTTTTGTATTGTAGGGATATGGAATTCAAAAAATTATGGGGCTTGCAAATCTTTTCCAGGATATTTGTTCTGTTCTCTTTTCTATTGTCTAATTATGAATGGTTTCATGTAAAAGTAGAGAACTTTTCATATGTTTTATATCGATATAGAGACTGAACTAAATGAATGCTTCTTGTAGTAGAGAATGTAATAGGGATGTATTTATCAGCTTACTTGAATGTCTTCAATTTAACAATATATTAGATAAATAGTAAGGGGAAAATATGTAATATGAGCTGTTTAGTGTAGCAAAAGTTATTTCCTCTTTGAAGGAAACTTTAAACCTGATAGCAATATGTTCAGATGAAGTATGTTTTGGTTTAGTTATATTGGTTTAGTTATATGAATATTAAAAGGAGAGTAAAGAGTAGTAGATTACAGGATTATTAGACATAGACATATGACGCATAGATCAAGTGTAATGTGAGATTGCTTCATATTTTCAGAATGGATCTAACTCTCATTCTTTATGCATTTGCCAGCATCTCATGATTACTGTTCTGACTCGTGGTTAATGAATTATTATTTATTGTAATCCATTACAGTTACCAAAGAGCGCAGTGTGCAATAGTAAGATCTTAATCTATGCTTGGCTTTCAGAATTCAACTGCATTTTATGTTGTTGCTAATACTGAATAATATGTTCCTAGGTTAGTTCACATTCCATAGAGATTCTTTTGGGAACCTTTTTTCTTTTTTTTTAATTAGGAAGGTACTGCCTTTTTTTCAACTTATACTTAATCATTTTTGTCTTGTGTATGTTTTAGAAGAGTTACCAGAACACCTGCTTTACACTGCATTTAAATGTTGGGGTTTTTGGTTGGTTGGTTGGTTTTTTCCAGTGTTGGACTAATGGGGATTTGTAATCACACCACCTTCTGAGCTCTCTGGTTGCCCTTATGCTGGTAAAGTGTGGATTTTACCTGGCTACAAATGTACTGGGTGTCAGTATTAACAGCAGGATAAAGTCTAATGTTGCTACTTCTGGTTTAGTTAGGTCTTCAAATCTTTTGCTGTCTCAGTTTGATTGTTTTGTTGCTTCTTTATGTATTTCTTTGCATCAGCTGGAAAGGAATTCTGTGTCTTTCCTCAAAATTTTTCTTTTATGCTGTTAACAGTGCACTCTCTTGATGTCTCTTGGCTTGAATCATCTTGTTCTAACTGAGCAAGCTAATTTTTATAGCACTTTACTGATAAAGTTGTGTGTGGTATTTCTTCATAGCTTTAGGTTATGTGCAGAGCCTTATGTGTTTTCATTCCATCTGCTTCGTCCTTAAAAATCCTACCGCCTCCTTCAAGTGTTTAGAAATTATTTAAAATCAAACTGGAAGGCTCCCTGAAACTACATGGAATTCTTGAACCATGGGGAACATGTGTAATACTTGAAAAGAAGACACTTGCAAAGAAGTCTTTGCAATGTTTCAGTTTTTTCAACCCAATAGAGACTTAGACATAACTTAGTTTCTGTCTCAGAAGCAGTTTTCACCCTTTAGTATACAAATCAATCTATTCCTCTTTTGTAACTGCAGATTCATCCTCCTCTGCCATTATTTTTTTAATTAATGACATTCTAATACAATGTTTTAAACCCCAGCCTAGTCTTGTCTCTTAAGATTGGAGTTCTGGAACACATGGCATTCAGTGAGAGGCTGAGACAATGGGCCTTGATAAATCTTGGAGTTGTGGCTGGCAATATTGTTGCTGTTTTAGCACGTCTGATAGGAGGCTGTGGAGAGTAGATGGCAGATTTCTTTGCAAGGGAAAGACAAAACAGACAAAAGTTAAGTTGTAGGAGCAGAAAATCCAGTTGGAACTCAAGAAAAAAGTTTTCACAAGGAAAGCAAACACTGGTGCAGGTCATCCAGCAAGTTTGACTATCTGCAGTCTAGATTTCTGGAGATATTTAAAATGGAGATGAGCTGTGAGCAGTCTGATCTCAGCTGACCCTCTTTAGTTAGGAGATTGGACCAGCTGGCATTCAGAGGTCTCTGCCGAACTACATTAGTACATGACTCCAGTCACCACACTCACAAATATAATCAAATTGCACTTTTTCCATAGTTGCATTTTTTTTTGTTACGTTTCATACCTCCCTGTGAAATTACTATAGCTTTCATTATAATCCTAATATTTCCTGTTTTTTAACTCTAAGATGGATTATTCTTTAAAAGTCTTTAGGTTTGCTAGCTCTAGCATTTTGTTTTGCCAATTTTTACAAGATTTGTTGTATTTACAGCATCACAAAAAGAAATGCTTTCTCTGGTTTTAATCTTCAGAATTACTTGCACACAGTTATGTTTATATTTTTTTTCTTTTTTTTATCCTGAGTCATCTTTGCTGTTTGCTACTACTTCCCGGATTATAGTGGTACTTGTCTTATATTTTCACAATTTATACTGTTTTGCTTCTTCTGATCTTCTGTAATTATTTTCTGATCTTCTGTAATTCTTTTGTAATTCTTTTTCTGGGGTTTCAAAAAGTTGTATTTCTCCAGCAGAGATTTCCAGAATTCAGTGAAATAAATATATGTGATTATGATAAAATTATAAAAGATAAAATACATTCTCTAAGGATATCCTTCCGAAACTGGAGATTTACAATGTGGAGTAGTGTTTGGGGATAGGGAATTTTTTTACTTTCTTATGGCAGAATATTGAACTGTGACTTGGTATTTCTATAGAGAAGACATGACTATAATTCCAAAACAAAAATGATTGCATAATTTTACTGTTTGACAGATAGCAATCTTCAATATTTTCTTAGAAAACTTAGATTGTTGTCACCTTCTCTCCTAATATATTAGTTGTAGTGTTCTATTTTCTGGAAACCCAAGCTTCATGCCCTTACTGTGCTAGTGCTTCTACTGTCAAAATACAAATATTCTAAAATGGAGATAATGCTATTTATGTCTTCAAGGAACAGATTACATGAAGTACAAGGAGATTTTTAGGAATTAGATCTACTTGGCCCGGGGATTGGCTTAATAGTTGTTCTTCAATTCTAAAATTAGGACTCTGAAAATCAATTTTTATTATTTTTAAATCATAGAATGTTAAGAGGTTGGAATGGCCCTAAAGACCATGTAGTCCCAACCCCTATATAATGCATATTGAAAGAAAGGCATGTTTAAAAGTGCCTGGAGTGATAGTTTTCTGACTGTTTAAATGGTTGACATTTGTTACAACTCTGACAAAAAACCCAAACTATAACTAAAAACAGGATAAAATGGTGAATGGGGGAGATTTGTCTAAGAGGCTAAATAGCAAGGTACACTTTTAGGTAAAGAACCAAGTTACATGCTTTTTAAAAAAATTTAGTAAGTAAATCAAAGATAAAATACCTGTTTAAATAGTGAGTCCTTTTTACTGGAATAATGTGGCTGTCTTAAAGTTTCGAATCTAAGGTCACAGGGCACTACTTAAATAACAAGCATTAAGTTAAAGCTACTCTTGGAGTTACTTTTGTGGTCTCTTTTACTGATTCAATTGTCTGCATTCTCCCTGTTAGTTTTGTTGCCTCATTCTGAGCTGTTTTCTCATGCATGCCTTGAGTAACAATATCACTACTAGATACATGGTATTCACTAGAATGTGAAGCTGTGATGTTACTACTGTATCCCTGTGAGTTGCTGTGAATGTGGCAAGGTAGAAAATGCAAGTGGAATCTTATCTTGTATTTTTCATGCTTTTGTAATGATAAATTTTCATTGTTGTGTATGACTGAAGTTGAATAATGGAACTAAACTGTTACTTGGTATCTCTAAAGAATATCTTTCATAAACAAAAATGATTGCATAATTTTAATGTCTAACATCTCATACTTTAACATTATGGTGGTATTTTAACATTATAACAATGCATCAAAAAGTTAGACTAATGTCAACTTTTCTGCTATCTGTAGGATTCGCTAGCTGAAGTTGAAGAGAAGTATAAGAAAGCTATGGTTTCCAATGCTCAACTAGACAACGAGAAAAACAATTTGATTTACCAAGTGGATACTTTAAAGGATGTTATTGAGGAGAAGGAAGAACAGATAGCGGAGTTCTATAGGGAGAATGAAGAGAAGACAAAGGTATTTTTTTTCTAATTATAAAGTACAGAAATCTGGACTACTTAGTAAGAACAGTTGAAAATACTCAGAGTAGCTTTACTTGCTAGTATTGGGCTTAAGTCTTTATGACATTTTTTCTCTCTAAAGTTTATTAAATAAAATCTTCTGTGTACCAAGTGTCTGGACAACTTATTTAGACCACTTCAGTGGTCTTTGAACTACTTGGTAGGTATAATTTCTCAAATCCTTACAACAATTTCTTACATAACTCAAAATAAATACAAATAATTGATTTCTTCAATACAGGAATTGGAAAGACAGAAACACAACTGCAGTGTTCTGCAGCATAAGCTGGATGAACTTAAAGAGGGCCTTCGACAGAGAGATGAATTGATAGAGGTATGCTCATATGAGTGTAGGATAGAACCTGTGCAAATACATGTGTAAGATTTGAATGGGAATCATGCACAAAACAGGATTAAATACTATCTTGCATTTTTAAGAAATAATTTATCTTGTTTTAGTGTGTAGAATTTAAGCTACTGATCCTCCTAAATTTATGAAGCTGAAAATGTCTCTGCAAGGTTTTCAAATGTGTTACATCTTGCAAAGCCTTTAATTCTTGTGAGAAATTGTGGTTCTCTCATGAATGTTCCAAGTATCTTTTCTTTGTTGTGAGGGCAGAATTAATATTTGTGTGGCCAAAATAATTTTCCATAGCTAAAAGTTCTGATGCATGGATAACACCAAATGTTATTCTTTGCCTTTCCCAAAAGTTTCCATTTCAGTTATTTCAGATTTTTATGAGTATCAACAATTGAAGTTTGCCATACTGAATATTTGTTTGCTTACCCATCAAGCATAATACACAGCACTACTGGTCAGCATGTTATTGGGCCACAACCATGTTGGTGGGTGTGCAGTGTGTTCTTTTCCCCTCTCACCTGGTTCTTTTTCCCCTTGTCCCTTTTGTTTCTGGAAAAAAACACACCCACTGTGAAATGCCAGAGTTATTATCAGTCTTCATTTTAAAATGGTCCACAAAGATAGATATATATATATATATGTATATATATATGAATGTATATTGTCAGTGTCTATTGGGTGTCCATTTCCCAATTATTTTAGTTGGAACTTGTAGTTCAATTATTACGTAATTTTCCCACTATCTCTTCATTGCAGTAAAAATTTATTATCTTTAAGTGTATAGACCAAAGTCTCCTACTGTCATTTTCAAAAGCTGTGTAACAGTTCATTGATCCTTTATTTTTACTATATTCTTGTGCTCTCTAGGTGGTAGGTACTGTAACTCAAAATGTTTTCTGAAAAGTCCCAGTTCTGTTTTAGAAGTATTATGCTTCATGAACTGGAGTTGATAGGACTTAATAGCAGAAGAAAAGGATTAAGATTATCCTAAGTATCAGCATTTTGAGTTAGCATAAATGCTGACAACCAAAAGCCCTAAAAAGTTCTGTTGTGGCTCTGTTGCTTGCTCTGTTATCTTTGACTTCACTGAGAATTAAAGAACAGCTTTGCATATTCTTGTTTGGGGTTTTGCTTGGGTTTAAGTATATGAACCAAGAATATACAGTAGATTTTTCTGGAGTATTTACTTTGGTAGAATGTAGCATGTATCAAATAGGCACGAATACATTCAGTCCCTTTGAAGGTTCGACTCATATTTACCACCTATTGTGTCTTTTCTTCATCTATTAACACTAATGAAAGACCTTGTCTTCTGTTCCCAGATGTAAAATCAAATTCACTCCTTAAGAAGGAAAAAAGTTGTCTCTAGCCCTTAAAATTCTTACGTCATCTTCATAGTTAAGCATTTAATTATGTTTGCAGAGGAAGCAACGAAATGCAGTGATAGTCAGCTAAAAAA
The DNA here is from genome assembly GCF_028551555.1 of Melozone crissalis. Classification (NCBI taxonomy): domain Eukaryota; kingdom Metazoa; phylum Chordata; class Aves; order Passeriformes; family Passerellidae; genus Melozone; species Melozone crissalis. Next base: position 55,299,659 of record NW_026535794.1, on the reverse strand, counting down.
GTAGGACTGCACTTGATATGTATTCATATAGTACCAGAAAGCAGTCAGCAATTGTCTTTTGCTTCCTGGATGTTTGATTCAAACTCCTTTCTTTATACTTTCAAGAAGATTATTTTATTTTGCCAAAAATTATTAAAACCAATTGTTAACAATAATATTCAGTTCCAAAGGGGACTTGAAGTTATCTGGAAAGTACAGCAGGGTAATTGTTTCTATCCACAGACTGCAGTGGGAACAGTCACTAAAGACAAGTAACTCTAGCTGCAGTAAGTTTTCCTAACAGCAGTGATTGAAAAGAATTAAATACCATTCTCCCATTCTCTTGCATGAATTAATGAGAAATATATTACATTAAACTGCACACTGTTTCTGTAACTTCATGTTCATAAACTCTTTGGTTGACTTTTATTTCTTAGTTTCCTTTATCTATTTTAATGTTTGGGATTTTTTTTCCATTTCCTTACTTCTCTTTCCTCTTTTATTCTTCCCTCATCCTATTTACCACAGGCGAATCAACGTATGCAGGAGAATATAGACTCCATAACCAAGGAAGTGTTTGATCTCCAGGAGACAATTAATTGGAAAGATAAAAAAATAGGGGTATGAATGAAATATGGGAGGAAAGCTATTTTTTTTTAATTTAGAAGTAGATGGATGCTCTCTACACCCCAAGGAATTCTCCAAAGAAATTAAGGTCACTCCGAACTTAAATGAATAAAATGTTTTGCAGTCTTTCTCTTCTTCAGAAAATGAGCCACACTTTACTTGAATAATGATCAGTAGTACTAATTAAATCTGTAACATGAACTGTTACACATACAAATTTACAATATTTTTTGCAGAATTTTTGATGGCATGCCTAGTGGTAAAAGATGTGATCTTGAATTGACTTCTACAACCAACTTGTGCATTCCTGTGTTGCACTTCTGATCCTTGTATAATTGGTTAGCTTGGATGCAACACTGAACCAAGCTAGTTTTCTGATAATGTCACATGAAATAGTTCGGGTATTGAGAATCATAATTGAAACAATGGTTGTAAGTGACCTTTTGAGAAGCATCCATGAGGTTCCTGTGTAGGAAGGAGGGTGGTACAGAAAGAACTGTGCTGATCCTATACAGCTAATGTAGGTCAGGCAGGGTTTGTCAGCTTTGCTTCTGGGCAGGCAGAAGTCATAGAACTGAGTCAGCCTGACCAGCGATGATGACTACATGTCTTTAAACTTGAGGCTGTTCAGGGACACAAGTAGATGGCCTGGTGGCAATAGGGAGTTGGAAAGTCTTTAAAAAGGAATTGTCTGCGTCTTGACAGCTCAGGGGTCATTTCTCTCTACCTGAATTTTATACCATATTTCAATACATGCAGATTTCTTTGAAAATTGTTTTATTTGCTGGAGTTCAAGTCACCTTAAAAAGATGCCTTTTAATTGGTGGTGGCCAGTTCAAAAACTAGGCTGTCTTATTTTTTTCATGTTTCAGTCTTTCTCTTCCATCACAAAAAAATGTCATCATTCTGAAGTTCTCTGAACATTCTTCTGAAAGCTTTTTATCTTTAATTTACCCTATTCTTTCCATACTTACCTCTCACATTTGTATAATGGACCATCTCAATTTGTGCAATATTTTTGTGCTCTTTCAAATACATCACCAGAATCAGTATGAGCATATCTGATATTCAAATATACCTACCAGCCAGAATGACAAGAAAGATAGATGTATTTTCCTTTAGCCAAAATTGCCCTGCAAGTTTGTGTTCTTGTAAATGCCATAACTCGTTATTTTTCTAGTTAGTTTTTTTTTTTTAATTCTCGGAATTGAACTCTCTTAGAAAACAAAATGTAAAAATGCTGCTCTTTTCTTTCTCATACCTATAAATATTTACATAGTTTTCTTAGCTCACAGTCTTTGAGCCTTTCTTCCTCCTACTGCTAATTTTTACTCTATTCCAGCTTTAGATATCTCTGCAAAGCTTCACAATGTAGTTTAAAACTAAAATTGTAACCTAAATTTACAATGTATATAAGATATTTTAGCTGTTTCAGGAAAAGAAAAGGAGGCAAACAGAACAAAATAGCACAAGTTTGGTTTACACCTGCCTTCTTATGTTGTCCTGTTTCTGCAGTGCTTGAAATTTGTGGTTATATTTGATCTTAAATTCGATCAGTTTGAGGACACTGAGTTACAGCGTTGGGTTATATTCCTGAAATATACAGTCATTCCACTGTTCAGTGGCTTCAACTTTTCATTTAGTAATGGCAGCTCTGAATTTGGTATAAAAGTTACTGAGATTTTTGGAATATTTAGAAAAATGGATTACAAACATCTCTGGATTCTGGCATATTATCAGATTTTGCTCATATAAGTATGGTAAAATCTGTCTGCAGAACTTTGTTGTCCTGATTTCTGTTTCCTGCCCCAACAGAAGAATTCCAGAGTTAGATTTTCTGCAAAATCCATGTCATTTTAAATCAAACCCTGAGTGTACAAACATTAAGATTTTTACTGGTTTTGAATAATGATTACTTAGATCTACATAGATAGAAATACATAGTTGTATCAGTTTCACTTCCTCCCCAAACAGAATTTTCTGATTTCCAACACTTGTGTTATTCGGGGATGAGGATAGAAAATATGTTTGGGGAAGGTCAACATCATCACAGGACACTCTCAAGTACACACAATCTCTGTCTGTGATTCTGGGCTGCTGTGTTCATTCTCTCAAGTGGTGAGCTTATTTCCCTTTCCACCTCTTCCACTGTTCTTTAAAAATTAAAAAGATGTATGTGTCTTTCAAGTAGAGCACAAAATTATGTAATGATTAAGGTTCTTCATGCTATTTATAATGTACTTAGAGATCTAGTGTGTGCTAGGAAATAAAAGGACATCTTACAGATTTTTAAGTTAAGATGTCAGCTACTGTTTTCACTCATGTTGAATTACCTTTATTTCAAATGTTACATTTACATATGAATAAATCAAGTGCAACAGCACTTGTCAGAATTTTCTGTTGAAACTTGGTAATGCTTTAAAATATTGCTCTAGTATGCAGATTCTAGATTATTATTAAAATTCAGCATACTGAAGTTACATGAGGCAAGTACAGTACAAATGTGTACACCTTCATTTCTTTCATAGTATCAGTCCATTCCTACACATTCACGCATAGCATAGGGTTTAGTTGAATCATTTTCTTGGCCAAAATGTGCGTATACTTTGACACTTGCTATATGGTGAGGATTTTTTAAATGCGTGCAGTATTGCATGCTGGCCAGTCAAGTAGAAGTGTCCACCCAACTGCCAGTAACCTCTCCAGCTTAGTTAGGCACACCCACATTCTAGCTCCCATACTTTTTTGCGCTAAAATAGTGCTACTGGTGTTTGCTGCTTTTTTTTTTTCTCTAAAACTGATTGCTTTGGGTTTAGGAAATGGTGCTGTAACCCATAAGCAACTAGTAAATAAACTACTATTCATGAGTGGATACATTCAAGGTCTTCCATGATGTATGATTTCTATTTCTGTACCTTATAAAAGGCAGTGAAATTAATTCAATAGATGTAATGTTTTAGGATCTTTGCCATTTGAGTTTCAGCAAGTTTTATTTCTTGCTGTAGAGTGCCTGTATGAAGAAGAATCACTCTTTTGGTCCTCAATTTAGTTTATCAAAATTTACTAAAAAATAGAATTCACTGAATAAAAAAAACCTGAAAAAATCTAAGACTTGTCTGGAAAAAAAAGTAATAACAAATGCAGCATGAAGTTAGATATGCAACTTTTAGAAGGCAGTTATCAGAGATGTATGTTACTACATATTTAAAAAGCACTTTTAATTTCTTTATTTGTATTGAGCTATTTGCATTTACTTGTAGAAAATCTTTCTGCTGTCTGTCATATGCTTTTTCTCTGTGCCATTCTTTTTCTTGCTATCTGCCTGAGCCCAGGCCCTAGAAAGACAGAAAGATTACTTTGACTGCATTAAGAATGAGCGAGATGAGCTCAGAGAGGAGTTGGCTGACCTGAAGGAAACAATGAAGAGAGGACAGGTATGTTGGTAGTAGTTACTTTACAGTAACAAATCCAGGAATGGGGCATGAAATCAAGGTCAGTAAGAAGGAGGAAGAATGGTTACTATTCTTGTGCACTCTGAAAACCTGACCTTAGGGTAGGACAAATGGTCCGTATCATTGTAATTGTTTCACGGAACTTGAAAAGCTCTTTAAAAACTTATCTGTTGATTTATATTTTAGCGCTTCTGTTGTATGACCAGTTTATTTTTTGTTTTGCATTTTTAGAAACATGGATTAGTTATAATTCCAGATGGCACACCAAATGGTGATCTAAACCATGAATCAGTGGTTGGTACAATAACAGTTGTGTCCCAGGAAGCTGCTCAGGTCTTGGAATCTGCAGGAGAAGGACCACTAGGTAAAAGTATCGTAGCATACTTTATAGAGTTTTTGAGGGCTTTGTTTCCTCTCGTTCACAGTGAGTGTGACTTACATTTGCAGGTGCAAGCACCTGTGATGCTTCTGGAATATATGCTTACACAACTTTCAGGATTGATTTTAAGTTTTTGTTCGTTTTGAGTAAAAAGACAGATGTATCTGTCTTCTGAGTAAGAAAAAATAATATGTGCTTAGATGTTTGAAATGGATTAGTTCTCTTGGTCCAGTTTCTGTTTTAATACTGATGGAAAACATCTTACTTAAAAGTGTTGTTTTTTGGATTAGTATGTTTTCCATTGTGTTTCATGAAAATAATTCTTTAGAAGTATACATAATCAATGAAAGAACATCAAGTGCAGTCTTCCATGACATTCATTAGAAAAAGAAGTTTTAAAAGCATTCAGAAAATGACAGGGACAACAGACACCCTAATTGGGGGTTTCCGGGTTAAGTTACTTTAACTTGCTTTTATCTTTAGGTTGAGCAAGTTATTGCATGCAAGGTCAATCCTCTGTAAATCTCTGTTAACATGTAGAAAAAAACCCTCTATATAATTCAATTATACTTGTACATAATATATAATAGTTACATATTTTTATATTGACAGAAATTAGACTTGATACATATTTCTGCTGTGGCCTCCCATTACAAATGTTATTATCCTTCATTTCTGTCAAAGTTACAATTTCTAAGGGAGCTGCTCTAGTCTTAGCACAGTGTTGCTTGATTGTAGTAATGGCTTGTAGTCTTTACTGATCTTTTGACTAAGTAGAAATATTTGCTAAACTCTTTTGCTATTTTATAAACTCTGATGTCTTGCTTTTAGAATTGTTATACTAATAAACATTGTGAATGATGTATTTTCCCCTTTTTTCTGCTATTAACTGAAGGTTTTTGTGTTATTAGTGAGATATCAAAGTTTTGCAGTCCAAGTGCTATTAGCCTTGATGAGCATTGCATTTGGAATGGAACAAAAAGTTATGAAAAACATATTCTTAGCTACAGATTTCTCTGATTTTTAATTGGATTCTTTGGTTTTAGATATCAGGCTACGAAAACTGGCTGGAGAAAAGGAGGAATTACTCTCCCAGGTAAAATAAGTTACTCATTTCAGAAGTAGACCTTTGTGTATCATTTTGCAAACTATTTATATATAAGTAATAAACAACTGTTGTGCACAAAGGTGCTTAATCAGATATGTAATCACTAAAGCAAAATGAAATACTCATTTTACCTCACTGACTATCAGGAATTAGCAGTTCCTCTTGCTGTTGTCCTTATCCATGGGATTTTGATCTTGATGGGTAAAGAAATTTCATTTCACTAGCTGGTTAGCTGAAATCTAACTTGTTCCTGACTTTACTATTAGTGCATATCCTTAAAGCTCTTTCTTTTATTTTCTTTTCTTTTATCTGCGTAATTGTATTATGCAGAAATATTAAAGTCAGTACAATTAGACTCTCATAAACTCAAGTGGCATTTTCTTCAAAATTGCTGAGTGATACTACTTCATTGATCATTTTGGTAACTCAGAGAAAATTAATATTAAAATAATGGTGTTTAAATACAGCTCTGTTTTGAGAAGAAAGGTCTCAAGCAAACATATAGCCATTGAGCAATTGTTAAGAATACTACAGTTTTTGCTCATGTAGTTGAAGACATTGCAAATTTAAACCATTGTTGTCAACATTTGGGTTTGCTGTGAATGAACCTTAATTATAGTATAGATACTTTTTTGGCCAATAAATTATAGTATTAAATGTGTATAAATATGTAAGCACATATTTATCACTGTATAATTTAAAAAAGATCATATATTTGATTTGTATCATGAATGGGGGTTTTGCAATTTAACTCACATACTGCTAATCTGTAGAACAATATTTTTGTAAGAGTGTCCAAAAAATAGCTCCTACTTCTTTCATAATGTCCACACGCAGGGCACATAGCTGAGAAATCCATGTTCCCTGACTACCAGAAAAACTGAGAGACAGCTGCTGTAGCATGAAATGGAACTATTAAAGGCTAATGTGCACTACAGACTTGCCTAGGACCATTGTTTCCAGGGGGAATATGAGAGAGGACCCCCTGAAAAAGCCATGGATTATTGTCTGTAAACTCACTAGGATAGTGTTCAATATCTTCGTGTGTGTTTAGAGTGGGAAAGATACACAGGAGAAGAAATCCATAAACGGAGTTTAATGCCATCTCCTCCTCTGAAAAGTGAGCTGTGTTAGTTAAAAGGTGCTCCTGCACTGTGCAGATATCCCTACAGTACTGACCAAACTGGTGGGCTTGGGTTGTGCATTGACATGCAGAGGGCACTTGCCCAGTGATGGGGATGGCTCTACAGCCACAGACCTCAGGGACTGACTCCCCTGCATCGCTCTGCTATTCTTGTTTACAGAACCTTCTCAGCCAGTGGCATCTCAGGACTAGTCTGCCTTTTTACCATTGAACATTTACATACACAATGACTTAACTTCTGGAAGTCTTTTTTTCATAAAGAAACACTTCCTTTTTCAGGTTAGAAAACTGAAGATGCAGTTAGAAGAGGAACGACAGAAATACTCTAAAAGTGATAGCATGAATCCAGATACAATAGACTTGGAGAATGGCTCTGACTTGCAGCTAATTGAAATGCAAAGTAGGTATATGGTTACTGTTCAAAGTTATTCTTCTTGCAGAGAGGACTTCCAGCTCCTCTTGTTGTGCACTAGTGGTATGAGTGACTGTATTGTTGAGCAGATAGGTTTTTGTTGGTATATGTCCTTGCATGGAATTCTTACTGCAGAATACCTTCAAAATCTGCCTCTTTCAGTGTTGAAGAGCAACATTCTGGGAAGTTATTTTTCAGTTGATAACCGTGTCTAGAGTGGGTGACACTGCTTGGATACAATTTTTAGACAACAGAATTTCAGATAAGATTTTTTAAAATACATATTCTATGGGACGATTTTGTTCAATCTTTGATATAGAAACCTAATCTAGAAGACTGCTGTGCGGAAGCAAAACATGAAAATTTCTTTAACTTAATATTTAGTGTTGCTTCATAGAAGCATAAGATGCTTTTCATTTCAAGCAAGCTATTCAGCTGAAAACTTGTTTGACAGACTGTCATTTAGTAGGCTTGTGTATAATGAACATGAACAAAGCACTGGCAATGTGAGGGCTCAAATGTAACACCAAAGTAATTTGCAAAGCTCCTTAGAGTTTGTCAGTCAGGTTTAAGCCTTGTGCTCTTTATTCGAAGATTACTACAAATGTCTAAGCTGAATGCTGCTGAATGTTTATTGTGGTCTGGCATTTTGCAGTGTGTGTTGATTATTATGTTGATTCTGTTCTCTAAGGAATTAGTTTGCTCATCTAAACATGTGTTGTAAACATGTGTATGTCATTGGTGCACCTGAAATTTAATGCCCACTTTATAGAGATGGTAGTTGTGTTCTCTAAATAAAAGAAAATTATTTCCTTTCCATACTCTAGTAGATTGCTGAAAGAACATTTACCTCTTTATGATCCTGGGTATGGGCTTCACAATAAAATGGTCTTTTAATGAATTTTATTTAAAAGGGAGTTAGAGAGTTGCTTTGACTAATATATTCATGTCAATTTTTGTCTAGGAGATGCCAACAGACAAATTAGTGAATACAAATTTAAGCTTTCAAAAGCTGAACAAGATATAACTACTTTGGAACAAAATGTAAGTATGTTTTTTCATGTTTGTTATTACACTGCACACTTTTGCAATACTTTTTTCAACAAAAACCATGAAAGCACATATCATAATTTGATTTACTGTTTGGTATTTAGTTTGCATAGAATGACACCACATTTTTTCATATTTCCTGCAATTAAATACCTGGGCACTGCAATTAAGTAGCTATGCACAGCCTAACCATAAGATAAAATCTTATGGTGCTGAGCAATAAAATTATGTTATTGACTTAGAAAGTGTGATTGTTTTTATAGAGATATAACTCTCACTTTAGAGAGTAAATTTTGTATCTTCCACAGTACAACTTTCTTACTAGTCATTAAGTTACATAGATTGGTTTTCTTGTACTAGTAGCTTCAGTTCTTCTTTATAATCTGCCATACTTTTGTGTTTTAGGAATTGAATTACAGCTTATTACCTAAAGAATTAAAATAAAGATGGTAATTTAAATCACACATGCGTATCTTTTCTCTTTTGCACAGATTCTGTCTAGTAGCCTATCATGTGGATTTAGGGGTAGCAGGGAGCTGTACATAGAACAATCCATCCAGTGGGTTTTAACATCTGCAGGTTGCAATCAGGATTTGTCTCAAGTCCTCTCCTTACTGCTGAGCTCTGTGCTTGGGCTCAAGACCTCTTTCGTCATGTCCTGATAACTGTCTGCTTTCTATTTTGCATCTTTTCATACAGTTTCTGCTTTTCAGCTTTCCGGTTTCATTTTTAATCCCATGTGTTTCCCAATTCTTGATTTTTTTGTATTCCAATTCTTCTCTCTCTGCTTAGTTCTTTAACCTTCTGTGTCTTCTCAGCTGTGTCTTTGGAAGAGCAGCTGGTGGCAGGTGAACTCCAGGTGGATATAACGTGAGTTATATTCCTTTTGTCTTGTTTGGGTTTGCAGATTGGACGACTTGAGGGACAGGTTGCAAGGTATAAAAGTGCAGCAGAAAATGCAGAAAAAGTAGAAGATGAACTCAAAGCTGAAAAAAGGAAGCTTCAGCGAGAGGTAACTAACTTGGTTTCTTTTCCAGCTGTATGTTCCTTTCTGTCTTAAGCTGCTCTGTCTTTTGCCTCCAAGCTCTGATTTCTTGTAACCTTTGATTACATCTTTTAATTGTTTTTTAAGATGACCTTCAAGTCTCAATATAACATTCAGAAGACATCTAGCATGTTAAAGTAATGCTAACTACGATTCACTGCTGTACTTCCTTGAAAGGAAGCATCTAAGTGGTATTTTTTTCTAAATGTGATAGCTTGTAATATTTTAAAGTACTCCTACAAAATATTGCTAGAGAGATGAATGGTCCCTATGTCAAGTGATAGCCTGGGAATTTTCCGGCTTGGATCTCACAGGATTCTGGGAAGAAGCTGTATTTAACTGAGCTGTTGATCATTCTTGCTTAAGAGCTGCTGCAACACTAGCATGATGCCTGCTACCTGTGATGGGAATACGTATCTGTATGCAAATAATAATGGTGGAGAATACTTTACCTTGCTCTAGGTAAATTTCTTTAATGTAATGGGAGGCTGCAGGCACCTAGATCTTTTAGAATGAATACACTTCATGTTTCAGTTGCTTCACAATTATTTTTAACAGTTTCATTCTGTTTCATCTGCCTGCAGTAATGGAAGTTATATCTTAACTTCTGTGGCACTCTTATGAAACATAATACTTTTATTCCTCTTACCAACCTTGAGAACAGCACAAGGTCCAAATAAACTAAAGTGATAATAACTTTTTTTCATTTTGTAGTTAAGAACAGCACTGGATAAGATAGAAGAAATGGAGATGACCAATAGCCATTTAATGAAAAGGCTGGAGAAGATGAAGGCAAATAGGACTGCGCTTTTATCTCAACAGTGAAATGGAAATTGAAAATACAATGCACTGCTCCTTGAATAACTAGTCCCTAGCTTGTTTATAAATACAGACTTTCAGTGGCACAAACTATTTGAACACTGAGCTGTTCACTGGTGGTTTAGTTTCATAATTAAATGACATACTTTTTGTAATTTATGAGAGAATGAAATGTAGTTTGAATTCCCATGTGAATGACAGCAGTTTTTCAGTAGTGTTTGATTCTAGAGTCAAAGACGGAGCACAATGCTGTATGTTTTTACAACTGTGGAATCAAGTTTACTCATGATCTCTTTTGGCTGCTTTAATGATGCTTGATGCTCAGAGACAGCTGCATGAATTCAAGACACTGTTATGAAACTAACATATACTTGCCTAAGACATCACACAGCACAAGTGCCTTTTATCTGGTGCAATTTAGTCTTCATTGTGGAAATAACCTTTGAAACCAGAAAGCATTTTATTTTAAGATACATTTGGGGTATTCCCTAAACTTTATACATTTTGAAAATACATTTTTTAAAATATTTAAATTTATAAGAAAAAATAGGGACTGTATATAAGGATCGGCTTCTTTTGCATGGGCACATCTGACTTCTGTGTAATTTTGTCAAATACTAGCCCCTGATACTCTTAGCATTAAGAGCAGAAATTTAAAAACTGAAGTTGTACGCCATCAGATTGTGTCATCTGCTTAAGTGCAAATTGAAATTTTATAGGGGGAAGAAGGGGGTGAGAAATATGGCTAAGGAGTTTATTAAACGGACACTTTACTGACCAAAACTGGATGTTTTGCGTTTTCTTTTGAATATGGAGATGCTAACAGGACAGAGACAAATCTGTAGAATAGTAAGATCTGATCTTCATGTTCTTAACAAGTTCTTTCTGCCTTTGAAAGAGTGAGTTTGAATTTTTTTTTCTTAACCTAGTCTGCTACTGTTTGACAGTACTGCCATGGAGCAGAGGAGCTGCACAAGGAAGAAGGTATTTTCTGGAATGGTATGGTTTTTTGTCTGTGGCATACTTCCTGTGGACAGTGAATACTATTAAGAACTTTGACTCTTTGAGCTGGCACACCACAAGCAGGACATCAGTAGCACCTGCAGTGGCAATTTTGAAGTGTTTGAAGTGGCACTGCCCCTGTGTTGAACTTTTCATGAGGGCACAAGGAGAGTTGGTCTGAGAAGAATCACTCTTTTGGACTTGTAGCAGGTATTTTCCACTTTGAAATTGCTACTCTTCTGGGAGTATTTCTCAAAGTGAGGCAGGTTTCAGGACCTTTGCAATCCTGAGAGTTAGTACCTTTACTTCACCAGAGCAGTTTTCAGACAACAGCCATCTTAACAACACAAAACTAAAGCTTTCTGTCTCTAGATGTCTCTTGGACTTGGAAAATAAAATTCCTTCCCTGCTGAGATACCTTGTAAGTAGCAGGTCTACTTAGGCCTGTTTATTAAATAGGAGACACACTTTGGTGATCACATAGATCATTGTGCTGTTAACTCTTTGCTTTTTGTTGTGTACTTACTCAGTAGAAACTCATAACTCTTGATTAGTTCTTAATCATGGGTATTCTGAAGATACTTTGGAGGCTTTCAGTACATACAAAACTCTGCTAAAACCTTATTTGATTCATTCACTTTTCATTCACTTCCTCTAAACCACCCCATTGAAGCTGGACATTTTATGGCACCGGGAAAACTGCAGCTTCAATATGGAACTGAGAGTCAGATAACTTTTTCTGGGGTAGAGGTAAAGTATCAGTACATTCTTTCTTAAAATCAAGAGATCTAGTAGTTTTTTTAAAGAAAAGTTATTAACAGTTCTGTTAGCAGGGGCATATTAATTGAAGAGATTCCAAAGTTCTTGCTACCAGAAAATTAAAACAAATTCAACAAAATATCCAGAACAAGATTCCTAATGGGAGGTACCAGGAAAAGCAATAAGAAGGGAGAAAAAAAAGGCATTATTATTTTGTCTTGATCCAGTATGGGCATGAGAAAAAATGTAAGTAATTATGACTTACAATTGGATAGCAATATGGAAAACTTTTTAAAATTTATTTTTACCAAAGCATAATTCATTTAATCAGAACTGCGGAACCACTGTATCTGTGATGAGCAAATTAATAGAACGTGACAGTACCAGTATTGCTGGAGACCACCCATTGCTTATTGGCCAAATAAGAGACAAGCATTTGGTGTAATTATGGAAAGCTTATGGAAGAAGTTACTGTATTTGGTCAGTTCAACTGGGGTTTGGTTGAGGAAAAAAGGGTAGGTAATGTTTAATTACATTTTTCTGGTAATTTTATTGGTGGTTGCAAGGCGACAGGGACAATTTTTAGTAGCTCTTGGATGTAGGGTTATACCAAATTACTAGTCACAAAGAGGCATGAGGTTAGTACAAGGTAGGCATAAAGATAACTAACATTACATAATACCATTATTGAGGGTGTGTTTTTAAACACCCAGCATGGTTTGTCCTTCCCTCAAGTTTATATCATTCTCTTTAGTCTGTGGAGGGCTCTTAGGGCTCAATGAAAGATTTGGTGAGTATGGTATTACAGGACAGACAGCAGCACCAAAAAGGTATGTGCTTGAGTGGCAGTTCAGGGGCACTGAAGTGGCCACCCTGCTTTGAAACAACAGGAGCTGTTGTTTCACTTTTTGACACTTAAAAATTAAAAAAATAAAAATAATTTTTGGTTGCTTAATCCCCATCCAATTCCAATAAAGGCACAATTTTTTGTGTGTAAAGGACACCAAAAATTATGCTAGAAGAAGGAGATCAAAAGCTTGGAAAAGGACAAAACAAATACTCTACTTACAAAAAAATTTGGTTTTGACAGCAAATAAACATCACCACCACCAAACTGATAGGTTCAGTGATGCTGGTTTGCTGTGATGAAGTTCTGGCACTTTGGGGAGAGAAACCAGAAAATGGTCAGTTGGAGAAGGCTCCTGTCCAGCCTTGCCCATTTGTAGTGCCCGGCCATGTTAGTGGCCGTGCTCAGAACTCCACCCAAACCTACCAATCAGTTCTTCATTCTGAAAGAGAACAGGATGGCAGGACTAGCGTCACCTCCTCCAATTAACCAGGAGATCAACCTCTTCACACCTGCAAGGGTGAGGGGAACTATGTGTGCCCATTGCTGTCTTTTACTGCCCACTATGCTACCCATGCAGTAAGGCCAGGTACCCACCTTAAGAGACCTGCTGCTGGAAGAGGACATGATCCCAGAGGATGTTCTCATCCATCTTGGAGGTGTACCCGCCGGGGTGGCACTGGCAGTGAATCCATTCTGCAGACTTCCCGATGCAGTCCAGGCACCAGCTAGAATCTTCCTTCAGAAAACAAATAACAAATGCATGAAAGTAAATTAAAGCTAAAAACCTGGAACCAGTTACAAGGTAAAATGTTATCACTGTGCCACAGGCCTGAGAAAGACTGAACCATTATCTTCAAGGAATAAACCTCCCCACAGGTCAGGAAAAAACTTGTCTTTGCCTTTCCCAGCCCCTCTGCAAGGGCCTGCAAAGCAAACCTGTTGGTGCGTGGATTCATAACTTCTGCCTCTGCTACCCCCAGGGCTAGAGGTTTTTGTCAGGCTTCCCCCAGCCCATGCCAGGGTGGGTGGTGAAAGCTGTCAGCAAGGCTGGGAACTAGCTCCCCTTCCACAGCACTCATGCCCTCCCCTACAAAAAAAAAAAAAAAAAAAAACTGGCAACTGGCTGAAAAATTAATCCTGCCGCACCACAGCAAAGCAGGAAACCTCCACTGCCCAGCCAGGCTGGACTATGCAATGCCTGGGACCAGGAGCATTCCCTCTCTTACTAGGTGTAGACTCAACCTTGATTTTAACTGTTCTCAAGGAAGGTGCTGCAACCACAGTCAATCAGCTTTGCCCTGCTGGTGGCCAAGCCAAGGATGGTTGTGCCACAGGATGCTACAGTTTTACTCCAGGTTGTAGGAAGACCACGAAGTCGGGGATCTGCAGTGGGGATGTTTCCCCTTTTCTGGTCTGTGGAAACTTCACTGGATTGCCATTCTCAAATACCATGGGGAGTGCTTTGCCACTTCTGCAACTTCCCCCAGGACTAGCAGAGGCATCTCATCAGCTGTGATTCCTATTCCAGGCTACGCTTGCAGAGAAAGAGTCTGATTTTCTTGGCTTCTTAGTGCCATGAGATGTGTAGAGCTGTTACTTGCTGGGTCCTACTGTGCAGAGGGATGGATCTTTGCCATCTCTTGGAGTAGGTGAATGTCCTGTAGCCATGAATGGTTGAAAAGGTCTTCCAATGATAGCCTGTCCAAGGGACAAATGGATTAACACCATTTGACAAGGTGCTGGCGCTCTGGGAAGAGCAATCAAAAAGCTGCTGGACAGTGGTCCCCTCTTTTCAAGAGTCTGCAGTGCCCAGGCTGTGCCCAAACCTTCCAATCTCTGTTTTGCAGAGCAGGATAGTAGGACATGTGCCAGCTCCTCCATGGGAAATCTCCTCTGTAGTTGCAAGAAGAGGATGCTTGTATACCACCTGTAATCTAACACTGTTATTCCTTCTGTGAGGCAAACCAGGTACCAGCTCAAGACACCCATGGCAGGAAGAAGATAATGGCCCAGAATAATGTCCTCACCTCAGTTTAAGGGATAGAACCTGCAGACCATGTCATAGAGCAGAATGGCCAGGGACCAGATCAGCACTATAGCATGGTAGCAGAGGAAGATTATCCTCCCCTCAGGTGGGCTGTACGCCTGCTTTCCTGTGAAGTGCAGATGGAACTCATCAGGTGCACACTGCCCTTGCCTAGCATCCCTGAGGGTGCAGGGACTGCACTGGTGGAACACAGTGTAACCTGCTGCCATCTTGCCAGCACCTGACTCTTGTTGACAAACTTTAGGTTGTAAAAGAAAGCCCCTGATGCTACTTTTTGAAGTGGTGTCCTGGTTTAGGGCAAATTTGCGAGAAAGCCTCCAAAAGGGGCCCCTCTAGGAAGCAAACCCACACAGCCCCTTACCCCAACCAGTTCGGGAAGGATTCGTCGGAGAGAAGTGGAAAGAACCTGTTTATTTAAAAGGCACAGCACCCCCCAGCACACAAAATGAACAATACCACATGACAGCACTCTTACACCTCTCTGAAAAAGATGACAAATTCAGAAAGTCTCTCCTGGGAGTGGTCACTGTTATTGGTCCCTCTGGCCCTGGGAATGGCTGCTGCAGGCCACAAAGTGCAAACTCTCGGTGTTTCCCAGGTCCCAGTTGGGAGCAGGCTTGAGTGGTTTCAAGAAAGGGAAAGATAAATAGTCCAGGGAAAACTTGGGCTGCCTAGGTAAACTAACTAACAAGCAGGAGCCAAAGCAAGGGCAAAGCAGGAGCAAGAGCAAAGTGAAAGCAAGTGCGAAAAGCAAAAGCTGCACTGTGTACTGCTGTCCTTGTGTCCCGCTGACTGTTGGAGGAGTGAGTAGACTGATAAGTGATAACGAAACAAAATAAAGCTTCACTCTTCAGAGCCAGTTTTGAAGGTATAGAACATAATATCCAGCATAAACAGAATGATGACTGGGGATACAAGCAACATAACGTCACCCTAGGACAAGTGGTTTCTTCCATTGTGAGGATATAGAGAGACAAGTGCATCCCAGGGTTATGGTGGCAGAGGAAAGATTCACAGCCTCATCTGTCCCATGCGAAGAGGCATGAGACTCCTTCCTTTCTGTACTTGGTAAACAGAAGACACTCTTATGCGTAGTTTGTCCATGTTAGTCTCTGCAGTTCAGTATCTGCTGAATGTTTTCTTATGTTCCTCCATAATACAATGTTAGGACTATTGACCTAAAACTTACAGACTTACCCCGAGAATCAGTAATTCCAGTGGGGAGTGTAAACCTGTCTGTAGTATCAGAGTGATGTAAACAGGGTGAGATCTTTCCTCCTTTTGTCACTTTAATATCCCTGCAGCCTGCAGTAACTGTTTCCTGTAACTAAAAAGCAAGCTTTGTGTGAAGCCTGCTTTAAGCATAGGAAGCCCCTTCAACCCGAGTGTGGTGCTGCTTCTCATTTCTGTGTTGGTATGCCTAGGACTGTCAAGAAAGCAAGGCTGATCTCTCTCTAGAAACTGCTGTAGAACCTCTAGCAAATGCTGAGTATCTCATATCATATACTTTCTCTGCTCTTAGGTGATGCAGGTCCAGACTAATTCTCATTGTTCTGTATTTTTGGTGTGCCTCTCTAACACTGGGGAGATGCAGCTCTACTGCATCCTTTAGAGGGTTTCCTTCCAGTGTGCCAAAAATAACTTGTATATCAGTAGATGATGGTAGGTACATTCAAACTCTAGATGGAGTGGTTGTTATTTCTGTTAATTGTGTATTGTTAGAAAGGGGCAGTTAGTGGGTAAAATATACATCTAGCAAAGAGCACTGTACCCATAAAATAATGATTTGAAAAATATAGTTGCAGGTTTTTGCTTATGGCAGGAGGTCACTGGTGGTTTGGGAGAGGACGGTGATAACCTTGCAGAAGATATATTATTTGAGGAACTAGTGATCTTGAGCAGACCGTGTCTGCTCTATTGCACCTTGTACTTGAAGCCTGAGAAGCGCATAACATTCTTCATACAGTCTCTAATGTCTCAAAGAAAGGTAAATTCCATGTGGATCAATATGTGGAATGTAATGATCCTCACCAGAGACCCCAGTGCATCGTGGAGTGGTAGTGGTTTTGGTTCGCCAATTCAAAATTTCACCAATTTTGAGATTTCCCAGCCAATGTACCAATGAGTGTAGTGGTTCAGTGCTGGCCAATCACCAATGCACTCACTTCTTGCTGTGAGATAGGATTAGGAGAAAGGCGAAGCAGGCTCAAAACCTTAGAAGGGTATAAAGAAAAATTTATTAACAGTAACTAAAAGAAAGTGTAACGAAAATCAGGACAAAAGCTCCAGAACACTTCTCCTCCCCCCACAACCTTTTCTTCCTGTTGACAAGGTAAAGAAACAAAACCTAAAATTTCAGTCAGTTTATCACCTCTAAAATAGTCTTTCTTCAGTTCACTTAGGGAGAGAAGTCCCTCTTGTTAACGTTATGGAGACTTTTCCACAAGGAAATAAAAGTTCTCTCATGGCTCTCAATTTTGCACGAATAGCAGCTGCCTGTGAAAATCTGCAATTATGAAGTCCCTCCCATTTTCCACAAGCTTTTCCCACACCTGTGTTTATGGGCCATGCCAACTTATGAGGTACTGTTTTAAAGATGAGCTGCTCAAAGGCAAAACTTCTCATTATCTATCTCTAAAATCATCTTCATCTCTGGGAACAGAGGTCCTCTTCTTCTCTCCCTGGGTGCACAGGGTCTCATCACTCTTCTCTCTCTCTGTTCAAACTTCTCATAGATTGCAACTACTTTATCGTCTGCTTACTTTGCCACGGAGGTCTTTGCCTGATATCAATTTGAACACTTTAATCTCCCCATACCTTCACACATCATAGGGAAAAAGAGTCTTTCTCCATAGCTATTACAGAAGGATTTCTGCCCCAAGATTAAGACATCCCCTCTTCCCTCCCCTCTAGCGCTTGACTTCTTCACTGACCTCAATGTCTTCCTGTTGCTCCTTTGCATGCTTGCATCTTGTTCCTTTCTCTCACTCGAGGGTGGATTGAAGCACTGCAAGAGTTAACATCTTGCTCTGGGCAGATGGTCACTCACTGCTTGTGATGGTGGGAACTGTGGCTGGGGCTGCATCAGGATTGGCTGCACGGCCAAAGAGTCTTTGGTTTTCTCTGCATGGGCTGTGGGGTTGCCTCTGGCCTCAGCCACAGGATCTCGTGTGGCAGCTGCACTGCGGGGAGGGGACCTGGTGGCAAGATGTTAACAGCCATGGCTGGCCCTGCTTCGGCCAGAGCCCCTGCGGTCTGCCATCCTCCTGCGGTCTGCTATCCATCCCCCTGCAGTCTGCCATCCCCCTGCGGCCTGCCATCCTCCTGCGGCCTGCCATTCTCCTGCGACCTGCCATCCCCTTGCGGCCTGCCATTCTCCTGTGGCCTTCCATCCCCCTGCAGTCTGCCATCCCCCTGCGGCCTGCCATCCCCTTGCGGCCTTCCATCCCCCTGCAGCCTGCCATCCCCGCCCTACCTGGCAGCTTCCAGGACCTGGCCCAGCCAGGATGGGGCTCTGTGGGCTCCCCAGAGAGGGACCTGGCCCCACGGCTAAGCCTGCCTGGCCCAACGCAGCTGAGACAGGGGCCAGGCCAGCCTTGTTACCCGTTCCCAGGCCGGAAAGAAAAGAGGCAGTTCCCAGGTTTCTTTCGTCTTTAATGTGTGTTTTTCACAGAGGCGTGTCCAGCTTTCCAGTGACAGGAAGCTTTGCATCACTTCCCTAAATGTCTTCCATGCAAAACCATGACATTGGTCTATATAACACTTAACCTCAGCAGATGCAGGCCTGTCCTACAGATACAAAATGGCCTCAGGCTCTGTGTGCTGCACAGGTTCCATGACTGCAAGATGAAGTCAGCCAGCTCATTTTAAGTTAGTAGCTTGCAGGCAAGCTCCCACTTTTAGCAGTGGTTACGCCACTTCCATGGTGTGGTGTCATCTATAAACACAGCAAGAAATTCTTCTGTGATCATCCTTAATGAATAGAGCTATTGTCCTATAAAAAATTATGAGATAACTCAAATGACCAAATAAAAAAGAAGAATCTCACCTATTGACACGGTCTGTCCAGCATGATGGATCAGAGGCCTGTTCAAAGCTACAGTGCCCAGTGTTCCTGCCATCTCAAGCAATGTAAGATTGCCTATAATATACTCTCCTTATAGTGTTAGTTTTAGTAAATAACACTTCTAACTATAGTTTAGAGAGCCTGACTACCTCTGTCTCTGAATTGTTATATGCCAGCACTTTCTCATGCAAAACAGTGTTTACCCTGTGGATAAATAAGCTATAGCTAAAGTCTTTTTCAATCTGAAATTAGGAGTCTACAGTTAGAATTCTATCCATCTAACTTGTAATCACACTTGCAGTGTATTTTAGGTACCCTCCACAATGTATTAAAATAGAGCAAGTTCATGCTGTCAAGAGCATTTATTCTGTGGAATTCAGAGGGTCTCAGTTTATTAGGAGGACTGAGGAAATACCTTAATAATTGAGGTAATATCTTTGAAAGATAAAAGTCTGCCAAGGGAGGCAGAAACCCTTCTGGAATAGAAGGAAGACTCCTCTCTCCAAATTATTGTAACTATGAAATTATGGGGATAAAAGAAAAAATAAAGAAATAGAAAATATACAAAATATAGAAAAATATAGAAAAAAGAAAAACAGTTCTTTATTAGAAAATAGACAGAACAGAACAGGACAAACAACGACACAATAACAGAAGTTTCCGACGCGCTGAGCAGTTTTGCTCTCTGGGTGTAGTTCTGATTGCTGCCGGCAGGGGACGCGGGCGCGCTGGGGGCGGCAAAGCCCTGGGGCCCGACCCGGGCCGGCGGCAGCGCTGAGATGCGAGCTCTGGGATGGGAGCGTTGGGATGGGAGTGCTGGGATGCGAGCGCTGGGATGCGAGTGCTGGGATGGGAGCGCTGGGATGGGAGCGCTGGGATGGGAGCGCTGGGATGGGGGCGCGGAGCTGCCCGCGGGGCGATAGCAGGGAGTGCTCTGTCTTTCAAAAGGGTACTGCGAACTCGGGCTGGTGGCGGGGGTTCTTAGTGCTGGCCGTGGCTGCAAATCTGAGTCCGCGGGTGAAATAATGCTCTCGCCAGCAGCCAGCGCAGGCAGGGGAGCAGGTGGAGCTCGAACTGAGCTGCTGCATGGACAAGGAGCCGGTGAGACTACACGGCCCCCGGCGGCACACCGCGACAGCTCCCGGTCTCAGAGCGGATGAGAAAAAAACCCACCAGCTGAAAACCCCTGCCAAACCCCTGTTCCTCTCGTCAAAAGGATTTCCTTAGTATGCCAGGGCTATCAGCCACCTTCCTTTATCACCGACCATCCATCTTCGAGGAGCCTCCCACTTCTTCATGATGGCAATGGGAAAAATTCTCTAGAAAGCCTAAACCCATAATAGGTAATAATGTAGTAGGAAGTCCATTATATCTGTTGTTTTTGTTGCAGTAGTCCGCTAACACCCATGAAAATTTTTCTTGAAGCACAGAAGACTCAGTCAAAAGTGATTTCAGAGTGACAAACATGAGAACAAAAGGTATTGTGAGATGAAGCCCCAGCCTCTCATCACCATGAACACCTCACAGTCCCAAACTCCCAGAACCCTGACACCTGAAACCAATATATTTTAACTGCGGATTTAGTGGTCCACTGTGGAGTTAGTGGCAGGGTTTGCTACCTCCTTGCCACCCAGCAGAGAGCAGCACTGTCTGGGTAGATGAGAAATGTGACAAGGGCTCCTCAGAAAGGAAAACACAACCAGACATCAATGCTGATATGAAGAGTACCTGGAACATGAAAGACCAAAGATCCATTCTCCAGAGAGGTTTCTCCATAATGTGAGAGTTATGTTGGACAGAATTCCTGTGTCAGTCTAAAAGCCAGGGAATGGGACTGGAAGCTCTTTTTTAGATTAGCTCCTTGGTCTGAGCACTGGCTTTGTCACACCTCACTCTCAGACAGCCAATTTTCCAGCCTGAAGTACATAGGACAGGCACTTGGACTGTATTCCAGGCTGTGCACCTAAACCCTGAGCACCTAACCCAGGTACCTAAGGTCTACACTTCCCCTGGTCCCCCTCCCAGTAGTAAATATTGTACCAGAGAGCCATCTACAGAGCAGAGATAAGGGATCAACTGTGTTCTGACACCCCTGTGGTGAAAACATTCAGCCAAGTTGCTTTTACACATATTCCAAGGCTGTGCTTTGTCTCTGCATTTGCAGACTGTTACATTTCTTATTACTTTGTCTTGGATAATCCACATATTAACCCAGAGTAATGCCCATTGAACTTACTGGGACGTGGTGTAGAAGGGTAACCAGACAACATTTTCCCCAGAAATTCATGGCAGGAATGGTTATAGAATTTGCTGTGAGGTAATTATAAAAAAAAAAAAAAAAAAAAAAAAAAAAAAAAAAGAAGCCCATATTGCAGGAAGAAGCAGCTGCCCTTAACACTTCTGTGTTTGATGAATACATGACTTGAACAGCTTTCAGTGAAGCATTGAAGAGGTGGGACCTCTACAACAGAAATGTGGCCCCTTTCAAATGTGGAACAATTGCATGTCCTCTATGGTCCTGTCCTTAGCTGGGGGGATGCATGATCAGGTTTCCCTTCTTTGTGTAGGAGTGACTGGTGAGTTGCAGTCAGGAATATTATGCCTTCAGCTTTGGAAGAACCACTGGACACTAAATGTATCCTTTGGCACCTTTTAGAGTTCTAAAAGTTGATATTTTTCACAGTTTAATTGATGCATTACCAGCTTTAGCTGTTTTTTTTTTTTTTTTGACAGCACTGTCTCATACCTTAATCACATTCACTTTGATAGTTCATCAAGGTTTCTTAGCACTCTTAATGGTGTTGGGTAGAAAGAAAAGCAAAACTATTGGTCTGAGTTATGTGGAGAGCTAATCTGCCAGGAGTCTGAGCTGCCTCTCTTGCTTGGAGATGCTACTTATTTGACTCCTGAAACCTGACAGCCCTTTGCTTTCTGATCCAGGATTTCACTGGAAGACCTTTGCTGAAGGAAGGATTTTTATTCCTGTTAAATCTTTCACTCAGAAAGCACATTCAGAATGAATGTGCTGTATGGCTGCTGCTCTGTCCCTAAATTTGCCTAAAGGAGTGTGCCAGAGTTTAGAGAATGGCCTTTTGCAAAGCTTTCTGAAGGAAGTGGATTTTTTCCCCCCAAGAAGTAGAAGCCTGCAGAAATAGAATTGTCAGCGTGGGGCAGGAGTCTTCATAACCTTTCATGGCCTTTGTGAGCCTATGTGCAAATTCTATGTATTTTTCCTTGCACTGAGGGATTTGCTTGCCTATGTGCAAATTCTATGTACATTTGCTTGCCTATGTGCAAATTCTATGTGTTTTTTCTTGCACCAAGGGATTTTGCAAACTTGTGTGAAGACGAGTAGGTATGCTCTGTACCTATTCAAGATATTCATTGTGTATTCAAGTATATTCAAGACAGATGTTAAAAGCTTTCTCAAGATGAATTAGAACTTGATAAAACAGCAAGAAACCTTGCAGTGTCCTGATCTAAGGGTCTTAAAGCTCTGCCTTGGGGTGACAAGGCATCAGGATGATGAAGAGTATAACGCTGTGGAGTACCAGTGCACTGTGAATTAAGGTCTGTTTTTGACATAGAAAATGGAAGGGGAAAAACTTGGGTTACCACAGTACAGGTCATGAATTAAACAACCTACTTACTGGGCAGGATGATGAGGCTCCAGGTACAGTCAGTCTTTCCTGCGTGGAGATTCTTGAAATTTTATGCAGTGGCATGATCCCTGGGAACACTGTAGACTAAAGAGCTAATGGCTCAAAAGGAAAAAATACGTATTTTAGTTAAACATAATCAGTGATCTGGTTTTGATTGCTGGTTTAATAAGGCCTCTTGGTGGAAACAGTGCTTTCTCCAAAAAAAGCAAATTGAAACTGCAGGACATAAGCTGTTCACATTTTCAAGACGATGCCCAGCCTTTTGCTGTGGGTGTAGCAGTCAAATTTGCAGATTCAGTAAGTTTTGAAAAACTATGTTAATTTTGGAAGTGTTCTCCTTTTGTTCCTATATGTGTGACTGTACTTGAAGGTAGGAATGTTTTCAATTCTCCCTCCTTTTACTCCTTCTTTTCTTCCCTGTCCACATGCATGAGTTGAACAAACTGTTGTCCATTACAGTTTAAGCAGGTTAATGTTGTATGTGAATTCAGGTATCATGCCTCACATTCCATGTGGTGGTGTGGGGCCTGTGACCACCATCATTCTGACTTTGAGAAGCTGCTGCTTGGGCCTTAGTAACAGCTTGAGCACTTTTGTCTCCTAGTCTGCTGTAGCTGTCAAGTAAAAAGTGTTGGTTCATTCACTCTTTATAGATATAAGAAATGAAATTACATTAAAGTATATGAAAGGTTAGAGACTTAGAGACTTCACATTAAATGTGAAGGGATGAGATATGTAATCATTGTTGCTGAGTCATCATTCTCCTAGTAGCAAGTTCAAAATTGTTCTGGAAGAAGTTTATTCCTACTGTTATTTTACAATTTGAGCCTCAAAATGATTGCTAGTTATGCTGTTCTAGAAGGGGAAAGGAAAAATCTCCCTGACGTTACTAATTCAGCAAGCCACATTCCTGCAAGGCAGTGCCTCATGCAGGAACTGTCTCTGGACACACTGTCCTGTGACCATCTAAGCTTTTTTGTGGGAGGCCTCTGAGCACTTTGTCACAGCAGAGACCTGTATCTTTTTGTAGTGCATTTTGGTTCTGTGTAGAGATAATTTCCTCATTTTGGGAAATGCTTCATTTATTTTCAGGATTATCTTGCTCAATGCATTCACTTTTCCACTAATGACAAAGCTCCAAGTGGCATAAGAATGAAATTTTCTTTAGAAGCTGAAGCTTCTGATTTGAAATCTTCTGGTGTTCATTTAGAACAGTAGATCACCTTTCCTTTTGAGCCCCCCATTTTCACATATTTGAGCCCCCCTACCACATATTTGTTGGTTTGAATCTCATTTTTATTCATCTACACTTCTGTAAAAGAAAATCTTTGGGAGAAGTTATTTGGACTTGCTAGTGGAGCAGTTATTTGGACTTGCTAGTGGAGCTGCTAAGAGAGTTCATTAATTAGAAAACAAACAGAATGATTCCCATATGCTGTAGTATCTCACCACGAGGCATCTTCTTGACATATGTGTATTAGGTTGCCTCCCTGTTGGTATGAAAATACTTGTCCGAAATGCATTCTGTGGTTCCTGAGGTTAATCTCAAGAACTAGGAAGTTACTGGAAATTGTGTTCTCATGTACCTTATGAGGAAACTGGTAATGAAAGAAGTAAATGTTATCTGTTGTAGAACTGTATTTAATGACAGTTTGGACTCATTAGTTAAAACTTGACAAGTACTTGTTAATTGTCATTTGATTTATTTCCCTGTGACTGTCCATAGGTGCAGAGATACAACTGCTTAGCCTATTCCTCTGAGGTTTTTTGTTTTCTCATCACTTTCTAAGTGTATGTTGCTTCTCTAGCAGTTTCAAAAATCCCGAACTGAATAGTCTACAATTTGAATGTCTCTTAAAATTTATTAGTGTTGGTACCTAGTATCAACAGATATTAGCTGTTGGCAGACTGCAATCATCCTTACGTAGATATTTCTCATTTACAGCTACATGTGAGAAGAATGCATGAGAGGGTTTCTGTATCACCTGTTGTAGGTCATTTTGATTGTTGAGAAGTCATTATTCTCAAGCATGTGTAAGTAATAGTACAATATAGAACACAAAATTATTGTAACATGATAAAGAATATGCAAATGTCTTTACACAAATAAATTCGTTTGTGCCGATGACTTCTTTGTACTCTCATGGCAAAAGTCTATTGTGTTCTATATTCTTTTCCCCTTTTCTGGAAGCACCAGATTGCCTGTAACCATTTCTGTAGTATTTGCATTAATTCTGCAACTCTATAACAGTAGAGCAGCTGCAGTAGTGCTCATGCTTGTAGAAGCTTGAAATCACTGAGAATTAGTTGTGTAAGATAAGTACTTGAGAAGTCATGTTTTTCAAGTTTTTGCAAAGTCCCAACAAGAGAAGTTTACACTTGATAGATAACATCTAACTCTGTCCTGCACTTAGGACAGACGTCCTGCAGCCCCTGAGTTACTGGGGTAGCAATAGTCCCTAAGTATCCTAAACATGCAGTTAGGCCAGGGTGTGTCAGTGAGTTTCACCGTGGTGTTCAGAAGTAACTTAGGCATGTGGTTTTCGTAACTTTTTATTTGTATTAAAAGGAAATGGTTTAGAAGCCTACTGTGTTAAAAGGCTGTGGTCTAACTGTCCTCAGCTAATCACCCATTCTCATCACAGCCCACCTCCTCTGAACCAGTTGTGACTGGTTCAGTTTATAGGGTTTTTCCACTAGATAACCAAACCTTCCTGTAAACAAATGCCCCAGCACCCAGATGCCTTTAAATTCTACTTTTCCTCTTATTTGTGCTAAATAAATAAGAATTAAAATCTTAGTAGGAGCTGTTTATGTTTGTATAAAAAAGCTTAAGGCACATGTGAACTGCTGGAAGGTGTAAAACCTGCAACCAAGTATTTGAAAAACCCCTGAAACTGACAGATGATGGTTTAGGGTTGCATGTAGGCAAGGGATTTCCTGTGTATTCTCTCTGTTTTTCTGAACTGCATGGACAATATTTTTCAGTTTTGTGTAGGAGACACAAAGAGTGGATTTGGGGATCATATAGTGAGAGAGCTTGGTTCCTTAATGCAGTCAAACATTTGTCTAGCAGAGACAGAGGAGATCCGCATAATATCCAGGTAAAATCCATGATACTGCTGAAATCTACAGTTACTGCATTCCAAAAATACCTTTGTAGCTGTTTTTTATTTTTTTTAATTTTGATTGGAACCAAACCTTAATAAATAACAGCATGGGATCCCACCTATTTCTCAGAGTTTAAATGAAAACTGCAAATCACAACTTTCTTCACATTGAAGAGCAACACGACATTGAAGGCAGTAATTAGTTGCTTTGCCATTAGTAAAATAGCTGTGGTTGTTAGAACTCAGCCTCGTACGTTTTCTTTCCCTTATGATGGCATGAGCCCTAGGAGGCAGTCCTGTTGTAACAACATTTTCCCTTGGCATGGCTTAACTGTGTTACAAAGATTAGCTTTCTGTTTTGTAACAGAAAAGATGTCACAAACTAGTATTTATTGTTCCATGTCAAAGTGCTCCTATTAGCACATTGAAATGCAGAAAAGTGATGTTTTAACGACTTTTGATTTCCTGAGAAATTTATACGAACAGAGAAATTAATCAGGTTTTCTAGACATCTTTGTACAGGCTGTGGAAATGCTGGAGAACAAACACAGGCCCCATAAAGACAGCTGGAGGAAAGCTTTTATTGCCATCATCATTACAGACACAGTGAATGTATATGCTGCAGGGCATATCTCCAAAACCTAGGTCAGTGTTTTGCCCAAAACCAAGCAAGTGACTTATCCCAATATGTCTACTTCCTATTTTTCCACATAAATTTGAAAGGAATTGATGTGTGGAACTGGGAGATTAAGAGTTCAAAGTCTCTGAGAATTTTTCTTCCTTTGTGAAAATCAGAGATTCGTACCTGTAGTTTTGTTCCGTTTTAAAAGGTGTCTTTAAACAAGGTAATGATCATGATCATTGTGATAGTTTTCTTTTTTTTAAATTACAATGGGCAGATTTTCAGACTGTGTCGCTGGTGGATTTCTTCAATTTCTGCACATGTGCACCTTAGAATTGCTTTTATTCTCATTTGACTTCTTCATTCAAAATTCTTTTGTTCACTTTTTAAAGTTTAGTTGAATTGTCTATTACAGCATACAGCTTCAGAATAATCAATTCCTCATTTGTTGGATACATGAGAGTTGCAACAAGTCACTGAAAGTAAAAATTAACCAAACCTGTGAATTTACTGCACAGGAATGCTCCTAATTAGACCTTAAATGCAGTGACAAAACATATCTGTGCTTTATATGTCAAAAGCGCTGTTATACCCCCAAGCTTCTGGATGCATAGCTACTGCTGACATGGCTACCTTCTTCATTTTGCAATATGGACTTGGATTAAAATGCATTATTCCTA
Organism: Melozone crissalis; assembly: GCF_028551555.1. Taxonomy (NCBI): domain Eukaryota; kingdom Metazoa; phylum Chordata; class Aves; order Passeriformes; family Passerellidae; genus Melozone; species Melozone crissalis. The sequence continues at coordinate 55,272,846 of NW_026535794.1, read as the reverse complement.
TTGCCTGTCTTTAGTCAATATTCAGAAAAAAATTAAGAAAACAAGACTGATGTAGAAACACTAGCAGTAAAGCAAAATGAGCCTTTATGCACTAATAACAGAAAATTATTTTGGAATTTTTTTTTTGCCGTTACATCTAACACTGAGAGCAGGGGATTCTATATGGATAAACGTACTGCTAAGTAAATTGAAGATCAGTTTGTAGCCTTTCTTAAAACAGCATTTATGCTTTCTTTCCTCGGTGCTTGGTGTAAGCCCACATTCTGTAGATGAAGAAGAATATGATAATATTGTACATGGAGCTCTTCAGAAGAAGGATGATGTATACTAAATATGCTGTCCTGTGCATTAACTGATCTGTAACAAATAGACAGAAAAGTCTTGTTTAATGTCAACATTGTATAGCATTCTAAAAATGGATAGAAATGGAACAATGCAGTCAGTTTACAGCTGCAATTACATTGACACCAGTGCACAGCATAAACACATACAAAATCTGTTCTGTTCTTTAAATGGCCTTGCACTGCTAATGAGTTCTAGACCTAGTGGGCTTCTTAGCACTAAACTGACTCTCAGTGTCCTTGTAAAGACAAAAGCATAACTGTAGTGCTTCAAGCAGTTAGTACAATGTTTGTTTAAATCCTTTTCTGTTGTATTTATTGAAGATAACTGCCGATGATACTTCCTAAATACCATTCAAGCAAAAAAAAAAAAAAATTGTCCAAAGTTCTGGGCAATTGCTAGGCTGATATAGCATCAGCCAAAGTGTTTAACTACTCCAGGTTTTTAAAAACTTGGTGGTGCTTAATGCAGGCTAATAATCTAGTAGCCCAAACAGCATCTGTAGCATCTTACTCTAAAGCTATCTGATAAAGGTAGGAGAGCCCCTAATAAGAAGTTAGTTAAGAGTAGCACTAAAATGTTTTTGAATTGCCAATCCCATACTTGAAAGATTTCCTGCATGCTACTAAGAAAGATACATTTTGTGATGTTCAGATAATATTTAGCAATATTTAACTCTTGCATGACATGAATCACTTTCCCACCTTTTAACACATTAAATTACCTCTACTAAAAACTGTTCCGCAGTCCTCTTCCTGAGAAGCAGTCTTCACAGAATCTTCTGGAAAGAGAGTTTAAATGCCTCAGTTAGGCTTTTCTTTAATTTTAACAAACATTAATTGAGAAATAGGGGAAAAAAGAGGCTTTACAGGAACAAGGCTGGGAAAATGGGAAGTTAGTATTAAATAAAAAAACGGAGCCTTAAGATGGGTCGGCAAAGCAGATATTCACAAGATATTCATTTGCAGAGAGAATTTGAAGAGGAGAAATGCTCGAAGAAGTGGCTGGGTATTTGTTGCCATAAGTGGGAGAAGTGTCTTTGCCCTTTCAGGAATGTGCCCATTAGGCTGTTCCTTGGCAAAGTCCTTTTATTTGGAACAGGAGTCAGTTTGACCACCTGACCTTGTCAGTGAAGAAGCTGAAGTCCACTTGCCTTCACAACCTACTGTTCTCAGAAACAAAGAATCATTTACATTGGAAGAGACTTCAGTTAATATGTTAATATTTTAGTGGTTGTTCAACAGAAAAGAACTACTGGGAATTCCCCTACTGGGAATCTTGGTGCTGTTTTTTTTCCTTCTAAAATACATCCTTTTTGTTCTTGAAGTAGCAAATTGGAGTTTGTTCTTGGTTATGTTGTTTGTATGCATTGATACAAACATTAAAGACATTTATATTGCATCTCTAAATACATCCTCAATCTAAATAAGTTTAAAATATATTTTTGTCAGAATATATTTTGAAGGTTGAAACGTAATTGTTTATGGCCATGGTCTCACTCATTGGAGTTAGGTTAATTTTTAGCAAGTTAAGCAGAGATGGTTACAGAGAGAAGATTAATCTAAACCAATTTAGACCACTTTTTTATAGATGATTTAAACAATTCTCATTGAATAGAAGTTAATTTTTCTTTAAAGTTGCATTGTCTTTCAGATTTGGCTTTGCATAATCAATCTTTCCACAATTAAAGACAAAATCTTATTTTTATACGTGCGTATTAACTTACTATTTCTGGATTGTGGGTAAGTAATATTTTTAAACTTGCTATCAGTAACCTCATTTTAACTTCTTAGTTTTTTATAGCTGTGACTAATGTCAGGGGGTGTCAGAGGGACTTAGAGCTGTAAGCTAGGAGAGGTAATGCTGTTTCCAGAAACTTCTGTAGTATGGAAAGTAACAGACATGTTTCAGTGCAGATCTGTTGGACCTGTGCTAGTTTACATCTGATGAGGTTCACTACTTTAAAATAACTATTATTTTTCTGTTACAATGGGATGCTTACTTGAGGACCATAACACAGGCTGACTTACTTTTCCTGGGAAAACTTCTGGTAGTTTCTCAAGTTGGGTACTTTAGCTATTGTGCCTAGGAGCACAGATGTCTTCATCAATAATAGAAAGCATCATTACTCTAATTTCATAGAAAAGAAAAATGATGTTTATAATAGTACACCAAATTACATTTTTAACATGTGGAATATACCTTGTGTTGGCAGTGAAGTACTTTTCTCTTCATGTTCATATTTGCAGTAGTATTTCTTGTTTTCACTCTCTGCTGGCACAGTTAACCAACTGGCAATTGAGTATTCCTCCTCTTTTGTGGCCTGCCAAGCATCACCTTTTACTACGTTGTCTGTTACCTCCTTTTCGTCTTCAGTCCATGTCACCCTTATATCTTCTGGGTAGAATTTCTCAATAAAGCAAACATACATGATCTGATTTTTATGTTTTGTCTGCAGGATTTCAGAGTTCTTTGGGGGAGAACTTCTTTTATCTGGATAGTTATTGATGAAGAAAATTAACAAAACAGAAAGTTGGAAGATTAGTAGTGTACAGCAAATAAATACACAGACAAAAATACAAATTCTGAAGAGCAACAAAATAAATGCTTTATTAACAAATATTAATATGCTTGTAAAAATGTAAATGCTCTTTTGAGGAACATTAAGAAACTGAAATACTGTTGAATATGTCAATAGCTGTTAATGTCACTTAAAACTGAGTTAGAAATCTTCAGGTGGCTACTGAAGTGCCTATATCCCACAACCTTCCAAGCAGTTCTGCTGTCAGAGTGTATTTGACTGTTCAAGTCTCTGACAATTATTAAATAATAGTAATATTTCCTGAACAAGCTTCATTTTTTCAATAAGAGGAATTTATTATTGCTTTACAATATTTATGCAAAACAAGTACATTAAAATTTTGTCCACAGAATATTAAACATAGACCACCTACCTTTAAAATCTTAGCAGTCTTATGACCCCAGTATAAGTCCCCACTGCTATATAATGAACACCTGCTACATCTATTAATTTTTTAAAAGCCAATATTAATTTTGTGATACTTTTCAGGGTGTGAGGGAAGGGAAGATAACAATGATTGCTCTGTTTTTAAGGCATTCCATGTATTTGCCAGGTGAAGATTTTTATCAAGACAGGAGAATGGAATCACAAAATGCCCTAGACACCAAAGGCTGGCAATGCTATTCTGCCATACTAGATCTGTTTAAATGATTGAATTAAAACATCTGAAAATTTAAAACCAAAGCTAAACTAAAGCAGAAGTACATGCTATAGCAGGATAACATTGTCACATCTAAACAGTATATCTAGGCAGACTTGTCTGCATAGATGTTGTGCTTTGGGAAAAATGCTCAGTATGAACATGGATTAATATATTTAAAATTAAAAGTGAGCTGTTTCCACAAATTTATTTCACCTAATCTCCATTTCATTTGCCATTCTGGATTAAGCCTGGATGCTGTCTGGATTAGGAGGAGACAAGATAATCCAGATTTTGTCCACGCTGAAATGACATTTTGATATTATTTAAATGTATAGTAAATTTAAGGGTCTGATTTAGGTAAATGTTAACTTCTGCAGTGAGTGCATAGACAGTGCTCACAGGCAATCATTTCTGCCTATGCTTAACTACAAGTGAAGGCTGAATACAGTTTTCAAAACTGACTTTTGTTACGTAGAAAGTACTGCTTAAGACTATTTTTGAAGGCGGCAGAGACATTTTAGGTGTCCCTTTATCCCACTTTTTCTCTTGAATTCCTATATAAGTCTCTGCCACTGAATTTGAGCAAGTAGATGCATGGGGTTTAAGTTGTGATCTGACTGATCGATGCAAATTTAATGCATTAAGAGAAAATACATTACTATAAAATTCATTTTTGCCAAAAACCTTTCACTTTTCTTTAAACAATCTGGCTGTTCTAGAAAAATCTTCTTTATTGCATTCTCCCTGAAACAACCAACTGATCCTTGAAGTATTTCAAACTTGGTGTTTAAAGAGAAAAATTACCTACCTACCTACCTACCTACCTACCTACCTACCTACCTACCTTCAAAAGAGTGTCTACCTTCTGTATAATAAGAATTTCTTTAATTTTAAAGATGCCATTGTGGACTGAGTTATGTTGTACCAGAAATAAAGTTGCTGACAACTTTATGGCTCTCTAACATTAATTTAGGAGTTAATTTTATCTTCTTTATGCATCAGTCCTCCCAAGGATGAAAAATTAATTTCTAAAGTTATCTATTTGTTCCAGAGTCATATATATGTTCACAAGATCATGAAGTAGCTCTTGTCTGAGTAATATTGCACTCTGCAAAGCTTCATGAATATTTTAGAAGTTTCTTTTAGATTTTCAAAGTTTAGTAAGTTGTTCTAGCTAATTTCAGTACATATAATAGTTTGACGTTATTCTCTTAGGATATCAAGTTTAAATGGAGAGGCGAGAGAGATTCTTCCTACTGCTAGTTCATCCTGCTCATTTTAGAGACTTCTGTTATGATAGAATAATTTCCACCTCTGGAATTGCCAATGTCATTCCATTTACTGTAAAAACACCCTAGGTATGCAGCTTACATGAAACACCTACATCGTGACACAATACTGAGGAAACACATTGCTTGAATAATTGCAGCTGTGTGCACGCATTGAAGTGTTGCTTGTATGTATATGGGTAAATGGATTGCAGTGGAGAACTGAAAGAATTAAGTTTTGCATCTATCTATCATCTATCTATCTATCTATCTATCTATCTATCTATCTATCTATCTATCTATCTAATCTCCCTATCTGTATCTTTTTATGTGAGAAAAAAATCTTTGTGTGCATGTTTCTCAAAAAAAAAAAAGACGAAAACTTGTAGAATTGGCTGTAGGTTTTGATGTATTTTCAGGCTGATCTGCAAAGTCTTTGAAGTCAGCAAGATAGCTGACACTGGATTTTCTAGGCAAATTATCTGATTCTTTCTGAAGAATTTTAAAGTACTGAATTTGCACTCCTCTGTCAGTTTTGATTCAGGTAAACATTGAAAAATGTTATGGTTTACCTTGTTAAACAGTTTTCTAAGGCAGATTTTAAGAGATATATAGATGTTACTTTTACACATAAAATAGAGGTATGACCAGATATTTCTTAAACTAACATTTGTCTTTTCTCTTGTGTGACAATGCAGCAAGGCTGTAAAACACTATTCAAACTATATACTGGAGTTAGGTTCATAACCAACGAGCTATTAAAAAATTAAGTTCAAAATATATGTTTATATAGATTAGCTGTCAAAAGTTTTCTTAATGAAACTCCTCTACAGTTTCTTTATAAGTATCTATAAATGAGATTTATTAATAAAGTCACTGTGTTCTTAAACTGAAATTTTAATTCTCACTAACTGGATGATCCTACAAAATGGAGTAATTTCATACGGACACTCGAAGCTCCTCTGTTCCACTCCAAGCCAGTGGGACCTGAGGGCACTCAGCACACTCAGCTCATAAACAGCATTCTTGTCCTTCTTGACAGCCACTTCAGGGATTATAATGGGTAACGATACAGTATAGTCCTGACCTATGGTGAGCCTTTCCAGATACCTTAAAGGCCTGTCAGCCTTCTTTCCAAAGCTTTCCTATTGCAAAACTTTTAAAAGCATAAGACTGTGAAAAAACTTACTGGAGACAATGAGTTTTGCGCCAGAACCGAATACCAAATTCCCTCCCACACCGTTACATTCCTTTACAGAAACGGCCATCTGAAGGATGGGATGACATCCAAAGGGACCTGGACAAGCTCAAGAAGTGTGTCCATGGAAATTTCATCATGTTTAACAAGACCAAGTGCAAGGTGCTCCACAGGGGTTGGAGCAAGCCCTGGTATCAACACAGGCTGGGGGATGAACAGATTGAAAGCAGCCCTGCTGAGAAGGACCTGGGGGTGCTGCTGGATGAGAGGCTGGACATGACCCACCCATGGGCACTCACAGCCCAGAGACACAAACGTGTCCTGGGCTGCATCAAAAACAACGTGACCAGCAGGGCAAGGGAGGGGGTTCTGCCCCTCTACTTTTCTCTGATGAGACCCCTCCTGGAGTGCTGGGTCCAGCTCTGGGGTCCCCAGCACAGGACAGATACTGACCCATTGGAACAAGAGGAGGCCAACACATTGATTAGACCTCTCCTATGAGGAGAGGCTGAGAGAACTGGTATTGTTCAGCCTGGAGAAGAGAAGGCTTTGTGTCGCCTAATTGCTCCCTTCCAATGCCTGAAGGGAGCCTACAAGAAAGATGGAGAGAGAGACTTTCTTACAAGATCATGTAGTGATAGGATGAGGGGGAATGGCTTCACACTGAAAGAAAGTAGTCTTAGATGAGATCTTAGGAAGAAATTCTTTACTGTACTGAAATTACTTTACTTTACTGAAGGTGGTGAGGCACTGTAAGAGAGCGTCCAGAAAAGTTGTGGATGCTCCATCCCTGGAAGTATTTAAGACCAGGTTGGATGGAGCTCTGAGCAACCTCATCTAGCGGAAAGTGTCCCTGGCCACAGCACTGGGGTTTAAACTAAATGATCTTTTTCAACCCAAGCCATTCTATGATTTTGGCCAGTAAAGTACCAGATTTAACAACTATAATATGAGCAACAAGATTCTCTTGATTTGGCTTTGTGAATGTAAAATATCTGGATTCAATCTCAGCTAATGCTGCTATTCATAAAGACCCTCATCTTAAATCCTGGTTTCCTCAATTTCTTAATTATTTTAAGTTCTTAAATATGAAGTTACTACAGCTCTTTTACTCAATTAATGATTCAAAAGCCTTGGGCTCATAAAGACAAAATCCTACAGAATTATAGTGGTGATTGAAAATAATTTATTTTAAACTATATATAGGAAAAGCATGGCAACTACCTGATTAGGTGGGTAAGAGTTTCCACTAAAAGCAACACGCTTATCATGCCACAGATATTTCCAGTGAATTACAGGTATGATTTACTTAGTCCTTCTGGAGTAAATCATTGAACCAATCTTTGCTTGGTATGTTAATATAGGTTTATGTATTAACCAGGCTTAAAACTCTTGGTAGCAGTACTTCCTCCGCCTTGTATTTGTTTAGTTGTTCACTTCAGGATTATGGCATTTAAAGCACATGCAGGAAATGGGAAAAAATATTTTTGTCTGCTACTTTCCATTAATATAAATGCCTCTGCAAGAAAGACAAAAAAGGATCACTTCTTCATTAAGCAATTATTAAGCAGTAATTCACCATAATAAATGCTGAATAATTAATTAATTTGTTAAGCAGTTATCAAGCAATGAGAAGAACATTTGGAGGTACTAATTTATTTCTAATGGTGAAGGTCGCATATGTGATAAAATACTTATGAACAAGCTATTTATCTTTTTCTAGCCTATTCCAAAAGGATTTTTTGCAATGTCCACTGCATACTGTTCTTTGTATCTGTACTAGAAAGAGGTTTTCTTTTTTCATGCTTAATTCTCAGCTGCCTGATTCACTGCTAATTCCTTCAGTACAGCTGGAGGAAAGTATGAGGTCTCTGAAAATTACTACAGACCATTTTCCACCAGATTTTTAGGGGAACTATGATCAAAAGTGGCTTGAAATAGGTTCTTTTTAGGCATGTTTGTGATCCTAAACCACTATATTACAAATACAAGGATGAGTGTAGGAATGGTGAGCTGGGAAGGAAAATCCTGCACAAGGAATGGTGCTGACTGAGGTTCTAAGTGGACTGAGTGACCTCTGAGATAGTATAATACTCATCTACATGACCACTCCAAGCTCCTATAGCTTATTTCATGAACAATAAATGTACAACTTACCTGAGACAATGAGTTTTGTACCTGAGCCGAACACCTTGTTGTAATAACCAGTCACAGTGAATAAAGCCTTTACAATATCAGTGCAGCTCAGCTGTGTTTGCATGGGTATATAGTACTCTTTAAAGAGAATCAGATTTGCTGTATAATCAATTTTTAGATGCTAGGGAAGGGAAAAAGGAGCAGTCACCCAAAATAAACGAAAGTTTAAAAAAATGGAAAAATAAAGTAATTTGCTCCTTATACACCCCCGTAAGATCAGACCCAGAGCTGCTGAACATTATTTAGAGATTTGAGGAGCACGAGACTATTGACCAATTTTTTTGTTAACAGTAACATGAAGGAAAACTGCATTGATTGGAATCAAAATTCCCACTAAGAAGATACACCATTTCAGCTGGTCAAAATTAGACAAACTATTTTCATCTCAGATGCTTAGCTGAGCCAGATTACGGGCAAGTATCACAGCACCTAGGGTTTACTTGAGGCAAAATATTTAGAATAGTAGTAATAACTGATAATAAGCAGTTTCTGCAAAACCTAGGAAGAGAGAACAGCCTTCCAACTCTGCCTGTCTTAAAGGTGAAACTTATTGTTCTGGGCATATCTGAGATAACTCATTTTCATTCATAGTCAGATACAGTCCAAAAGAAAAATGTTGAGCTTTTCAAAGAGTATGTAACACAGAGGTTGGACATACTATTTTCAGAATGAATTAGGAATATCACGAAGGTCAAATGTGCATATCTAGAGATAAAAAACATTTCTCTGTTCTCCAAATGCTGTCTTTGCCATATTTAAATTCATTTTTACATAGAAAATCATAATGGGATAAGTTATAGGTCTCTGCTGCAATAGCTGTTGTGTTTCCCCCATTTCATGCATAAATACAGAACAATTACATTCTGTTCTGCAAATGCAAATGGAAATGCCGTTTAAGGAAAAATCCTGCAAAGTATTCAGAACAGTTAGAATTAGAGAGATTAAAATATCAGAGCACTTCATGCCAGCCAATATCTAGCTGTATTAAAAAGCATTTCAGAAGTAGTCAAGTTTTACATTTTGTACTTACTTGAAACTCTAAGTTCAGTTCCACTTCCAAATATTTTGACATCAGGACCCACAGTCTGATAATGCTTATCAATATCTCCTGCACTGCACATTTCTTGCATAGGCTACAGAAAAAGTCTTTCTGGTTTAGAGGCTGGTGATAAATCTGACTGAGTGCTTTAGCTGAATTTTCAACTTTGCTTAGAGGGCCATTTCTAGAAATACTTTAATTTTTGTAGTGAGTAAAAAGTTCTGAAAATTTTTGGTCAGAGGCATGGATAGAAAACATTTTAAATTTCTCTGCAATTCTCCCCAGCAGTTTGCAATTTGAATTAATTATAGCCACCTTGATAATGTCATGTAGTTTCTGAGTAACATACTCTTGGCATTGCTATATGCTTTATACTGAAAACAGCATTCATCCTTTTGATTGCATAGCTTCACCACAAGTGAAAATAATACAAATACAAAAGTAAACCAGTTGCTTTCAGTACAGTCAGGAATTAGAAATGTATTGCACTCAGGGAATTTTTCTTCCCAATCAATTTAGACCACTTCTGTCAATAAGAAGCTTTTTCATTTCTCACATGCAGTTCTAGGAGTTAACTTTCAAGCAGTTCACTATTGTTTCCTAGAACAGGATGAAACCATCCCAATATATAAATCTCCCTACCCAACTGGGGCACCATGCGCTGTTCACAAACAAAATATGATTTAACAGGGACAAAATAATTTTCCCCACAGTCTTTCATTCTTGATTATCCAAGAACTTGAATGATTATCTGAAAATATGTTCAATGATAATGGTACTTACCAGAGACAACTAGCTTTGTTCCCATGCCGAAGTATTTGATCCAGGTGCTCCACACTATGTTTTGACTTTACAATAAGCCAGCATGCTCTCTTGATGTACCATTGATGAAGAAAATCCCAACTTTTCCCAATCATCCATGGGAGTCTGAATGAAGACCAGGCCCTTGGCTGCTGGGAGGTCATCGGGAATTTCAGATGTGCATCTGGATATTCAGCCGATAGCTAATGTCCTTCAGAAAAAACCTCTTTCCTGTTAGATAACCCTCCACCTAATGTCTTAGAACTAGATTATGAATTCTCTTCGATTTTAGACAGTAAAAAAGAACACAAAGTTCTGCATTAAAATAAACATGTACCTTCAGATGAAAATCCTGCTCTTTACCAAAGGTGTCCACCTGCAATTACATGATATCAAGTACTACTAGCACGGAGTCAATTTTCATTGTTGGAACACAGAAAAGAGAAAGGAGGGAAAGCCAGCACCAAAAGCACTGTGAAAGTGTCTGTGTGCTGCATGAGGTCCCAAGTAAGTGGTTATTGTCTGCCCATCTCTTGGAATCATTCCAGGCTTTGCTGCAGCAACTCACTGGCAGCTTTTTATATAACAACTGGTGGGAAAAGGAGGCTGTTCCTTGAGTGGGTTTTTTTATAAAACAGCCCAAGATAACATCAGAGGAGTCACTACTACTGTCAATCAAACAGCCTGCATGCTTAGTTTGGCATTTAAAGTAAACTGAGTTAGAGTTTACTCCTGGGATCTCTTGTAGCATACTGACTGCAAAATTATGTTGAGAAATTACTATTTGTGGTGAGAGAGAGGAACTAGAGGGTGAAGGTCTTTCACCTGAAGTAGGTGCAAAAACCCCAGTGGTCTACTTTGAAATCTTCTGAACAGAAACCTCCTAATCACAACCACAAATCAAGGGCAGGAGTGGCATAGTCAGAATTACGCTTACTGGTGCTTTTCCTGCTTCACCCTTTGACATGCAGTGAAGGAAATCACCTCAGTTCTGGCCAGACAGTGTTAATTTTTGCAGTAGATGGGAGAGTGCATGGCTAGGACACACAAGTTACTCTACATAACCTCACCTTATTGCTGGATGTGGGGGAATGAAGTCTTTTCTGGGGGATAAGGTGATTACTTGACTCTGACAATATGTCCTTCTGGTCAAGGACATGTGGCACAGTGAGCAGATGGGTAATACTGTTTCTGGGCTGGAGGGAGCAGTCAGCTAACGCCAGTTTCAAGCAATCACATGAGAATCATGTATGTTACACAATTCATCATTAACATTGTTGCTGTTATTGTTTGGTTTTTATCTCATTGCTGTTTACGGTAAATAGCTCTTATCTCAACCCATGATTTTTGCCTTCTGTGCCTTCAATTCTAATCTCAAGCCCTCCACAAGAGAGTAGGGGGAGGTAGCAGGTATAACATGGATTGAAGAGCATGGGAGCACTACACTGGGGAGTACCATTCCTAAGCCATGACAGCCTTACTTGGTGTTCAAATGGAGTATGAAACATTGAGATAATGACAGGTCTGTCCAGAGATGGTTAAAACAAATTTGCTCGATCTGTTCACATGGTTGTGGTACCTAACCCTGTATATACTCCTTTGTGTGCTCCTTGCAGTGCTCTTTTTCAGAGCAGGGAAAAGGATCAGGGTTTCTTTGTTGATGTATTGGGGGATATTAGCTAATGACATGACAACATAAAAGTCAATGAGGAACATTTGGGATGTGTATTCAGTGTTGCTCTCCTACCCTTACCTTGGGCACAGCCTTTGGGGATCTGTTAGTAATCATAGCCAGTTTGTGGAAGGAGGAAGAGGATGATTTTCCCAAGATTTTCACCCCCCTTTTCTGCTTCAGGCCTGTTACAACAGCTTTTGAGAATTTTGAATTTCCCTTGGGTGTTAAAGAAAGCATATTCTTGTTGCCAGATCCCCTCAGTGCGGCCCGCATCATGTTTAGAGTCAGGACAGAGATACATAGGGGGTTATTCAGAGATCTAACTTGAGAGTGGATAGTCATGAGTACCATGAAAGGAAGGAGATAATGGGCCAGTTTTGAAGGATTTCTGTGCTCCAATGTTTTGGAAGTTCACCCACCCCTGACATCTACAGCTTTGGGCTTGAGTGAGATGAAGGTTTTGCTCTAAGGTTGCGGGAGAAATCCTCTTATGGTGAGCAAAAACTCACCCCCATTGCCCCCTGTGAGTTCATATGTAAAATGATTACTAGAAAGTTCTTTGTTCCTCCTGTTGTTATTGGTTTTTATTTGCTGTATTGATATTAATATTCCTAACCCAGTTTGTGATTGGTACCCTGTCCCTCATATTCCTCACCTAACTTATCCTATATATATCACCAATCCTACGCTGCCCCTTGCCTTTTTAGTGCACCCTATACCCTGTTTGCAGTCTCTGCTCTTTGTTGTTTTTGCAGATTGAAACTATCTCTTATTTTCAGGTCACTAAGTCATGCCCGTCTCTATTTATTTGCCATGCGGACTTTCTCCGAGTAGTCCTGAGGCAGGCAAAACCACTACAGCAGCTCACAACAGGAGGAAGAGGCAAGGCCAGAGATAGACATTAATCCCTACCCCAGGTGAGCTGTGAGATATGTGAAAAGATTTCAGCTGCCAGTCAGGAGAGCCCTTGGTGACCTTCCTGCTCTGATGCTGGGAAATTGTGGTCCACAACATAAAAGTAGATGGTAGTGAAGCCAAGCAGCTGAGATCCTTGCTCTGGGATCTGAGCATTGGCAAGGGGATTGGGAAGAGGACAGAAACTTTCAGCCTCTGAAGGCAACTCCTGTCAAGTGGAAGGGAAAGGATTCTTTCATTCTCTCAAAGATGACCCAACAGTGTACCCAAGTAGCTGGAATACCATGGAAAAAGGTATCCAGTACCTGAGCGAATTAGCTGTGCTGAAGGTAATCTTTAGGGATTCAAATAACAAGCAGTCTCTTGTTCAGTGTACACAAGGTGTGTGGCAGAAGTTTGTATGGAGCTTGCCATCATCTTACACCAACCCTTTGAAATCCTTTTCATTGATGTCAATGAAAGAAGAAGAAACACTGCTTCAGGTGACTACCTGACTCTGACTACATGTTCTTCTTTTTTCCTCCCTTCCAACCTAAGCCTTGGATGTGGAAACATTGCCCAAGGCTCTGGACAGACTCAAAAGATTCAAGCATATTAGAGAGGAAATGTCTGATGTTCTGCCAGTATGGACCACAGTCTCTCCTACTGGGAGCATGCAGCTCCCTGCTCAGGAGAGAGCTACGTACCACGAGGTAACCTAGAGGTGTTTTTACCTGTATGACTACAGACAGGACATGAGGAAGCACCTCTGCTCTAGCAGCACAAGTACAAGAGTGTGCTGGTTTAAAAACACAGGTGGAAAATTAAACCCCATTTAAGCTTCTCTTTCCCCCCAAACCCTGTCTTAGTGAGAGATTAAAAGCAGAGGTTCTGAGTTAAGAACCATTTACTTGAGAAAAAAAAAATTAATAAAATAAGACAAATTACCAGTAACTATATTAAAGTACACAAAACAAAGGTGATTTACATACAGAAGGTTATTCACCAGCCATGATCCTGCACAACCTGAGACAAAGAAGAAAGTGAGACCTGGCCCCTCCTCCCATGCACTGGGCCGTACAGCACCTGGGAAACTAGCTAGGGAGTCTGAATGGGATCTATGCTGCTGAAAAATGCTGGCTCCGTCAGTTGCAGCAGTGGCCCCAATGCAAGGGTCCCTTTCCCCAGGGCAGTGGTTATCCCAGTAGTGGTCCTGGTGGGCACTGCAGCTTGCATTGGGGTTCTTGGCAGCTGCAGAATTAACAGCAACAGTAGCAGCAGCTGTGGCAGTAGCAGCGTTTACCCCTTTTGGGTTTCTCATGACCTTGTGTTTAAGGGAACAGTTTATTCTTTCCCATGCCCAAGGTGAGACTGACTGCTTCCAGTTTCTGATGCAGCTTGCTCAGCTTTTTCTGCTTTTCTCCAGCCATGATGTAAATGGTATGGAATTAAACGGTGTTAGAAACTCCACCCCTCTTTTATAGCTCTGTACCCAGGACAACTTCTGCAGGAAATCCTTCAAGGATAAATGCCCCTCCACTTTACAGTGGGCAAATCCTCAGACAAAGCAGGAGGGCTGATGTTACTTCTGATCCTCTTGAAGGGACCTCTAGTTCATGTTTACAAGAACTGAGAAATGAGTACCATGAGCAGAAGCAGAGGAGACTTCAGCCAGGTGGAGAAAAGGGACAATCAGATCTATTGGACTGTGTGAATCTAATGGCTTGATGCAAGACTGTAAGGCTTTAGTTGGCACTGGCACAAAATGAACCCTGATGCCATCAAGATTTATAGGGACAGAATCTGTCTTTATTACTGGGGTGACAGGCACATCCCAACAGCTGACAGTACTGGAAGCTGAGGTGAGCCTGACTGGGAACAGAACGCAAAAAGACCCCATTCTAATTGGGCCAGAGGCCCCATGTGTCCTTGACAGAGATTACCTTGGGAGAGGGTATTTCGAGGACCCAAGAGGCCATTGTTGGGCTTTTGGGATAGCTGCTGTGGAGACAGTGGACATTAGACAGCTGAACACCTTGCCTGGTCTCTCAAAGGACCCTTCTGCTGTAGGACTGATAAAGGTCAAAGAACAACAGGTACTGATCACTGCCACAACAGTGCATCATCAACAATACTGCACTAACTGGGACTCTGTGACCCTCATCCATGAGATGATTAATGAACTGGAGAGACAGGGGGTGGTCAGCAAGAATCACTCACCCTTTAATAGCACCATATGGCCAGTGTGTAAGTCCAGTGGAGACACAGTGGACTATCGGGGCCTGGCTGAAGTCACACCACCACTGGGTGCTGCTGTGAAGGACATGCTGGACCTTCAGTGTGAACTGGAGTACAGGGCAGCAAAGTGGTGACACCATGGACATTGCTATTATGTTTTTCTCCATTCCTTTAGCAGCAAAGTGAAGGCTACTGTTTGCTTTTACCTGGAAGGGTATCCAGTAAACATGGAATGGGCTGCCTCAGGTGTGGAAACAGCCCCACTATTTGCCATGGACTGATCCAGACTGTATTGGAAAAGAATGAGGCCACAGAATACTTGCAATATAATGGTGACATTATTGTGTGGTGCAGCACAGCAAAGGAAGTTTAAATAGAAGAGGAGGAAGAAGCCCTACAATATAACCAGCTACCAGAAAATGAAAAGTGATACCTTCTCTTTACTGCTGGCTCCTGCTGTATTTTAGTGATACACTGAAAATGGAAAGCTAATATATGGAGTCCTACATGGTGAGTTGCAGAAGCTATTGAGGCACAGGGTGGATCAGGTCTATTTGCAGAGCTGAAAGCTGCCTAGCTGGGTTTAGATATCACTGAATGAGAGAAATGGCCTGTGCTCAACCTCAACCCTTACTCATGGATGGTAGCAAATGCTCTGTGGGGTGGATAGAGAGATGCGAAAAGAACAATTGGCAGTGCAGAAGTAAACGCATCTGGGCTGCTGAACTGTGGCAAGACATCACTGGTACAGAAGCTGGTTGGAGAAGTACCTCGTGTAAATGCACAAGTGCCCAAGAGTTGGCCACAACAACAGACAGGTGGAATGGGCTGCCAAAATTAGTGTCTGAGATGGATCTTGACTGGCAATGATGAATTATTTCTTGCTCACTGGGCCCACGACACCTCAGGTCATCAGGGAAGCGATGCAACAAACAGATGTGTTCTTGATCAAGGGGTGGACCTAATCATGGACATTGTCTAACAGATTATCCACAACTGGGAAACATGCACTGCAGTAAAGCAGGCCAAGAGGGTAAAACCTCTGAGGTATGGGGAACCATGCTTGAAATATAAATACGTGGAAGTCTGGCAAATTGCTTGCATCACACTCCTGCAAACCCACCAAGGCAATTGCTGCATTCTTACAATGGGGGAAGCAACCACTGGATGGCTGGAGACCTACCCTGTGCCTCACACCACTGACAAGACCACCATCTTGGGCCTTGAAAAGCAAGTTTTATGGCAATGTGGCATCCCAGAAAGAAATGAGTCAGACTTATTCTAAAAATGGCCTTACAGACAGCTGGGCCAGAGAGCACAGTATTATTGAGTGGGTGTATCGTATTTTCTCTCATACATCAGCCTCTGGGAATATCAAAGCCTCCACATAACAGAGAAGGGGATAAAGCCCATGGTGCATATGAGGAATATATGTTAGAGGTAGACAATTTGCATTAGTCCTGCCTCAAGCAAAGGGACAGCCATCCATGAGATTCTTTTTGGTGAAGGGCCTGGGTACACATGGTGGGTAATGCAGAGGGATGGGGAAATGCAGTTTGTCCCTCAAGGGGATTTGATCTTTTGGTAAGAACAGTCTGTAATGTTGAATTGTATAATATAGGTTGCTGAATGACACTGCCACTGTATGCCATAGCCACCATGGACGATGAGCATGGACTGCCCCAGATACACCAGTCATGATCTCCTGATGCAGCTTGCAACCACCCAACAGCACACCAGCCCTCCTGCCCTGGAAGACACCTAGGACAGATAGAATCCACAGTCATGGACTAAATGAACTCAACAGATATCTTGGAGGGATGGCCATTGACTATAGGAATTATATTCATACTTTTGTATTTATATGGATATGTATATATATATACATAGCTGGAAGGTGTAGGATCTGAGTATGATATAGATGGTATAGAATCAGGAACAGATAATGTCCTGGCTTTGGCCAAGACAGGGTCAATTTCTGCAGTAGCAGGAGGGGCACCTGTGTTCTACACCACCTTGTGTCACTGATGGGCACAGGGGAAAAGGGGGTCTCTCTTGGTTGGGGTAGCATGGCAGTGGTTCATGTTTTACATGGCTCTGTGTGGTGACTTTCTGCACATGAATCATTTGCCTCTTTCTTGAACACTATTGTTAGTATTGTTACTGTTACTGTTCCTTTTCTTATCGCATTGCTGTTTCCAGTAAATTGTTCTTATGTCAAACCAGGATCTCTTACTTTTCTGCCTTCAGTTCTCCTCTCTAGCTCACTGCAGGTAGTAGGGGGAAGGGGAAGTGGGAGTGAGGGAGCAGCACAACATTTGGAGTGATTCAGTGGGAACACTAAATTGGGGGATACCATTCCTAAACCATGACAATCATTGTTTTAACATGAAATGGACAAAGAAGATGGTTATAAGCAGCACATCATCAGCTCTGGTAGGCAATACATTGCAAATCTCTAATTTGAACAGGTCTGTGTGGAATTTTGTGGTAACTGAATTAGAGTAGACAGGGTTTACAGTTTTTCCAACATCTTGCAGTTGCTTACATGTACAGCAGAGAATATCACATGGTGAAGCTTTTTCTCAAAAGTGCTAGGCAGGGGCAAGCATGTAATTCCCACCACTGAGGTACTTCCTTCAGCACACTGTATTTCTTCTCTGCCTACTCTTTCCTATGGAGAAAAGTGGCCAGACTAGAAGATTACTGCTTCTCTGTTTGCTCCCCTAAAGACTGCCAGAATTATGTCATGGCTGTGTAAAAGCACCAAAGGAGCAGGTCCAGTATTTATGTGCTAAGTTTTAAGGCAGTGAAGATTTCCTTTGCCCTTAAAATAGTAGATGTGTGTTGAAGACAGGACTGCTAATGATAAACCAGACTTTGAGAAGGACATCTGTGCGGGATTACCCACTCTTTTGGAGTAGCAGAAAAAGGTTGGGCTTTTCAGCAGCTCACTCAGAAGCAGTGAGAAGACTGGTGGGGTGGCACAGTTACAACCTGGTGGTTCAGATGTTGCGGGGTTTTTTTTGCCTTGATGATCTTTGTGTTTCTATCACAGTGAGGATCCCAGTAGGCACAGTAGTAAGTAGCAGCATCATCTGGAATTACATCTTTTATTGTAAGAACACACCGCTTCTGGACAGAACTTATCTCAGTCATGTATCTGTTTGCTTGAAAGCCACTTTCAACGGCAACTTTGCCTCCTGAAACAAACAGAAGCCTCTCTGGAGCTTCACCCTCCTTCTGCTTATACCAGTGTATGACGATGTCATCAAAATTTGCCTCTAATGTTTGAATTTCACATGTCATCCGTGCACTTTTTTGAAACTTGGTGATGGATATGGGACTCTGCATGGGAATTTCCTGTGCAAATCCATCTAGGAAAGAGAAGAGGATAAATTATGTAATTAGCTGGAATTCAGGGATTTGGAAAGATGCCTGTTATGGATGCAAAGCCATGGGTGCCTGTGAGGAAAGGTAGGAAATTAAGGAAGTACTTACAAGACCAAGAGGCTGTGGCCACAAACACTACGAGCAGCAGCATGTTTGCTTGTCACGCTTTGCTCTCATTGAGATTCAAAGGAGGAAGACAGGGACTCCAAATGGGAGCTGTTTTGTACGGAAGGAGGAAGTGGCTCTCTTGAATGGTCTTCAGCGATGAAATTTCTGTGTGCAAGCAGATGGGGTGTTTTTGCAGAAAAGCCTCTCTGAACTGTCAAACATTAAAATTGGTAAAAAGGCTGTAGTCCTGTCTGCTTTTCAAGTAAATATGGGAAATATTGATAAAATCCAAGGATTGTGGCCCTATAAAACTCAGTCAAAGTGACTGAGAAAAGGTTGCAACCAAGAGCATGTCCAGATATGTATGGTGGAGTGAAGGTTTCAGTCTGGAGGTTACCCTGGTGGGCAGTGATTGCATACCTCACCTGAGAGGTGCAGAGAGATGCACAGTGTCAGAGTAGGCAAGGACTGCCTTTTGCTGCTCCAGCTTAGTCACCTAGATGCAAGGTGCAGAAGTGCCCAGGGTGCCCCTGTGCTGGTACTGCCCTCCACCAAAGCTGAAGACCATCAACCTGCAGAGACTGCAGTGACTGCAGAAGCTTGACTGTTGGGACTTGCCTTTGCTTTGATTTGGGGTGCGGGAGGAAATGCACAGCCGCAGGATTTCAGTTTCACAGCTAGCTGAGATGCAAACAATTCTTGGAAAAAAGGCTGGAAAACAAAAGAGAACATCTGTTGTCAACAGCCATTGCAGAGACATCTTGATGAGTGGGTTTGATGCTGTGGGGTCTCCCCTGTGACTGGTGAGCCCAGGCTGATCCTCCTCCACCAAAGGCTGTATCTTTCTTGCTCCAAACTTTCCATCTGGTCTCAGGGGCCTGGGATACCTGAAGGCCATTTTATGGGTAAATGCTGAGGCAAAGGAAATACCGAGTACTTCAGGTTTTTCCATGTCATACATCACCAGTTTCTCTGCCCTATCCAGCAGCTTTCCCTAGTGTTTCTTTTGCTGCTGCTGTATTTAGAATCCTTTCTTGCTCCCCTTTACCTCATTTGCCAAATTCAATTCTAGCTGGATTGTTGCTTTCTTAAGTCCATTCCTGCATGGTTGAACAGCAGCTCCATACTCGTCCTGGATCGCCAGCCCCTGATTCCACCTCTTTTATACTTCATTTTTATGCCTGATTAAAGTCAGCAGCTTTTTGCTGACTCTTGAGATACTCCTGCTGCCTCTACTTGGTTTCCTAGGTGTCAGACTGGACCTTTCTTAAACGTGGAGAAGATTCTTGGACATCAAGTAGCATTCCTGGACACTTCAGGGTTGTATTCACTGTGATGTTTCCAAGCAGATCTCTGAAGAATTTTAAAGGCTACTCTCCTGAAGTCCAGGGCTGAGGTCCTGCCTTTTGCCCTGCTGCCTTCTCTCAGGAGTTGAATGCCACTGGCTCATAGTCACTGCAGCCAAGGCTGCCCTTACCCTTCCATCCACAACAACAAGGTCCTTATTGGCTGCCCAATCATCCATGTCAGGAAGTTGCTGCCAGCTCACTCCTGAAACCTCCTAGACTGGTTGTGAGGAATCCTCAGATCCCACAATACAATGACAAAAGTTGTGACTGAAGTTAACATCAGAGGTCACATGTACTACAACCTATTTTTCAAATAGTTGACGAAGACAGAAACATCCACAGCAAGATGTTATTTACTTAAATCACATAGAAGCTTTAGCAAAAAATGTTCAGAGCCTGTAGAACTAAAAATCCATCACCGTGGAGGTATTTGTGCTCATTTTTAAAAGATACTGAACATGTGCACTCCAATTCAGAAAATGTAAGACATAAAAGTATCTCAGTGTTTTGACCTAGCTTTCAGGAAAAATGCCAGCTTTCCTGGAACCAGTCTTTGATTGTAGAATCTGATTTCTAAAACTCAGCACACTTAACCCAAAGGCTCTGAGAGTCTTTGCTTGTCTGTGGTATAGCTTGTGGCTGAGGACTTCAATTCATGCCTTGGACATATCAAATGAGGAATTGTGTTGAAAAAATTAGGTTTTCTGTGCTGTTGTAGGACTTTTTAGTGGCTGAGATGCAAAGGAAGGCAAAAGGAAAATATGAAGGAGGATGTGCAAGATCAGCTGGTCTTCCTGTTTCTTTCCTATTCCTGCTTTTTTTCAAGAGAAAATACTAAAGGATGAAGAGAGAAGAGAAATCTATAACTCACACACAGAGACTGTGTCACTGTCAGGTGAGCGCTTTCAGTAAAATATAGCCTTCATTTTAGGAGCAACGTTTCACATATTTATCTTAAGTGACAGGAAGGCTTCACTTTCTGGATATTGCAGAAAAATCTGAGCACAGAAATTATATACCTGTTGTCAACATCAGATATTTAACATTTGTCATAAGGCTTTGTTTTTCCTCTCCTGCTGCAGAAAATCATGAAAGGGGCGGAGTAAGGAAGTATTTGAATTTTTGGCAGAGTTCACAGCTTGCGGTTCAGAGGACAAAGAGTCTTTTTGTAAGGCTTATCTTTGCCAAACTTATGCTGTGGTAGTACCAGTATGCACAGTAATAAGTGCCAGAATCCCTCGGAGTTAAAGAATTTATCACAAGCTCATACACAGGCTGAGAAGGATGATTTCGAACTTGAAATCTATCTCTATCATTGTTGTCCTCAAAAACAGGTGTCCCTCCAGACTCGTACAGTATCCTCTCTGGTGGCTGTCCGGGAAGCTGCCTGTACCAATGCACAACGTTCTTCTCTCCCAGTCGACATGACATGCTGGCAGACATGCCATTCCTCTGCATCTGCACCCCTGGGGTTTGCACTGGCACTGACTGCATGTCTACATCTGGAAGTGAAAGCAGAGAAATTGCATGAGCAGAGAAATTCCCGGAGTTTGGAACAAGGCTTACGTTCACTGTAGACAGAAAGGAGAGAGAAGAGGAAAAAGGTCTTACAGGACCAAAATGAAGTTGCAAGAAGGACTGGAAACAGCAACATATTGCCTGCGCAGATTAGACCTGAAAATAAAATAAATAGAAATGTTATAAAGCCCTTCAGGTGGACAAATCATCAAATGACTGGGAGGAGGAAATTACTCAATTCAGCACATCCAATGGTCGTTCTTCAACACACTACCACAGAGGGTGTTAAATTTACTGACAAGCTAAACCATGGCAGGAGCAGTACAGAAAGGACAAAAAATACTCAATCTGAAAAAAAGTCTTCCTCTATCTACTACTAGACTTACATCAGACTTACCTACTGAGCACACTCAAGTTGTTCAGCCTGGCTCTTCCCAAGAATGTTGTCCTCTCCTCAGAGACCTCAAAGCTGTCCCAGAATAATGTTTCACCTTTCCTTAGAACTTCGGAGAATCACAGAATAATGGAACGCTTTGGGTTGGGAGAGACCTTAAAGATCATCAAGCTCTCACCTCTACCCCATGTGCAGGGATGTCACCCTTTAGGTCAGGTCGCTCAGGGCCCCATGCAACCTGGCTCTGAACACATCACAAGGATGGAACGTCTAGATGTTCTCTGGGTTGTCTGTTCTAGTGCCTCACGACTCTCAGAGTAAAGAATTTCCTCCTAACATCTACTCAAAAGCTCTTTCAGTTTAAAACTCTTCCCTCTTCTTCTATCACCATCTACTGTAAAGATTTGCTTTATGTAAGTGCCCTTTAGATACTGGAAGGCTTCAATAAGGTCTCCCCTAAGCATTTTTGTGTCCAGGCTGAACAGCCCCAACCAAGCCTTAACTAAGTCTGTCACTAGTAGTGTCTGGCAAGGTTCCATACTGCGTCCAGTATTGTTTAACTTGTTCATCAATAACTTGGGGGAAGGGGCAGATGCCTCCTCAGTTCACTGATGGCATGAAGCTGGGAGGAGTGGCTGATACTCCAGAGGGCTGTGCAGCCCTTCACAGGGATCTTGACAGGATGGAGAGATGGTCAGGCTACTTCCCACCTGAGGGCATCTGCCTGCAACAGCGTGGCAAATGGTCGGAATTGCACAGTGTTGCTTTAAGTAGGCGTGGAATTTATGAGGTTGGTTGAGGATAACATAACCTGGACTCTGTGCTGCCCTTACCTCCGGCTTGAGCAAGGTCTCACAACCAAAGGATGCCTGGGGCAAAGTGGAGGTCTCACAGCGCTGTGTTGTTTCAGTGGCACAGAGAAGCACCTGTGCCTATGTACCACCCCTTGTGCTCACCCTCCCCTCACCTGAAAGGTGAGCTGTGTTGTAAATCTGGTCTGATGAGAAGAAAAGGCACACAAAAACTTTCTGGAAAAGATCAGACAACAAAGGCTGCCTCAGACATTGGAGGGAGACTAAACTGTTTATTTTACCTTTTGTGTTAATAAATTCTGACCAAAAGTAAGTGACACTCTAATTGACATATTTAACTTTCATGTTCCTTGGAACGCAAATGAAGAAGAACATGTGATATGTATCAGCAAAGTTACCAAACCCCATCTACAGCATGTGATTGTTCCATCTCATTAGAAAGGACCAAAAATTTATAGTATAAAGGGGAGGGGGGGGGGGGGAGGGGGCTTTTGGGGCAGTGTTGGGGGTTGGGTTTTTATTTTCTTTCCTTGTTACTTGTGGATTTTTTTTCCCATTGAGTTGCTAAGAAGCACTGACGGCGGGGTGCTTTAGAGGCGTGGAGGGAGAACTCCTCTGGTTTTTTGGGAGTTTCTCCCAGAGGGACAGAGATACTGCGAGAATAGAGGCAGGTAAAAGGACAGGTGAAAAGGACAGGGGTTGGGGCAGCTGGGAACTCTCTCTCGCTGTGTTTTTTGAATATTATCGAATATTGAACACCAGGAAAAAAACCAGCAGACATTTGGGAGCTCAAAAGCAGGATTGTTGAGTTTGTGACTGTTTCTTGTCACAGGTAAGGTGTTTTGGAGGAGGATGGTTGGACCTGCAGCTTGGAAAAGGAATTCGCTGCCACTGCCATAACCCAGCTGGAAGCTTCTTTTCTTCTGCTGCTGGGCCCCGCCAGGACATCCCACAGTTTCCAGCTACTGCTGCAGAGCTCCTGATACATCTTGTCTACCACCGGGGATTTCAGCTCATTGCTGCCGTCCCAGCTTGCTGCTTCCAAGAGTGCTGCTGGCGCCCCGGGACGGACAATGCCCGCCAGGTTCCATGAGGGAAAGCCTCGCTTCCGCCCGGCCGTGTGGGGAATCTGCGCAAGCGCGCTGGCCACCGGGAGTCCCCAACAGCGCCCCCTGCCGGCCGTGACCGCAACTGCAGCGAGGGGGAGCCGGCGCCAGGCGGGCTGCGCCGGTTCCGGTTCTGTTTGTTATTGAGGCTGTAGTTGTTGTTGTCGCTGTTTTGTGTGCCTTGTTATTAGTAAAGAACTGTTGTTCTTATTCCCATATCTTTGCCTCAGAGCCCCTTAATTTCAAAATTATAGTAATTCGGCAGGAGGGCGTTTCCGTTCTCCGTTCCAAGGGAGGGTCCTGTCTTCCCTAGCAGGCACCTGTCTTTCGAACCAAGACAGGCAGGAAGAGATGGAGGGGCAGAAAAAAGTTTTGCCTGCTTCAGATTGGTCTATGGACTGTGTCTCTCCTCCTCTCCTGAGGGGAAGGATTTTGGTTAGCTTTGCGCCTCCAACTGCATAGGAACTTAATTATATTTGTCTATCTGTGTATCTTAGAAAAAAACAGGCAGCTGTTAATTTCACTGTGCAGAAGATACAGAAATACCGTGTAAATGTTTGACTGCACTGACTAGCCATGACACACTTCTTTTGAAGATCTTTGCATTTCTGTTGCATGAAATCAGGAGCTCCTCTGGCAGCAGTGTCTTGCCAGCAGAGGAGATTGGACCTCTGTGCAAGTGCCTGCCTTCCTTGATAATGGGGTGGTAGCGCCAAACAGGAAAAATACAGCTGGTGACTCTGTTACAAGGCAGCCTCAGTGGCTGTGGCAAAACCGGAGTGAAGCATGCATTTCTACCAGACAGTTATTTGCTGCCCCTGGCTTTTTCTTGTACTTTCCCTGATTTCAAAGGCTGAAAATGTGCCCCACAAAGGCTTTATAGCAAATGGTCGCATGGGCAGCAGCCATCATACATCATGCTCTTCCCTGAGAAAAAAAATTCACATTTTCTGACCCAAAAGAGAGAATCCTCTGGAGCTTTTTTAGGACTTTGTCAATAGCACTGTACACAAAAAAAAAAATTCTCATGTTACAACTGGTACAGAAAGTTAATATTCTTCTATTGTCCTTGTGATAAATACATGAGTTTTTGTCAGGTCCTGTAGTGCAGATAAATACATGAGTTTTTGTCAGGTCCTGTAGTGCAGTGCAAAAAAAGAACTTACATGGACGGGGGTTGTGAATACCCTTGCCACATGAAATTTCACTGCAGCTCTCCTCAGAGCTGACTGAGCAGTGCTGTGTCATCATTTCTACATGTTCCCAGGTTTAATCTGCAGCTTCTCCTTGTAACTGGTCTTCTCAACTCTTTCTTGGAACAGTCTTTTCAGGTGTTGCACAGTGTAATATCCTTCCCTGTGACAGTCATTGTCATCATAACCATTCAGTCGGAAGTTACTACTGATAAGTATCACCTGTATCTTCACCATCACTTGTATTTGAAGCCTCTCAGGCTAGATCTTAAGTGCAAATATCCTTCTCCTATGCTCTCTCCCCAATATTTCTTCATTTTTGCTTTCTCAGACTATATTTGGGAAAGAACCTGTATGGTTCAGAGATTATCTGTGTTACTATATAATTTAGCTGCAATGCCACCACCCACAGGAGTGCTCATTTTCCCCAGCACAGAGCAGTATAGCACCTAAGTTGTAGCACATCTTTGCTTTTCTCCTTGTCTGATGTTCATGTAAACATACTCAGCACAAACATGTTGGAGTGTTTTAGAGGTAGGAAAGTACAATTATGATTCTCTGTGTTGGACAGAAAGCCTGCCCCTCAGGGTGCAGGCAGCTTTGTGTACTGGCTGCCTGTCACCTGTTGGTTCTGTGGAAATGCCAGTAGGCACAGTAGTAGGAACCCACATCATTGGAGTTGATGTCATTGATTGTGAGAGTGCAGATGTTTGTACCTTTCTTTGAAGAAGAATACTTGTTCCTATAAGAAACTGCACTGGGTCCAATGTACAGAATCCGTTCTGGAGCTTTGGCGGGTACCTGTCGGTACCAGTGTATATTTGCATACTGGAAGTCAGGAATACCCTCGGCTATACAGTCCATTGATGCAGTTGTCTTGTGCCCTCTGGTAATGGACACTTCTCTCTGCTTCAGAATTACTTGTGCTTGGCCATCTAGAAAGAAAGAGAGAAAGCAGAACAAATACTCTTAGCTTGCTATTCATTCACAGACATAAACATGGGATGCTGCTTTCCACTGCCCTGTGTTATGGTGACAAATGGAACCTACAAGACCAGGCTGCAGCCAGGGCCAGGAGAGGAGGCAGCAGCATCCTGAGTGCTCTTGCTTGTGTCTGCACTCAGCAGGAAGTTTACAGCACTCCCAGCAGGGGCAGAGCACAGCAACTGAGAAAAGGAAATTATCACTTGGGCCTTTGGAGAGGTTGTCCTGGCAGGTGTTGTCTGAGATAATGCAGCCTGATTGAACCTTGCTAAGTTAACAGTCAGATTATAGCTTTACACAAGCAGCACAAACCCCTCCCTCCCTCCCTCCCTGCTCCAATTACCTTAACTCATGTACAAAGAAATTTTGTAGTCTGAAGCAAATATTACCACTGCTTTTAGACTAGTTGAAATCTTCTAAACAATGCCTGGACTTTGCCTTGGTCTTTCGGACCAAGGAAATGTGTAAGAGCCTAAATGAGAGATGCGGGACTCCAGGCAGCTCTCCAAAATGCAGTTTATTCCATCTAACAGGTTACAGCAGTCCAGGGTCGTGGGCACAGAGCCTGTGCCTACAGCTGTCACTCCAGCTGCAGGCAGGCCTGGAGACCCTTTGGTTTTGGTTACAATGCATTATATACTTTTCTTTGCTTATCATCTTAATACAGTAGAACCAATCTATACCTTAACTATTTTCTATAGCCTATCATAGCTACTATAATTACCCTATTCATGTTACTATTCTCCAATCACTAAAAGTGATTAGTATGTTACAGTTTAAGCTAGAAGTTGTTTTTCAGTTTTTGTGCAGTGGAAAATTCTGAGACCTTTTTTCTACTTGCAACTTTGCTGACTTATTTGCCTGTGGTATCTTTCTGCTTGGTAAAAACATCTTCTTGTTTGAGGGGAGTTTATCCTTTGCTCTAAGTCATAAAAACCCCTTCTAACTAACATAACCTTTGCCTCCTTGGTTATCCAGTAAGACTGGCTCAGCAGTTCTTTTCTTCTGTATCAAAACTTGCTTCCATCTCTATTCCTTCATCAGACTCTACATTTAAAAATCTTTCTGCTAAGCATACGTATCTGTGAGACTTTCTTGTCAAATTTTCATCCTTCCCAACAGAAATTGACTTTTCCTCAGGTTGGCTGCCAATAAAACATAAAAAAATAAAACTCAAGTCATGGAGCTAAATGAATTGGAGGGGTGTGAAATTACTGCTCATGACACAGATCGAATATTGAAGACCAGGAAAGTATACAGCAGACATTTGGGAGCTCAAAAGCAGGATTGTTGAGTTTGTGACTGTTTCTTGTCACAGGTAAGGTGAGATGCTACACCTCAGAGTGGCTTCTCCAAATGCTGGAAAGAATCACAATGCAAAGAAACACAAATGCTTTACAACCCCCATAGGCCTAGTTTAAAATAAAGAAAATTAGGTCAAGCAAAACATAGAAATTATTTTGTGCAATTCAAAGTAATTTTTCAGACACAATGTCACTTCTAGCTCTCTTGAAAAGAAAACAAAACCAATTCCCCTTTTCGTCTTGTTATCATGTCGTTTTACTTATAATAGCCACCTTTTTTTTTTTTTTCAAGCATTTTTACACAGATTCAGTAACTGTTGTCCTACAGTTGCACTAGGAATCTGTTTTTTCAATCTCATGTGAAATGCAGCCGGTGCCCCAGTGCTCAGTGTGCTCTGAAGACGCCATACTCGTGATTGGCAATACTGGGTCCTTTGGGATAGGAACACAGTAGTCCTGTGACTTGATCTATGACTATATCTATATGTCCATAAACAGAATGAGCAGAAATAACTCAAAGAAATGTCTTTCTGTTTGCAAAAATAAAAACATCCATTCCTTAGCTACCATCTTGCTGTGTAGGATGAGAAGCCCTGCTGAAGTAAATTAGGACACTTGTGTATTAACCTAAATGAAAATTTGATCAACTCCAAGAAGAAAACAAAGAGAAAATAAAACCAGATTCTCAAGTGACAAAGAAGTACAAAATGGGAATATTGCATCTGCAGTCTTAATTGGTGCTTCAAGTTTATTTTCATGTATAACCTTCTATTCTGTCGCACAAATGACAGGAGTTTTATTCTGAAGATGTAGCTTGAAGGGTAGTGAGAATAGAAAGATTTTGCCTGCCTTTAGCAGGATCCCGCTTTTAGCCAAACCTACCATCTTACAAACCCACTCAGAGGCAGTCCATCCTGGCCCAAAAAATGCTCTTTTTGTTGGCAAAGTGAAATAACAGGTCTGCTGGTGCTGGCTGCAGTGTGCATCTGCAAAGCTCAGCAGCATCTTTTAGATCTGGCTGTCTGTGGCTTCTGGGAAAAGCAGTGTTCTTGTGTGTTGTCAAACACTTCAGGTTCCTATTTGGAAAGCAGAGCATGTCTTTGTGCAGGTCCCTTGTGGCTTTCTACTACTGTGCATCCCAACTGGCACAATAGTAGGTGGCAGAATCTTGCAGCGTTACTTTGCTCACTGTCAGGGTGCAGACAGATTTGCTGGGATCCTTCACAACGGTAAACTTCCCCTCATCAGACTGGTTTTCAAGGAAAAACCTGGAGAACATGTAGGCAACACGCCTGGGAGCTGCATTGGCCCTCTTTTGGTACCAGTGAATAAAAGTGTTGCTAAAATCGCGACTGGAGACATGGCAATTAATTAGCACTGTTTTGCCTTCTGGCTTGGTGATGGATTTAGGGGTTTGCTGCAAGTCTTGTGCAGAGCCACCTGTGGCAATAAAAGAGAAAAAAACAGAGAAGCTGTGAGAACAGCCCCTTTTCCACTGGTGACTGTGCAGGCAGCAGGATGAGCAGGGCACATACAAGTACAAGAAAAAACAGTTGCCAGTAAGAAAGTGCTCAGCAACCACATCACCACTGTTCTTCTTAGGGCTTCCTTACAGGCACAGGGTCAGGGTCAGCCTCAAGAGGGGGTGAAGCAGATCTGAGTGGCTGAAAACTATCCAATGAGGCTGTGCCAGCTACAGGTCAAATAATGATGCATGAGCCATTTCCTTTTGGTTAACTGAAACAGAAGGGAAAAAACCCAAAAAACAGGAAACCACTCCCCCTGCCCCAAGCCCAAAAACCACTCATCTCCTAAACCCACCTTTGTAAGAAGAGAGCTCACTACTGAGAAAAACTAATTTTATTCCTTCTTTTTTATTACCACAGGGAATTTGCTTGGATGATGAATAGAGTCACCTTTTATTCCTTTGCTTGTTGTACTGTAAGCCCTGCTCTCCAATATGTATTTGCCAGATAAGGTACTAGACAGAGATCAGCTTAATTTCTTACCTCTCTTACAGACCAAGGTAATGTAGGATGATTTTTCATTCCATGATGATACCTCCAAAATATTTCTTTTAACAATTTGTCCTATTTATTTTGAATATTGAACATCAAATAGGATCCTGTAATACAGCTTCTGCCAGAAATCCCTCTTCTTACAGTCATTGTTTGGAGTTATCCAGTACAGCAAAAAAAAAAAAAAAAGTCCCAGTGTTTTCAAACTTTTACTGATGACTCCAATAATTAAAATATCACAAATACACATCAAAAGTATGCCAGACCAGCACACATCTTCCATTACCTGGCCTTACAGCTGCTGGTTTTCACATTACTCAATAGGTGGGATTTCTCTCTGCCTATCAAGGCCACTGTCTTCATAGTCAGGCTTTTCCCATGGTCTTGTTACCCTTACATGTTTCAGCAGGCTGAAATGTAAGTTTAGCTCTCTAGCTTAAATGGAGATGTTTTGTCATATAAACTTACATGACATGTCATCAGTAGTAATATACTCATTTTCATGTTCTTATGTTTTGAAATCAGCAAGAGATCCCTTTTTAGAACATGCTTTTTTATGCGTCTAGTGTAGTTTACTATCTGATTTTTAAATCAAAACAGTAATTAGAACTATTCAACAGGAGATTGGTCCTTCCGAAGCCAAATGCAGTACATGGGTCTCAGTATTTTTATATCAGCTGGCATTAATCAAACAGACCAGAAAAAAAAGTCTGTACTGAGATCTGAAAACCTGCTAATGAGCAGCTGTCTTACATGGCTATCTCCCATCTCCACTGCTTCCTCATCCAGATAATCTGAAAAAAATGTATGACAGTTTACTGACACTGTTGCTATTGGGGTTCTTTGTTTTTAAGTTATAAATAAAGCTTATACAAGATATAATTTTCCCAGAATAATGAAGTAATTCCCACACTTCCACACTCTGTAATTCAGCTTCCAAATTTATTTGTGTTTCACATTCAAAGTCTAAGGGGTCTTCCTATGTGTCTGCTAAGAGTGTATGTTTAAGTCCCATGTTTCTGTAAATAGGTCTTGCTTATACTTGACTTTTATTTGATAAATATACCACAGCTTAGCATCTTCTCCCAGCTGCTTATTAATTGTGTGGCTTACCTCACATCATTTAACAGCCTTAGAGGGAGGAGGCAACAACCTGGGGAGGGACAGACAGCATAGTACAAAGTAGGATACTTTGTACTATACTAGTTAATGATACCTCTCATTAACTCTCAGAAAGACTGCACTTGTATTGAATTGCTCTGGAGTGGCAAGAGGGGGCTGCAGCAAACACTGCTATGTGGCTCTTAGAATGGCCCCTTGGAAATCACAGGTATATGCAGTCCCTTCTGCCTCCTGTCCCGGTCTTCAGCTGAAGATAGTTTGGGAAAGACTCTCAGTTACATGTGGATTTCTCTCATAAGGATTTCCCAGCATTTACTTTGCCCTTCCCAACTCACACCTGGACATAATTTTCTTTTTTCATTTCTCTGGGTTTTACATCCGTAAAGTTGCTTATCCTGGAGCAAAACTTGGAAACTGCCACAGGACATGTAAACTCAGCAATTTCATCCAAAATTCCGTCTTTCCCCTTTGTCATTTAGGATTGCTTTTCTCCCTTCCTCCTTTCCCCCATCTGGATGTCCCCAGTTCCCTATCAAGCACCTCCTGACATTTCTGGCTGCTGTTTTCCCATGTCCAGACAAAGAAGCTGGCATGTCTCCATGCAAAAAGTTCATGTCATTTTTTGATCATTCTTCTGCCAACACATTACAGCTGCAGTAAATGACAGAGATTGAGGGAATGGTTGTGGGTGCAGTCCCACACCATGCAGTGAGTGATAACACTTGCTGAGCTGGTTGTCCAGCTCATGCACCAGCAGCATGCAGGCATCCGTGTGGGTAGACACTTCTTTTGGAGGAAATCTGTGATTCCAATTAATATCAGACCCAGAAAGGGTGATACAGACCAATCTCTGTGCATGTAGAGGGGGTCCCAGGTGACATTTGGTACCAGTGGATGTAGGTGAAGTGTGACCACAAGTTACTTTGCAGATAAACTTGGCAGTGTCCTCTGGG
This sequence comes from Melozone crissalis, assembly GCF_028551555.1. Lineage (NCBI taxonomy): Eukaryota > Metazoa > Chordata > Aves > Passeriformes > Passerellidae > Melozone > Melozone crissalis. The sequence goes on along the minus strand of NW_026535794.1, from coordinate 55,241,717 downwards.
AGTGACTGGGCTGTGTGATGGAGGCTGGCTCCTAGTACAGGGCTGGTAAAGGGCCCAGAACAGACCTGAAGGCAGAGCACAGAGAATGCAGCAGTGATGAAGTTGCATTAAGAAATCCACATCACTGGCTTCAAGGAGGCATCCTCAAATACAGGGAGCCCATCCATGAGGAAGAGAGTCTGAGCTTTACTCCTGCTTGTGCTGGTGATGACAGAGCACTGCACAATATAAGGAGGAAGAGAAATGCAAAAAGAGAGAAGCTTTTCTCCACCTTTTGGCTTATATTGCACACATTTCTCAACCATCACACAGGGTAATCAAGATATTTGTGCACAAGTTATCTGCCAAGTGTAATTTGAATTTGAGGCTTGGGTAATAGGACATTGTGAATATTAAAATATACAAGGAGGCTGGGTGACAATGGAAATGTGATATAAACCCAAGAAGAAATATATTCTGACACCCTTAAGAATAGCTAATAAATACCATATACTTACAAGGCCAGGGACAAGATTGGAAGGTTTTAAAGAAGCCTGTAATTTTATCTACTTCTACTCTGTGGCTCCTCAGAAAAGGAAGTTCAGAGATACTATGATCAGCATCTCTGATGTGATCCCAGTATCTCTATTTTTATCTCTGTGATGAGATAAAAACCCCCTGGATATATAACTTTCCCCCTCAAAAAGTCAAATTAATTGGTGAAGAGACAAGTGATTTTTAAATCATGTTAGCCTAATTTCCTGTTAAAAAAGAGACACAGAGGTGTGTGTTGATATGAAAACTTGATGACGTCATTCACAAATGCTGCCTGTGCCTGGAAGACTGTAACCAGAACAAGTCACTATGCTGATGTTTTGCCTGTTAGGCACCTGCATCTTTCTCTGCTTTGCCTCTCTGTGCTAGGTTATGGCTATTTCTGAGACCCCCATGACTCTTCTTGCTAATAACAGAGAATTGACTGAGGGACAGGTTTTTGAGAACTGGGAAGCACCCACAGAGGTCTTACTGGACAGAGATGTGCTTTATTCTCCTGGCATCCAGCCAGCAAACCTTCCCAAACCCAAACTGGCTACATGTACCTTTGTATGAGCGTGCCCTCTTCCCTGTCCTCTGTCCTTTGCTTGTTGCGCTGCCTGAGATTGTGAATGCTCAGACATCTGTGTATTTAGACAGCTAGCCTAGGTGTTTTTTAACATACTTAACATAGTTAACATGCTTGCAGGTTAGTCTGATATTGTGTGATGACATAACAGTGGTAAGGCATTCAGTGTACCAGGATATGAGTAGGAGATCATAAATAAAAATATTGGTCTTTATATCCTGAGACCAATACTTTGTGCCCAGGGTCTTATCTTTCTCCACAATACGATTTCACTTCCTGTGCATACTTCCTCTCATCATGGGCAGAGAGCACAGCTCCAGGTGGCTAATACTGATGTCTTAAGCTTTAGCTTTCATGTTTTTCAGATTTTGAGCTGCTTAGGGGTGTAGCTCTTAGCATCATATTAAATGTTGGTAGGTTCTCTTCTCAGGGTAGGTAGACAAAACAATCCTTTTCCAGCTTGAGACCAAGGACTACCGTCACAAGCTTCAGGCCAAAAGGCATAAACAACAGGGAACTGAAGAAGAGGCAAACAAGGAGGATGGGACTTCATAACCTGAAGCTATAATTGGACAACTAACTCCAATATGCAAATGGACCAAAACTTATAAAAGTGCGAGACCTTGTGACTGGTCATCCATTTTGTGACCATTTTGGGTAGCCCTTGCCAGGCTCTTGTACTGCCCAAGGTGTATCCTTTAAGGCCTTTCAATACACAGCTACTCTATTCCTTTAGCTCTGTCTAGTCTCTGTTCCAGGTTTAGCCCCTCAAGGCATCAATACTCCTCCCATTTTATCTTATAAAGCATAACACAATAAGCAATCTGCCTTCACCCCACCCCATTAAATCTCCTGCGCCCCCCAGTGTTTGAGACATAATCAGTGAACACATCAGTTGTGTTTTAGTGAGAAGTGATACAGTTTTTACAAATCAAGGGGTTTTTACAATTTTACAGTAAAACAATGGTGGAGGAGGGTCATACATGCTGTACAGCTGTGGTCTCATCAGACCATGTATTGAATAGGGATGTTTCTCCAGACATCTCCCTCCTCCTGAGGAAGGGCTTAATGATCTGGCTCTTTCCTCCCTGCTGGCCCAGGCACGCCCATGAACAACCTGGAGAAAGAGTGTGGCCTCAGCTCTCTTCACAAGAGCAGCAGGCACAACTTTTCCAGGATTTTTCCTGGGGAAGGCTGTGAGAAAGCTCAGGGAGAGAAGGAAAACAATTCTTATCTTAATCTCTGCACCTGTTGTTGTGCATATGTGGAATGTGTTATGGAGATTGTTTACCAAAAGGTAGTTTCCTAATTGGACACTGGTGATGGTGGTTTTTATTGATTGACCAGTTAGGTCAAAGCTGTGTCGTGACTGTCTGTAAGGGTCATGGGTTTTTCTTTAGTACAGTATTAGTTTAGTATGTACTATAGTATAGCATAGCTTAGTAATGCAATTGTTCAGCTTTCTGCAATCATGGAGTCAAGGTTCATTATTCCCTGCATTGGGGACACCTTGCCACAATAAAAGAGCCCTGCTGGAGCCTAACCTCCAGCCCCCTCTCCCTCTCTGGCTACTCCCAGGTCAGTTGCAAAATCTCAGACTTGTAGCGGTGGAGAAAGCTGCCATGAGCTCACCTTGGCTTGATGATACCCTGCCAGAAACTTCTCTGTGTTGAAGTGCCACACTTGAAAAAAATTAGTAATTCTGCACCCTTTCCCTAGTCTTCATCTCTTTTGTCTTTTGACTGGGAGCATAACTGCCCAGAGGTAGGCATGGTTTCACAGACATTACTTCTGAAGCACCAAACACAGCAGTGGGTCACTCACAGACAGACATAACCATGACAGCAAACACAACAACCGAATTAAGTTCCTGCTAAATGTTCCTTTTATGACATGGGGGATTTTGTTTAAGATAGTTGGTTCTCTGTTTTGTTTGGAGAGCAGTGTGGTTCCTGCCTGGAGTACTACTAATTGTATCTAGCAGGCTAATGACAAAGGGTCAGATTAATCATAAAGACAATGCTATTTTCATTGAATGATAAAATCAATAGGAGAGCAAAGTTAGGACCTTTTCAGGACTAAAGCAAAATATCTGGTCAGTGCAGGCACTACTTACTCAGATGTGGGGAAAATATTATTACACCTTAAAGCATGTGAAAAGGTGTACAAAAAGTGTATGCACGTATCTCTAGCCCCATTCATAATTACAGGGAAAGACATCCTGTGTTAACCTGGGTACATTAACAGCCATGAGCAATCATGACTATGGTATGACTGCCAGCTTCTCCATCAGCACTGAAAGCAAAAATATTTAATTCTAACCTCTTCAAAATGAGTACAAACTGCTGCAGTCTTCAAGCATTCAAACTGGATGAAAGAAAAGACTCAGTTTGGAAATCTGTCATGTTAATAAACTATCACAGCATTTGCTAAGGTGTCACCCCCTGCATCTACCTGTAGAGTCACTGCATTTTGTGACCATTTGGTAATAGGCTCAAAGCAACTGACCACAAAAATAAATCTTTCAGTAGTTTCACAGGGTGTGAGAGTTTGCTCAAAAGGTCATTTCTAAAGAGTAAAATCTTTGCATAGATGAAGAAAAGTTATGTAAAGCAGATGTTGTTTTCGTCTGATCATTCATGATGAGAACATAATTACATTAAACTTCAAACTCATTCCCCTGCCATTTTATTAGGGAGAGTTTTAAGTCTGTCAAAAAATGGTATGAAGTTGCAAATCACTAAACCTGCTAAGCTCTGCTCAAAGTGTTTAACACTGGAAACTAAGTTACTTCATCAGTCCATTCTTTACTATGCTGATACGACTTGCTGCCCGCTACCTACCAATATCTCTGGAGTTGTTGCAGAGCAAAGAGAACTGCTGCCAGGCCTGACAACCTTAAGGGAAGCCATCTGGAAATATGTTTCTAGAATTTCATCTTCTTACCAGCCTCAGCATCACTGCTTCTCTTAGCTTGGAGAGGCCAGGATGGCTGGGATGGCTGTCAGGACAGCACCACTGAGGCTCCAGCATGGAGGTTGTGGGCTAGGAGGAAATGGGGGTACATGGTTGTGAGCTGCCACAATGAGGCTGCTGATGATAGGATGATGATTTTACTGAGCAGAAGACTTGCAGAGGCATCCAGAGAGGCATTCCTTTGGGAACCAGCCCCTAAGGATATTTTTTTTTTTTTTGGGGGGGGGGTGGGGGGGGGTTCTCTTCTGGCTTGTTTGCCCCCTCTTGATCTTTCCATCCTTTGTATAAAATGCATCTTTTAGTATAAAGTGCCCTTGGGCACTTTAGCTTATTTTAAATATTCCTAAGACCTTCTGCAATGGCAGGGCATATTACATAATCCTGAAAGATAGCTTTTCTTGGTTGTTTCAAAATACTTTCCTGCAACAAATAATTTAGCTATTTACTTAACCACAGGTAGACTAGAAAACTACTTAAAGCAGAAGTAGCATGTAAAATTATTTTTCCTCTTAAACCACCATTACCATTTGAATTGAACCAGCTGAACAACTTATTTGGTGCAGATTTACCATGTTTGGTGTACAACATGTTTCAACATGCATGAAATTCAAGGATATGTTGCTCTAGTTACTTGAGCTGCAGCTTGATAAAGTAGTTTTCTGTCTTTGTTTGCCTGCAGATTGAAGAAGCCAGTTAGCATGCATAAAACAATTTTTTATTCTGGTATGGCACTGAATTTGCTGTATGTGGCTGCAGACATTAGCCAACTTCAGATAATGAGAGATAGTAATGAAACAAACTCATAGCTGAAGATTGAGCCAAATGACAGTTTATTTGGCCAATGCAAATTCTAGCCTCTACTACCCTCTGCTGGGTGTGAAGGAGTAAGACTCTCAGAAGCCTTTGTGAGCAGCTGTGCAATCCATAGGCATGGATGGATGCTAAGGATTCCTACTCCGAGATTTTTAAGCAGAACTATTTAGCATCTGTCTTTTAAATTTGCATGAGTTCTTTTTAGGCGGACAGTAGCGTGATATTCTTTCTTGGGCTGGGAGATGCCTAAAGATCCTCAGTATTTGTACAGCCTCTCATGTGAAGCATCTTACAGACTTAAAATACAGGGTTCTGAATCTCTGCCAAAGACTATCAACAACCTCTACTTTTGTGTGTATCTCTATGACACCAGGGGAGTTACAGAACCCTGACAGGTCTGTCAGATTTTAGCCACTCAGAGAATTTTGCATGACCTTGCGTAGTGGAGCTGGCTGGATGCCAGGTGCCCACCACATCTGGTCTGTTTCTCCCCTCCACAAACTGGACAGGGGAGAGAAAATGTAACAAAAAAATTTAACAAAATTTATTAAATTTTTCTCATGGCTTGAGATAACGATGGGGAGAGATCATTCACTGAATAGGGCAATGGACAAAACAGACTCAACACAGAGATTTGGTTTAAATTTATTTCTAAATAAAATCAGACCAGGATAATGAGAAGTAAAATAAAACCTTAAAAACACCTTTCCCCTACCCTCCCTCCTTCCCTACTCTACCTCCTTCCCCAGCAGGGCAGGAAGACAGGGAATAGGGGTTATGGTCAGCTCACTCACTGCTCAGGGAGAGGAGTGCTTCTCCTGCTCCATTGTGGGGTCCCTCCCACAGGAGACAGTTCTCCAAGAACTTCTCCAGCATGAGTGCATCTCATGGGCAGCAGCTCCCTGTGAACTGCTGTAATGTGAGCCCATCCCACAGTCCTCCTCAAACTGCTGCAGCATGGGTCACTCTTCCACAGGGTGCAGTTCTTGAAGCACAGGCTACTCCAGAGTGGGCTTCTCCCTCCATGGGTCTCCCACAGGGTCACAGTCTCCTCTCGGGCATCCACCTGCTCTGGCATGGGCTCCTCCATGGGCTGCATGTGGATGTGGATCTTTGCATCCCCTTGGTCCTCCATGGGCTGCAGGGGCACAGCTGCTTCACCATGTTCTGCACCACAGGCAGCAGGGGAATCCTAGCACCTCCTCCCCCTCCTTCTCCACTGACCTTGGTGTCTGCAGAGTTTTTCCTCTCCCATATTGTCACCCCACTGATCTCTGGCCACAATTACAACTGTGCAGTAACTTTTCTCCTTTCTTCTTAAATCTGTAATTACAGAGGCATCACCACCATTTCCAACTGGCCCAGTCTTGACCAGCGGCACATCCCTCTTTGGAGCCACCAGGGATTAGCTCTGCCAAACATGAAGGAAGTTTCCAGCAGCTTCTCACAGAAGCCTGCAGGCCATGCAACCCCAGTATACCCCATCATTTGGCAATTATGTGTTAACCTGCACAGTTAATTCTTCAAAATTGCATGTTTTGTTTCTTTTTTCATTCACTGACATACAGCCAGATTCTTCCTTCCATTGCAGGTCTAGATGTTTAATTTAAAAAGCTTTAATACAGAAATGTTGACTTTCTTATGAATTAAGTTTGCAAATCTGGACTATCTAAACCTTCTCCTTTGCAGCATGTACCTTGGAAATGTAATAATTTAAGTACATAACTACTTACCTTTCCAGTGCTTTGATGTTCTTGGTCCAATGATACCTTGTACCTCAAGCAGTCTGTCTAGGCAAATATAAAGGCACTAGTAAGTGACCAGGGGTTTATCTGGTTTACATCAAAGCCTGCACTCTGACAGCACCAACAGAAACCCCAGCCTCTTTTCTCCTCTGAAACCAGGCTGAGAACGTAGAGGATTTTGCATTTTGGACTGTCTTCAGCAGATATGAGTACCATTGGCTCCTGAAGACTCAAGTTTTGGTGGCTACACAGTACTTTGTTGTTATCTGCATTGCATTTAGTGCCTGTGGCTGGATAGAAAGCCTGCATACACACAGAGCGATACTTCTATTACTGTCTGGGTCTTTTTTTTCATGAAAGTTTCCTTTAACTGCTATTAAGCATCTGAATATGCAGTACAACCCGCTTATGGATAATTTCAGCTTTTGCAAATTAATGCTAATTAAGAGGTCTTCCTGTTGGTTACAGGAGAAACCATTTGGAAAGTGCTGCATTTTTCCCTGTGTGATGCTTTTGTGCTGATTAAACAGGCCAGAGTGAAAAGAGGGAAATAGTTGAGATGCTGGTAGAGACAAGATGCACAAAGCACCAGAGCTCAAATTACATGGGTGAAGACTGTTGGGACAAAAAGGTTAAAAGTCAAAGAATGGTGAAGATGGTAGATTCACTCAAGTGAACTTGCAGCTGGGAAAAGGTAGGTATTTCAAATCTATTTTAAAAACTGACAATAAAATATGATTTTATACCTCAAACAGCAAACTGTGGTGGGTTTGAGGCTACTGTGGTACTTATGCCTGCTACTTGCTTATGCTCTGCCTGCACAGAGCAGACGTGACAACCTTGTAAAGTGTTCTTCAGCCAATGGTTGCTCCTTCCCAATCCCATCCATCTAAAAAACCCATCACAGTGGCTTTCTTTTGATGCCTTTTGCTCTGCGGCAGCAAGACACCACAAAATTTTTGTTAAGAATGAGCTTAATGACACTTTGATTTATTTAACATCTCTCTGATAATTAGGGCATCAGTAATCAAGACATCCTGGAATTGAATACCATGCTATTTGAGTAGGACTGTACCCCTCAGCCTCCTCGCCTTCTGTGGCAGGGACAGATGCACCTAGTGGAAGAGATGAAGCAAGACAGGGAGAGGAGGAGAAGAGAAAGGACAGAAGTGTTGCTCAGCTTATGCAGTTTTCATTATTCAGGAAAGGTCGTTACCAGATAGATGAGCTGCAAATACACAAAATTTATTTGTTTACTCACACAACATGTTCCATAGTCCTCTATCTTCAGTTACTTTGTCTTTCTTTAAAGACCATACCATGATTAATCAGTCTGTGGGATCAGGAGATTGGATCTTTAAATCTTTCAAGGGTTTATTTTATGCAGAATTATAAACTACACCTGCTCAAAAAGGTTAGTAGCATATGCTCTCTTAGGCATAAATAAGCCTTTAGAGAAACCAAGAAACAATGAGTTTTACAATTCTGAAAGCACAAAATTCAGTAATTTGACAAATGCAACACTGTAAATAAAAAAAAAAAATCCAAGTAAAGGGAGAAATAATTTTGGGCTAATATAATTTCAGATGGAGTGTAACTCCAGTTAATGCGGTGTAACACAAGTGTATCATGTATGTAATAGCAGTACATAGTGGAAAGTATTTCCCTTGCTTATCATAGAATAAAGTTTTATAGATCACAGAGAAATACACTTACAGCACAGGACTCACCTCATGAGCTGTAGACATAAGAGTGTATCATCCTAGTATATGGAATTTTGCAAACAATAATTTTCCTCATCCTTTCTGCAAGACACTTGTGGTTCTGGGTTATGTATGTGAGATGTGAAGACATAATGTCAGAATGGTATGCCATGTACACAGTAACCTGCAACATTTAAATTACACAACATGAGTGATACCACAGCTTTTGGAACATTACCAGTGCATCTTGTTGCCAACAAATGACGACAGTACCATGAAAGCTCTTTGCTGTAGGCCAGAGACCTTTCCTATCTATGTACAATCTTAAGTGTATTTCAAAACCCTCTGTGGATCTGTCACATTGTGCTGTGACCAAGGAGATTAGAAGAATCAAGACCAAAGGTGTTTGACTTTGACGTCAATACTGATAAAACCAAGAGGGCCCCTAATAATAGTAAGTGCATGTGATGGACGCCTGGTAAAAGAATACATTTGGCTGATCATAGCAATGTTTTGGTCTGATCATAATGACCTTAGGGTTAGGAATGTCACACATAACGATCTCACTTGACAGCAGGTCCCTTTCAAAGAGGTGGTAACATGGTGTCCACAGGGAAAATGAAGCTCCATTGTACAGTGCTGGGCTTTTCCAGTGATATGTAGAGCAGCCATTACTGAAATGTAAGTGTTGAGATGCAGTTAAGCAAGAAGCTACCTGGAGATTATCATGAGTATCACTGTAAACCAAGTGTAATAGGTTATTATGACCACCTCAAAACGGCATGCTCAAGTCTGGAATTAATGTAAGAAGAAAACCAAAAGAAAGTTTTGACGGAGAGGTTCTTGGCCCTAGATCAAACCTGTTGAAGGAAAGAACAGAAAACCAGAATGCTTTCCTGTAACCTCCTTAGACTCACTGGATATTTCAAATCCAAAATCCCAGCTGTCACAACTGAGCCATTCAGCTTCTTCATAAAACACAGCTATCATTGGACTTACCTGTGAAACCTACTGAGAGAGACCCTGAAAAACAGAGAAAAATTCAACGCTCCTCTTCTTCAAGAGGCACAGTTTCTTCAACTGAGATTTAGCAAATTAGGAATGGAGTAGAAACAGATAATGTTTGCATACGAGATGACAAATGTTTAATGAAAAATAACTTAATTCCTAGGATAATATAGATATTCCTAAATATTTGCAGCTTCCATGCCTCAGCAAACATAACGGAGCAGATTTATAGAAAACTTACTTATGAAAAAAGTGGACAAGTGAAGAATCAATAAGAGACAGAGATCTTCAGCTGAGTGATGGTTAAATACAGACAATCTCCCTTTCTTACTGCACAGATATTAGCTGGTGGTCAGAGCTGGGAACAGGAAGAGCAGCAGAGAGACATACTGAGCTGAGGTTCAGACTTTTTGGAACTCTAGCCACAACTTGGGTTGAGAACAAGAATTTAGAGGTTGCACCTGTTATGCTATATTCCTTTGGAAAAAGAGGTATTAAATTAAGATTAGCTTATATAATACAATGTATAAATTATATGGACTTCTTACAAAACTTCAAAAGCACCACAGAAGAAACAGCTTCTTTGGACCAAAGGTTTATTTTTAATGACACAGCACTGGAAAACATAAGTTACAGATGACTTTTTGATACAGGATATATATATCTTACTTTAAAAGGTTCTGTGAAGATATGCTGCATAAATACATATAGTGAAAATATATTGTGTTTATTTATTCTCAGAGATTAGTTCTGTTTCTTTTTGAAAATGTATTCAGCCAATTAAATAAAAAAGTATAGATTAGCATCATAACAACTCCCCCCTCCAGGTTATCTCATTGTAACTACTGCAGCTGGAAGAGGAGACCGAGCCATGCCTTCTCAAAGGTTAGCGGCTTTGAACATGATGTTATTCATCATCTAAGAATGAAAATTCCACATTACAAACACAGATATTGTATCATGTTTTGGCAATGGAGTAGTTAGTTTTGCTTTGAACAAAACTGTTTCCTGTAATGCCAGACAATGAAAAAGCAATGCATGTACTGGATGATACTACACAGCCAAAGAGCTACAATGAAGTCGTGAAAATGCATATAGCCATATGCACTTATATATACACATATAAGTCCTTGTGTATATATATTATGCATGTCCAAAAATAACACTGAAAAACGTTGCAGTAGTTAACTACCTTTTTAACATATGGAACTTGTAATAGTTTGACCTTATAACTACAGGATAATTAATTAAATCTTCTGCAGTGCAACGGAATACAATACACTTAGTGCAGAGAAGTTAAGGTTTTGGTATTGAGGAAGCTAATTTCAGATTTCTTGGGAAAGGATCAAATACAGGATCACCAAGCTCTGACGAAGCACAAACAAACCTGTCGCCACATACTTGTGAACAAATAAGGACATTTCATTTTTATCTGTTTTTTTTTTCCCATGTACTGCTTCAGAAATTACAGCTTAACTGTTTGCACTCATGCTCATTTGATATGTTTCAACTAGCTTTGTCTGGCACCAGTCTGTAAACCATTAACAGCTTAAACAACAAAAAGGTGGGCTCCTGTGTTTCAAAGAGGTTAAAAACCTACTGACTGAGCTTCATACTACATTTGTCTGCCTGGGAGAACTACTCCAGATGGCGTGTGAAGTTCTCTGGGAAAAGTCCTTTATAACTATTTGCATCTCTGTACTGAAGCCACTCGGATTCCTTAATGCCAGTCAACCAGCCAGCCTCCTGCAATGAAAAAGACAGAGACTCTTAAATTTTAGGTACCCCATCCCTCACTATGATCTTCAGACTGAAGATGTTTTCAGAAAAACATGGCTAAAAGGATTTGGTGTTTTGGTTAAAAAGCTGCCTCTGATTTTGCACAGATAATTTTCTCTGTTCTACCAGACTACAATTTTGTGAGACCAAGTGACTGCAAGCACACGATAGCCTTTAGCCCATCTAGGTGGGGGAAGAATAGTTCTGAATCCTAATTTTTTTCCTCTGAGATATTTTTCTCTCATTCATGTATCAACAGTCAGAAGAAAGAACAGTTCTTGCAGTCTCAGGAGTTACTATGTCTAGAAAGTATGTAATTCTTTTTCAAAAAACTCCTGGAAACATAAACCAGGACTTGATAAGCAGAATTTCAACAAATCAGCAGTTGTCCAAGCAAACAAAAGAGAGATTTCATATTGGAAAGTACTGGGTTCTCTCAAGTGTGATATATTCTGCCTAGAATAAAATAATTTGGTATTTTAAAAAATGACCAATCTACTCTCATCTCACTAAGAAACTCTGTATCTTTTTCCTTTAAAGAAAAGGAACTGAAGCAAAGTCGTGGCAAACAGAACTTCTAATGTTGTCATATTATTACTGTATAGACAGTACATATGCAGATAGAACAGCTTGAACAGATCACCACATACACCATCAAATCATGATTATGGGGTGGTTGTGTGTGCTGGTGGGGGCTCTCTGCCCCCAAATAAGCATCATTAAAGCAGATCAAGCTTATCTGTGACATTGACTGTGTACATTTAAGTGAGGCATGTGGAATATCTAAGAGGCAGAGGAACTGCAGCTCTTCAGCATAGGCAGTATAGAGTGTAGAAAGGAATACACAGTTTTACTGGATAATAACTTCAACACAAGTCTAATGGAAAAAGCCACTGTGTGGGGCTGGTTTTCTTCAAATGGAGGTTCATGTTACCAGGTGTATCGGAATTAAGGCTTTAGACAGGTCATTTTTGAAGGAGAATAAAGAATAACAAAGATAAGCCTTTATAAAAATCAACAAAGTATCTGGCAAAAGACAAAAGCATTGAGCTTTATGGTGATGTTAAACATGAAGGGGAAATATGTAACATGCAATAAATATAAGAAAAGAATGGCTTCGGAAACATGAGTACATAAAGATCTATTTTCTCCATCACTGCACACAATTTACTTCAATTAATGCTAATGGGAATTTCAGTGCATGCCAGAAGAATTACACTTCATGGACTCACCAAGCATTATCATGTATTTAACACCCAATATCCTAGCAAAACATAGACTAAGTCAGAGACCATATTTTGCTATCCTTAGAGTAGTGTCCTATTCTGCAAACACTGACAGTGAAATCAATTGAACTGCCTATGAGGTAAGACAGCATAATTTGAGTAGGGACAATAGATTTCATTCCAATAAAAAGAGTTATGTATCTGCTGTAGTGTAAATATTTTGTTTTGAAATAAGTAAAAAAACCCCACTCACAAAAGCCAAGAATTTGTATCTTGAATTAAAGAAAGCACAGCTGAGAGGACTGATAATTACCTAACTTTGAACAGCATCAACCAGCAAAACAATTTCAAACACAGTTCTCAGGGCTCATATATGCTTAGGGATTAGTATTTAGGCCTATTTTAAGAGATATTCTTCTTTCAGAGCAGTGCTCTTGGCTACCTGATCAGGCAGGATCCAGTCCCCCACTCCTCAACCCCCAAATCAATTGGGAGACTTCTTACCAACACTACAGGCACTAACAGAAGCCCATGGACTGGCTGGTGCTAATAGGGTACATTACAGTCTTCTCTTTTGAAGCAGCAGCCAAAATCAACATACTTCACTGCAATTCAATTTAACATATGGAATAAAATTGTTTAAAAATTCACCTGAAATACAATGTTAGAACAAAATTATATGCCTTAAATTAAATTGAAGTATTGTTTAATTCAGATTCAGGCTTCCGAGGGGCAAAGTTATCTTTATCAGAGGCACCTAACACAGAGCAGCATCTCTATACCTTTAGGCTGTAGGACACCCCAATTTGTGTGCATTCAGTGCTCTCTGTGGGTGAATTTGCACTATTTCTACAAATCACACATAAAAACTGACCATTTAGGGAGCATGTACTCAGTTCTACTGGAATGATGACAAGATGATATAGAACAATGTAACAGAGTTTGTAGGTCATCCTCTGCATGAAATCTTTGTGTACCTGTGTGTCAGTATGAAATACAATGTAGCACAAAAAAGTCCTAAAAAATATGCAGAGGTCAGATCCTGCTAATAACATGTATCTGTGACTTCAGGTATAGTCAATTGTGCCATTTAGCTCAAATGAAACTACATACAAAGGCATAAGTAAAATCTTTGTGTTTTCTTACAGGAACATAATTTTGAATACACATTTCCATTAACTATAACCTGTAAGAAAAAAAGTTGAGACAAAGAAAAGTGGCAACAAAAGGAAGAACCATGTTTTTACCTGATCAGCTGTGGTCTCAGAAGGAATCACTAGCACAATATCTCCTCGTTTTAAATTAAGCTCATCACTGTTAGCTGCCTCAAAATCATGTAAAACTTCAACCTAAAGAAAAAAACACCACACATATAGATGTGATCTAAATGAAGACATTTTCTTAACAAAATTACCTGTTAAATCTGGACTGAAAAAAAAAATCATCTTTATGCAAACATATGGCTATAGACAATGGCATTCAAATGATCATAGAATCATGGAATGCTAACAGGTTGTAACGGACCTTAAAGATCATTTAGTCCCAACCTCCCCTGCCTTGGGCAGGGACACCCTACACTAGGTTGTTCAAGGCCTTATCCAACCTGGTTTGGACATTGCCAGGGCTGGGGCATCCACATCCAACTCCCTGGGCAACCAGTTCCAGTGTCTCACCACTCTCCCAGTAAAAATTTCTTCCTAATACCTAATCCAAATTTTCCCTCTTTCAATTTGTACCCATTGCTCCTTGTCGTACAAGGAAGTACAGTTCCTGATGAAGAGTCCCTCTCCAGCTTCCCTGTAGGTCCCCTTCAGATACTGGAAGGTTGCCATGAGTTCTGCATGGAGCCTTCTCTTCTCCAGGCTGAACAGCCCCAATTTTCTCAGCCGGAGCTTGAGGTGGTGCAGTTCCGGTCCTCTTATCAACCTTGGCCCTCCTCTGGATTTGTTCCAACAATTCCATATCGTTCTTATGCTGGGGACACCAGGACTGTATGTAGCACTCCAGGTGGGATCTCACAATAACAGAACCACCTCCTTTGATCTGGCATAAATTGATATTAGACATTGATTCATGTCAGTTTTTAATGCCTATCCTTAGAAGCAGGGACAAGTTAAGGATAGTTTCCTTTCCTGAGACTAACAGAAGAAACTTAAGATCCTTCCCCAAGATTACAAGATCTCAAGGACAGATTATAATGCAACATTCCACAAGTCCTGCCTCTTGGACAAGGCCTGTCACTGTCATTTTTCCCATGTAAGGAACTGCCTTCCATTCCCCATTATCATGACAAGATCTGCGAGAGGGGTGGCAGGATTTTACAAATAAAATTGAGAAATATTCTCAAAAACTTTATATTTTCTCATTCTCTTGTTGTGGCCATTGTTGTATTACTCTTCTTGTGAATATCTATAACCATTTGAGTCAGATATACAGTACCCATTGCAATAGATGATCCAAGAGGTGAGTAATGGGAACCCTACTTCATGATTGCCTTGGAACTCCCACTTACCAGCAGATGGGTATGCCCATAATATGCCCAAAAATATCTGCCTTTCAAAGGGGTGAGCATTCAAACATTGGCAAGATCAGCATGTCATTGTAACAGACCATTTTAAGTAAATGGTTTTATCTCCTTAAAAGATAGCTAGTCTAATTTTCTCAACGCACAGACAGCTCCACGATGACTCTGCAGTTATGAAAGAAAGTGGCATTGGGAACAGATTGAAAGCATATATTTTGCTTCTCCTTCTCTATGTCTGACCCTAGAGAGTGGAATGAAAAGCAAAAGATTAACTATGACAGCATGTTTGAGTTGCATGATAGTGTTTACCTTTACCCTACTGCTATCCACAAAGTTTGCAGAAAATATTGAGCAATGAGAATAGACCAAAAAGAATGGCATACTTAGAAAGTGCTATGGGACTAATTAGTCTGAACTATGCAAATTATAGTAGGAAGCATGTAAAGTTCATCCATCCTCAAGGAGTTTTTCTACTGCTCAGAAATGAAAAGTATTTTCAAAGAATCTTGTGAACCAGGAAACCCTGGGGGTTTTGCCAGCCAAGGAAAGAAATTCTCTTATGCCTCATTAAATTTTTCTGTTTGATTACCATAATAGTTTATATTATTAGTAAAGTTACTGAATGACATTTTGGCTTCATTACCATTAACTGCAGCCATGAGTTTCAATAGAGTCAGTACTTCACTAAAGATTTTCAAGCCAGAAAAAAAGCCATTTTTTAAATGATCATAGAATCATAGAATGCTTTGGGTTTGCAAGGGACCTTAGAGATCAAATATACTGTCAGCATATCAGATATATAATTAGCATATATCAACAATATTCCTGATTAACTGTGCAGCAGTGCAGTTTTATTCCATATATTAATTTTCAGCAGTCATTTGGTGAGATTCAAGTGTTCTTGTACTTCAATGAATCTTACAGCTATGTAATATATGCACAGCAACAAGCATGCAGAAAATGTATCTTCTCAGACTTCATTTACGAAGCAACAACACAATATTACACTTGTAGTTACATGTATTTGTGCATGTATGTGGCTGATAAATTGAGAATCTTTTGCCCTCAACAAATCACAACGCTACCTGTGCAGACAAGACTCATCCACAGAAGCTAGGGATATCTAAAAGAAGAATGGAGAAGCAGACCTTATAGAGAAAACCAGGTGGCATTGCTGAAGCTGCATCTTCTGCTGGAACGGGCTGATCCTGAGAAAGTGCAGCCTGGATTTCTTCAGCAGGTTTCTGATCATTTCCAGATTGGGAAGTTTCACTGAGAGAAGTGTTGGTGACCTGAGCGCCCATCTCTGTTGTGGCATCTTTGGACTCATCCATGACGACTTCGTGTTCTCCCTCCCCCTCGTTGTTTGATGCTGGATCTATTACTACTGCAGGGATGCTGCTGACCTTTTCCTGGGGGGACAAACCCAAAAAACAACCCCCCCACAGAAAAGAAATACAAAACTTTTTAGTACTTTATTTCAAGCAGGAAAACACTATCGTTTGTTTATTGCATAGGGCATATATGGGGATGAGAATTTCTATTTTTCTCTACCATGAATTCTTAAGACAGAAAACAGTATTTGTGCAAGAATGTCAAGGAATAATCCCCTCCCTTTTATCACTGCTCCCCTTAGTCCTCCTAAACCTACTTTACACATTATTGCACTAAATAATAAAAATTCTCTGTAGGTAGCTTGGGCTACCTACAGAGAATTTTTATTATTCTCAGCATTCCTGGAAATCACTACACCTTTTTCCTTCACTCTGCTCTTTAGTTTCAGCAAGTTTGAGTGAAGCCAGTAGTTCCAGTAATCACAGTACTGTTTTTATTTGGAAATTGAAGTCAGCAGGATAATAGTGATAGAAGGTGATGAAAGAAGGAAATATGATCAATTTCTTTGACTGAAGGGATCTCTCCTGATTTACAACAATGTAACTGGGAACAGAGAAAGCAAAAAATCTAAGCAGCATCTGACCAATAATGAATCCCAGCAAAAAAGCATTTAACAAAACTTTTTGTAGCACCCAACCTGAAAAAAAAAAAGTTCATAGATCCTCTTCCAAACCATCTTATCCTGGAGCACAGATGAAATAGAATATGCAATGAAATCAGGTGGCAACTGGCTGCTCAGCTACAGGGTCTGCTCTAGCAGGTGTTTGTCAGCTCCTCAGAGGTTGCAGAGGAAAAGGCAGCAGGCCAGATATGGATACATGGCTTGACCACCATGACTTACAGGAAACAAAGTAATGCTATTGATAGGACATGATGCCAGGATATAAGAAAAATCCAATTGTTTCTCTGCCTGTTTCTCCAGAAAGCCCTGTTATGTGATCGGCACAACCCAAAGTAAGGACTTCAAAGAAAGGATACCCTGTGTGAGACCTTTCTAGGGCCATCCCAAGACAACATCAATCTTGCTACTGGTTGAACCTGTACTGGTTGAACCTGGGGGCACAGAGCTGCAGTAGCCTTGCCTCTCTCAGGCTGTTTAATCTGTCCTGATTCCCCTAACACACTCTCGCATGCACTGACATGAGTTACCTGAGACATATCAGCCTCTTTTTCTTCTCCCTGAGGTTTATCACCTTCAGCAACATCCTCCTGCTCAGTGGTGGCAGCTCCTGCTGCCACAGCTGCACTGTCTTCTGACACCGTAGTGCTCTCACCAACAGGCATCACCTAAAAACAACAGGAGGGAGCGACCTTTCAGGGTACGAGTTGCAGACACTTGCTGGAGAGAACATGGGCCAGCCTCTGCTATGTGACCTCCTTGTGTGATGCTGACCTACGGTCTTGAGTTCTCTGGTGTTCCTCTTGATTTACGGAGAACAGCAGGGCTGGGGACAAGCTTGTACAGAAAAAACTGATTAAAAGGTGGGAGAGAGACATTTATGAAACCTCACCAGGCAACATTTAGGAGAGTCCTCAGGTGTTCTGAGTGGAGTAATTGTTTGTTAAAGCTGTTTTCCTTCCCTTGTCTTTCAGCTGTATTGTGGAAGAAATTTACCACTGATTTTTCTGCAGAGGAGGAGGAGCTTGCAAACTGTCTAGGGGTCCACAGGACCCTGCTAATGGAGTCTGTTCTTGGGAAGAGCCTTCAAGCCTTCTCCAGCTAGTTACCTACCTCACCACAGACCTTGCCTGGCTTCAAAAACCTTGTAATCTTAGTTACACATTCTTTTCTAACAGAGAGACTTACAAATCAGGTCATGTCAGGAGAAGTAAATATATTCTACGTCTAGGTAAGTATCAGAAAAAAATTAACCACAAAGATCTATACTTATGTCAGCATAAAAAGATACATTTAAAGTCTGGCTGTGACTGAATAATTTCTGATCAGTCTGTGTTAAGAAGTTAATGCATGATTTATTCAAACTCATGAAAAGTGCATAGAAAAGTAACTGCCTAAATCCTTCATCCAGCAGAAACTGTTACTTGTAGTTGTAAAGTATAAATAACTCAAAAGGTTATTGTATTCCCTATCTATCTGCTCCCCAAATTGTTACTGTCTTTTTAAGACCCTGCAGCTGGAAAAACTGGGGCAGGACGCTATCATGGGCATTGTTACAGTCTGCCCTAGCAGGGCAGGTTGTCTCCCTCTTGCTGTGCGGCTTTTCTTTGCTAGCTGCCTCGGCTTTGCTTAAGCAGAGGCTTCTCCCTTTCTGGGTTCTCTTTTCGTATTTTTGTCTTCTTCCTTGTGTTGGAGAGACTGAAGTCAGAGACTTTAAGCTGCCTTGGGATGGATTCTGCAGGTGCCCATCTCAGCGGAGGTAAGCGGAGCAGCCCTGGCGCTGGCCCGGACTGTTGTGAGCCATGCGTGGCCCGGCCCAATTGCTCTGCCTGGCCCTGCCTGCCCTGCTGTCTCCGGCTGTGAGGAGAGCACTGACCCCAGAGGGACTGTCAGGTCTTCATCTACCACTGGAATTGCTCCATGAGCTCCTGCCTTCCTGGGAGGAATCGGACGCCATCCTGTCCCTTTGTCTTTCCCATGTAGTTCCCCCTGTTGGGCGCTATCTCAGGAAAGGCTGTTTGCTGGCATTTTGGATCTCTCTGTTCTCACGGGTTCATAAGATTTAGCTATTTTGTATCTAGCAGTTATTTATTGTTGGCTTTAGCCTGTTGCTGTTTAATTTATTAGTAAACTGTTATTTTTCACTTTTATCTACTCGTGTTCATTCCTTAGTGGCAGAAAGGGATTGGTTGAACCTATAAAGGGAGGTAACTCATTCCAGGGTGTTCTCCTTTTAAACTGTCTTAAACCAAGATGCTTGGAATTCATGCAGCCCCCTAACACTTGCATTGTTATATACTGCTTATGGTAGCATATTGGGTATATACTTAAAATGGATTAATCTTAAGGTTTGGACTGTTGAAGGTAAATTATGAAACTCATTGCTTTAATCTAATTTTCAAGACAGAATTTTTATCTTACAGCAGATGGCTCAAGGATAAAGAAAAAAAACACTGAAGGAAAACTCTTTTCGAGGTACCAATGTCAAGCCACAGTTAGTAGTAATCTCTCTGATAGCCAGTGAACAGTCTGATGCTATTTATTTCCTCAGTTTGATCTTTCCCCTGTGGATGAAGCTAACTTCATTACCTGAACTCAGGAACTGTTCAAGGGCACCGTTCAGGCATTGTTTTTTAGCAACATTAAATATTCACCACTACTCCTATTTGCTGTTATTAATTGATGTAATAAAGAAATCCTCCTGGAATCCATGAAGACAGACAATATTGTATGGATTTATAGAAATCACTGGGCAACTTTAATTTAAATTGAAACTGCTGCTGCTGAAGCATGCTCTATTGTAAGAGGAAATAACATCAACAGAGAAGGTCAGATGTTGACATTTTCTCCTATAAGGCATGCAAGTCTGCCACTGATATAGTATTACCAATTTTAGCAGTCTTGATCCAAGAAGATACACAAATAAATGATGAATGTTAAAGTCCTGGAAGAAGTTAGTAGGAAATAGTGGGAATCAAGTGCACATGAGATTGATTTGACACCATGCACTTCTAAGAGCATGCTGCAGAAATTGGTCTTGCTGTCTATTCTGATTAAGATCAACAACTTCTTTTCTGCTTATTGGATTCCTATGGACCATTTTATTTTACTAAGGAGGAGGATACTAATTTACCTGAATCGGCACACAAATGCCCCACAGTGAAAGTGTGACACTCTCACAGCATGCAGTCATGAATCACTAAATGTATACCATAGTTCACAATCGCAATCATTTTTCTTGTGTCTTAGAGTACAAAACCATTAAAAGCTAGATGCTTTTATAAAAAAAAGCTTTTATAAAAAGGCATATGAGGTAGCACAGAATGAACCTCACTATCAGCCTCAAATATCTGATTAGGACGGAAGAGAAAAAAAAGGGCAGAAGGCTGAATTCATAACCAGCTGTGTTGAACCACATCCTTGTAGATACAGCTACTTGTATTACCTTACTTCACACTGAAAACCAATCCTACTAATCTCTTTTATATAGGTAATTAATAACATTAGGCAATCTAATAGTACTCCAAATTAGCAATCTCTGACTGTCTAAATTTCAAATTATTGAAATTAGGACAGCTGTCCCATTACACCAAGCACACAAGGGGCAAAAAAAAAAGGATCATCCAGTATAATGAGGGGTGTGATAGAACCACTCAACTGTTTTTTAATTGCACAGATGTGAATTTTTCTTTACCCAGGATGCAGCTTATCCACACAGTTGTACTCTCATAGCATTACAGTTAGCTCAACACAATGCCACAGATTCAGCAGTAGCAAATAATGAGCCCAGGAGAAGGGGCCCAAGCCTGTGGCTGGGGTCTGCCAGAGGAGCTCCCTCAGATACATTCATCTTCCAGAGGTGAAGTTCTTGCCCCATGGCAGGATTTAGAACAGGAATGGGTAATTTTTATGACACTTGGTTATAATCACAGCTAAACTATCTAATGTCAAGAGAGACCAATCATCAAGTTTGAGGGAATGCATCAGTTGCAAAGTCTTGGAAAATTCTGAAGTAGTACTCAATAATTGGTAATGCAAGTTACAGAGTAGCAAAGGGACCACACTCCATTAACAGTCAAATGCTGGCTTAGCAAATAACTGAATCTCTTATGGCAGCTCTTCTGCATACAGTAATACTGTTTTAAACAGCTGTTTTAAACAGAATATGGGCAAATTCACTCTCAGAGAGTGAACAAGTAGTATCAGAATAAAGGGGGAAGATTTCAAAGACTTAGCCTTAGTGCTAGCACAACTGTGAGGCATTTCTTGCATATTTCTTCTTGAACCAGACTTGTTGGGAGTGACAAGGCAATGCTTGAGGAACAACACAACACTCTTGCACTGAGTCCACACCAAGCTAGGCTTGATCTACTACTCCCACTCTGCATTTCCTTCCAATGCAATTCCACTGGCTTCCATGTGGATGTGGCAGTGCTGGTGAGGAATACAGCACCAGTGAGTCCCAAATTCACTTCCAAGTGACACTGGTATGCCCTACAGCCACAAATATATCCTTGGCTCTAGCAGACCTAATGCAGTTTTACAGCAGGACAATGAACCTAAGCCTGGACAGATAAATGTAGCATGTTCTGAAGCAGTTCATTACCTTTTTGTATATATTATGGCATCAAAATGAGTAACTACAAAAAAAGCAGATTGCTAGCACTGAGATACAGATTGCTAGTCTTGAGATACAAATCCTGAGTGACTAATAACTAGGAGTTATTTCCCAGTCCCTATTTCTATTCCTGAGTTTAATATGCAACCAATCCTTTTGTGCTGCCCTTTGTGCACATTTGAACACATTGTAGTTTCACTTTAGTACACAAGGATTCAGAGTAAGTACTTTAATGACCCCTAAAGAAATATAAGCAACATGCAATCATTCAAGTTCACATATGCACAGCCTAAAGTATGTCACTGAGCTTTTAATTTGCTTTGTAATTTGATTTTAACTGTATCTAATAATGCCAGACTATGCTTAGCAAACTAACTCATAACATGATTATTTCCAAGTATCTGTTTTAGCTCAGGGCATATTGTGCTAGGAAAAATAAATGATTAACCATAGGATTTTTTTAATAAAGGAATTTACAGAAAGGCTAGGTAAACAAATATACAGAAATTTGTAGGAGCTACTGGGAATTTATGCAACGTATTTCCAAATGTCAATAGAAACACCACTATACCTCCTTTAGCTATGGAGCTGCCTTATTTGCTGCCCTGAAATATTTGTCACTCTATACTGCTGCAACAGGCAGCTTCTAAAATAAATCCCACATTGAATGAGAGGTGATATGTTAGAATATATGCCATGGGTGGAGATATATCTGTGCAGTGTTAGACTTACATACCACAGCTAGAATATATGTCATGGGTGGAGATTTATCTGTGCAGTGTTAGACTTACATACCACAGCTAGGTCACTGTTGCATGGTACTGGCCTGCCTATTGATGACATGCAAATGACAATTTTTTTGCCATGGTTCAAAATATTAAAGCACAACCACACTCAAGTCTATTCATATGTACCTCGCTTTCCTTCTCGGCAGCTCCAGTTGTCTCCTTATCTCCTGCCTCAACATTCTCCTGTATAAAAAGGAAATATGGTCATCACCTTGCACATGCTGAAGCAATGGCTGCAGAGAAATTGGTATTAATCAAGCTAATGGAAGCGTGCCATGTATGGATGCAATGATATGAATGGCTAAATGAGCTAGTATATACTATCGAGCAGAAATATACTGCCCCATATAATCTGAAATAGAAGTATTTATGTGCTAAAACAAACCCTTTATATATGTTATCATCATCCCACTGGAACTGTTAAGGACAATTTGACTACTACCATTCTTGTAACAGCACCAGCTTTGAAGAATTGTTTAATAAGGAACCTTGCAGTCTCCACCAAGCTCAAATTTCTGCCACTGGTGACTCAAACTGTTTCCATTATCACCTGCTGCTCTTTCTGTAATTCACCAGGGCCTCAGTGTAAACTACATAAAACACTATTTCCACTCATGTTGGACTGAAGCTCATTTAAAGGGGCTGTTCAAATGATGTAGGTCACAAAGTTCAGATTTTTTTTTTTTTTCAGAATCACACATATTCAGTGGTACATGCAGCAAGTGCCTGAAATTAAAAAATTAGACATCAGTGGTTTGCCAAATGTGACACTCATTTAGGTGTTCAAATGATTGAATGCACTGACCAGTAACAAGCTCCTCCCAAATACTACTTGTTAGTTGTTACCAGCACCAGGTTCTTTTCTACAAAAGGTCAACAGTCAAAACCACTAAAATTCAGGTTTGGTGTGGAATGGTTGGAAGTGCTTTTTTAGCTGTTTGGGTTTGACTCTCTGCAGACATGGCTATTTCTAAAGACACTCTGCTAAGCAAAACCAAGTCAAAGCCCTGTTATGGAAATCAATTTTGCTAATAAATTTTGACACAGCTAGGTCAGATTTTTCTACAGAGCTGTAAGGGTGAAGAGGAGTTATGCAAACATATTTGGGGGCATGGTATATTGGAGTGTCTGCTTTGGCAGTCAGCAGCCAGGAAACCTCACATACTCAGGGCTCCAGCTACCTGCCTTCACACACAACTGTCACGTCAACATTTCTTTAAGTGTCAGTTGAAATGGTTGCATATTTCTTTTTTAATAAAAGAAAGGTGAGTTACATGCAAACTTCATATCACTCCTTTTTTTTCTACTCTAACCTAGCATTGCTTGCAGTCAGTCATAAGCCCCAAACATGCTCAGATGCCAGGACAGGGCAGCTGCTGACAGTAGTGTTGCCAAAGAAATCTCTTAGAGCCTTATCTCTGTTAAAATTGCAGTATTATATAACCTTATAACCTTTTAAAAAAATGATTAATTACTTTTTTTCCTTAAGTTTCCAAGCCCCTGCTATGTGGTCTTCAATTTTATAGTTTGAGGAGGCTGTATAGGGTCTTAAATAGAAAAAAACAAATATCTGCAGCAAAATATAAATATTTCACACTCTAGTAATGTATGTATACACAGAGCCACCCAGAGAATTACTTTTTTCTTAGAGCAGAGCAAACTGTTGCCCATAAAAGCATCATGTCCGACTGCAAGTCCGTACACAGATGACTTCCCTAATTGTAATATTAAAAAATGCTGAATTTCTGCCAGCAGCTGTATTTACAATTTGCCTTCAGAAATTAGTATAATCTTGCACTTCAAAGTCAGGAACATGTTGGCCTTTTTCATTTTCTTAGTAATTCCCCAGCAATATTCTCTGGTAAGAATCCCACCAGCTCAGCTTTGGGTATCATAGCAGAACAATTTAATATACACATATGCATATTTTTGAATAATAACTGTTTTTTCATTAACTAAAAGCACAATTTTAGTTGGAAAGGTGAAAGTAAGGAGAGCTTCTTTTATTTCCCAAAGCTTGAGATTTCCTGAAGCTAATTTGACTATTGTGTACTAGTCAATTTAGTAGGATTTTGCTTTTCTGATTAGCTAGAAGCTGGGATTTTGTGGTTAATGGAGTTTGAGAAGAGAGGCATGATAAACTGTATCACTTTTAGAGCATGAAGCCCTAGAAAAAAGGATGACTGGAATAACATTAGGGAACTAACACCCTGGTTCCAGAGAGAAAAATCTGCTTCTGGAGACTTCAACAGAAAGACACTATTCTACATCAGTTCTCTCCTGTAAAAGAGAGTCATATATTTTTAATGGCCTTATGCTCCCATTTTTTACCTGCAGTTAGCTTCATGCTCAGAATCTGGGCACAGCTGACTGCTCTTCTGTATCTAATCATTGTATTGCTCTCCCAAACTACACATTCCACCATCTGGGCACTGTGAATAGTACCTAAAGTGGGATTGAACCCTAATCAGATACACTTGGTTGCAGGCTGTTCCCTGGCCTCTGCTGTACTCACTCTGTCTGTAAAGAGCTTATCAGGAGGTAGCTTCACGTATGCTTATACTACTCTGAATATACTACTCTGAAAACCACAGCATTTAGCTGAGTATCTGACTGCTTTAATGGGAGAACATCAGAGTCCAGGCAGGCATCAGACCCAAAGCACTGGGAAGCTTTTTCCAAACTATATAAGTGCAGTGGAAGTAGAAAAGATGATCTCAAGCATTATGTCTCACATACAGGAAAAGAAGAAAGGGAAATAGCAACATTTCATAAGTATTCACTTTATTATGATGTCCTTGTGACATCTTTGATTGAATATGAAAAATTGAGAATGGCGGAGATGTCCTCATGACATCTTTGCTTGAATGTGAAAAATTGTGGTGAGAAGGGCAGTATTATTTGAAAAAGAAAGAAGCCAGTGGTTAAGGCATTATATCCTTCAGACTATCCTTTGGATTTATAGCTGTCTTTGGGGATGCTTTAGAAACAGAAAAACAACTCTTTCTGTGCGGAGAATTCCATGCATAAACTGTTTACCATGGTTAACTTTCTTCTCTGTTGGCACACATGGTCATCCTGTCCCTCTAATTACCCTTTTATCCCCTCCCCAAAAAAGATCAACTGTTGAGAGCTACTAATAAAACCTTTATTTGTTCTATAGACCTGGAGATCTGAAGGACCAAGACAAAGATATGTAGAGATCCTAGGCAACAATTCTGATGAGCTCTTCTAATGAAGTTTTGCCAATCTTGATCAGGCAGACTATGAAACAGCAAAATGAATCCAAAATGCCCAGACGGGCAAGTAGTACTCTATCCCCTGGACCATTCTATCTATAATTTAAATGAACATCCTGCCAGAAAATTTACTGTGAAGTTCCTACAATGAGGGATCTGTGTCATAAATTTTCTGGATTAACGGGATGTGACCAGAAACTTACCACAGAAAAACTCAGCTGAGGACTGGCTGTCACTCCAAACTGGAAGCAATTGAACTCAATAAAAGATTGCCAATTAATATTTTACAATTCTACTTTTAAAGGAAACTGTCACTTGTAAAGCAAATGAATGTAGAAGTGCTGCTGGGAAATGACATGTTTTCACCTTTTGAAATTCAGTGTACTTTTCCTTAGCTTTGAACATATTTGTCATTAATCCTAATCATCAAAACTCTTATTTGCAAGTCTTGGAAAACCCCCTCTGAAATAAAAACCTTTCAGAAACACATGCAGTCACTCTATTTCAGGCATTTTTAAAACCAGCACTTTGGGTTTTTTCCCCAAACTAGTAAGGACAACATGATTTTGAATTAGCAACAAAACACCAAGAACAAACCTAATCAAAACTGTTTAACTTCTATTTAATGCCTATGCTCCTCCTCTTGGATTGCTCTTAAATCATCTGTCTCTTGCATTGTTTATCTCTGCCTCTCTTCCAATAGCTCTGCACTCCTGTGACTCAGCCAGAGCAGCTGACAACATGACCCAGAACTCCTCAGCAGCAAAATGGATCAACTGAAAAGGTCATGTCAGCCAGCAAGAAAATGCATGGTACTGCAGACAGAGACTGTTTAATTAGTTCTTAAGATGTGCAACAGGCTTCAGAGTATTGCTTTGTCTCAGTGCAGGACAAAAATATTTCCTTTTGGAAAAATGGGGAACTTCTTTTACATTTTTTTCAAAATAAAACCACTTTTCTGGCTTCATTAATATCTGTTCTTCCACATTATTCCCTGCCATGCACTCGTGGGAAGAGAAGAGCTCCAGATCAATAACCAATTTTCCATTTCTTCTCTCTCCACCTTCCCTCCCACTTACTTTATTCCAAACCATCACATTTACATGAGGCATTTTTATCAACAGTCTGACAAAAAATGTGCCTCAGATAGGTAATTTAATTTTTTTGCCTTCCTACAGAGCTGACAATATGAACTGGAAACACATAGAAGGGGAGAGCCTGGTCTACACAGACCATGAAGCTTTCTTCATCTAGTTATGTCAGTAGAAGGGGATGATCCTGAAATAATTTCCTCCAGTGTGAACGATGGAGCCAAGCAAAAGTGAATTAAAATATGAAACAAATACTCAAAAATCATGCAAGTGTAATTAGAACTAAACCTACATATAATTCTGGGGAAGACATTGTGACTGCTTCCCTCCATAGGTCCAATGCTGCTAGGTGTCCCCAGAGAACAGGTAAGGCTGGACAGAGCCAGGAATTATCTGCCCTTTCCCCCAAAGTCCTGCAGAACTGCCCATCTCGTCCTGCCCAACTTTCCTCACACAATAAATTATTTTTCCCTCTGTTAGAAAGAGCTCAGTAGCTTGATAATTAGATATCTATCCATGCTCTCTGCTGCCACATTTATAGCTGCATCTACAGATACTTCCACTTTCTTCAGCTAATTTGCATGTACATTAGCTTAATACAGATATCCATATGGCAGTTATCAAGCGCTTACTGAAAACCACCTAATTTCATGGTCATTTGGGTATCATCATCCCTGCTTAGAAGCAGAAGACAAACAGGGTCTCCCCCAAGTCCAAGTGCAGCTCAGCAAGCTTAAACCTTCTCTTCTAAGAACACTTATAACACCAAACTATGCTTGATAGACAAAGAGCACAGTTATGTATCTTCCACCAGCTTCTGTGGCAGAGGAACTGACACACAAAACAACTCCTTTTTTCCATCCAGTTTTTCAGTAGTAATCTTCATATTCTACCAGCAACTCATTAGAGCCTCTGAACATGTTACTGTCTTCAGGAAAGCATGGAAGATGACAGACTACAAAAACAGATGCAGTTTTCATGCAGGGTTTCTTAGCCTGTGAGTATCATCCACCACCAGGACTTTCTGACACTAGTGTGTTGGATAAAAAGAATATGCAGTGAGATACCTGTATAAAAAGGAATGCTAGGCATTCCAGGCAAACTCCATGCCTACTGTCTCAGACCATCTCTTAATTTTCAGTGATATTGGATGCCTTGCTTTGTTCCTCATGCAGAGCTGTAATTTCTTCTTCCTCTCCTGAATTCTGACATGTAAAAAGTCTCCCAACTGGTGTTTGGTGTCCTCTCTTTGGCTCACAACTGGCTTCTAAAACTCTGAGCTTTGTAGACCTACTTTAATAACTTTTTAATGGAATTTTCCTGCTGTAGTAAGGATCGTACAAGATTTACATTATCCTAGTGCTTGAAATGAAATGAGAAAATTGCTAATAATGTAATTTAAAAATGGCACCAATTCTTTCCCATTCTGAAGTTCATCTGACATCAAACAACTTGTGAAACCACAACCACTCAGCCAAACTTGAGTCTAAGATGCCCAGTGCAGGAGGAATGACATTTTAGGGCTGAAAGGGGCACATGCTGGAGACGCATGCTGTGCCACAGCAGGCAGCAGAGAAACTATCCATGGAGGATGACAGTGGAAAGAATGGCTGAAATGCAGCAAGCACATTCACCATAACAAAAAGTGGCTCCAATGAGGTCTGGGAGGTGGCATGGAGGACAGATCACTCACCACAGCCTGCTCTGCTGGCTCAGCAGGGACGGCCTCCTTTTCTACAACAGCAGCAGCAGCAGGGGTTTCCTCAGCCTTAGGTTCCCCAGGTGGAGTTTCTTCAGCCTCAGTCTTCTGTTATTGATTTTTAAGTAGATAGTGGAAAAATTGTTGAGGAGCATATGATGTTGGGGAGGAAGTGGGAAAAAGGGAACTGTGCCTGGCACAGTGTTGCTTCAGGCTCAGTCCTGCCAGGCTTTGTCCCCAGTAAAAGACAGCATGAAAAGGGCATTTTCATAATCAGTGTAAAATGAGCCAGTCCTACATGCCTCCCTCACAAGGAAAGCTTCCTGAGTTATAGTAAGAGGTAATAGAAGTGGGGGAAAGCACCCAGTTTGCTCAAAAATGCTCCAGAAACTGCTGGCAAGGCCAGAAATTGAAGCTGGCACCCATGTGTACCAACCCTAGTCTTCAAACATGAGTTTTAAAAATTACCTCCTCCTCCCTGGTCCTGTCTGTTCTCAGACAATATACCCTCCTCCAGTGACGGTAAGAAGCAATGAACAGAGAGTGAGACTCAAAACAGTTTTTATTTGCACAATGACTGATTGAATTCCAGCAATGAATTCTAGCAATCACCGCTGTTTTCTTACTAAAATGCATTTTCTCTTGAGCTCTTAATCACCTACGAGGCACTCATTTATCAACGTACTATTGAGATTCCTACCCTTTTAAATTCTGGCCTCAGGCTGTTTTCCAACAAGAGGACCTATAAAATA
Source organism: Melozone crissalis (assembly GCF_028551555.1). NCBI lineage: Eukaryota > Metazoa > Chordata > Aves > Passeriformes > Passerellidae > Melozone > Melozone crissalis. The sequence goes on along the minus strand of NW_026535794.1, from coordinate 55,212,640 downwards.
TCACCAGCCTTGCAACATGTTCAGTCTTGTGGCAAAACAGCTCACAGCAGAAGAGTGATCTCCAATAGAGACATTACTCTGCAAATACATGCACCTAACAAGAGGAGAGCTCCAAGCTGTGCTCAGCAGATTTGATTTATAAAGATGGCTGACTCAACCAGATTATCATAAACCAAATTGATTAATTTGCCATGAACAAATTGCTCAGCATAATATGAAGCCCAAAAACAATTGCTTTGCAGAAGATAACAGGTTGCTGGCTAGAATGTGATATCTCTAGTGATGAAGAGACAGCTTCTATGAAATTCTTTAACATCTTAAAGACCTTCTCCTCCTGATATTTTTCAGGAAAAAAAATAAACCATAGCCTCTCAATTCTTTGCATATACTCCTTAAGCAGTCTGATTTTTAATGAAGTACAGAGAAGTCTGCCTATGCAAGACCTTCAGGAACTGGCACAGCATTAAGGAGTGTTCACTCGTATATTATACAATACTTTGCAAAAATTTCTCTATGTGCATTAATGCACATTAATGACAACTCTAGAGAATTTCCTAAGAAATAGGACTGAAATGAGAAACATAAAGTACATTTATCCCAGGTAATGTGTTTCCTGACATTTAATGCTGGAAAATTCTTTCAGACTTAAAATCACAAGTAACATAGAGCAGACTACATTGATGTGCTTTGAGTCACTTGTTGAAAAGCATACTTCAGATGACTTACCACATTGCAGCTATGAGTAAAAATATTCTCACGATATTCAGTAACCATCATGAGCACAAACACCACATTAAATAACATTAAATATCACCCTGCTGCCATTAAGTAACTACAGCACTCACCCAGCAATGTTGTTATTCTCATCATTGTCCCAGGCTAAGCAAAGACTGTAAGAGGAACTAAGAAACTGCCCAGGTATGATCAATTCTGAGAAGACTGTGCCCTCCTTAGAAGTAGACTGCGCTCACTATTGATATGGAGGTGAGTCAATAAAATTACAGCAGTTTTGGAGATCTGTAACAGCCATCACATACTATCAGGTCCTTGCTGTACACTGGACCTTAGTACTCATTCAAGTATTTTTATTTTCATAAATGCAATAAACAACCAAACTGTTTGACTACACCTTTATAAAATAAACATACCTTACAATATGCTGGTTTTCTTTTCTTTTGCTCTGTGCTATCCTTGTGAAAAATTGTTTAAGTGAATATGGACTTACAACTACAATGGTATCACCAGCTCTTCCAAATGGAAGACTTGCATAAAGTGGTGTGATTCAAAGGATAGAAAACCAAAAAAAAAAAAGTGAAAATATCTTTGCAAAAAGGAAAAATTTTACTCTTTTTGACAAGACATTTTAAAAGGAACTAAAAGCCACAACTTACCAAAGGCTCTTCCACATTTTCATTTGATTGCACTGTAAATGCAGAGATATCCTAAACATAGAAATGAAAAACAATAATGTAAAAATATTTGAGACAGTATATTTGCAGGTGTCCATGAAAGACCTGATTTTTTAATGGTTTATTCAGATAAAATCATTAAGTACATTTACATCGAATAAAGATGGCAAATAAATGGAATTATTATGATATTTATATTTATTTAGATTATCTGAGTACTATTAATACTAACACTATTATTTTTTCAATTTTATATTCAATGTTTCTAAACCAACATTTTTCACCTCACTAAAGGTAGTGAATACATGTGATTCACACCCTTCATTAAATACATGCGATTCACAAGGACTTAATTTAAGGTGCAATGCACTTCTAAGTTGTAGAACTCTGAATCCCAGATTACACATGGCTGTACCTGCAGAGTACACCAGCTGTAAGGTACTTCCTTCTTGATCATGGGCTTTTATTTGAATAATAACTATAGCAATTACAAGTATAAAATTTTACCCGTACTAAGTAGAAAAATGGAGGTGTTTCCCAACATCTCGCTTCCTCAAAACCAATTAATTTGCAAAATACTGCTGGGCCAAATTATTTTCCTACCACAGAGGAGAGAGAAAATACGTATTTTCTCCAGATAAACATTTTGCCTTGATTATCAGATCCTTGTGCTTTGCCCCTTCCATCTGGATCCTTTACTACACTAAATACCCTGGAACAGAACGGTTAATCATAGGGAGACTCATTTCCATCCTTGTGTAAGCTGAGCCTTTTTGGGTACTTTTAAAATTTGGTGTACAGGGTGTGCTGTGGTTGAGTCAGTCTCTAAGAGAATGCCGGAAAATAATGAGGCCCTAGGTAATCCACCTGAAATTTGGGATCTTAATACAGCCCAGGAATCTGAAAGCATAAACACAGTGTGTTTATGTGCTGTACCTCTGTAATGCGTACCACAGACTCACCATCAGCACCACAGCAGACAAATAACCTAGGTTAAACTTTGAGAGTAAAATGTATCTTAAGTAAAAATGAAGAAAAAAATAAAACCTACTACAAATTTACATACAGAGGTACTAAAAATAGTGTGCTTTACAACATTTTGGGATTGTGAGAAAAATAATCTACAAAAGAGCATAATAAAACAGCTAGACGAGCCATTTTAGGAGAAAATAGCTGTCCTACCAAGGTAATCAGATTTTTTGCTTTAGACTCAGTCAGGCCAAGAGTCCTAAGGGTGTTAGAATCTTTCCAGCAACATCTAAGAATTTCTGACAACAGACAAGGTCTGGATTTGAGACAGAATGATGTCTCAATGCAGCTTGTCTGTAGAACAGATCTCCTGAATTTATATAGCCAGTTCTAGTGCCTTTCCAATAGCACAGAAAAAAAATGATCTCAAAACTTGTTTATTTCTTACCTGTGCAAATCCATTAAATGCTATGGTGGATGCCTAAGTAGAAGTGAAGATCAGAACAAATTATCTTTTGTTTACTAAATCTGAACATGAGTTAAAACATTTTTATTTGCAAAATAAAAATGTAGGCCAGACATTAAAAAAAAAGACACAAAAAAGAAAAAAGAGAAAAAAAAAAAAGAAGGGTAAGCCAGTAAGAAATTTTTACAACAGTGGTATTTGATAACAGACATCACAAGCTTAAAGAAAATGACAAAAAGAAAAAGCAGAGTACCTTAAATATTAAAAAAAAAAAAAAAAAAAAGACCAGGTGCATTTAAACATCGACAGTTAAAACACAAAAGCTGCCAGACACAATGTGTCTTCACAGTTCAATGCTTCATTCACCATTTTGAAATGCATTGTTTTCAGCCTGCTTGAAGGGCTGAAGGGCACCACACCATGAAGAGTTGCATGGCAATTTTTCAAAAAAAGAAAAGCATGGACTTAGGAAGGGCAGTAGGAAACACACAAATGGAATGTTTTTAAACAACAAGCTTATGCATGGCCTAAGGAACTCTTTGTCTAGACTACACTACACACTGGGGTAGGTACCTCTTCTTTATCAGCCTCAATTTCCTGGTACAACAATCCATATCTCCGGTTAGCAATTTCATCTTCAGATAAATCTGAGTTGTTGGTCTCATTGTCTTTAGGACTAGTTGAACTCTCGGTGCTAGCATTTCTGGAATTTCCCATTTGAAACAGAGACAATGGTCTAGCTATGTCCTTGCTCGGTCCAGGATTGCTAATGCCTGCCTGCTCCCTGGGCAAACCTTGTTTTACTGGCGCCTCCTGAATTACGTGGCCTGTGCTTGCACCTACTTCCCCCCAGCTGTTATCAGCAGCTCCTAGGTCTTCTGTAGACCATTTATTACTAATGCCTAACCAAACATTTTCCATGTTACCTTCCTCTGAGTTTTCCTGCTTGGGGAAAAAGGGCCAATTATCCAGTCCATTGGCTTGGCTATCTGACAGACTAGAAAAACCCCAGGAATCATTAGTAACTGTTGGATCCCAGTTTGCCAGCCAGGGCTCTGTTTCCAAGGCTTCAGGGACACCACTGCTAATCACTTCAGTGACTGCTGTTGCTATCCTACCTGTCACTAGGTCATCTGCATTATCTAGGCAAGGATTATCATAGCTTGTGCTGGCAGCATCAGCTGCCTTGGGCAGCAAGGCCCACTGTTCTTCAGCAGCAGCTTGACCTTTAGTATCAGTACTACCATTTGGGAGGTGGCTGATGCTATTATCTTCAGTTCCTTTACCAGACTCTTCTGCATTGAATAATTCAGCCTCACATAGATCACTTCCAGTATCTGGAGGGTACTTGCCTGTGTGGTCTAGGTCAACATGTGCCCTCATGTTAATACACTCCATGGATGTACTCTGTCCAGTACCACTGTCACTTTGATCTAATGCCTCCTCAAATGTATTTTCACGGTCCTCATCCCAGATACCAAGGACTCTCTCAGGTTCAGAGCCAGTGCTTTCTATAGTCTTACAGTTGTACACCCCTATTTTGTCCCCACTTTCCAGCCCTGTGCTCAACGATGGTGTTTCTCTATCTGTCTCCTCAAAGACACTGACCTGTTTGAATTCTTCTGTAGAGTTTTCTAGGTTAGCGCCACTAGCTCTCCCAGTATCCCCATAATTATGTTCAAACTCATGTAAACCTTCTACCTCTGTGCTGACTAGAATTTCAAGATCTGATTTTGCTAAACCGTTATGAAATTCTGCCTCACTGCTTCCTTTGGTTTCATAGCCTTGCTCTTCCAGTTCCTCTGTATGTTCTACCTCCTTGTAGTTAGCTCCAGTCTCTACCTTTTCACTTGGCTTGACACCTGCCCACTCGTCTTCCTCATGCTCTTCCTCTGCCTTTTGCACATCACATGGGAGTGGTTCATCCAACAAGCTATCAGTTCCCAGGATGGGTGCCTCAAAACTGGTTACATTCTCTAAAGGCTGATTGGTCACCACATCTTTCCACACGACACTTTTGGCATCCAACTGGTCCTCCAGTGAAGTCCTCTGGTTTTCGCTTACAGAAGCTGGCCCTGGTGCAGCATCCTCCTGCTCACCTACTGCAGGCCAAACATTAGCAGGCAGAGTACCCGTGGATTCGCTTGAGGTTTGCTCTGCCCTGGGGAAAAGCAAAGAACTGCCTGCAGTAATTTCCTGGCTGATACTGGGTGTGCTAACATCTAGGCCCCAGTTGAGTGAACCTAGATCAGTTTGAGATCTGTTAGTATCTTCTGATGACCCACTGTTTGGGGTTTCCTCCATGATCAGGTTACACAGGGAAAGACTTTTTGAAGAATCAGGCTTTAAGCAGACAGAAAAGCAAAGAAAAAACACAAGATGAAAAAGATAAAGGCGGACTTGATGACAAAACACAACATCTATATTTTACAAGAGCAATTTAAATCTAAAGAATGAAATGACTAGATTAGGCAATTTTAGGAAAAGCTATGTGATTTGCAACATCTGAAGGCAATAAATTGTAATGCAAAAGAGCAGCACTGATACACAAAACCAGAAAACTATGCATTACACCACAATGATTAAAGAAGTCTCTAGAGTGGTTGTGATTTTGGAGGGAGGTTTGCTTACCGGCTGCACCAATTCGCTGCTTGTCTGTTTAGAACGAAGTCATACACATAAAACAGAGAAAGGAAGAACATGATTTACTTTGATACAGCAGCAGTTCATTAATTAGCAACTCTCTAACCAGCTGCAGTTACCTATCAGAGTGGGGAAGGAGCGGCAGGTCCTTTCCCACCACTCCACCCAAGACTAATTCTAGGCCTGTGAATTTCAAACCTCTGAATTGCATTACAAAAAAAGTTCTTCATATATGTTGAATATTGATCACCTCTTGCTTTCCCCTGTGAGTCACCAACATTTTTATTTCAAATGTTTAGCTATGAAGCACACTGGACTTTTTTAAAAATAGAGCAAAGATGAAAAAAATTATAATACATAATAAATAAATACATAACATTAAAAAACTATAAATAAAACTGTGCAGAAAGAAGACATTAATAAAGCTATCTAATCTAAGTTTAGAGCAATACATGCTCAACATTTCTGGTTTATTTCATGTGGTCCAGATATTTGCAGCCTTGAAATTTTGGCTAGCCTACAAACATGACTGTTTTTATCAAGCCTTATTTAACCTCACTCAATATAAGGACATACGCATTTAATGTACATCATATGTGGAATGTGAAAAAAACAGTGCTGTGTATCTGAATATGTTCACAGATTTCTGTACTGGCTGAAGCTACAAAAGGTCAAACATGAACATATCAGGCTCCATATCAAGTCAACCCAGGTAACTCCATTACATATAGTCAAAAGAAAGCTCACAAAAATGGGTTGTTTTCTTCCTGCAGATCATTTAATGTGATTTGGCACCAGGAGGAAGAAGGAAGGATTCATTCAGTTTCCTATAGCAGCGTTTTCTTTTGGGAGTAACTCCAGTTCACTGTATTGCCCACAAAGACAAATTCTGTCGTTACTCCTGGTTTTGAGAAAATGGTTGTCCACTGGGTTAATGGACACCGTCAGGTATTTAAAACAAGTGACTTATATCCATTATTACCTTCTAATAGCTGTACTTTGGGCATAATAAAAGCAACACACTTAGCTGTAGTGATTATGAATCTTTTAGCCTTGATTTCTGACATCCTTTAGGTTTTGTAGGCTAAGAAACAGATTATTTTTTGTTGTTGTTAGTTTTAAAAGATACCGAATGGCTTCATATACTTGAAAGAGTTTTTTCATGGTCTGTGAATTCTTTATCTTGGATTTTGGTAAAAGAATTGTAAATCTGAGTTTAAGTTACAAAATCAGAGGCACAGAAATACTATTATGTATGTCAGGCTTACCGTCCATAGATCCCACGGCAATGTCTAGAAAAAGTAGTGAAAAAAAGAGCTTGTCAGAAAAATACCATCCCTGTACACTATGTCCAGCATGCTACATAACAATGCCGATTAAACAAGGAGAACTTATTTATAAGCATGCTTATAGTACATACATATTTTATATATTAGCACATGTCCACGTGTGTGTGTGTGTCTGTACATATCTGCATAATACTTTTGGTTATAAAGGATGGGAAGTATGCAATGCATGGTGGTATTTTCCACTTCAAAGTACTTGTTGCTTTCCAGCAAACTCACATTGCTGTGTGCATGAGTAATGGCCAGGTTTGGAGCTGGGGACTGAGTGACTTTCAATAGGTATACGAGCCTCTGCAAGGTGTCAGCCTTAAAGAGCTTACAAAGTTGGGGTTTTCTAGCCAGTTAAAAATGACACAGCTGTCTACTGAAAGTGGCCTTCCTCACAACACTGACACTAGAAAGGAAAAAGGCATACTATTTGTGAAAGGAAATAAGAAAGTTGACTAATATTTTCTTTTTCTTGTCCAGTCTGTTAATCAATGCTAGTGACCTCTCAACAGAAGAGCTAAACAGACAAATGAAAAAAAAGCAGCAGACTTCATGCCAAATATTTATAGCCCACCACATGAGACGGAACTCTGCCGGTTCGTATCAAAAGAGAAGAGAACCAGACAGATTTAGAAAGGTCCCTTCTAATGCAGCCATAGAAACAGAAAAGCAGCTGAAGGAAGGACAGACCAGGGCTCACCTACGGTGGTTGGATCACCCTGGCAGAGCAGTGGAGGGAGGTAATTAATTAAATTAACAACAGACAAGTCATGCCAGGCCTTCCAAGGTATCATGCACAGATGACTACTCCTGTCTTCAGATTCACACCTCAGCTGTTTGCTGAATGGAAATATCCATGAATGAAGCAAAAACTATAGACATATGGAAATACCATATAAGGCTCTCTTCTTAATCTCCCTGCAAGCACAGGGCTCTGCAGCCACAGGTTTCATTCCCTCTATACTGCCATAGTAATGACCCTGTCAGTTCCAGGGAAAACAAGACCCAGACTGCAGGGCTGTCTTCCCTTCTAAAATCACGGTGTTCTGACCCATCCACAGCTCTTGTAGATGGGGACCATTCTTTCTCATATGCCTTTGTTCTGCAGAAAGGTGAAAGGAGCGAGTAAAGGTGCTCAGTGAATTCTTCCTATGGCTCTAGATGAAAAGTTATTATGTAACTTTTTTAATACAAATTTTCTACACAAAATTATATTCTGTATTTTGTGGCATAGTTGAATATAAAATAACTGCTTTTCACCAAAGTAATAAACTTTGCTACAGTCTGTACAATATGGAGTCAGAACAAATATGTTCTGTCATAAAAGTATCTTTTGTTTAATGATCTCACTACTCTAATCAGCATTATTATAAAACAAGCTGAAGGAGTAGTTAGCAAAGTCCCACTTAGTCTTTTCTGTAACTGCTGAATGCTATGGAATGTCATTTGCCTTCCCCTTCCTTTTCTCTGTTTAAAGGGAGAAAAAGCATAACAAGTAAAATGCACAAAGCTTTTGCTAGAATGGAAAACTTCTCGTAGCAAATCTCAATAAGAAAATTCAGCTAATGTTCAGAGTGTTGACAGTACATTCTTTTTTCTGACAGCACATACCTTGTCAGAGATCACTACAGATCTCATTACATAACTAGGGCTTCACACTGAATAAGAAATTAACTGAGGTAGAGATCAGCAGAGAATCAGGACCATCTCAGCCTTAAAGCTTCTTGTCTTCTCACTCCTTTCCAGTGCTGCATTTCTGAACAGCTGATAAGTCTTCTCATGTCTCACAGAACAAGCCAGATTAATGATAGGTCTTGCTAACAGTGTATTAACATCGTTTCCTTATGTACAAAACAGGAATACAGACATGCTGGCCATGAGATCTCCCCTACTTTGCTACCTGCCCTCTGGGTAGTGAGGGTGAATTTAGATATTAAAATACCATGTCTTGCAGGATAAGCCAATGAATATCAGCAACTTGATATATTAGCATTTTCTTTTTTTTTTTTTTTTAGTTTTCATCTTTTTTTTTTCATATTGCTGCAAAAACTATCATTAGAAATATTACTATTGAATGTAGACTTTCAATAACACAACATTCTACCTGAAAACACCCTATTCCATACTCTAATTTTCCTTGAGATTAGGTCTAAAGTAGATTAATAGCAAAAGCACTCAGATCATACCACTGCTTGATACAGAAACTCCATCACAGTAAAGCAACTGCATGCTGACTCCATGAGACCTAAGTCCTCTAAGGCATCTTTCCAGACATGAAGAATCAAAGTCAGGTCAGAAAAGTTGCCAGAAAAACAAGCACTGGAGAATAATAATGTTTACACTAAGAGTTATTGTAACAATGGAAAGTAATAGCATGCTAAAGTCAAGGCCAAGGTACCAGCAACCATTCTCATCAGCAGACATCTCATTTTACCACCTAACAATTTCCTCTCCTTCCAGTACATCATCAAGTACATGGTTACTGACGGGGAAGACAGAAGGCTGACTTGTGCTTCTCAGGAAGATAAAATTTTCAGATACTTCCTATTAATTAATGAGGCAAAGCTTTTCTACCAAGCACAGTATATTGCATTCATATGCTTCGAGTATGTTGAGGCAAAGAGATACCTGAGACATGGGTGAATGACCAGCTCCTGTTGATACTGCTTCTGGCTTGAAAGGGTCGAAATCCAAATCCAGCAACGATTCCTCTTTCTTAGCTTCAGGTACTTCATTCTTTCAGAAGAGAAATATAATTCTTGAAAAACTTATCTTTTAAAAGCTGCTATGGGCAGTAAAATATTAAAATTATCAAGAAAGAAACAAAACACTCCACAGATTTACTAGCTGTGGTGCACACAAAGGGGAGGAAGCTCTGAAGATTTTCCTGAGTTTTAGTACAAGTCTTACTTTTATGAGATTCACTCAGGTGATGTCTTTGTTTTCTCTGTAGTAGAGCTTTGCCTTTTCAGGCTAAACAGTCACTGCCCTTTCAAAGAAGTGTTGAGTGTGCATCACTTGATGATGAAGGCCCTTTTAAAGGGCTTTGAGACATACATCAAAGTTAAATAATACATAAATGACACCCAATGTCCATATATTCTAATAAGTTAGTCTCTCCCCAAACACAAACATTAGTAAAAAGCCAATACAGAAGGATCTAAAGGCATTTGAATTAAGTTTTAATTCTGAACATGTATAGCAATTTACAATTAATGTTGTCTTTGGCCCTAAACTTTAGGAAACATCTGACAGTAAGGCACTGTAAGGCTGCCCAGTAAGGTTGCCCACTGGAAGGTTGCCAAGTAAGGTTGCCCAGAGTAGTCATGGATATTCCATCCCTAAAAGTGTTCAAAGCCAAGTTGGATGAGGCTTTGAGCAACCTGGTCTTGTGAGAGCTGTCCCTGTCCATGGCAGAGGGGATGTAACTAGAGGATCTTTAAGGTCTCTTTCAACCAAAATCATTTCATGACTCTATGATATGCTCTTATTAAACCAGATTACCATGGTAGAGTCTTTTTTGGTTTGCAAATAATAAATTAGCCAAGGCCTCTGAGGTCACTATAAAAATATATATGCATATATATGTTCAATGGGCTACAGGTCTTTTCTGCTAAAAATTAATCTGAAAAAACTATTAGTGTGTTTCACCATAGAATTATTAGTGTGAAACTATAGCTGTTTGTTGTATAATTTATAATTGTAAATATTCTAGGCAAGCATCTTGGTCTTGCTAACAAGTACTGCCTACTGCTAGTTGTTCAGTTAAACAGTGAGAGAGCTTGTATGACTGGGCAAGTCTACTGCAATATGGCACATATAAACCCAGCAAAACTACGAGATAACAATAATAGTGATGATGACAATGATAGTAAAATTAATGAGCAAAGACTTTGTTATTAAAACATTTAAGACTATAAATGTTCCAAATCATTGTTACTGTTGGTAAACAGATGTTCAAAGTTAGGTAATTATTGGCTTCCATTATGCCACAAAACACCTTAACTCTCTGTGTGACCTGCAAACATGGTCAAAAGAACTACTCAGCTCCCATGTTGGGAATGACAGAGTGACCTAGAACTCTTCAGTTTATAAGAGGTGCTAGGGGTGATGTGATAAGGGGTGATGTCTATACCAGTGTGAGAGGCAGAGAGGTTTGGCTACTCCCTGATTCTTCAGGGAGGCAGGAAAGCAGTTGGCAGCAAAGTTGATGGGGGAAAATGTAAAATAAAGAAGTAGTGCTGCTCCATGTGGCACAGGGTCCAGCTGGGGACCTTCTTGGCTTCAGGTAATGTGAATGTGAAAAAGGTACACATGCTGAAAGAGTGAATAAATTTGTGGCAAAGTAGTCTGCTTACTAAATTGGTAGAAATCATGCTGAGGAAACCCCAGAGCAGCAAAAGAATGGCGGCTAAGAGACTAGTAGAAGAGGGTGTCAGGAGTACCAACATTGCTTGCCCTGATTTATCTTCTTCCTTTGGCCTGCTGGCATCACTGGTGATGAAAGATAACCATTCTGATACACTGAAGCCAGCGTTATAGTCTCACACTTTAAAAAGTCAAACCCGCCACTCCAACCAGTAACCTACATTATGTTTATTCTCTCATGCCTTCCATCGAGTGTATTTAGATTTCGTCACATATGCTCTTGAGGCACTAATACTCATATGGTCATACAACTTGATGACACAACAGCATGTGCTGGCATATAATCAGAATTGGATGGAGACATAAAAGATATCTCCTTTCACTGAGGTTTGAGAATGAAGTTTCTACCTTTGAGGACTGAATCAAATTAACAGGAGTCTTCTTTAGGCCATAGACCAGATAAGGTATTGGAAGTCACAGGGTATTGATCACTGATTGCCAAGTTACCCATGCCCCTCAGACCAAAATGAAGAGAACGCTCATCTTGACTTTAATGACAAAGCCCCAAATAAACATACAGAGTACCTAAGATACTGCATTACTCAGAGATGCAGGGAAAACAGGAACCTCAGGAAATCCCTCAATAAGGGACAAAGCTATGACAGGAAGGTCTGCCAAATATACTGTATTTATTCCACAACAGCATGATGAAGCATGAATAAATTAAACATTTGAAAGAAGCAGCTGTGGCAGAAGCAAGGCTGTACCACTCAGAGGTATATACAAGGTGTGAAGAAGGCACAAGAAACCTTCAAGGACTACAAGAACTGTTACCCTCTCTCTGTACACAATCTGTAGAAGCCTTAAAATAGCTTTAGCAGTTATGGACCATTCACTTTAGAGCTGTCAGGCACACTCAGACACATTATGTATCTGTAGGGGGGCATATAAAGGCCTACAATGACCAAGTTAGTAACTGGACAGTAGGAAGAAATGTGATGTGAAGAAAAGGAGAAATAAAGCAAGGAACACACATTTCTGAATGATTCTTTCATCTGGTCAACCAGATATTTCATCTTCTCACCTCCTTCTTTTACTAGGCAGTAATTAATTCCATTTATGACAATGAATAACCTGAATAACTGTTGAATCAGTGCACAAATATTCAACATCACCAAGCAGAGCTGCCTTTCACCATCTTGCGCTAATGTAGTGAATGCATCAGTACTGCTTAGTAAAGAAGGAGGAACAACAACAATTACAGGATATTTGTGTTTCAAGAAACAAAAATTTGGCCTGTGTGTAATCCTCTCCCAAACACTGTACTAAAGCAGCAAAGCTCTTCTCATCTGTCTCTTGGTTTTGTGCCTCTGCAGGACCAGTGTCTGCAGGAGCAGTGGTGATCCCTTGGGAAGTATCATTGGCAGGCTCTGCAGGCCAAATAGCTTTCTCCATACTGCTCAACAAGGGCTTAGAGAGTTTGGGAGGAGCCCTAAACATAAGAGGAATAAGGCCATATTTCCTGTGGATTTCATGCTATATATATTTTCCTTAACTGGTTCACATACACAAGGATACAAAATCTATACATCACATTATTTGAGTATGCCCGTACATACTCAGAGATCTCAAATATAGTAAAGATGCTTTAGTGATGTGGGTGGGTTTTGTGGAGGCAGAAGTGCAAATGATTGATGAGAAGGTGGTCAGGCAATAGCTTAGGATACTCCCTGGTCATTGACTGTGGAGGAGGGAAGGACATAAGTCACCCACTAAAGGGAGATCCATTTTCCTTGAGAGACGAGGAAAAGATTTCAGTTCTCAGAAGCACGCCCACTTTAATTATGCCATTCCATTTCTATGCCAATCTCTCACAGAAAGGTTATAAGGATTCTGGAAATGTGACTTACACTAATTTAAAGCCTTGTTCTGGTGTCATCTCTTAATGGAAAAGCAAACCAGTTTCATTTCTGCTTCCTTGGATGGCCTGACATACACATGTTAGTTAGATACAGTATTTAATGCAAGAGGCCATATCTAGCCCAGGTTACACCAACTCTTACCAGTGATTTCAAGGCTCATGCTCCTACAGTAATTAATTCCTAAGAAGGCAGGGTACAGTGATGCCTGACATATCCCTTCAGAAAGAGTGCCTACCAGCAGCTACCTTCTGGAAGTAGCCTTTAATTCTTTAATTTAACTTGAAGAAAAATAAGTCCTTTCCAAATAGATCTCTACACACAGCAATGCCTGTTTCTCCCTACCACAAGAAAACAAAGCATCACATGTTCAAATTGTATAAAATGCATTTTTCATTGCTCTGCCTTTGTTCTCCTGTGTTGTCAAATGAGTTAGAAGAAACCAATAATTCAAATGAAAACAGACATTCCTACATTCTGCACAAGCTTCAGATCTACATACTATCCAATCTATCAGACGCAGGCTCGGATTTCAGAGTACAGTTACCATGAAAGAAAGGGTCCATTATTGAAAAAAAATGGTAATCACTTCAATTAGGTAAAAGCTGAACAGCTGATTACAAATTTTATGGACTTATTTTGCACAATTCTGGCTTTTCTGTTTATTATATGCAACTTAGAAATATCATTATAAGATAAAATGAATTTTGAACCCTTCTCTGCTGTGCAGCTACTGTTTCTATGAGCAAAGCCAAGTGAATGAATCATCTAGCTGGTTTTTATACCTATTAAAACCAGCCGAGTTTCATTTTTTAAAAATCACTCAACAGAAAGACAGAATACTTTTAAATGAAGGAAACAGAAGAGATTTTGATGAAGGAAACAGAAGTAATGAAGGATCTCTGTGAAGTTCCACTTGAGATGCTTAGCATGAAAAAAAAGCATCTTAGATCAACTCTCAGCTAGTAACACAACCTGGATGCCTTTAAATCTCAAACATGACTGTATCACAGTATTTTCAGTCAGACCTCTCAGAAACTGCTCTTTCTTTCAATATGTTAGCAGTGTTAGCCCTTTTGAGTGATTATGTGTGACCTATTCAAAGGCAAAACATCATATGTGTAACTATTTCATGATAACAGAAAGTGGTAATTGTGCCTCTGCCTTGTACCTTCACTCTCCTCCTCCCCCCCCATGAAGATCAGCCCCCAGGGCTGAAGTCTTGGAGAACTTAGGGTGATTACACGGCTGGACTGCTACACAATTCACTGAGGCTTACCTGTGATGGGGTTGTCACATTGATTTCTGGGACAAAGTTGTCGTCAAATAAGTTAATGATGTTCTCCTGTTGCAACTCCTTTGTGGGTGTGAGCTTAGGCAGTGGTGGGACTGGCGGACCTTTCCTCAGCTAGGCAGACAGCAAAAATGTCACAGACTAGTTCAGATATAAAAGAAAATCTTTAGACTAGACCTAAACAAATTGCCTTAGGTTTTTACTTTGGCTGCTTCACCCTAAATAAGCCATGGGAATAAGCCATGTATGGAATGGAACTGTTTAGCTGTTCACCACCAAGTACTTGGACATAAACATTATGGGAAGAGCAAAACAACCCTATGCTCCAAAGTCATTAAAACTCAAGGTTTCAGATTTGATACAAAAGCAAGTCCTGGTTGGTTTTTTTCTGCTGCAACAGGCACCCAGCGCAAGACATTAGCTCTTCTATGTGGCCCATAGCTGGAACAATGCCTCTGCAGCTTTTTGGCTTCTTGAGTTCATCTGTGTTTAGCTTTGGGATTTTGTCACTGCCCACCTGTTAACAGAGTACTTAATGCTAGGGCCATATCGTCTCTGGGACCTATAGCACTTCAAAGGTTCACTACATTCCTCCTGCTCTCCAGAGATTCACATAGCTTTGACAAACTAATTGCTTGGAATAATACAAAATAGTACTGGATGATTTTTAAATCTATCAAAACCCCAAGAAAATAAATCCACTGAAAAAAAAGTATAGGAATATAACACCATAGGCACCAATGAGGCCGAGTCCCACCAGGTGAATACTCAGGCAGTGAGTTGTCACATTTTGGGAGACCAGAGAAAATAAGCATGCTCATTAGATTAATTAATTAATTTTTAATTTTAAATTAATTAATTTTCTTCTGATGTGCAGACAGCGTAGAAACAGCAATCAGCACAGAAGCTATCCCAATTCCACAAACATCCAGAACATCAACACAAGTCTTTGAAGTATCATATACAACTCATGCTACAGATGGAACGGATGAATCAAACCAATTCTTATTTTACCAATACTAGTGAGAATAGAACTTACTCCATTGATTACAACAGTGTCAAACGTCCCAATCAGTGTTTAAAACAACCAATAAGACTTTAACAATCAATAATTAGCAGAGCAGTATTTCAACTAGCTTTATTTTTCATTGTTTTAGAGATTGGCCAGATCAGCAGTACTCATTGGCTAATTTTTCCCCAGGTAAACATAAATTTGAAGATGAATGAAGAGCAGAAATATATAATGCACAAAAATTCACAAGGAGGTTTTAGAAATAGGATTTTCAAACTGTCATTGCTGGTATATAGCTCCTTAGAGACATTGCAACTTTTTAAGAAGTGTTTTGCTTTGTCACTGCAAGTCCCACCAATTCACCAGTCCTCTAATATAAAAAAAAAATTCTATTCATGTTCTGACACAGGGATGAACAACTGACGAACAGAACAGACTGCAACAGAACCAGTTGCCTCCCTGCCACTACCCAGGCACAACCTTGATGAAAAATCCACCACATCCATCATCTCAGCCATCTCTCACTGCACACAGGTCGGGTCCCTGTGCCAGGTATCTCCTTACCTGTGTAGGTGACTTAGGTCGGGCTGGTGCCGGAGACGCTGGTGCCAGCATATGATTGGGACCAGCAGTGGGGCTGGGCAGGGGAGAGACTTCCTCTGGTGGGGACGGTGTTTTTGCAAAGCGCAGTGGACCTGAATCACTAGACAAAAGCAAAGGAATGGCAAAGACATATGTATCTTGCTGACTTATAGCCTTCAAAATCTTATTGCAACAGTTGAACTGCATCCCTAAAATAATGTCAGGGACCACAAAAGAGAGTACACACTGGAGATGAATGAAGCCACTATATAGTGACTAAAACTAAAATTGCAATAAGAGACAATTAAGATTCAGTGTCAAAGGAAGTTTTAATTTTGAATGATCGTGATTTTTGGAACATCTGTTTACCTGATCATTCTAACTTGAAGAAAATGAGTACCTGCATTTTTCAGAATCTGTACTTGAAATACCTCTTCACTTATAAATTTATAACTATTACAAAATTTGAAATGGATTTACTGTCTTAATTTCACAGAACAGAACACTCTGAAGATAAAAAAACCCACAGGAAGGCATAATGAATACTGCAAATAATTTTAAAAGCTCAGCAACTTCAGAAAGGTTTCAATAAAACAGAACACAGGTCAAGATTATTATAAAGATATCACTACTTAGAAGGACAAATCACAACAATTAAAAACAAGCTGCAGTCTAGTGACTTCAACAGAGCTCTGCTGATACTAAGAAAAGATCTAATGAAGTAATAGAAAGCATCTGCACTTCTCATGAAAGGACCTGGTGCAAACACTGAGAACATATTCAGCTACCTAGATATGCTTAAAGCTTACACTGAGGGAGGCTATGAATTACAGTACTCAACAACCACAGTACTCAGCAGAAGCGACTCATACACGTACTCAGGGAGAGCAGAAGCACTACCCAACTGAGACCACAGCATAAACATGATCCTAATGCTAACACAAGAAAAACCGTTCTTTGGAAGGACAAACTCAGCTCACACTCACCACCTCTTTCTGTGGAAATATTAAAAGAGAAAAAATAAGCAGTCATTAAGAAATTTATGTTCCAGGGTGCAATCTTTGCCTTCAGGACAGAGTATTGAGCAGCACACAAGTTCTTAAGATGTTTCTTTTTATGCAGTTCTTTAAAGGAAAGATTAGATATTGCACTTGTCTAGTATCAACTTCTCATGCATCTAAAATGGAAAGCTATTTTATCTCATGAAGACCCACTTCAGAATCTTTTAGAGTATCATCACTAATAAGGGAAGTCAAAATCCATCCAGATTTTCACACTAGGCTCTGCAAACAGGACAGCAAGAGGATATGTGTAACATAGTAACTGAAGTAACTGAAAGTAACTGAAAAAATGGATTTTTAGAAAGCTTTTTTAAAGTAAGTTCACACTACATTAAATGACATCTAGTAATTTGCAGCAAAAATAATTTTGTTGCATAATTCTTTTGCTCCGAGTGATGGAAGGAATAATTCAGTGGGAACAGGCATGTGCATGTTGGACATGGTCTAAAAGACAGAGGTGGATAAAATACCTGCTGGTTACACAACGTGCTTGAAATCTTCCAACACTACATTATTTTACATTGCATAAAAGTGCTTTACAAATCCGTTATGGGAACATAGTCCAGACTGTGAGTCCATCCTAAATGGGCCAAATTTAACAGCGCCGAAGGCAATATGTAATATACGAGCATGGATTATCACTGAAATAATCTAAAATACAAATTCTAGTGATGTGCTTATAAAGTAGTTCTGAATTTTGCATTATGTCAGAAGTTTCAGATTTCATTCTTTGTTCTTTCAAAGTGAGATCAAAACAAATGGAGAAATATCTTTCATATTTTTGAGGCAGACATGATGTTGCTTGGTTAGTCTTAATTGTTGCTAATCTACCTCCATCTTGAGGGCAAATTAGCAGTAGCTATGCCAGGAACCAATTTAATTTTTATTTATGCCTCAACATTATCTGGCTTTTGTGTTATAAACCGATTTTCTGACACTGGGTGGAAAATTTCTACATGGGCTGAGCACTAAGACGTGCAGAAGGTGCCTGTGAAAAATGCATGTATTTTATGATTGGCTTTTCGCAAATATTAAAATGAATATAATATGTGTTGTGTTAGAGAGCAGTGCTGCATTAATTTTCTTAAGTACTGTGTTAAATATAGTTTTAGGTTATAAAAATTGTTAAAATAGAAACTATGCTATGTAGGATGTTTTGTTTAAACGAAAGGACTTGCAGCGAGATGGCAGCCACAGGACACCTAGTTCTTTCAGAGAAAAAGAATTTATGGCCTTCTTATCGGAAGAAACGAACTTCTTCCCACCTCGAAGGCACTATTAGGATTAGAGGGGAGAAGCTGATGAAGACCAAACAGAATCCTGTGTTTGAATGGAATTTATGCATCATGTATGAGGTGTATGAATATGCAACGGGCTATTGTTCTTAAGGGTTAATCCTTTGTTAACGGGTGTCCTTTTTCGGGCTCGTGATGCCCAGAAAAAGGTACCGGGACGTCCGTAACTCTTTGTTTTTATTGTCTCATATTGTCTTAATTCAATTTGTCCAAATTGTTATTACTCCAATTGTGTTACTATTTTAATAACCGTTTTATTACTATTAAACTTTTAAAATTTTAAAAACAAGTGATTGACGTTTTTCACAGTGCCTAGCACACATGAGGGGTGGAGACCGCTGACATTACAGTCCCTAAGCAGGCAACCTCTTTAAAGAATGGGGACTTCGCCTGACATTCAATCAGGGCATCCAAACCTTCCCTCACTGCTTTGCCAGAGCCTCCCTCTGCAGGGGGAAACCCCCGCTGTCCAGCGCAAATTCCCTCACTGGCCAATGGTGGTCCCACGAGGAGCGGCCTGTGGGAGGCGCCTGAGCACATAAAAGCACTGAACGGCGGTCCAACCACCCCCCGCTGCCTGTTCCTGAGCCGAGTGCCTCGTCTAGAGGCTTGCCTCGGTCGGCCCCTGCTGCCTGCTTCTTCCCTGACTCTTGGCCCTGTCTTCCTCTGTTCCGTCTACTCTTCTAAGCTTCGCGGGTTCCCCGCCGCAGCCTGCCCGCCGCCCCGCCCCAGCGCCTGCTCCCCGCGTCCCTCCGCCGCTGAACTGCGGCCATCGCATCCCGGCTGCGGCCATGGCAGCCGCGCTCTCGCGAGAGCTGGGCAGCCTCCCCCGGCGGGCAGCGCGGGCGCCACCTGCCGGTGCGTGCCGCCGGTGGAGGCCGCGGCCATGGCGTAGCGCTCTGGCGCTGGCCTCCTTCCTCTCACTCCGTCTTTCCTTTCCCTTCTCTGCTTAACTTTCTATCCCTCTCCAGTGGGGACACATATCCTTCTTAATCATTAAATAGTTCTCAGATATAATCTCGTTTGTGTTTGATTTTGTCCAAGAAATCCATTAAAAAAATCCCCCATGGTTTCCCTTAGAGTGGCATGTGAAAAGCTGTAAAACATTGCTCGGATTGCTTCTGACTTAGCTGGGATTAAATGGAAATTCAGGCTTTATATATCTTAACTCTAAATATCATTGTGTCTTTATAAGTCTCACTGTTTTACATTTCAACCTTTTCTGCACATCAGTATTAGAAATAAAATTATGGCAGAAAGGGTACATTTGTTGAAAGTACAGAAAGTACATTTCTGTTGCCAGTACAGAAATACTGTACTGGCATTCACTGACCTTTAGAAAGCACCATTTGATTTTAAACTCCTTTTGGTTTTGTGCTTTAAAACAAGATTTTTCTTGAAAGTCTAAAAAGATGGTATTTTGTGACATTCTCTTTATTTCAGCTTTTTTTGCTTTTATGATGTACCCTCAGATCTTTAATTTTCCCCGTAAGTAGATGAGATAAAAGCTGATGTTCAAAGTTTGGGATTCTCACCTAATAATAGGAGCTAAAAATATATCTCAGTATTTCAAGGCTTTAAACAAGTTATGAGAGTTAGCAACATAGCTGATTTTCTGACATTCTGAGCATCTAAGAATAAATGAGCTATACACTTAGTTGGTGCAAATTGATGTAACAGTCTACAGTGAACTTGGCTAAATTGAAACAGCCTTCATTCTTTTTGGTTTTTGAAAGGACTTTCTAGAAAAATAGTCAGTGAAGGAGGAAGTTTTGCATATTTACTCCTGTTGAGAAGAACTTCATCCCAGATACCTTCATCTACCATCCTGAACAAATAATGCCTGTGACCACGTGTAGGTGTTACACATGGTGTAGGTGGTTACTGCCTATGCTGAAACCCACAAAGCCTACAGCAATGCAATTAATTAGAAAGGCAATAAATTCACCTTGGTGCCCCTTGAATGGTGAAGGCCTTGTCTGCATGCTGATCCCCCAGCTTTGTCATCACTTCATATAGTTTGTGACATAACTGTGAAAACAAAACAGTTGCCTGAGTTTATGTGAACAACTATAACCATGATTTAAAAAGACACAATTAAAATGATAAATCTGGTTTGATACATGATAACTTGATAACTTTATGTTACAGTATAAAACCTTCCAAAAATTCTGAGTGCCATGCATAGCAAAAGCCTAAACAGAAACCCATCAAAATCCATAGAATCAAAGATAATAGCAGTTCTTAAAAAACATGAGCTGTTTTTTAGAGAACAAGTTCATAAGTATAGCTGACTGCTATGTGAGCTCTGATGAAGGAGGTCATCTGAAGTTTAAAGCAACATGGGCAGCCAAGAAGATCTCTGTTTTCCCCTCAAAAATCTAATCCAAATTTTCACAGAGCTTCAGTAAAGTGAGTTTTCAAAAAAATTTTGGCTCCAATTTGAAGGTTGCTATAGATAATATGTTACTATTTAGCCAGGTACATTCACAAGATCCTCAATCAAACGGCTTGATTTGCCTCACAGTCACTGATAAAATACTGCATTGCTGACAATGCATATAGCAGACTTGAAGGGAATATTTGACATGTTTTTTCCTGCTGATTAAAGCAAAGAGATGCTTAGCAATTGGACACAGCAAAAATACTGAAGGCAACAGTAAATTATCAAAACAGAAAGTGAATTTAGTGCTACAACTGATAATGCACTGCAGTCCAAAATTGTAGGGGCTGCTCCTTCCTTAAGGAGAGAACAAATATGGCAAGTAGAAATGAATATTATGATTATAGCACAAATCTGGATCTATGGCAAATTCTCCTGTGTGCCTCCGCTGGATTTTTACTATAAGGTATTTTTTAGCTCTCATGCATATCATAATCCATTATAGATGAGATAGTAGTCAGTTTTACTCACTAAAGCTATTTCCTTGTGAAACTTGGCTTCAAGGCTGGATACATTTTTGAAGGTGTTCACATAGAAGCCAATTCGTCTACGAAGGATGGCACAAAGAAAGGAAAAAGAGAATAAAAGGAATGTGTGGGAGGGGCACAAAGGCAGATTAATTAACTGTTTTCTGGACTACAAACAACATTCTTGAGTATTACCTCAGCAAAACAAATGATGAAATGTCAAAATTTCAGACTAATTTGTTCATGATTATTTCCATTAGTGCTAAGATATGTATTTCACACCATCCAGTCAACCAAGCTGAGACTACTTCACATCAGATGTCTTCAGTTTTTTTTAAAGAAGAGTGGAAAAGCATGGTCTCAACTACAGCACAAGGACAATAAAGGCAAGATGCTCTGGGCTTCCATCTCCTGCCAGACAGCACACAACCATTTCTTGAAAGGAGAAAGGTACCATTCCAGCCCTGTGAGCCCCTGTGCCCAAATCTTATCACAGCATCAAGGTGATGCAGTTGCATCTTGGGTCAGCTCAGTACAGCCCAGTACAGCCCAGACATGGGCGTCCCAAGCTCAGCTCTGAAACACATGCACATGTATATAAAAGAAAAGAATTTAATATAGACTAGACATTTCTGTGCATGTTGTCAAGAATGTGCTTACTTGGGGTGAATTATTACATACTTCCCCATTTCAAAAGTAGAAGCTGTTTTCTTATGTTTTGTTTTACTCTTTTTCCTATTTAAAACTTCCATATATAATTTCTCCCAACTTTGATTAACAAAAATTGTCTTTGGAATAAATATAAGCCTGAAAAAATGTCAACACAATAGATAATTTTCTTCCTGAAGAATTTTAATAACTAAAATAAAGGACTCTGAAAGCAATTGCTTACTAATTATGCATATTGCTCAAATTAAATTCTACCTTTCCCTGAGACTAGCTACTACTTCTTTACACAAAATTTACTGAAGTAAAAGGGCCCTCACTCTAAGTCATTCATATGCAGTTTTACTTTTAGTAGGCCCGTAAAACAAATATCCCTAAATGCTAAGAAGGTTTACACTGAAATAGGCAGAAACACAGCAGGGGAATCCTCTGTTGGTCTGAAATTAACAGGATTTAATTTAGAAGGCTGAGAAGACAAAGGATACTTCACATTTTCACTACAGATTGCCAGCTGTTAAAGAACATAACACACTAATGAGATGCTTATTTTCCTACCGCTTTTGTTCTCCCATTCATATTGTCTGCATTTTCTGTATAAACAATTCATAATTAAACATCTTGACTGAATGACCTATGCCATCAAATCATTTAACATCACAACTATTTAACATCAGTGCAGAACTATAAAATGTGTCTTCTGGTGTAGTTATAATAAAAAATGACCTATAAGTTGACCAAAATCACCACAGACTACTCTGTGCTTTAGCATAGTTATTTACTCACTAAATGGAAATCTTTTTGCATCTTAGAATGAAGACATGCTAATGAATCTTAAGTGCCAACATACATTGAAAAAAATAAGCATAAATACACTTACATTACATATATTTTTGGAGCACTTGCATACATTTTTCCTTTTATTATTCAGAAAGGTAATGGATGGAATCTTCAACAATCCAGCAATCCATTTTCTGTCAGCTCATTAAAATCCCCTGATTCCCTTTCCTTACTCCCCATTTGAAGCCTTGCATGCAGTATGTCTCTAGGCTTACCGTGACCACAGAGATGGCAGCTCTTCTTGCAAGTCAGTGTTAAACTCTTCAAACACTTTCTGTGCTTTTTGAAATTCTTCTTCTGCCTAAACCAAAACAGATGACTTCTAAAATCACTATGACATAACAAAACTAAAATTATTTTTGTGTTGTTTTCTTGGGGGGTCTTTTATAATTTTTATTAACAAAAGATGTTACTCATTCTTACACCATCAAGGCCAATACAGGATATGCTGTCCCCTCAGTCTCATCAAGAGAGGAAGTTAGGTCCAAAACAAGACTCCTTAGTGAAAGAGGTGAGTCTGAGTATCACATGAACCAAAGTACTCAATACACATTTTTGCTTAGAGATATCATTATTTCTAAGGGAGTAAAAGGAAGAGAAATTTTGTGCTCTGTCTCTGTACAGAAAAAAATACCACCCAATCTCCCCAGGTCTTCTACCAGCATGTTTCTGGTTGTTCTACCTTGGTGATTCTGCCTTCATCTTTTCTTTTTGAGCTCTGCAGGGCTTCTAGATGATGCCTTGCACTGTCGTAATCCACTAGCTTTCTGCTTCGTTTTGCAATGCGAGTCTGTACAGGGGTAGAAATGAAAGTAAATATGAGGAGCAGTTTTAAAAAAGCCATTTTACTTATGTTGTTAATTTAGTTTTTGACATGTTTTTATTCTCCCTTCTCTGTTGTTAATATCTGAATTATTATATCATGTAGAAAGAACATGGAAATGGTAAAAATGACAACTGAATCACATTATTTTAAATAAGGAATCAATTTAGAAATAGTTTGGGGAGGGTTTTCATGGGTATAGGGCTTACAGGCCTTAGAATTGAGGTATCAGTGTTACATAAGACTTTTCACATTCTCTAGAATCAGTGAACCTGTTAAACTCATGGTAACACTATCTTTTCCCCTTATAGACAGTGTGAAAATTCAGCAATTAATGCGGTTTTTCTAGAGTTGGAAAAATGCTAATATATACTTCTCTGTATAGTTGTTCTGACGCATACCTAAAATACTGGAGTTCAAGATATAGATACAGATATAGATATAGATATAGATATAGATGTAGATATAAATTATAGATATAGATATACATTGATATAGACTTTACAAAGCTATGTAATCCACATGCTGAGAGGGCATAATCACAGCTTGATTTAAAAGTGAGTTTAGAACTGTATATCACTAATGTTCGTATTCTTTGGTATTCTAAGATTATTTTTTCTTTAGTCCTTGATGTAAATTACAAAGGGGATGACTGTGTGTTACCTGCTCAGTTATAAACCCTCACAGAAAAAAATCCAGTTATGCCCATATAGTCATATTGAAATATAAAAGTATCTCCTCTCACCTATAGTGCTTCTTTATCCTCACACATTTCATTTATCAGTCATTTCTCTGGACTGTACACTAGATGGGCATGTGGCAGAGGCTAGAATTGTATAACATTCTCTCGTGATGTGTATTACAAAATCTTTTTATAACTAATTAAAAGCCAGGAACCATGGCTTAGATAAAAGAAAGATACTCATGGGTGCATCTATCTAGCCAATAACAGAAAGCCTGCTTTCCATGTAATTTGTCTGGCATTTTAATAGCCAAAGAGCTTAATGTGGCCTTATTGAAATTGGTTAAAATTATCTCATACCAAAGAAACAGGAGCAGAAAAAAGCACAGAAGTTGCCTCTACAAAGGCTAATTTACTTCCATGTACTACTGCATGAGAAATATTTTCATTCGCTTGGAAAATCAGTCCTGCCTAATGTCAGGAATTTACTTACAGAACAATATCTTGTACATTACAGGAGAGCAGGACTTTCACCTCCCACCCTTTTTCACTGTTTTGCTTGTAATCTCATTTTCAATTTATTTTGCAACTCAGCAGAACTTTAAAACTTGTCCTTTACAGAAAATCATTACTCTACTTTGATATCAGGAAATTGTCCTAGATATGTATCCAGCGTTAACAATGACCCATCCACCAGTTTTTGATGGAAGTCTTCCCAAAGTTCATCACATTTCTGAAAAGGTAGAAAGGAGAAAAATGTACTTAGTAGTTTTATGCCACTCTAAACATAGGAGAAATACAAATGTAATTGGCAAAGATTCATCTTTCTGAAGTTTTCAAATGTTCTTTATGGAAATAAATCAGAGCATAAACACAAGGCGAATGAAAAGGAATACCTTGATATTGCAAGTTCAATTCACAACAAATTAAGATTAAACTTAATAATTAGTTGGTGTTTTCATTATTTCAAATACTAAGTGCTATGTGAAAATAAGGATGTTATGGATTTAAGGTGCTCCCTGGGGTTTCAGGTCCCTGAGGGTCAGCAACACAGAATCTGTACCTGGTGTAGTTTTTATGTCTAAGTATGTTCCCTGATGATGAACCTTGCTTACAGAGAAAGGAAGTACAACAAAAAAATAGAAGAGAAAATAAAGGGAAAGGTCTTTCCACCTCATTCTTTTTGTGCCATTAAGGTACATTTGATGGAATGGCTGATGCAGACAACAACTCTACCTTGTGCTGCTGGAGAACTGGAATTACAGATAGGAAACATCTCAACATCAGCTGGCAAAATAAACAAAATCTGCACCTCTGCCACCCTCCTCTGCCCTGAAGGTACAGTGCTTTTCCCCAGTCCTCTTTGGAGCTCTGGGCTAGTCACTAGGAGAAACCCCCTGTTGTTTTCTGACTTTCATGAACATATTAATGCAGCTCATGTGACAAGGACTTGTCGCAGACATCTTTTTCAATAAAAATCCTTTCTTTAGGACTTTCCCTTTTGGGAAGCTGAGGCCCCAGAAAAAGAATGTAAACAATGGTTGTCTGCTGCTGTGGAATGCAACAGGTGGATTTTTGATTGGGCCATCTTGAATGTTTATAATTAATGGCCAATCAAGACAGAGCTATCTCGGACAGAGTCCAAGAGAGCTGCCTTTTGTTATTCTTCTTTTCTTTTCTATTCTTAGCTTAGCTAGCCTCTGAGGAAACCTTTTCCTTTCTATTTCTTTTTAGTATAGTTATAATGTTATATATATATATATATATATATATATATAAAATAAAATAATAAATCAAGCCTTTTAATCATGGAGTCAACATTCTCGTCTCTTCCCTCATTCAAGAACCCCTGTGACCACAGTCACAAGGACTCAATGAGTAAGATTCCTTATTAGAAGCAAATAATGTTACATAGACATAGTGCTTGTGGTCCTGGATTCTCCACTGAACAAATCATTAGCACATGTTAAACATCCTGATTCCCCCTTTCTTTGCACTTTTCAAAAATCACTTAACATCCTTCCCATCAAAGGGAAGGTTAATGGGTGTAAGCACTGCTCTGCAGGGCTGTTATCCTCACTGACAAGTCTGCAAAACTGTCACATTATGTCACACCGCAAGCTGGCTTGTACTGGGCAATTAATTTGGCTACAAATGAGAACCCCAGCCGGTTCCGTAAACTGGCCCCTGGGTTGACAGACAGGAACCTCAAACAATTACATTCCATCCTAAACTGTAGACATCTCCCTGATCCGGGAGCTGGGCGGTATCAAAGATCAGACCAGGGTTTTTCAAACCCCCTTTATAAAGAGGGGTTCATATAATAAACTGTCTCTATTGCCACATGGACATTGGAGTGTGTGTTGTCCCTGTCTCCGACCACTGACCCCATGAAACACGTGGCCGTCCTGCGTAATAGAAAACTATTCCCAATTGTTTGTTTTATCATAACCTACTATGTGGCATATTATTAATGCTGTGTGATGCCAGCTTTTGGTTCATTCATTTCCTACTCTAACAGAGTCCCTAATGAATGACTAGAATCTATTAAACATGTTTAAAGAAACCCCTAATTTATTAACACAGCATTTAATCACAGTGGTCTACAAAGCATCACAGCATTAGATCGTAGCAAGCAACTGCCTATTTTTGTATCTTGCTGAAACGTATTTTGAACAAATTAAAATAATGGAGATTCTGAAAGCTAATGGACTCAAACAACATTGCTGAAGGATTCTTTAGGCCATCATCTTTCCTGCCATACAGAATAAGGTCTTTTAAGGGGATCCCTTTTGGAATTATCATTTATAACCTAAACTGAACAGATACATAATTATTTTTTACTTTAGGCTGAGCTCACAGAATCACAAAATCAAGTAGGTTGGAAAAGATCTTTGAGATTATCAAGTCTAACCTATGACTAAATACCACCTTATCAATTACAACATGGCACTAAGTGCCACATCCAGTCTTTTCTTAAACACCTCCAGAGATGGTACCACCACCTCCCTGGGCAGGTGATTCCAATGTCAAATCACTCCTTATGTGCAAAAATTCTTCTTAATGTCCAGCCTAAACTTCCCCTGACATAGTTTAAGGCTGTGTCCTCTTGTCCTGTTGCTGGTTTCCTAGGAGAAATGACTGACCCTGCCACTTGGCTACAACCTCCTTTCAGGCAGTTGTAGAGATCTCCCGAGCCTCCTTTTCTCCAGGCTAAACAACCCAAGCTCCCTCAGCTGCTCCTCATAGGACTTTTGTTCTAGACCCGTCACCAGCCTTGTTGCCCTTCTCTGGACATGCTCCAGCATCTCAACATCCTGTCTAAATTGAAGGGCCCAGACCTGAACACAGTACTCAAGTTGTGGCCTCACCAGTGCTGAGTAGAGGGAATCACTTCCCCAGTCCTGCTGGCCACACTATTCCTGGTACAGGCTAGGATCTCATTGGCCTTCTTGGCCATGTGGGCACACTGCTGGCTTATGTTCAGTCTGCTGCCAATCAGTACCCCCAGGTCCCTTTCTGACTGGCCTCTGTCCAGCCTCTCTGTCCTCAGCCTGTAGTGCTGCAGGGAGTTGTTGTGGTCAAAGTGCAGGATCTGACACTTGTCTTGTTAAACCTCATATCGTTGGATTCAGACCACTGATCCAGCCCATCCAGGCTGCTCCTGCAGAGCTCTCCTACCATCCAGCATATTGACACTGGCACCCAATTTGGTGTCATCTGCAAATTTGCTAATGGTAGACTCGATCCCTTCATCCAGATCATCAGTAAGGATCTTAAACAGGACTGGGCCCAGCACAGATCCCTGGGGGACACCGCTAGTGACGGGCCACCAACTGGATCCAACACCATTCATCACCACTCTGGCCTGGCCATTCAGCCAGTTTTAACCCAGCAAAGAGTGCACCTGTCCAAGCCATGGGCTGTCAGCTTTTCCAGGATTATTCCATAGGAGAGAGTGTCAAAGGCTTTGCTCAGTCCAGGTAGACAATATCCACAGCCTTTCCCACATCCACCAGGTGGGTCACCTGGTCATAAAAGGAGATCAGGTTGGTTAGGCAGGACCTGCCTCTCCTAAATTCATCTGTGTGGATGCCATGGGACAGAGAGAGAGAAACGTCAAGCGTTTCTCACAGCAGCTTGTGAGAATTTTCAAGAAGTTGTAAGGATGTGATAACTTGTTAGTGTAAACAACCTGCAAGTGGTGTTTTTCTACTTAGACTTTCTGTTCTTCTCAAGGACAGTGTATAAGAAAAGTGTTTTTGTTAACTAGCCAATCAAATAGAATGTATTGTATAACTCTATATAAACCACACAGTTCTCTTGAATAAAACCTTCTTTTACTCTTTCTACAATACTGCCTCTTGCCTGTTCCTGTGTCATTCTCGGTGCAAGAGTGACACATCTGGCTGGGTCTGGTCCTCAGGCCATGCCTGTAGGTCCTATGTAATCACACTCAAGATGATGTGTTCCATAACTGTGCCAGGCATCGATGTCAGGTTGAGAGATCTGCCATTTCCTGGATCCTCCTTTCAGTCCTTATGGATGGGTATTCCATTGGCCAGCTTCCAGTCAACTGGGACCTCCCAAATAACCGGGACTGATGATAAATTATGAAAAGCAGCTTAGTGAGCTCTTCTGCCAGCTCCCTCATCACTCAGGATGGATCCCATCTGGTCCTACAGGCTTGTGAACATTGAAGTGGCTCAGCAGGTCACTAACTGCTCCAGTCAGTGAGGATCTTACAGGGGATCTATTCTGCTCCCTGGCACAACCTACTAGCTTTAGAGGCCATCTGTCCTGAGGATGACCTGTCTTATTGTTGGCAATTGAGGCAAAGAACTTGTTAAGTACCTCAGCCTTTTCCTCACCTTTGGTAACTGTATTCCCCACCATGTCCAATAAAGAATGGAAGTTTTTCTTGGTCCTTCTTTTGATAGAAATATATTTATAAAACCACTTTTTATTATCCTTTACAGAATAAAGTTTAAGTTCTAACTTATAGAGCTAGGTAGATTTATGCATCAATTAGAGCTTTTGCCACTCTAATTGGTGCATAAATCTACCTTTGTGATTCTGTATCCAAAAAAAATCAGGAGATAAATATATATCAATAAAACAATATTAATAAATAAATATAAAATAAATATACAATAAAACAATATAAAACCCCTAAATCAATCAAACAAAAAAGTATGTATCTTAAATTAGGCAGTTTGGAGGTTGGGTACTTTTAACATCAAAACCCTTTGCAGAGGGAAATATTGGAGAATGCATCCATAGAGAAAAAAAGCAATCTATACACTGCTCGGTAGTCAGGTTTACTATTAACTGTATTATCAAGGAGGCTTTGCAAACTGAATGCCAGGTGATTAAAAGCTTCATTGACAACCATTTGCACTTTCTTGTCACCATCATCACATTTGCTGACAGATTTCCTCCAGAACTGAGGCTCTTTAAGCAGGCATTTCAGAGCATCTCAAGGTAAATTCCTGCTGTGTTGTCTAGAAAACTCTAATCACTGGAAGAAGGTAAAAAGTAAAAATAAATAATGGCCTGAACTCTAATTTGCCTTTAAATTCCGTTTTCTTCTCAGAGAGGTGAGTGTCTCATAAGATATCCTGTTTAGTACCACTGGCTCAACAGTTGTTACACAGCACAAAAGGATAAGCAGCTTTGATAATTTTTTAACATTATTTTGAGCTGAGAATCCTGACTATAAAATTGCATGTAAGATACCTTTGTAAAAACGTGTCAGTCAAATGCTGTCAGGACCAATGCTGCTCACACTGAGTTATCTCAGTGGGAGCTTTTATCAGCTAGTTCATACAACAGACACTGCAAGTGCTGCATCTGGCCAGCAGCATTTCACAAGATCCATAATTTATATGCTGAGAAAACAGGATTTAACATGACATGAAGGATTAAGGTAAATTTTGGATGCACACTTCTCCTTAACAGCTGAGATTAATCCATTTGCATACAAAATACTTTTTCCCTCTTTCCATACATCTTACCTCTCCAATCATTTTCACATCTTCACGTCCATACCAGTCTGGCTCATACACTTCATGGAGAGACTCTGTAAGCTTCTTTGAGGCATCTTGCATTCCTGCAGTTAGGCAGAATGAGGAATATGTAAGTGAAAACTAAATATTTATCTTTATTTTCAGCTACATGTATCCACTATGGTATTCCCTCTGGCAAATTTAGAAAAGAGATACCTGAACTTGGGGAGAGCACTGTAATGGACGTGGTTTTATGAAGAGTCTTGTATGGTCACCAGTATGTTTAGAAGTTTGTGGAGCCCAGTGCCTATTTATGTTTGCAACAGGGTGGTGCCTGCAGAGGATTGTGTGAAGCCAAACTGGTCAGTCACTATGGGAGCTCTTGCTCAACAGTGGAACAAGAATAGGGACTATTGATACTTATCACTGGTTTAAACGTAAAATAGCTTCAATGACACTATGAGAAAGGGCCTAAATCTATCTTCAGTGAGATCAGTTTGACCCCAATGAATAAATAAACACCCTCAGTGAAGGCATTGGAGTTTGCATTTTGATACAGCATGATTCCATTAGATTCTGAATATAGTTCTGAATCCAGTGAAACCAAACTTTCTAACATTCTAAGAGTTCAGAATAAGTAATTTTAAAATTTTAAAATGTCAACTTTTATTTCGACTTCCTTGGAAAATCTCAATACTTCAATTTCCTACATAGCATTAACTTTTTTTCCTTAAAAAAAACACTGCTTTTTTTCTAGTCAAAATCTGTTTGCTATCTTGAAAATATCTCTAAGTATGATATTCAGATTTAACTGCTCAGTGAATGAATTTAGGAATAACATCAATAGTTTTATTTTCTGCACAAATAAACATTCACAAATAGAAAAGGAAAACTGATTTGAAACTTGAGTGTGTAGAAGACCAGACTTGATCTAGTCAGTTGCTATTCCATCATGCACTCCCAAAACACATGCTGTTAATATGAGAGTAAAGTAAATACAGGGATGCACAGTTAAAAGAAAATAGTAGGCTATGGAATGGACAGGATAGAAAACAGATAGTAAAAAAGCTGAAAGTACATGCTTGTTCTCAGTCCTTGAGTACAAAAGAGAGAATGGCATGGGGGAGAACAAGTACAAAGGAAATACTGGTGTTTGGAGGTACAAGCTTTCACCCTTAAATCAAAAGGTACTGAAGCAAAACAGAATATCTGATCTCTTCAGAAATTGTCTTGGGAGTGGTTTTTAATGACAGAGCTCATCTTAGACTATTAGGATAGCACAAGAATTAAGATGTATTTCTTCCTTTTCTCCTTCATGGTTAATTCTTAGGATGATATATCTCCAGCTAAGAAAGTGTTCGCCTGAATAAAAAGGATTTTTTGGTTATTTTTGCCTTAGAAGTTGCCAAATTACAATAAAATACAGATGATCTTCACATATATTTTCAGGCAGGACTCATTTAAAATCTTTAATGTCGCTGCAAATTAATAAACTCAAGAGATAAGGCAAAACCAGTAGAGTATCTCTTTGCTTAAGAAAGTTGCTTCTCTCCAGTCAGGGTGAACATACAAACCAGGAGGGTTTGTTCATCCCTGCTCACACTTGATCCTTTGTGATACCTGAACTTCTGCCCTTGAGCACTCTGAGTGGCAAACCTGTGGCAGAGGTTCCTGTGGCGGGCAGGCTAGCATGACTGCTGGATAATCCCTCCTGCAGCTTGCACTCAGCTTGGTCACAGACCACGCTGACACCTTTTCCTAGAATTTCTTTCTTAAGTACTGCAGGACTCAGGCATATATCGGCTGAAGAGAATAAGTAAAACACACCTAATGTGCCATGCTTGAGTTAGAGCAAAACTGCACCAACTTTTACACTTTTTTTCTGTTCTGAGAATAGGATAATCCTTCATTCCACCACATTCCTGTAAAAAACATCAGTCAAATCCAGCTGCAGTGTCAGGCAAGTGGGCAGTAAAGTATTTGGCTTTTTCAGTCAGGGGCTTCAATCTGAAATTTCCAGGCTAATATCATACATCCTACTCCCTCTGACTGTATCTACACCAGGTTTACTGCAATACACCAAATGAGGGAAAAGGTAAATACCAATCCAGTGAATTCCCATTCTTTTTCATACCTGTGGATATAAACTTACGGTGTCTAATGATTTTTTGTTTGGCAGGTTTTCACATAGAGGTATTCCTTCCACACTGATACCTTTTATGTGTTATTCAGCACTAAATTTAAGAGGATTAGTGTCCTAGTCATAGACTGCAGGCTCTCTCTCTTGACTGTTTTTAACTGTTATCACTGAGAGAGAGAAATTGTTAAAAGCAAGTCATTAAAGTACTAAGAAATATGAAAAGTACTAAGAAATGTGAGAAGAATTTTTACTGCTGACGAACAGCCAGAAATTTACATTTAGTATCAATGTTTTCATTCAATAGTACTTCTTGGTAATTGGGGCCTTTATTTAATAGCTAAAGGTGCCAAATTTGAATCACTTAGGAAAAATGTTACTAAATAATCCAGAAAATTGAGCTTCTCAGATTACATGATCCCTATTTCTATGGGGAGGAAAGAGTCCCTGTCCCTGGAGCCTCCAAAAAATTCTAGAGGCCTCCTTGTGATAGGGGTCCTGGGGGTGGCAGTGCAGGGACATTCCCATTAAGCACACCAGAGAAGGGGCAGGGTAGGTGACTCTTTACCATCACAGCTCCAATGTACTCAAGCTCCCATGGAGAACGAGACAGACCTGGAACAACATGTTGGCTCTAAAAATCATATACTGTGGGGTCTCCTCACTCCCCTGCAGGATAATCTAGCCTGAAGGATGGAGAAATTTCCATTTCCCTGATGGGTAAGACATCTTGGTCTGGCTCTTAATATTACTTATATTCAGGGAAATGACCTGCCCTGCCATAAGCGTTGTATTTGTTATTGCTAGTAATCCATTAGAGTTTCCTCAGGAACAAGTCAATAATTTCATTATTCATTAATAAATTTTGCAGAAAGATGATGAATAGTTATCCGGTTTTTAAGAAATTACATTTCTGATTTTAAGATTTCTGTGTCTGAAGGATTTGTGCAGTTCTGTCAGCCACAGACTGACAACTAGGCAACAGAACTGCTTACAGACCTGAAAAATCTGCCATCCCCTTCCTGTACACCTTTATCACTACATTAAGCCACCTGAAGTGTATGGTGCTTTCTTTTCCTCACGCAGGACTACTTGTTACCTCTGTCACCTTGCCACCTGCATGAAGATCCAGGTTTATTCTTCCCCATCTGCACTGGTACTGGCAAAGAGCTTGGGGTACAAAAAGGGTGACTGGTTTAGGGTTTCTATAACAATTGGTCCATAAAACCATTCAAGTCCCTCATAGCTCTCAAAAGCTTAGAAAATAAATAATGAAGTATAAAACCCAGATACACATTGCCAAGGAGACTGGAAGACACACAAGACTGAGGCATGAGATGACTAAAGCTATGGGGGATAGCACAGTCTCATCAGTACAAACACCATTGATACACAGCAGACAATAAACTATCATGCAGGTGAAATAAAATGGCACATAAAAGCCATTCACAAGTTCAACAGCTTTATGGCATGGTTCCTCTGAGTCCTTGAAGAACCAACAAGAAAGATCAAGGTCCAGCTAAGACTGTCAGTGATCAAGAGAAGGAGTCTGAATACAGCAAAAATTCTTTTAAGAATGTGTGATACTCAACTCAAACCTCAAATTGTGAAGTACTTTAAAATGAAGGGGACAGAGTGTCATAATAAGGCTTAATTTACTCTTCCTTGCCTAAATCCCCACCTGTAGTGTAATGGGTTAAAACTTTAAGTTTGTTCATCAAAGCTGACAAAGTTATTCCAGTAAGACTGTTGCACCACCTCCATTTGTTTGCCTAGTAAATTTCCAGACTTAAAAGGATAAGGAAGGTGAAACCAAAGACAATGGGTCTCACAACATTTGTTTATCTGCTTAGTAGGTGGTGGACTTGCTATGATTGATAACACAGTATTAGCTGATCCGCTCAATAAACTTAAGATTCCAGGAACTCAGTAGATTGAGCTTAAAATTCCAGGAATCAGACAAAGGAAAAATACCAATCTTCAGAACACCAGGAGGCAGACTACGACCACCTAGCAACAGGAGAAGAATAAGCAGAGTACTACCCTAAAAGACATGCCAACCCAGAAGCAGGACTGTATAAAAACCCCACAAAATATCAGAAGAGTGTGGCAGTGGTAGAGCGGGGACTCCCCTGTCGCCCAGCGCGCCCGGGGCGCTGACTTTGCCTATTATCACTTGCTCTAACAATTAATAAATTCATTTTAAATTGGACTCACTAGTCGGTGATGATTATCCACCAATAAATTCATTTCATTTGGACTTACTAGTCGGTGATTGATTCCCCACCGCAACTAACCTATAACATGTAGTATTGTGTCTACGTCTGGAGTCCACAGCACAAGAAAGATGTGGACCTGTTAGAGCAGGTCCAGAGAAGGCCACAAAGATGTTCAGAGAAATGGAGAACCTCTCCTACAAAGACAGACTGGGACAGCTGGGATTGTTCAGCCTGGAGATAAGCCTCTGAGGAGACCTCCCTTTGGCTTGACAGTACTCAATGGGAACTTATTGAGATGGGACAGTACTTAATGGGAACTTATTGAGAAAGAGGGAGAGCAACTTTTTGCGCAGGTAGACAGTGGTAGGACAAAGGGGAATGAGTTGTTTGAAACTAGAAGAGGAGAGGTTTGGATTAGATGTTAGGAGGAAATTCTTTACTCAGAGGGTAGTGAAACACCGGAACAGGTAGCCCAAAGAAGTGGGTGCCCCATCCTTGGAAGTGTTCAAGGTCAGGTTGGATGGGGCTCTGAGTAACCTGGTCTAGTGAGTGGCATCCCTGACTATGGCAGGGGGATTTCAACTAGATAATCTATAAGGTCCCTTCGAACCCAAACCATTCTATGATTGTATGAAATCATACCTGCATTTGTACTTCCTACTTCCAATATCAAGTCACTCAGATGTCATGCAGCAAAATGAAACTCATTACTGAAGTTAAAATCCCAAACCCCTTTAAAATGAACTGCTTCTCTCATACATCCAAGAATATTAGGATGTCAAGTGTGTTATTTTCCAATAATACCAATATATGCGGTTACATGATTGACCTTTTTTCCTGCAAAATGAACCCCCAATGACAGCATGACTCCAAGCCTGTGACATCTTTGGTGCAAAAATCCCACTCAAGTGCCTAAATATTAGGGTTACCATGTTTTTGTGCATAGATACCTCGAAAATCTTTTAATGATAGCAGACATTCAAGGAATTGCAAAAAAGACACTGTAGCAGGTGCTTCAGTCATCCAAAATCTGATCTTTTGCACTACTGGCCTAGTCATCTTTGAGGAAGCCTCAGCCAGAGCTGTGCATTGTGCTCTACTGTCTCAGGTTGTGTGCTCATTCCACAGCAGCAATGTGTGCCAGTATGTGTGCCAAGGATGCCCGCTGCTGGCTGGCTTGTTGTCTTTGACATTTTTAGGGCTCTCATGAGTGCTTTTGACTGGATCTTTTTTAAGACAGGTAGATAATAAGGTACTAGCAAACACTTCTCATTCTGAGTAAGAAAATCAGTCCAAATTACTTAAAGGCAGCAATAAGAAAACAATGTTTAACAGAAAAGCATTGCTAAAAAGGCAAAACTAAAACAATGGAAAATTTTACACCAAGATAAACACAAAAAGTAATGAAAAAAGTAGTCCATTAGAGAGCACAAGAGCAAAAGGACCATGAGTGTAGAGTACTAGGAGAAGAAGAGAAGGATGGAGAAAGAAGATGAAACAGAGAGGAGTATTATCACCAATACAGAAATCAAGGCAGCATGTAAACAGTCAGATTACATGATAGGTAAGACATCTAGCAAGACAGCATCATCCTACTGTTTCTGAATAACCACCATACAATGTGTGTGGGGAAGGGTAAAAACTGTGAAAACAAAATTAGCATTCAGTGTGTTCTCTGCAAAAGACCAATGCTATAATTTCCTCTAAGAACAAAAGACATCAGCGCAAGTTTGTCTGGTATGGAATTTTTCTTGGGCAGCCCATCCAGAAAACAATAGATGGTCAAAGACAGTAAGCTACTGCTTTGCTTCCCATTTTATAATTTGCATCAAAAAGAGCTTTCTGCCTTGCCTGTGAACAGCGGATGATGTTACTATGACAATGAGTTTCAGGGATATTAATACTCATTTGCAAAATTTTCCCT
This sequence comes from Melozone crissalis, assembly GCF_028551555.1. NCBI lineage: Eukaryota > Metazoa > Chordata > Aves > Passeriformes > Passerellidae > Melozone > Melozone crissalis. The sequence continues at coordinate 55,176,082 of NW_026535794.1, read as the reverse complement.
ACTGGACTGGAGCCGGATAAAAAATATACACACAGAGACATATTTATAATATATTTATATTTATCTTAAGAAGCTACTGTCTCTCAATCTGTCACCACCTCTTATTCCTTTTCCTTTAGCCTCCAATTCCTCCAAAGAGCAGTGGCATGAGAAAGAGAACACTTTGCATACAGTACTCTGTTGAGTGCGCTGGATTTACAAATATCTAGTAGGATTTAAATGACTGTTTACTTGTCTCTGATATTTAACACTGGTTAGTGACTTCTGTTATTTAGATTTTCAATGCAGTATCAAGAGACATCACATTTGACTTTTGAACTTAAAAAAAATGGATTAAGCAGCCAGAAATAGATGAGAAATCACATTATCACAGGGAGTGTGGTTTTGGAGGAAGCTCATCATCCAATTAGTAATAACCTGGAAATGTTCCATTTGTGGAGATCAAGTAATCCCTCGCCTTGCATGCGGTACTTCATATTCTAGCATTTCCAAAGATGAATAACAAGGTGTGTAGACGCTGTGGGTGCTAAAAATGCATGCAACATGAGAATCTAGGGAGTGGAGGATGCAGACAAAGGACAGTCGAGGATGCAATACATGAGTTGACATTGAAGGTACAGAATCCCTAGCATCAGTTTAAAGAGAATCTTACTTGTATATGTCTTTATATACTTTAAACAAGCTTACTTGTCTCAATTTTTTAAAGAAGTTTGCTTTAAGAAAGCAAGATATAAAACTTAAAAATCACCTTTAATGGCTGCTAAATATGCTCTCAGTTCTCTCTGGAGTCTGGAACCCTCTGCCTGAAAAAGAAGAAAAAAAAAGCATGGAAGTGAAAATACATGTCAGTTATGTTTAATGCCTTGAAACATGCATGCAGTATGTCTAACAACTAAAAGCAATTTCAGGACCTATCTAATTAATAGTGTCAGATGTTGAAAGCATGCACAGATTCATAAAAAAAGAAGGCCTGGCAAAGGAGGCTTGCATAGTGTACTCTCTAGGCTAGAATTTCTGGGTTTATCTTATCAATCATCTGTACAGGGAAGAACTCTGCCCAAAGAAAGACAGGTATATTTTACAGCTAAGGTGCAGTTCAAGTCAGCTGGGCCTACGGCCTAATCTGAAACACAAAGAAGTAGAATCAAAACTGGTGAACTTCCACTGGAAACCACTCAAATGAGGCCAGTCTGGACCTGAAGAAAGTTCTACCCTTACACAAGTTGTTTACTATATTTGTAAACAATTTCCAAAGTATTCTAAAATTTCAACATTTTGCAAGCAAATAACTATTAAAATATAATAACAATGTTAGTTTGTTTTGCTTGATTAGTGCATCTTGCAGTCTACTGTGAATTCTTGACTTTCTTTGGCAAATACATCAAAATTATCTTTCTTTCTCTTACAGCAACAACCTTCTCAGAACAGAGAAAACAATGGATTTTGTTACTTTATCTCTGACTGTACCACAGGTTGGACTTTACAGTTCCTAGGATTTGCAAAGAAACCTGTGCTACACACATACTTATTGCTAAAAAGATGCTGTCCAAGACACCTTCAATAGCCTGAATATTTTTGAAAGAGTCCACGTTTGCCAGTTTCCAATATTTTTCAAATAATTTATTTAAGCAGCTGGAATCTACAGGAGTATCAGCTTGCAGTCACATTTTCTCACATACAGCTACACCATATGGAAAAATCAGAAGCAAAATATGACTGATGGCTTCAAAATATGACTGACTACTTTGAAGTTTCATATTTTCCATGTGAAAAACAGAACCTAAAGGGTGCATGTGAATAATGTGAATATTTTAGAAGCCAGAAGGTATAAGCTGTTTTAACTCCACTTAACTCAAAGGATGTCTGATATCAGTAAAGGATTTGCCATCAGCAACTTCAGTGCTCAGAGAATTCAGACACAGAGGATCATAAGAAATTCAGTTTGATAGGGGCTATCTGATGCTTAAAATCCATCACAGCTGCAGTATTTTTAGTTCTGAAAAAATACTTGTCTCACCAGTACTGAGAATACAATGCAGGGCACACCCACCAAACTCGCTTCTCACAGCTTCTTGAAGGGAACTGTGGGCCTTTAGAATGGGATCATCAACAGCCCCTACCCCCATCTCTCAAATTGTAGTGAACTTTAAGAAGAGAGCAACTGTTTAACCTCCTGCAAATATTAAAGAATTTTTAAGGTAAAAATGCCTGTGTGGGCCCAGAAAGCTGACTGAATTCACTTTGTGGATTCAACAAACAGAAGCTTGCTTTTACACCAATGTGATCTGAAACAAGTCACGTACAGCTCTCAAATCCATTAATCGACTAAAGTCTGAGCACAGGAATAGACCCACCAGGGTGGTGTCGGAAAAGCTGCTGGGTAACAGCAGGTATGAAGGAGCAGCCAGCCATTCTCTGGTTTGGAGCCATATTTGATGCTCCAAGGAAAGGCAACCTCTTCCCCTGCTTTGGAATCAAAGCTGCCTATCCAAACAAGGGCCAGACAAGTGCAGGTGAGTGTCAGTGGATTTAACCTCAGATTTAATTACTTATAGAACAACTGAAAGTTCTCGAGTAGTAGCTTGGTGTTTTGTCCTTTAAGAAAATATTATGCATACATTTTAATACTTTGGTGTTTTATTTACTACACTTTAATACTTGTAGCAAGAGCTACTACCCTAAAGTGTCATTACAACACATTTTTTCATTATACATAACACAGCAGAAGTTAACTTCATTCTGTGCTCAAGTGGTAGGCATGGGGATATCAGAAGTTGACTGTTTTCCATGGACCAAGACATTAAGTGATCAATGCTTCCATAGAGGAAAGGAGATTGTACCCAGGAGCAAATTTCTTGATCTCATGTCTGAAGAGGAGGATCAGCAAACACTTGGCGGAAATTAGATGGAAGTTGCCCTTTCATGCATGCCAGTCTCCTCCTGGGGGGATCCCTTGTACTGTGAGAAGTCACGTGAAGGCACAGAAGTTATCTTTTTATTTTGTACCTTCTTTGGCCTGACCTATTGTGGTAAAAAATCAAAGGTATAGAAACTTGGTTCTTCATCATGGTCCAGCTGAATAGGTGACCATATAGTAACAATTTTTAGTTACTAAAAAAATCTCTGGTGTTCCAGGAGCAGCAAACCACAGTTGGAGGGGTGAGAGCCTCCTTAGCTGATTTCATGTCCAGTTTTATTAATACACATGATGTTTTGTCACTAAGACTAAGCAGCACACCACAAATGTCAGGGAAACGCATTGTTCAAACATTATGTTTATAACTATACTGCTGTGCAGCTTTACAACTCCTACCCTAAACCACTATTAGATCTGTTCTGCTTGGTTAGCATTGTGCGTCATCAGGAACTGCTGTTCAGGGAAATGTGTAAGAAAAAGTCGAAGTAGTAAAACATGATGTAAACATTTTGCCATCTGTGCTGTTATGAGTTCTGACACTTCATTCAAAACAATAATTTTAATATGGATCTCCCTCAGTCTAGGTTATTAACAGGCCAAAAACACCTGAAATATCTCAACTTTTCCCTGATACATCAATTGTGTGATGTGACACTGAAAAATCCATGAGCAAGGGCCAGCTCCTACTGAATCTAAGAGATATTCTCTCAGCTTCAATGGCAACAAAATTAGACCTTTCTAAAAATATCAGAAAAAAATTAACATCAAAAGCCCTCAGCCCGGTGAATTTGGAAAAATGTGCATCTGGTCTACACATTTTCTATAGTAAACTCATTATTAGTGAAGACAGATATACTTTTGTAACCTAACATTAATAAGGTGAAAATACTGCATTGCTGACTATGCACATCATGCAAACTGTTACATACAGTTTTTAAAAAGTACTTTTTTGAAAGACTGTAATGTATTTAGTGTTGTCCCTTTACAGTGTTTACTGGTATACTCCTTCTACTTTCTGGTCTATCAAATGAAAACATCCAGTGGCTCTGAAACCACTGCTCCAATATCTTCATTAAAGCCATGAATTTTGTTAAATGAGATGCAGCTTCTTGAGGGAGAATGAAAGGTAGCTGTCCTTTCACCAGCGTTGTATCCCTAGGAAAAGAAGTTTCCCAAGAGAGTGCTGATGCTTCCTTTATAATTTCATAATTTCTTTCATTTATTCTATGTAAGTCAGCAAAATGAGTCAGTTTTGTAAGATGTAAGAAACTCCAAAGGAAAGCGCTAATAGGAAACTTCTTACAACCAGTTTGTTTGATAACACTGTGCATGTTCTACCAGAGTCCAGCACCAAAAATCAGCACTCTTAGCTTACCTGATCAAACTCAGTACACAAATCACTAAAAATCTAGTATGTAATCCTGTTTAACTTTACATAAGAGCAAGGGAGGCATTTCCATTTTTGGGAAAGTCAACACAGCTCTTCACAACAATATCCCAAATAATAGTTTGCTGCTTTGAACAATGTAGCCTATCACCTTTCTACTCTCTGGTCTCATCATACAGTCAGTATTATATAGCTGGTAAAGACACATGCACTCAGTAAGATAAGAAGGTTCGGTGTTTAAGGATCTAGGAATCTTCAACCACAGGCCTTACATACCCTGACAGCAACATTAGGCCTTTTCAGTACTATTAATTCTTGGGTATGTTTAGTTTCAGTTTTCTTTTAACTTTGTAGTATTTAAGCATATCTTAGCACTGGAAGTTAAGAAAAAGAGCCACAACACTTTTGGCTGTGAGACTGACAAGACCTAAAAAAAGTTAATGATGAAAACTAAAACCCCATAGTTTCCATCTAACCAGCTCTTGCTTCTGGATGGATTAGAAAATCTGTTGCATCCACTCAGAAATTAAAGACCACCTTGCCTCTATCAGAGTTGTAATTGGATGTCCTATTTGCTAGGAATCACAAATTTACAGCTTTCCAGTCAGAACAGAAGAGTTTGATTTTTCTATCATGTCACATTCAGGATGTAAACACAATACATGTTTCCAGGAAAGGTCAGCACATGAATGACATACAAAACCCACATATATCACTCCAATTTAGTGAGAGGCAAGAGCATTAATAATATTGAAACTGGAGCACAGGGTGATTAATAAAAAATACAATAATAATAACAACAACAACAATTAAAAATTACAATTATTAATGCAGCTCTGATTAATACTGGAATTTTGTCATTCTATTGCTAAGACATCAGAATAATAGCTGAAAACATTTTCTGTATCACCTGGAAGATATGCTTTATTATAATGTGCTGCTACTTGACACAGTGTTGAGCCGTGCTGTCTCTTGTTCATAAACACTTTAGATACTATTTACTGCTAGGTCTTTTCCAGAACTATGTAGTATGAATGAAAATAACTATTAAATTAAGAGAAGCTTAACATAATAAAAGGCTACTTGGATGTAGGGGGATAGAGCATAAGTAAATAAAGGTAGTATAGAAAGTAATCTTACCCCCTGAAGAGTTGCAGCTGAGCCAATTATTAAGGATTAGGAGCAGGCCTGATGTTAACAGGCCGCAGCTGTAGCCAATAAGAAGAGTGTTATAAAAGAGTAGATTGGTTGGTTGAGGGGAACTGGAGTTGGTTGGCTACTGTGAGGACATGGAAGAGTCAGTGCCTAGAGGAGATGCTTACAAGAAGCATCAAGGAGGTACAAAATTCTAGCAATATGGAACCCTTACAATGTAATGACAATAGAACTCTTGCACTATAATGACAGCACTTGGACAAATCTGTAATTCAATATAAAGTCTGTCTTCTTTCCAGAGTACTCTATTTTACCATTCATCAATGTCTTGGTTTAAAAGATAGGTGTCTGCTAAGGAAGGTGGGAACCTCCCTTGCAATGGACAATATGACCCCCTTCCCTCTGAATTCTTATAATTTTGAAATTAAAGGGCCTTCAGGTAAAGATATAAGAAAAGGAATAACAGTTCTTTACCAGTATGTATATGGCTAACAAGGCAACAGTGGGAGTGACAACAAACAGAGCCAGAGCCCAGTAACAGCCTTCACTTGGCTGTGGCACTTTCCCCTTGGGTGCAGTTACAGTCATGGCCAGCAGGGGCGCTGCTGGCTCCTGGCCAGGCAGGGCAGGTGCGATGAGTCCCCCGCGGCTGCAGGGGGCGCTGTGGCGAGTCTCGGCCCCTCTGCACACGGTAATGGCGTCAGTAAAACAGTCCGCAGCAACCGGTACTGATCGCTCAACTACAGTAAAAAACGTTCTTCATCACCTAATTCTATAAGCTATCAACAATAGCCTTTGACATTTTGCTTTATTTCTGACAACATGCCATGGGAAGCTGCTTTTGTAATAGTAACTGTTATATCTCCTGTGTGTACATATACAGTACATAACATTTATGGGTTTAAGCACTAAAATAGATGATAACTGTTGCATGTAAAGTCAAAGAAGTCTCATAACTACATGACGAAAAATAGAGGCGAATATGCATATACATGAAATAGAATATTGTCCGCGTAGAACAATGCAGTGTGACTTTTAATGACCATGAGTCATTAAGATATACACGGGGATAAAGGTAATTGCTACTGTACTCCCTGTAAAAAAAAAAAAAACATGCAAGATGCAATTGCTCGAAAAGCAGAATACAGATGAAATTTCTGGTAAATCCTCAATGGCCTTTGATGATAGTTTCACAACAGAAATGAGAGAATTATGCAGAAATTCTCTTCTTTTCCCCCCTCATTCTGAACTTCAGAGTCAATTAAGACGCTGACCATATTTACAATTAGCTGTGCAGAGATAAATGTTTAAATCTCAAGACATTTCTTACAATAAAATTAAAATCTGTTTGTCATACTGTCATATGTGAGTTTATATGTTCCGCAAGTTTTGATTTAGAGTGGGAATTTTCAGTTTACAGCTTAAGTGGAAGATGAAAACCAGTTGTGTTCACTGTTTAAAGTATAAATGTTTTTCTGTTGTCATCAGCTGCAGGAGTTAAATGGTTTTGATAGAGAAAGTCCAGGGGCTCTGCAAAGCAACTGTGCTCTGTTCTCTCTGGTCTTGGGATGACTCAGTTTCTCCATGGTGATTCATCTAGGTAATTCAGCTCTGGGTTTTCAAGTCAAGAAGAGGCTCTTACCCAACTGTATTCAGAAAGAGATGGGAATGGATGACTGGGGAATCTGAATGACCATTTTTCCCCTATAGATCTGCTGCACTGCATTGGTTTTACATGGCCTAGGTTTTGGCAGCCAGAGGCAGCTTCTGTGAGAAGCTTCCACTGTGTCCTGCAGAACCAATCCCTGGTGGCTCTGAACACGGACATGCTGCTGACCAAGGCTGGGCCAATTAGAGATGTTGGTAATGCCTCTGTCCTAGCCAGAGAAGAGGAGGAGGTGAGGACATGTAGGGAAACAACATGGAGACACCAAAGTCAGTGGAGAAGGAGGGGCAGGAGGTGCTCCAAGCACCAGAGCCGAGATTCCTCTGCAGGCTGTGGTAAAGACCATGGTGAACCATCTGTGCCCTGCAACCCATGGGGGTCCACAGGGAGTGTAGAGATCCACCTGCATCCCATAGGGGATGTGCTCACACTGGAATGGGGAGATGCCCTGGAGGAGGCTGTGATCCAATGGGAGACCTGGTGGAGAGGGGGGGGGCCCTGCATCCAGGCTGGAGCAGTCTGTCCTTGGAGGCCTGCACCCCGTGGAAGAGTGACACACACTGCAGCAGTTTTGGGGGGACTGTCTGCCTTGGGAAGGAGTCAACTTGCAGTAGTTTTGGCAGGACTGCTGCTCATGAGATTTGGAGCCATGCTGGAGAAGTTCACAGAGAACTGTCTCCCATGAGAAGGGACCCCATGGTGTAGCAGGGGAAGGACTCCTCTCCCTGAGTAGTGGAGGAAAACCTCAGGTGACAAACTGACCAGAACCCTCAGCCCCATGTCTCCCTGTGCTGTCGGTGGGAAGGAGGAAGGGTTGGGGGAAAAAGATGTTTTTAAGGGTTTATTTTACTTCTCATTTTCCTTGTCTGATAGCAATAAATTAACTTTGTACCTTTAAGCTCAGCCTGTTTTGTCCTTGGAATGTTTTTTCCTGGTCCTTATCTCAACACATGAAGCACTCATTAAATTTTTCTCTCCTCTGCACAGCTGTTGGAAGGGAGGGTGAGTGAGTGGCTTTTGTGGGGGCCTGTATCAAACCACGACATGCATGTATCCTTACAAATAGCCTTCTTCTGAGTTTGGTACAGGCACACCATCTAATCTACTAGTCAGGCAAAGATTTCAGCTTTTCAATTTTCTGTTTCCTGGATAATGAGCACTGTGCTCTTTCCTTTATCCTTTCAGTGGGCTAAACTGGGAGTCCTTATTTATTATCTTTGGAGAGTAGTAACAAAAAGATCATTCTATCCTTAAGGTTAGTTGACCTCTCAAGGGTTGCATGCTCAGTAATGCAGGCAAACAAGATAGACAGATCATGTTCACAGCTTTCAGCTTACCAGGATCTTCAGGGCACACATAGCACCAGCTGCAAAAAATAACATGTAAAGAGACAAAGAACTGAAGTGATAGTGCTCCTCAGAATGAACTGACAGCAGGTGGGGTGGCCAGGGAACACACAAATCATTGGTGAGATTGCAAGAAACAAAGTAAAGCTTGGACCTCCTCTCAAACTTCCTCTGCCATGGCCTTGTTAGGTCAGTGACCATCACAGAGATAAATAATCCTGGGGAAAACTGAAAAAGATGAAAAGATGGCAAAACAACAACTAACAGGGTTGGTTGTTCTTGCAAGCTTCCTGAACAGCCCACAGCAACAGTTTGGTGAGCTTCAGCACAGAGATACATCCACCAGATTGTCTTTTTATACTTTAATATCTAGAATTTGACTTTTCTTTATCTAAAGCCTCTAGAGTTGCAGAATGAACTTGAAAGAAGGACTGAATGTAAACCAAGAAGACATGGCTGCCTGAGTTCACAGGAGACAGCAGTTCTGCACGACATTAATCAGTATGAGTGATAATTCAGATGTACATTGTAATGCTTCATATCTTTGCATTAAATTGTAGATCAAAGTATGGACAAAACTTAGAAAAATTAAACTATTTATATGCTTCTTATTGGTGAACATGGCAGAAACAGTGCTTTTGCAGCATTTTCCCTGCTGCATTTGAAGAATTGAGCACAACAGAATTTCTTGAAAGCATAGTAAGCATGTGTGACTAGTTCAGTAAATAAAGTCTCTCTCATTTGGTGTGTCAGTGCACCTGTCAGTGCAACTGTCATGACAATTGTAGTAGTTCCCTTTGCAGTCACCCCTCCCTACCCAATTCTCTCTCTGGTCGCAACTCACGTGCTCATTTAGGATTTAGCATCATGCAGTTCCTGCAGAGTCCTTTACTGTTTATTACTGCCTCTATGTACATCAAAGGATGAGGAAATAAAAAAGAAAGTAATGCTAATATCCTCCTTAGATCTAAGCAAGATTTTCAGCTTAAAATCACCATTACAGAAAATTCTTGGTAAAGGACAGAAATACTTGAGATATCATTTTGCTTAAAAGGATTTTTTTTCCCTCTTTCCCCTCTTTTTTGTCTCAGAATTTTGAACTAAAAGAATACCACAAATTCAGTTTCTTCATGGAGATGCTCCATTTGCTCTTACACTGAAGAAACTCCTCAGAGATGCACCATATTTCTACACAGCCACTAGCTGTGAAACAGCTGGGATACGGACAACAAGGATAAGCAATGACATCGAATAATCAAAAGGTCAAGTCAAGAAGACTTGGAAAAGTGGAAAGGGAAGAAAAGGGAAAATATAACATCTCTGTAGGCTTTCAAAACTTCTATTAAATCCCACCATCTTCCTGACCTTGGGAAATTTGAGGAAAGAACTACCCATTTCAGAGATACAGATTCTTTTACTTGCCAGTATTCTTCTCTTTGGTGAAGGGGAAAGCTCAATAGCTTTTGAAACCTCCCTCTCTTCTACACTGAGAGGAAAATAAAAGCAAAGTGACAATAAGATGCAGAAGAGTTAATAAGCATTCTAGCAGTCAGGATGCAGGCTTTGTGTTTACATGGAAAGGAGGGGAGTGCATTTGGTAGAATAGGACTGATTCAGAGCAGAAACTGCAAACACTGACATGAGCCAAATTTTAGATTGTGTAAAATGTGTGGGAGTAGCTCTCACTCTCCAATTCCTTTCTGTAGGAGCTCTAAATAACAGCTCACAAAGACGACAGATATGTCAGTTCATACTTATGTAACAAGACTATTTTCTTGGTGGTATTACCACAGTTCATGGGAGGTATTAATTTGTGCTAGAAAGGTGTACTGTATATTAAATTGCAACTCATCACCTCAGAGCCAAAAAGTCTGTCCAACAAAGCAACAAGTAATTGGGGTTAGAATTTAGGATTGCGCTGGGACTAGGTTATAAACTCCTTGGAGCACCTTTGGTTTCCTGTGTTGTGTTTATAACACTAAGAGTAATTGAGCATTGCTGCCTAGTTATGCTTTATCAGCATTGCCACCACAGACCTCAGCACCCATGGGGAACTTCACAACATATGTGCAGTCTGAAACAATAATCTACTCACTCTTATAAAACCAGCATTATTATATAGCACTGATGAAAGTAATCCACAAAATGAAACCATATAAATACTTCTCTTGCTTTGTAACAAGGCGACCACAGAGCTGCATTTAGTTGAGGTTGGGTTCTATTCTTAATTACTGGTGAAAATGTACTGACACTCTGATCTCAAGCGGTTTAAGCATGGTGGTGTTACATATGACAACAATTGTCCTTTTATTTTCAGCCCGTATTTTAGTGCTCTGCATGGACAAATGCAACTGTCACCTCTGTTTGAAAACTGCACAACAAAATTTTGTACCCAAGAAAAAATAGACTCACTCCTATCTGTTCCCTGCAACACCTTCAAATCAGCAAGTTAAATATATTGCGTTCTTCAGACACAATTAAAGAAAGTGAAAAAGTAACTGACCTCTTGCCGTTTGAAATTTTGAACGTATTCTTCAAACTGTTCATCTTTAGTTTCATCTGCTTTTCCTAATTTTTGAAGAACCTGGAATGAAGGAAATAGGGAATAATTTAATATTTATGACACAAATCAAAACATCTGCTACTTTCAACATTCTGTTCTTGCAGTTAGACATAAATAGCATTTTACTTTTGGGAGTGTTTTGTGCTCTACTATTTCCAAAATTCACACAAGAAACTATTCTGTCCAAAAAGAAAAAAAAAAGAAAAAAAAAAAAGATGAAAGCAGGAGTATGGGGGGTGTGTGTTTGTGTGTAAATATACTTCCAAGTATGGTATCCTTGGGAGAATGGTTCTTGTTTTTTCAAAGCAAGAAAGAATGAGAGAATTCTGCTGGCACTACAAATTGTCCTCCAGTTCAGAGAAAGAAAGAAGAAAACCTCATCAGGTTTTTCTTCTCATTACACTGAACAGTATTAACATTATTCTTATCTGCATGATTTTCAACATAAAATCATAAAAATTAAAGAACTGTAAGGCTGATGCCTATTTAAAACATAGCGTTCATTTTGCTCCCCTCATTAATTCATGAGTTGATTGTCATCCACTAGATAATAAGCATGCTACAATAATTCAGCAATAAGGGCTATTCAATCAGCAATCTCAAAAGCAATTTGACGCCTTGCACTGCATTTAACCACAATAAATGCATTCTATTATTAAATCCCATTACTATCCATTCATTATAATACTGAAGACTTAAACATAGCTGCAAATAGGCTTCACCCTACTTATAAAGCAATCCCCAAATCTTTACAGAGTACTTGCTTGTATGAGTGAACCATCCCACAGATTGACTGCTCTCCCATTACAAATTGACCAAACAATCTATTTGCACAGTTAATAACAAAACCAAACAAAACCAAAACAAAACTCAGAAGTCCCACAAAATTGAAACAGTAGCAACTAGCAGATGCTATGAATACACATATAAACATTATAATGTATTCTTCTCAAAACAAAGAATGTACAGCTCCAGTACTACCATATTCTTTCTCAGACCTCTTTCTTCTTCTCCAAAGTCCAGCCAGCCTCACAGCACAAAATCAGGCTGCACAAAGGAGTGATGAGCACTGCTACTGTGGAAACCAGAGGTCAAGATAATAATGAAGGTGATGCAATGCCACCTGTGGACATGGCATATGAAATAAGTTTTGTCGCAATTACTGCAGAAAGACTGAAAGAATGATATCAGAGAAGAAAAAAAGATGTAGACTAGCCTTTTGCTGCCAATAGCTATGTTCATTTTTAGATGCTTGTAAGAAAGTTAGCTAGTCAAAAAACCCTCTTATCACCAACCTCTTCATAAAATATTAATAAGTATCACAGAAAATTTTAAAGAGAAATAATATTTTGAATTGTCACAGGCCTTCACATTGCTTCTTGTGACCAATGAGCCAAACAGGCTGCCCACAACCGTGGCACAGCTCTGATCCGCACCAGGAGGCTTTCTGAAAATCCAACAGATCTTTTTTCAAAGAGGTGGTGGCCAGGTAAGCCTCCTGACCATGGCAATGCATTCAAACCACATTTGGAGCAAGAAGCATGTTAACTGTAGCATGACTGTATTCATAACATAGATAACAAACTACAGCATCAAAAATTGTCATGATAGACTCTTTTTTTTTCATATCAACGGCACACATCCACATTTTCAAATGTGCACTCAGGCCCAATAGTGCAAGGCTCAGAAGGGAACAACCTCCCACAGCACTTACATCCTGTGGTTTGGGATTTTTTTATCCTATCTCCAACTTTCCATTTATATACAGATATTTAGCTGAGCCAAGAAGCAGTGTTACAATTTAGCCTCTACAAACACCAACCCTAATCTTAATACAGATAATTTATAACACAGTTTCTCAATTTTCCCAATCCAAATCAGAACAATATATACGTCATATGGTTGGATCTAAAAGTTCCAAGGCAGAGACTAAAGAAACTTATCCTCATGGAAGTCCTGCAGCTCATGCCATGTACACAGATAACTGGGGTTCACTTATTCTTTTGCTAAAAGCAATCCTAATCCCATCCCCACAATTCCATATAGAGACAGTGGAGCAGACTAGAGCTAAAGTAAACTATTCCTCACAGGTTCTTTTAGATCCCACCCATATAACTCCATGGACCAATGAATGTGTAGCTCAGCCTTTTAGAACCAACCTACGCACAAGTTTACCACTGGTAGTTAAACAGAAAAGTGGCCAGGTTGACAGTTGTAGAAAATGACCTACCTTTCAGCTCTTGTTTGTGCACTTCTGTCTCAAAGTGGAAGTTACTTAACAATAGAAGTCTATAGCTTATATTTTATTTTTGCTCAGTTAGGTCAGCACCTATAGGGTGTTTCTGGGGTAGGGCTAAAGCTGGATGAAGGCTTGTCTGCCTTTAGAAAAAAAGAAAGCAGAGGAATCAAAGATCTTGAACATGTGGTGGCCTGAAGGGCTTGAGTGAATGTAGAACTTAGTGAAGGCAAGTGGCTAGCATTTTCTTCTTAGTATACCCATACAGAGAAATAAAATTTGAGGTTGAGAACATCTATCAATGTGTATGAACAGTCTGTATCATTTAAAATAAAATAAAATTTTAAAATTAAAGAAATAGACACAAACTGAATCTCAGTAAATGTTTTATATTCAAGTTTTTGTCGTCTTCTGAAGACTGTATGAAATAGTTTATGAATATGTTCACCCTAATAAAATAAAACAGGATAAAAGCTACTTCATTTCATATAATTAAATTAACTCGGCTACCACTAAGCTCTCTCTTAAACTGACAATAAAAGATTTTTTTAAAAAGTATCTAAAATGAGTATCAGTGTTCATCCAACATGTTGCTAAGAATATATTAACTAAATAGTTAATTCCAATTAGCATTGAGAATGAAGTAAAAGCTAAATTTAATACAATGGTAAATTTAGATACGGTCAAGTAAAAACATGTAGAGAAGAATTGCTGGGAAATGTGATACTGACTTATCATAGGGCAGATTCTACACTAAGACGCAAAATTGGAGTAAGAACATCAATCATGTCTGATGTAATTTATAAATGTCATCAAGAGTACTTCCATTTGGGGTTGTTGCATCTGCAAAAAAACTTTCAGGTGATGTAAGATTAACAATATGCCTTTAATCTTAAGTGCCTTTATTTACCATATAATACATTCAGTTTTATGAGTATCTTCAAATCAACTGAGCAATTTTAGAATAATTGTAATGTGAAGGTTATTAAGTGTGTGCAACATACTGAAGAAACTAATATAGTAAAATAAACTACAGATTAGCTTGAGAAAGCTTGATTACACTGAAAACTCTTGTCTTGAAGCAAGAATGAGTGTTTTACTACTTACTGGAACTACCACCCTGAGAGGCCTAGCCTCATCTCCTAAAAAAGTTTTTAAGACTGTGGCAATTCAAGGAAAGAAAAAAAGAAAAAACCCCAGTGCTGAAACTGATTCTTTGATGTAAGCTGTGGCCACCCAGGAGCTGCCTCAAGGGTAGCTCTGCTTCCTGCAGGGCAGCAGCAGGGTGGGCAGGAACTGACTGCATCAGACATCCCAAGATACATCACCCTCAGGCACACATCAGTATCCTTAAAGAACAACCAACATGCTTAAAACCACTCAGGGCAGGAAGATTTGACTGTTCAGACAGAGGAGAAGTCTTCAGGAGAAGACTTCATCAGAAATTCACAGGACCATTAAAATCCTGAAAAAATTAAGATAAACTAATTTGCCAAAAGTAGCACAATTTAGGGTATAACAGAATAACCCCAGAAAAGCAAGACAAACACTTATGAGAGTTCAAACCATTGTCAGACTCTCTGTCAAAATTTTTTTGAGAACAGTAAAGTGCTCTGGATGTGAAGAAAAGCACACTCATGCATCTATAACAGTTCCACAACAGTTTTACAACACCATTCCACAACATTTTTTTTTAACCTAATACCATACTCTTCTATAACCTGCAAAAGAAACACTAGGGCTGCATGACTAATATGTGCAATTTTCCAGAGGAGTTTCAACATGGTACTTCTGGGCAGAAATTGGTTAAAATGAAAACCAGCCATGCAGGAGAATTAATTTTAGAGTTACCCTAGTGCAAAACATCATATGGATATCAGCAAATGCTCATAAAATTTAAAGAAGCATTTGGCCAATATAAAACAGAAGCTTTGAAAGAAGCTTCTTATATACACAGCAATGCTTATCTGGGATTTAAAAAAAAACAGAAACACAATGGGTTAAGTTTGAAATAAGTATGACTGTATTTTAACTTAATCAGCTATGAAGTAGTATATGTCAACTCATACAGGAAAAATTCATGGCCCTGTTATAAATAACTATGTAGTTATTATCTTTTGCTATTATTAGCTTTTGTAAATTATTTTGATATAGTACAATCTCTTCTCAACTGCTTTTGATATAGCATAATTTGTCAGCCTTTTATGGTTAATACCCTAATCCCTGTGTAGATTGTATATCTTAGTGTGATAAATATATATTATAGTTTAGGCTTCTGCAAAATATTAAAATAAAGGATATGTACTGTGTATAATAACATTAACTTTATTTACTTTTTCAGAGGCAATTGTATTTGTGAAGTAATAACTAATGCCTTTATTTTTGTAACTAACTGACAATAGTGAAATAGCTAATGTTGATTGAAAGTACTTGTAAAGACAGCTAGAATGTCTGTATGATAAGATAACATTGAATGAACTAGGCAAATGACACCCAAAGAGCAAAAAGGAATCTACCACTGACCCTTCAGCTCTCAGTAACTGTCAAACCACAGACCCTGGTGAGGAAATAAAGTACAAGACTCTCAGAATCACATCTGGATTGTGGCACATGCTCTGAGAAGATAAGGTCAGGGGTCAAACTAAGATACAGAATTCTTGGAACATGTAAACTCAAAAGGATGTTTGAATATGTGTAATCTTCATTTATATGCATTTGACCAATGCAGTAAGAAAGTACATAAGAAGAGTTGTTATAATTAAAGGTGTGCTTCTGGCAGCTTGCTGAGCACCCCAGTGCTGGATAGTGTCCCTTTTATCCCTTATTAAACTTCTAAAAATTTTAAAGAGTGAGCCTTGTTTCTCACAGACCCAAGCTTTACCAGAGCCTGACAGTAATTCCAGACAGACAAAAATCTCCACCCCACCACTCGCCTTGCCACAAGCCTGCCATCTCCTTCCACCAAAAAACCCTACCCAAGCACCACAAACACCTCCATGGTTAAAAAGACAATTATTTTCATTCAGTGGGATGCTACACAAAGTGTCCAATATCCAAAACTATAAAACACTGTCAAAGTAGAAATGTTAAGCATGGTCCATGATTCCCAGCTCGTATTTGAGAAGTGTGGGAACAAAGTTTAAGAAACCCTGTTTGTTGCAGAAATACAAGCTATCTAGGAAGAGAACATAGAAGATTAACCCCAGCACAGAAATAATTTCAAAACTTATATACTGACTCTCACTCAAGCATGACAGCAAGGTGTTAAAAACAAGAAACAGAATACTCAAGAGTCATTGAAGCCACACAAGATTACAACCTCCTCACAGTTAGCACATTGGACACTGAAGTGAAAACAGGGAGAATCATTACAAAGATGCTGCTTAGTTGTTCTGCTGCAAAGAGGGACAGGAAGAGACAGTGCAGTAGATTACACATATGTAAGTATTAAGCCTATGGACCTATTTGTTTAGTCCAGCTAATAGAAAGCCTCCTCTCCAAAGAGGTAACATTAATATCTAACTACTCAAGATCTAGTTGGGTGGCACTTACAAACAAAACCAGTCTTTTTCTGTCATGATGTTGAAGTCTTCTGCCTCCATTTCACTTCAGCACTGAAATCTCAAAATATGGTCAGTACAAGAAGATGGGCATTAAGATATTTTTCAATACTGTTACATTGTAGGATTAAAAATTGGATGGATTTTCATTATTAGAAAAACAGTAGATTTTTAAAAAAACTGTTAATTTTTCTCTAGTGCTGAACACATCCAGTAAGTATAAATTACCATTTTATGTCAGAGTTAAGATTCCTGTGTCTGAAATTGCATAATGTATTGTGCAGTTTCAGTTCTGCTATGAATATTTTGACCTCAGCATAGCTTTAATGCAACAAGCTCAATGGCTTTTCTTCTCTAAGGAGTTGACTGAATTTCATACTCTCCATACTATACAGTCACACACTTCCCAAAAACACAGCCTTGCCCTTGTACTCCTGCTGCTATTTCACCATTGCATTCCTGCAAAAACAACAGCTGACAGTGAAATGTTTGCTGAGCCCTCTGTTCTCATTAATATCTGCTGCAAAGTTGTGGAAAAAAAATCCCTTTGTCATTGACAGACTCTCAAAAGCCTGAAAACCTGATTAATACAGAACACTGAGCATTTTCCTATAAAATTTTTACCAAAGAAAATGCAGAAAGACACTACAATTAAGCTCTTCACTTAGAATCAATTACTTTGTGAGGTTCTGGTTTCTGTTACTAATCTTGCAAAATGACTGAACTTAGCTCAGGATTCCAGGTCAGCTTTAGGCCATCTGTGGTTACCAGTTCTTTTTTCAGTACACATTGGCATTACTAATGACACACAGAACAACTGAATATTCATCAAATTACAGAAAATCTTCACTGTCCTGTGTTATTACTGTACTGGTAATGGTTCCGCAGACTCCTCCTAGATCTTCTCTTACACTGGGCACAATAATGCTAATTTGTCCACCATTTACAGTTGAGTTTTATTCCTCAAGTTTGACACAGTGGATCATATCCTAGAAGAAAGGCCATCACAGTAAACTGCATTTGGGAATGTATCATTTAGTAGATTAATGCAGCTCCACAATTGCTATTCTAATATGTAACATAGGCAATTTCTGCTGTACAAAGTCAAAGAGAAGTCATATCCTGAACTGCACAAATGCATGAAATATGGCCCAAGTAATGGAAAAGGGAAGCTGCAAAGTACCAGGCATTCTCCAGTATGGAAGAGCATAAAGACAGCTCTACTGGTCAGACTAATTCTCCATGCAATATGGATCTAACCTCTAACGAACCTCTTCCCAAACCCCCCCAAAAGAAGATGACTAGGGCAGATACATGACAACTGTACAGTGATGCTACTTCAGAACCTTCTCCCAACCTCCTCTCTCTCACTAAAACTGAATTTCAATGAATTGATATTGTCTCTTCACATTTTATAGACCCAGTGGATTTTTCTTATTGAAGGACTGTTACGCTATTTGTGAAGTTCTGATAAGGTATTCACTGCTTAAAGAAGCAAAAAGGTGTACTTCTCTTACAAATGCTTTTCTTTTGTTAACTTTTTGTAAACTTTTGTTTGCTGGTGCTTTGAGTATTGTAAAAGACCATCACGCATTGGAACAGTTTGCTTAAAAAATGAGAAGAATACTGAATAATATCCAGACAAGCATAAACCACTATGATAAGCTACATTCTCATAAATAAAAATTTAAGAGGGAAATGCAACCTAAATGACAAATGTGAACATTATGCAATGAGAGATGATCATAGTAACCTTTTTGCAAATCACAGAATCTAATTGTTTGTCATTGCCCAGATAATGTAAAAATTCTCTAAAGAGATCCACAAAATAAACAAGATTATGATTGTTTTTGGAATGAAGCCACAGACTCCTACCTTAGTCCTTGGTCATTTGGTTAAAAGCAGAAAGAACTTTACAGAGGACACTCACCTGCGTATTGCAGTGTACCACAATATTTTCTTTGCAACATCCAGCAAATAACTTCTTTTACTGGAAGTATGCACCTTTGCAAAATTTAACACAACAGCGGATGGCTACTGTTCAGCATTAAGTGTGACCCTAAGAGGTACAGCAGTAAAACTTAGCTGGGCAGTAGAATTACAAGGAGATGGAAGGATGAGCTTTTAAGTTTACAAAGGCCTCATTTTGCTTATGAGAAGGGAAGGAATACTGACAGCTATGTCAGTATACTGCTAGGGACTTCTGCTTTTCTCTTAAGAACTTCACAAGACAATGCTATGGGGTCCTACGTGATAAAATCGCCCATCAGATACTCTCTGTCTGTATCCTGAACAGTGCTTATCTCCAGTGGATGTGAAAACCTGTACAGATTTGAACAATAAAGAAGCTGTTCCCTAGACTGTGTGTGAGGATAGCATATATAACAGAGGACAGCATCAAGGTAGAGATGCTGGAAAGGTGCATGCCAGGTGGTTTTCATAGATTGTAGCTTAAACAGGAAAACAAAATGGAAAGAAACAATAAACAACATAGATCAAAATATAGAGAGGAAAAAAGAGTGAGAAATCAAAGAAGGAATTAAGCAGAAGTGAAACAATTATGAGAGAATAGAGACCAGGCTGAAAACAAACAATCAACTTTGAGAAATCACTGGTTTGATTCATTTGCCTTCCCACGGTCATCTGAGATCACACAGGATACCTCAAACACCTCTGTGCAGGTGGCAAACATGACATGGGATGCCAGCTTGAGGCAAGGCAGGATATAACTCAAGCAGCCTATGTGTGGGCTACTGAAGTGAACTATTAATAGCATAGCAACACCTACGCTCCTCAAAATTTTGAGTTTTCTGTTTCCTCACAAAATTGCTTAACACAATAATAGTGCATTTTTTGGTCACTTTACCATTGGGCAAAAAAAGTACAGAAAAGGCAAGGAACTTCTACACCAAGTTCAGAGAATTATAATCATATGGCAAAATCTGATTATTCTAGACTAGCATGTTAACCTCTGGGCCATCCTCCTGTGAATAGCAGTACAGAAATCTGCAGTGTTCAGAATATCTGCACTAGAGCTATACAGAAGAGAAAGAATGAGACAAAAAGGAATCTCAAAGAACTGCAAAGACAATCTCTTTGCCCTTCTCTGCTTCATATGAGTTGCTCTCATACTTCTTGAAAAGATTGATTACTTCTTATGATTGAACAAGATCAAAATTTCACTTGGCAGTGATATCCTCAGCTGAATTTCTGTGTCCTTTACTGCATCCCAAATAAAGCAAAACATTACTCTGCTGAATTAAAAAAAAAAAAAAGAAAAATACTGTCATCTGTTGTTTCTGCGTGTACTTACTAATGTAGCTGAAAAGTAACTGGATAGCTTCCTAAAAGTGACCAGTGTGTCTCAGCCTTTGGCGTACTTGCTGTGCACTCAGATTCTCCTCATTATTTCTTATTTCGGTCCCTCTTACCAGTTCCTCCATTTTCCTACCACCCTTTGGTATGTCCTCTGCCCTTACTGTTGAGCAGACACTTTCCTTAAAACTGCTTCCTCCAACAAACATCAACACTAGAAGAAATACTTTATTTACTGCCTTTGATAGCGTTTCAGTTTGTTCACATGACAATTTAATTCACCTGATCTACTAACTTTTGAGCTGCAAGCTTTTCAAAGCAAGAGATTATCTATCTGAACTTCTGCCCCTTATAGCACTGAAGATAAGGGGACTATCCTTTCAACTTGTTTGAAGATCCTACCAGAAAACTTAATTATAATTTAACTTCTGATGGCTATATTTACCTGGTGACCAGCTAGTTCTTTTGCTATATACTTGATACTCCTAGTCCTTAAGATTGAGAAAAAAAAGGCTTAAGCAGCCACTTGATAAACTTTCTTCCACCATATTTCCAAGAAATAAAAAGCACAGAATTAAATACAAAACAATTGCCATTGACAAAACTTCAATTTGAAACTTTTTGAATTCGATTTGGATTGTTATTTTAAAATTAAGTAACTGCCTATATAGAACTTCTTAAAAATATGCTTCTGAGATCTTGTCAGAGGAACATAAAAATCAACTACAAAACACTTAGAACAAAAATCTTTTTTAAGCTGGAAGCAGCCACAATGCAATAAACAATTCATTAGAACAAAAATATTTTTTAAGCTGGAAGCAGCCTCAATGCAATAAACAATTAATTCTCCTGTACAGAAGGGCCACAAAGGCTCATCCTTGAGCAAGTTGACTAAGACAATTTATTGTACCAAAGTCCTCTGCAGTGATACCTAACAGACAGTGTGGTAATTCTAAATTAAAATTTTTCTGAGCAAAGAAGATATATATATATATATATATAAGTTTCTAATTTATCTGTAGCTACCACAGTTAAATTTCTTAATCAAACATTCAAATTCTACCTAGAAAAAGACAACTTTGTCCTTTACAGACTGTCTGTCTGGACTTATCACAGCAATATGTGTAGTTCTTGGCTGTTGGCAGTTAAAAAAAAAATTAAACAAATAGCTTTTCAGTCCCATGGCCAAATAAAAAGATCTCATTCCATAATTCAATATAACAGACCTTTAGGTGCATATGGATCCTCCCACTGTTTAATTCCACAGGATATATATAGCAGAGTCTCGTTTATTCAGCTCAGATTATACCGTTTCAAAGGATAACAATTTAAGGAAACTAGGCTTTCATTTTCAATAGTGATGCTTTTCAGGCTATTTCCCATTTTCTCAGTTCCAAGATTAGTGAAAATATTTCCTACTGCTCTTGGTTAAAATTAAGCAGAACTTATTTTTAATAAAATAGATGGATTTTGGTGTTAAGTAGGTAAAAAACATTCGTGGCAAAATATGTTCTTTGAGTAGAATGATATGAAGTTGTTAAGTCTTACTGATAGCATTATAAGTATCTCTTGATTACGTCCCATCACAGAAGGCAGACAGAGGTAATTTATGAATGACAACAATTTCTTCAATGTAGAGGAAGAACCAGATAAAATTTTTAAAGAATTTTCAGAGTGGCTGGGAAAAAATGATAAAAGAAATATTTTGATTTGACATAATACATTTTTCTAATGATTGCCTGTAAGACTAAAATTAAACACAAAACTACATTGCATCAGTAACTAAGCAGAAATGATGCCAACTAGAGACAAGATTACAGCCATTCATGACATGGGTAAATTAACAGAGCTCACTGATTTCTCATCTCACAGTGTCAAAGAGCTAACAGGTCGATTTATTTTCCTTCCACTTACATCACTATTTCTACAATACAGGCTGCTAGTGGTTTTGTGTCTTATCAGTTTGGCTTCTGAATTAGGCCATATGATCAGAGTAGCAATACAGATGCCTGATCTTGACTGCCTCCTCCAGTCTGATCTGTGACACTTCCACAGGTACTTCTTGGAAAGGAATTGGCTGAGGCTAGAAAGAGACACCCACATTTGATCCAGCATGCCCTGAAGTGAAGATGCTGCCCACCCAGAGGCTCCTTCATGCCCAGCAAAGATGAGATTTCTCTCTGCAGACTCAGGTAAACCTTCATACCAGAACTGATATGATGGAGCACTGGGGAAACAAAACCAAATGTTTCCAGCATGGTTTGGTAACTTGCCAACAGCATATTTCACCATCCGTTGAGACAATCTCATGTCATGCCACACATAGCAATGCAGTAAATGAAGATAACTTTTTCTAGTGCTTTGCAAAACATTTTCCAGATTGGTGCTCATCTGTAGAGGAATTTACTGTTCCTTGACAGATCATGAAAATACTCCTGTTAAAATCAGTGATGTTTCTGATATGTCAAAAGTTGCTGATGAGGTACTTTTTACCACTGGGATGCTCGAAAACTCCCTCCTCTTTCCTCATCTAAAGGAAGGAAGTGACACTGATGGAACACTTCCAGACAAATTCATTCACCTCTAGATGGAATGCTCAATAATTTTTTTGCAAAAAACTGAACTCCCAAAACTATGAAAATTTAGATAGAACATATATACTTGGTTCAGAAAACCTAACAACTTGGAAAATCTTTGAAGCCAGCCAGGTCTGTCTTTCTTTTTTAAAAATAGCTTTGTCAGAAATGCATTGATCCAAAAGAGATTTATTTCAGACTTATTGGAAGAATTTGTGAAGGCATAGTCTCCTAACAATCAAAAATTTCCCAAGGTCATCTCCATAAAGAAATAATTAAACTGGCATTATGTGCTAGCCAGGTATTTCTGAAGAAAGTTACCATATTGCCTTCTCATTGCTTTTCAGAATTATTCAGCATTTTTGCATTACTGAAGATCAAATATTGTAATGTTATCGTAATCTAAGGCTGCTCAGTTAACATAGTATATTTCTACTTTTCTTGTTAAGTTCTATTAAGGATAAGCTTGCCTGTTCTCAGGAGTTTATGTGTATCATTTCTTCATTCTGACCCCAGGTCATGGACTTGTAGTTATCAAAAAGGAAAAAAGCACTGAAGTGATGCTGAGATCATCGAGGACTACCAGCATGGAGGTGCCAGTGCTCCAGCTTTGACATTTGAGACACTGCAGACAAGTAGGACTTCATCCTCTCCCATGGAGCTTGGGGAATGAAACTCCAGAATTACCCTTCAGAGCTGCTGAACATGGAAGTAGATGCTCACATCAGCAGCATGCACAGTACACATAGGGTCCCCTTTTTGGAGAAGTCTTTTCTTTGCTGAGGCAACATTAGTCCCCTTCTACTCAATGTGCTGCTGTGAAAACAACCCATTTAAGAGCTCTCCAACAGTCACACTTTCCAGGCAAAAAGAGGCCCAGAAAAGGAGCCTATCTGCCAATGATGGAAAATAAATGGTAGGAGGAACACTGTTTTACTGCAAGAGAAGCAATGTTCTTCTGAGGATACTGTTCATCTGGAGCAACATTCTGATGCCTTTTAATGGTCCTTATTAAGACAAACAGCAAGTCAGAGGAATATACCACAGTGAGAGCAAGATTAACAAGGAAAAAAATGCAGGTTCTGGACAAAAAACATTTTCAATACAGAAAGAGGATTAGGACAGGTAAGAAAAAATGTCACAAATTCAGTTAGGTGTAAGGAGATTTGGAAAACATAACTTCCATAACTGAGAGAAAATAAAATAACAGTGGGATGCTGTGGCCTTACAACCTGTTGGTGTGGTCACCAAGGCATGCTGGAGAGACAGCAGCAGCAAAGACAAGCCTTAGCAACCCTTATCAGCAAGTGTGGCGCTGCAAGCCCTGTTAGGCTCTTCAGTAGCAAACTCTGTCCACTGACACTGAAGCTGTGTGTCAATGAACAGCCCAACATAAATCTCTCACCACACATAAGATGGAAGGAAATTGGCACAGGCTAGAGGCTATGAAAACCACTGGGAATTTGGTACTAGTGAATTCAGCTGCGGGGAACAGATTGCTAAGTGGATAATCATTTGCACATTAAGTGTCATGGAATAGCATGGGAGTGTGGCAAAGAATTCTAGTCTTTCTCTTGTTCTTGTGTCCTTCATCCAGCAGCAAAAATTTGGAAAAAATGATCACCATTCTTTTTTAAAGAGAGTTGTCATTTCTGCCTTCAGTTACTGCTTTTCTATACTAGCCAAATGCTTTGACTTCAACCTTCCACTGTGGCCAAGTTTACTTATGTTCAACTCTTTTCTTGGCTTTTGTCTAGACTCCTTCCAGCTTCTCTTATAATAATATGCCTAAAACTGCTTGATACATTTTAAAATCAGAGGTAGAAAGAAATGTGTTAAGCACTGAAAATCAGCTTACATGTGAAAATGGATCAGAAAATCCACTGACTGACCTGAAAAAAATATTAAACTACAGCAGTTTGATATTCAGAACTAAATCCTATGAAAAAAACCACTGCACATGTCTAATGAAAAAGTTACCCATTCCTCAGTGTCTCATTTATTTGGAGCTCAAATATACAGTCTATATACCCTATCCACCATGATCACCAGAATAAATAACTGTTGTACAAGCACCTATAAAAATCACTTCAGGACTGGATTATAACACCTTAATTTCTGGAGGAGAAAACTGAGGTACAGGAATTGATTAAGCAACTGTGCCAGCCTTTAATTAATCATGCAATATATCAAAGGGACAGCTTTAATGTAGATGTTGTGCATCAACACTGTGCTTGAACAACTACTGAGCAACAAAAAGAACTAAAAAAGCAAATATAACAAATATATAAGAAGGTCCACATCTCATTTATTTCACTCAAGTAATTAAATTTGTGGATCTGAATGTGTGAGAAAGTGAAGCAGGATTAGTTTCTTTACCATTCCCCAAAATAAACTGATACATATGGCAACTCTTACTTAATATTATCTATCATACCCCCGTAAACTGTCATATTTCATGTAGGAAAAAGTTAAAATTTAAAGATACTGGTTCAAAACCAACTTAATCAAAGCTTACTGGAAATTCTCTAAGTGTAAAGTCTGATTTTTATTGTTTTTTCCTTTGGCTCTGAAACTTTCAGCTGTATAAAATAGCTCCTGCAGAAAGTAATTTCTGAACAAAGACATGTTTTAAGTGATTTTTATTAAATGCTTTCAAAAAAGATGCTTTTCACATAATGAACTAAAGGCAAGTAGAATTGTAGGCATTTATAAATCTAAATTTAACTTCTGGCAGCTACTAAAAGATTAGAAAAGCACCACAGTCATAACATTTTGTTCAATTATATAAATATAAGTGAGTTTTTCTAGGAATACAGAAGTACCCCACAGGTGCTGAAGACTGTTAGGAGCACTAGGAAACTCATTATGTTCGTAGGTGACTTAAAAAACCTATTGGTTTTGTTATTTTAACATATAGATACATTGTTTCTGACTAACAAAAACGACTGACTTCATGCATTGTAAGAGCACAGAAGGTGGTTTAATAAAATAACTGAAGTTGCTGAATTGTCTGTCTGGAGGTATTTATCTCAGGTAGCTTCGGGTGTCTCTTGACCAAGGAGATGAACCATGGAGACAGAAATGGTGTTTGGGCCTCAGCCCACGTGCAGCAGAATCAAAGTCTGCCAGTCTTGTAGGAGGGGCACCTAGAAAATCAAATCTTACACCAAAGACTTCATAGTATTCACACTCAGGGTGAATATTCTGATTATCAGATGCCTTATGCTCTTGCAAGTTAAGAGGAAAATGAACAACTTTATGGAAAAGGAAGGAAACTTCTAAAACGCACAAAACACAAACTGAAACAAGATCAGAGCCATTGATCACAGGACCATGGGATATTCTTTGCCAAATCTGTCTGTGTGAGGAAAAAAAGGTCTTCTAGGTATTTGCAGTGATACAGTTGCTTACTCTGGAGGCAGTTTACACTCTTAAGGTCATGGATCAGAGATCTCAAAAAGTTGTCAGGCCAGCTCTTTCCTCATGAGGTAAAGGTGCAAAGTGTTGGACTGGATTTTCTCCAATTAACTAATCCCTTCTTGGTCATGAAATGAAACTATTGCAGCAGTACTCTGACACCCAGTTTCCTTCAAAATGAGCAGCATTTGCTGCCTTTCTGCAAAGACTGCATTTTTTCTTCTCAGCAAAACAACAGGTACTTGAGATAGCTAAAAGTGTGCAAACTTTAGAATGGGGTCATTACACAGATTTCTTGTCACAGGAGAAGTCTGAATGTCAAACAGTGAACTTTTATACTTTACAGCAAGTCCCTGCTCTAGATCAAGATGCTGGGATCACGCCTGCTCTGACTTTGCATGTGGGATACACTGTGTAATCACAAGGCTATAAATCTGCAAGGACTGCACTGCTGCAGAGGATGTTATAAGCTCTTCAGAAGGGACAGGTGAGGAAGGAGAGGTGGGTGGCTCTGTAGATTAAGGAGAGTTTTGATTGGATAAAGCTTCAGGATAGTGAGGGTAATATTGAGTGTCCCTGGGTAAGAATCAGGGAGAAGTCCAGCAAAGCAGACACCCTAAGAGGAGTCTGTTATAGATCACCCAACCAGGATGAAGAGGCAGATGAAACATTTTATAAACAGCTGGCTTAAGTTTCACTATCACTAGCCCTAGTTCTTTTGGGAGGTTGCAGAAGGTTCCTGGACTGTGTGGAAGAAACTTCCTGGCACAGCCTGTAAGTGAACCTAACAATGGGCGGTGCTCTGCTAAACCAGAGAAGATGGCTGGTGACGAATGTGGTGGTTGGAGGTGTCTTGGGCACAGTGGCTATGATACTTTTTCCTTCTCTGTGAAGTAAGGAAGGGGTCAACAAAACCTCTACCTTGGTCTTACAGAAGACAGACTTCAGCCTGTTCAGGACACTGGTTCTGAGACTCCCTAGTGAAACAGCCTTTAAAAACAAAGGGATCCAGGAAGGCTGAACATAAGAGAAACATTGTAGAGGTGCAGGAGCAAGCCGTCTCTATGTGCCAAAAGGCAAGCTCTCAGGGAAGACTGGCCTGTCTGAATAGGGAGCTTTTGCTGGAACTCAGGAAAAAAAAAGACAAAAGGGCAGGCAAATTAG
Source organism: Melozone crissalis (assembly GCF_028551555.1). Lineage (NCBI taxonomy): Eukaryota > Metazoa > Chordata > Aves > Passeriformes > Passerellidae > Melozone > Melozone crissalis. Next base: position 55,148,777 of record NW_026535794.1, on the reverse strand, counting down.
GAAGACTACAAGGATGTCATTAGGTCATGCAGAGAGGAAATTAAAAAGGGGAAAGCTCAGCTAGAACTCATTCTGGCCACTGCTGTGAAAGATTAAAAAAAAAGTGTTTTTTTAAAATACATTAACAACAAAGTGATGGCCAAGAAAAATCTCCATCCTTTATTGTATGCAAAGTGGAATATTGTAATCAAGGATAAGGCTGAGGCACTTAATGCCTCCTTTTGCCTCAGTCTTCAACAGAAACATGGGTTATCAGCCAGCTCCCTGAGCTGGTAGACGGGGCAGGAGCAGAACAGACTGCCTGTAATCCAGGAGGAAGTAATAAAGTGACCTGCTGTGCCACTTAGACACTCAGAAGTCTAAAGGGCTGGATGAAATCCACCTGAAGATACTGAAGGAGCTGACAGAAGAGCTTGCCAAGACACTCTCCATCCTTTGTCATCAGTCCTGGTTAACCAGGGAGGTTCCAGATGTTTGGAGGTTAACCAATGTGGTGCCCACCTACAAGAAAAGTCTGAAGGAGGATCCAGGGAACTACAGGCCTGTCAGCCTGACCTTGGTGTCTGGGAAGGTTATGGAACAGATCTTGAATGCGACCACACCACACATGCAGAACAACTGGGGAGCAGGCCCAGTTTAGCACAGGCGTAGGAAAGGCAGGTCCTGCCTTACCAACCTGACCTCCTTTTGTGACCAGGTGACCTGCCTAGTGGATGAAGAGAAGGCTATGGGTTGACCTGGGCTACAGCAAAGCCTTTGATACTGTCTTCCACAGCATTTTCCTGGAAAAGCTGACAGCCCATGGCTTGGACAGGGCAGCACTCTCTGCTGGGTTAAGAACTGGCTGGATGGGTGGGCCCAGAGAGATGTGGTGAATGATGCTGGCTCCAGTTGGTGGCCAGTCACTAGCAGGGTTCCTGAAGATTCAGTATTTAGGCCAATCGTGTTTAATATCTTTATCAATGATTTGGACGAGGGGATTGACTGCACCATCTGTAAGTTTGCAGATGACACTACACTGGGCAGCAGGGTTGATCTGCTGATCTGCAGAGGGACATGGACACACTGGATAGAGGAAGCGAATTCAGCAATGTGAGCTTCAACAAGCCAAGTACTGGGTCCTGCACTTGGGCCACAACAACCCCCTGCAGCAGTACAGGCTGGGGACAGAGTGGCTGAAAAGCTCCCTGATGGGAAAGGACTTGGGAGATGCTGATTGACAGCAACTGAACATGACCCAGCAGAGTGCCCAGGCGGTCAAGACGGCCAATGGCATGCTGACCTGTATCAGCAACAGTGTGGCCAGCAGGACCAGCGCCGTGATTGTCCCCCTGTACTTGGCACTGGTGAGGCTGCACCTTCTGTACTGTGCTCAGTTCTGGGCCTCTCACTTCAAGAAAGACATTGAGATGCTGGAGAGAGTCCAGAGAAAGGCAATGGAGCTGATGAAGGGTCTAGAGAGTAAGTCATATGAGAAGAGGCTGAGGGACCTGGGGTTGTTTAGCCTGGAGAAAAAAGACTGACACTTCCTTTTACAATGCTAAGAACTCCACTTATACTGAAACCTGAACTCTGACATTAAGGAAATGTAACTTCATGAAGTACCACACAAAAGCCTCATCTGACTCCATTAATAAATTAAAATGTGGGAAAAGCTTTATTTAATACACATTATAAACTGAAGGAATCAGCTGTTAGTAAATGTAATTTTAGAGATGTAATTTCCTAATTCTTAGTAATAATCACAGAGCTGTAAGACAGAGAACTTACATTGACTCACTATCAAATTTCTTGTGATATTACGTAGAAATACGCATTAAAATCTGATGCTTCTTTTAGACTTCATGCTGTTGAGTGATAAACCTTTAGGACAAGACTTTTATATCAGCACTCCAGGTCTATTTATGCCCCCTCCACTGTAATTTCAATGTGACTCACACTAATGCAATCCATGCAATGCTCTTGACTGCTATGATTCCTATAGGCCTGCAGGCAAATCAATGAAAATAAGGGCAGGTGATTATGTGAGATATTCCTAAACTGTGACAGTATTAAGGCAATTAAAGCTGAAAACCTGCCCCCTAAAGGGAAGGTTGCCTGAATAATGACACTATTCCTCTAAGCATTGTTCTTGCCAAGTTACTCCCATGCTCCTCTTTATAAAAACCCAGAATTATACATCAAAAGGTCATAGAATGAAAAGTAGTAAAATTACAGATTTATTATATAATTATAATTATTTATTATTTATTATATTGTAGCTTTATGTCTTTTTATAACTTTTATCTTTTTGTTTTCCTTGTGAGAGGCATTTTATGAACAAGATACCTACTAAGGTTTATAACCACAATGGAAATTCTGGGTGCTGGAAGAAATCCTGTTAGCTGTTTGGTAGATGTTTGGCCATTGTTTCCTCAAATTTAAATTCATCTCAGCATCTCAGCAGATTGTTAGGAGGCAATCAGAGATGTCTTTCTATAAGAGTAGCAAAACTAAATCTTGATAGTCTCAGATTCACAGCATATTTTTCATAGCAGTGAGAATAAAATGGTTCAAGTACTTATGTTCTACCTTTCTTAACTTTGTCTTTCTCTTCCTGCCCTCAGCCACTGTCAGCAATACTATGGACTGTGATACATTTGCCACATTCTTCAAAAGGAAGTTGCATTTCAGTAGTATGCCTGAAATGGTGTCTGGATAAAGCACTGCATTCCTTGCAGACAGTAAGACAGTATAAATGCAATGCTAGTGATTAATGTAAAACTGTAATTAAGTACAAGTACCTGTGATTAACAGGGCTACAAATACAAGTCATAATGCTTTCTCTTCCCATAACTAACTAAATTGTTTCTAAATCTGCTCTGAATTTAGGATGAAATGACATGATTTAAGTAAGTTTTTCAGATTCAAAGTAGCATGCTGATAGAGAACTTGTCATTCTAACCTTCAGCAACTTATACTTTTGTTTCAGAATAAATACACATCTGTGAATGCCTGAAGATCTTTCTCAGTGTCACAGTGGCAGACTTCTGGGAAAAATCGCTGCACATGGATTACAAAGCTGGTCTAAATATAAACATTTCAGGGTCATGTTTGGGTAAGAAAAAAATAGACAGTTTTACCAGAGTGATACTGTGGTAATACTCCTTATGAATATGGACAAGGAATATTTTTCCTTACCAGCTATGAAAACGGCATTTGAAAGTATATGAAATCTATTAAACATCACAGACCATAGCAAGAATTTCTCAATCCCTTGAAAAAGATGGGGAAGTGTTCAGAAATCATATAAATAGACAGACTTGTACTGCTTGAAGCAGTAGCCTTGTAAAAACCAATTATCCTTAAAAAGAGTCAAGCTCTGTCAACCAAAAATCTTTTTTTTCCTCAAAACCACCTTCCTACATCTACCAGGTTTTCCACAGAGAGAAAAAACACTGGCAGTTTCACTAGAAGGTTATGTTGCTGCTGCATGCAATGCTGGGCACCGCTCTGGGCTGACGTAAGCCAGAGGCAGCTTTGCTGAGCACAAATCGCAGTGGATTCGGTGTCTTACATAACGGCACCAAGTGACCTCCCCATGGCTGCCTGCTCCCCTCACCCTGCCGAGCAGGAGCCTCGTCACAGCAGCCACAGTCAGGTATTAACAGCCCACAGAAAATCCATAGAAAGGATCAGTGCAATGCAGAGAGATCCCAGCAGCTGCTGCCTTCCCCCCGCACCCCTCCCCTCTGTTTCCCTCCCCTTTTTTGTGCTTTTGTGTCTTTTTCCCTTTCTCTTTTCTCTCTTTTTTTCTTTTCCTTTTTTTTTCTTTGCTTCTTTTGGGAAAAGAAATGTGTAAATAAGAACAATTTACTGTAGAATTTGGGTTCCAAAATCAAGCACTCTACATCCAGAACACCTAGACTAAGTTATCTGTCTCAGATTCAGCCCAAGCATGGTCCCCAGACAGGCACTTTCTTGTGAGAAGTGGCTCTTGTGTTATTCTGAATCCTGTAGGAGGGCTCTTGTGCTGTTCAGGAGCAGCTGGGCATATTCTAGGATATGATAACCCCTAGGAAGTCTACTAGTCTCTGGTCAGAGAAGATTTTTCCAACAATTCCACACCTCCCCTTCCTAGTATGCAGTGCACGCTCAACACTATCATGCTTTGGACTTCTTGTCAATATATATCCTTTCAGAAGGAAAAAAGTAGTTAAGAATATTTTTTTCATAGCAGTGAGTCTGTCCATTCCAACAAAGAACAGAACCAACCAAACAAAAACAAAACTCCCAAGCCGAACCCAACCAACCAACCAACAAACAAACAAACAAAAACAAAAGAAAAAAAAAACAAAAGAAAAAAAACCACCCAAAAAACCAAAAAGGAAAAAAAACTCATCTGGGGAATACTGTCAAAATTTAAAAGAAAACACAAAACCCCTGCAAATGTATTTTTAGCATAGAGTGGGCCCTGCAAAACTTCACCTCCACGTCAGGACAACTTGGAAAGCCATCACTATTACATTTAAGGGGTATCATAAGGGAATCAATCAAGTAATCAAAGAGATTAGGAATATTAATGCAATTCTGCCTACACCATAATTTAGAGAAGAATTTGAGGCAGCGGTGGGAGAATTTACCCTCTTACAGGACAGAAAGTCCAGGAAGGAGTGGAGAGATTATTAAGTGAAAGAATGAATATGTTTTCCACAACATGTCATTAAATGTTAAGCTTTAACTTTCCAGCACTTTACCTCACCTAATTTCTGCCCAAACAACCACGCAATCACTGCCAGATAATTTCAATGCAATTATTTCTCCTGTGAGCAGATTTTACATTATAAAAAGATGCCAGTAAAGACACCAACAGAGAGAGATGAGGACTGAAACATAATTAGACACTTACATAGCCACACTTCTGTGACCTGAAGTTGAGTCACATTAATAAATATTTAGACATTAAATGGAAGACAGCTTAATGTCTAGTAATTGACAGAAAAAATTGACCATCAGATAAACTGGAACCCTTTACCTGTACAAAAGGTGTAACATGTGTTGCCAGTTTTCTCTGTTGTGAGGTGAATTAATACTCAGAACATACTTCAGTGAGACTTACTGTAGATAACTAGCTATAAAGAAAGTGAATATTCTGTGAACAGAGATTTTTCACAAGGTTTAATCTGAAATAACTGAGCCATCCTCAATATTCACTATCAAGAAACTTACTATCTGAGGAATTTTCTTCCCTTTTCACCACATCATTCCAAATCACAAAACTGGAAACTCATACACAGCTTTCAAACAGTTAAAGAACCTTAGCAATAGCTGTGGTATGAAAGGTAATAAACATTCAACTCTGCAGAGTTCACTTTTTAACTTGCCTGAATTAAAGGAAATAGATATTCCTCAAGAGAGTCACAAGATGCCCATGTCAGGAGAATACATTGCATCCTATACACAGCAAGGGACAGGCAGGAGAAACTCTACTTTGTCCTTGCTCACCAACAGCACTGGCATTTCTTCCAAGCTTGCAGGACCTAGGTCTCCTATTGCAGTCAGAGTTCCTCCTTTCTCTTTTTGCAAAGCACTGTAGTGTACATAGATCAGATATAAATATGCTGCTACATATCAAGAGAATTACAGTCTTAAAAAAAGACCCCTTAAGCCCAAGGATAGAACAACTTTGGTTAAGTGAGAGACATGATGGATATGGTACTGTCCTGAAGTACCAACTCACACTGCTTTATTACTGTGTGCTATAATCTTTTTCCATTGGATTCAGAGCTTGATCTTTGTATGCTGCATAGAGGTCATTACAGTGACATATACAAATCTTAACTGTAATTTGAGGTGAGAGCTGAGTAATTCAGGGATGACATTCTTTTGAGAACAACAAATCTGTCCAGTCCTCTAATATAATGTAGTTTAGTAATCTACAAAAAACCAATGAAGAGTCCATAATGAAGGATAATCAGGATTCCCCTATTCAATGCTGGATACTATTTTCTTTCCTCTCTACAAGGCTTTCACTTTTGAAGTCCACTTTTATTTAAATCAACCTTTTAGTCAGTAAGTGCAGCTTTCATGTGATTAAAACCATGTGATTATAATAAAGGACTTCCTTATTTAGAACAATTTCCAATGCTTTTCTAGAAGCATATCTAACATTGCCCTCTAAAATATAATTATTATACCTCATTTTATTAGAATTGCTGTGCCAGTGGGGAACTGCATTGTATTTTACATTAAAATTCCCCATAAACTTCAAAAGATAAATTCTGGTTGAAAAGTCTATTTTATCATCAATGAGTATGACAACAAAATATTAATTCCTATAGTTTGGGTTGTATATATCAATATATTAGTCCTGGAAAGTTTTGGCGCTTTTGTTTTCTTCTTTGGTTTTGCCTTTTTTAAAATTGTAAATTGAGACAGGTTACCCTTGAGAAATATGATGAAAGACTTTGAAAGAAATACTAGAATTTCTTTCTTGTTCAGATTAGTCCAAATTGATGAGCTTTTCAGATGTAGAGGGAGAAAACAGACACAGGACAATGTTACTGGAAAACTGAAAACACATCTGGACATGCAGTGAAACCTCTATTATGTATTCTCAACATTTACTGGGTAATTTACAGGACTGTTCTTGTAGACCCCAGGTTAGAAGGGTCTTCGGATACATCTGTAGTGATTGAGCTGGTATCAGAACAGTGCATCTTAATTTTCTTTATCTTTTCTTTAGATAATCACTTCCCAGATGATAATATAGTCTCTGATGGGAAGATGTAAGTCAAATGTATTCTTGAAAAGGAAATTTTGTTGGACTGAAGCATCTGCTCAGTTGTTTTTCTTCCTTGAAAAATGAGAGGACTTTTTGTAAATAAACATATTTTCCACAACTATGCCCACCCAGTGTTTGCTGCTGTGATTCAGCTCCTCTGCACCAAGCTGTTCTGCTGACTCACCGTGTCCCTGGGCAAGGTGAGTCCCCTCGCTGCCAGCTCAGGAAAAGGCTGAGTATGGAAATGGAAATTTACTCACTGTCACTGATTATGGAATCTTGTGGGAAGGAGGATGCTGTCAGGAAGAAAATTTATGAGCAGCTGAGCTTAGCTGGAAGCCCTCGTTGAAGGTTACCTGCATCTTAGTTATATTTAATAAAGCACAGGGGAGCACAAATCCAGACATATATTGAGAGCCTTTGTGCACAATGGTATACCAGTGACTTACAGGGTGAAATATTCACACTGATTTTTTGTCAAGAACATAAGAGCATTTTCTTCCTGAAAAAAGATACTGGCTGTACTGCTAGTAATATGTAGCATTCAACTGATACTCATCTGTAAACTGAGCCCTTGGTTTTCTTATAGAATAAATCCCCTGATTTCCGCCATTGGAAAGACCAGATTGCTGCAGAAAATTACAATTAAAAAAAATATATATTTTAATTGCTTATAAATTGATATTTCAATTATCCTGTTGTCAAATGTCTAAAGTTGTTGTTTGACTTAGAGGATTGGAAGGTGTTGCAGCAAAGGAAGGAGGCAGATATAACAGCTAAATGAATACCAGATGGCTGATAAAAAAGCGTACAAGCAAGTGTGCACAGAGACACCAGACTTGGGTGGGGTTTTGTAACTTTGATAGAGCTGAAGCTCCATCATGACTAATGAAATCCCTCTCCAGCTCTGGTGGGCTTGCTACATGGCTACACAGCTCTCTGAAACATAGTTTTGGTATCACAGCACTGAGTTTGCCTCACAGGCACACTTGGGTACAAATTTGGTTAAATGCTAGCAATAGAAGTACTTATAGAAGGAGTGGCAAGTGTAAAAATAAAGGCAACTGTAACCAGATACAAAAAGTCCTTTGGAAAGTAACATTTTCTGTTACAACAGGCTTTAAGGAAACTATGATGACTGGGGTTTTAGCAAAGTAACCTTTTCTAACTCAGAAGATTATATTTCAAGGAGCCCTTAACAATACAGCACACCAATTGTTCCTGTGAATCACGACTTTATTTGTTAGAAGTCTTATTGACGACAAACAGGTAGTATACAAGGTTACATCAGGATTTTCTGTCCTCTTATAAATACTCCTATGCAAGAGTGAAATACTGCATCAAGGTCCTAAAGTATAACATGTGAGAGAAAACTGGAACTGGTCAGCATTTCTCAGAGAAAGCAACTGTCACCCTCCCAAATTAAATATGCATACAGATATTAATCAGTGATGGGCAAGGGATGTATAGTTCTGCTCTCGGCCCCTTTCTCTCCATCTGCAGCTCCACTAACAGTTTCCCTTGAAACATTGCCTTTAGGTTTTGTTATAGATGAACAATGAGATGGCTGGCTCTCACAATTAAGAGATAGATATTATGTGTATGTTAAGAGAAGTTTTGTAGATGTACAGTGATGCTATTGCACTATGTCCTCCCGCAGTTCTCTTTCCCCTCCCCCTTGTAATAGCCTTGGTAATCAGGGCATTTGGGGAGGGCCAGCTTGTTACCAGGAGGGGCAGCATAACAGCACCTGACCTCCAATCGAGGTGTAAGAAAGTATCTCTACCAATGGACAGCAGAGAAGGAGTTGACTGAAACAATTTTGGGAGGGACTAAGGGTATAAAAGGCAGAGCATCCATTTTCTAAACAAGTATGTGGCTGCTGGTCATAGAGGCTCCCAGTGCTGTAATTTTTCCTTATTCAGTCCTTTGTTGTATTTTTGTTAAGGTTTAATAAACGTTTAAAAAACCTTTGAAATTTTAAAAGTGAGTGTTGTTTCTCATACATTTTCACTTTTATTCTTTGTTTGACCCTTTTATTTTGTAGCAGTGTTCCTGAGATTTCTGTTTTCATGCTCTGTCCTTAGGGCAACTCTTCTTCCTTTCTCTCCAAAGAAGTAGTTTCTCAGCTTCTTTTCCTTTTACCTACTTTGAATCACCTCTTCTTTTAGAATAAGTGCTCTTGATGTCCAACTGAAAATCTCTGCACAATCTATCTTGGTACTACTTCTTAGATCCATTGCTTCAATTAAACAAAAGCACCTCTCATGACCAGAGACATAACTGTTTAGCTCTTAATAACACATCCAGCTCAATAAACATCTCTTTCCAGTTTAATTACAGTATATTTTTCCCACTGGTAATTTATTCTTATTAAATATTTTAAAGCTGCATGACTAGCTAAACTATTTATTTTTTAAATTGATTTAAAAAAAATTATTGTCTGTTTATAGCAAGCGAGGGACCATGGAATAGAACAGAGAGATATTTAATTTGGAGGTTAGCAAACCTGAATGAAAAATAACTGAAGATCTTTTTTAAAAGTGCACTAGAGCAATAACTACCTTACAATCTGTTCTAAAACACAGATTAATATATTTTTAAATCTTTTTTAAAAGATTAAAAAATTTAGATTAAATTCAGAAATATACATTATTTCCACATGAATAATTCCTTCAGCTGTAACTAGATATGTGCTCAGCCTTTGATGTCATCTCCTCCTCCCTGTGCAATCACAGCATTCCCAGCCAGCCTCTCATGACTGAGAATCACTCCCATAGTGATGCAAGAGTTAAACAGTTTCATATTACCAAGGCCTCTCTTGGGAATAAGCCGAAGGAGGCTTGCATCTTTTCAGGAACAGCCTGCTACTGTTTGATCCAGTTAACTTTAAGGAGCAAATCTGGCTTTAGTGCTTTTCTTGCTGTGCATCTCTCACCACACAGTGGAACAACAAAGAAGTTTTTGGGAAGGACAGTGAAGACAACTCTAAAAGAAAAAGCTTCAGCATCAATCCACCCCTAGTAATGATAAACACATTTGATTCTTAATAGAATCAAATAATAACTGCCTGATCTGGGAATTGCATTACAAACTGTGGTGAAAATTTTTTCCAAGAATGTCTTTGCATTATTTTTCATTTCCAGCACCATTCTTTTTTTTTCCCCCTCCTTTGAAGTAGAGGCTAAAAATACAAGAATCAGAGCTTCAGGCTCTTTATCTGAACTTATCAGGTCTCAGAATGACCAAGGCACAAGGCTTTCAAATCCTAGGTAGCAATATAGAGCTTCTATTCCTCATTAACAAGTTATAAAGCATTAATTAATTAATCACATGAGATGTTTATTAGCAGTGTATAAATCAGTCAGGAGGAGTTTAGAAAAAGTAAATAATAATAAATGTTTAAAAATGTTCCATTTAACTTATCTCAGTTTTCCTGGCTTATCTCAACATTTTACCATCTCACTGCGACATAGCCTAAGTTGCGTCTCAAAAAGCATTTATTCCTTTAAATACAACCTCAAACCCAAGTAAACACAGAGGAATATTTAAACCTATTTAAAAGAGAATTAAAAAATACTGCTATTTGTTAGTAAGGTTTATCTATGCATTAGCCTCCCACATACTATATTTTTATAAATATTTTTCATGTAATTACATCTAGGGTGCAAGTGAGCAGTCTTTACTGTCTTTTTAATATCCTGTTGCTGAAAAACGAGAACGGGTGGTGGTGGGGGGGCGGTGTTCCACACTCTGTAAAAGTGGAGGCACCTGGACAGAATCTCTCGGATTGCCTCTGGTTTCTTCTTGCCTCCGCCTGCAGCAGCCTTGAAGAGCACACGGCCCACCCTGGCTGGCTGCTTTTCTTTGGCTGTGATAGGAATGCCAAGTCCCAGCCAGTCCTAGCCAGGCTGCTTTTCTTTGGCTGTGATAGGAATGCCAAGTCCCAGCCCGTCCTAGCCAGTCCTAGCCCCCAGCTGAACTCCAGACACTGCCAGTCACATTTGCTGATGGAATTGCCACTGCTGGTGGTCACCTGCGGAGGTTGCGGTCTTGGAAGGGAGGGATACTGCAGCATTTTAAGTTTCTTTTTGTTCCCGTGGTGTTTAGGAGATTTAAATTTAGCAATTTTGAATGCAGCAATTATTTACTGTAATTTTTTTTTCCTGCTGCTGTTTCTGCTGCTTAAAGTGTTACTCTTTTCACTTCTATCTACTGGGATTTTGTTTCCCCTTATTGGTGGAAAGGGATTGGTTTGAAAAACTAGGGGACAACTCATTGTAGAGTGTTTGTTCCCCTTGGACTCTCTTAAACCAAGACATCAGAGTCCAAAGTTTTGAGGCAGCATAGAAGAAAGGGTATGGAAGACAGACTTGTGACTCAAGTTTATATACTTTCAGATAATAGTTTTGCTTTCTAGGAACTTATGGATTATGTGAGACAACACTCTAAAAATGTAAGCCTTTTCTCATCAGTGGCGGATTATACTGAGCAGAATAAATGAGCAGCTGCGTAACTCCACTCTGATGTACTTGAGCAAACCTAGAGACCCAGTAGCATGAGATCCCATCACCACAGCACAGCGGGTTCCCAGACACTGATAAAGAGAGCTGTATACACCACACAATGCTGCAGAGCACACAGCAGATATCCCCAAATGGCCTAGCTAACATGCTCTTCCAGTACAGATGCTACCTCCAAAGAAACCTAGAGATAAAAATCACTGCTTTGTCTTAAAACTCACTGAACAATGTGTTAAGAGCCTTAGGAAAAACAATCAAACTGAAATGCAATCCCAAACAGGTATTAGGAACACATTCCTGAAATTGCAGGCTTGGACTCCAGTGTTTGGTAGACACATACCAGCAAGGACCACTTTGGATTTGTGAGGATATTGAAGAAAAACTGCCATGAAATCATTTGAATACAATTTTACAAATTGTATTTGCAGCCTACTAGAAATGTTTTGACACATACAGAACCCTGGATGTTTTTAAGCTTCTGGAAAAAAACTGAAGACAAGGTGCCAGATAATTCAACTTTGAGATGCCAGGTGGAAAGAACACGCAAAATGAGGAGATGGATTGTAGGAGGTGAAAATTTCCTCTTCTGTTTAACTCCACCAGCTTTAGTCTTTGTGTTTTACACCTCTGATTTCAGGCGCAGGAGAACCACAGTGCTCCAGACAGAGCCACACTGCTCAGTCAGCGCTCACTGGAGGCTCAGTGCTGATTCAAGAGTGCGTATCTGTACATTAAATGCATCCCACCAATGAATTGTTATTCCTCCTTATTTTCTACTGGACTCTGAATAATTTTGTTTAAAAACATAAAGAAAATCCACATGAATCAAATCAATAAACACCTGGGCATTTGAAGAGAGGCTTACAAAATTCTTCAAACTAGTGGAAAATTAAATAACAAATATCGTTACAGATAGTTGTTTCAAGATTACAAGGTTTTATTCATATGAACTTTTTCAATTTGACTCACTTCCCTTTGACATTTACAAGAAGGGGGACAAAGTGGTAAGTACTATAAACTACAGGGAAAATTAACACTTTCAATTATATTTCACTTCAGAAAATATACATATACAGTAATGTAAGACTCACAGTGGTTTTATACAAACCACTGCTCAAGGCATAGTTGTTCCAGTTATGTTTACTATTTCCACCTGACTTCTGTCATGGCACTTTTATTCAACCCCTTTTCCCATTCAGGAGGAGGTCAACAGGGTTACAGGAATGCTGGAAAAAAACAAGTAACAAGGAGCTGTGAAATAAACCTCATTTGTAAGGGGCCTGACTTAGCACGACCATACTGGTGTCAGCAAGCAAGCACACCTAGTCCTTAAGTAAGCTGGTACTGAGAAACGTGTTAGTTTAATGTCTGGAGCATGTTTTCTACTTAAGACCACAGCCATTTAACAGCTTTCAGCATGGGGTTATCAGCTGGATAGGGTGGTCCCCCATAACCACATCACACCAGCGTGCTTTACTGAAGCAGCATAGACACATCAGAGCAACATGAGACTCATTACGGGCATGTATTTAGTATTCCATCACACGCTTTTCCTCAGCTTATTCCATGGTCTTTATTCCGTGGTCTTTACAACAAAGACAGAATTTATTCAATAAATACCTCACTCATCTGGCTGTGTCTATAGCTTAGGCATTTAGGTTCATCCTGTTACTGATGCCCACACACTTCTCTCTGGGAATTACACATTCACTGAAATGAAAATATGTTCCCTGGATTCCGACATCAAAGACTGAGAGCAAAGCTGTGAGCAATCAACACATAAAATCATTCCAGACTTGGCAGAAGACAATAGTGCTCAATTCAATAAATAATTCATACTCAAAATAAATAATTAAGGGCTATATTGTGCTTTGAGACAGAGTCCTGTCCTTGGAGTAGCTCACAGTACACCACCAAGCCTGGCACCTTCTGCAGCCTCCAAGGACTGTCCGAGTAGGGCAAGCTGCTGATACCAGGCTCGAAGAAGTCCCCTTCTTCTCATTATTGGTGTGAAAGCTAGAATCTCACCCACAGTCCAGACACTGCAAACAAACAACCATTAGAAGTGTTACACTGTTCTGTGAATAAGAAACCAAGTGTGTGCCACCTGCAAACTACTGAGGCTGGTTGTAACTGAAGATAGCACTTCTAGAAAAGGACATCTTAAGGTTGGAAATTTCTATTTGGATCCTCCTACTTCCAACCCTGAATAAACCTTGACAACATTATTATGCCATGTCACAACAGATCAAGGTGTGTTACATGTTCTCTAGCTTTGTATGTGACAAGTAGTGAGAGATACTAATATTGCCCAACTGAGCAAAATTTAGGGAGAAAGAAGTGTTATTTAATATAATGTTACTTAATAAGTGTTACAGTCTGTCTGTAAATGACAAAAGTATCATAAATGACAGGGGATGTTATACTATTGTTTTATCCCTCTCCCCTCTACGGGAGGAAGGGAAGATAGAACCTCCTTGTGGATGCTCAAAAATCCAGTCTAGCAAGAACGAGCATTGCATCCAAGGAAGAAAAGAGTTCAGCAGAAGTCAAAGAACTTGAACAATATTAAAAAATGTTTCCCTTCAGGCATTAGCAATTCCAGTGGCTCACATTTTGCCTAAAAGTATCAAAATTTTAACTTTGTTCATAAACAAATTCATGCCAGCATTCAGATTCAAGACTGTGCAAGATAAATATTTATAAACTGGTTTTTGAAACTTGCAATACTGTAAAACAGACCTTCATTAGCAAACCACGACAGTGGTTTAGAGAATGAAAAATCTGAAGTCTAAGAAGATAGAGAAATGCACTTTTCATTATTAAGGGATTTTCTCTATTTTCTATATTAAATCCATCAAACGTACAAAATGGTTCATGCTACAAATGAACTCCAATTTTATTTCGGTCTCAAACTGATGAGATTTAATTCCTTCCCATTTAAAATCACCGCAGTGAATACAATCCTTATGCCACAACTTATGGACCAAAATTTCAACTTTCTCTGAAGATTAAATTTTACGTATAGAGTTCCCATGGGTTGAATGGATACTGAGCTGTCTTCTGACAGACTCATTAGCTTGTATAAAGTGTACAATCAAGGTGTCAAACTTTGGGGAGGATAGGTCTGTCATTTTTATTCTGGTTTCAAAATTGCTTCTGTAAGAAAACCAGAAGACTTCTGAGAAAACACCATAACCAGAAATACTCTTTATTAAATGAAAATAGTCTGAATCTCATTGTGACAGGAGACACAAATTTCACAGCGCTCTTAAGGGAGTAAAGAGCATGTGCAACTGTGCCTCTTAGAAACAGCAAAGAATCAACACTCAATATAGAGAAACTCCCTTACCAATATCCCTATTGCTTCCATTAATAGATACTACATTAGGTTGGAGACAGACAGGACTCACCTGTAGTCACTGACAAATAGCCTGGTTTATTGTTTCAAACCTCTTTTATAGGGGGTTCTGAATTCCCATGCCTGAACAACTGATTGGTTGGGGTCTCTGCACTGCCCAGCTCTCCGCCTGCATTCAGGATTGAGTGGGATTGGCTGAGGTTCCCAAATCTATCCTAGTTGAGTTCAAATCTATCCTATCATTGCTCACCCAGGGACTTGTTTACTCCTGAACTAGGTGAGCCAAACTGGATTTCTGTTTAGGGTCAGATTTATCTGTCCAGATACAAGCCAGCTGTGCTATGACAAATAGAGCAATTCCTTTTTCAGTCACGGTCTTTTGTACAAGCGGACTCACTGGACTCCTGGGTCGTGCAAATGAAGGTTTTCTTGCAGGCTGAACTTTGGCATAATCCATCACAACACAGACCAATGAATTGGAACAAGAGACACAAACCCACCGGAAAGGAAGCTTCGGTATTTCTGGTGACTGTGAGACCCCAGAGGTCCAATAACTTCACCAAGAAAATATTTTCCCATGCGTTAAAAGCTACGATGCAGCTTTGATCTTACCTACATGAGGATGCATTTCTTCAGGCTTTGCTATTATCACATCACACACTACTAAGCAATAATTAATACAAAATTCAATTTTTCTCCTTTGGCTAAATAAGTATAGCTAAATATAAGTATAGCTAAGTATAGCTCCTTGGGCTAAAGAAGTAAGTATGAATATACATATGTTTATCTATATATGTGTGTGTGTGTATGTTTATGTATATATGTATATATAAACATCTGAGGTATGTGCAGAACTCAAGAGGCACTGGTGCAAGGCTACCATCTGTGGCATTATGACAGAACTTCTGTGCCTGAACTAAATAGTTTGTTTTGTCCTACTGATACCATTTTGCTTTTTACCTGCTTGGTCAAAAGCTGTATTTTCAGGCAATTTTCACTTCCCAGGGAAAACTACTTATATTTTAATGAAATTTTCAGACATGGTATGCATAGCTCACTTTTGTTTCATGTCATCTAGGTGGCTTAGAGTTTGCACATATGTTGCTTTGAAGAAAATAAAATAGCAGGCTGCCAGAGCACGTTTATCTTACCACAACTTTGCCTCACAACATCTTTTCCAACAGAGAAAAATACTGATATTCAAGAAAAGTAATGAAATAAGTAAAAAAAAATATTTCTTAAATACAACATACAATCACAGAGAATTCAAAGATTTTGACCCACTTCCCAAATCTTGTCCTGAACTGAGGCAGAGCCCAGTGGTATCTGCCATGCCTCATATATGTCCACTAGCCTGATTTTCCTGCCACTGGCAAATATGAAGAATCTGATTTTTGCTGCTAATACGCTTTTTATACTTTATATTATGTAGTAGGTTACAGCATTTAGAGAGACTCACTTTGGAAGAGGTTCTGATCTACCTTCCTATATGGGAGCTTGATCCATCCTGACAGACTGCAAAAAAGGTTTGGTCTTCTAAATTAAATAGTATAAAGCTGTGAAAAGACTTATGTTTAAATGATCCTTATTGCTCTCTGAGTTTTCCCTTCAGTTAAAGATTAATTTGTACCTCAAAATAATATGGAATTATAGACCTCAAGACATAATTTTTTCCCATACTTCTGCACTGAAACAGGAAACACATATCCCTACCAACTCTGACACCTTGGCCAGGCTTGTTCTATAAAACACAAGTAAATAAAACACAATCTAAATATCTCATGACTCAGTAGCCCATTTCAGTGCTTTGTTATCATTAAAGGCAACATTTTTTTCTAGTAAGCATCCCAAATCTTTCTTCACAGTAAGCTGTTTACACCTTGTCCTACAGCCAGATGAAGACAGTTGATCACCACCCTCTGTAAAAGCAAGCAAAAGCAAGGATTTTCACACTTGAGACTTACCATATCTGCACTTGATATTTGCCATTTTAAGACAACTCAATATCCTCAACCCTTTACTAGGTATCATTTTTATCAATACATATTCTGTGTATTTTCAAAGAATTGCTGCCAATAGCTATACAAAGGACAACAGCTGAGATGTCAATATCTCTGGCTTGAGTAATTTATCTCCTATATTTCCACAAACATTTCTCCACTAGCTCTTGGACATGACAAAGTGAAATTCTTCCTTGGTATCACCTTGTACTGTTGTTGGCTTTGGTTCATTTTCACTGAATTTGACTTTGTTGGTTCTGTTTGCAAGATTACTTTGGATTCTCATCCCATTCTCCATTCTGCTTGGGAAACCTGCAGCAGTGTGAGGTCAGTCAAAAGATTGCTTATTCCATCAAGGACTGATAGCTGCAGGGCCAAGCTGGCATGATGTGGGAGATATCAGCCAGATGTTAGCCAGAGACAGATCTATCTGCATGTTTGCACCAAGCATTTATTTACACAGATGTCCTCTTTGATTCTGCTCACTCTCCCCTCCTTAAAACAATGGTTTTCTGATATCCCTGAGTATACCTTCCTGCCTGTAATGCAGCTGATGTTTTCTTCACAGTTCAGTAACCAACATTCATTCTTTTAGGCCTCCATTTCACAGGTACAGGATGAAAATATTGTTTCTTTCACTGAGCTTTTGTATTCACAACAAACACAAATTTTTGGTCAGTTGTTCTGAGATATGTTCAATAACTTCTATACACAGGTGGCTTTCAAAGATACTGAAGCGATATTTAGACTTTGTTCTCCTATACCAGCCCACCTATCCCTTGTAACTCATAACTTGAGGCAATTTAAAGTCATCTTCTGAGTATTCATGCCAAAAGGGCTCTAGAAGAAGCATGTGGATTTGCCCAAGATACTATATACCATATCTAAGCTATATGCCATCCAGCCCAGCATACATTAAAACCTTTGTTTGATTCATCATGTTGCAACTCAGCATTTGGTTAATCTTTATTGTTCCCCCTGCTTGAAACTCCCTATTCATATTGACACTTTTTTATTAACTTCCCTCAAAGTTTTTCTTCCAGTAGAAATGGTTTATTAAAGTTAGAAAAATTAAATACCTAACTTTATGCTAGAGAGTCAGGCTTTTTAAATAAGGGTTAGGGTTAGGCTCAAGCTCACAGAACAGTGAGAAGTAAAATTAGTTTGTTGATTTTGCTGGGAATTAATAGTATAATGAATATAATTTCAGGACAGGATGAAATTAAATGAAAAAATATTCTCAAAGCTTTATGCATTAAGGGGACCTTTTCAGTTTAAAACACAGATTGTTCTCAACTTAGAAAAGAGTTTCAGTGGGAAAAGGTGTACCACCCATAATAATTTTGTACTCTTCACAACATACACCACAAGAACTACTTGTAGAATATTCAATTTACTTTGTCACTGTGCTGTGATTTGAAAATGCAATTAAAAATAAAAAATTTTTGCACATCTCAAAAGATGACCTGCAGAACCCTAGAAAAACAGGGCTTGGAATTGGGGGGGGTAAGTGGCGGGCGAGTGGTAACAAAGATTAAGTCTTTTTAAAGTTAGTGACATCTAAAGATTTCCTGACATGTCTGCCCCGTAAGGGCAAAATTGCTGACACTAGCTTTTTATCATGTGAGCTGTGTAGGGTTAACAATTTTCTGTTGCCTCTTTTGTTCTGTCCACAGAGAAAAACATTGACACCTAATGAAAATGCATGCAAGCACACAATATCAAAGGCATGTTTTGATTGTCACTGGAATCAACCTGAGCTTTTCATATGAAACTTCACCGAAGGACTGACAGCATTACTCAAGAGAGGAATAAAAAACATGGCTTTTTGAGGTGCCCTAGCCTTAAGGGTCTTGTGCCCACTCTTTCCCATCCATGTATTTTGAGGGTGGAGAAAAAACGTTTGATAAATATGACATGCCCAAGGAAAACCAGTTATGCTATGTACTCTTTTATGCTTTGATCAAAGGGACAAAACCATATATTGCATGCTCTTAATATTTCAAAATATTCCAGTAGTTTTAACAAATCTTCGAAACTGTTTCAAAGATAATGTATAGCCATTTCATTTGCTAACATCCTGAAGGCGAAAGGATGCCACAGACTACTTAAATGCAGATCTCCAGACCTCTCTGCTGCAGTAGAAGAGAGCTTTACCAGTAGATTTACAGTTGGTCTCCATTTTGGCATTCAATATGCTAACTGCATATTAAACACTCAAAAGAACAGAAATTGCAAAGTATATGCTGTTTGCAAAGTCAGTAAAAAAATATTAGGTAAAGAAGATACAGGGGTCTGTCATGTGCTTTAGTGTATCTGTTTAGTCAGGAAAATAAAGTTAACCAAAATAAAATAAAAATGAAATAGAACTGAGAGAAAAATACATTGCAAAAGCATGAATATATTAAAAATCTAGACATGTAAATAGTTAAACATGAAGTCATACTATCTGTTAAAAGGGAAAAATGAAAGGGGAAGTACAAGCCTTCTACTGCCCTTGGCATGTGTTTGCACTGGCATCAAGATCCTCTTAAAGACACAGGTATTGTGAGCCATAAAGTCTTGGTTCAGCCAAACTCTTTGGTTTGCACTTAGCTTTAAATTCATCGAACGTGAGCATAGATAGTTTTGGGGTTTTTTAGTATTTTGATTTATTATTCCTAATTTGAAGCAAAGCACACCTTATTAAGGCTATGCTTGGGATCCTTATAAGAAAGCAGACCAATATGAATTTTTGCTGCCTCAGATTCATCCTTGATCATTGACTGGACCCCTTCCTGAGAATGCCCCTTTCCAGAGAAGACTTCTCTATAAGAGACTACAGGTATATCAGTAGCAGCTAGAGTCCTCTGTATGACAATTTTAAGTAACATTCCCTCCTTAGGCAGCTGAAGTTATATGCAATCCACTGCCACATTGTAAAATATAATCAGTAATTTATCAAGTACCATGGCAACAGCATTAAATATTGTAAATGCCTTGTCAACAAAGAAGCCAGTGAAGAGATGGCTTAGAGCCCACATGGGTGAGATGAAAATAACGCAAGTAGTGGTAGCCACACATGAAAGATGGATAAACATGTTTCCAAAGTCTTTACTCAGATTTGACTTTGTGAATTACTCTGAAACAATTAAATTTTTTGTTTGGATGCTTTTTGCATTTCCCTTTTTTTCACCTGATGCTTTTGGAATTAGAAACAATGCTTGCCCCAGATAACTGAACATCTTAGTCTATCTCTGAAGGCAGCGTGATTCTTAGAAATCAGGTAGGCAGGTCATATGTATAATGAGAAATGCTGTGTTTACCTCTGTCATGCTTAAATAAATTTTCAACAGGGCTACACATGTCTGTGGGACTCTCCCAGGGCACAGAAGCTGCTGCAGCAAGAACATTACACTTATTGTAGGTAAAGTCACCAGCAGTCAGCCAGGTTTTCACCTGTGTAAGATAACCAGCATAAAGCCAATGAAGCCACCAGGCTGACATGAGCTTTCAGCATCTGAGAATATATCCCTGTATTCCACTTCAGGTTGCACCACGTTACCTTCAAATTATTAATTCTGATATATAACATACGCAGGAAACATTTCCATAGCAGAAATCTAGAATCACAGCAGGTAGGGGCAAGATCTAAAGAAACAATCTTTCTGGGTCCAGAGTTCCCAGGAAGGAAAGTATGTGCTCCTGAGTTGAATACATCAATACAGCTTACACTTGCCAATCAGCCATACAGTACACATAGAAAAAAAATCTAGCCTAAAATTGCTACCACACAGTAAATGCTTCCAGGAAATTTCAAATAAAATGTAAAATATCTCTAGCTCTCCATATAAAGTATATCTCTGTGGAAAAGAAGTGTATGTAGGGAGAGCCTTTTCTCCCTGCCATGGGAAACAATAACATTTCCACCTGATATATCATATGTGCAAGGATGTTACTTCTTGTTATTGGACTCTCCAGAAACCTTATGAGACCACAGACATTGCAAAGTTGATAGGTGTTGCAAATACCTTGAAGTAAATCCTAAGCTTTCTTAATGTCCTGGAGTGACTTTGTGATGCTCGTATTGCCATTTTCTCACAAATTTGCCCTAAACCAGGACACTTAGTTAGTGTGCAAAGCATGTCCCAGTATTTACTGACCCACCCTATATGGGCCCTCTACTAATTTGCCCTGCAGGCTGACTAATAAGGGGATCTGTGTCTGAATCCTGACCTTCTCCACAGAGGCATTGCTATTGCCTTGCCTCTCAATAGAACTCTTCATGAAGCCATTAATAAAGAAGGACCAACTCAGCCCCTGATTAAGCAAATGGTGTTGTTGAGATGAACTGACGTGTTAAAAAAACAAGCAAACAAACAGCCCAACAAAAAAACCCAACAGAAAATAAAAGAACAACAACAACAACAACAAAAAAGAAAAAAAATAGACAAACCCACAAGTGTGACAGCTGAATTAATTTCTGTTGTCTCAAAATTATTCCAGAGAACTGGCATACCAGAGCCAAAAGCTGGCAAAGGGGCAGCACAGACCCTGGATTTCATGTAGGCATTTCAGGGATCTTTCTCAGTAAATCAGCCCGAAAACAATGAGTGACAAAGAGGTACTGAGGTACCCTGTAACTTTTCCCCTCTTCCATATTTGTCTCTCTAAGTTCTTCTAACCAAGGTTCTCCACTGTTCTCCACTGCTGTTCTCCACTGCTGAGGATCATGCCCTGAGAATTATGAGCTCCCTTGCAAGGATGAAACTCAGAACTACAATGTAGACATGGGTCAATAGCAACAGTTCCCCTCTGCTGTTTGGAGTTAATGAGCTGGAACTGAGAGTACTGTTGCTTCCACTTCTGGGTTACCCAGTGAAAGAAAGACATGGGAAAACTAGAAGGAAGCCAGCCAAAGACCACTGAAATGCTCAGTAGGCTGGAGCAGAGCATTGGGCATGGGAAGGGAGCTGGACTTCTTCAGCCAGGAAAAGACAAAGATAAGGGAAGGAAACCTGGTTTCTATTTTCAGATCCTACTACCCATTACAACGAATGACCCAAGCCCTACTCAGAGGCTCACAAGAGAAGGGGATAGAGCAACAGTCATAAACTACAACAAAGGAAATTTTGAGCAGATATGAGGGGATAAAAGAAATCACCATGAGATGGTGAAATGTTGCGACAGACTCCTCAGAGAGGCTGGGCAACCTCCAGCCTTGGAGATAGTGAAGACACAACTGGACACAGCTGTTAGCAACCTACCCAAGCTTTGAGATTGTCCCTGCTCTGAGTTGGAGGTGGATGAGTCACCATCCCCTGATCTCATCCAACATACTTTATTCTACGTACTATTCTGTTTTGAAATAAAGGATCACTTGCTTATCTTAATTAAAATAAGAGGAAGAGGCAGGAATTGGAATGGGGCTGTACAGTGATTGAGGAATGCACTGAGAAATGCTCAACAAGGAGAAAGGAGAAGCAACTAATTGCTGTCATTTTTAAAAAGCCCATGTAAGGTCATTTTATTTTGTAATATTAAAAATTCCAACATTACTTTTGTTTTTTCCTCAAATATGAATAAAACAGTCCTTTATTGAATCTTGTGACAATGCTGGGAGGTTCTGTGGGTTTTCTGTTGCTTTTAATTGAACAAATAAACATAAACAGTTTACATTTATTCTGAAAAATAGCAAAGGAGGGGAAGAAAGACTTTTTACCAGTCTTTTAGGCTGGTAACTGTTTGGGTCTAGCTTACATATTGCACACATTCAGCCACAACTCAAGTTGAACAGATAAAATAAGGTGTTGATGTGAGCTAGAAGGAAAGGGAGCAATCAAACTGCATGGTACAAACAGGCAAGGAAAAATTAGTGAGATTAAAACCAGTGACAGACAGCCCCAGACTGATCTATTAAGCCTTCTCTATTTGTGCAAAGGGGGCTGTTGTAAGGGGAGCAAGAAAAAGGCTTGAACAAGTGAACCCCTGCAAAACATTGGCACAATACAGTGTCAGGCATCTCCCCTGAAGTGGATGCAGTAGTTTGCAGCTTTACTCAAATTTGCTGAAAGAGTTATAATTAGCTACAAAATTCAAAGTATCAGCAAATTGAAAGTATTGATTTATGCAGGCCATAGGTAGGTGAAACAGAGAAGGTCAACCAAGAAATTTATGATCCCAGAATAGATTTGCTGCTGCCATAGCCAGGCAAACTCTCTCAAAGCAATGAGAAACCCCAGCTTATAACTGCTTTGGATACCACGACGTCTTCTTACATCCTCAAAGTAAAAATTCCTCTTGCCCCAGAATATATGTATAAACACTACTACACCTGTAAGTGTGATTTTCCCAAGTGTGATTTTCAGAAAGCTGTACAATGAGCTACAATTTAAATCCAGGCCCATGCAGAGACAGTACAGAGTGTATTTGTAGTATTAAATCTTGTGTTAGCACAGTGAACTGGATTCTATTTAACCTGCAGAGCCTCACCCTGCTACAAATAAAACTGGCATGAGTAAAATCAGATCTTTAAAAGCACTATGTTACTACTATAGCAATTTGATATCAAGTTCATCACAATTTGCAATAGGCATAAATCCTAAAATATTATGATGGATGTAACTGACATTTCTTAATGCATGGCTCTGATCTGAATTCTTTAAAAATAAAAAGGTTTTGTATTGAAACAACTTAAAACATCAAAAGAGGCAAATGGAATAAATGAGCCTTAGTGGAAAGCTGGTTGACACTGTTTTTGGCACATTTCTTCCTGCTATAAGTAGATGGGAATAATCCACATAGCTCCGTATATGTCCATAAGATCACTGATAGAGTAAAACACCTCTTAGTATAAGTATGAATCACAAGCAAACAAATCAATGAAGGATCATCCCCCAGATTTATGAAATACATATCAACCACTGTCTTTTCTTTTGAGGGGTGAGGAAGGAAGAGCTCTATCACTCCTATGTTTGTCAGAGGACAAAAGACCAGTCAGATTCCCAGATGAGAGTACAGGCATTTTCTCATGTCTCTGATAAAGTTATCTACTGCAGATATTATGGACCAAGCAACAATACACACTCACATATCTAGGTTTAGAAAACAAAAAGGTTTTGAAATTATTATGCTCTTTAGTATCACTCAGGTTTACATAATATAAAGAGTAACTGGGTTTTATATTCTACAATAGACATACTCTTCTGAAAAATATGACACACTAATTGTGAATCTTCACAATTTTGTCTTTTTTTTCTAATACAGCTATAAAATATTTTATGTCAAACACATCAGTGTTGATTTTTATACATATTTGAACAACCAGTCCTCTCTTCCTTATTTTTTAGATTGTGGAAAGACACTAAGACACTTTCCCTTTAATTTTAAAAATGTAGCCCCACTAAAACTAAAATTCTCATATGAAGGCACTGGTCCTTGTTAACTATTGTGTCACTTTAGTCCCGTATCAGTAGTATCTTGTGGGAATCATACACAGGTTCTTAACTGTATAATAAATTAAAGTGCTTTAAGGCTGAGTTCTTTAACTCTCATAGCATCAAACAGCTATCCAGCCATGTTTGGGTTCAATTTATATCAAATTTGAGTGTGCTTACTCTCCATATTGGCATAAAATTATGTGAAAGACTTTTTTTTTAATCATAGTACCTAAATAATATGGAAAAGGTCATTGTAGAGCATGTGAAATGTTTTACTAAAACTTTAGATAGGAGTTGTATTTTGTTGTGGGATGACCTACAAAGAAAAGTTTGTGTGTGTCCCATCCAGGACAGAAGGAACCTCAAGAAAATGTGGTAAAAGCAGGGAACTTACCCAATGGTTTTTTATCTTAACCATATATTGCCTCTCTAACAGCTTCCCATTGCACCCAACATCCCTTGGCAGAGCAGTGTCCAGTTAGTTTCCCAATGATTCCAGTGACAACTCTCTTTCACTTCAATGGATGCACAGTCTGACCACGTGTCAGTATCAAGTGTTTGCCTTTCCGTGTCCCTGATTTGTAACTGTTAACAATGTTATTGTTGTGCGTCAAACTAGACTGGCCCCAAAGACTTTGTGCACAAAAGCATTAGGTTAGGGATAGGAAAATTATGTGCTCTCAACAACTTACTTTGCTAATACCATAAGGACCAAACTGTGTACAGGGCGCAGATCTGGGTGAACACAAGTGTTAACTCACTCTCCTGCAGGGCACAGAGATATACACCTGCTCAGGCATGGCGCTTTCCATCCTTCATGGGACCTTCCACCAAATGAAGGCCTGGAGAACTCATTTCACTAGGGGAGACACTGGATGGAGATAAGATACAGACAACAGAGCATGCTTTTCCTGAGGAACCTAAACCTGTACTCTTTGCGTCTCCCCAGAGTCATGATTTCTAGATAAGTGAAGGGTACAATGTGGATCTCTCCAAATCACAATTGAGTAAGTGCTAGCAGCATAGAAAGGCATGTTCTTACCAACAACTTGAAATTAAATGAGAAAGGCAGTGAGAACTGAGCTCTGTTGAAAGTCCTAGAGCTAAAAACCTTGGACGAAACTTACTGTATTTTTAACACTTGTATTAGTACAGCAAGTAAAAGTGCGATTGGAAACATCCTGTTCACTACTGGTATAGCTAAAGCTGGCTTAGATGTAGACATAACCTGTTGGTATGTGATAGTATACATATCTTAGGGTGGAAATGGGTTTGTGACACTTTCAGAAAGCCTTTCTACAGCCCTTTGCTATTTTCTTTTTTTTTTTCACAAGACTTAACAAAAAAAGACAGAGATCCATCACAATCCATCAGAGGTGATCTTGGGTTTATTTTGTTCAATGTGTAATGATAACAACCCCTCCAAAGAACTGAAAATAACCTGTGCTTCAGAGTGAGAGAGGAGGAATAGTGAGTGCTTGGCATTTGAGACTGACTTCACACTGCCTTCTTTTTTAGATCCATTCCATGTGCAAAAGATTCCAAGATGCATTAATATGTAATAAAATTTGCTTGATTGGTGACTGCTTATATGCAAGTAAGGAATCTTTCTGTATAAAGGAGTGCAAAAAATATCCTTCTTTGAGTTACAGAAGGGAAAAGTCTGAGTCAGGTTGATATGACTACTTTGAATCCCACTAACACTTCTGATAACAGATGCTACTGAGCAATCCAACACCAGTATTAATCACATACTCCATGGTAAGGCTTTGGTAGGATGGGCTACTGATGGGCATTAGCAAAACAATATTGGTGTAAGTACTTTGAGACAAACTGGAAATGGGATATTAGAGGGAAAAATTATTTATTGCTCACAAAAACATGGCCTTCAGAGAAGTGACTTAGCAATCTCAATTGCTAAGTGCCTCTTAGCACTGCCTCTTTTAAAATATCATTTTTCATGGGGTATACTTTTTAAATATTTTTTCCAGATAAACACGGCCTACAGAAAAAAGCCCTCACTACAGAAATCAGTATGATCTGAGTTGAAATGCTGAGAAAAACACACTGTACTCAAGTTTGCATTTGTCCTGCAGTCTGTAAACATGTGTTCTCGATCCAAAATATTTTTCAGTCCATATTTGAACCATATTTGATGGAGCTTGTTCCTCTCCATCTTCCTTCAGAAAGTGCTACGTCATGACTTTTGGAGGAGTGACTTGTTTAGGAGTTAAGATGCCATTCAAATGGCATGTGTGTGTTTGCCATCTAAGGGTTGCCTGAATTTCTTCCTGATTTGCTTCTCAGCTTGGCTGTCAAATCAATGCAGATTCTCAGCCAGCTTCTGAATTACTGTTTATTTTTACCCTTATATGAAACTTTGCATAAGCGATGGTGACACTATGTTTACAACAGCTATGTTCTTGGATTGATAGTACAGGAAAACATAATGCCAGGGTGGTGTTAAGAATAAAATCCTGTTCAACTCTGCAAAATATGAGTGAAGTTGGTCTTCTCTGAAACAGGCTTTTCAGATAATTTCTCACAATTCCTTAAATCCAAATTCTGTATTTTCAATTCATATTGCATCTCCAAAGCACTGCTTGTTTTTGGCCTTCAGCTAACCATGGACATTAACCTTATTCTGTAGTGCTTGTTTCCCACTCACTGCCTCACACAGTATGAATCCACTCCTTTACCATTTCCTGAATGTGTTCTGCAGTCACCATGCTGTGGTAGAAACAGCTAACCATCCTTTGCCTGTCTTCAGTTACTACTGTGCACTTTTCTCCCAATGAGTTTCTCTCCTGAGCAAGATAAACCATGGGAATGGCTGCCCTAAGCCTGCCCCAGACCAATCTGCCTCTAGACTGAGCCATGCTCTTGTGTGCCTTCAGGCCTCAGTATACCTATGAACTTTGGCTTCTGTTTCCTCTGTGTTCTGCCTTTCATCCACAGCCTCTGTCTCCCCTGTGATAAGAATTTCTCAGTACACATTTGAAAAACATGAGGCAATCGATTAAATTATTTCCCTTCTGATGACCCTCATTAACCACTCCTTATGATTTTTACAGGACTAAAATTTGCCCCATAGTTAAAATTACTGGCAACATTATTTTGAAAAAAAATATATTTCGTACTCTCCAGATCCATTTCAGCAGTTTCTCTTCTGTACTTAAAAAATTCATTCAAACTGCAGAGGGTGGCTTTATCAGTGTGAAAAGGTAACACCCACAAAAACTAACAAGGATTTAGGTTACTGTGAAAAATGCGTATTTTATGATTCCCATTTCACAAATGTTAAAATACTATAGAATACTACATGTGTTGTGTTAGAAAGTAATGCTGTATTAATTCTCTTAAGTAGTGTGTTAAATATAGTTTTAGGTTATAAAAAATGTTACAATAGAAACTATGCTATTTAGGATACTTTTTTTAAAGAAAGGACTCACAGCAAGACAGCAGCCACAGGACACCTAAATCTTTCTGAGAAAACAAATCTATTGCCCTCTCATCAGAAGAAATTAACTTCTTCCTGCCTCAAAGGCACTGTTAGGATTCAGAGGAAGAAGTTGACAATGATCAGACAGAATCCTGTATTTGAATGGAATGTATGCATCATGTATGAAGTGTATAAATATGCAACAGGCCATTGCTTGTAAGAGTTAATCCTTTGTTAACATGTGTCCTTTTTTGGGCTCCTGCTGAGTATGGTACCCGGACATCCGTAACTCTTTGTCTCTATTGTCTCATATTGTCCTAATTCAAATTGTCCAAATTATTATTACTCTAATTGTATTACTATTTTTATAATCATTTTATTCCTATTAAACTTTTAAAATTTTAAAAACAAGTGATTGGCATTTTTCACAGTTACAATAGCAAGCTGAACAACAGGAAGCCTAGTTTAAATATAAGCAACAGCATCCACACACAGATCTGTGCAGGTTTAAAAGGAATATAATATTTTAATTTATTCCTCTGCATGTCCTACATGCAAATAAGTCTTTAAACCTTTTCCTGGATCTAAAAACTAATGCATGCATTTTATGTGAAAAATCAGGGTCATTTTTCAGCTCTCACAGTCTGAGTATTCTCCACAGGAAATAGACTGCCTACATTTAATCTTCTCTGTATGCAGTGTTTCATCTCCTTCCTTAATGCTAAATATGTATTAACCCTTGTACATGTAGGTCCTTTAACTGAGCTTTGGTGAGCCATAAAGCATGAATCATCAGTATAAATAACTTTCTCATGGCATTACAGATGACCACCTACCTCTGCTACATACTGCTAACCCCTTATACTTCTATAAAGACACAACTTTAATGCTTACCAATTATCACAATCTAGAAAGAAAATTCAGATTATCTGTATTCTTTAGTAACTTTTATTTTCTCAAACCTCTACTTCATTAAAAATACATTAAAACAGTGTTCTAATGTATTAATATTTAATGTTTTAAATTTATTGTATTAATTTAATGTTTTAAAACCATTAAAAATAAAACCCAACTCCTGGCGTGTTTTTCAATTTATCCTGGGAAAAGCAGGATAGTCAGTGTCTTTCAAGCATGTGCAGGCTCATGTGTACATATTCTCCACTTTCATATCACAGATAAAGAGGACAGACTGCAGTTCATAGACTGTAGCACTGGCTTCTGTATCTGTACAAATCAGAGATTTAGCAATGTTGTGGGTACAAAGAAGTGGGGTTAGGAAGTGAGAAAGCTGAGACTTCAAGGGAGCATCAAAGGAATTAATCTGCTACAGAAACAGGGAGAACAAGGCAGAGGATCTTATCTGGGGGTAAGCAGGAGCTTTTTGTCAGAAAATAAGTAGTAAGAAAAAGAAGGTTTAGCAATAAAGAGTAGTAGCAGGGCACTGGGAGTTTGAGCCCAGAGCCTTGAAGTGTGGTACGATGCCCGACTTTTTTGTGACCCTGCCCACTGAAGGGCCTTTGAGCATTCCCACTAACCTATCAACATTCTGAGAAACTGGCTATAGAATTTGACCAACTAAGTGCTTGTCCATACCATTATTCACTTGTAATTGGTTTTGTCCTCAATTCTGCAGAATCTCACATGTGCTAATGTCCTACAGATAATGAAGAATAATTATTGAGACAACAGAGGGAAAGGTAGAGCCACCAGGAAGAGGAACAGGGTATTTCCCACTTAGCTTTCTCACAGCACAAGCAGAAATGTGTTCCATGTGTCTTTATGGCAGCCTAAGTTTTACCATGCCCTCTTAAACAGATTAATAAATTCCAATTAGCAGAGACTCAACATGACCAAACATGACACAATTGCTTTCCAGAGTTGGTCATTGGTTTATCATTCTGACCACTGCTGACCAGCTAGCTACTCATTAAGTCTGGAATAAATGATTTAGTGTTCGAGAACAGCAAAGATTCAGCGTCACACAGCACTGATGCTGATGCCACAGAACATTTAGGGAAGAGTGACCCAGCACTTGAAACCTCTGGACTGGAAGCTCCTAGCAGCTGAGTTTGCAGCAGAGCCCAATGAACTAAACCAAACAACTGCTCCCTAGAGAAGATGCCCTCTGTATTGATCAGCACAGCCACCTTCTTCTACTCCTTCTCCCCGCACACTGCAATCCCTGAGGCGAGTGAGGGGACTGGCACAGCAGGCAGTGACTGCTGCCTGATCAGGCTTTGGGTGGGGCTGAATCCCCCTGTGTAAATTTTAGGCAAGTGAAAAATCCTAAATCCTGCCATCTTTAGGCGAGTTCAGGGAGATACAATCCTATTCACATAGGCAACTGCAAAAAATATGTTAAAGGGCATTTTTCACTATTTTTGTTTTCTCCCAAGATCAGTATACTGTCCATCATCCCACACTGGCTTGATATGCCATTTAGAGAGGCTCCCCACAGCCTGGACAGGTGTGTTGCAGGAAAGGCAAGCACAGGCATGCTGCTCTCCTCTCCATGCTCACCCCCACCTTACACCTAGCCTGCTTTTCTCTGCCATTTATCTCCACTGAAAGATTCTGCTATGACAGATCTGGCCAGTTTTCTTCACTGCTCCTCCTAGCCAGTGGATAAAACTTCGGCCATTGAGGTGAAAAGCAACTTGTATTCTCCTTTCCTGCCCTCATCTACTGCTCTCTCACCCTTTGCCATCTACAACAACTGGTTGCACCAGGGTTCAGAGCACATCCTAAGAGGCAGGCACTGGTGAACAGTCCAGACCAGAAATTCCAGCAATTTCCAGATACACAGGTTATCACCACCTCAGCATTTCTCCTCTATGTGCCCATAAAGTCTCACTCTTAACAGTATCACAACAGGAAGGTGGCATCCACTGTGCAGTGTCTGCAGACCACGGACAGCTACCATGGGGCAGTCCTTGTCAGAAACATTAGGTCTTAGATAATATAACAATGCCAAACAGATGATCTGCTAGATGGGCAAGATGTAGTGAAGAAGGCAGTCCAGAACCAAACCAAACAATTTAGCAGATTTAAAAAAAAAATACTTTATTTTTAAGACAGGATTTAAGTGAAGTTTAGAGAGAACAGTAAAGGAAGGGACCCATGCTAAAAAACTAAAAAGGAAATGAGAAAGAATAAGAGAGAAAAGATAAAATTGTCAAGCAAGAAGAGAGGATGAGGCCACCTTGATAGTAATAATGCTTCAGCCAATGAACACAGAGCTATGGACCCCCCCTAACACTTAAGAATCAGCACTTCCTTGTCTTGTGGAAACTGAGTGACAATGAGAAAGAGTGTATTATGTAACAACTTGCAGGATCATGGTTAATACTACATATATGGGGAAAACTGGGAAAGAAGAAATAGATTTACTTTACAAAGATTACAAAGCAGGGAAAATATCATATGAGAACATAACAGGAAGGAGCCTTGGGGGTTTTCTCTCCCCTTTCTTTCATGCTTTGCACCCAGAAAACCAAAATCTACCTCTACTTTTTAACCTGTACATTAGAAACTAAAATAAGTGAAAGCAATCAATATTTTATTAAGAGCTACTGTTTCACCTGATTGAAAGAGTCAAGTGATAACTCCAGTTAGATGAGAGGGAATGCTGACAAAAGATGAAAAACACTTCTAAATTTTGAGGTAAGAAGAAAGAACACATTCCTCTACAACAAGGAAACTTGAACTGCAAAAAAAGACATTTACATTCTATGAGAAGAGAACTTTCTGACTGGAGGGGCCTAAGCAAAGGTACAGATCAATTTAGGGAACCTGCAAAATCTCCACCATTATAAATTTTAAAAGGCTGGCAAGAAAATAATTCCTGAGGAATAATTTTAAGTACAGTTGATTCCACATTCATTTAGTAGGATGGCCAGATGACCACCTGCACTCCATTCTTCCTATAATTTCTATTTTTAAAAAAGAGAAATTTTAAAAAGGAAATTAAAGTTTTCATTATACTTGAACCTGAAGATAGAAAAATATTGTCTGCATAGTTTAGACCAATCTATCCATATGAGAAATGATTTGACTTGTTTTTGTTTTTTTTATAAACACAGAGATTAAGAATTAGCTCTTCAGAGGTGGAGTTGCCTCCTCATTGTGTGCGCTTGTGCCAGCAGGGCCCCAAATGTCAAGGCCTGTCATAATGCTGTAATGACTTCAGTACAAAACATTTTACAATATCTGTGTGGCCAACATTTTAAATCATTAGACAGTAGTTGGCTGTTAGGAACCTGAGGCTGCTAGAACCATGTCATTACATTGCAAGCAGGTCAGCACAGCTGTAATAGATGTAGCATGCCTTTCACAATAATATTCTTCCACATACTTATCTCCTGCCTCAGAGCAGATGTTATTAGCTACAGAACAGAACTTGTACAGAACCACAAAATTTCCTTCCAAATGGAAGCTTACTGTTTCCTTCATAGAATCTCCTCCTTTACAACCCTTGTAATGCCTCCAAAGTTCCCATAAACTGGAGTATGTACTGGTTTAAGTTTCAGATGAAACTACATATATTACTGGCTTAAAAGTTAAACACCAAAACCACATTAGCTTGATTTTCAGAAGCTACGCAAGAAATGCCCAGGAACAAACCTTACTGAAATTGAGTTTCGGAAATGTTGTGACAGCACCAGCTGGGTTTATTATGAGATGGTGTCAAACCCTGGAAGAGACCTCTTGGAGAGGTGGTCAATGAACCCATGTCTATGAGTGTTGAAAAGGCATTTGGACAGTGCCCTTAAGGCCATGCTTTCACTTTTGGTCAGCCCTGAAGTGATCTGGTAGTGAGACTGGATGAGTATTGTAGGTCTGTTTAAATGAAACTATTTTATTCTACTCAAATCTGTCTTCTCCTACCTGCTCCTTTCCCTACCAGTACACACTGGGGAAATCTCCAAAGACAATTCTTTCCAGCCCTGCACTAGCAGAAGGCACTGAATACCCATAACCATCTCCCAGCCTAGGCACTGGCTCTGTCACCTTGTGGGAAGGAGGTGTGTATCTTCTGAGAGGGGTCAGGGCTGTGGATCATGTCAAGATAAAGGGACCATCTACACAAATTTGCAAAAGACAAGTGTCGTGGTTTTTTTAAACTCATCAGTGTTCAACTAAGATAGGTTTTCACAGGATGGCAAACCACCATATCATTTGCACCAGCAAGGCTCAAAGATTAGTCTGTTGCAGGATGTGCTTCTCATCTAAATGGTTGCAAATGTCTCAAGAGCCGAGAAATACCTATTCGTCTTCTGGTGGATTGTTTTTCCTCACTTTGTATTCATTTTTAGAATTGTTGAGCTGTTTCCCTTGCAAAAACATGCTAAAACACAAGAGCCTGAGGACAGCAGCACTCCCTCAGAGGGAAGGTCCATCTGGCCCAATACTCTGTCTCCAGTGTCCCACCACCAGTGTCTGAAGAAGAGCACAGGAGCACTGAAGTTTGGTCCTGACAGGGCCCTGGTGGTGCTCACAGGCCTCAGTGGCTGGGACTGGCCTGCCCTGGGACCCCCAGCCCCACACCTCCTGCCAAGGGCCCAGGGACGTGTCCCAGCTCTGCCTGGGACCTTCAGTCCTGGCTGAGCCCTGCTGTGTGTGTGCCCATCTCTGCCCCTGTCTCCTGGCTGGGCTGGGACCTGCCCTGCAGAGCTGCTCTCGGGGCTGCAGCCCTCAGACCTGGGTCGGGCCTTGTCATGCAGAGCTCTGGTTTGACAGGGCACAACTGCTCTGTCCTGCACGCACCTTGAGTCAAATGATGGTGAGACTGTTATTTGTGTCTGACACATCAGGGGGTTTTGAGGTCCAAAAAACATTCAAGGACACATAACATACAGGTTATAAGTGGAAGCAGGATATTATTTCAATTTTTATTTTCTCCATCTGTCTCAGAGCTGATGCTCACAAGCACTAACGGGACCTGCATGTGTAGCCAGGAGCAGGCTGATGCATTTCCTACTTGAAAATACATCCTTTGTAGTCTGGAAAAGGAAAATGGCAGAGCTACAGAAAGCAGCAGCACATACAGGTCAGAAGAAAAGATGCATGATACCATGAGGTATTTTCCAAAGGATGACACATATCAATAATGGGCACATTGCAATCTTGCTTTCCAAAGCTTGCTTCACTGCTGTCCTTCCCAGCCAGGGCAGGGATGCATGAAAAGCACTCTTGTGCCTGCCCTGTGCTTATGTTGCAGGCAGGAAAACTGAAAAGTGTCAGGTCTGGATGGGGAAGCAAGCCTGGAGCCCTTCCAAGCACATGCTGTTTTGAACAAGCAAGAATCCCTGGGAAAGTGGAGCGAAAGGAAGAACAGAGCTCAGCCCCACTCCAAGCTTGCAAGGGGCAAGAGAGGCAGAGAGAGCCAGGGCACAATTGGTGCCTTGGAGGTGTGAGGGCAGCAGGCAAGAATGGAGTCAAGGGGCCCAGAGGAGCTGTGCCCAGGGCTACAGGAGGACAAGAAGCAACCCCCAGGCCAGCCTTGGGGCCCACCCTGAGAGTCTGGAAAGCTTCTTGCCCACGGCTGCAGGGCATGACAGCCCATGGGGCATGAGCAGCAGGCAGCAACCGAGCCAAAAGGGACTGAAGGAGCGCTGAGCAGTGGTCATGCTCAGTGTTGCAGAAGAATGAAACCCCATCTCTCCCCCTTCCCCCTATGAACCAGTGCCAATCTCACCCAAGGGAAAATTCTCTCATGATGCCATTGCTGGTAATCAGCTATTTGCTAAGCACATGACCAAGGCCTCACTCCTCATCGCACAATCTAGTCATGCCTTCCAGGATATGCCTAAACCCTATTCTCCCTCAACCTGGAGCCATCTTGGGGCTTCCAAGAGTGGCCAACTGTCCTCAGCCTGATCAACCTGAAGGTCAAGAATCCTAGCAGGGCACCAGTGGATGTAAAAAACCCTAGGACCCCTAACAACCTCTCTGCATCCCATTTCTTACAGCAGCTGCCCCTGGCTCCACAAGGGGCTGAGGACAGAGCTGTGCAGTGCTCCTCAAGGTGTTCACTTGAATTTACTAGTGCTATGCAGCTGAAAAGGCCAGACAGCTTCAGGCACCTTTAGGGCTTGGTGGTTCTTCTCCTCTGAAGGGCTTGCATGTATTCCCCAAAGGCTGAGTGCCACTGGCAGCTGGCCTTGCCTCCAGTTTTCTGCCCCTAGCCTCCTCCAAAGTAATTCCATTGTCTCCTCAAGCACTTCCTTTTAGATGTCTGTGGGCTGGCTCCAGGCCAGCTTTGACAGTGGAACATGGGAGGATGCTCCCTTTTATCGTGCCCCTCCAAGGCACTGCTGCACTACAGGGTGATGACATTGTGACATGAGGGTGTCCCTTATGTCTTATGGTTTATTCCTTACCTGTCACAGACCAGCCATCACCCCTCCACCCAACATTCTTTGGACAAAGGCCACTCATAAGAGCTGTCTCTGTGAGGGAACTAATGTCCATGTTGCTACCTTGGGTTGTCCAATTCTCAGAGGACAATGAGTGAGTACAGGAACACCAACTTTCCATTTATGGACATTGAAATTGAAAGGGACCAATTATTATCAGCTGAATATCAATAAGTCCATTGGCCCTGATGGGATTCACCCCAGAGTACTGTGGGTAACTGTAGCAGACATTACAACACCACCACTCTCAATCATCTACAAAAGGTCTTAAGAGGCCCCACCAACTAAAACGTAGCCCAGGTTACACCAGTTTCCAAAAAATGCAAGAGAGAAGACCAAGGAAACTACAGACATGTTAGTCTAACCTCAGTACCTGGAAAAAATTATTGAGAAAATCACACTGGGCTTTATTAAAAGACATTTGAAAAGCAACACAATTATTAGACACAGACAATATGGGTTCAGGAAGGGAAAGTCTTGTTTAATTTAATAACCACCTACAATAAGGTCATCTGTGTGAAAAATGCATGTATTTTATGATTGGCTTTTCACAAATATTAAAATGAATATTGTATGTGTTGTGTTAGAAAGTAATGCTGTATTAATTCTCTTAAGTAGTGTGTTAAATATAGTTTTAGGTTATAAAAAATGTTACAATAGAAACTATGCTATTTAGGATACTTTTTTTAAAGAAAGGACTCACAGCGAGATAGCAGCCACAGGACACCTAAATCTTTCAGAGAAAAAGAATTTATTGCCCTCTTATCAGAAGAAATTAACTTCTTCCTGCCTTGAAGGCGCTGTTAGGATTCAGAGGAAGAAGCTGACAATGATCAGACAGAATTCT
This sequence comes from Melozone crissalis, assembly GCF_028551555.1. NCBI lineage: Eukaryota > Metazoa > Chordata > Aves > Passeriformes > Passerellidae > Melozone > Melozone crissalis. The sequence goes on along the minus strand of NW_026535794.1, from coordinate 55,113,005 downwards.
ATATTTGAATGGAATGTATGCATCATGTATGAAGTGTATAAATATGCAATAGGCCATTGTTTTTAAGAGTTAATCCTTTGTCAACATGTGTCCTTTTTTCGGACACATGCTGCCCAGAAAGAGGTACCCGGACGTCCATAACTCTTTGTCTCCATTGTCTCATATTGTCCCAATTCAAATTGTCCAAATTATTATTACTCTAATTGTATTACTATTTTTATAACCATTTTATTACAATTAAACTTTTAAAATTTTAAAAACAAGTGATTGGTGTTTTTCACATCTGCCTGGACGAAGTGAAGACACAGGATTTATACCCCCAGTTTTAATGGGGTTTAGAAAGGCTTTTGATACTGTCCCTCAAAGCCTCCTTCCAGGCAAGTTTTCCAACAGTGGGATGAGCAGGTATGCAGTGCACTGGGTGAAGAATTGGTTGAAGAGCAGGGCTCAAATTATTGCAGCAAACAGGACATCTGGCTGGTGACCAGTTACCAGTGGTGTTCCTCAGGGCTCAGGTCTAGAGGCAGCTCTGTTCAGTCTCTCCATCACTGATCTGGAGGCTGCAGTTCAATGTGCAGATAGTGAGGTGATGATGCCAAACTGGGAAGGGCTGCTGACTCTTCCATGGGATAAGAGGCTTTGCCTTGCAGAGGGATCTGGATTGATTGGAGTATTGAGCAGTCACCAGTGACATGAAGCTGAGCAAGACCAACCAAATGCTGGATTCTGCACCTGGATGGAATAATTCAGCTGACTTTTGGCAGATTTTAACAGATGCTGAAAGCTCAGCATGTCCACACTTCCTGCATTTTGAGGCAAAAGTAATTGAAGAAATGTGATGACCAGAGGATTTTAATAGATGACACACTCTGATTCAAATCAGGGTGCCAGGGCACATATGCTACCTCATAAAGCACCATCACCTGGATGATGTGAAAAATAGTGTCCAATTATTATTTCCAAATAATTCTTAGATTAACACTTCTAATGCAAGAACAAGATCTGGCCAATATGAGATTTTGCAGTTATTTAGCTTTTGTCATATAAATAGTGACTAGACACACACACTACCTACACTGTACAACTAAAATTTCTCCTAGACAGCAAGATACTGAAGATAATGGTGGCATTATTAGAAAAATAGTTTACATAAATGAATCAGAGATTGGAGAATAAACTGAATTCAAAGAGATCCACAAGGATTGAGTCCAACTCACAGGTCTGCATAGGACCATCCCCAAGAGTCACACCATGTGCCCAAGAGCATTGTCCAAACACTTCTTGAACTTTTTTAGTGCTGTGACTGTTTCCCTGGGGAGCCTGCTCCAATGCCCAACCATCACCGTTTGGGGAAGAACCTTTTTCTAATATCCAACCTACACCTTCCCCAACACAACCTCAGGCCATTCTGTCAGCTCCTGTCACTGGTCACCACAAGAGAAAAGATCAGTGTCTGCCCTTCTCCTCCTCATGAATAGGTTGTAGACTACTATAATATCTCCCCTCAGTCTCCTCTTCTCCAGGCTGAAGACACCAAGTGACCTCATCCAGTCCTCATATTTGAAACTTCCCCTCAAGGCCCTTCATGACCTTTGTTAACTCTCCTTTAGGGTGTTCTCTAATAGCTTAATATCTTTCTTATATTGTAGCACCCAAAACCGCCCACAGGACTCAAGGTGAGGCTGCAGCAGTGCAGAGCAAAGGGGACAATCCCCTCCCTTGCCCAGCTGGTGATGCTGTGCCTGATGTACCCAGGACATGCTTGGCCCTCCTGGCCCTCACATTCAGCTTCCTGTGGACCAGGACACCCAGGTCCCTTTCTTCTGGGCTGCTTTCCAGCTTCTTGTTCCCCAGTCTGTCCATACATCCAGAGTTGTCCTATCCCAGGTCCAGAATCTGGCCCTTTCTGCATTTCATATGTTTGGTGATTGCCCAGCCTTCTCATTTGTCAAGTTCTCTCTTCAGGGCCTCTCTGCCTTCACAGGAGTCAACAGCTCCTCCCAGTTTTCTAGCATCTGCAGACTTACTTAGAATCCCTTATAGTCCTATGTCCAAGTAATTTGCGAAGATGTTGAAGAGCGCCGGGCTGAGGGTGAAGCCATGAGGAACCCCACTAGTGACAGCCCACCAGCCTGTCACCCCATTGACTGTAACCCTTTGATAGCAACCTGTGGGACAGTTGCTTACCCACTGCACAATGTGTTTATCCAGCTGTGGGCTGGACATTTTATCCAGCAGGATCCTGTGAGAGACAGTATCAAAAGCTTTACTGAAATCCAAAATGAAGGTCTATGTTTTAGAGCCACTCCATATTTTTAATACATCTGTTGCATCAATAAATAATAAAAAGCAATGCAAAAATGCTTTATAAAAGCATTGATATATAAGAATACATTCAGTAAACTTAAGGCGCACAAATCCAATATAAGCATCAAGATAAAAACAACTCAATGTATTTAAAATCTCTTTAAGCCAGTGTGATATTACACACCTGTCACAATGCCATCCTATTCACACCATCAAGAATCAGAAAAATCATACATTTTCAACTCCTAGACAAAATTTACTTGTTGTCATCAAGTACCCGGAAAAAATAAACAAAACTCAATCGTTCCCATTTGAAGCCTGTTGGTATTTTTTTGGGGAGGGGTAAAGTTTCAGCAAAAATAATGAAGGATTTTATGTTGTATAGACATACATGAACTCAAAGCTAACCAAAAACAGAGACATGAAAGAGTATACATGCACAGCTCATGCAATAACAACACATGGGCCAAGAAGGAGGAGGCAAGTATACAGAGCTACATGGTACTGTGACCTAGTCTGTCAGAGCACTAGTACTATGACTGTGTAAGGCCACTAATATCTTGTAAATAACCCTGTCAATAAGCAACTTGCAGACCACTGACATAAGAAATTACCACTATACCCACTAATATCTTGTGAATAACCCTGTAAATAAGCAACTTGCAGACCACTGACATAAGAAATTACCACTATACCCACTAATATCTTGTGAATAACCCTGTAAATAAGCAACTTGCAGACCACTGACATAAGAAATTAACACCACAGATACTATAAGGAAGCCAAAATTGCCAGATGCCTGACTGATACATGAAAGTCAAACCAGACAAATTTCCCCCTTGTTAGCATGATTGATCACCAAAGTGGAGGTGGAGCAGACCATCTGTCAGAGCCCAACAGCATCTTTGATTTGCACCCAAGGCACCTGTCCTGGAGCTGGTGCATGAACAGTCTTTGGGAAGTACGGGGTATCTCAGATATTCACATTAAGATGTTCTCTCTAGTATGCCCACACATTTCTGTGAGCAGGACTCCACACATTGGAACAGACACAGCTTGAAGCAGTACATGTGATTACAACTTGCACCAGTGCTTTTCCAGATGGTTAATCATAACCATACTGACAAAGACACAAGGAAACAAACAGTATTTTTAGGACTCGACTCCAACTATGAACTCTAGTCAATTCAATCACACCATAAAGTCATCAGATCTCTTTGAACTATTACAGAGGATTTACGTGTTTTACCTGAAAACAGTTACTATCCAAACCTGCAAGAATGGAAACACATCATGACTTTGGTGTTGAAAAGTCTAGTACTTTATAACCTGGTGAGCTAGACAGGAGTATTTGAAAGGGAAAATTAATCACTAGTCTGTGACAGCCTCAACTACTAGATTCTTAAATAATAACTCAATTATGAATAAGACATATTAATTATTGCATTTTTTTTCTGCTGCTGGAGCTCCACAGAATTCAACGTGTGTCCAGAAAGAAAGTGCGGATTTATGGGCAGTGAAATACAAGAAATATGCTAACAAAATAATCTTTCTTAATTCACAAGAGCCCTATTCCCTAAGCTGCATAACAATACAGGGTATATGATAGAGGGGTATAAAGGTTTTATTAACCCTCAAAAGAGATGACTTGCAACACGTACTGACAACTATGTCTGCAAAACTCATGCTGGCAATAGTTTTATTGCAAACTGTACTAACAGCAGACACACCTGCTACACATAGTCATACACAAATGCTTTTCTATTGGGCCTAATATCTGTATCTATGATTATGTTTTGAGATACCCAACAGCTACACAGGAGCTATTTGTGCGGAACATTTATACTATCAGCTTTCATTAATGAAGATGAACAAAACAAAAAGTGGCCCGTAAGGCCCTCGTCTTTGGTCAGGAACTCCTGCAAATTCTCCCTGATTCGCCCGTTGGTCATTTCCAGGCTACGATAGCGCTAGAATCGGTACCGACTGTCCTAAGCAGCACAAGCTGTCAGCTGCAGGACATTTCGACCAGCCCCATGACATCCCGAGGAGCTCCCCAAAGCCGCAGCAGCTGTCATCACACGCAGCGGTGTCTGTCACGCCGCGGCTGCAGCAAGGCGGATCGCCGCAGCCGGGGATGAGTCGGCGCGGATATTAAAGGAAAGGCAATCCTCTTAGGAGGGCTGGCGGCGGGCGGTGAGGCGAGGCGAGGCGAACCGAGCCCGCGTTCCCCGCGCGGGCCGGGGTAGCGCCGCGGCCACGCCGGGTGCGGAGCGGCGCCTCCCCCGCGGGCAGCCCCGCGCCGCCTCAAGGGCGAGGGAGCAGCGGCGGCCTGGGGCCTGCGGCAGGTGCCGCCGGCAGCGCCCGCAGCGCCGCAGCCCCGCGCTCGGGAGCCGCGGCCGGGGGAAGCCGGGGCAGCGCTGGGTGAAATGGGTCAGTTACGTAACCAGGCCGGCGGCCCCCGGCCCGGCGCCCCGCGGGCGCGGACCGGGGGAGCTGCGGCGGCGGGCGCTGGGAGCGAGCGGAGCCGCATCCTCCCGGGGACCCCGGGCACCGCCGCCGCGCTCTTCATCCCCCTCCGCCCCTTCCCAGCAGTTCCCCCGCCCCGGAGCGCACCTTCTCCTGGGCGCGGTTGAGGCGTTTCTGGACGTTTTTGGCGAAGATGCCCGTCTTCATGTCGGCCATGGCTGGTGGTGGGGATTAGGAGGGTGGGGAGAGAAGGCGGGCGAGGCAGAGCCCGGCAGCTACGAGCGGCAGCGGCGAGGCAGGAATGGAGGGATGGAGAGGAGGAGGAGGAAGAGGAGGAGGAGGGCTTTAGAGGCACAGCAGGGAGAGGCGTGGCCACCGCCGCCGCCTCAGGTGAGGCGCGGGTCCCCCGCCTTGGTCCGGCCCCGGCCCCGGGGAGGCGGCTGTCGGACCCCGCAGGGCGGGCAGCGGTGTCTGCTGGAGGTGAGGCAGTTCCTCTAGATAGTAAAACATATCCAGAGGGATAATGGGGATGAGGATTTCTAGAAGCGCAGCTGATGGCTGCGTCCACTACTGGCACAAGCCACCTTGTACAGCCGGAGAACCATAGGCACCTGCTTACTCCCTAGAAGTTTCCACGAAGTCAGAGTCATTCCCAGGTCCGAGCTCCTTTAACACTTTTCCCTGGTTTGGGGGCTGCAGCATCACATGCAGTAATGGATGCTGTGGTTGAGGGACCTGCTTCCCCAGCTCGGCCTGGACTGGGCTTCCCGGCACCACCATCAGCTGTTCTGCAGTTACCATGCCCGTGCTGCTGAATGTGCCACGCTTGCCTTGCCATTCTTCTGCTCTCGACATCCTCCTCCTATCCATTCCTCACTCATTTCTCAGTATAGCAACCAACAGCAGTAAACTGGTTCCAGGCTGGTTTTGTGGTTTTGATCTTATTTCTGAAATTACAACTTCAAGTCAAAACTGAAGGGCGGTCATAAAAAAAAATCTCTGTCCTCCCTCACACTCAAGCACCCCAAAATCTTCTAGGGATCATGCAGCACCAGTTACTCAAGGTTGGCAAAGTCATCCTTCCTTGATACCAAGCCCCAAATTCACTCATGGCATTTATTTCTGTTGTTTGCCCAAGTGTAGAGTTCCTTGATAGGGAGAGTAGAAATCCAGCAGCAAACATAGCAAAGCAAAGCAAGACAAAGCAAAACACTGGAACTCAACTCTCTTACCCTGAGCCTGTATCCTTCTATAGGGAACTGTCCTATTTTCATAATACTTTTCATTGATTTTTCAAAACACAGATCAGAAGGTCTTCTACTGCCAAAAGAACATGTCTCATACATTTAGTGAGTCCAGCTGTGCTTCCTGAGCCTATGTATTTCTGACACGTGCTGTCCCACATGTGCCTGACACATTTTCCTGTACTATTAAGAAGTTGATTTAACATGCCAACTGCAGCAGTAGTAATGTTTCGTAAGAGTAGGTACTTACTTAATTCTCATGTTAATACTATTTAGAAAGAAAAAAGTAATCACACCAAAACCCCCAAACCCAAAACTAATGCAGAAAACCAAAGAAAACATATCACAGCAATCAAGGAAATAATTTTGTCTAAAAGATTATGATAGTTTCTTACAATGCTGTTAAACTGGTGAAAGATAAAAAACAAAATCTCAGTGTGCATAGGGCTCCCAAATTCTTTGAAGTAATTTTTCACATTTTCAGAGTATCTCTTTCTGGGCAGTTTGGCTTCTAATTCCACTACTTTAAGAGTGATTTTAAAAAATCATGAAAAGAAGTGCTCTTAACTGATGACTCATGCATTTTCTTCACCAAAGGGTGACAAAGGTAGGAAGTATTGGCAGAACAGAGTGCATTTGGTTTCCTTTGGGTTAGGAGAGGGAGGGAGGAAACTCTCTTGTGCTTTTTAGATCCCTTTTGTCTGATATAGTAGTACAACCCTCATCACCAAGCCCAAAAATGCTTTTTCATGCCAGTAGGTGAGGAAAATGAAGATGTGTACTTAGTCAGACAGCCAGTCTCTTCCTCCTCAGTCAGTTGACCTGCACTGGCTTTGCCCCATTTAATGGCCTTTGACTACAGCCAATGCTTTTTCACCAGCTAGTTTATCAGTGTGTGTGTGTTGCTCTCCATCAACTAGATTCTGGAAAGTAATTATCAGCAAATGATCAGAATGTTCTCTTCATACTCTCTGTCTGTTGTATATAACATTTATTGTCATTAATACTACAGAGAAAATTTCTCCATTAAGATGTCTTTCAAAGCAAATTTTCCTCTGGGCATTGTTCTTGCTTTAATCTGAAATAAATGATATTTAAAAATCAATAATCCTTTTACAATTTACCCGATTTTCTCTCTATTTTCTTGTAATTGTTTATTTGGTGCTATTTTAAAATGAAATTTTACTTTAGTTTCCCTCCTGAATAGCAGTCATTCATAAAAAAAACACTCCTAAGGGAATGGTGATTTTTCAACATAAAATCTTTAAAAGGGAAGAGAAGAAAGTAAATGTAAGTACAACTGCTATGTCACCACTTTTTCCAGCTGTTGATTCCTGTTCAACCAAAATGCTAGTCAGAAAAAGATGAAATCTGGATAATTTCTGGCTCATCAACAACACGGTTTCTCATCACACATTTTGTCATTGTAGACCTCACATTGGAGGTAGAAATGAGATGGGACGCTTGTTTCTTCAAGCAGCAAACCTAATCCTTCCTGTCCCTTCTACAACCACCTGACCCTTCCTCACAGCACAGCCAACAGACTCTCACCAGCAGACCCTGACTGTCCTCACAATGAACGCTCCTCTCAACTGGCTACCCCACTCTTCTGTAACACCCATCCACACTGGACATAGCTGTGACCCATTAAGGGCAAGGCTGCTCCTCCTCTTTGGTAATTAGAACAGCTGCAACTCATCAGCGGCAAAGTTACTTGCAATCCATTCTCCTGCAACCTTTCTGCTATTCTGATCACTCTTCATTTGTGTAAAGCAGTAAAATTAAAAGACACTGGTCCATAGGAGTAAATTTTAAAATACTGATGATAGAAAAAATTGGCAGGTATCTTGCAGCCGTCTCCATTGCAATAATAATTAAAATACAGATATCAATTGCTGCAGAGTAACAAGAGACTTGCACCTTTACAAATAACAGCATACAGGCACTCAGAATTTGCACTACAGACATGGCACATTAAAGACATCCCCATTATAAGCACACCACTTTAGTATTCGGTGAAGTGGAAAATTGGAGTGGGAAATGATACTGCAGGGCAGCCTGGGAGTTGAAGTCACACTGCAGTGTGGATTTGGGGAGGCAGAACGTATGGGAAAAAATACAAGACGAGATGGGACTAATAGAATAGCAATCATGGGAAAAAAACATGAGAAAATGAAAGGTTTCAGGTGTGCAGGATTTGAATTTTAAATCTTTTACATGTGACAACTTGGTACTATACTTGTGGTTTAGGTCAGCATGTAATGGGCAGCAAAAGACTGTCTAAATTATCTGGGCAGTTTCTGTAAGTCTTGCTGACTTTTGGATGTGAGTCAGAGAGGGCAGAGCTGTCTGTCTCACTGAAAAGGAAAGTAAGGAACACAGTGGAAAACATGCATCAAAAGAAAAATGTTTTCATAAAATAAATGTAGTACTAAATCCTGTAAAAATCTAGGAAAATTTTAATAAACATCCTAAATTAAAACCCATACATGTTCTATATTTTAATATTTAGACCTTTATTTTTTATTAAAATTCTTCTTATTGAATACAAATACAGATTTTTAATTTTTTTTTCACATTTTCCTTCATTTCCATACCTTCAGATCAACACCTCTCATCCATTAAAGTGCTAACATATGTTGAACTGGTACTTACATTCCAACACAGAACACCAGTTACATCATGGGAAAGCATTTTACCTGAAAGGTACCCTTTGCTTTCAACTTCATTATTTGAATCTGAAATTTTCATGATTTGAATCTGTATCTGGCTTCATACAGCTACATACAGGTAGGTGGTGTTCAGCAATGGCCTCACTTTGTTACTCTGGAAAGTCTGTCCTGCTGACTTCAATCAGCAAATTTCTGGATTGACCCCCCAGGCTCCGAAAGGACATAAAATGAGCTTTAGGTGGGAAAGTATGAGCAATGAAGGGCTGCAGAGCTCGCTCACACAATGAGCACCAGGGATGTTTCCATAAGAGATTAATTCCATGACATGGATGTACATGCTGGACTTCTGGGGGAGGAGGTTGTGTTCCTTCCCTCCTCCAAGTCCTCTTCCCTGAAATCACAGGAAGTAGATAAATTAACTTCAAATAGAAAAAAAACTTCTGGAGGGAGAATTCCTGGAATTACTGCTGCCTTCGGGTGAATCTTTTCAGGTATGAGGCAGTGCAAGTAGATAAGAAGACATGACAAGAAATCAAAAATCCTTTAGGATCAGCAGGTGGGGTTAGGAGGAGTGAATAACTAAATATCACTTAGTTAATACCAGCCTATTTTACTTTTTACCCGGTTGGTGTCAATAAAATACAAACTTAAGGAAAAGACTAGGGGGAAAAGAAGGACAAGATTTCTTGAGATCCAAGAATGAGTTTCAGCATGGACAGAGCTGCAAGGATCCGCAGTTCCCTCCCTCCCTCAGCGAGGATAACTGGCAATTTGGACCTGTTGCAAAGGGGCCTGTGCCAAGAAATTGGTTTTCTATTCATCATTTAGATGGCAACAGTGCCTTGGTAGGCTGTGCATACAGTACTGATTCCAGCATTAGGAATGAATGCTGATCAAGATACTTGTGCTCTGGCTGGCCTCCTCCCAATGCTCTTTGTGATTAAAAGCACAGTGAGTGACATAGAAGATGAATTTTGGAGAACTGTACTGATAACATGAGCTATTCCACCTAAATAGGAAAGACACACACCACACAATAAGTACCAATCACTTTAGCCAAAATTCAGGCTTCCTTAGTCTATCTGAGGTCAGCATCAAAAGATCATTGAAAATTGCTTTTGAAAAATTGGAACTTAAATGTGCTTGGCACATTTTATCATCTCAGTCAGAAGAACACAGGCCAGAACCAGAAATATCTTCCTTTTTAACTGTCAGGTAAAAGGGACAGACTTTCTGTAGAACATCCTTTGGATCTTCCCTGAAAGAAAAGTCAGTCTCAGTTAAAAAGTTTATTTGTCCACGTGCAATTTTCCATACCCCTCTTTTTCTCTTTCCCATCAAGTACATTTACAAAATTCCTAGTATTTACAGTATTATCTAGAAATGCACACCTTTTGGTTTTCATAACAATAAAAATTAACATTGTAACAATTAGTCTCTCTCATTTTCCATTTTTCTTTAAAGCCATTCCAGCACAATCTTGCCTTTTTTGGGGGGAATGTCTCACCAGTGGTGAGTTTCTCTCTCAGCTTAGGCACTTGAGAAGGGGTCTTGGCATGCATGGCACCAATATGATTCCCTAAGCTACTCTTTGCTCATGAATTGGCTGCTAATGGCATCATGCACACATCACATAGCATAATCTAGCCTCTATGCTTTTATTCATAGTGCTAATACACATTTACACAGTGCCATTTCTTCCACCACATGTATGGGCTAGAAGGAGGGATGTAGCAAAAAGATGTGCAGTCCTAATCTTGACATTTTTAAAATTTGGAGAAAAATGACTAGCTGTATCTATTCTGTGTGTGTCCCTAATTTAGAAAGGCCATGAAAAGATAATATATACATGCAAAATAATGAATACATTTATGTAATCATGAAGGTCATACAATTTATTTTTTTTTTTCTTCAAGAAGATAGATGCATGTAAACCACTGTGAGTTCATTGTGCTGGTTTAGTGTCTGACATGTCATTTTCTAAATATCAGGAAATTTTTCTTCCTAGTCACTTGAAGCTAGACTGTGGAGGTTGGAGGCCTCCCCTCCTGCAGCAGTTCTTCTTGTCTTGCCACTCACTGCTTTCAAGGAAGCAATAACTATTTAGAGCAACCAGGGACCTGCTTGCATGGATACAGAGGATGGCTTGCAAAAGCAGCACTGCCCAACTCTTGCTACTAGTCCTAGATGCATCAGGCATGTCCCAAAAAGCCATGATCTGCAAGGAATAATGTGACTTCTGGCTACAGGAGAGGCACTTCCATCATAAATACCATATAATATAGCAAAGAGTTAATCCAAACTTCAGAAAGGCACCCTTAGAGTGCCTGTCTGGAGACTCTGTCAAGTTGTAGGTTCTGCTGCTTTAAATCATGTAGTCAAAAGTCAGGTTTTAAATCTATGCATTCTCCAAAGATGATCCCAGCTGTTGATTATCAAGGATCCTTATTCAAATATCCCCACTCTTCTTTCTCAGTACATTATTTGCTTCTAATTGAGTTAGATTTCTCCTCACTTCTCTTACAACAATCCATAAATTTTTCAAAGGAATCCCAAACTGAATTTGATGCCTGTCCTCCATCAGGACTTTGGGAATGCCAGCATTTCCCTTATCAAAATTAGGAAGAACAGCACACTGAAAAGTTGCAACATCCATTTCTCTTTACATAAAGAAAATCTTTCATTTACAGTGGCTCCCGCTATATTATTATTATTATTCATTCCAGTGGTGTCCTAGACAGATGATGTGAGAAGTAGTCCCTGGAATCAGATAAAATAGTCTCACCTGAAAGTGGCCTGACTTGCTTAAGAGATTCTTATTTAGCTGTGGCTAGTGTATTCCTCAGCATATATGAAAAGCTGTGTTCCACTTCTCTCTTGTTCTGGCGGGGTTTTTTGTTTTGTTTTGGGTTTTTTTTTTAATTGTTTGTTTTGTTTTGTTCTTTTTCCCCAGAAAGGTTTTTGCAGCATTTAAAAGAGCTACAAACAGCAGGGAGTGGAGGCCAAATAGTCTTTGCATCATGATTACAGCAGAACTTTCTTTGGTCCTCCCCCAGTCTCCATTTCTGATCTGTTTCACCTTATTGTAAATGTATGCATAATAAACACTCCACTCATCCAGTGACTGTCTCCAGAAAGAAATTTGAACTATTTCTATCATTAGATGAAAAGACACTTTGGATGCTAACAGTTGCTATAACAGTCACTATAGGAACCAAACTCTTCCTAGTCCTTGGCATGCAAGACTGATTTTTCTCACAGTCTTTAGCTAATAATCTTACGCTAGTCTTATTTTAGAGGCATCATTTTGCAGCTTCTTGCAGCTTTTACCAGAGGCAGCCTTGGTAAAAATGAAAATTGAATTTCAACACCTTCTCTCTTCCTTTTCCCCTCTTCAAAACAGTGTTGAGAAATGTTCACACATTGCTACTCTTCTCTCTGTTGTATCTCAGAAATGACATGCAGAAGACGAGAGAGCTAACTACACAATAATATCTCCTGATTGTAGGTTTCAAAAATGTGCTTTCAGAAGGAAAAACTTTGGTAAATCTTAACTACCAATGAATTAATAACTTTGACATATCCATTAATTCTTTTTAACTGCAATGCCTTTAGATGAATGCATCTTGTATAATCAATAATGAATGCATTGCTGCGTAGAGAGAGGTCATGGACTTGGTATACTATCTGTAGTCCCTGAACACCTGTAAAACAGGGAAACTAAAATAAAATCTCTCATGCCAACGAAAATGAGGATCGAGGTTAGAAAGCAGACTGAAGGTTCAGGCAGCTCTTCTTGGTGCTGTTCTAGAATAAGGGTTTTCTGTAGATGAGGTAAGGTTTTGCAGATAATACATGAGCAGAACCTGCTGGAACATTTTTCACTGTGCCCAGGTTTCTCTTCCCCTCAGTGTAGCTTTGTTCAAACCCAGTATTTTCAAGTACCATCCTACTTTTCTTTTGAAGCAGGTGATCTAATCATGCCAAGGGAAGAATTCAATGTCAGGGGAAGAATTTTCAATGTCAAGGGAAGAAATTTTGATCAAGGTTAGTGGAATAGTAGATGAGCAATAAATAAATTTAAGAGTGTTAGTAGACTGTCAGTAGTCAATACATCAGAGCTGACATGCACCTGTTGACATGCACCTTAACAAGGAGAACAAAAGGACTGCTGAGTAATGGTGCAGAGGCATGGGTCAAAGCCACGACACACACAAAGCTAACTGTTGCAGTATACTTTGTATTCTACCCATGAAAAAGTCTTTGAAGCCTGCACCTGTTCTGTATATCAAGGAAAAAGCAAGTTACTTCTGATTTTTCTCTACATGTCTCCCAAAAAAACTCCTTCCTCCTGTTAGCTAGTATCTGCTAAAATAAAATCTAGAAGCAAGCTTAAAAGTTAAGGGTAGTTTTGAAAAGGAAGAAGTCTTCTTGGGAAATCTATTTTCTCATTACGTCCCCTCAGACTTGGTGTAATGTTGACTTTCTGTTACTCCGCCTTGCTGGCAGCAGAGAGAACTGAACTGAACTGTCTGGAGCTCCATTTTGCAGGTAGAACTCAAGTGCCTGAACCTGCCCTGAGACCCATGTTGAGGTGCTCATGGGAAGAAATCCATAGCATGACCAGGCACTTCTGTCCTTTCAGTTTAAACCCTGGGACAGAAATAGGATTAAAAACTTGGGGGAAATATTTTAAGAATGTCTTAAGAATTCATGGAAGGTTAGGGATAACAATTTTCTTCATGAGGACTAAACCTGTTAACCAGTCATCCTGAGTTTCCCCCCAAAATGATCCCGCCAACCTTTGTCAAATAGACTTGGAAGGCCAACATACTCAGATTTCTGAGTATGTAAAACTTAAACTGTAAAACTCAAGAAATTCCGGCCTGATTGCATATTTTTGGTCTATTTGTAGGATTTCCTTGGGATGGTGGGGAAGTAAGATCTACCTAATGCCAGGAGACTCCCTCATAGTCTTCACCATAGCCCTGTAGAGAGCCGTACTGGGACATAGCTGTTTCAAAGCTGTTTATGAGCTCTGTCAAGGCTGCCCTGTGTGCACAGGCCCCTGCTGAAAATCCAGGAACAGCTGTTGCTACAGACTGCAGAATAGCTGTCCTCCAGACTGCCGCTTACAGCGCTCTCATGGGATCTGAGAGACAAGGTTTTAAGCAAGTCCCAAACCTCATACTGCCCTTTGCAGGGTAGATGCTCAAAATGCTAGACTATTACTAGACAAGTGGGTGGTAGCAATCTCACCTCCTGCTCTTCCTACCCAGAGAAGAAAAATCATGATTTAAGGCATCAGGTGCTGAGTCCTGGTTTCACAAAGACGCCTACCTACGCCCATGTTCACATGAGAAAAACATCCCCGTCTCCAGAATTTCTTAGCAACTGGCAGAAATGCATCCACAGTCAGAGTTTCTCTGAGGAGCCTGTTTTCAATCCTCATTCCCAGGCTGGGGCCTTGCAGAACCTGAAGGCTGAATATGATGAAGTCCAGCTGCACAATCTGGGCTCAGGCTCTCGAGACGTGAAGAGACATCGTGAGAAAGCACATTGGCTAGAGATATGCAAAAGAAAATATCAGGCAAAGACAACTTCATTGAGCCTAGGGTGAGCAGCAAATAAGGAAATTTCACTGGAAAAACTGTCACCTGGAAAAATATTAAATAAAAGGGAAAAACAAGGACTCAGAAAAGCAAAGTGATGGTTCAGCCCCTCAAAAGGTGGAATGGAGACCTGTTCTTGGCCTGTTAAGATTCATCCAGTGCTTTACTGGGGTGGTGGCTCAGCAACCCCCAGTTAATTAGACAGCAGTGAACTGTTTTGCTATTTGTCCTCTGTGTGTGGGATATTCTGTGTAAACCCTGCTATTAGTTTCCATCTGCTTATGGTTAGAGCTGCCTGAAGAAAGTGAGCGAGTCTGGGCTGCATAGTTATTGGGTCTTTTCTTCCTTTTCCACACATCAGGGCTCAGGAAATTTCAGAAACTGTCTTAGTCCCTCTAGACCCAACTTTGCAATGCAGTGTAGGATTTGCAGGACTGAGCTGCTGAGGTTTTATTTGTGTCTGGGCCTAATGAAACGTGAGGGCAACATATGGAGATGCAGGATTTTTCAGGGAGAAATGGAACATAATAAAGATGAGGAGACCTATACTGAACCAGATTGGTGTAATGTAGATTTGAAAAGATATTTTAAGTCATGCTTTATATTATATGACTCATCAATACATTGCTCAACACGTAGAATTTACATGACACATTTCCACATGCTTTGAGATATAACTCCAAACTTGATCCAAAAATACTACCAATTCCAGGGCTCTAAATTTAGCCTGTGGATGTCATAAGGACAGTAAGATGGTATCATTTATCATTAAGCACAAACCAACAAAACCTCTCTGCTGACATAATCTTTTGCAACATCATTACTTTGGAAAATCTCCCCTATGTAATGAGTTTGGAGAAGGTTAACAGCACTCATCCAGAGAGAGGGAGAAGTTGTCTATGCTATTATTGAAGCATATCACAATGCAATTGAACATGATCTGCTTTCTGTATTGATTATAATTTTTTCTAAATAAGATACACAGCTTTGGCATAGTATGAATATTGTTTTAGAAAAAAATTAAAATGAGAGGAAAATAACTTTCCCAAAAGCTTCCCGAGGGAGTGAAAATTACAGGATCACATGAATGAGCGTTAAGAGTGTCAAACCTACTGCCTGATTCTCAAAACCAAATCAATGTCCTATTAATGTTGGTCTCTTTTGTAATCTGGAATGATCAAGAGGCAGCCCTTGCTAGAGGACCAGGTGGAATTGCTTACACTTTTCATGGTTTTTTAAATTTCAGGCATAGGGAGCTACAAAACTTCCTTGAAGTTCTGGGGCTTCAAGGCCTGTCCCAGTTGCTGTCAAAGTAAACTAAAACTGATGTTTATCTTGAATATGCTTTGGTTTAGGATCTCACTCTCTGAGGCAGAGGATGCATCTGTCTATGTGTCGCTGCAGGCCCCCAGCTGGGTAATAATTAGCATTGACTCCATGATTGCAGAAGGCTGATCCATTGCTTTATTATACTATATCATACTATACTTATTAATAAACTCATCACCCTTACAGACAGTCTGATACAGCTGGACCCAGTTGGTCAATCAATCAAAACATCATCAACATTGTACAGTTAAGAAATCATCTTTTGGTAAACAAATCTCCATAACACATTCCACATGTGCACAACAACAGGTGCAGCAAGTGGAGATAAGAATCTTTTCTAATTCTTTTCTCTGATCTTTTTACAGCCTTCCCCAGGAAAATGCCTGGGAAAGTTGTCCTATGCTCTCTGTGGCCAGAGAGCTGCTGCCACATCCATGTGTTTGGGCTCTGTGCAACACAACTCCACTTTATTTTAACATAGGCTTTGGTACTCCCCAACATTAATGCTGTTGTCTTTGCAAATATGATGAACAGTTTTGCTTTGAAGTTTCTCTGCAGCTTTTAATTTGTCTTTAATGTGAGTTCAAAGACACATCTTAGTAAAACAGTGTCACTAAGTAAAAGTGAAACATGCTCTGTTTGAAATGGAAGAAGTAAAAATCTAATCCCTCTAATGGTATCACATCTTAGAGGGAACAAAATTAAAGCATAAGACCAGGGTTTAAGATTACTGAGAAAATCAAATTCCTTTTGTAAGCTTTTACACAAATTGTTCGTGATGCGTCTCATCTCCCCTCCCTGCAGCCCTCTGAATAGAAATTAGATTCTATTTAGGCAAGTGGATGGGTGGACACTCCTAAAGCAAATGACAGCAATTGCCTATGGTATATGTGCTGTGAACTTTAAAGCTAACATTTTTAAATGGTGAGTGAAGATCATCACCAAGAAAAGTCACCAATTCAAAGTAAAAGGCAGGTAGATGCTGCTTAGTGCCCGAGAGGCCAGAGCATGAAAAGGAAGAAAGAGGAGAGGTTGGGATATATATCAGATGAGGCTATGGTATCTAGTTCAGTCAGCACAGTTCAGGGTGATGGCCACAATGAATATTTAAAGAGATGTAGCAGGTGAACTGTAATGGAAGCAGAAGTAAAGCTGATGTCAACATGAAGCCATACAAATTTTGTAGAAGACCAGCAGTTCAGAAGTTTTAAATTTTTAAAATTTTTCCTTGTCCCAGGATCTCCAACATAGTTTTGATGCCATGATTTTTACATTGGTGAACCATCACATGTGTTACACCACTGCCTTTATAAATTCCAGATACTTCGTGCATCCCTTGTAAGGTAGTCATAGAAGCAGTCCCAATATATAACTGTAATATCTTAATAAATCAGGTCATAACTGTATATAAATCAGATTATGACTACACTGGAACATCAGAAATGAGAGGAACATCCTTGGAACAGCTGTGATGAATCCTGAGAGATGCTGTGCATGACTTACCACAGGAAAAGGAAAGGCAGCTGACTGAGAACTGGTACAATGTCAGAATAAGCAAGACAACAAAAGGCAGCAAGCTGATCACCAGTATTATTTTTCCTATCCCTACAGAGATCCTTCTAAAGTGCATAATTAACTTCATTAGGAAAATCTTCTTACCAGTCTTTGGTAATTCATCTGCCTATGGAGAAATTGAAAAGTTGAATTATCAGAAAGATTTTATTAGTTATCTAAAATTGTGTGAATTTGATCTTAGATTTACTGACCGAGGTTTACTGGCAGTGAGACACTTGGAACTACCTTGTCAATAATCCAGTGATTTTTTTTTTTGAGTATTGTGCAGATAAGAACACAAGGCACGTGCTGATAAGAACTACTGATGTCAATATATTCAGTGCATTGCAGCACTGGTCAGCAGGTAACAGAGGAGAGGATTCGAATGACAGGATAAACTGGAGAAAACAAGTTCACTTTGGAACACACCCTTTGCTCTGAAAAGAGCACGTTATGCATTCATGAATGCTAGTAGCTGAAACTGCAGAAGTGTCACTTGAGGGAGGATCTCCAGATCTGATCATTAGGTTTCGACCTGAATTGTACTGAGCATTGAGAAATGTAAGATAAAACTAAAATCCTGGAAGCAATGACAATGCCTGTACAATGCTTTTCCCCTGCTCATTTCTGCTTTAATTGAGAAGCTAAAAGGTAAGTAAATGAAAAATGGATTTATGTGTGAATAAAAACGTATCATATGAAAGATGCATCACGAGAATATTTTTACACATTTTTATTTTTATTTTCTCAAAGGTGCTCTCTAAGATATTCAAGTGAAACTGATTTAATTTGCAAATCAGGGCTAATTCTGCACTCTGGCAGAATACTCACTGGCAGCTTGAGGTGTAAGTGTTTTGCAGACACAAAGAGGCAAACTTATAAACAGATTAACATTAAGAGGAGGTGCTATAGTTGGTTATGCACCTCCCTTTTGCTTCTTAAAATACATAACTGAGAAAAACAATCAAATATATTTTGAGTAAGACAGTATAGGTTTTTTTCTGTTGCTTTTCACAGTTAAATTAGGCTTAAATATTGTATTGAAAATAAGGATGAAAGCTTGAATATGAAAATTGCTGCAGTGAATTTAACTGTTGCTTTACTGAGGTTCTGCTTTCATAATTCTTGCTTTACACACTCCATACAAATGGAGTCCAGAAAAACAACAAATTGCAGACATAAAACTGAATACATCTGACGGATCGCATCTGTAAAATCAGATTAACTATGTTACCATATAAGGTATGAATCTACCCTTACCATTTTTCCCTAAAAAAACATTACAAATCAACCAAACCAAGTTTCCACACAGTTCTGGCTGAGTTTTGTTATCTTGTCCTCAGAGGTGGAGAATTCAACCACAGATTGTCACTCATCTGTGTTATTCTTGTAGGTTATTCTTCAGTCATGCCCATTCACAGTGCTTCAGTTCATGCCTCTAGCAGTCACAGCATGCAAACTGGATTCCTTTTGTATGTGACTAAACCAGAAAGTGTTTTTCCAGAGTTGACTTTTTTTTGCTGCAGTTGACTGCTGGTGCACAGGCCAAGTGACCAAACTAGACTGATTCTAAAGCAAGACAGGTAAGACAGCATCTGTAAAGTAGACACTGAATCGTTAGTTCTACTTGCTTTGCTCCACTCACACTATGCTGCTCTCTGATGCCAGCCTAGCTGTTCTCTGTTTTTCAGTAATAAGAAATCACTCCACAGTATGGATTTCTGCCACATCACTCTGGTATGGTTGCTCCAAGGTCAGAGTGCAAGACAGAGATTTTGCTTTCACCCTGTCGCAGATATCTTTTCACTAAAAATCCTTTCTTGGGATTTTTTCCCTTCTGAGGAGCTGAGGCCTCAGAAACAAAATGTAAACAATGGTTATCTGCTGCGGTGGAATGCAACAGGTGGATCCGTGATTGGTCTCCTGTGGATGTTTGGATTTAGTGACCACTCACAGCAGAGCTGGCTCTCGTTCTCTGTCCGAGCCAGCTGCCTTTGTTATCATTCTTTTCTATTCTATTCTTAGCTAGCTTTCTGAGGAAACCTTTCCTTCTATTTATTTTTAGTATAGTTATAATATATATATATATACATATCATAAAATAATAAATCAAGCCTTCTGAACATGGAGTCAACATTCTCATCTCTTCCCTCATCCAAGAACCCTTGTGACCACTGTCACATCACCCCAGTAATGTTCTGTGTTATGTATTTTTACAAAATTTTAAAAAATTAATGTTATTTTTAGATGATTCTTGATTTTAGATTTACAGTTCAGTCACATGATAGAAAGAAATTGAACACATAAACAAAGTTGCAAAGAGTTATATTGACTTGTTTGAAAAAAGCACAGGAAGAGGACCTAAGGCCTATGTACTGGCTGGACCCTCTATACTTTTCATGCATTTATTTTAATCCTAACAGCAGGCCATCATTTATGAGGTCACCTTGGCCTTATGTGTGTATCAAGCTGATGCCAAATTGATTTTTGCCTTTTTTGCTTTTATATATTCTGTATATTCTTTACACATAAATTTGTAGCTCTGTAGCCCATTATTGTAGTCATAGCTAGCCCCATTACTTTTCCCAACCCTGATAGGCAAGAAGACAAAATACATTTTAGAGGCTCCAAGCTGGGGGTTCCAAGGCCCCTATCCCATCTTTGTTCTTACTGGGAGCCAAGGTTGAAACCAGCTCTTTGAGACATATTTTTATAAACTAAGTTTAGTTCCTTTTTAAGAGGGGAGAATTTAGAAAAGGTTGAACCGTGTGGGAATTACCTCACCATTTATGTCTCTAATTGGGGATTTTTGTCAATTATGCAAATTTGCTAAGCTTTTAAAACTATTTTCACTCCATGGGGGGGGGTGGACATTTTCTGTATTTGCCCCTGGAGGCCTCCAATAAAACCCGGCCTTTATGTTACTTCCTATATTAATATTATCTCAAAAGCGTGTTGCTTCATTTCTAGGTCTCTAAGGCATCAAAGCTGTTTTGGTGTCCAGGGTTCTTGGAATTAGCATCAGCTAATTTTCCTTTCACCATCCTTCTGAAACCTAACCATCTATCATTTTGTGAGTTTTATTGGCCATTTGAAGTGAATCAGGAATTGAACAGTTGACTTCTCAGGATTGCAGCTATATGAGGTACAGGCTTCTGTTGTACCACCCAGTAGTCTGAGGAGGTGAAAGTGTTGCAGTGACATTCTCAATGAGAAATTTTGGCTGAACGAAATCATTAACTCTATTTCCTCCCAATTCAATGACATTTGTCATGCCAATGAAAGATTAAAAACAGTGGAGCAATGGTGGCTGTCTCAGAAGGACTGCAATGCTCCCTTCTAGTGCATCACCTCCACCATCCATGTGTAAAACCGAGTAGCAGCCAGCCAGATGCCTGCTACAGTGAGATGTAGTGGGAGGATAGAAGAGAAACAAACCCAGGGACAAATCTTGGCATGAGGGAAATAAGGATCCAAATTTCCTGCACTGAGTAAATAAAACAAGGACTGTGCTTCACATCTCCTTCATGCCTAGAGTAGGAAGGCTAACTTGCTTTTACTGGCTCCTTCATTGGTGAGAATTTAGCATGCTGGCACAGCTGGTAGCAAATGAAGCAGATCAAACAGCTTAAGGTAGGGGACCTTGTGCACGGGCAGGGCTGGCATGTGTCCCTTAAGTGAGCTGTCATTGCAGCAAATGGGGCAGAATCTGACATCATGGGCAGGGAAGGGGAGCCTGCTGCCATGAGCTCATGCAGAGCATGTCAGAGACACACACACAGGCTGGTTTTCTGCTGACACATCAGCCTGACACCAGTCACTACCAGGGTCCCTGTGGACTTCATGCCTGAACACAGGACACTCACCCCCATGTAGAAATCACTGAGGTTCCACTGAGGAGTCATTTCAGATCACCTTCCTGCTTCTTCAAAGCATTTTAACTGACTTCAAATCAACATCAAAATAGATCTGCTACCTTAGAACAAATTTGAATGGAAAAATATTTCCTCTGATTCATTAACCCCAAACAGTCTTTCATTACAAAGACCATGGGAAAAGTGACTGTACCTGATGAATGCATATCAGAAGAGTCATGAATGCAACTTTGAATGGAGCCATTATAATCCCAGATTAATTTCTCTTTTGGTTATGAAGTTTGTCTTCAAGTTAGCTGCACATTATTTGTGTGAAGTAGTAGTGGAGATAAACACAAGCTAAAAAATAAGTGCTATAGTTTGAGGAACTAAATACTGTAGCTCACAGCAACTTCAGCTTCATAGCTCAACCTTTTCTGGAACAAACCTCTGTATTATGAGAGGCAAAAAAGATGAAAGACATTCACATGCTCAGTGTAAGTTTTAATAGTGTGATCTATTGGACCTTATATGTAGACCTTCAAGGAACCTGTAGGATGCATCTTGGAAATATCTAACAAAAGATTCTGGATTTCTAGTCAACATGCTAGCCCATACAATGTTATTTCGAGTGATTTTGGAGCTGAAAACCCTCTGTCATCTATAGCAGTCTCATCATTATTCAACTCATGCTAAGCACAGGGAATAGAATAGAATAGAATAGAATAGAACAGTACAGATATAATGACCATCTAGTCGGACTGCCAGACCATTTCAGGGCTAACCAAAGTTAAAGCATGACTTTATAGGCTCTGTCCAAATGCCTCTTCAACAGTGACAGACATGGCTGGGGGAGACCTTGACCACCTCTCCAGTAAGCCTCCATGTTTTGGCCACCCTCTGGGTAAAGAAGTGTTTCCTTATGTCAAGTCCAAACTTCACATGAGAGACAGTTTGAGTTATTCCTGCATATTCTGGCACTGTACCAGGGAAAAGATCTCAGTACCTCCCTCTCTACTTCTCCTCCTCAGGAAGCTGTAGGGAGCAGTGGGGTGACCCCTCAGCCCCCTCCTCTCCAAACCAGACAAGCCAGTGCCCTCAGTGCTCCCCAGAGCACATTCCTGCCAGCCCCTTCCCCTGCTTTGGTGCCCTTCTCAGCACATGCTCAAGGACCTTCACATCCTTTTTAAACAGTGGGGCCCGGCACTGCACACAGTGCTCCAGGTGAGGCTGCGCCAGTGCTGAATTCAGTGGGATAGTCACCTCTCTTGGCTGGCTGCTGATGCTGTGCTTGATGCACCCCAGGATGAGGTTTGCCCCCTTGGCTGCCAGGGCACACACACTGCTGATCCCATTGATCTTCCTGCCAGCCAGCACCCCCAAACCCCCTTCTGCAGGGCTGCTCTCCAGCTCTTCCTCTCCCACTTCAGACTTGTGTCTGGAATTACTCCATCCAGGTGCAGAATCCAGCATTTGGTTGGTCTTGCTCAGTTTCATGCTGTTGGTGGGTGCCCAATACTCCAATCAATCCAGGTCCCTCTGCAAGGCAAAGCCTCTTATCCCATGGGAGAGTCAGCAGCACTTCCCAGTTTGGTATTATCACCAAAGTTACTTACAATGCATCATGTCTTGCCTTCAGGTCCTTGATTTTTTAAAATCTTGTTGAAGGATTTTAGCATGAGCTTTTAGAATTTTTTCAAGTGTAAAAAAAATATATCTTTTGAATTAGTTACTGACAGGTTCATCAAGTCTGAGAAACTTAGATTGATGGGAGGCATAACTTCATTATCCACACTCACTTTTCCCCAATGCAAGATATAAAAGAGATGTATCTATGTGTTCTTTTTTAAAACTTCTGTTTTAATATAATATAAATATAATTTGAATGTTGGTCCCATGGTGTTTTTGTGATACCTCCTTCTCAGCAAAGCCTCAAGCCTGAACTAGATGATATTCAGAAATCCCTTCCATACAGCACTTCTATGAACACATTACATTTTACTCCGTATCTTATGTTACCAAATTACAGATTTTGGGTTTTGTTTGTTTGTTTTTTAATATTCCCTGTGTGAAATTTATCAAAATTTTTCTTTTTGCTTTATGGAGATTTTGCAGCTTCACTCTTTGAATCTTCTGGGTAAAGAATAACAAAGTTCCTTGCTAGTTTTTGATTTAAAACACCTTTAAGTTATTTCAGTGACAGAAACTTAATTCCATACCAGCTTAGGTGGAAAACATCTCCTTATAATCACAGAATCCCTTTTTGCAACACTATTTTCTCAAGAATCTTTTGGAACTTTGCCTATCTAATTTTCATGCCGCATCTACTGGGCATATTCAGAAGTGTTAGACCTAAGTGTTCAAAATTTCAAACTCCTTTTAGGTTATTTCTCATATGATCATGTCCTGGCAAGTTACTGCGAATACTCTTGAGATAATAATGCCATCATCACAATAGATAAAAAGGGAACTAGAATTTTTTTTTTTGTTTTAGATTTGCTTTTCTTCCCCCTCCTGCAAAGATATACAGAATTTTGAAGTACACCAGGATCAAATGATAAGAATGAATCACACCAGAAATTAGTGACCAGTTTTGGATTTCATTTGCTGGGATTCATCCCTGTTGAGGGTCGACGCTGGCCAAATGTCAATGCTATAGTTGAGCCGAGGAGGGGAAAGAACAATTAAAAAGTTCATGGGGGGAGATAAGGATTAGGAGAAAAACATTTTAGGGACAAAACAAGCTCAAAACTTTAAAAGGCATACAGAAAAATTTATAAACAGAATTAAAAGAGGATGAGAACTTAAACTTTTCATTTTCGTTTCCTTCCCCCACCCCCAGCCCTTCTTTCTTTCCCACCGACAGTGGGAAAAAAAAAAACTTTAGTCAGTTGGTTATTTCTAAAAATTCTTTAGTTCACTTAGGGAGAAGAGTCTCTTTTGCTATGCCATGGGGTGGTTCCCAGGGAAGACAGCTCTCTGTGAACTTTTCCAATGTGGTTCTAATTTTCACAAGTAGAAGTCCTGCCCAAATCTGCTGCAATGTGAAGTCTCTCCCACAGGCAAAGCAGTCTTCCCACAACTGCTTTTTTTTGTGGGCCATTTAGTTCATGTTGTTACAAATAACAAATATAGTTATTGGCTTTTGCAATAATGTATTAGCTTTTGTTTTCCAAGTGATTATTGATTACAAAAATTCTGATATGGTACAATTTGTAATTACTGCTTTTGATACAGTATAATCTGTCAGTTTATATATGCACCATATAGCTTTTATAAATAGTAGTGTAATATATACAATTTTAGACCATAGCATAATAGACACTGTGAAATGCTGAAACGCTTTTTCATGTAACTAACTCAGAAAATGGTGTAAAATAATAAGGTGATTTCCCACATTTGGGGACTATCTGAAAGACAAGATAAGAAAAACCAGAGCACCAAAAAAAAAAAAATTATTAACCCTCAATATCAGGGAGTGAAAATACAACAGGATGGAACCACAAGAAGAAATAAAATATATTAATTTAATCTACAAGATGGCATGAAGACAAGTCAAACGTTAAAACAAAGCTAAAGAACATCTAAATTCAAAAGAATGGTTAAATATGTATAAACTCTTATGAATATGCATGTACCCCCTGTAATGTAACAGCATATGGGAACATGGTTTAAGTTAACAGGGTGCTTTTGGCAAATAGCCAAGCACCCCAGCGCTGGATTTTATCCCTTTCATGCCTTAATAAATTTTCATAAAATTTTAAATAGAAAGGCATGTTTCTCACAGTGGGGTTTTGTTTATAAGGATGAGATGTTCTAGTATAAAAGCATGTTCTAGTATATGATACTATATTATGTTCTAGTATAAAAGCAAGGGTCTTCTTCTTTCTCTAGAAGCAAGGGTTCTCTCTCTCTGTTCAAGCCTCCCACCTGATCACAGCTTTGCCTTTTTTCCTGGGCTGTGGGGAAATGCTGCATTCCTTCACGCACTTCATGAATTACAGAGAAACAGTTTGTTGTATTATATCTTCACTATGGCTTGCAGAATGTGAGAAATGGCTACTCACTTTTCATAATTTTTGAGTGGTTTATTAAACCTTATCCAAAATATAACAGAAGACTGAATAGAGAAAAGGTTACGGCGCTGGGAGCAAAGGATTTTCCCCACCATGTGCTCGCCCACACAATGGAGGTTTTAACCCTTTAACCTCTCCCGTTAACCTCTCCCAAAGTTGTGTCCGTCAACTCCTTCTTCATTGTCCAGTGGTGGTGTTCTCTTCCTCAAGTCCTGATTAGAGGTCAGGTGTTGCCATGCTAACAATCCAACCCTCCCACATGTCCCAACCCTGGCTGTCCTTTGATAGCAATGCACGGGGGTAAAACATAACTGTAAATCTATAAAACTTTTCTTAACCTATATACATGCTATTTGTCTGTTAATTGTGAGAGTCAACCATCACATTACTCATCTATCACAATTCCCCATTTTCTACAGATTATTTGGCTCGAACAATTTATCTCAATGAGTCATACTAGCATCTGTTGATGTGGGCAAGGACAGAGAGAACCAAAGGGAAAAGAAACAAAAATTTCCCTAGACACCCTTATCCAGAATATACAGAAGGACATTAGAGATCCAATGTGGCTTTTATCCCCATCTATCTTGCCTATGGGGTTTCTATCCGTAGGAGATGTCTTAGAGGTCAGTACAGAGGCCAACTCAACTGCCCTCCAGTCCCTTTTGTATTCAAAGATATTTGGGGAATTACAGAGGTCTGGTATGGCTTTTTGTCCCTACCTTACCATGCCTACGGGGTTGCTACCTGCAGCAGGGCTATGGAGCCTTCTTGGTAGCAAACAAAGGGGCCAATCCGATCTTGCCCTCCTTCCTTTGTCTTATTTTCTTAAGGAAGCTGCCCCATTACTTTTTATGGTCCCTTGTGTACTTCCCCTCAACAGATGCTCATAATTCTTCTTCATTAAAACATACAAACAAATAAACAAACAAACAAAAACCCAACAGTTCTTTGACTGGTTGGTGAAAGCTTGATTCTACGTTTTGGGTGTCTTGGTCTTTTCCTGGTTTTTTCTTGGTCTCTGCTTGAGAGTCAATCTCGTTTCACCCAGGCTGGATGTCATAGTCCATTCTTTGGGTTCTTCCACTGGGCCTTTAACTCTATTGGCATGAGTCCATCCCCACTCTGCAGCTCACATGGCTGATTCGGTGGTGAGCAGCACCTGAAAGGGACCTTCCCACTCAGGAGTTAGAGGCTGATCTCTCCACAACCTGATCATCACCCAATCCCCAGGGTTAATATTAAGGATTCTGAAATCCAGGTGGTAGTTTGAGGAATTGTCCCTTTATGTCTTAGCCCTTCTAAGGGTCATGCTATAGACATCTTTCTTGGCATTGGCTTCCCCTTCCTCATAGGTGGCAACCTTCTGGGGTGAGGTCAAGAAGGGTAACCCAAACAACATCTCATGGGGTGACACCCCCAAATCTGACCAGGGTTGGATTCTAATTCTTAATAAGGCCAAAAAGAAACATTTTATCCAGGACATTTGAGTTTCAATCATTAGGTTAACTGGAGCTCTTTTAAGAGTTTGATTCATTCTCTCCACCCGACCGGAACTCTATGGATGCCATGGAGTGTGTAACTCCTATTTCATTCCCAGGGCTTGAACCACTTATTGCAATATCTTCGATGTGGAATGAATTCCCCAGTATGAATCAATCCTATTTATCATCCCATATCAGGGAATGATTGATTCTAGGAGTGTTTTACTCACAACATTGGCATTGGCTTTCACAGTGGATGGGTACTGCCTCTACCCAATGAGTCAAGTGATCTACTGTCACTAGCAAAACCTTCCACCATTGTACCTGAGGAAGCTCAGTACAGTCTACTTGGATGTTTTGAAAGGATCTTAAGCCTAGTTCTTGCCCTTCCCTGGGTGTTTTCGTCATGACCTTCTTATTTACTTGTAGACATAACACACACCATTCAGTCACCTGCTTAGCTATCCCAAAAATTCCTATGCAGCCCCAGTCCCTTAGAAATTGATCACCTGGTGCTTGTGTACCCCAGTGTGTTGTTCCATCTATGCCTTACAGCATTTTCTTGGCAAGGGGTTTTTTACATTTACCTCCCATCTGCTAATCTCCACCTCCCTTCTTTAACTTTCTTGGCTCCTATTTTGAGGAGTTCATCCTCTTCTGCCCCACTAAACACTGAGGCTTCTTGTATTTCTCCCATGGGGACTAATAACATCATTAGTTTTTCTGTCCCTGATTCAGCTGCATTTTTAGCTTTGAAATCCACTAAATTGTTCCCCTACACATCTTGAGTCGCCCCTTTTTGATGCCCTTTAACATATTCCACTGCTACTTCCTCTGGTAAATGTAAGGTTTCTAACACTTCTAAAATAAGTTCTTTGTGAATCAGTCCCTTTCCCTTTGAATTTAATAGCTCACTCTCTTCCCAAATTTTTCAAAAGGTAAGCACTACGCCAAAAGCATATTTTGAGTCTGCTCCCATTTTCTGTGCTAATATTTCCAGAACTCGTTTTAGGGCATATAGCTCACATGCTTGGGCTGACCAGTTGGAAGGTAACTTTCCCTCTTCTGTGGCTACCAACCCATCATCCACTGTAGCGTACCCCAATACCCGGTGCCCCTGGATCACCCTTGAAGGTCCATTGATGTACAATTGTTTCCCTCCTTGGAGTGGTTGATCTGTTAGGTCTTCTGTTACTCTAGTTTGATAGCTTATAACTTCTAGGCAATTATGTATTAATTCCTCATCTTGTTCTCCATACAAAAACCAGGCAGTGAGATGGTTACTCACAATCAGCTCTAAATCACTATTTATTAAGACCGCTTCATATTTTGGCACTTGGGAATCAGTGAGCCACTTCTCAGCTTTAGGATACTTCTAACTGAGTGAGGAGTATATACTTTCAATTTTCCCCCCAAAGGTTAATTTTTTGCTTTCCTCTACAAGTACGGCAGTTGCTGCCACTGTCTGAATGCAGGTTGGCCTTCCCCGGCTGACAGGATCTAGTAGTTTAGGTAAATAGACCACTGGTTTCATGGATCGTCCCCAGTCCTGGGCTAGTACCCCATGAGCTACCCCTCTTTATGCATCTACAAACAGATAAAAAGGTTTGTCTATTGCAGGAAGACTCAGTGCTGGTGCACTGACTAATTTTTGCTTTAAAGCTTCAAACATTTGTTCATCATCTTATTCCCACCTAATCTCTTCTTCTACTAGCTTTTCATTCAAGAACTTGATGGCCTGCATGTATCCCTCAATCCTCAGTCTACAATAGCCCAACAAGCCTTGAAACCTAACTTCCCTCTTAGTTTTTGGCTGTGGGAGAGAGGCTTTCCCTGCTATTCTCTCAGGGTTCAGGCACCCGCTCCCTTGACGAATCACGTCCTAGGAATTTTACTTCCCTCTCTACAAATTGGAGATTGCCTTTTGATACTCAAAGTCCTTGGTTCCCCAGAAAATGTAACAATGCTATGGTGGATTCCCAAACTTCGTTTTCTTCCCCTCCTGAGAGAAGTAAATCATGTACATATTGGATGAGCTTCATCTCAGGTTTGATGGAGAAGGACTGTAGTACTTCTCCCAAGGCTTGACCAAATAGGTTTAGGGATTTGGAAAACCCTTGGGGTAACCTAGACCACTGAAGCTGTGGCTTCCTCCTGGAACTGGGGTCCTCCTGATTCCAAAGGCAAATATATCCCTATTTTCCTCTGCCAGTGGACATGCCCAAAAAGCATCTTTTAGGTCTAGCACACTGAACCACTGGTGTGATGGGGAGATATTACTCAGTGGTGTATAGAGGTTAGGCACTACTGGGCACTGATTCACTGTTCTTTTGTTCACTTCTCTCAAATCTTGGACAAGCCTGTCAGTCGCATCTGACTTCTTTACTGGTAATATGGGTGTATTATGGGGGGGACATACATGGTTCTAAGGTCCTCTCTTTGAGTAGGTGCTGGATCACTGTCCATAGTCCTTGTTTCCCCTCCAGAGAGAGTGGATATTGTTGTACCCGGACTGGATGGCTGTCATCAACTATTTTTATTAGTATAGGTTTCATGTTCAATTTACCTAGATTTTTCAGTTTTGCCCACACTATCTAATGAATTTTGCTCTCATTCCTCTTCTCTTAATTAGAGAAGCTTAACCACCATTTTTCCTTCCTCTGGGGGTACTCCAATGTCTAACTTCACCTGTAAATCCCTAATAGATTGCACCTTGCTTCTGTAACTACTAGAACATCCCCAATTCCTACCTGATTTGTCCCTTCAAACTTTACTTCCTTTATAACTGAGACCTTGAACCCTTCCCCTTTTGCACGTACTACTTGTATGTAGTACTAAAGGTATCTTGACCCTTTTTGCACCTGTTTGGGATTCTACAAACACAAGTTCTTTCAGCCCCTGTGTCTACTAGGAATTCAAATTCTTCCTCCTAGGGGCCTATTTTTAAAGTTATCAAGGGCTCCTGATGGTATTCTGGGCCCAGGAGGAGGAGCCCCTGACACCCCTCATCTTCTGCTTCCCCTTTTTGCTCAGTCTTATAGACTCTCAGGTCCTTTTCCTTCTGGGGGCTATTCTTTCATATATGTCCATTTTTACAGTCTTTTACAGTAAAGCAAACTGGTCCTTCATTCCCGTTTCCCAAACTCTCTTTTTTGTGCCCAGTCCCAAGGAGCTGCATCCTCCCTCCATCTATCTTCCCATACTCGGAATCTCCCTCCCTTACCTGGGTAGTTCTTTATGTGCTGATTTCCTTCCCTAATGGCAGTTACCATTACTTGGCTTTTGCCTTGGCCTTCTCTTTGTCTCTCTTTACACACACCTTCTGTGCTTCCCTTAAAAGATCCCCTAACCTCCTATCTTGCCAACCATCTAACTTTTCTAACTTTCTTTGTATTTCTGGCCAGGCGTGAGTGACAAAATTTATCTTTAGTAAGGTCTGTCTGGTCACTGTGTCAGGGTCAACTCCTGAATACTGCCTCATATTTTTCCTCAACCTTTCTAACCACTCTGTTGGGGTTTCTTCCCTCTTTTGCTGCTAATCGAAAGCCTTAGAGGCATTTTGATTACGTGGAGCTGCCTCTTTGATACCTCTTATAATCCTTGTTCTATATTCCTCCATGTCTTGCCTCCCCCCAGTGCTGTTGTGGTCCCAGGTGGGGCACACTGTGGGCATTTTCAGATCCCCTGGAGGTCCTTGCACATGCTCCCTTTTCCATATCCCAGCTGCTTGGATCACTTGTCTTTCCTCTGGTGGGAACAACATGGTCATCATCATTGATTGCATTTCCTCCCATGTGTAAATATTGGGCCCCAGAAACTTGTCTCACTGCTCTGCTAACCCAATGGGGTCTTCTAACAGTCCTTTTAAATTCCTTTTTAAACATTTTCACGTCAGAGGAACTAAGAGGTATGGTTACAGGGGTACTTTCCTCAGGGGGTACAGTCCCAATGCTTGGCTCCCACCCTCTGATCTGCTTTCCTCTCTTTGTGCTACCCTGCTCCTGGCTAGGCCTATCAGGGGGCAGGGGAGGTGCAGTTGGAGCAACTGGATGTGGCAGAGGTAAGAGGTCTAACAGGTCCCACTCTGTATGTTCTGCTACCTTAAACATGCTCACCTTCTCAGCAAGCAGTGTAGTCACTCTCTGTTTAATGCTTGGCATATCCATTCCTCTTCTGACCCATATCTCAGCCAGTATACATGAACACTCCTAATTTCCTTTCTGGTCCATTCCAACACGCAGTACTGAACCATTTTGCTCTCATCCTTATCTCTGGTGTTGGGGTCATATTTCCACCGGGCTAGCTTCCTTCCCAGTGGACTATCTGGGGGTATGCCCATTGGTTCCTCTTCAATCCCTCCTTCTTCCTTTGGGGATTTGCTACTCACCCATGTTCCCATCTTGACCAGGTCTTCCTCCGACAGAGCCCACTTTTGCTACCACAGGCCCTTCTGACAGAGCTCGCCTCCCCAGTCAGCCAACTACACACTCTCCCAGCAAGGCCTGCCTCCCCAAGAAGGGTGAGGGAAAGGGGAAAAAAAGAAACCAGGAAAGGAGGAAGGAGAAGAAAAGGGAAGAGAGAGAGAGAGAGAGAGAGAGAGAGACAGAGAGGAAAAAGGGAGAAAAAAATGGGAAGAGAGATAAAAAACTAGAAAAAAAGCTTTACCTCTCCTCTGAAAAAAACCCTATAGTCCAGGGGCTTCCATCCCCGCCCTGCTCCAGCTTGACTCACTCTGTCCCAACTCGCTGTGGCACATGAAGTGCTACACCTACTATGGGGTAACCCCACTGCAGCAAACCTCTCAGTGGTTGTCCCGTTTCTAGCCCGATCTTGGCTGGCTCCAGGATCCATGGAGCTGGTTGCACCCAAGAGCTGTCCCTGCCTGAGCTTGGCCACCACTGGCGCCACCGGTGCCCAGCCCGCTGGTGCTTCCCCCAACACTGCCGCTGGACACTGCCACTCAGCCAGCCTGGAATACTACAGCGCTGGCCACGCCACCCCCAAAACCGCCGCTGGCTCAGTGCTACAAAACCCTTCACAAACCCTTCTACCTCACATCTCCCACCGGCCATGGGGGAAAATCCCCGCTTTCCTCCTCACCACATATCCCGCCCTTCCCTCCAACCACCCAATATCCTAAAACTCCAATGGACCAGGACAGGTCTAGTATAATACTGGCATGCAGTTCGCTTTCCTATACTGGAACTACGGAGTAATTGTCTGGCCAAAAAATAGTACTCACCCCTCTTCATCTCTTTATCCAGCCTCCTGTTGTCTCTGGGCTTCAGCCTGCGACCACCGGTGGTCCTGGGATTGTCCAACAGAGTCCGTCAAATTTTTGTGGCATGGGTGCGCCTTTTTCAAAAACTCCTAGCACCACTGGGGTGAGATGTTTATCCAGGATGAGCACCCCCAAAGTGTGATAAATGGCTACCGACTTTTCATAATTTTAGAATGGTTTATTAAACCTTATCCAAAATACAACAGAAGACTGAATAGAGAAAATGTTATTGTGCAGGTGCAAAGGATTTTCCCCACCACGTGCTCACCCACATAATGGAGGTTTCACCTTTTAACCCTTTAACCCCTCCCAAAGTTCTGTCCATTGACCCTTCTTCACTGTCCAGTGGTGGAGATCTCTTCCTTAAATCCTGAATGGAGGTCAGGTGTTGCCACAGTGACTGACCCTCCCAGATGTCCCAAGCTGACCTTCCCAGATGTCCCAACCTCAGCTGTCTCTTGGTAACAATGCAAGGGGGTAAAACATAACTATAAATATATAAAACTTTTCTTAACCTATACACATGCTATTTGTTGGTAATTGTGAGAGTCAATCATTGCATTACTCATCTATCACAACAAGAATCTCAGCTCCGACACTCAGAGCACTTCCTTGTCCCCTTCCCTCCTTTTGCACTGACCTTAGTGTTGCCATATAGTTCTCCTCACGTGTCTTCACTTTGACTCGGGAGACAACTGGTATACGTAGCTTCATTTGTTCTCAAGTTCTATTAATTGAAAAGATGTTATAGAGTTCTGCAACACTGAAAGATTGATCCTGTCCAGAGAATTGCTTGCCATGCCTCTCACTGCTGGTCATGTGGTCCCTGCTGGTACCAAGCAGGCTGTGCTGGCCACCGGCTCCACTCAGCACCTCTCCATGTGGAGTGCCAAAATGGAAAAGCTGCTGCTGCCACATTTACCCTTCTGTTCACAGTGTGGCTGGCTAAAAGTGGCTAAGGAAAAAAAGATCATTGCGAGCCATGCCAAAATAGCTGCAGCCGCGTGTTGCTGCCTGGCCACTCCGATCTCCGCCACGTGGTCCCGGCCATGTGGCTGCTCTTGGACCAAGACAGCAGTGGCTGCTGCATTTTGACCACTGCTAAGGAATTCAGTGGTGCTTCTGTGAATAACAC
Organism: Melozone crissalis; assembly: GCF_028551555.1. NCBI lineage: Eukaryota > Metazoa > Chordata > Aves > Passeriformes > Passerellidae > Melozone > Melozone crissalis. The sequence goes on along the minus strand of NW_026535794.1, from coordinate 55,079,988 downwards.
TTCTGCCCAAGCCAATCATTTAGGTGTATCTCCTCTTTGGCTGGGGAACATGATTTAGCCCAACAGTAGTTCATACTGGCTTCATTTCTGGTGTGACTGCAACACTATGAAATACCTAGGCACAAAGCCTACAGCATGAAAAAGATGTTTTTGATTATCTTTGAGAGACCATGTCAATCAGAAGAGGTTTTTGAAGACTGGAACAAAGTAAATCCTACTCTTCAAAGTTCTAGTTCTCATTTTAACCATATAATTAACTTTAGAGAGCAAGAAGTAGGATCGGGAAAACCACAGGGTTGTTAGACTCAATCAATCCCTGGGAAGGTGATGCAGCAACCAGTGCTGGAGCAGGGGAATTGGATTAGATGATCTGAAAGGTCCCTTCCTATCTCAGTGATTCTCTTTGCACCACTGAAAATGTTGTCCTGGAAAGTTTGCCTCTGAAGGAAAATGTTTTCCTTAGCTTGACACCAGATAATGAACTCCCCCAGGAACTAAGGATGAACAGGGTAGCTTCCACAGGATATACAAAGTACATACTTTAACACACAGCACAGCATGTTTGCAGATAATGACTGAAAATCACTACACAATTCAAAACTAGGCACCCACTCCAATATTCAGAGAGGAGTAGTAAGCGGTGAGGAGGAGAAGGAGAAAAGAGAGAAAGAATAATTATGACACAATGTAAATGGAACATACTTCTCTTAGAGCACATCACTGGAAAGTCTTTTGATACTGCAAAGAGAATGAAAGTCTGCACAACATAGAACTAAGTTATGCCAGAAATATATTCAAGGAAATGTTGAATATATGCTGAAATGTTCACGGAAACACAGGGAAAATGCTTCCCAGCTTTGGCTTTGCTTAACTAAAGATCTTCATGATTTTGAAAAAATTCCAGATGAAGACTCAATAGAGACACACTAGAGTTGGACACACTGAAAAGTGGTTCAGTGTTTCTTGTGCCAGCACATGCAAAAATGGCTGCTACTGAATGGGTCCTACACAATAAAAACACTGTCGTCCTCTGCACCTTCCCATGCTACTACTTCATTGCAAGCACAACACAATAAAATGTGAAACAATGACTCATTTTTAAGAACATTTCAATTAAAATGATTTTTAAAAAATTCTCAACTTATTTATTGTGGCTCCCATCCATCGTTCTCACCAGAAACAGATAAATCTGTATCCTATGTGAATACTATTTGGAACGTCATCCAGTGGACATCTTGCTAAGTGTGATTTTATGGCTATCAGACACCAAGATATCGTTACCTTATAAATCTAACTGGATTTAAATTCTACTGGCATCTGACTAAAAGCAAGGGCAGGAAAATCCTACCAACAATTCAAGTGCCCTCTGCAGCTCCTGCCACTTCCTAGCCCTTAACTATACTCCTACACCTCCACCTCTGGCAGCTCCTTCAGGCTGGAGGGGTATCAGCCACCACTCAGCACATTTCTGACTCCTGCACCATGACTGGTCCTAAGCACAATCCAGGAGCAGATGGCACTGGCAGCCTTGTCCATTCACATTACAGACTCCTTGGTGAATGTTGCAGACAGAACGTACCAGAATGCCTAAAACCCGCTCTACTGCAAAAACTTATTATGATCCCCATTTATGGAAGGCTAAATTTAGGTCATTCCCACTATGAATCATTAACTTCTCTTAGAACTTCTCACACACTCTATTATCTTCTACATTTGATGCCTCAGACACTTCAGATGTCCCGTTTTCTGCATAATTTAATATTTGATTACAGTAAAAAAAAGCACACATTGTCTTGAAGAACAGAAAAACCATAATCTATGGATATTTTTAATTCCAAAGGCAAATTTATCTTTCATGGAATAAACAGGAGAATAGACAGTTCCAAAAGTATATAATTAAAGCATCATTCTTTAAATAAGGTACTTATTTTCTAACTAACCTTGTTTAAGTTACTTTGAAAGTACAGCAGTTGATTTACAGCAAGTATTTAGCAAAGATACAGTCTTTGAGAGGGAAGCTTTCCAGAGAGGAAGAAACCCTGATGTTATGCCTGGCCTGAATAAGAGGCCAGAACTATACAACAGGAGACGGGAAACTAGCTTCTCAGAGAGATTTTTCTTCATTCAGATAATCACCCTTGTTCAGCATTAGGGAAGAATTTTTCTGCAAGTAGTTTTCCAAAGCATAGGCAAGGACCAGTGCAACCAACCTGCAGAGATGGCACTGTTTTTCCAAGGTGACTGCAGACATACAGTATTTGAATGCTAAATCACATCATTTCAGAAGCAGGAAATCCACTGTGATGTTTTTATTCAAGAGATTATTTGCAATTCCAGCTCCCTTGAATTACAGTCAGGAACTCTACACAGCAAGCAGAAAACCACTGTGGTAGTCTACTCAATAGCAAAAAAAAGAACAGTGCCTGCTTAAAAGACTCCAGCTAAATAAACATTAAGCCTAAGATGGAAAGTGAATAAATTTCCTATGATGAAAATTTGCTAGACCAATCTGTGCATTCTATACAGAATACTGACAACCTCCACCCAATTATCAGCCAAAATGTATGGAATATGATACCATACGGAATACGACATGCATTCAAAAATGAGGAAGGAACTCATTTTGTCTTTGCTCTTGCTCTGTAGCACAAGATCAGTGTCAGAAACTGAACTTACTCATGTTCCAACACACAATACCCAATGTATTCAAGGTTTCCTGTAGAGCAGCTTTAGAAAACATACCTTTGTCTATAGAACAACTTCTTGAAGCATTAACTGACCCACTGAATCATGTCATGGTGGGCAGCAGACTCTTGCCCAACTGCCATACACAGTTGATTCAATACATCGCTGATCCAAAGCCTGACTTCTGCAAAACTCCTCCTTTTGCAGAAGTCAACCTTTATCATGATGCTGTCCACTTTAACTGAGTTCTCAGCAGGACTAAATAGCCTCATGCTGAGTAGGCTCCTCCAGCTCCCCACTCTCTTGGGCCCCCCAAAATCTTCAGTGTAGCCCAACATTTTCACCAAGCCTATCACACAGTACTGGGGGTTTAAAGTAATAAAAGAAGGACAGATGTGAAAAATAATCTGAAGACTCACTTTAGCTTGTCACAGGATGAGCAGGAGCTTTAAACAAGCCCTGCCTTAGGCTCAGATTTTGACAACAGTTTAAATTAAAGAAATCACTTTGGCAAGTTCTAAGGATGGCAGATCAAGGTCTATTTATAAAATGAACTATTTATTAAACAGACATGAAGTAACACATAAAAATCTTGATCAGAATTACTTACTACAAACTATAAAAGTTAAGAACTACTAGTAGATTAGAGCATAATGCTGCCCTGTATCAAGGTACCTATAGTAAAGCTACCAAAAGAAATAGTATTGATTAGGAGTCAAATGTAACTTACAGCCAAAATGACAGTAATGTACACAGATTCCTTCACTTAACTCTTGGAAAATAACTGCAAAGCAGGTGTCCCTACTAATGGGGAAAGCTCCATACATTTCCAGGAAAATGTATAGAAGATTTCTGCTCTGTGAAAGTTTAGCGTGGCTTTTATAGTTTGTAAAGTGAGTGTCTGTCAGTCAGAAATCCAACCTATCTTGCCAGATCTCACTTCAACAGCAAGATGGTTTTTGCCGGTTGGGAGACTAGTATAAACCCCAAGGCATAAAAATAACTCTCTACAAGACAGCTTGTCCTCTTTAAGTTATCTGATTGGTTAACAACATAATTTCTTATGGGGGAAGGTGAGATGTCCTGCTTACAAGCCAAAATAGTTTTCTCTCTTTTGATATGATAAACCAATTTATACTTACTTGATCCACCACAAATCGTTTCAGTTATCTTTATTGGTCAAGAACTCACACAGAAATGGATGTATCAGAGAAAAAATAGCTTTTAAGTTTATTTGAAGTTTACCTTAGAAGCACAAGAGCTTTGGCATCTGAAGAAAGTGCAGTTGAAACTGATTAAGTGCTACTCTGTACTTTCCTGATATGTTCTGCAACTTTACAGTTAATTCTTAGGCAAAGTTCTTCTTCAGAAGAAAAGCTCTTGGATAGCTGAATATTTAAGACTCTAATATCAGATATTTTCTGTGATGTAAAGGCTTCTTAGGAAGAAGAGTGTATCAAAGTCAAGAGTGTATCAAAGTCAAGTCAAGTCTGAATCTTAATGAGCAAATTTAGACTTCAGAAACATGAAAAGGGTAGTCCCTGAAGCCCAAATGAAAGAAGCTTTGGATTTAGTGAAGATTTTGATTAGATTTTCATACAGTGATTTAAAATTACTTGCATAATGCAAAGAATATGCCAGGCTATAATGCAGTATGATTGCTGATGATGGCAGACTAGCAAACTGAGTCACAGAATGATAAATGCTTTAGTGATTTTAAGGTCAAGCTGAAGAAAAAAAATATACGCTCTTGAAATTATCATGTAACTCTAATCTACAGGACACTTTTCCATATACAGCTATGGAAGTAGGTTGACTTTTTCCTCCTGTAAGCTGACAGCTTATTGCATTCTTAAGATAGAACATAGAAAAACTGTTTAAAGCTACTGAGGAAGAGGGGTTTAAAAAAGTTTTACATGCATGGCATGCATTAACTCAAGCATCATGGTGAAACAACCCTTGAGGTCACCGGAACATTTCATTTACTAGGAATCAAAGAAGCTTTCCTGATCAGTGTAGTGAAGAATGGATAAAAGAACAATATACCTGAGAATAAGTACTAGCTGCTGAAAACTAACAGCTGCAAAACCAGGCACAAATTCTTATGGGTGAAGCTTGATGTATGCAGACTATTCCCTGCACTACAAACCTCCTACCCTTCTGTTATTCCACTCAATCTATGTTCATTAATAATTTGCAAATTTTTTTTATTTTTTCCTCAACTACCTGTGTTAACACAAAAGATCAGTATACTTTTGAGAAGATCTATTCTTTTAATGATTGTTTTGCCTATGTAATCATGCAGAGTAAATCCTAGCATTTCTAAACACATAAATTTTTATTCCAGTATTATACAGATCTGCAGAGTGCACAACACAAAATCATTCTTCAGATTGCTATACCAATTGCCCAGAGGATTTTAAAAGATTATTATGAATATACATAAACTAGAAATCCAAGTTTCCACATTAGAAATTATTTTAAGGTGCACTTTCATGGGAATAAGGTATAGAAGAAGGTGTTGTATTAGAGGTACCATATTTTCCAGTTTTACAGATAGACTGCAGTATATACCATTGATTTAGAACTTAGTATGTTACCATGTTAACTTGTTCAAACAGTTAACAGTTAATTTGATGGCAAAAAAATATATTTTTGCTCTCAAACTCAAGTTATTAAAAACCAGAAAAATAACTTGGGAGTTCTGATTACTTTTCTTAAGGAAAAGATGCTTATTTTGAATTTAGTCAGCATATATTATAAACAGATTACATTTCTGTGAAGACATTCTCAAAGATCACTTCCTTTGGATCAACAAAACAGAATGCAGTTCAAATGAAAAATATTGTTTTGTTAACATCCAATTGACTTATTTAACTTAGTTGTTAAATTGCTAAGGCCAGAAGAAACTTCTAGAGATCTTACCTTTGAAAAGTTGGATACATTTTTTTCCCTTGCACTTAAATGAAACCATGCACTTCAACCACAAATTTGTTAACTGAAGATATGAGTTGGCACACAACTTCAAGTTCTAAAGCAATTTCACTGAAAGGAGTCAGACTCCTGTGGGTCTCAAGGTAAATAGACTAAATCAGGACTGAAGTAGTCTGGTGAGCTGAATTCATGGCATTACACTTTTCTTTACAATATCCAACCATAAGCCTGATGTAGTTCCAAACTGAATGCACATCAACTGATAGCAAACACAAATCTCTAAATTGCATGGGTTTTTTCTTCTGTTTTTATTTTTTTTTCTGTTCCAGAATGAAGTAACAAGCTGAGCAAAGGAACCATGACATATGAATTGCATAACAAAGACTTACCAGACAAAGATTTTCACATTTTCTCATTACCCAAAATATTCAATTAACAGGATAAACTACAGGAACCACTTTTGAATCACAATCAAAATTATATACAGAAATGGAAAATTACAGTGGCTCTTATGGTCCTAACAGATTTGGTGTCACTGACTGCCATGGAGAACTAGGCCACTGCTATTTCTTCATCTCCAGGACTGCACTTCCTGGCCCCCTGTGTTTGGCACTGCATATATTGCAGAACTGGACAGAAGATACCTAAATCAAAAAAGAAAACAGCAATGTCTCAGAGAAATGTAGCCACATCAGAATGTGTGAAGATGAATGAAAAGTGCCAATGCCCTTCTCAACATTACTGCTCACAGTCAGACTGTTCCCAATCAACACAGTCATGGATAGGTGAGGGAAGACAATATAGAAAAACATAGTAAGACAGGCTGTTCTGGAGTCAGAGGGCAGCACCAACTCACCACTCTATCCAAGGGTATTGCCACCACCTGCCAGAAGAGTAATGTCAAACTTTTTCCACACCAAAAATGAAAAGTATCACTGATTATATTCTTATATAAAGATGAGATTTAAGTCACTTGGTGAGCTCCAATAACCACTGCATGCCTTAGTCACAGCTCTGTCTTTGGGTAGTGCTCCACAGATTTCCAACAACTGAGATCAGGGCCCAAATACTGTCATTTGACGTCAAAGATGTGTTTACTGTTACTCTGTGTTTAGCCCTGTGTGCATTTTGTGCACGCACTATTTACATTTCAGTAACATGATGGATCACCTAAGGCCACATACTGCAATGTAACAGGGGAAATTTGGCTCTGTTACATGTATACACCCCTCTATTCATACATACTGTCTATGAATAGATATCATATAATATCTATGTAGCATTTAAAAATCTCACCTAATCAGTCATCTGCCCCAGAAAATTGAGAATGCTAGACAAATTTTAGATTATTTCTCACAATAAATTTTGTGGTAAATATTGAAGAAATATCTACTAGTTGTTGGACTTGTACAAATGATTTAATATATTCAGCTTTTCCTAACATATTTAAGTATCCATGCTGTACCATATGGCTACAAGCACTTTGTTTACTTACAGATGAAGTGATTCACTAAAGCTATTTTTTCACTACATGTTAATGTTCAGAGATAGATACAGAATCTCAAAGACTTACATTTAATTTTCTATGTGATTTTGTTACCATTCAAATGCTTTCATTCCTATATTTAAACCTTGTTATATCTAGAAGTTATATTTTTTGCTCTGTGTTAATTGAACAAACAAACTAAACCCCCAAACAACTTACAAAGAAAAAACTGTTTTGACCATAAGGATGATTACAAAGATATTTAAATATTCACTCTGAAATGACTGATTTTTGTCTTCTAGGGCAGAATCATTTAATATGGTTCACTTGAGAAAATACCTTTATTCTCATCTTTGAGTATGTTTAGTTAAAGTAAAAGCTGGAATGGAAAATAATTAAAGAATTAGAGAGACTGTATTCCCTGTATGTCTTAGAGTTGTATTATATATTCTGATGGCAGAAAGTGATAAAATACTGTTCAAACAGTAGTGATTTCTTTCTACATGGGATGAACTTTAGTTGCAGTATCCTTAAACTCCCATTTCTTGGTCACATACTACTATGTGGTATAATCAGAAGTTATGACTATAATCATACAATTCCTCATAGACCCATGCCCTTCTCCACAGCTGACAAAAGAAAATGTGTCACTTTATCTTTGGCAAAGGTGTCAGACATATTAAGCTAATTCCTTACCGTGTTAGATACAGGCAGGCACTCTCTGTGAAACATGTGTCTGCAGTGGAACACTACCACACTGAAGGACTTGGATGCATCTGGGAAACAGAAAAATAAATTAATTTCAACAGGGCTATGAAACAAATGATTTAGTGGCTACAGCAATATATGCCCACATTCTGCCATACACAGAGAAACTTCAAGTAACATCTCTCAAAACAATTTCAAAATTATTCTGACTCATTCATAGAAACCATTAAGAGTGATTTTTTCAGGAAACCTGTGCCAGTGATGGAATTAGAAAAAAATTTTTTCTGTGGTTGAGATACTGTATACCTCCCTATCACAACTAACTTTAGAAGGTAGTTGGTTTTAAGCTAAATCAACTTTGGTCTAAAGCTAGTTGGTTTTAAGATGTTGCAAATGTGGTACCCATGACTGAAGCTAAGAACTCACCACCATTCAGACAAAAAATACATGCAAAAAAATTTTATAGTCTACAAGCTCAGTGTGAATAATCCAACAGATGTGGACAAGATTTGGGGGCTTAGGTTTGTGGTTCTAATAATCTTTGAGAATACGTATGCTGATGGAATTAAAAGTTGTTTTGAATTCCATGTATTCAAAACAGAAAATAAGGACGACAAAGTTGAATAAGAAAGAATATCTGGGTTTACTGCAACAAAAAATGTTCAATTAGACTCCACTCCCATGGCAGAATTCAAAAGCAAGCTTTGCATAGGAGATTGAAATTTATACAGTGATCACCAAAGGAGATTACATGTTTTTACAAATAATTTCTCTTAAAATACTACTAAAAAATTTACAAAAAAAAATTTTACAACCTTCTTTTTTTTCCCTAGAAAAGAATCCTACCTGAAGGAAGTATTGGAGACAGACATGATTCACAGATATTCTCCTCTGGAAAACAAAACAGAATTAAGCTTTGTTAACAAACTCCATGTTTACTTTTTATAAAGCAGGCATGAACATACTGCTATTACAGAAATGGAGCTTGGTTCTAAAGCCTTTACTTTAGATGCCTAACAACCTATTAAAAATTGAAGAGCAATACTGATGTAACATTTCAAATAACAACATGATAAATCTTTAGATTTGATGATGGTAGAACTGCAGGATTGAGGCTGTTTAGGATCAGTGCTGAAGAGATGAAAGGCAAACTGAAACAAGGAGCATAGGATGGGGGGCTGCTAACTCTGCAGCATTTTGGAGCAGAAGCTCTGGTACTCTGTCCTGTCAGCTTTTGTCTCTGGCTATTAACACACAGCTGGTGTGAATTACAGTGCTGTTCACATGCATCATTAGCACCTTGCAAAATATTTTCAACTGTTTCTGGCAATTGTCTTGTATCTTTTGCTTTGGTTGCAGATTATTACCATCTGATTGTCCATGTTGGTACTAAGCAGCATTTTCACCTTTACAGAGGTAATGCAGGACACAATACATTACTGGCTATGCAGAGACTGATCAAGAGAAACAGCTGCATGCTGGGTCTTGTAGTTTTTGAGATACAAGTAATTCCTCTGCAAAGGGGAAAAGCATCTAGTATCCTCCTACACTCTACAGATAAGGTAAAAAATGCAGGCTTTTGGGCAGCTTCCACAGCAGAGAGTTAGGAGGTATGTAAACAGTCTATATAAAATAGTCTTTAAAATATTGAAAGTCATCATGTCTCCTTTGTACCCACCATCCACTAGAACACCCTTCATCTGAGTTCGATGCATTTTCTTCAATAAAGAAAGAGAATCAGCAACGAGGATCTTTTTGCATCCTTCCCGCAGCAAGATCTGTTGGTGTGAAGAACATAAGACAGTGGTTGTTGAACAGATGGGTATATCAACTATCTTGACAAGTCACCACTCTGTTTTTGCTGCCAAAGTGAGTGCAAGGAATGTTTAAAACTTTTCAAGGCATTATAAAGGAGGCAAAGGAGCAACCTTTTGTTGCTATCACCTCTACCTAAATAAAAAGCCCACAAAAAACCCCCAAAACTCTACAAAACAAAAACAAACATCAAAAAATAGAATTCTTTACAAAGATACTATTATTATAATTATGAACATCTTTCTATGAGATGGTGTTGACAAAATAACAACAGAGAGGAATTTTTACAGTGGAATTCAAAATACATTTTGTTCAAACATATATCCTGCTGAGGAGTCATTTAATAAGCAGTACTAAATGTCTATGCACCTAACCAAAGACCCCTAGTTCATTCCTCTTCAGCAAAAGTCTCAGCTCCCTTTTGACTTATTTGGTATTTTTCGTTAGACTGACCTCTCATTGCCTGAAATGGATTTGAAACACAGAAGAAGCAAGGGCATAACAATTATACAGAACCTTATTGCACAATACTTAATGGAGCAAGTATGGGAAGACAACAAACCCGAGTAAGTGTTTTGGACTTTTTTCTTCCTCCTCCCAAACTGATGTTGGGAAATTTGTTTTCCAAGACAACCATTCCTTTGAAAACTGCTTCACAAAGATACTCACAGTCAATTATAATGTGATCAACCCTACTAAAAGAGAGGTATAAAGAAGCAATGTTCATTCCTTTCTTCTGCTCATTCATATTACTGGAGATACCGAGCATTCTAAGACAGAGCAAACTACAGCTAATGCAAATACCTAAGAGGAAATACAATAATAGATTTTATAGCCAGGTGGACACTGTCAAAAACTCCACCTTTTCACATACACATTCTGAAGTAATAAGGACACACTGCTAAGAATGATACGCAGATAAGACTGCAAATCTGAAGTACATAAAAAAAAAAATTAACACTGAGTAACACTGTGGGCATTTCAAATTGGGCATATCAGTGGGTGAATGAGACTTTTCCAGTATTGGAGACATTGAGCTATAAAACATTTCAGAGCACCAGCAAGTAAATGCAGATCTACAAGGCAAACACTTAGAAAACGAATAATTTTTATCTGTTGATAATCTCAGGAACATTCTGGCTATGTCTTTCCCTTGCCAACTTTATCCAAAGGCAACAAAGAATGTAAAATTTTGTTCTAAATAAAGAAAAATGTTGCTAGGTTTGAAAAAAATACAAGAAACTTTTAGCAAGGACAACTGAATGGGACTGTGTCAAGTCCAACTCCTGGCCCTGCAGAGGACAGCACCAAGAATCACACCACGTGCCTCTGAACATTGTCCAAAATGTTTCTTGAACTCTGATAACCTTGTGCTGTGACCATGTTAAATGAAAGAAGCAGAACAAAGACAGAATGGAAGATGGAAGAGTGTCCTAGCATTTCTTAATTAAATACAGTGTGCTAATAGAAAAAATTCATTGAAAAGAAAGAACAATGAAGAGGGAAACAACAGACATCACTAGCTCACTGGAAAACCTCAATACTGTTTGATGCCTTAAAACCCAAGAGTAACAGAAATATCTGATAAAACATATATTTTAAGAAAAATGCACTTTCTCCCATTATTTAAACAGTACTAAGATCTTCCCATACCACATTTAATGATTGACAGACCTTATTTTGCTAGAAATGGAATACAGCAGGCAGCCATTATTATATAAAAGGAAAAATTGCAATGCAGAATGTAAAATATCTATTCTCAAGGTAATAAATTCTCAACACTTCTGTAGAAATTTATTTGAAGACCTCAAAAATGGGTCATTTGAGAGTTACAGAAAGTAAAGGAAAGGGAATTTGAGTCCAGAGAGAGGGAGCTTTAATAAAGGGGAGAGAAATAGGTAACTGTGCACCCTAAGGTTAAGTTGAACTAGTTAAAACTGACATTGGGCATAAATCTGTGGTGAAACCACTTTCCAAGAAGAAACAGAATTGAGGTTGAAACTGGATTTTATTTATCCTTTAAAAGCATGTAATTGTGAGCACAAGCATGACAGTATCATGCACCGACAGAAAGAAGTGTTAGGAAGAAATAATGCCTTTCATTAAATTAATGAAAATTGCTAAAACCAAAACTGTTATAGTGAAAAAAAGTTTGTTTTCTGGCTATATTAGGGAAGATATTAGGCATAAACCATTCTATTTGATTGGAACAGTCTTGATTTACATTTGTAAATCAAGCCTAACATTATCTTTAAAGAAAAGCACTGCAGTATGGAGTTATTTTTAAAGGGTATACTCAAAACTGTGGGAATTAATTCAGGCCTTGATTCAGCATAACCCACAAAGAAGTCCAAGTTTCTCAAGGCTAGTTAACTAAATTCTTTTAAATAGCATCACTGCCACACTAAAACCACATTATTTTTAGTCTTTACAGCCAAAAGGCACATGTCCCCCTGTGCAAGCTGCCACCTGCCCTCTACTGCCTCCAATGTGTCTGAACAGCATTTTTAGTTATGTTCAAGTTCAGAACCTAACAATTGTTTCAGGTGCTGTTCCAAGCAGCATTCATTGTATTGTCATTAGGTTCTTCTAGCTCATAAACTCTATTATGAATGGACAGATGTGAATTCTGTGAATGGATTAATGTTTGTTACCCATCAGAGTTTCTGCAGGTTCAATCAAAGTGCAAACTAGTAAGTCAATGTTTGAGTAAAATGGCTAATCCACAAAATCTCAAAGTCTAACATCTAAACAAATTGCTTCTGTACTTTAAAGCTAGGGGAAAAGGAGTCTTAGAAAACCAACATCTTTCAAAGATTTATTTTAACAAATGACATAGGAAGGGTGAAAAATGAAGCAGTTCTTTCTAAAACAAGACTCTTCCAATACCATAAGCAGTTCCTACATTTCATTCAGATACAAACCAAAGCTGAAAAGACACCTATTTTATAGATTTGGAAAGCATAACAGGCTTATAATTAACTCACAAGTCTACAAATAAGGAGATTTTACTATCAGCCTTCTCTGGGAGATATGTGATACAATGCTTTAGAAACCTGGAGAATGGTGATTCATTTGCACTTAAAAAATGCACTAGGAATGTGTAATTTCTAATAAGTAAGCAGGTTTCTCTTTAAGACAACCTATCTAATTTATCTATAAATTTATGACAGCAACAAAGTAGATTTCAGAAGCAGTAAAAAAGTTTCAGACTGCGCTTTATGTGATAAAATATTATCCTATTAAAATTCAAAGAACTATAACTTTGTCATTTGTGAATGTTACTGTATATAAACACTAAAATCAGCATCATTTCAGCAGTAAATAAACTTTCATCATTACAATCAGGGTCATTTGATATGTACTATGGTTTTAATACATTAACTCAAACAATGTCAAAGACAAAACATCAAAATTAATTATCTTTATAGGTAAAAAAAAAACCAACAAAAAAATCACTTCAAGGTTTAATCCCAATTCAAAAAATCACTTAAATATTTCTCTGCTTAGGGGAATAGTTAGAAGTGTGCTCAGTTTTAAGCTCATGGCGGAATTGCAGAAAAAAGTTGTACATGATCTGTGTTTTATTTTTGCCCAAAACAATATCTAATTCTGCTTTAGTGCTATGCTTGGTTGGTTGTTAGTGATCAGATTTCAAAGGTTAACCACAAAGCTGAGGTTAACTTAGAGTAGCATATAGAGCAGTGGCAGCATTTCTTCTAGTGGATGGCAATTTTTTAAAGTGAAGCCATCAGTCTGCAATCTGGCAACATTATTAAAAATTATTCAAGGAAGAGTCCATATTAAAAAAAAATTTACAACAAAATTTGCATTAGTAGACTTTCTTGTTGGATCCTCTAATGCATACTGTGAGTCACACATAGTTTGGTAGACACTTAGTTTGATTTACTTGGTTTTGCTGGGATGGAAAGGACTGTTCTCAAAAGGACAAAGTCTGTCAAAGGCACTGCTTTTAACTCCTACCCGTATTTGACATCACACCTAAGTAAAGTTTACTGGTATGGAAACTCAAGAGCATAATAGGAAATTTGCATTTGCATGCTTACATAGGCATAAAACAATTTTATCAGGGCTTGCAAAAGGAGCCCACAACTAAACAACATAATGGCACAGCGGTAACATATTTTGGGAAGCCATCATTATGAAAAGACCAGCACAGTTTTTGTGTTAGGCAGTGGCTTGCAAGTCAAGCAGCAGGTTCTCTTTCCACCTGCACTCCTTCATGGATCCTAGCACAAGACTCTTTTTGCCTTTGAAAATGAGAACAATAAAACATATGTGTACAGAGCTTGAGATCCAAAAAGATGAAGATATAGAAAATCCTAGCCAATGAAATTTGTATTTCTGAGTAAGTTCAAAATGTCTGGTATATATGCTCCATGTTACACATCAAGTGATTTCTACTAAAAGCCAGAGTTCTGCCAGGCCAGAATAAAGGCCAGTGACTTTCAAGCATGAACTTACACAACATGTGCAGAGGTATGACCAGATATCACACAAACACACTTAAGACTAGCTTTAAAACAGCTAATGAGGCAGCAATAACAAAAATAGTCCCTCTAGAAAATTTGAGTCACTCTATGAAAGTGGCTACTACGGTGAGTGTGCAAGACCAGCAATAAGATCTCTAAATTCCAATGTAGACATACCATCTGTTCATGAACAGTGCACTTCATGTTGCCAGTAACACTTAAGGAACAGACTTATTTTAAACTATAACTCACACGTCTCTAATGAAATATTGCCTTTTTTTGGGCTATACTTTTTTCTATCAACAAGAAAGCCAAGCACAAATTACATTAGGATTCACTAATTTCTATTATCCCTATGAAATCTAAATTTTAGCCCTAGAGCTATCCAACTCTACTTCAAAATCAATTAATTTGAAATCCATAAATCATTTCAATACTAACAATAAATTATTTTAGATATCATTCTCAAGATTAAATACATGCTTTTAATCCAAAAGTAATTCTGTTAAAAGATATTTGAAGAAAAAATTGTTGTCATATTTTGGGGATGGAAATTGTATTTCCATCCCCAAAATATGACCATACTGATGTCATCAGCTTTGTCTGAAGCCATGTAATGTACTCTGTATATGTGTAAAGCTGTAGCTATGCTTACAGCACTTTCTCAGTTTGCCTGCAAACACAACAAATTTTGATTTAATGAGAATCCAGGAATAGAAGGATCAATGGTGGTAGTGACAGCAGCAAGATTAACATGCAACTGTTGAAATGCACCATGGTATTTAGCTGTCCCCGATTTTGGAAGGATACTAGCTTTGGACTTCACCCAATGAAGTCAAAACCTGAAGTAATGTTAAAACATGCATTATATGCAAACATGTATCGCTTTACAAGTGTTGAGAGATGAAGAAATGTAAAATGATTCTTTGAAATAGGCGAAGTCATAATCTGAACGTCACATAAAAATAAAATAATGGAAAAGCCTTAGAAAGGCTTAAACCCTGCCCTGAAGGGAGATACGGCCTAGCAAGATACCAGGCATGACCTTAATGTAACCATTGAGTGCATTTTTTTCCTTGAAATGTTGAAAGACTAACAGCAGACGGGAACAAATGTTTGAGGCTCAGAAAATCAGAGTTTCAGCTGCCTACTGAGCTACGTTTTCTTGGACTCTGCACAGTCACACTGTAGGCATCTGTATTTTTCAGTAGAGCAATGGAGAACAGCATAACAGAAAATTCAAGTTCACGACTGCTTTTGTAGGAGAGAGATTTAAAATATGCAGTGCAACACAATCTGCTGGCTACTTACAGGGAACACTGAAAGATATGCTTCTTGTAAGCTCTTACAAACATATCTTAGAACCAATCACGCAGGGGACTGCACATATCTGTACAATTATGCTGGGGCAAGAACTTCCATAATCCAGTGAACAGTCAATTTTTAAAAAAATGCATAAACAGCAACACAGGCACAGAATATTGAGTTGGAAGCAGAATTGAGTCCAACTCTAAAGTGAATGGTCCATAATACAGGAATTGAACCTACAACCTCAGCATTATTAGAATCATGCTCTAACCAACTGATTCTGCACCACTGACATGAATTTGATTTTAAAAGTTCATCTTCCTTCAGTTAGTATGACACTTAACATATGACTCTAACACCTGATGAATGTTTCAGTGAGGGCATGTTGCATTCTGCCTCCATTCTGCTTCTGCACTCATGTGAAACAGAACGAGAAGTACTGGTCATGAAACTTTCCAATACTAAACAGCTGGACAGTGTAAAATAGGCTGAATCACTCAAGATGCTTCCAGTTGTACTTACCCACCAGGCTTCTGACAGTATGGTAGACATTTAGAAGGGCTAGATGCCATCAAGAAATCTCAGCAAATTTCCACTATTTCTGTCATTGTTTTGTGTGGGCCCACAATGTCCATGACCAATGACTGAACTAATCATGATAGCAATTTATTGTGCTGTTCAGTGACAAAGATGGTTTGCTGTCTCTCTGAAAATTAGTATCCCATGAAGAATGCAACATCTACCTGCAAGTTGTAGTCCTGAAGAATTTTCACTAGTGAGTCTCTCAAATTAGGAATCTCCATGCCTTCCTTAATGCGGTGGATCAAAAGAATAGGATCAACATGTGTTCCAATATTGTTCAGCAAACCAGTAATAAAAGCTGTGAAAAACAAGAGGCAAAGAAATTAAGAAAAACAATCCAGCACAATACATTATTAAAGGATACTATGGTGACAAGCTACTTGACAGTTCTCTAATAAGTGAAAACACTAAGTCTCTTCTACAGTCTTTCTATGTTTCTTGCAGCTGAATTTACTTGAATACAAGCCTTTGGGAAAGTGAGGGAGATACAGTGTGGCAACTTACAGAACTTCCAGTGTATTCAGCAAAGAAGTAACTGAGTCTCCAGCACAAACTCACAAGTAAATGATGCATTTTGATTCAATAAAAAGAGCACTCAAAGAAATAGTGTTTAACTACTAACTACTTTATGTGGTAATTCCATTCTCCGATCTATGGTATAAAACAAACTTTCAAGCACCTAACCTGATTTCAATGTGTTTCTAAACATTGGTGAGAGTGACATGATAGAAGTCTTTTGCTCTTTGAAGAGCATCTGGGTAAAAAACCCACTAGAATGATGACTCAAGGCTGTGTTTTTCCTTCAACCCCCACAACTGAGGAATATCAGCAGAGCTGCTCTGCACACAGGCAGAAACTGTTACACAGAGTTACTAAGAGAATTCTGTATGTTTTGAATCCCTTTTGCTCTAAAGGTGTCACTGACTTTAGTGATGAATTCAAGTATGGGTAATTTGAGAATGCCATTCTTCTTGAGGTTTAAAAGATTCTGGTCACTTCTTTCTTTCAAAATTAGCAACCAAGGGATGAAAAGATACATATTCTGACTAATTCTACAAGACAGTCAATTCCCCAGAAAAGAGGTTCCAAGAGTCTTTACAGTCTTGATTTAAAGCCCCAGAAGGGGTTGCAAAAACCAGCGGAGTGGACAGTTAAGAAAATTCTCCGCTTTCTTAGTCATTTGAACTTTGAATCTGCCTCCTTGACAACAGTGATGCTTATGCTTCTGAGTCCATCTAACCTTTTAACTTGGAGTAGCTATTCATATAATGAATGAAAGGCAAAATGCACTCATTATTACCAATCTTACCTTTGTAACATAGAAAAAAATTAATTAGTTGTTTTACTGAGGGAAGAAAGGTGTAGGCTTTTCATTTTCAGAATCTTGAAGGGAAGCAGTTGTAATAAAACAGTATGCAAAATCCTCATCAAACCTGCAGACAGTGTTTTGAGGCTGTCTAGAAATGAAGTCTCATGCTGCTAAACTAAAAGCACTACTGTGCCCTTGACTTATCATTAAGGACATAATTATGCAGAGCTTATTCAAAGTTAAGCCTCTAAGTATTCATTGTGTAGCATACCCTCACACTGCCTTACTGCAAGTTTTTATGCACAGCAGGACAGCTGTGTTGTCCTTCACAAACTAGAAAACTTCCCTGACCATACAAAAACACCTTCTCTAACATACATGTGAACAATTTAATCCTTTATTTGCAAAAGCATTACACACACGCAAGCTTCCCAGAAACTATCCCACTTACGCGGTTTGTCAATAGAATATAAAATGAGATCTTCCCAAAGTTCTCCATCATCCTGTTCCTTGGCAAATTCAATAGCTTTATCTACATCTTGCAATTCTTCCATTATCATCTTCAGGGCACTGCGGCTATTACCCATTCTGCCTGGAAGGAAAAATAAGAGACTATAAATGCTAATTGCTCACCATGTTCAGTGCTCTACCACTAAGAATTTTCTAACTGTGAAGTTGACTCAGACTAATTCAACTAAGACCCAATCTAGTCTATTCAGATGTAGGAATGCAAATCAGCATAATATGAATAAGTGCTTGGAGCAGTTTGCTGGACTGGCACCTGGAGGCTTTCTCAAGGATGTGTTGGGTCTTATTTGGGGTTCTGAACTGCAGCAACATCTAACATAAGGGGGAGTGTGTGTATGTGTAGAGATGTAAACGATAACATGAAATGCCAGCTTCAAGGACCCACATGAGCCCTCTTCATTTGCAGTAAATATAGCACAGCTTACACCCATGAAAAATATGAGGAAACAGGAAGAAGTAGCAGAAATGATGAACTATTTCCAAAATAAATTTATTAGTAAATCTTACTCTCCACTGGACTGAAATGGTCCACAAAATATTCTTACTGAACCAGAGACTGTTTAAAAAAATATTTACTATTCTGTTCATGACTAATACATAAACATACATATAAGTCTTCCAATGCCTCTCATTCAGAGGTAGATTCCTTGGCCAGCTGAAGGAGTTAATTTACAACTAACTTAATGGAAAAAATGATAGAAAGCAATATAAACAAATCTTTCATCGCAGCAAAAAATAATACCAAGCTTCTATTTAGAATAAAACAATTGTTTAATTTATCCCCTCTTTTCAAAACCAACAGTATTACTCTTCTCTTGGAGATTGTATCAGAAATAACTCCCCACTCAACTTGCTCCCCATAGCCTCTGCAACACTTCCAGAACCCCAGAAGAACAGCAAGTAAAAAACATAGTAACACAATATTTGAAGTTAAGACATCATATCCATCCAGTGCTTTGTTTTATTTTCTAAGTCATGTTAATTTGGTTTAATATTAAACAATATATCTTCATACCATAAACTTTATTACAAGTTTAAAAGTGTTGTAATTGATCACAGTTATTTATTCTGAGTTACTTACTCAGAAGATAGACTGTCTCCTCTACAAAGTTCCTCTGCTGGCAGATCTCAAGAGCCTTGAATGTAGGGGAAGAGAAGAGAGAAGAGAATATATGGAAACCATGAAACATGCAATTTTATTGATCACAAATGCTGCAAGAAGCTTGAAGTGATTTTTCTGTGTAGTTACACTATTCATTTTGACAGGAATGCAGCTCCCTTAATAAGCACTGCCAAGTCCTCTGGCCTTAATTAAGACAAGAAACTCTGTGACTTTCATGACTCTCTTTAAAATTCTTCTCTGAGACTGAATAAACCTGGGGACAGAACAGGTATTTCAGTCTGGACTATGTCAATCTCTGCCTTTAATTCTACTCGCAACTTCTTTATTCTGCCTCCAAAAGTCGGTTAATACAAAACACCAAAGTTATCTACTACCAAGACTTGCTTCCTGTGGGTGGACTTACATAGTCTCTAGTGATGGAAGTCTGCTTGACATTCATTAATAACACAAGGCTGAAAATCTCTTCAGGGTAACCAGAATGGTTTCAGGAGAGAGAGTGCCCTCCAAATTTTTTACCAAGAAGACAATGCAAAATAACAAATGTGAAAGAATATGGAGAAAGCATTTCTTGTAAATTTGATTTAAAGACCTGAGGGCAAAGTATCTTCAGCAGCTACAGAATCTGTGTGTAGTTGGAAACCAGCACAATTATAAAAACTACCAAACTGATTACCAACAAGTTTGTAGTAACAGGAAATCAGCAGGGCTAGTGTGCCATAAACAATGCCATGTCTGTTTCCAATTTGGAAACAGAAAGCAAACTCAAGATTCATAGCATTCCTGTAAAGACACCTGTTCACCAACCTTCACACTTGGAAATCAAAGTTTTAAATACATAAAGTATAGCTACAATCAAAGATGAGGTAGGAATTAACTTTTCCTTCCGATTCTCATTATTTCAGAAGGGTTACTATGAAGATTAGAGGTATGGACAACAAATTTTGGGCTAGGGGTAAGCAAATTACCAACTAGCTACTTCAGGTGAAGGAAGGTATGAATAATACTAGTAAGTTATATACACAGCTGACAGCCCTCTTTTTCCTCTCCACTTAAAAGGTAAACTACAAAGCACCAGATATTCGGTAGTTCTAGATATGGCCATTTCCTGACTGTCATGCTCCCTCTAGAGGAAAACAGGGAACATTCCTACTTCTCTTCCAGCTCATTTTTAAAATGTTTGCTAAACTGCACTTGACTAAAAGTGGCTTACTTCTAGAGACCACAAATTATTTCTTCTTGACGAGTTTATAATTTCATTAGAACAATAAAAAGAGCAGATTTTTTTCAAACAGAAATTGCTTTTTGCAATTTATACACTTAACAGGAAGTGAAAATAGTAGTAACTGGGAAATTCTTAGTCCCCTTTTCAATTTCTCAGAACAAAGATCTGTATGTCACAAGAAGTGTTATTATACAGCATGCATGGTAAGAAGTATAATTACAGAATTAATAGCATCTTTTTGTCTCTTCCTTAGCTTCTTACTGAAAGATGTTAACATTTTAACATTAAGGTTAGAATTACACATTTTTTCTGACATTCTCTCTTGACTTTGGTGATTACTGCACCACACCTTCCAGAAACTGACGGGTCTCTGACCTATTCTTGCTCAAAGCCTGTATCTTCAGCAAAGCAATGCCAGCAATGAGCATCAGTTTCACACAGCACTGTCCTACACCACCTGCCACTCAAGATAGGAGGCTGGACGTGCAATAACTAAAATTAATTTGCCTCAAAATTAAAGAAAAATGCAGGTAAGGTTTTATACATAAAACCATGATCACATGAATAACACATAAGGCAGAAATTAAGAATCATAAAATTAAAAACAAGTAAGCCAATATTGTACACCAAAGTTTCTGGCTGGAAACCTCTTAGGCTCACTGCCTAAACTAGTCAATCTAGTTTCAGGTAATGGCTTCAACAAATCCCAATTCTCCAATCTAAGAATGTATAATAATATAAGAAGGTATTTTCCAGTAGACAAAAGCATGCAAAACAAGAGAGGTACCAGGAACAGTATTAGTTTTCTTTGGAATGTTAACCATGTAATACAACACTCAATATTACACTTGAAAACAGTGTCATCATTACAGCTGCATATGGATAGGCAAGGTCTGCTCTGCTCAGCCATTAACAGCAACAAATACAAATAATAAAATAATGACTCATCTAAACCAAAAAACTTAGAATTTCCATTTGTTTCACATTAATTCAGGCAGGGGAAACAACTCATGATTCACCTTACCTTTATGCATTTTGTAATTTGACAAGAAAGAGCAAGGAAGGAAAATAGAAAAAAATATAAAAATATTAGAAGATGGAAACCTGGTACTCTGTAAAACCTCAAGTGTATTAGCCAAATTACAAAGACAAAATACTTTTAGCCCTGTTAGTTCAGTGACGTATATTGTGTATATTCTTCAACAGAAACTTATGGCCTTACAATAAAAAGATAGAATAACTACAGTTAGAGCTACTGGTTTTTCAAGATCTAACACTGACAGCTCCTAGATTTGACAAAATGATTGTCAATTTCTTGAACCCATAACCTACTGTTCAGTGAGGCTAAGCACTGATGAGTAGATATGTTGTAGCTAGAACTGTAGTCAGAACTGTAGTCAGAACTTCTGCATTAAAAATACCCATCAATTCCTGCCCTTGAGTTGAGAGAGGAAAGTCTCAGGTGTCATCAGCTCTGCAAACCAAACTGCAGGTGATGGTCACAAACTTAAAGGATCCCTCACATTGGCAGTAGAGGGCAGTACCAGACACAGCTTGAAATTCACAAGACAACAAGCTACAGACCAGGACCCTAATAAAAATCAAGGACTTACGCTTAGATTTTTGGGGCTTACCTTCTCCAGTGGGCAGTGTGTGCTGTCTCTGAGAAATGGAAGTAAGTTTGGTCGATCATATTCAGCATAAAGACTGATCTGTTTCTCATGATATCGTTGGCCTTTATGGTGGTCTCTTTTGAAAAGCTTGTGTAAATACTAGGAATCAAAAAAGAATCAGAATTCAAACTCACTTATTCAATATTATTAATGGAATAATAGAAACTCTTGAGTTGGAAGGGAGCCACATAGATAATCAAATTCCAACTACTGGCCCTGCACAGGACAGCCCCAGGAACCACACCATGTTCCTGAGAGCATCGTCCAAATGCTTCTTGAACTCAGATAGGCTTGATGCTGTGACCTCTTCCCCAGAGTGGAAGACTGTTCCAGTGCACAGTCACTGTAGTGGGCAAAGCTTTTCCTAATATCTAACCTAAACCTCCCCTGACACAGCTTCATGCTGCTCTCTTGGGTCCTTCCACAGTCAACAGAGAAGAGATTATGCCTGCTAATGCTTCCCTTGTGAAGAAAGTGTAAATGCTACAAGGATTCCCCTCAGTCTGCTCTTCTCCAGGCAGAACAAAACCAAGTGACCTCAGCTGCTCTTTGTGTGGCTTCTCCTCTAGACCATTCACCATCTTCGTTGCCTTCCTCTGTATGCATCCCTTCTGTATACTGACAGTCTGTCAGTTGCCTTTGCAAAGATCTTAGGCTGTGGACTGCACTTTTCATAGATCTGCTTCCCATAATCAGATCTCTAACCCATACATCATCTCTTCACCAGATGAACACCTGAACTCTACCTGTAATCAGCAGCAAGTTAAACCTCCCTCTCTGATACAGCCCAAGCCCACAGTCACATATTATGTGATTACAGTGATACTGTTATTCTGTACAAACAAAAACAATTCGACAGTGTATGAAGTTACAGCTCCAGAAAAACAAGCAATGCACTTTCTCTACAGATCAGCAAAAACGTATTTTAGATCTGCACCCACCAACCAATCCCATTTTTGGGTAGGGAAAAAGGAGGAATAAAAACAAGAAGTAATTGACCAGGAAAGACAAGCACCTACAATGCTATAAGGAGATGTTAACAAGCCTGCATTACATTATCAAATTCTCACAGGTACATATTTTTAGATCATTTAACTACTGTGAAGAAGGTACAGCTAAATAGGAAATTGGCAGAATAGCCACTTTGATGATTTAAGACATTTCAGTGTCAGGTTCACTTTGACAAAATAAACACACCTGCAAAAGGTATGTCCAGCCAAGAGTTTTCTCAGCTCAATTTCAAATCAACAGAATACAGGAATACTTACCACATGCTGTAACTCAGGCCTATTTTCTAACTCTTCAACAACTCTGTCAATCTGAAATAAAACAAACCTGTGATAACCATTACATTTACAAGACTGGAAAAAGGACAGGTAATAAAAGCTAGCATTGGACTGCCATGCCATGAACTTGTTATACTCACGGAAATTTTATCTTCATTGTCCAAAAGCATGTCTACTGCTTTCTACAACAGAGAAGGAGAACTCAAGTAGGTAACAGGCACACATATTTTCTTACCCTCTATACAGTACTATGCTTATTTACGGACGGGTGTCAGATGGACAGACCTACTCTTTTCAGCAACAGAAATTCAGAGAGCAATTTACATAACACCAGCATATCCTGACAGCACAGCATTACAGTATTCTTCCAGAATACTTCTCCTAAGTTCCCTCATTAATAGCAGTAAATGCTGTGCACCTACACTGCAGGTGAAGTATGCTTACTGAATCACCATCAGTCACAAAAAGCTATTGCCAAACGATGTAGAAATACCATTTGTTCCATCTCAAAAGAGAACTGCAGGGTGATGACTATGTAAGAAACACACAATGCAACGTGCCTCACAATTGGATTCCTCCAAACTACCTGGAGATCAATACCATTAATCAAGCAGATAAGACCATGTAAGTCAAGTGGCCACCAGGACTCAAGTTCTGCTTCCTCTTTCAAGAGCAACTTTTGCTTCACTTTCAAAAAATACCAAACTACAGATTCCTGATACTACTTATTCTATTGAATCAAACAAGAATTATACTTTTTTTCCTCCATGAGTGGAGAAACATGGGCATACTAAAGATGATCATCAACAGTAGAGATCCAGATTTTAACTACAGTGCTTAAACAACTATTGCACTGAAAAAAGAGATCTACTTGGTTATCATCCCAGTGATCACACCAAAATTAATTTGCTTGGATTTTACAGCCAGCTGGAAAGAAAGAAGGGAGAATTCAGCATGGAATAAACACTTCCTGATTTTTGGAATTAAGATTGATAACCTTGTAAAATTTCAGAAGCAGATTAATTTTCTGTGGTGAAAGGAAATGGCAAGTACATTTAATATATGCTTAAATAAATTCACTATCTCCTTTCTTTGGCTTATTAATACTATTATTTGATTCAAAATACAAAAAGAATAACATGGTGAAATGATACTCTGTGTGAAATGATATTCAGTGTTGTGACTTGAGAATCACAACAACGTTCTCAAATGATGCGGACACTCCCTTTTCTCACTGAGAGTGACAAATGGAAATGGAAAGGAAACACAAATGGAAATATGAAGGAAAAAAATAATCCTTGGGTCAATTATTTTGCAATCTAGGCAAACAATCTTCCTTATCTCAGAATGTATCCAGATGTAGCAAACAAACTCTCTGCCTCAACAGCATCTATAGATCATTTATTTTTAATCTGTTAAATTGTATTTAGAGGAAAGTGAATATAAAATCATTAGGATCACTATACCTCTGAATCAAAATCCATGAGCAGAACAATTTTGTCTCTGATAGAACTGAAGAGATTGTGCTTGTGGATCAACTGGAAGACATCTTTGTGCCTCAGAGTTAGGTAGATTTCTAGGGCTCTGCCATAGCGCTGATCGTAAGTGTACCTGACAGAAACAGGATTATAAAACATGTAATATTACATACTTAAGTGTAGGAAAATCACTTACGAGAGAAAATATAAACATACTCTAGTATGTAAAATGTTAGGATACCACTTGAATTTATAAATATCTAAACAGACCTGTGATTAATTTTTGTAAGGG
Organism: Melozone crissalis; assembly: GCF_028551555.1. NCBI lineage: Eukaryota > Metazoa > Chordata > Aves > Passeriformes > Passerellidae > Melozone > Melozone crissalis. The sequence continues at coordinate 55,055,066 of NW_026535794.1, read as the reverse complement.
GAAATAAACATCAGGCAACATTAATTTCACCTCTGTTTATATTGGCCTTCATTTGTGTTTGGACTGCAGTATTCTACATTTTCATTCTCCATTTTCAACTCACAGGGGAAGACACACAAAATGCTAGCCTTTCAATTCTTGGAAACCAACTGGAACATTCTTCAGAGCTTAAAAAACATTGTTCTCTTAGAACTTTTGGACAGATTGTAACAATAGTAATAGACAGTAATTCTTCTTTCTTCAAAGAAGCAGTGAGAAAATAACACAGTGATCAGGCTGAGAAAATCAAAGAGCTTTATTCCTGTACAAAGTGACCAAGAATCAGATCAGTTTTGGCACATTTTCTGGTCACATATTTCCATCCATGCAGTAAACCTAAACACACTACTTCTTAAACAGTGGGCAAAATCCCCCACCATTTTATTTTTACATGGGTAATTCTGAAATGTGCACCTCAGAAAAGAGGTTTCCTCTGACAGCATGTAGAGGAATGTTAGTTATTTACTTTGGAAAGAGGAGTTGGAAATCCAATCTCATGCTTAACAATTTGCTTTCATACTCGATGTGAACATTACAAGGAAGGGTAAAGAATTGCTAAGCTGTGCAATCAGCAGAGTGGAGAGGAGAGAAAGCCAACACTTAGATGCAGCAAAGAAGAGAGCTAAACAAATACAAAAAAACTGCAGTACACTATTTTAAGTGTACTTTTGTAACAGGAGTTTAAAACTGTACTCACAATTCTGCAAGTGTTCGTAGCAAAGTCCTGTTCTGCGGATCTTTCTTCAGGTGATCCACTACGGCTTGAACTATGATTGTGTTGTTGTACAGATCTCCAGGCCATTCTTTTATTAGCGTTGCAAACCCCTAAAAGTATAAGAGATTGTAAAAGAAATAGAAAGAATGGCCTAAGGAGCATTTCAAAACATCAAAGCTTCAGCTAGGCCTCTGAGATGATACCTGCTGTCCTTAACCTTTAAGGAACTTTCATGTGCCCACAGACATGTACAGTGCAGAACATAGATTTTTCCTTCTTAGGACAATGTTATTATGATTCATGAAGCTGAGTCTCTTTCAGGTGCTGCAGGCTTTGTGCATCATCTCAACCACTTATGCTACATTTAAAAACCTAAAAATAACAGTCTAATAAATAATCAATCTTACAGTATTCACATGCTTTGAAGAACATTTATTTATTCTCTTAAAATTAAAATTCAACACTTAAATATTGTCATTATTGTGGAACTGTGCACTGATAATCTGTTTGAATACATCAGAGAATTTCCTGTCAGAATTCTTCAATGCTAAGGGTATTTGGCTGGCAATAGCTATGGGACACATTGATGTGGAGCACATCAGGCTGCAGTACCTCATAGTCACTTTCCAAAAATTCATGCAGGACCATTTCATAGATCAGAGGTTTCAAAACTGGATCTCGTCTTGGCAAGTAACGACTAATTGCCTATAGGAACAAAGTGTCAGATGGTGAATGACATGTAACATCCTGGTACACTGAAAAAAAAAAAGTCGTGAAACAAAAGAACAAGGCTATACACAAAACATGGCCCCGGTAATCACTAGAAACCTTATAAACTCATACTTGCAAGCAGCACTCAGAAGTTATTTACTTTAGGATTATTCACACTGGAATTTTATAACTCACTTGAAAGAACTATCATTTGAGAGACAGGTGGCAAGATACTAATTAGAATAGGAGAATCTGCCATGTCCTTAAGAGATCAGCAGTCATTTAGAAAATAAAACCCATAAAAGACCCCTCAAAACAAGAATGTTTTAAAAATCCATTTTGTTAAGTCTTAGCCTTGCAAAAAGGTATAAGGATTCATTAGCTGAAAAATGTGTTGGAGTGGATTGACCCTGACTATAGACAGCAGGTACCCAACAAAGCCCCTTTCTCACTTCCCTCCACAACTGGACAGAGGAGAAAAAATAAAACAAAGGGTTCATGGGTTAAGATAAGATCCAGGGATCACTCACCAAATACCATCATAGCAAAACAGATTCACATTTTGGATAGAAATTGAATTTTTTAATAACCAAACCAGAGCAGGACAATAAGAAGTAAAATAATCTCAAAAACACCTTCCCTCATCCATTCCTCCTTCCTGGGCTCTACCTCCTTCACCCCAGAAACACAGCGAGACAGGGAATGGGTATTGATTGACAGGGAATGATTGTCAGTGCATCACACATTGCTTCTCTCACTGCTCAGGTAGAGGAGTCTCCCCTTCTCCAGTGTGGGGTCTCTCCCACAGGAGACAGCTCTCCACAAACTTCCTTAACATGAATCCATCCCATGGGCAACAGTTCCCCATGAATTGCTGCAATCTGGGCCACTCTTCCATTGGATGCAGTCCTTCAGGCACAGTCTGCTCCAGCATGGGCTCCTACGTGGGCTGCAGGTGCATCTCTGCATCCCCTTTGTCCCCCATGGGCTACAGGGACACAGCTGCTTCATGCTCCTCACCATGGCCTGCAGAGCAATCTCAGCTCTGGTGCCTGGATCACCACCTCGTCCTCCTTCTCCCCCGACCTTCGTGTCTGCAAAGTTGTGTCCTCTCTCATATTACCAACTCAGTTCTTCTCTGGTCACAGTTACAACTGTGCAATAACTTTTTTTCTTTGTTTTTATATCTGTTATCCCAGAGGTGTTCCTATCATTCCTGACTGGCTTGATCTCGGCCAGCAGTAGGTCCATCCTGGAGCTGGCTGGCATTGGCTCTAAAGGACATGGGGGAAGCTTCTGCCACGTTCTCACAGAAGCCACTACTGTAGCACTCCCACTACCAGAACCTGATCACACAAGCACAATATATGTGTAATGCTGAATTATGACTTATGTTGGGGTCACCACATTCTATGAAGGGCTATTTTTACATATCCAATTGAAAATTAATTTGAAAATATATCTCTCCATGAAAAGCATGAAGGCATGTGATCTGTTACTGTATAGAAGGTGTAAAGGAATTGCATTCCAGCAAGCAAGAGATGAGAAGCTGCCAGAATAAATTAGCTCATACCCTGGAATTTCAGCACAGCATCTAATTAGCACTACTATTCCATGCAACTGGAGGCCAAGATTATTTCCACCTGCCAAAATAAATCCCACTGCTACTAGCTGTCTGGGGACTTAGGGTTTGTAGCTGAGGGACCAACACCTGTGAAATTCCTCCAAACACTCAGAGATGTTGCCTGTTGCCCGCTATTGGCACATGGTACGATAGCATTTTGTAACTGAAGTTGTTTGAACAAAGCAGGAGAAAAAACATCTTACTACATTTTAGACCTCTCCTCTCCCTGTGCTGTCTGGGCATGGCCAGTTTTTGAAATGTAGTGCTGCCAACCTCAGCTCCCACCAGCTGTCACAGGATTTATCAGTTACCTCAGGGTACAGTCTTGATGGGGTATATTCCTGACCCCTTCATAAAAAGTCTCTTTTGACCATGGAGAAAGCAAGCTAGATATTAACCAGATACTCAAAGGCAGAAGACAATCTCCAATGGCTTTTTCACTCCCACTTTCTGCCTTCTTGCTACCTCCTGAATGAACAACCTCCCCCAACAGACTGTTGCAACTCTTGGCTGTAGTTTGGCCATACAGCAAGCTCTAGAGAGGTGTAGTTTTTCCTTGTGTGTGAGCCAGGCTGCCTTGTGAAGGAAATATCTCCTGCCCTGTGTCCCATTGCTTTGAAGAAAACACACAGCCACCTCCTGCAGTTTGACCACCATGCTCAGGAAAGCATATAAGAAGCACGTAAGAAGCATACAAGTTATTTTTAAGCCTTGGCACAACGGTGACTCATGCTGGAGGTTACAAACTCTTCCTATTTTATTTTTAAGCTGCACTTAGGGAGCACGGTCAGAAAAAAAAGCTTCTGAATCAGACTGCCTTTGTACCAATTCTTGAACCATGTGGTAAAGTGACTTTAAATAAAAAAGGGATACTATACAGAGAAATATTTTCTTCCCTTGTTTCTTTTCAAGATCTGCTTTCAGATTTTTCATCAATAAATGTAAGGATGAGGTATATACAAGAAAGCCCATATAATGGTTGTACATGAGATAGCCGAAACCAGGTTGTACATGAGATAGCCTAAACCATAAGCCAGAACATCAATTATTTATTCCTCAAAGGCTATCTAAGAGATGAAAGAGCCTGTCAGTATAGTGCTTCTCTCTGCTATGCCCACTACAGTCTGGTGAAGTCTTTCAAATGTCTTCCATCCAGTGTTTTGGTTAAAGCACTGCGGCTGCTAGCTGATCCTGGACCACTGCTGAAAGTCACTGCTGTCACAGCAAACAGAATGGAGGGTATCCCTCAGGCCACAACAGCCACAGAGTTTGAAATCTTACTTTGAATCCATCCACCTTCCTCAGGTGCTTGAGCTGAGACATTAGATTTTTATACTGAAGTGACTTGAACACAAGTGATGCCATTTGAGTTTTGCCTTTTTTTCTTTTGTATGTTCTCTGTATTCTTCACATGTATATTTGTAACTCTGTCACCTATTGTACTAGTGACTACTTTTCCCAGTACTTTTCCATGGCCTTTCCTTAAGCAAAAAGACAAAACAAATTCCAGAGCTCCAAGCCCCAGGAGGTACAAGGCCCTCTTGGTTCTTCCTGGGAACTAAGGCTGAAAGCAACTCTTTGAGATACATTTCATAGAGCACAGCACAGTGCTGAAGGGGGGGGCTCCAGAGAAGAGGCTTGACCTGGGGAGGAATTACATCACCACTTGTCCTCCTAACTGGTGCTTTTTATCAATTATGCTAATTTCCTAAAACCTTTAGATGTGTACTCATCCCTGTAGGGGTGGGCTTTTGTGGACACCTTTCCACAACTGCTCCTGAAGGCCTTCAAATTAAGATTCTCTTTTATATTACCTCCTTACTAAAATTATGTCGAGTTTCATTTCCAGGTTGAGCAAAAGGCAACACAAGCACGTAACTCCCTCAAGCCACCACTGCTGGAGCAGTAGAGGAACGGATCACTGCAAGGCTCTAGAATCCTGAAACTGACACAACTAGGTTTCCTAGAGGACATTCATTGAAGATGAGAGATATCAAGATATCAAACGCAACCTTTGGTAGCCAAACAGGACTGCTTAATACAGAACATTCAAAAATCCTCTAAAATCACACACAAACAACACTCACCCCGTGGAATTTGACACTGGGGTATCACTAATTCCTCTGCACAGGAAGGAAATTTCAGGCTTTTAGTTTACTGTCACCTTAGTTATTGGCAAATCATGCTAGATTTGAAACATCAGATTTCAGGCAACAACTTATAAGCCTGTTATAAGACAACAGGCTTATAAGACAATATAACAGGTTATCAGACAATATAACAACTTATAACTTATAACAACTTATAAGACAATTCTGTTTTAAAATAAACTCTGTTTCCACATTTCAATAGTCTCCTCATCAGGGCTGAAAACCATTATAGGCCAGTTACAATATGGTGTTTAATATCTGCTAGTTACGTAGGTAAAAAATTCCACACAAGTGATCTCAAGCATTACAAGGACCCCTTCATTCAGATCTGGCCTAATTTAGTGCATCCTTCATGATACTCAGACATCTTTACAAATCTAGGACAAGTTATATGCAACTGAAATAGCAAAATAAGGCAGGCATTTTCTAGAACTGCAGCTTGAAGCTGAATAATGTAATGGACTGCATCTCATGTATTTCTGAGAGATCCTGGGCCTAGGCTCTAAGAAGAGAAGAGAAATTCTAGAAAGGCGGTAATTGAGGTGAGATGTTTTTGCAACAAACCTGCAAATATTGTTGTTTTACAGTCTGCTGGATGATGTAAGTGGAGACAACACAAACATCCCTTCCGGACATTTGCTGCTAAAAACCAAAATAAACCCAAAAGAAGAAGCAGTGTATCAAAAATTCACCTGTACCTGCATTCAAGCCCTTTATTGGACTGAAGTAAAGGAACAGAAGCATAGGATTTAATCTTCAAAGTAGTAAAGAGTGCACCAAACCACAAAGAAGTCATACTAAAGGCAAGGCTGTTTTTGCACTGGAGTGGCCCTGAAACTGAAGTCAGACATTTCTGAAATTTGTAATGCTGAAACACTTTTGGTTTTTGAACAGAATTAAATAGCTCAAAACCAGCAAGGGACTGCATGCTGTGAGATCTTAATAGTATGTCCTTTTTGGCTCATTGAGTTTGAATAGGAAGACATAAAATTCAGAAGTAAATGTATACATGTTACCAAAGGGAGTGTGCATAAAGTTTTCAATTGGTTTAGCAGTGACAGTACTAGGTTTTATGTCCTGTGCAATTTATTAACTGAGACTCTCACATTAAATGTGTACTGTTGTAGTAGCTGGCTTGTGACTAGGGAAAACACCAGGCAGCGCAGACTGCTCTTCTTTCTCACCACCATTTCTAGCACACAGCACAGGTCTTCACTGCTCCTTTGCAATTCTTTAACACTTAAAGCTGAGTAACTGTTGCAACAGACCTGGATTTGCCAGAATGACAGGCACCCACAGAGTCCATTTTCCTTAATACCTGGGGTAGTATTTTTAGGACATACTGGAAATGAATGAAAAGTAAATGGGAAAGATGTATTTAACTGTGAGCATCTTAGCAAGTAAAAGCTTTGGGGTGGGTCTTTCACGTTGGAGACTGCCAACAAGTAAAATATGTAGCACTATGCCTCCAATCTTGTTTTAGTAATTTACACATCAATCGGAAAGACAGCTGTCTAGAAACAAACAGAGATCTGGGGCAGCAAGACCAGAACAGGGCCATTAAATGTGATGCTTTAGATACTTGGTCAATACAAACAGTAAGTACAACATATAAATTACTTGAGTGCAGACATAGAAATTAACTTACTTTAAGCTGACCTATTTCTTTAAACTTGTAAACTTCAAATTCCCAGAGTTCTGTGTTTTTGCCAAGGATTTTCTGGCACTTTCTGCAAGGAGAATAAAAGAGATGAGAACAAAAATAGGTACAGAAAGTAATACAAATGTGACAGCATTACTACAAGGATTCCTTTCTTCCTCCTATCATGACACTTGTTAAAGTGACTTATTTTGGCAACCACCACTTTAAGTACAGTATGCCAGGCTCTCCTCCTTTCAAACCTTAAAATTTTGTTGCATCCAAGAGGATTAACCGCTTGCTATGCATTCACTCATAGTGATGAGGGCCATATTAGCTTTCATAGAATCATGGCATGGTTTGGATTGGAAGGGAGCTTAAACATCATCTAGTGGAAATCCACACACCATAGACAGAGATGCCACCCTCTTGGTCAGCTTTATGAGTCTTTAATCTCTTTAAATTAAATTAAATTAAATTTAAAAATAAAGTCTTTAAATCTCAGCTGAGAAAAACTGGACACTTAAAAAGATATGCTTATGCTTACATGTACATGAAAACAAAAACCTTGGGTAATTTCTGATCCTTACTTTAGATTCCCATATTTGACATTTTTGTTTATACCTACACAAAATCAAATTATTTTCTGATGCTCTTACATGCAATGAGACACTAATAAACTGAGTTTATAAAAATCCAAAGAAAACCTTAGTTTTGAAAATCTAGTGTGACATTGAAAAATCAAGGCTTACTTTCAAAAATATATGCCTCAATTCCAGGTAAAATTTACAGCAACTTTTAGGTAACTACAGGCAAAAAAATATATGGCATTGCAATACACCTCTATGTTTTGAAACTTCAGAAATTCCAGAACACACAGAAAATCAGCATCCGCAAATACTTCAGAATCAAAAATTTGTTTTTGCTTTTCCCTACACAGACACACTTCAGCCAGCAAAGATCTTTAATATTAGGTTACCGAGCAGCCAGGTCGTACTCTCCTTTCTCCATCAGGTGATTTATATAGGCTAAGCCAATGTCCTAGACCGAATGAAAACAGAGAATTAGCTATAAAAGTTTGGAAGTGAACTACCTGACTACTGTATAGAACTACTGTAATTTCCAGTAGTGCATACAACTGGAAATTCAAGGCTTTAAGTGCATCCTTTGATTCTCCTTTACAAGCAGGGCCCACAGAACAGTCAATACAAAATACTTGCATAGACTGCTCACAGTTTCAACTAAAGGTGCTCTTTTAAATAATTCTCATAACCTCACTGATGCTGAGAAGATACCACCTCTAATTATTAAGGATTGTTTGAAACACATAGCTGATCTTGCTGTGCTTGAATTAATTCAAAAAGAAAACCACCAGTCATTGTATAAGACATGCTCTTTGTCAAAACAATTTGCAGAGGAGGGCAAAAAGTTGGTTGAGAATATAAATCCTAATGCTGCTCAATAAAGTGCAGGAATTACTGAGAACTTAACAAGATTATTAGTTATTACATACCAAATTTTCTTTCTCAAAGTTCATCACACAGGTTTGTTGTAAAATGTTTCTGATATGCATTTAATATATATTAAAAGTTTGGCATGAGCCTCCTAATGTAATCTCAACACTCATATCCAGTTTGACACAGCTCAGTGTACTGATTGCATAGCTTAAGAATCACATCACTAAAAAAAGCACATTGTTTCTAGAAAGAAAAAAAAAGAGGAGAAAAGAAAAAAACAAAGCTGCACAATGAAAAAGAAGCCCTTGTTTCTTAAAAAAATTAAACATTTGCATCTTCTGAGGCACAACATTTCTTTGATCCATATCAAGGAAAGAATTGACCATAGCAGAATATGAATAGGGGTATGCAACAACTTCAGCTGGTCAATCTACTACAAAGTTAGAAAAAAATGCACATCCACAAGATTTTAGGATTTCATTACGCTATAAGAACCACCTTCATATTTTCAACTTCACCATTCTCAAGAAAGAGGCTGACAGAAATCGTCATTCTCCTGTGAACCAGCTTCCCAGTGAACAGAGAAGATGGTTAAGGAAAAGAGATGTAAATCTGGTTGTTTTAGGATCTCTGTGCTCTGCTTAAGAGGTGCAGAGGAGCAGTGATAATTACTTCCATCTAAAAAAATCCCCAAGACTACCAGACTTGTCAGGTACTCTGAATGGGGTGTCACTAGGCAGTGAGAGCATGAGTTGTTTCAAATCAGCGTACCACTAATCCTTCACTTAGTGCTTGATGTCAACATTTTGTTTCCTCAACACAGTCTGTTGGCTTTTGCTTTAGAGACCAAAATCTCAAAAACTGCCTGTATTTCACTGAATTTAATCATTTATTGCAGAGCAAATTTCTGCAAAGCAAAAGAAAAGCTGTAGGGTTTCTTTATTTAGTTAGGTGTTTGCCTGTCTGGCTTTCTTTTTTTCCTCCTAATGCATTGCCAGGATCCCCTTTAACTCTTTACAACTTTTGCAAGGGCCACAAAGCAGCTTTGTTAAATGCAAACTCTGTGATAGGTAATGGCATGCCATTTAAATCTTGATTGAACTTCTGGACTACACAAGAGTAAAACTTTTTAAGACATACTGATATACAGCGTGCTTATAACACCCGTACTCTGGCCAAAAAAAATTAAAACACATCTTGAACATTTTGTACTGATTTCAATTTAAAGCAGCATCAGTATTAGTGAATTTAAACAAAAGCAAACAAACAAAAGATAAAATTAGTGACATTTTTGTGTCTATTACACCATTTCCCCTTTTGTTTTAAACATTGATACCCTTTGTTGCTCTGTGAAAGGGACTATAAACATAGAAAATAACTATGTGTGAGAAAAGGAGCATCTCTTAAACTTTTTACAAAATCCTGTCACGTTTACGAGGTATAAATTAAGGAGAAATTTGTCACTCCTGCCAGCAATCTCTAATAGTGAAATACTGTGTGTTACTTCAAACAACAGTAAATTTAATACAAAAGTAAAAGCAAACAAAAATCCCCATCAGTAATCAGAGAAACGGAATTCTCTTCCTTTCAACGCCAATAGCACCTTCATAAAATGCAGATCCTTTCATGTTTTATGGACTAACAGCTGAAACCAAGAAATCGGATGCCAGTTGGAGTATGCCTAACAGTTATTTCTTGGTTTTATAAAAAACAGGGAATGTATTTGTTGCATCTCATGGCATTTAAAAGAAAGAAGATATTATGTTTTGAATATAAGTTTTGAGACTTACCAAAATCTTGTGCTTTTTTATGGTTTTTTGACTGATCTCAGCTGCCATCAAAGCTTCCTATATTCAAAAAGGAGAAAATCGAGATACCAGTCACATACACAAACTTTCAATACAGAAAGATCTAGAACTGTATAAATCAACTCTTTTTCAGAGTAGGGTGTTGGAAGCACTAGAATTTTTAATGCCATGGTTGGATGAATAGCTTTGAATTCATACTCAAACAAAAGCAGTCAAGCAAAGAGCAAACTACTTTTGTTTCCATCTGGGTTCACTCCACATTATTATATTAAGATCAAATCACAACAAAACACACAATGCAATCACATTTGATCATTTTCAAAAGAGACCACTTCACTACCAAAACCTGTGAAAAAAATCAACAGGAAAAGGGGTGAATGGGGAAAGCTACCTGCCAGTTCCCCAGCCCAAATGTCTTCTTCAGTCAGAATGATTTATATTTAAGTGTCATTTGCTGTTCTCCTCCTTCTATTTTTTTCAAATGTATAGAAAAAAATCTGGCACTTTTACAAATAAAAATGAAACCTTTAAGATATATCATAACAGGCCTGTCTACTGACTTGAATGGCCTTCATAAAGGCACACACACAGCTGTCACTTGCAAATTACTGGAGTCTTCAGGGACCAAATGCTGTGATTTACATATATTGCAAAACTACACTCATCATACAAGTTTGCTATTCCAATGGAAAAGCATCCACAGGGATTAAACAAATCTGCATGAGAAATATCATGATTATATAACAAAAGCAATACATGCTGAATGGCTTTTCCACATTTTTTTTCTTCTAATGGGCACACAACAAACATAAATTAGAATTTTCAAGTTAACTTTATGCATTGTAACAAATATTCTAAGTCAATAAATACAGGATATTAGAATTCAGACCACTGTGTGTGTGTTCATATGGTATGAAAGAACTTATTATTACTGTTTTAGGTGTTTAGATATGCATACTCAAACATCAGTATTTACACAACCAAATGGTGAGCTGTTTTTTTTCCAAGAGAGCTGTATATCTTTGTCTTTTAATATTGGATGAGCTTTATTGTGAGCAACACTACTTTCAGCAAGTGCAGGTACAGTTTAAGACCATAATATTTTACTTTTAAAAGCACAGCTCATTAGTTAACTCTTCTGCTATTCTAAAGCCAAAACCCAGCTTTAATAATTTTCAGTGTCAGCTAATACATTTCATAACTGATGATGAGAGCAGTATTTTCAGCATCTAGTTCAACTACCTCACTTGAGTGAAATTTTGATTAGTTGCTTCAGTAGTGAGACTAACTCTGTAAGAGATGGAGTAATGCATAGTCAAGTCCCATCCTTTACAAGTATTTACTCAATCACTGTAGGAACAGAAATATCCAATCCAAATGACTTCGCAAATTCCATCATCCTACTCCAATTTCCAAACAAGGAAAGTCTGAAGGAAAGAATGATGTAAAAATTACTTCGTATTTCTTCTTTTCAAGAAGCCAGTCAATGTGATCATCCTGGTCCCGCTCTTTGGCCACAACCACATCTCTTGGGCTGATGATATAAAAAAGCGATTCACCTTCCGAATACTCTGCAAATGCATACACAGTTTTAATATTTTTACTATATTTTCTTTAAGTAAAGTTCTGCTTTTTAGCATACCCTTGAGAGGAATTTACAAAGAGGAAGACAGCAAGGCTACTCTTGCAGGATACACTAGTTTGGATGCTGTACTCTCCAATAAATTAAAACTGGTTTAAATGGCTAAATATATTTTAAAAAACCACTACAACTTATTGCAAATTCTGATTCATCCACTATGTGCAAACTTTATGATGGTTTAGAACCCATTATTATACTCTTAGAGGACTATTACACTACACAGCCTGCAATAAACTTATCCTTCCCATCAAGGTCAAGGCCATCAAAAACATAAATGATAGATGCCATAACCCCTGGGGACACAGTACATCATCACAGCAATGCATTTACAATGCTGCAAGTTAAGGCTATATGTATAATGCATTTTCTTACACCATAAGCCTTTATTTTTGAGTAAGCTGAAAGAAAAAGTACTAAAAGGTCAAATCAAATGCAAAAGATGACTGCTCTAAATAGTTATCATTTGGACAGAGCCATGAAGAAACATGAATACTTTGTAGGTACAGAAAAGAAAACCACTCACTGTCCAGATGAGTTTCTATAAACACATACAAATACACTCCTGAAGTGATAAGCAATTCACAAAATAATGCTTGTCTTAAAACATACATAACATTTAGACTTTTCAGGTAAACTAGAATATTCATAAAGCATAAAAGTACAGCTGTGGACATCAATGTTCTGCTTTGGAAGATGTACAAAAAACCCCAATTCTACTGATAGCAGCATTAATGTTTTTGAGGTCAGGAGGAGATATACTCTATTTCTAGTGGCTTAAGGGCATAGACGTACACAAAGAGGTTTGCCAAGCCTATGATTTGAAGCATGCTGGCAGAGGAGATACTTAAAATTCAGATTAATGGATTTTAAAAGCCAGAAGAAATGCTTCTGTATAAGACAGGCTACATAATCTTCACCAAGGAATTCTGCATCAGCTTTGCCATGCATTTTTCTGAGCTACAACATATAGATCAGAAAACTACCCCATCTTTAAAAGACAGCATATATTGCGCCAGGGCTTAATGTCCCTTCCTGTTACATAATTAAACCTATCTTGTAGGTGGAGCTTGCCAAAATCCAGTTCCTATTAATTCCATTTTATCATTTGAGGTCCGTAATACAACTGGCAGCTTTGTCAGTACAGAGAAGCTAAATATCAGTGGGCCCCTTTCACGTTGACCCATGTACATCTTACTGTTGCAATGATACTTATTCAATCTTTCCCTCTAGAGCAGCTTTTCCAGACATTGTGCCACTCATTTCATTATTCCTGAAGCCCCTTGTGTAAAAAGAGCTCCTAGGGATCATATGTTGAATAAATCTTGTTCAAAGATATTGCCTTCGACAATACTGGATATTACATGAGGTATATACTTCTGCCTTCTCCAGTATGTCTGACCTAATAGATGGCATTAAAATCATAATGTTTAAATACACACATTTATTTTCTTTCATATGACTGGTTCTTGTGGATTTCCACTCTACACTTCAGTGTCATAAGCAGTTACAGCTGTTCAAGGAGATGACAAAAAAATGACATAAAAATGAAAAAGGAGGCAAAGTACACACGAATATTTTTTTAAGCAGGTCTGAAAACAAAACAAAGCAATATTGAGAATAACTACCTAAATGATAATCACGACATTCATTTTCCTGAAATCCTCGTACTGTTAGTGCATCAGAAGAGATCTCTTCACAGGACTCAGGCAGGGGTTGCACAATATCAAGTCTAGGCCTTGCACAACACTCCACTTCCTAGAAAAATGACACCGTAGTTACTTCCTACATGATTTACCTCAGCAATACCTACTGGTGGTCATCTAGAAACAAAGCTGAAGTTGAACAGCTGCAAACATTCACAGACGTGCAGTACTTTGCACTGGCTACTCAGCTGCAAATCATACAAGTTGCAAAGCTGTGCTCCACAGAGTAATTGCACCTGGAACTCAGAGGAAAGTTACTCCAAGATACTCTTTGATTGCTTTGCTTGGAGGAGATCAGTCTGGAGGAGGAGGTATAGATAGACATAGGTCCAGTCCTACCCCTGAGTTTGCTCACTTCTCTGCTCTTGGAAACAGAAGTTTCTGGGTCATCACAGATGATTATTAACTGCTTCATTCAACAAGCAACAGAACAATTTAGAGTACATACCCAGCTGGGCTCATGCCCTGAAGGACAGAGCTCTATGAGCCTGGTATTCTGGTATTAAAATATATATATATATTTTTTTTTTAAGCTGGTATTTGATTTTAGGCAGCCAGCAGGAGCAGGGAAAAATTAATCTAAGCATAATACAAAAACTTTGCTGTTCTGATGAACTTAAAGTAAAATGAACTTTCAAGTGCAATGTAGGTGGTTATGGTAAGATGACATAATGGATTTTCACCTTCTGTTCAAGTGAAACTGCTATCTTCAACTAGCTGCATTTTTAATTAAGTCAAGGTCCAAGACAATCCTATATTTTCTACTTCAGACTGTGAATTATAGCAAAATATAGAATAAAAGACCAAGAACATATAGAAAGTGGATTTAAACAGCTCTAACTTACTCATTTGGAAGTAGCACCACTTGGGTCTTTTCTTAATTTAACTGTTCCAGGAAAAAAGTACCCAAACCAAAAAAACTTTCAAAGCAAGTTCAATTGTGATCTAATTTGTAATAAGTAAGAAGCTGTCATTTGCAAGCTGTGAAATCAAGTGTAGGAAGACAAGTGTTCCTTGCAACTAAAGGACACTTTTGTAGTGAGCAGCAATTCTGCTGCAAGCTCAGGCAGTTTGGGCTCCACACTAACAAGACAAGTGAACCAAGACACTAACAAAGGAGTTCCCATCACAACAGGACACAGATGCACCATCAGGGACAATTGTACTTCTGTTCCTCCTACAGCTACCCAGAGAACTGAGAAGTTAGTGAAGTCCAGCATTTGGAGTTTGTTTAAAAGGCTAATTAAAAGCAAATACATGAGAAAAACTTTTTCCTATGTTCAATTACCACTATATCACCTGAAATTCCTTTTTCATCTTTCTTTCCTAAAGCAATTAAAATGACTTTAACCTTTAGTAGTCACTACCTTGTTTACACTAGGTCCTTTCCTGTACTACTTTTTCATTAACAGTGGTGTCCCAATTTCCTTGCTCCCTAGCATTTCAACCACCTCTTCCTCCCCCCTCCTTTTCCCATTTGTCTGCTTTCTTGTCTTTCACTGACTCTCCCACACTGTGCTGTCTCTTTTGGGAAACATTGCTGTGACATTATTTTTCTCCTTAATATAAATAAAGAAATAATAATCTGACATCCTGAAGTAGAACTAGAAGCTAACCCTACTGATTTCAGAAGGCTCGTGCATTTGTTTGAACCTACAGCATTTCATTGCCTAGCAACTCGTGCGCCCAGTTTCTTAAGGTTACTATGGTGATGGTTGTCTAATGCAGACATGCTTATCAAAGAGATGATCAAGAGCATCTGCCATTCTCACACTGCAGCTTCAAGGATTTCCTCCACTGCCTTGCCTTTTATTTGGCAATACGAAATCAATGTCGGAGACAGACACGGCACTTGTCCATGCACAGTAAAAACAGCTGACAAGAATTCTGAATTCTACCTCTCCACACATGGATCTGATGGTACACAACTAAAGATCTTAGAAGAACGGGAGACAATGATGACACTCACTCACAATCATTCATTCCACTCCACAGTCATTCTTATGTTTGAGTTGATCAACTTCCCTACTCTCGTTTCTTTTGAGATGCAGTGTCAGCAAGCTCCTCTTATGGCCAAACAAGATTCTTTATTTCTTCTGGTGCAGAAACATCAGGAAGAGAGAAAAGGAGAGAAAAAGGAGCTGGGGGCGGAACAAAGGAAGGAAAAAAAGAGCAAGAAGGACTAGCTAGAGACCTTCTCTACATTCTGCAAGAAAAGAAGGAACCCAACATGATTTCTGAGAGGTAAGCACATTAGTCTTCAACAACACCTCCACTGACCTTGTTTTATGGATCAGAGATGTTCCACTGTTCACTACAAGCAGACTACAATTTTTTCCTCAGATAATCATATTTGTATGACTAGTTTAAGGCCCAACTCACAGGCCAAATTAACGTCGTGAAGAAACTCTGAGATAAAAAAAACTACCGTTTTTTCGGAGATCTCCTTTACATATGAAAGTATAACAAGCTGGTCACAGAGAGGTGCAAGTCCACTGACGTAGAATTCGGTGTCAAATTGGAAAACTGAAATACAGGAAAGAAAAACAGACTCAAAACCATGAAAGTGTATGAACTACTGCCTAAGAAAAACTCGCTGATTTTCAGAGACAATCAACAGCATACAGCACTGCTTTAGAGAACTGAAGACTCAACACATGTAACAAACCCAGAGATTTCCCAGTTGGATCAGGTGAAGATCTATATTTAACAGATTAAATTACATTAAAGTTTGCAAAAGGAAATGTTTGTGCTCCAGGTTGTTAGAGATGAAACACCTGAAATGAAGGTGCAGTCTGATTTTCAGTAATCACATTGAAAAAGGAAGCAAAACAAAAATCAAACTCAATAAAATAAGTGATAAGTAGTACAACTTCATTGGTTTGCATATCCATAGCATGTTCATGTGGCCATAAGAGAATTGCACCTGCTACATCTATTGGTATACAGGAAAACACAAAGATCATTATTTATTTATCATCACTTTAAACATCACAAAATAATTTACAGATACAATCATTACAAAGAAAACAACAGTTCATAGTACCTTTTCTTGTTCATAAAACTGAAAACATAATTTTCTGAAATTGGTCTTGAAATCGAGATAGTTATACGAGAGTATTTCAAGAAAGAAAAAGACAAACAGAGTGCTGAACTGTATTTACAAAAAGACTTAATAAATGAGACCTCTGCCACAAACAGCTCTTTGTTTTTATTCTGCTGGATTTACAATGCACCACTTTTTGTGAACTCCTCTCTCATGGGGACAAAAACAAGAATCATCCAAGTGCTTACATTAGCAAGCCTTGTAACTATAAGCTTTTAAAAAAGCATCAGATACTTTATTAATTTCTCCCAAAACATGGTTTTAGGAGAATCTAAGCATAAGTAAGAAACAAAAAGTTTCCTTCCTTACTGTTTAGCATATTAAACTACTTTTATATATATATATATATATATATATATATATACACTAAAATTTTCTAGCAAGGCAAACAGAAAATACAGCATAATGACATTAAAAATAACGCTGATTTTCTTCAGCTAAAAAAATAAGAAGGAACAGGAGAAATAATTTTCCTCTCACAAAAGGAGAAAAAATATAATGAAACGGAGTATATATTTGACACCTGTCTCTCTAGGAATAACCAAGCACTGTTTCTCTTTTAATGACTGCTGACACTTTGGCATCACTGAAGGACCACACTATAGCACAGGAGTAGAGCACTCAATCCATTCACAGAGAAGAGGTTCACATGTGTAACCATGTACATAATTATCTTGTTCTAGCCTACAAGACTGATGAGATTACTTTGACTGTGTCACATGCTGCTCTCAGTGATGATTTAAAACAAATCAGTTCAAAACTGATACCTTACTACATACCCTATTCTCAGTTTAAAATTTAGTATTTAGCATTTTAAAAGAATATGGAAGGCTGGAGAAAAAACATGGAAAAGAAAAAACAAAGTGAAATCCAGAATACTATCAAAGAAACTTTAAATTCAGCTTTATAGAATGGCGAAGAGAACGGTCTCAAAGGCATGTAAAATACTGTGGTTTGTGTTTGAAGAGGGAAACAGCAAGGTGAATTATCATTTATAATTATTACAGACACAGCTTTAAAATCCATGTGTATTTCTTTGTCTTATACTAGAATTTAAGTCCCTTTTGCCAGTGAAAATGCTTGTAATGCCCAATGTAATGGTGTATTTAAGATCAACAGAAGTACTGATATGTGAAACATAAACAAACAAACAAATAAGAATCACCACTTCAAGTTTTGTTTTTGAACAGAATATAGTTTCCTTGGTTTCACTATCAGCTTTCTCTTAGCTCATCTTTCTCAAGAGGCGTTGTTGAAACACAATGCTCTAGCTCTGCAGCTACAGCCTTGAACAAAGAATAACTGGCATAGACAGTGCTTCTTGACCTGATAAAAACCTTTGATGCTGCTAATCAAAAAAGTCTTACTGAAAAAAGAAGATGGAAGTAACAGCTGCACAGAACAATAATAGGTTAAACTGACTTACTCTTTGGACACTGTGTTGTGATCAAGGAGGAAAAGAAATCCAACATAAAGGCAATGCAGAAATGCTGTTAATTTGAAAAGGATCTAAAATAATTAAAACAAATGTAGTATTGAAGTAAATGGAAATGACTGAGGTATGGTCATGTGTCATACATGTTTATGCCTGTCATAAGAGAAGATAGAAGACAGGCTGACAGTGGATCTACTCCATGTTCAGCATCTATGTACAGATGTCAAATAAATTACCTGGAAGCCAAATGAAGAAACCTGTAAATCTTTTTTGCTGCTCATTAAATGAAATGTATGAAATACACTAAAATACAGAAATGAAACTATATATGCTATAATATTTACCTAAACTGCATAGCCACTTTCTCTGGGATTTAAAGATCCACGCGTACGTGACACAGAAATTAAAAGGAGCCAATATTGTTTAGTCAAACCTCTAAAAGCAGCCCCTGCTTTACCACAGCAGATTTTGAAGAGCAAAACTTTGGTTATAGTCAGAGTGTTTTACCTCTGATTCCACCTAAAAGCATTGGTGGTGGGGATACCATCTTGAGAACTCTTAAGGGTATGGTGCATTGTGACCTATAACAATGAATACAAATTCTGCAGATGTTTTTAGTGAGCTAGGTAATTTATGCAAACCAAAACAGAATACAAAATGACACAATTTGATTAGCTATTATCTTGTGCATGGAGTTGCACTTGACGTAAAATATAACTTTTTTCCCCCCAACAGTATGCGAGTTCACTTGCAACTAGAGGACAAGAAAAGGCCCCACATAAATATCACTTAAGCTACAAAGCCGATTTTCTGAAAAACTCTTTATTTCCACTGAACCAAGAACACTTTGTTAACCAACAGGAAAAATATTCAGTCTTAAAGAATTTTGGGGCTTAGAAATTCTGAGGTTTGATGACAAAGAAGTCAAAATCTTGAAGAATTTTGACTCATTTTATGAAGAAATTTATAAATTATAAGTTTGGCTTGTGGCAAAACAGATGAACAAAAGTCTAAGTAGAATCAACTATATAACTAGGTTTAGGTTTTTCTTCTTTTTTTTGGCTTCTCAGAGTATAGCAGACTTGCTTAAATGAAATGTTTGCATAAATCACCTTATGAAGTAAATTTCCTGATCATCACATTCATCAATTAAGCCTTACATTCCGTCTACATAAAAAGAAATATGTCGGCACATTAGATCCCATTAATCTCGCTTTACAAACAAGAAAATAAATATTCCCATGTATTCAGATTGAAATGTGCAATCTCAATGCGTGATGCTAACTTGCCATGCAGGTGTGAAGCTACTCTCTTGTAAAACATACAGATATGTTGTTACAAGCATAGCCTTGAAACATGTAATTTTTAAACCAGAAAACTGCTTTGTGGGAAATTCGCTAGAGTGCAAAGGGAGACAAGTATTCAAGAGACATTGCTGCCTGGCTTGTACCTGTAATTAAGCTGAGATTCCTCAGACAAAATCTGGACAAAAGTAAATTGAATAGAAATTCTCTAATCAACTTGAAGTCTTCTACATACTTCTGGTGTTTATCTCTATTTTCTGCTATCATTAACAACCCGAGTAACTGAGGCAGAGATAAAGTACTTCTCCATAAAAGTATATAAAATCCTGCCAAGGCCAAGGAAGACTAAATTTCCTATTTTCCTTTGAAAAGGTATTATATTAACTGGAAAGTCTAATTAGTTATTTAGCAACGAGCCTTCTCTTGGGCTCCAGTTGAGGAAGGGTTCCCTGTTCAGAGCAGAAGCTGTGCAGCATTACAGCTTTTGTACACGCTTCAGGAGTGAGCACAGAGGTCAAGCACTCTTTAAGAAGGATCACAATGGCATTTAGTCCACGTTAAGCCTGTAATTCAATACCAATACCTTCTAATCAATACACTACTTCACAGCAGTTGCTGACAGAGCTAAACTGATAGGATCTGCTCAGCTAACATATGTTTAAACCTAAATAGAAACACTCACTTGGAGTTTATCTTTGACACTGAATGAGGACTCTCAGAGGTAATGAACTGTAGCAAAAACAATAGTAAGATTACTGAAGAAAAGCACCACTAATATACTGAAAGATGTAAATTGAATTAGCAATGCCACATGAATCTCAGTGCATGAGACCTGTATAATCCATCTCTTTTCTCTTACAGATAATCACAGCATTATCTTCTTTAAGATAAAACATGCAGAACAGTCCAGCGGTGTAACTTTCACACATTGTGGGGTTCGGCATCACAGCAGATAGTGAAATTATTTCCCACCTTAGAGTAAGTATAGCTAGTTCTTGAGACAGAAACAGAAGATGAGGAGGTACTTTGTTAAACAGAATCCTATGCACCTAAATTGCAATGCAGTAAATACTGTTTCCTTATTCACTGGGCTGCAAAGTACTGAAGGAACATTTATTATCTACTAAAGCCATCGCAGCTTTCTATGATACCCCCATAGAACTAGGGGCCCTCAGAATAGCTTTAAAACAGCATAAACCTGAAACTGTTGACATGTGACAGGACACTGTTTTATCATACACTCCATATGTATTACCCTGATGACCAAAGAAGCAACTACGAAGTTTCCTGTTCCAATTCTGGTTTTCTTTCCAGGTGAAAAATTGTAAAAGCAGGGAGAAAAAAAAAATTTAGAAAACACCACACTACTAAACATGACAGAAGTAATACTGTGTTAAGGGTTTCGCCTTTTATAAGTCTGTTGAAAAGATCTTATGAGTCAAAATATCTGAAGGATACTCAATTGTCCTTGCATTGAAGGGTTATATTCTTGTCTTGTATAAATTCTTTACTTTATGCAAGCGTATAAATTTATACATTCAATTTGGATATTAGTGGTCTTGCAAAAAAACCTATACTGTTTCCAGGTCTGATATAAGATCGGATTTTCTGGCTATACCTTTGAAAAGTAATGATGAAGTAAAATTGAAATAGATGTTATGGCATGACATACTGCAGTCAAGAAGACTTTCAGAGTGACTCTATGAAAGACTATTAATTTATACTGAGACTTGGACAAACAATGTCTCTCTCTTTTCCATCCCAATCCTCCCAGGTTCTAGAGTGACGTGGATGGCATTTAGCAAAGCAATTTCAGTGCTTTGACTTGAAACCAGAAAATAAAATCTCAAGCACATCATTAATGGGTTAAGTGAGGTAATAAAAATACCCGTCCTCTAGACTACAGAGAAAACCACAGGCCAGAGATTTTAAGATGAAAAAGTTACTTCCACATGAATCTTTATCCTTCATGTATGCACCTAAACAGCCCAATGACAACTTTTTATGCTTTTTAATCAAGTTCCAATAGACAGTCACCTAAAACTAGCACCATCCATATAAGCACATTACAGATGAAATAGAAGTTACCTCTGTTCAGTTGTCAGTATGTGACCAAACTCATTTAGTTATTTTCTAAAAGCTACTTACAGATACAGAAAATATTATATACAAGATCTGAGGCTAAAACTCATGACCAAACTTTTCCTTGATAAAATTATTGTGAATATCCTAGAATTCTGCAGTTAAATAGTCTGTTTGCACTATGTAATCCTAAACATCAAATAGCTTTCAGTTTTCAGTTAATTCTCAGGCACACCACCAATCTCTCAGTATTCAGACTCCCTGCAGAGCTTAACAAGTCTCCTGGATGATTTTCAGAAGCTATTTTTGAACAGTCCCTTCCTGAAATCAGAAAACAGAGCATACACACACATATGCCATACACCATTCCAAACTGACATGATTCAGGATCTTGCTTGAACACCCTATTTACAATCTCATGTTACTACAGTCAAGGGAGCATCAAAGCCTACAATCTGTTGCCCACTCTGATGTGCAGAGTCAGAGGGCCTGCTTATCTTCAGAGGGCCAGCACTATCTGTTCTTAGATACATCTTTTCCCCAGTAGACACTTCTGGGGACACTTGTGTCTTTTTGTTTACATCCCCACTTCCCTTCCAAATTTTCTTTGAATTCCACTTTGTCAAGAACTTTTCCAATAATCAGTAATAATAAAAATTTATTCACATCAGATTAGCTAGAAAAATAAGAAAGCAAATGAAAATATGAAATTCAGAAGCCAAGAAAGGAAACAAAAATAAATTAAAATCAATTTCCTAGCACTACACTAGAGATTTTTATGGGAGGAAAAAAAAGATAAAAATGTTATGAATAGTGTACTCAAACAACATATAATCAAATAAAATAGTATCTATTTTCTCTTTACTGCTACAGTGACCATCAATCATTCAGGCAAGATGAAAACTCAAGTTCTCTAAAGGAATCTGTATGAAGGGAAAGTTAAGTTATCCACTGTTCACACAATTATCTTTGATATTACATCATCACAGAACTTAAGGTTCTCTAGAAAAAAACCCTCACACCTAGGCAAGAGGGCATTATGATAACCTCAGCAAGTAAAAATGAGGAGACATTTATGTTACACCTACATGTTGCCTCCAAAGCGTAACAGTTTTGTTCCGGCTAGCATGTAGAAGACTTCTAAAGCTTTTTGGGAAGGAGTGAATTCATACAACCATACCTATTTCCACATATCGGTTTGGCAGGTCACGCATTTCACTGGCATGCCGTTCTTTTACTGAGCAAATCTAGGAAACAAGAGATTTGAATTGTTACAATAAGGAAGCTGTAATTCCTAAAATGACACTAACTTTGCCTCAATAATAAAAGCAATTTCCGGGAATTCTCCAATATGGATTTCTTTATTTTGAAAAATACAAGCTGTGAAACAGTAATGATGCATCAGTAAAGAAAACCACACAGAAAAGTAGTGGCTGTTGTTCACAGCCTTATAAATATGCTGGGAGAGAAGAGGACCACATAGGACCACATAAAAGAAATATGAAAATAAATGCCCACTGTGATTTCTTCACAGAGGCATTTATTTATGAGTCTGGTTTTGGTGTCTTCTCACAACTTTGTGTCTCATTACCTTTCAAGGTACCTGATTCCTATTCACTAAGTTTGCTATTGCTCCTCCCAGTTACAAGAGGGGAGTATGTATATACACAGAAATGCAAATAGCCAAATGTTGTGAAGCATTTAGAAGGCAAATAGAAGGGGGAAGACAGATGACAAACTTAGGACAAACCTCCTCATTTATAAAACTCTAAGCTTAATGCTCCAAAAGCTTTTTACATGTCACCTACCTCATTCCATCCTCCCTTTCCATCTATTCCTATCAGGCACTTTTAATTTCCCACTGTGCAGTGATGCAGCAGTCTGTTATTAGAAAACAGCTAACAGGCTTGTAACAAACTCATGTCATATGCTGGTCTGAGCAAATGATAATCAGTCTGCACCACACAAGTCTGAAATGCCAGTTTCCTGTTGAAAGATAACAAAACCCTAAGCAGCCTGTCCTGCCACCCACCCTTTTTTTTCCCCCATGGCTGACCAAAATCATGTGGCTGTTTTAGCAGCTGCAACCTCCTCAGCCCCCAAACCAATCCCCTCACAAAAATACCTCATAGTAAGTTGTTCTTCCTTAACGCTAGTCCAAAGAAATGAATTCAACAGCACACTGAAAGTTTTCCAAAGACAACATCTCTCCAAGGAATGAAATGTCCCTGAGGAATACATTCACTGCATGCTCTCACACTGAGATCTGTCTGACTGCTGGGTGCCTATCACTCCTCCTCCTCGTGAGAGTCAGTCCAATGACATTTCTGAGGTAGCAAGAGTTCTGAACACTGGTCAAACCAAATTCTATTTTTTTCGATTGTCTTTACTTTTCAGAAACAATCCTCTGTTTGTCTGTTATAACAGCAAGCATTTATTACAAAGACAGGTAATTGCACCTTTACTGAATTTCCCCAGCCAATAATCAGCGTTAAATTATCCTTCCAGCAAAGGCTGCAGGGGTACATATCTGGGCGAAGGCTTATGTCATCTCGAGGCACATTGGTAATTCTTTGCTTGGAGATCATGTCAAGTATCTTCACGCCCTGAAAGTTTAAAACCAAGAGAACTTTATTCAGTATGACAAACTCCTACTCACCATTTTGTACGCTAAGGCAGTCAGAGCAGTTTACAGCATAAATTTCAGAGCGGGGCTGAGTGTGCCACCAGAAAAAACTGTTGATACAAAACCCCATCTAACCCAGGAAGTGACAAAAGGAGTAAAGGGATCAGAGTAATTTAGATGTTTTAAATTCACATGTCAAATAAAAAGACATAATAAGTGAATGAGTGACAGACTAGCAATTCCAGTCAAGAACCAGTTTGGTTTATTAGGCTGGTGCTACTCCTGGAGAAATCAAATGAATCCCAGCCTTTTCACAACAGTCCCTGCAGAGACAAAGAAATTTCCACCTTGGAAAAAGAAAAGCAACAGCTCATTAAGATAAACTAATTCAGTCTCAAGATTTGCATTTCAACTCTTATTAAAACAGGAAAGTGAGCACATTTAAACAATGCTTGGTTTTTAAATTTTTTTTTACTTTTTGTGATTTTTTTAGTCCCTCCTCAGGAAATCTCTTACACTAATAGAACAAGAAATTAAAACCCAGGAAGATTAAAGTCATTCAAGAGACAGAGGAAAAAAACAAACCAATAATTAGATTTTTCTGTATCCTTTAGACAAGGTAAGCTATAACCTTTCCAATAGCAAAATGGAGGTTAATTTCATATTAAGTAATGACTTGTTCTTGATAATTTAAAATATAAGCCTCTAAAATAAAATATTTTAGTAGATCTTAGAGAGTGAGTCTTCAAATCACAGAGAAGGGGGATGGAAAAGACCTTGAAAGATCAGCAGCCATGATGCCATGCCATGTTAGGATTTTCCTAGTGGCAAAACTGATTTAAAAGATTCCCCTGCCTATTTCTGTCCCCCCCCTTGTGAGTTTCTATGTCCTCAGCTGTACAAATACACAGATACAACTGTTTAAAAGTCACGGTCTAAGCCAGGGGGGTTATGGTCTAAGCCAGGTTTTGCCTCTTTTTTTAACCACAAGGTAAGTGGTATGAGGGTGGGTGTGGGATTTTTTTTCAGTGATCTTTGTCACTGAGTAACTGTGAGCATGGAACACACTTCCACTAGCAATTCATCAGCTAGCAGACATCAAGGTTTCAAAAATAAACAAACAAACAAACAAACAAACACAAACAACAACTTACCAAAACATCTGCAATGTACAGAACGCAGAACTCTAAGTAACATAAACAATATTATCCTTTGTGTTTTCTGAGCTCATCTGATAAAATTTTTAATCTTGCTTGAATTGCATTTTAATAAAGTTGCTTTTTATAAATCTTACCACTTTGTCTCCAAGGATGATTTTTAGTGACCCATACCACACCTTCTGTTTTTCTACATGGCAGCAAATCTTATATGGGATAGACCAGCTCCTGTTTGAAGTAGCTTTCAAACTAACAGTGCAGGATCTTCTTTGGTTGTAAGTGTTGAGAGACAGTTGTTTAATATAATAAGTTTTACATAAGAGTAAGCTATTTAGAATTATAATATCGTGTGATATAGTATGTTGCTTGCTTAGGTTTACTTGCTTAGCATAAGTAGCTGGATTTTTTTGAAGTCTTGGGTGGTAAGCTCTGAACTTACACCTGTTGTTTTTGGCTGCTAATTAATTATTAATTTTTTTTTAGTAGCTGGTACGGTGCTGAGTTATGGATTTACTGTAAGAATAATGTTGATGGCTCACTGATATTTTAGTTGTTGCTACGTAATTTCCCATGCTCTGCCTGCGAGCAGGTGCACAAGAAGTGAGCAAGGAATCAAAAGGGTCCCTGTTGGCTCTCTGGAGCTGCCCACTGAAAAAGGACTCCAGTCCTTGAAGTTAAAGTGTGGGATAGTGTGTGTGTGTGTGACTCCTTGAATGCTGTGAGAACGCCTGAGCAGTGGCTTCTCCTCTAACAGGTATGCCATTTGCATCATGAATTGAAAGGCCTTCCACAGTCAACTTCCCATCATGAATGAGCTAAAACCTGTCCAAATGGGAGTCCAGCAGCCAAATGCCTCTAAGGATTTATCACTTAGATGTCTCAGTTTGTAAAACTTGCACTATTAGCCATGGAGGAAGGAGAAGAGGGAAGGAAAAGCAGAAAACATGGGTTACCTATGCATTAGAAAAGCAGAATTAGACCTTACCTAAATAAAAAACTAGGTAGCATGCACACACAGTAAGGAGCAAGGCTATAAACATTTTCTCTGATTTGGGAAAAAAGAAGTGTAACACAAAACCTTGCTAGAGAATGGAGTTTAAAAAATCAAAGGGGAAGAGAAAGGACAATAACCAAATATATTAATCTTTTAGAGGGCAAATGTCATTTCATTTTTCTTTGAAATATAGGCCCTGATCATGGCTTTTTGTCTCTGACAGATGGCTCTCAATGTTTTATTAGTACTCTGTGTTCTGTTGTGGCACATCATCTCTAGGGATAGGTCCTGTCCTATCCATTCCAGCAGATACCTAGAATATGTATTTTAATTATATGGATCTGAAAATAACAAAACCCTCAAATAACATAATGTTATGTCAGTCAAGCCCTCAGTGAAGCTTCCACTCTAACAGAGTTATTAAAGGGAAGCAAATAAACAAAGGCCCACCTTTAACAATTTCATATCAAACTGGTTTTGAAATATAAAAAAGAACAATGGTTTAAAATATTTTAATAAATGCTTCCATTTAGGATGGAAAACAATAGAAAAAAAAAGCTAGTGTTTCAGAAGTACTTTCAACACATTTTAAAAAATACTTTGGAATTTAGACATTATACACATTAAAAACATATCCCTCACTGCTGAGCTGCAAAACATAGAGCTTGACCCATCAATTAAATATACAGTGATAGGTGAAATGTAACACTCAGAATGAATGCAATGGTTTCCTTTAAAATTACACTTAGAACAAAAGAGGCCTATTTTTTCTAAGTCTAACTTTCTTCTAGTGGCCTAACAAAATGAGAAATTATTACTGTATTGTTTTATAATCTGCAATAGTGAAAGTGCATATGACAATGTCATTTCAGTACAAATGAAAAATCCAGACAGTTTATTTTTTTTTGGGTGGGTGGAAGAGAGTGGAGATGTTCTATTATTTATATAGAGAAGAATTACATAGGCATTCCTTCCTCAGTTTGCTTCAATAAATTGCACTAATCAAAATTCTGATTAATAACAGTGCACATTAGTGACCATCACAGTGGTATGTAGAGCCACTTTACTAATTTCTTCAGAAGTGGCAATCATATTGGAGAACCCTGACTAATGAGCAGAAAACAACACATGAAATTTCCTGAAAGAAATAACATACAAATCACTATCCTTCAATGCCTTTTGAATTCTACAAATTCACAGCTTTTCACCTGAATATTCTGGCAATTAGCATTGAAAAACGTCAATAATTAGTGTAACACAGAGATTTTTTTGTACATGTAACGAAGGTGAAAAATACTTACCATATTATTAGCCCAAGCAATTAAGTGCCCTCTCCATTTTATATTTCTTATATTTCCTTCCCCTTCATGCAAAACTGAAGGCTTCCATCGATTCATCCAACCTCTTTCATATAACAGCAACTATGAAGAAGTACAGCAATAAATATTTGACACAGACATTGAAGTTATTTTTTCTTCATTATCCCTTACTCTGTTTGGATTTAAGAGCAATGAAAAATACACATCTATCACAAAACAAAAGCAAACAACATCAAACATTTTGCTATACTATATTTACATCAAATATCTTGTATATTACGGAATTCCTGTTAAATTTTAAAAATATTACTAAGAAGGCCTTTCATCAAGTTTCTCCAAAGAACAGTAAGAATAATTATTCACCTTTTAAAGACAAAGAAATCAGGGTATTTCCAAACCTAAGTCTACAGCACTAGTGACAACAGTTCAGAAAATTGTTAAAGAAACCAGGTCACCTCACCGATCTCGACATTCATCAATCTCGTTATAGGCTCCTTCCCTCCAGAAAAAATAAGCAGTCATAGAAAATTAGAAGATCCCCAGGCCTGTGACTTTTTGCTTGCCTCCATGTGGAACTACACAGCGCTCCACCGAGGTCTAGAGATACTGTGGTTTAGTCCCACATGTGCAAACTGCACTATACCACAAGTGCTGCTGACTATAAAACTAGTGTGACTGGTGATCTCAGGTTCTAAGGAAGGTATTTCAGAATATCTAAAAGCATAAGAGATGTTATGGGATGCTTTCCAGCAGCAAAGAAAAACCCAGCTACATGCAGAAAGTCTGCAGAGAAAGACAGTCCATATTGGTTAGTTGAAGCATGGTGCTAATAATGCAAAGGTTGCAGGTTGGATCCAGTTATGGGGCATTCACTCAAGAGTTGAACTCGATGATCCTTGTGGGTCCCTTCCAAATCAGAACACTCTGATTTTGTATGTCTCATTAAGTTATTTAATAGGATTACAAAGAATCACTCTGAGAGAAGCACTTGGATACCCAAGTATGAAGCTGAAGCATCTACTGAGATCATAGTCCTGCTATATTTTGCATGAGTACACCCACATACAAATATATGCACAACCTGAACCCAAGCCCCCGAGCTCACACCTCACACTGGAAAGTGTGAAAGAGCTGTCTGCAAGGATTTCTACCATGCTAAAACCCAAATGGAGTACTCTTCTTGCTAATATTTCCTATCTAAGATCCAGCTGTATGCACTTTTTATATATGGTTTCTCACCACTTGTATTTGGTTAAATACATAAAGTGTTAAGATATCAGTTGTTTAAAATAAGATCTTTAAACCAAATACAAGATTTTAATAGCAATTATCAGACTGCCTGTCTCCTAAAGCCACCAGATGGCACCAGAAGACAAGTATTTTCTCCAAGAGTTTAAAGCAAGCATTAGGTAGGGTAGTCTATTAAGAAATTTTTGTGTGAATTGCACTGCAGACATCAAACTTTTAATTCAAGCAAAGTGATTTTGCATCCTTCCCATAGGTCACATGAAGGCCCAACTTTTAGACAGTATAGTTTTTTTCCCACATATGGAAAGGTTACTGAGTAACTCTCACAGAACATGTTCTTTTACAGCGACCAGGGCAAGCCACTGAAAGCAGCGTAACATCTACACCCACAATTCACTGCCATATGGAGGGATTTCCATTGGAAGACTGGTAGGTAGATGTTAAGCATAGGAGCAGCCCTCAGGCCAAATGAATGATCTCCACTCAGATGCTAAAGATGCCGTAAAAAAAAAAAAAGTGCTGTGCTGATCCAGACTTGAAAATGACTTTTTTCCTAAGGAGAAGAAGAACTACTGCTTGGATGCTTATACCATGCAATAATGACAGCAGCAAAATACGTGGTATTTGCATTGAGATTTACTGGACAAAGATCCAAAAGTTGATGTGGATGATGTGAAACCTAGCTGATGTCAATTATATTAATTGTACTTGGAATTTTTTCTGCTTGTGACTGAATTGTGATTTAAATTAATTTATTATATTCAAAATCCAGAGCAAAGTTGGTATGACACTTTGCATCTTTTTTGTTATTCATGGTTTGTGAACATCATGTTTTTTCGTGACTCTCGTGACTCAAACTGCAAGGAAAAGTAAGTGATCTGAGAAAGTTCTTCTGAAGAGGGAAGGTAATTTGGAAAATCCTGCTTCCATCTATGCTCAACCCTAAGAACACAAGGTTTTAGATCAAGGCAGTATAAGACAACAGGCTGGTATCGGCTATAATAAGGATGGAAATTGAATCACTGAAACACCCTATCATTCCCATCTTCAGATCAGCAACTGAAATAGGTCAAACACTGAGGCCAAAGGGCATTTCACACTGTGGCTTTAAAAAAAGTGCAATCTCAAAACATGCTTAACTAAATTATCTTCAGTGCAATTATCTGTGTGCTGATGATATGTATACTGTGATTTATTTGTTACTTCTTAGAGCAATGGCACCTGGAAATTGAATTTGTGAACCCAGAATTTTCCTATGTATTTTGGAACTGCTGTCTACTGAAAGCATCTCTCTCAAAATGAACAGCCTAATTTTTTTCTTAGCCTTCCTTTCTGTCTCCACATTGAAATGTTGACCATACCAGAAGGTAATTTAAAACTTCAAAAGACTTGTAAGAAGAAATCCATGGTTTCTAGAGGGTCTCTTCCTACCACCTCCCTCTATTTTGGTAGGAGAAAAATATTTTAAGACTTTATTTGCATAAATCCTAAATTATGGTTGTCAGCATTCACAGTACTTATATTTCAACAGCAGCCAAAATTCCACTTTCTTGGCTTCTCTGCAATAGTTTGTTTTCCCTGTTTTTCATTTGCTCTCATAAAACTTTCTCGTCTTTTGTTACATACAATACAGTTGGGCTTAGAACACTCTTTCAGTGTTTCTTGCATGCACTGCAATTTGATAATACAGCTAAAATAAAATAACCTTTAGCATCAAGGTCCCCACTCACACTTTTTCACAGCACATTGCAATCTTCTGTTAGCTCACTAATTATTTTGCCAGTCTTAACTGCATATTGTCCACCAGATCATTAAGAAAAATGAGACACTGAAATGTATGAGACAAGAGGTGGAGCAGGACACTTTTTGGTTTTAAAAAAAAGTTGGATTAGTGAATACATGAATACATATTTTGGATTAGTGACTATATCTCTCCATATATTTTATTAACAGGAGATTAATCTACACCAAAAAGAGCTCAACATTCTATTTTAGAGTGCATTCAGGAAAGAGACTAGATGAGTGCTTGGACTTAATGGAGCCTGTCATGCAATTAGCATTAACACTAACTACATGTAATCCTGGTCTCAAACTATGTACAGGAATGCCCAATCCTCTGAACAAAAAGATGAATGATTTGCAACTTTGGAAGCATCAACATGGTAAAGTAATTCAATTTAATTTATTCTCACTACCACTTACTAGTTTCAATATACTGAAATAAAATCTGTCTGTTCTCACAGAAATTTCAAAGGAAACACACTTTTAATGATGCCTAGCATCACTATGTTTCAACACAGTGACTTCTGTGTAAAGATTTGAAGAAGATTTAGTGAAGAAAAAGTGAAGTGAAGAAAAAAAGGCTTAATTCTTCAATTTGTAACTGAAGAGCCACTTTTCCATTCCCTACTGCAGAACTGTTGGATCAGTTTTTATCTCCCAAAATCAAAATTAGGAAAAAAGTCCCTGTAATTTCCTTGTCCTGTTCTTTGTCTAAGTGTGAGGATGAGCCTACCTTTGGCATTTGTCCTGTGTTTTGGTGTCTCTGTCACCACTTTCACCTCAGCCACGCAAGACCACAAAAATCTAAAATGCTATTTCCATGGTTACAAGTGATCGCTACAGCTATTTATTGTTTTCAGCATATAACAAATATTTAGAGGCACAGTCAAGATTAACAGATACCAGAGAGTAACACAGAACAGCATGCCTCATGAAGACTTACTGTTTAATAGTTCATCCCTAGGAAAACATACAGCAACAATAAAAAATTATATTTTGTATTTGAAACAGACGATGGGACTGGAATGAGCCCAAACAAGACAGAGAATAATGTAAGCCTCAAGCTTGTGGCTGAAGATGAGCTTTCAAGATTTCATCACAAAATGTTGTGTAGGGAGCTGGGATGTGAACAGAGAGGAGGGCAGCAAGTGCAGTCAAGGGAAATCAAGCAAGGAGGCAGAGGCACACAGCAGTATCAGGAGGTATGTGATGGCAACAGCGAGAGACGAAACAGGAGCTACTGCTGTACTTCATGGACAGAGGAGCTAGACATTTTGAGATGTTTAATACAAACAAATGCCACAGGACTTATATTAGGCTTCACTTTTAATAACTCAACTGCCACATTCCAGCTGTTGCTTATTCAAAAAAAGCTACAGAATTAACACCTTGAAAAGCAAATCCTGCCGTCTTGCAGGCAGAGAGACACATTTCATACACTTAGATCCTCTTCAGTTGCCACCTCAGGCAATGAAAAAAAGGGTTCTACACAGACATTTGTAAAACACAAAACTATAGATTACATGCACATAGGACTACGATCCATTTCCTTTACACAAACCAAATTTATTGCTGCACAAGGAGAGTTTTTGTTCTAGTGATAAAAAAGAAACACCTACCCAAATACCCATAAAGAAGAAACGTAAGCAAAGCTTATTAAGCAAACAGGACACACTATATATCCAAGTCTCCTCTGTTTAATAATATGGGATACATCTGGGCATTATGCATTGCAGCAAGGCAATAACAGACCAGTAGTATTGTGGTTTACCTGCTGCTACAGTTTGTTTCCTGCTTATGGTAAATTATCCAATGCATGGACAGAAATTGCCACAGTATTTATTCCTTCTTCACTTAAATCAGACCTTTGAGTATTTACTGAGTGACATTTTATAGCTTACAAAGCAATCTGCCTTTCTTGTCTGGTACTCTTCTACCCAACATAATGCCAAACAGCTGACTATCTGCTTTCTAAAAATGGACTGTGCTGCAAACAGCATCCTGACAATTTAATAATTTGTCAAAGTACTTCAGTTATTACGAAGTATATATCATAGGGTTCAGAGGTAAGGTCATCTACTTACTCACCACACAAAGTGCATCTGCTGACACTAAAAAGCAACAATTAAAAAAAAATATCTGAGACATTCCTTGACTTTAACATAGAAATTCCACTACCCCTAACAGCAGTCACAGATCCTCAACAATGCTTTTCTCTTTCCACTTCTGCACTGTTTGCAATCACCATGCTTTCTCTGTATATGTTGTTGCTCCACCTGGAGTGGAAAGGAATTTAGATTGTCTTGTTTTGCATTTCAGGCAAGAGTTACCATGGGTCCAAAATTCTGAAATTCTGACATTGAAATAGTTTTTTTTGTTTGGTTGTTTTTTTGGTTGTTTTTTCTTTAATAAGAAATTTCCCCCAGATAACAATAAGTTCTCTCTGCTTTTATAAAAGAAAAAAAGAGTCTAATATTTAAACACAAGCATTGATATATTTAAATGTTAATTCTAGGAGGATAAATGGGACAAACACGATCAGACACATCTGTATTTGAAGATCAGTTCTTATAGTGTATCTTCTGCAGCAATAGAAACACAGACATTATTAAAAAGGATTTATACATATTTCCAACAAATATATATATAAAAACCCATTGATATGTTGTGTAGCTATAGACACAGATAGATATAGAGAGATGACACTGTTGACAGTCACTGGGTAAATCAGTTTTATTTTGGTTCTCTAGCCCTTAAAATGTTTCAGAGTGGACATGCAAATCAATATTTATTATACAAAATATATGTCCTAGGCAAATGAGGAGACCCAGTCCCTTCTGATACAGAATATTCTACTCCTATACTTCAGAATACATTTGCTTAATTTGTGCTGGGTCCCCACTACCATGCTAGGTTGAGAAGAGTCACAAAACGCCTTCATTAGCACACATTCAGCAGAGTGACTCAATCACTCCAGAGGACTCACTCTCCTAAGTGTTTCACTACAAAAACCTTTGTATCTCGTTATTGATGTTAATAGAGATGATGTCTCTGCCAAGAGAGGAATCTCAACTTGTCCTGCTCTCCTTGTCTTTACATAAGTCACAGTAGCTGATACCTTGACTTTGCATCTGAAATAATCTTCAGTCTTCTTTCTTTATTAGTTCTGTCTGTTTAACCCTCATGACATAACGGATACTTGGACTTCACAAAAACATTTATTTAGTTGATGTATTGGGGAAGACCAGCACTCTAAGAGTTAAAACAAGAAAACCTTGTTTTCAGCTTTACCACCCTCATTTAGTTGGCTTTTACCCTGTTATTTTTTGAGATTAGAGCCTTTTTTTAAAAGGTACAAGGTTATGGCCTGCAATAACACAGTATTTGTCTTTTCTCTTGCTTTGAAGCTCTATTGTCTGCTCTGGACAGAAATCCCCTATTATTTACAATATACAGTATTATTATGTCAGGGTTACCGTCATCTGCCAAATAAGCACAACGGTGCTGTGGTTAATTGCAGAGATGAGGAGGGGAACAGGGAAGAACCTCCTTTTAGTATGGCACTTAGTGCTTCTCACTCCAACAGTGTCAGTTTCCACAGTACCTGCCTTATTTCTAGGCACAGATAATATAAATTCACTTAGGAAAATGGGTGAAATAAGCTTTACCAACCCAAAATATTATCTCAATTTTAACAGAAGTTCTTTTCTTTTAAAAACTAATGCTTTAATATGCAAACAATTCAATTAGTTCATAATACATTTTAGAGAAAAGCTTCTCTATATGCCTACTTAAGCAAAGTTAAGCAACCATATAAACAAATGCACAGTAGAGTTAAGCTTACAACACACAATGATTACCCCAGATACCCTAGGGAGCCCTGCTCTTAAGTCAGCTTTAGGTCAGGCTGAGCTTCTAAGATGTAGCAAATCCCAGCATTACACAGCAATTCACCCAAGTTCCAGACATCCACCTGTGTAGGGAACTGAGGACCTGCACTGTGCATCCCTGAAGCATGTTGCTAGGGTCTTTTTCCCACTTCCATCTCTTAATATTTCCAGGATCTTCAGGATATGCCCTGAGTGGATCTTTGAACTGAAAAATGTATTTTTTACACATTTTATATTGTTATGAAGAATATTTTTCTAAAAAAATGAAGGCAAAGCAAACAAAAACACTCACTCCACTTTAAAAATGCTTCCATACATTATGTCACCATTCTCAGAAAGTAAAAACAAAAATGGATCCAGCAAGCTTTTGGATTAAGAATTCACATTATATATACCATGTTTTTTAATGCAGCTCAGGCAAGGAGCATACCATTACAGCTTTAAGCAAAGCTTTTCTTTTACATTTGCTCCAAAATTAAGGTACTCTTACTGTCACTCTTACCTTGGTGTGGATGAGGACAACAGACAACATGCTACCCACCACTGCCAGCTATCAGGGATGAAGTTAGCGTATACATGCCAAGGCTAAAAGAGCACAGACCTCAGGAGCCACAGGAGGACCTGTCCCCTTCCCTGAAGGAGCTCACCTTGGTTGCTTAACATTGCTTAAGTAAGCACAATCCCCCAGACACAGGGAGAGAGTGGTGAGGTCCACAGCCTGAGGCTGTATGCTTCAGCCTGCTTCTCCTCACTCTTCTGCTGTCTGTTGCCTGCTGCCTCCATACTACACTTTGGCTTTACAGTTAAGGAGAGGTGTAAATGTTCAGAAAAAGCAAGAAAGTAGCTTTCTTAGTAGGTGGAATTTAGCTTTCTGAATTTTCAAAAAGCATTTTGTGGTTGCTTTTACAGAAGTACAGATGCTCCTTTAGGAGGACAGGAGAGAAGGAGAAAGGCTTCTACTGCAAGGCTAAAAGCTTTATTTGTTGGTTTTCTGTACCAATAAAATCAAATTTCAGGTGTCAAGTGACATTTGCTTCAATGCTAAATACCTTATGTTAAGATGTCAATTAAAGTTTTTCTGAGGAGGAAAGTTCCTCAGCAAAGCATGAATGTATTAAGAATGAGTATACCATTCCCCAGAGGACAGAATATAAAACAACCTGTCAAGTAATCAAAGATAACCAAAGAGAATGTGTTAACTCCCTGATGTTTTTTTCTGTTTGGCATCAGGTGAATGCAAGATCTTTTACCACCTGACGGAGCCTGTTCTATTAATTCCATGCTCCTCTCCTTCCATGCCCCTTTTATCAGCACTAAAAAGCTTCACAAACTGGTGGCTGACAAAGACACACACTGACTGTGCATTATTTTAAGGACAACACCAACTTCTACCAGCCAGAAAAATCTGTCAAGCACACACACCCCTTAAATAACTAAAGCACAGCTGTGCTTTGAAACATTTTACTGAACTGTTAATGAAATTTAAGATGCATTCAGCACTAGAAGCCTGTAGTTTTTGTGTGCTGGTAAGAGCAATGCAATGGCATTTGGTTTGATGCATCTGTGAGGATTGTTCATCCTTAACTCTTAACAGAAGGAAAATAAAATTCCAGGAATTCAAGAAATTGTTCCAAATAAAACTTTTCATATTTTGACTGAAAATATGCAATGTGATATAAGATACCTGTAGGACATGGAAACACCTGCAATCTGGAAGTCAGAATTGTATCCTACACTAATAACACACTTAATGAACATTTAAAACACTGACTGAATCCAAATAGAAGACTACCTAGAGATGTGAGTGCTTGGAATGGGGTGAGCTCTACTATACCAAAAACTCGCCTTAGTTCATTTTAAACAAACCAACAAAACCCCTCACCATGGCCAAGAGCTGATGAAGATACTTGGGTTTATTTCCTTATAATAAAACCCCAAACAACGAAACAAAACCCCATCCCAAGAAATCCCCCACAGATAACACGATCAGTTTTAAGGTCTAACTTCTGCTCCCACTTCAACAAATTAAAATGGAGAAAATCTGGCCCAGGACATATAAATTACTCTTTTTTCAGACTATCTAGACATAATGGTATTTCTACTCCGAATCCCAACTTGTTGTGACGTGTTTTTAACATTAAAATTGCACTTTTCCCCTGAAGTCACTTCTAATTAACAATGTTTTAGAATACAATGCATAAATAGAAGGAAAAAGCAAAAGTCTTTGTTCTAGGTGTTATAACTCACATACATAGCCTTCTGAGCTATATCAAGGGCTATTTAAAGGTAACCAAAGTTCATTATGAATGCTTACCTTTTTTCCTCCTGTTACAAACTGCTTGAAGTGGGATCTTACAAATTGAGGATGAACAGCAACAATCTGGGGATGGTGGGGGAAAAGGGAAAGAGAGGATTGTGGTTTAAGTAAGAGTTTACATAAAGCATGACATCATTTTTTAAACTAGATAACCCTTTGTCAATTATCAAGTATTACAGCTGAGTTCTTTCTCTAAAGTAAAGCCTAGTTGCTTCAGACACTTGGTTTTTTTTATTAGAAGATAATTCTTCATATTATATGCTGCAGGACACAGGTGACACCGAGCATCATGTTGCATTGAACAGCTACTTTTCTGTAGAGCAAGCTGCAGAATTAGGACCAATCAGAACAAGACTGCTGTGAGCAAGTTACCCCAGTTAAATCTGCTCTGGGGCCTGCCTGAAGGGCACACATACCTCAGCCCTGCCAGAGGACAATATTGTGTAGAACCTCACACAGTCTCTTTGCCTTATGTGTCACAATGTCAAGGGTGGAGATCAAGCTGTACGAGCAGTAAAGGCCCTAGGAGGCAAGTCTGGCATGTCACATCTGGCATGTGTGAAAACTTAACCTTCTCATTCCTTTCCCCCACACCCTAAAGAGCAGCTGCAACATGAAGACCCCAAGCAGCAAAATGCAAACATTTGCCCATATCGCCTTTCCTCCTGCAAGAAATGTTTCTTGTTAAAAAGTACTGGATTTTCCCATATGCCTAGTAGACGTCCTTTTTTCACCAGCCAGACAGACACACTTTTCTAAAGCAGAGTTAAACTCAAGTCTTCCCTTCAGATAGGGTACATCAGTATCACTGCCCATTGCTTTATTTTGAGGCAGGTTTAATGGATATGAACTGGTTGCAAAGTATTGACCTCCCATTTAGCAGAACCCTCAGAACTTGTATCACAAATCTACAAAGAAATATGCTGAGACGGGTAACACCTGAAACAGGACAATTTCTCTTTCACTTTCCTTTTGTATTTGAAAAACTCAATAATACTTCTTACAAAACCAAGATTGGCTTTCTTCCTACCTAACCAGATCAAAAGCTTTTAGATTGAGATAGAAAACTATTTCCTAGTTACTTGAATAACATTGTAAGGAAGTGATATTCGTCTCTTTCATTTATATTGCATGTGACCTTTCTGTTATTAAAGACAACACCACCACAATTACTATAGATTAAAACAAGCACTTACTTTAATAGGACAGTCAAATGTTTCATGAAACTCTTCTGCTGAATATAATCCAAACACTTGTACCTGAAAAAGTATATTGAAAAATGAAAATTATTTACTATGATTTACACTGAACAATTAACACTGAAAGTAAAAACCAAACAACTAGAAGATTAATTTGAATGCTAACATGACTGTCGCTGAAGGACACGAAAGAACACAAGCACACCACCGCTGTCACGGTGAAGGAAAAAAGGTAAGTTTTATTCTCTGACTCCAATATTTATAGTTTTACAAAAGTGACAGCGGATTGGAAGGTGACAGTGACACCTCTGCAATGACACTGGTCAAACCAACAGTCCATCAACTCTCTCCTCCTCCATAAAGGAATGAAAAACAGTGAGTTATTTACAGAAAGTGTGTGAGAAAGTTCACTACAAGAATGTCAACATCAGAAGGCTTAGAAAATCTTAAAAAACCAGGGTGACACATGACATCTTTTTTCCTAAAGGAAGGCACAGTTAACAATTCAGAGCTAATTGATATGGCTGGTCTTCTACAGTGACATATCTCTAATATTTGCAGCAGTACAGAAATACTTTTATGAATATTTTTCCTCTTTTTGTTTTTGTTACAATCACAGTAAAAACAATAAGTTCCTTTTGCTTTAGGCTGATCCAATCTGTTTAACAGATAGCAACCTAACTATGGTAAGAGCAACAGAATAACATTCAGGAGAAAATAAATTAAAAATTCTTCCTTTCTGAGAAAGAATGGTAGGATTTTTTTTCCCTCCAAGCAATACAGGGTTTACATAAGAAAAGAAACTTGTGACAATAAAGCAAAACCAGCCTGAAATCCAAGTTCCATATATTTCTAGGCATCCTCCCATCCTCCCAAGTGCATACAGTGCTATTTTGTTTTATTCCATGATCACTGGAAATTTCTTTCTCTGAAGATTCCTCCCTTCTCACTTATATCGAGGTATCAGTACATTTAAGAGTCAGCAAAGGAGTTGCAACCATAGGCAATCATATTTATCAGAATTAATCCATCTGAAGAAGCATCAACACTGAATTTAAAAAAAAGTTTTTACTGTCAAGAGAATGAACAGATTTTTAAAATGTTTCCTTGCCTTTAATTCAGAACAAGTACAGAGATATCAAGTGCTAATGAAATACTATTAGATTATATGACTACAGAATAAGGTACCTTCAGATTATTTTAAGTACAGCCCTCTTTTGGATTCATGACTCCCCATTCAATAAAAAATATTCCCTGTCCTTACTCTCAGATGAGACAGCTGACCGCCTAGTTCCTGCAGAATTTAGGAATAAAATGGGGCTGATGACTTATGGCCAGAAATTAGTAACTGATTTACTAACTATGTTTTCCAGGAAGAGTAATAAATGGTTTGCCTTTTCATTATGTTTTTAAGAGGTTTCCACCCACTGTCAGAAATTGTTGAAACAAACTCATCCAAGGAGGGATGAACACCACTGGAGGAAGGGAGAAAAAAGAGGATCCCATGGAGTGATCAGTGAGAAAATGTATCTGACAGCAAATCTACTTAAGAATGCTCTCAGATAGGCTCTCATTATTTTCTAGAAAATTTTCTGGAAAAGGTAATCCCTTCAGTAATTCTGCTCTGCATGTTCAGCATTGGACTCTAAAGTTCTAAAAGATCTTTTGACCTTATTTCTTTCTTCCCATCGTGATTCCTTCAGGGAGAAAAATAAAAAATAATATTGATGAGAAAATATAAATCCCTTTAGAGAGAGACCTGAAGAATAAAGTCAGTAAATATCAGTAATGGGCCACAAAATGTGAGGCTTAATTGCTCAAAAGAGATCAATTCAGGGCCCAAGAACATCCAAAATTCCTGCAGACAGTCAAGAAGACAAAGTAAATATATTAAACTTCAGGGAAACTACAAGAGGAACTAAGCCATCTGCAAGGAACTAGGACATCCTTAGAGTGGCTCAAAGTTCAGCAGGCTCGTGAAGTTAAAAACATCTCCAAGCACCTCATTTTCCTTTCAAGCTTGTCTCCTGGATACATCTCCTAAGCATTATCAGCTCAGTCCATTACTCATTAGTGAATATACGGCCTCTAACAACACACTTTAAAAATACTTCTGCATGCACTGTGTAGGGCTGAGCTACTGCTCCAATGGATTAGAAAACTCAATATTTGGAGACTGTGAGATGTATCACAAAGCTGTGATTATGTAAGCCAGCCAAAGGGTTGTATTTGAATTGGACCTGGCTGTAAGCCTAAAAAACCTTTGGGCTGATGTCTTGAGGATTTTGCTTTCTGGGTTTTTGTTTTCATCAGTTGGCACATCATATTCAGTACTATAGCCTACACAAAGTAAGAAATAGAGGAAAGAGAAAATAAGACAGAAAAAAGAAAGCAGAAAAAAAGAGAAAATACACAGTTAAAACATAACACTACAAATTCTGTGAAAGCAGAATCCTC
The DNA here is from genome assembly GCF_028551555.1 of Melozone crissalis. Lineage (NCBI taxonomy): Eukaryota > Metazoa > Chordata > Aves > Passeriformes > Passerellidae > Melozone > Melozone crissalis. Next base: position 55,014,662 of record NW_026535794.1, on the reverse strand, counting down.
AAAAATTACAAAACACCCCTCTCAAATTAAAAGTAATTAATCAAAATTAGCAACAGTGCCTTCAACGTTTTCTTAATATATCACTGAATACAGCAATATATTTCTTTTGGAGTATTACAACATCGTGGAGTGAGCTAAGAGGAAAAAACAATTCCACAAAAAATACATGCTATCATGTTTACTCTAGGGACATCATCTAACAGTTTATTACTTCTTAATGTCTCATATTCTTCAGAAAGAAAGTGATTCTTTTGCTATTACAAACCTATATTGGATTTATCTATTTCTACTTTCCATGCCCACTCTGTTCACAATGCTCTTAGGCAGCTGGAAAAAGGATTTTATGATTCCACTACATTTTGCTAGTCCTGTCTGATTTTAAATATCTAGAACCCACCACTCCAGTGCATCCAGACTTAGCTGCTTCTTTGCTTCCACATGTGGAAAAAGTAAGCAACGTTCAGTGACCAAAAGGCAGGAAATCAAGTCACGTTTCTTGAAAAATTATCAATGTAATTCACGGATATTCTTAACATCAATGTTGTTACAGGCATTAGAGATGACACTAAAACATGTAAGCACATGAGTTTTCAATATAATTTCTATTTCTTCATATAAAAAAGTTACAAGCCAGAATAAGAGTGCCAATTACACTCTTATGTAATGTCATGGAAGCTTTAGCAAAATTGGGAGTCACATCCAGGTTTTTCAAGATAGTATACAATTAACTACACACAAAACTAACACAAAAAAAACCAATCTAAAAATCTCCACAATTCTGAGGATGCCAGCCTGCTTCCTGTTCTATTTATTTGAGCACCAAAATTCTCTTATACCCTAACATTTCAATATCCAGCAGCTAGACTAGAAGGCTGGTGTTGGTTATGATTTCTGATCCTTTCCATGCCAGTGGCGATCAGCTGCAGCTGACTTCATTAGAAAGGAAAGTTCTCAAAGAACTAAATGTGTAGTACAGAAAAGCTGCAAGTGGCTCCCAAAGCATTTGTTGGACATGCATGACATACATGCGACATGTTTTGACAGTCTGGATGTTGACTGTCAAGAAGAAGGTTAGATAATTGTACTGTTCTTCTGTGCTCTCCCCCCAGTCTATACAGCTAGATCAAATCTAGTTTGAGAGTCAGAAGAAAAAAGTAGTAAAATAAAATATATCGGCCAGCAGAACAGATATGAGGAGGAGGTTCTCATCATAAGGCCTTTCTGCAAGAAAAAAATGACTTCCATCTCTATCATATTGGATCCACTTTGATATGTGAAAATGCACTCTACTTATAGCAAAAGAGAACATATCTTCATTAATTGGTAGAATATACTTGCAGCTGACTCAAAATTCCCAGGCTTCTTCTTTACATCTGCTTTTTTGTTTAAAACTGATTTAAGAAAACAAAATTGTTTTACTGTACTGCTTTACTGTTTTTCCCTCGTTTTTTTTTTTAAATTGTTTTCACCACTTTTACATATTTAATCAAGTTAATAAAGACTTTGTAACTACTTGTACAAGTATTTTAACTGCTCACAATATCAACACTCCAACTGTAGTAAGGTAAGAGCTATAAGGAATGAAAGTTACACTTTTGTTATAATCAGAATCTGTTAGTGTTACATTGTCTGGCTGGGAATCTGCCATTTTCTTATACAGTAGCACAACATAAAACTGTTTATTTTAATCAATTTTAGGGGTGGATTATTTCACACACACAAGCCTTTCTGGGTCATGTGGAAAACCTAACTTCTAAAACACCCATATCTTTCAAATCTCCAGATGAGTGTTTCACAAGTGTAGAATATGGTGAAGCATCAAAGTTCCTGGACTCTATGAATGCAACTATGCTGAATATTGTACCTGTGATACTACATTCCTGTGGCTGTGGCACTGTATTTTAGACTGCCTTGTATAGTATGAATGTCATACACGGGATCCACAACTGCTATTTCACTAAATGAAGACGGAGTCACCATTTAAAGTATTGAAGTCTTTTCAAATAGAACCACACCAGAGTAGTAAGTTTTTCAGTATATCTGAAATGAAATAAGTGTATTTAATATTAGCTTAGTATACAAAAAAATGTGTATGGCTTGCAGTCTCACCGGAGCATAGTGGATTACTGACAGTCATCCACAGTCATATTTGAGGAGCCCTCACATTAAGTGCTTGCTCCCCAACACCATAGGAAAACCCAAACCAACAATGCTAGCTCAACATTTTTATTAGCTTGCACAATTACGGACCCTTGCCTTATCATGCTTAGACAAACAGGATACTCTTGTGGGGTTTCACACAGGATGTAAAATTCTATAACCACTTTGATAGGCACGAGTATCCTCATTACTGTGCCAAGATACTGACATCAAGATATCTCTCGGAAATAAAAGGCCTGGATACACAAACTGGCTGCCTGCCTGTTGAGGGACAAAAAACTCTATTTGGAATGAAAAAACCCAAACACACACAGTCTAAAGTGCATCTTTCCCCATTTTTCCCATTGCAAATTCCAGCTGTATTTTAATTTAAAGAACTTCAACTGAATGCAACATTAGGATTACCAACACTCCTCCTCCCCCAAGTCTACTACGTAAGAAATGTTCTCCTGAGAAGTAAGTTGGATATTGAGAAATTATTTAGATTACTTTTAATGCACTGCATTTGTATATGGGCACTATATCAAAAATAAGCTTAAATACACACTGTGCATTAGAATCTTATCATTGCAAACCAACATTAGAAAATACTGTCATCCACTGAAAAAAACAAAAAGACATTCTTATAACTGGAAAATCAATCACCAAAGCCACTAAATGTCACAGCTCAACATTCCAGAGAAGCACTGATAATTGCTACTTATACACTACACAAATGATATATGTCCTCAGTCAAGGAAGCAGGTTTTTTAGGAAACTGTACATATATTGATTTTACATTTATTTAATGTGGCTGTTGTAAGACACTTTGTTCTTCTGATAAACTATGATTGTTTATCAAAAGATTCTGTAATTCAAGAGAAACATTCATAAAGTGTGTGAAAATGAAAACCACCAGCCCACAGAAATCATGTCCACAAAATCCAATTTTGTGGATTTATAGCAGAAAGGCATTAAACTACTGTCTTGCAGGAACAGCAGAGTAGTCACTGAAGTATAACTGGCACAGCAGTAATGATTAAGTTGACATGACCTCTTGTCACAGCTGTTAATCAGCTTAATAGCAGTTACATTATTGACATTCTTGTAATTACTTTTCCTACAGCATATTTGTGCAAAATATATTTGACTTTAATTTTGAGTATTCAAAGGTGAGTTCAGTTCTCAAAATGTATGGTCAAAGTAGTGGTGCTCAATGCAGGAATCAACTCCACAGGTTATCACAATTATCCTAGTATAATACTAGGACTACCTGCTACCTCAACAAATATATAAAGAGATTTGTTGTACCTTCCCATCTTCTGAGCAAACACCCATGTGCTCTCCACTTTCATCCAGGCTGATCTGATTTATCTTCACTGGGCTCTAGAGAAAGAAAACAAGGAAAAGATACTTTTAAAGTTACATCACCAAGGACATGCTTTAACATTCCTTGCACTTTGAAAGATTTACGTGTGAACGACTGAGTAATGTTTAGTTGCATGAATCAAAAAATCCTCACAGAACAGGTATTTCTATGACAAAGCCAAAAGACTTCTTTCCAGCCTTCTGCCTCACTCCAAAATTCTGACTTTCCTTTTGCAGTTGCCTGCCTCAGGGCTCTGGAACTCCCATGAAGTGCCAGGCTCCCAGACCTTAAACATCTGTGCCTGAGCACCACTGGCTATTAGTTCTTGCTAACAAAACTTTGGATAAAATATGGTGACTACAGAGACATCAGGGCAACTGGAGACTTTCTATTTTGGTCTGATGGCTAGGCCTGTAATTATTTGTTTTTTCAAATTCCTTCTCCTACATTCAGTTTTGGCTCTACTATTGTTCTCAGAAGTATTAGAAGGTATTGAAGTGCAACATAGGTTTACTTGGTCTTAGACAAATACGGAGAAAAGCCTGAAAACCATCCCAATTTAATAAATCTTCCCTTCCCTATCCAAATATACTTTTGGTTCTAACCTACAGGGTTAGACAGTATCTGCTACTGTTTACTTAGCTTAAACAGCTACTCATACCTGAGGTATGGAGGGCTAACTCATAACATCATTTGGATAACCCAAGGCATATCCTCTTGCATACAAAAACCAAGTCAATTATATTCAGGCACCAGAAACTTCTTATGCACCATGATCCTGATTTTACCCTCTGTAACAAACAGCTCATCATTTTAAGAATCACTGAAGGATCTTCCCAGAGGTAAGTCTCTCACACTTTTAAGAACCAGTTTTCTTAGTCTCATAAAAACCAGAATGGATTGAATGACAACTTAGACCACTCCTGTGGTTCTGAGCATGATAAAAGAAATTCCATCATACGTTTCTGTAAAAACGAAGCGTCACTGGAAGAGCACTGGAGTTGTGGGATCACATTAGATGCTACACAACTGTGTATGAAGTATCACAGGTCCTTACATATGCTATGGCAGTTGGAATTGCATTAAAAGTATGTAATAAGTATATAAAAACACACTCTCCACATGGGCTATTCTACAGCAGATGAACTGAGGTGTTTTCACATCTTTCACACACACAACAAATTCCAACTCAGAGAAAGGGAAGCTTTCCTCCCATCCACTCTGAAAATAGCATATGCCCAAATCATATTTTCTAGAAGCTTTTTTAAAATCAAGGTTGATTGAACAACTGAACACTGCACTGCTATAGTTGTCTGATGAGTTGGGAAAGTTACACTGCCCTTTTGCTTTCCTGCTTTCTTGTGTACAAAACATATAATTCCTGGTCTCACCACAAAATGGCACCTGGAAATATTGAAATTACTGCCTATCACAAAGTGGTCTTTCTACAGAGTGTTGTTTGCAAAGAAGTTCACTGGGAATTTAAACCAATTTTCTTTGACTTATGTGCTCCAGAAGTACTTTTGTTTGCCACAGACTGGTTATGCTGAGTTGCTACATTTCAAGGTCAGACACCAGTGCACGACTAGCAGGGTAGGCAGCTGGAGCACATTCCACAGCTGTGTTCCTTCTGTCACATTTAGGGGGTATCAGCAGAGGAATACAGCTCAAGCCCACCAACCTGATTGTGTGGCCAACATCCTTGTAAAAGCTCTATTCTCAGATATTACACACAGAATTGGCTAATTCCAAGACTGGAGGATGCTGAGTAAGGTATCCTGTATCAGTTGTCAGTCTGACTTTCTAGAATCTTCATAAACAGCATGTACTTTCATTCCTCCCTTGCCTTGAAAAATGCCTTTCTAAATTTCTGTTTTGCTCATCAAGCTGCAAGAGAAGACTTTGCCTCTGTCTAGGGGTGGCCATTGGGAAAAAGCATTTCTGCACCATTCCCTCTACTACCAGGAACACCTCTGGCCTTCTGAGAGGAGAAGCACAGAAAATTTAACTGAGTTTACCATGGAAGTGATATGGGGTTTTTTGTTCCGGGCTGCATCTAAGTTGCCATTGCCACAACTTTCCCACTAAGTTTCTTCCCTTCATTTGTTATTTTGCAATTGCAAAGACAAAACATCTGTCTTCAGTAGTACAGTCTTGGCACAGGGTCATACACTAAGGTACAGTGTTCAACTCGTCATGTTCTTCTCATTACTCCAGCACCTGCATCCACCATCAGACTGACATCACAGCAACAGCAGATCTGGCAGCACTCCAGTGTGATGGGCCTTGTTGGAGACACTCTGCAACAAAACCTAAGACAAAATGACACAAACCAGGACACACCAGAGGAGCTGACGGCTCAATCCTACAGTCCACACTATTCCTATTTTCCAGTCAAATGGCTTTGAAAAAGTTTGATTCTGAAAAAATGAAGCGTAGAAAATAGGTAAAGTGGACTACATAAGCTATCTTCACATAAACGTTGAAGACGAGGATGAGGATGATGGAATTTATCTGTTGTAATGCGAAAGCCATATGGCAATACTTTGGAGATTAAATGTATGATTGTATTCAGGTAATTAACAGTGCTCAGTAAGGCAAAACCTCTCCTGCAGGATACTAAGGATAACAGGAAGGGCTTCTACAGGAATGTGGCAAGCAAAAGAGAGACTAAGGATAGAAAAGATGTGGGAAGAAAACAGGAGACCAGGCTACCCTGGACGAAAAGGAGGCTGAGGTTCTCAATGACTTCTGTCCCTCTGTCTTCACTGCCAAGCGCTCCAATGCCACCCAAGTCAAGAAAGGCAGATGCAGGGACTGTGAGGGATGAAGATCCTGAGCCCCTGTAGGAGAGGATCAGGTTTGAGACCATCTAAGGAACCTTAATGTGCACGAGTCCATGGGACCCAACGAGATTTATATGTGGGTCCTGAGGGAGCTGGGAGATGAAGTTGCTGAGCCACCATCCATTGTTTTTGAAAAATTGTGTCAGGTAAAGTCCTTGATAACTGGAAAAAAGGAAATATAGTCCTCATTTCTAAAAAGGGAAAAGTGGAAGATACAGGGAACTACTGTCCAGTCAGTTTCAGCTCTGTGCCAGGCAAGGTCACACAGCAGATTCTACGGGAAACTTTGCTAAGGTACCTGGCCAACAAAGAGGTGACTGGTAACAGCTAAAATGGTTCTACAAGGAGAAGATCATGCCTAACAAATTTGGTGACCTTCTATGACAGGGCTACAGTGTTGGTAGACAGGGGTAGAGCAACTGACATTGTCCACCTGGACTAAATGCAAAGCATTTAGAACTCCTGTAGGACATCCCTGTCTCCAGATTGGAGAGACAGGGATTTGATGGATGGACCACTCAGTGGATACAGAACTGGCTAGATGGCCACGTGCACAGAGTTTTGGTCAACGGCTCATTGCCACATGGAGATCAGTGACTGGTATCCCTCAGGGTCCATACTGGGCCTGATACTGTCCAACATCTTGGTTGGTGACATGGACAGCGGGACCAAGCGCACCCTCAGCAAGTTCACTGATGACACCAGTCTGTGTGGTGCAGTTGACACGATGAAGGGAAGGGATAATGGCATCCAGAGGGACCTCGACAGATGTGGGCTGAAGCAAACCTCATGAAGTTCAACAAAGCAAAGAGCAAGGTCCTACACTATTGGGACACACAAGACAGATTATGGACTTTGGACCTGGTTAGCATAAGAGATTTGATAACAGGATGCCTTGGCAATAGCAAACTGAACTTTGAGGATAAAATCAAGATTGCAAGAAGATTAAATCAGACAGACTTACCAGAAAAAGAAAATTACATCAAACTCTTCAAGCAAGAGATGTAAAATGCAAGAGATGTTGTAAAATGCATAAGTTTTTTTCATGTGATGATTAACCCAATCCTGGTAGTAAAACATTACTAGTCTTCCTAGAATAAGTATATAAGCAGTTGTACTTCACAATAAATTTGGATTCTTTGACATTTCATGGAGTCCCCGTCTCTCTTCATTGCCGACACTACACCTGCGTCACTGCAAATCCCAGATACACCAATGGCTTGGGCAGAGAAGTGGTTGAGAGCAGCCCTGCTAAGAAAGACCTGGGGGTTACAGGTGAGGTAAAACTCCACACAAGCCAGCTGTGTGCGCTCATAGCTCAAAAAGACAATTGAATCCTGGGCTGCATCACAAGGAATGCCAGCAGGTCAAAGGAGGTGATTCTGCCCCTCTACTCTGCTCATGTGAGATCCTAACTGGAGCGCTGCATTCAGTTCTGGTGTCTCCAACATCAGGAGGACATGAAACTGTTGGAGCAAGTCCAGAGGCGAGTCATGAAGTTTGCAAGAGGACTAAAGTACCTCTATTATGAAGACAGGCTGAGAAAGCTGAGGCTGTACAGCCTGAAGAAAAGAAGGTTGCATGGAGACCCCAACTTCCAGTACCTGAAAGTGACCTACAAGAAAGTCTGGAGAGGGACTCTTCATCAGGAACTGCAATGATAAGACAAGGAGTAACGAGTACAAATGAAAAAGGGAAAATTTAGGTTACATATTAGGAAGAAGTTATATACTGTGAGTGTGGTGAGACACTGAACAGGTTGCCCAGAGAGGTTGTGGATATCCCAACCCTGATACCGTTCAAAGCTAGGCTGAATAAGGCCTTGAGCAACTTCGTCTAGGGGGAGGTGTCCCTGCCCATAGCAGGGAAGATTAGGACTATGTAATCTTTACATTCTAAGCACTTAACATTCTGTGATTCTAAGATTCTAGAATGTTGTCAGTGGAAAAAAGGGGTGATTCCAGAGTATTTGCACTTTTCTCACATTCAAAATATTGCACAATACTTCCAGACTTGTTCTATTTCTAAACAGAAATTCAATGATACAGTATTTCATAACAGCATATATATTTTAAGTAGCAATTTGGTACAAGCCTTCTGCATGCCCAACACCTTCAACAGTTGCTATTAACTTTTCCTTTCTCCTATTATTTTTTCCTCTTTGTCTCCACCATACACAGATGACAATCAGGGAAAACAACTGAACTCAACTAAAAGAGACCTGCTCATTTACACAACCCTCCAGCTAAGTGTTGACAGGAAATGATATACACAAGGCAAAGCAAACACAGAGTAAATTTTTTTCTGTACTCAAGTCAAACTAGCACATTGACTATTAGTCTGTCTGCTGACATTACAAGTCAGAACTTTCTGTGGAGCTCAGAAAGTGATGACAGTCCAGGCTGAATATTACATGCATTTTAAATAAAGTTTCAGGAAGAACTCTAATACCAGACTCTTCTTGTTCAGGGTTAAATAACAATCAAGCCTATGATATCCAGAATTATGTTCCACTGGAAAGCTGTTTGAAATCAAGATCTCAACCTATGCAGGAAAGAAGAAAGAAAAGACCACAGATAAAATTGGTACATATATTATCTAAACTAAAGCGTTTCTTCCAGAATCAGTTCCAATTCTTCTTTTCATAACCATCATTTGTTTAAATATACTTCTGTGCCAGTCAGCAAAGCTACTTGCTATTTCAAATTTAATTGCATTAAATGAATTAAATTGCATCAAAATTAATTGCATTCAATTGCATCCAATACCCTGTGAATAATTTTGATATTTTAGAAAGGAAGAACACAAATAATATTGTGAGTCACCCCCTCCCACCTTGCTTTTATTTTTCTTTTTTAAAATAAATGTTATAAGCTCAGGCATAAAGTTTCAACTGCCTTTCCCTTGTGTTTTTTTAAAGCTTTGTCCAGCTAACACACTGATGAATTTATTTGTCTGACAAAAGAAAACAGATTTTATAGTAAAGGAATAAATGCCCCTCCAGCCCGATCTACCTTTACATGTCTACAAAAGATAAAGAATCACTCAAAGTTAGAGAAGACAAAAGTAGTCACTAACTCATCATAATTTGAAGGACTGATTATTTAACACAGTTGGAACCATGATACACACTGGAATTTGGTCACTTGACTGTTGTAAAGGTATTTTAAATGTGTGTTGGAAAAAACCTGTAACATGTAAAAGATTCTAAAATTTAGAACACATAATAGAGATGATCTAATCTTAAGCCTCATGTCATAAAACCAGAGGCACCTGTATATAAAATGTTGAAAATGTACTATTTATTACTTTATTAGCACTACATTGGATAATCTTTTTTGTACCTAATCAGGACCCCAACAATTAGGCCAATCAAGTAAAAATTCACAACAACTTTGTGATCACAATGATACTTCCAGTACTGTATAAGAGATAATAATACACATTTAATTTCTCAAGCATCATAATTCAAGTTCGGTAATAAGTTGGATCCTGTTGGTTAGGAATGGAAATTATTTACCTGGGAATAGCTTCAGAATTTAATACTCTTTTAAAGTACCAGCAAAGGAAGAAATACCTTCAGCTGAATTTCCATTAGCTTCAGTTTTCTTTCTGATGGAGACATGTTTGGAATTCTGGACAACATAAGTAAGTTTGACTGTTCAAAATCAATAATGTCAAGCTGACACTATAGAACAAAAAAAACCATTACCTTAATGGACGAAAGAGAAGTTTAGGTAGCAGAAGAGAAAGCTAGTAGACACCTTGCACATAAAGATCTAAATGCAGACTTTTGCAAAATCCTAAATTTAAAGGAAAGGAAAATCAAGTATCTAGCAGCAAATGTACCTCATGTGATAATCAATTACCTAATGTAAAATGCTTGAAATAAATGCTCTTACTATGGATTAAGTCAGCTCTTCAATTAGGAGTAAATTCATGGCAACTCAGAAAGCTTCTTTTAATTGTGTTCTTTGTGGCAACTCCTTCTCCCCTGACACTCATCATCAACCCACCTTATACAATCAGTCCCCCAATGGTGAACCTGAGAAATCAATCTGCTAATGTATAATTTGTAAAGCTCCCCCGACTAACAAATGGATAATTGATTCTTTCACAAATGCTGCATCCCAATGGATTTGAAGTGGATGAACATGAAACATAAGACTGGATTTCACTCCAATTCTGTGAGAAATGCAATATTTACAAGCTAGGAATCTAAACATTTTAATAGTTGTCTGTGACTTCATGCCTTTTAGCCATGGTTTGCAGGCAAACCACATGCACATTAGGAGTGTGAAAAGCAAAGCAGTGTTCAAACATACTTACAGAAAAGCTCATTTTACTTCAAGAGGTTCCCATCACTTCTACAACCTCCTTAATCAGTGTTTTCATCCACTCTTTTTAAAGACTTTTCATAAACTTTTCTAAATTAATTTAAACATAATTATTTATCTCTGTGTGAGGAACCAATTTAGCTTTATCTCAACACTGATTGCCAGGGGCACATGGGGAAGGGGTTGCACATCTGCCACATGCAGGAGGCAAGCCTTGTCTCTGGGAGGATTTCACCTGGCAACATGGGACTTCACCTCCTCCCAAGGGACAGTCAGTAGGAGACACTGAACTCCCCAGAGAGGCTTCTCACTGCCATGGAAGGTTACACTGGGCCAATGGTCTCCAGCCAACAGGCAGGCTTAGGGAAGAGCCAGAGAGCATAAAAAGTAATTTCACCACGAGCAGTGGAGGCTTTGGAGACTATACCTTTTGCTTTGAGGGGCTCTTGGGTTTTATCCTTTTTGTGTCTTTCTGGGGACTTGTCTTGTGGCTGGGGGCTTTTGAGACTTGCTTTTTACCTTTGGCTACAGCCTGCTGAGGGGCTCGCCACTGCTTGCTGCTGTGCCCTTGCTGGCTTGCTCGCTCCCTCCTTTGCCCTGACCCCAGGCTGCCTTTTGGCTCCTCTGCCTTCGCGCCTGTCCTGCCTCCCCGTGTCCCTGACCACCACATTGCCGCTTGGCCCGCGCGTCCTTGCCCGAGCTACTTGCGTTCAACCCGGCTGCTCCGACCGAGCCCGGCACTGCGATGCTCGCCCCGACCCTGTCCAGGGTCCTGAGCCTCCGGTCGGAGCGCCTGCCCCGCGTGCTGTGGAGCCTCCCCGAGAGTCGCGTGGGCTCGCTCGGAGCCAGCCCTGCACGGGCAGGCAGCGCGCACCGCCCGCACTTCCCCGGACCCGCAGGTGGCAACGCTCTCCTTTCCTCTCTGTCTCCTCTCCCCCCTCTCTCCCTGCTCTTTCCCCTCCTTTTCCATTTTCCTTCCTTCTTTTCTGCCTTTTCCAGCCCTCTTTCGTTTGGGCAACTCCTTTTTCTTTTTGGCTTTTGTTTTTTTGGTTTGGTTTTTTTTTCATCACTAATAAACAGTTCTCAGATACAACGTTTGCCTTGTTTGGCTTAATTAGTTCCTGACCATCCATTTCTAAAAGAATTCCTTGTAGTTTCCCTCAGAGGGATGCGATACTCCATACTAAGGCAAATTGCATGTACAAAGTTGCATTGTAATAAAAAAACTGTCTCCTAAATGTGCCTACTTTTCATTTATTCATGTTTCATCTGCATGCCATTCACATAAACAAGCATGTAAAGCTCCAATGTACAGCAATATGATCAATCAACCCATGGTTGTATACTTGGTTGTATAAATGGTTAGCTTACTGGAGTATGGACTACCATTATTATGTTTGTATTACTTCCACCATGGCGGAGGTATCCAAGTGTAAAATACTGATTTGCAAACAGAAACCACCTCAGTTATTGTCATAACTAAGCTAAGATCCTCACAAAACACAAACCTTGCTCTACGTAGGATGAGGGACTGGCTTTGAAAAGCATCCCAAATCCTCAGCAACAGTTGAGCACAACTTTATGATATGTTGTGTCCCATCTTTTTGGACTTCAAAACACTCATACCCAGAGATCTCTTGTACTGAGGAACTGTCTTTAAAAAGAAACTGAACCCATGCACTTTTCTTGCCTCAAATGCTGCAGTGTTGCACTGACTCACCAGTATTTCGCATATTTGTAAAATTTCATTGATACAACATAGGCAAAAGCATCTTGAAACCCAAATTCTAATGCTGTACCATGATTTACCCATAAAAAACCAGAAGTACACACATATGTATTTACACATAGCCAAGGAACAAAGCACAATAACACAAAAGTCTAAACTGAAAATGCAGCTGTAGGAGTTAAAGAAAAAGATGTTCACCACTGCCTGCAATGAAGAAGCATACTCTACATTTACAACATCTTAAGTTTCATTTCCTGAAAATTTACTAATTTTCACACCAAAGAGGTTTAGTTCACCAATATTAGCAACAAAATTCTGGTGGGAACTATTGCTCCATTGCATTTCCTATAACACTCTTGAATCTGTCATTCTCCAAATGAAAAATGGGAGATTACGTTGGTTAGAAGAAAAGGAAGGGGGGATGGTTCAGGGGAGTGACAAGGTCTGGGACACAGAACAATAACAACATTAACTTTTATCTTGTCTGCAGGAAGGCAGACCTTATCTACAAAAACCAAAGATCTCAAAAGCTTGTCTAAAACTAAGGGAATATGAGGACAACAAGTCTCTGAAATACAATCTAAGACAGTGAGAAATAACAAAAAGCCTACAGTGATTTCAATATTTTCCACATCAGTGAATCCCTTAACCTTGTTTGTCAACTGCAGGGACTAAGGAAAAAAAACCCCAAAACATCCAAGGGGAAAAAAAAATATTAACAAGGGATCTCCCTAAATCTCTCGTAGTTACTAGATAATCAGAATGCTTGTTTACGATTGATGGAACTATTACCAAAACCAAATCTATACTGAAAGCCTCGACTACTTCCTAGCAGAATTGAACTGTTAGCTAATTCCTGATGGATCCAAAGAAAAACCTCTTTTCTATTAAAACACTGCAGTGTAAGGAGATATCCTCCTGGGAACTCTGTGCCAAAGTAAGCAAACTACTCCCATTTCCTTCTCCCCCCAGATCCCCTTTGCCATTCTCTGCATAACTGTAGGGCTCTTCAACAATTTTATGTCCTAAGCCTTTCCCTACTTCTTGTTGCTATCTGTGTATTAAAGCCATCTGAGAATATGAAGCAATATTCCCAATCACACAGCCATGGAGAAGGCTGAAGTACGGGGGGAGGGCTGAGGAAAGCCGGCTGGTGATAGATATATCTTCCTTGGAAAACCCAACACTCCCTGGGGAGAAAGACTATTCCAGGCAATGCAGAGGTTCACCTCACCAATTTCTGTTACTGCTTTCTTTTCAGAATAGTTTGCCAAACACAATGAACTTGTGAGAATTCATCTTTAAATATAAACTTTCAAGAGAGGCTACTGAATTATTAAAACGGGCTTTGAAGAACAGTCCCCAAAACATATCTAAAACTCTGAGGATGTAACTTAAGGGGCACTTTCACTGCCTCTTTCTAACAGAATACTACCACCGTCATTAATGTATTTAACAGAATTTTGAAGTGGAAAGTATGTGATTTTACTCCATTTCTTGATAAGCCAGCTTTCAGAAATGTGACTAATGAAAAAGGCCAAGCAGGACATAGAGTGAAAGCTCTTGTCAGGAGAGGTTTTCTTTTTAGAGATTAATTTATTGGTGCATCCACCAAACAACTTTTGAAGAAGCAAAGGGGCTGTTGACTATTCTGCTTACGGCTCATGCACTGTTGTGCCAACATCATTTCCAGGAAGGTTTTCTGAACAGCCATGGTGCTCGTCCCAATCTCTGACCTAACACAAGATAGAAGACATCATCCCATGGAGCCTGGAAACACTGTTTCTCCTGTTTCTCCACACATTCCACACAAGCCCATTATTTTCTTCATAGTTCTCTTTTTTTTGTTGTTTTTTTCTTTCTGTAAGCTCCTGCAATGGAAAATTTCAATAAGTGCTTTTCCCAATTATTTTGGCTTGTCAACTACTCTGCTACAGAAAATGATCCAAATCCAGTGGCTAGTGAAATCAGTGAAAATATCTCCACTGATGGAATCAGACAGATGCAGAAATATTATAAGGAAATGAATTCCCTTTCCTGGCTGAAAACAACATAAGCAGTTATACTCCTGGCATAGTTAAATATTACACTGGGTTATCAATGCTCAAGCTCAGCCAACACCTACAGCTACAGCGTCATTTTCCATGTAAATTTTCAGTTATCAACACTGATACAGACTACCATAAGTCAGAGCTACACACAATAATAAACACATTTTCTGATTATCGAAAGCATTGTATTCTCTTTGGACACCAACTCTGGCACTTTCTTTATTTGCAATTATAAACATCTGGTAAAGTCTCACAAGTCCACCAGAGATACTCAGTCAATATTGGATGTCTTGTCAGGATCCTAAAAGCATATGCAAACCAAAAAGATGGAGGGAGACAGAGAGTACTCACACTGGTAGAAACTGTGTATTATGAAGTGTGCTGTAATTTACCATAAGCAGTATATTGTATGCCATATCCTCATTGTGACAGTACGATAGGCAAGGCTAAATATGAAGATTAATTGATCCTGTACAAGTTCCTCAATGCATTTACATACAAAGAGGCTCTATTTCAATACCAGTGAAGTGTACATTTGATTGTATATCATAAACTTTATTTAAAGTAGATTAAAAAAGCAAACACATTCATTCACTCCATCTTTACATTGCTGACATTTCAAAGCTCCTATCCATAAAACTGCCAAGACCTTCAACAACTAGACTTCAACTAGCAGCCAGTTTAGGATTACAGTGGTGAACCTTCCAACACCAAAATAGCAATTTCTGACGTTTCTTATATCTTTATTTCTCTGTGTCAGAGGACACTAAGTGAAACTAACTTCTTCAACAGTAAAGACCATCACAGTGGAGATGGTCACTTGACAGTAGATACTTTTATCAGCAGCCATTCTGAGGGTATTAACACCAGACACTGGTCAAATCTGGACTGTACATGTTTAATATTCCATCACAAGTGCAATAAACTACTATACACACTGGCATGTCTTTTAAAACAAATAAGTCTCATCTTCCAGAAAGGAACCTTTATTAGAATTTTTAAGTTCATTATCAGTTATGTCTTCCCCATAGGAAAAACTACTTGGTTTTGCCTTGATGTTTTGCTCATCGTATTATGCCCCTGTTATGTCATTATCTATTTTTAACAGTGCTGTATTTTTATTGTTAATGGAAACAAAGGGCTGTAGCCCTATCATTAATGTCAAATTGTATAAAAAACATTGTCCTCCAGAATTCAGTCTTTCTAACCAGGAAAACATTTTCTAATGTAAATAATATTTTATTAATGCCTGAACTCTTAATAATTCTGACAGGCAAACTACTATTATTCTATATATGCACATAAGTGCCTGCATTCCCTATGGACAAAAATACCATCCAGGTATAATACCCCATTTGAAAGGAAAACAGCCCTAGGAATCAGCAATACACTAGCTTACAATCAAACCTCTCCAAATCCTCCCTGTGCTTTTAAGTGTTATTAGATTTTAGAAAATGCACATCTGAGTTACCAGTCTTCTATGAAAACACTTAATTAGTGCTACCTGAAACTTGCTGTTTCATTGGTGCCAATAAAACTCCAGAGCAATTTGGCACAGTGGTCCACTTTCTAAATAGTCCTGAGATGTGATACACATTCAAACAGCAAATATTACTACACCTGGATGGTGAAAGAGTTAAAAGGGAAAAAAACTGTTTTGATGACTTTGATGTATCTTAATAATATCACAAATAATTTTGCTGAAAACTGTCTGAAAGTGACACATCTACATTTACTTTGCAGAATTACAGTAAGGTCCTCTGCTTGATCCTCCACAGAAATAAGAGGCAACAAGGTCTGGTGAAAAAAAGAAAATAAATTGGAAGCTTTGCCCTTTCATTGAGCAACAATGCTGTATTAAATACTACAGTAGTAATGTCCTTAATGTCCTTTATGTTTTGCATTCTCCCCTTTTCAAATGCCTTCACCCTAGATTATTCAATGCTTTTTTTCGAAAAAAACATGCAGAATACGACAGCATCCTACCAAGTAAGGAGCAAGTGAACTATTTCCTATGTCTAGATGCTTGTGACAGAACAGTATGTAAACACAGTCCTTTACCTCATTAAAAGGTGACATAACAGATTTCTACTGAAGTCAGTGACACTAAAGAGGGCTGCTAAGGTACCTTGAATGTAATACATTTAGAGCTGGACATGAAATGCAGCTGACAAACAACAAGATATCCAGTCTGAGGTAAAGTGATTGATACTGGAGAACAAAAAACGAGACTTCTTCCAATGCTTCTATGTTAAAAAAAAAAGGAAAACAATATGCATTTGAAGGGTAATGAAGTTGTAGAAGGACCATTTGGTCTAAAGATGGGGCTGTAATCCTTCTCAAAAAAGGGACATGGGCAACCTAGTTGCTAGTCAAGAGTTCAAAAGAGAAGGCAGAAACAATTGCTATTCCAAAATCAGCTGCTAAAGTACATAGGCTTTATACTTCAATTGAAATTAATTAGATTGACAGCATACATGTTACTGTTTGCTGCAGTACACGCACACATCTGACTTGTATGAGTTAACAACATTCAAGAAATAAATGACTGTACCATACAAGACTTTTTGTAGCTGAACTCATACCTCCAGCTGAAATTTTTACATTATTTTTGCACTAAGATACGGTTATTGAAACTACAATCCTGAAAGAATAATTGAATGAAACGGTGACACTTCCTAAGTTTTGAGCAACAAAAGCCAATTATAAGCGATTCTAGAATTGTTTAGAACTCCCACATTTCATCCATAATCCAAACAACATTTCTATTAGTATCAAATACCTTCCATATCCCTTTGATCTTTTTGGTTAACTAAAAATTTCATTAATACTCCTTTCAAAGGAAAGTCAGATACAATAGTACAAAGATGATGTGCAAAACATGTACAAGAGGTTGTTTTTTTCTTATTTCAGTTTTGTCAGACAAGAAACTTTTCTATATCTAAGGAATAATGGTCATGACGCCAAAATTTCTGCCAGTCTACGCAAGATACCACAGGTACACCATGGTTCCTGCCAAAGATGGTTCTGAATCATCAATAGCTCCACAGCTCCCACTGGAAACAGTTCATGTCACAAGCAACCTAATAAGCATAGTACCAGAATAAACATATAAAACATACTTTTTAAGCCTTATACAAAAAAAACAGACACAGAAGCCATCTGAATTATTCCCACAACTACTGTAAAAACCTTTGCATTTCCTTTGCAGTTAAAATGAAAACATAGACAGAGAAAAGCAGAAGAGATATTAAATTGGGTGTAGACACTCAAGACTTAAGACAAAAATCCCAAAAGAAGATATTTGTATCAATTTTTTCCATTTGAAAGAGCTAGCAGTTGGCATAAAGCATTTAAGACATAAAAATGCAACACCTATTTTGTTGGGAGGTCCCAGGGTTGAAAAGGAAACCTGTCCTTTGCCATAGACACTTGCTTCTATCAAAACCATAATTTTTATTTTGGCTTTTGGAACTCTCACTTAAAATAGACTACTTGGTTTTATAAACATAACAGGATTTCAGCTTCAAATTTAACAGGCACAGTAACACCATGCAAATCCTAACAGAGAGCTACCCAGATCTTTAAATTCTGCTGCTTCACTTCCTAAGTTTTCCTACATGGTCTGACACTAACAATTACAATGATGTCGTTAAAGATAAAAAACAGGGACTTTGAAGTAGCTTGTCAAAGTAAGTGATATTTACATCATCTTAGTCTGAAACTCTCATGCAAAGTTCCACCAAAAGCAACTTCATCATACAATGTTACCTTCCCCATTGAAAGATGTTGCTTAATCTCCTACAGCAGTTAGCAGGTTTTGTATCATTGCTAGCAGCAGCACTTAGTGCTTAAGAACAGCTGTTTCTTTGTTAGAAATATTTTTTTGTTGTTAACAATTAAACTCTTGCCAAGAGGCAACAAGTCAACTGAAACCTCTGGTTTTCTTTGCAACCTGCTGAGTTATCAGCAAAACCAACAGGCCACACACTGACCTTCAACCAAGGTCTTGCTCCAGAGATTGGTGAGTGCTGTAACTTCAATACACTCAAGGGCAATAATACCACCACAGAGGGAACTCCCTTTCAAGCCCTCATGGCAGCAGAGATGACGTAGTGTTTTTGCATTACTATCACTCCAACAAAAAAACTATAATTAAAGAGCTAGTGCTACACAATGCGAGACAATCACAAAGATAACCACAAGGCAAGGAAAGAAATACATTGTAAAAAGATAAGCTGTGAGAAGGTTTCTTTCTGAAACTCTAGTGGTCTTGAATAGCTCAAGAATAGTCTCAAATAGATGTTGCGTGCTAAAAGACTTCAATTTCTTTGTATTAAGAGAAGCATTAAACCACTATTTACATCCTTTTCTAGACTCATGCATCACTACTGAAACACCTTCAATGCATTAAACATTTAAATCCGTGTTACTTATAAAACAGGCAATCTCCCCCCTTCTAACAGACTATCATTGGCACCATCCAAGACTTCTTACCACTTTTGCTTTAAGCTTGATGTTTATGAGAAGACCAGAATGGGGACAGGTCTTCTTGCCCTTTGAAAGCTTTTTGATTTGTTACGTAACTAAACATGTTTGTACAGCTTTCTTCATATCTACAAATCCTTAGTCCACAGGATGTCAGTTCAGGCAATAATTATATGAATAAATTGTAGACAGTCTAAGAAGGAAAGAAAGATGGAGAGACATTTGGAATTAACGTGCTGTGAATCAGTTCTGCATCATCCTTTGTCAGTGGAATTAGCAGGCTTTTCTCCCCTCTTCTTGTTGCCTTTTAGTAATAATTTTCAGTGTATTTGACACATTTCATCTCACTCAATGCACTGAACCCTAATACAAGAGAATACCAGTTTGTCAAACATACATTATTGAGGATGCATACCACTAAATCTTAGGCAACCGACATTGTCAAAGACACGCCACCCTGGCAAGAGCTACAGAAATGCTAGGCAAAGAGGAGAGAGGTATAACAAGTGCACAAGCACGACTGCTGAGATACCAAGCAACAGAAAAGGCCAAAGCCTCCCAATTCCTGTCTCAATTCCACCCAAAACACAAATATCTTACAACAGTTTCAAAGCACACATTTCCACTGCTGTTGACAAGAGGAGTTGCAAGCCTGAAAAGACTAGTGTCCACTTGGTATAGGATTGTGCATCAGATACTTGAAGAGCTGGACGAGAGTAAGACTTCATTCTAAAAATAATTTCTAGTTTTTCACATAAGTTTCACAGAAGCCTCTTTGAATATTTATCGGTAAAGCAGAGTAGACACTACAGTATTTGTAATCCAGGATAACCACATTGATTTGCTGCTATGGACATCAAGAAGTGCAGTCCTAATAGGTTTTTTAAACAATAAACAAAAAAGTGTGTGGGATGCCAAACTTTATATTTTAATGTTTCTTACAGCTGTTTTTAGCTCAAATTAAAATGATACATGCATTTGGTCTTGAAAAGGAGTGCTGCCATTCAAAACTTGGCCATTCTGGAGATAATGCAACACACTGGTGAATTTTCTCCCTCATTTTGCTGCAAATCCTCTGATATGAGTATCTTTTTACTTTTTACAATTTGGCTCAAATGCAGATGCATTATGGAAAAAAAAAGGATTTATTATAAAAGCAAAAATTCTTATTTCTTTAATTTCCAAGACCATTTATATTTTTTTAACATGGCTTCCTGAAATTAGGAAAGAAAAACAAAAATCAAGAGGACTAAGAGAGCAGTAAGGTTATTTTCTAAGAATATTTAATATACACTTGGTATTGAAATGAATTTTTAAAAAATTCTTTAAAAAACCCTCTTGCATAATTCTGGTTTATTTTACATACTAACAGTGTTTGGATCTAGTAGCTTTTTAAGTTTCCCATGTATGGTTTGTTTTTGATAATTACACATTTAACAGACGTATAAAAAAATTAGTTTTTTCACATCCCAGCTTTTCTTTAAAAAAAAACCCAAAACCAAAACAACACCCTGAAAAATGGAGATAAAGACTCAGATGAAGTACAGTTCCTTATGTAACTGTTTTCTTTTGCACAAAGGGCATCACATTGCTATCCTTACTATTAATTTCTGCAATGTCACAAGACAGAAAACATCTGCTGAAAAGATCCTTTCAAAAAGAAAAATACATAAAAGACACTTACTTCCCAGGTACACAAACAATTAAAATATTTCAGTGGTAATACTTCTATTTGATTCAGAAAAAACTATATACAATATTAATTTCCAATAATCAGTAACAACAGGTACTTTCCCTATTAATAACTTCAAGACAGAGCTGTATATGCCATTTCACCAATGAAAAGGTTCTGAGAAGGAATTTGCTCTTTTTGGATCAGAGAAAAAGAACCTGAAAAAACACCACTAGTGAAAACAGTCTTCATCAGCACATTTACAAGAAATGCTTTGTCCCTGTGTGACTTCAGGAAGTAATTCCCTTTTTTTTCCCAGAAAGAGTTAGGTTTTATTTGGGATTTATAACATAGCAATACTTTAATGCGAATTCCCCAGGGGACACAATAAAGAGGCATTAGAAGGAGAGAACTGAACTGAGACCTCCCGTGAATGTTTTGTAGTAATGTCTCTAGTCTGAAATTCAGCATCTTGAGAAGTTCAGGTTAGAAGGAAAATACTTTAGCATACAGCAGCCAGTTCAAAATAAACTGTCTATGGGTTCAGCAGCTGACATTATTAATTCAAAAAACTCTTCAGCTTAAGCAACCATGTACATCATAGAGCTGCTTTCTTCTCACATAGGCAGCCTGTTCTGTTCTACAACAGTTAGTAGTTCCTTGAGAAACTTTTCTTTTAAAGACAAGTGGTGCTAGAGAAAAATCATTCTTCTTCAAACTAGAAAAAAGAGGAAAAAAAAAAAGAAGCACCATTTCCAACTAATCCATGATATAATCTATTGCAGCAGAGACATGTACATTACAAAAAGAGATATAAACATTAAGAGTAGAATCCAAGAAACATTTCTTTTTCCTATTCTCCAGCTCAACAAGCAGTTTGTACTCTAACAATAGTTTCAAAAGAAATCACTGTCATCTTTACAAGAGACACAGCACAAAAATCATGCTGAAGCAGGCTAAGTTTGGAAAAGTAACATCTTTGAGCAGAAAGTAACTTTATAGTCCAACACTAACTTCATAAGAAACCAGCCTCCCAGCAGGCGCTGGTAGGACTTTTCAGTAAAGAAAAACAAAGAAAATAACAGCAAATTTGGGAGGGTGCATATAAAGAGAATGCAGGGACTTTGTTTTATAGACTTTACCAGGTAACAGGTCCCCTTGCTCCTTGCTCTACACCTAGGCAGTTCCCTAAATCTTCTGAAGGACAATTTCATCTCTTGGAACCAGTGTGAGAGAACATGCACTGGTGGTGGACAGAAGATTGTTCTACAACTAAAATTTTCCAAGCACCTTATACTGAATGGAACAAATACAAGTTTAGGACAGTTAATGCCAGACTCAATACAAAATCTCCACTTCATTTAAGTGAGTCTCTGACTCTGTTTTCTACTGCAGCAATGGAAGAGAATAATTCAGGTATATTTAATCTGACCTGCCTCAAATAGAGAAGTTTCTCCCACTTCTCAGAGAAACTCTATGAAGAACCATGCATGTAACGTAATAAGAACTGCAAGGGAGACACCAAAAGCTTTTCCTCTTCTGAAATGCAGTCAGCATTCTCAGCTACAGGGCTGATGAACATACAAAATTAAAAGAAACAGAAGCTCATAATTTGTTTGACTTTAATGAATCCCCAGTAAGGTCATTGTCAATCTGAATAAAATTAAATCTAAAAATTCCTTCAAGAGCTGCACCTTAAGTTTTTACTTAAGTTTATGCTCTACTCCCTTGCACAATCCATAATTAGATTTTTCAAAAATACAAACAAACGCTTGACCCCTTCCATGCAGCTGTGTCACCTTTAGAATGTATATTCTCTTTGCAAATATGTCCACATCTTGTGCTGGTTTTTATGGCTAGTACTTATACTGCTAGAAAAAACAGTGCTTGGCTACTAACATTTTTGAAGACCTGAGGAGAAAAAAAAATTCTAATTCTTTTCCTTCCACTCCCCAAGAAAGACAGGGAATTTGAAACAATGAACTAATATCCACAATAAAAAGGAACATTTAATACTCTAGAACAGAGCTTTAAATTTAGCATTTTATGCATCTGATACCACAAAGCACAACAAGGAAAAAGGCTTCTTCTTTTCCTTCAATCAATACAATCCCTTAATAATTCAAACTTCAAAATATTTACATAAAATATTAGCATTACATATTTGTAATTGATAAACTGAGCCAGCAAGGTCATCACTTTTCAATTATTTATGGCAACTAGATAAGGTGACAGTGCACAAACTAATAACTGACAGTAGTCAGCTAATGAACAGGTTCATGCATCATGGCAGTAATGAGTTTCTGGGTTCCATTTCTAATAGCCACTTGCAATCATAAATATGCATTTCCTCTTCTGCTACATGAGAAAGTTTCCTATATATAAACTGAGATGTGCTCACCACAAAGACATCCAGCATAACTTCTTTTTGCAAGGACCATACACTGTTTTTTATGTTATGGAATGCCTTAGTGTAGTTGCACGTGTAACTGACTTACTGCAGCATGAGTGTTAAGTGTACATTGCAGCAGTTTTACATGCCTGTAAATGGGTTCTGAATAACATCATACTTACAACATCAAACTTCTGTGTGATGTTCCCCTGGACATCAAGTAAATAAACTTTGCCATAATGTGTTCCCAGTGCCAAAAACTGCGAAAGAAAGAGATTGATTACATAAACACAAAGACACCATAAGAAATAATGCAATGCTAAATGAACTCCAGGATTAGCAACACCGGGGAAAAGAAAAAAGCCCACCACTTTCTATAGAGAAAGGTTATTTTAACTGTACCCAAAGAATAAAACAGGGCTTCAAGCCCATATTACTGTGATAGTGCAAGTTAGCTGTCAGAATGAGTCATGAGGACCCTCATCCACTGACAACTAATGGTGGGTCTGCAGTCTGTATACACCAGCTGATGGACTGTGGCAGCAAATTAAAAATGCAGCACGAGAGCAAGAACCAACAGAGATCTGAAATAGTTCCTAGATCCTTTCTGCAGCTTTGTTTCAATCCTAATGTTTCCTTTGAGCTTTATTTTTAATTCTTCTTCATTATTAAAATTTAAAAAAAAGTGTTCAAACACAGCAAAAGGCCAACTGTAAGCCCCTGGTAAAATACAGTTGAATTATGGAAGGTCTATGACAGTGCATTTAAGTACACAGATAACTCCTGGGATTGCTTTCCTTCACATAGCAACATTCCTAAATAGAATACTCCCAAGACAAATACACTTCCTTGGAAATCTCAGGAGTTTCATTCTAAAAAATAGCAGCAAAATAAAGAAATCTTGACATAAATCCATACTATCACAAACTTATTTTGATACAAACAAGAAGGAAATTGATTCTGAGAGATCTGCTGTTAATTGAACCATGTGAACTACACCTAAACAGAAAAGATAGAATTTCAGTACTACTTGATTTATGACAGAGGTTTCTTTTATTTGCCCCCTCCCCCACCCTCCCACTTTCAGCATTACTGAAATAGTCCAGGCTACTCAATTCTCTGTATTTCACTGCATGTGAGCATGCTTCATTGCAACCTATAATGAAATGCTCAAATTTACAGGCACTGCTAAGCGTGTCAGTCAGGCAGCACAATCTTTAAAAAATAACCTTACAGAAAGTCAAGGTTTAAAAGGATTTATCAAAATGGAATTGCTTAAAATGAAATTTCTGTTCAGGCACTTAAAATATGAAGCTACATTAAAAGGAGGCAAGAAAGGGAAAGAAGGGGCTCATTAGAAATTCATTCCCTGCAATGCCTTTCACTCCTGCAAGGTTGCCTTTTTTCAGGAAGAAAAAAGTCCCCCGGGTAAAAAAATCAATACTGGTTAATAAAACATCAGGTGTGCAGACATAACTAGGTATGACTATTCCACTGCACAGGCCTGCTTGAATGCACCAGGTGCCATGACGATTAGTCATCCAGTGCAGACAGCAAGCCTGGTGAAAATATGATGCTTTAGTAGCAAAAATGAAAAAAATAAAAATTCTGGGGGGAAATTAGTCTGAATGCAGAAGCCAGATCTCAGGATTCCCAGCAAAGTTAAAGTGCTTTAATCAGAGCAATATTTTACATATTACTGCGTAATTTTTCTAATGATAGCATTTAGCAAGGCTTTTCCTGTTCGTTCAGGAAAAAAATCCCAAAAAAACCCAACAAGAACGAAACAGAAATACCCTTGCAAAACCTATAACCCAGCTTCATTTTTAAGTTCTCTGTTGCAAAAGACCTATTCCTAAAAGACTGCAGTACCTGGCTTCTAACAATATTGATTCTTCTCATAAGTAGTGTATCTAGTTTGCTGGAAAACTGAAAGTACTGGGATACTTCAACAGTTTTCCTGTATTGTCATGCTTTGTGACACTATAGCAAAAGCTGTATCTGTGCACATCCTTATAGAAAAATCCTCTTAAACTCTTGGCTTTCAAAATTTACCTAAGATGCAGGAATAAAAGGTAACAGAAACAGGCTACAGACAAAGAGGAAATGCTCGCCAATTTTCCAAATATCTGTGTAATTCTAAGTTGTCAAAAACATTTTAAAAAGACTTATTGTTTTCATTCACACTGTTAAAATACAAGCTTCATCTTAAGAGCCTCTTGAGCCATAGCAACAGTCCTCTGAGGAAAAGAAACATAGCACAAGTCAATCTAAAAATATAGCCAAATAATAAAGATAGATCCCTCAACAATAACTGTTAAGGAGATACTACTGGCTGTGAAAAATTATATATTCAGAAAATAGCTACTATGTTTTACATACTAGTAGCTGACAAATCATTAACTCACATTTTCAGCTGCACTTCAGAATGCCTCAATATTCTACATGTTTTACAGTATGTATAAAAGAGAAGAAAACACATAAAACACAAAAGCAATTGTTTAAATCACTAAAGAATCATATGAAGTTTATTTCTTTTAAGAAAAAATATAAATTATTTTAAAAATTTCTTTACTTTGCATTGTCTATTAGGATATGTCTTTATCCGTATCATCTATTAAGATATGTCTTTATCCTTATTATCCCTCTGGTACATCAAAATCTCTAGCCCGTGCAGTTCCTCTCTTTTTAACATACTGAATCAGGGAAGGGGAACAGGGAAGTGTTAGTATGACACTCCCCAAAAGTAAAGTCTAAGCAAACAAAAACCACAATATTTACTTTCTTCTCCCCTGCTTTAACATGCCTTCCACAGCCAAATATATGCTAATTTCCTGGCATGATCAAGTTGATCTTTGCTGACATGGCTGTACAAATAAGCACTGTATATGCCAACTTCCTTTCTGAATAAAGAAAAGTTAGGATTCCATTTTGATTGCAGTTCTTAATACTTTTCATTATTAAATGTGAGTGAGCATTTTTCTAGTAGCTAATGTAAACATCTCATCTAACAAATCACTGCATCTTGAATTCTCACCTCATTTCCTCATTGAGAAAATGTGTTTATCACTGAAAAATGCTTGATACAAACAAAAAGGGAATTGATTCTGAGAGATCTGCTGTTAATTGAACCATGTGAACTACTTGTTTTAACATTGAGAAAATGTGGATTTCTCAATACAGGTTAATGGTAAATTTTGTTTATGTCACTGATGCCTTGCAGTGCAACTCTAGATTTGGCATCACTTCTACACAGAAATATATTGATGCACTATGAGGACAGACAAATACATAAAACTGAGCAGAAGTGCTATCTCAGCCACAAAGTCACATAATACCTTTTCATGCACTGTCATGCAGCTGGCTGCATCCTTCTGGAGAATTTCAGTCACTCCATTAGAAAGCCGTTCATACTTGAGCTTAGGTTCTTCTTCACTCTCATCTTCCTAAATTTTTAGGAGTATAAGAAAAGGGAGCAAGAGAGAAAAAACAACAAAAATACTTAGAAGTTTATTTTAGATAAAAAACAAATTAAAAGATACCCCAAAATTGTCACACAGCAACAGGCGAAGATGGATCACTGCGATCTCTTCACAACAGCCATTACAATCAAAAGCCAAACTTTCACAGTTTAATCATCTGAAGGGGTTTGGGCTCTGCTTTTTTGTTACTGGTTTTTCTTTTTACTCCAAAGTTCTGAGTGCAAAGTCTGTATAGCAGCATGTCAATTTAGCTGTAGGAGGCACTTACTTGATATCTAAAAAGCAGGAAAAAATGTGCATGTGTACTTTGTTTCACAAAGTTAGTAATTTGCAATTTAGAAGTGAAATACAAGAAGGATGAATATGATAATGAAGGATGATAAAATAAAGTGTGCCACTGTAGCCACAATGAACTGAAAGCTGAAGCATGCACATTACAAGAAACTTCACGACCTTTACAAGATGCTGCACCTCTGTAGGAAGGATAGAGGCAAAATGCTGTGAACAAAAATAAGAAGAATCCACTAGGAATAAGTTAATTGTATAAAATCCACCAATGGGCTTATGGTAAAAAAAAAAATACTATAAATATGTTTTCTGGGAAGAGAACCTGGACATATTATACTCCTATGAATCACCTTTATCTTCTGCATGTTAGGATCTTTTTCTGGTAAATACTGAAGTGTTCCGCTCTTTTCATGCATGTTAGGTATTATCACCCAATCACTACTTAAATGCAAGGAAGGACCATGGGGGAAAGAGTGAAGAGAAAGGAATCCAAGCTAAAAAAAAAACCAAAAAAACCCCCCAAAAAACCCCAAGCAGCAAATTTATTGCTCAAAGAAGACCCAACATGCTTATCTCTTAGGAAAAGAAAATCCTAGTTGCAAAATAGGTCGTTGGTCATAGGCATCTATCTGTAACAGCTGGCGTACAGAGGTACAATGCCAGAGAGATTCCACAGGCTTCAGTAAGTCTCAGTTAATCTTATACATGCACAGACATACACAAACCCTTACAGATCCTTGGTCCTCACTGGGAAACAGTACACCTGCAATAATATTCTCCTACACTTGCTATTGACTATAATGAATATATCAACACTGAGTATGTGTAGGAGCAACGGGGGGCAGGACAGTCAGGATGGACAGAGAAGAGAGATCCTTGAAGCCAGGTTGTGGAACTTCCTGTTTATTGCCAAGGGCCTGGGCGCAGGGCCCTGCTGGGAGCTGCCAGCCACAGCTCGGAGCAGGCCCGAGAGAGGGAGAAGGTAAAGAGCGAGGTTCCTGTTACCATACAATAAATCTTCTTCTGTGTTGAATATTCTAATTCTCACTAACCAATCTAATACAAGATACAAATCCTATAGCATTTATACATAGCCTATAAGAATCATTACATCACCATACTGTGTTACATTTTAAACCCTAAATCTACTCTTTGGACCCCTTCTGCCAAGCTAGTAGGGTCTGCTCTGAGCCTTGGACCTGTCTGCAAGCAGAGGGTCTTGTTTCATCAAAAGAGGATTACCTCCAGTCCGGCCACACCATTGTTTTCCAGTTGTTCAGTAACTAAGGTATCGCATTTCATTTCAATCTTGCTTATAGTTTCCATATTCTCAAAATCTTTTGCCAGGCAATCATATTTATAAGGTTTTCCTGTTTCATCTTCCCCAACAAGTATGTTTTCCATATAAAACATCTTTCATTCTTAAGCAACCACAATATACCAGTGCAGTGGTCTAGTTAAAGAAGTGCCTTGACTTCCCACCAACCGCTGCCTTCCAATTCCTAAAAACGCACAGTATCAGCCTACAGTAGAACTGTATTTGTGCAGCACTTTCTTGTAGGTACAATGCAAAAAATAAATTTGGAAGAGAGACATGTTAACAGGTTAAAAAAACCACATTTTTTAAAATTGCTTTTGCAGTACTAAAGCCAGTCTTTTCCAAGTTAAATAGTACGGCCATTTACTATGTGTGCTACCATCATATATGGTAACATGTACATAACCTCATACAAAACACAAAAAAGCCATATACACCTATGGAGAAACCCAATACCTAGTCCCTTGCTTATAGAAATATGCTGCAAAGAGAGTGTTTTAAAATGTTATGTGAGAGTTTTATGACAGAATACAAATGAGATTAATACAGGGATGTCAGCAGTGCATGACGTAGGAGTATGAAGTGGGATGTCAAAATGTCCACTAAGAAACAATTTTATTCAGTAAATCTAACACTGAACAAAGTTGTTACTAGACAGAATGACAATGTCAAATTACAGGTCTGTATATAAATCAGTCAAATTCCTCATGCCTACAGATCGTTAATAAATGGCTACAAGGTAGAGGGAGGAGGTAAAGTCAAAGTAAAAAGCATACATTTGATGGAAGGAGAGTGTAAGGAAGTATGTGTCCATTATAACAATTAACACATTACTGCATTTTATACATTGCTTACAAAGATTATACTTGAAATGCATGGGCAATCATTGAATAAATCCATAAAAGTAAAAACTGAACGCCAGTCATCTAGTTTTTATAAGATCCCACATGTTGCTAGGGCCAGGACATCCAATGTGCAACCAACATGAAAAGTTAATTCTAGTCTCTGGAGTAGTTTGCATAAAATCATTCATCCATGGACCATTAAATAAAGTTACTGTAAATAAGTTTTACCTGTCTTATTTATGAGTGAAAACTAAGTAATTTTTTCTGCACATGCATATACAAAAAATATATACTTTCAAAAGTCAGTGCACCAAAGCATTCTGCCAGCATTCTGATACAGCTTCAAAGTAAGTAAATAAAATGAAAACTCCTAAATATTAGGCATGATGATGTACCTATTTCACGCTTTCTTGACAGGTATCTTGTATGTTAAATAAAAGTCAAGCTAAAAGGTGAATTGAAATGAGGTTGGAGCACTTTACTGTAAACAATATGAAATAAAAAGGTGATTTTCAAAAATTCAAGATTACTGCTTCAGACACTGATATATAAAAAGAATTTGATGATCTCTTATTTAGAGTATCAGGGTTTAATAATTTTAAAGGTATTTTTCTACTAGGAAAAGCTTTTATGCAGTTTGAACTTCTAAAGTAAACACAAGCCAGTGTTAATAAAAGCAAATCAATAATTTTTGTTAAATTTTAATAATCTTGAAAATCCACAAATTAAACCATGACCAGCCTGAGTTGAGATGTCAGTTAGCTGTGTTTCTATGACAACCTAGAGGAATAGTGCAAGGCCTGACTTGCAGCAAAGCTAAGATACAAACAGAGTGAAATTTACCCCATACAAGAGAACTCACAGCTTTCCTTTTTTAAGGGAAAAAATAATTAAAAAATCAATTGCTGAATTTACATGTATTTTTACTAACTGTATGACACTTTTAATTAAACCCTCCTAGAGGATTCTAAAAATTTGAAAATAAATTTTGTAACACTGCTTTTTGTATCAACACTTAATACTGCTTCAATATTTAATGCCTAAAATTATCTGAAATAACAATACTAAATTTTGATATTCTTGACAAATGTTTTAAGAGAAAAATAAATATTTACTGCACAAAATGTGTAAAGCAATTTTGTAAAGCACACATGGCAGCCTTAAATTCTGAGAGGCAAGGAGACCCACAGAGCTGTCAGGAGGAAGGTGATGTGATAAAATAAATAATGAGCATTTTTCAATAACAGGAATGCTAACTTGAAACTCATACTCCATTTGATTTTTCACTTGCCTTTTAAAGCTAAAGCTAGCGGGCATATCGCTAAAATATGCTGTAAAGAACAGACATCCATAAACATTTCTCACTGAAAGCACATTTCCAACTGAATGAAATACTCTGATTAGCCCCTAAGACTAATACAAACTCCTTCATACTGAGAGCTCTTCCAGTTGTCATTGCTGAACACTCCTGAACTGAAAACAAACTCCTTCTCATTCACCCAGTGCCTATGGAATACCAACTCTTCTTCTGGAACGGATTTACAAAACTAACAAAAGCTACACATGTGCAACAAGCTCTCTCAACAGGCCAGTACCACTGCAAGGGACTCTCGCCAGCCTTTTTGAACTCAGGTTCACAACCTTCTTCAGATATTCTGCCCCATATTTCCTAGCTTTGCCTACAAGAACTGCTGTGCTGGAACCATGAGTAGGAAAAAAGAAAAAAAATCTGAAATCAGTCCTTGTGAAGAAAATTTCCAGAAGGAACCTGTGGGCAGTTCCCAGACTTATTTCATTAGCCCATATTTGCTCCTGGAGCAGAGGATCTGCCTACAGGACAGACTGTCACATGAACATTGTTCTATTGATTACAGATACTCAAATTATGTTACAAGTACTGATAGCCAAAGTGTCATCCTTACCACACAATTTGCCCTCAAAGTTTTTCAAAGCCTTTATGGAAATAAACATTGCATACATTATAAGGCAAGTGTCCTTCCCCTTTGCTGCACATCTTCTGTCCGGTCCCAGATAAAATTGCTATTACTCTAAATGTCCATTCCAGCCTTGTTTATGCCTGCAAGTTTTGATCCTGCAAAGCATTTAAACTCCAATACAAAGACAGCTGAAGTCCATCACCGAAGCAATTTCAAAAAGGACACACTTACACCCTACTCCAACAAAGCTCTAGGGTCATAGGACTTCTTAAAAGGCTATGTCTGAAAAAGAAAAAAAGACAAGATAAACAAAAACTCTACAGTTAATTTTCTTCTTTTACATGCTTTAATTCAAGTTTACATTGATTTCAGAGATTATAAGAAAAATAGTGAATTACTTCATTTCCTCCTGGCCAGGACAGGGTCCATTTTTGCAGTAACCAGGGGAGGCATGGCTAGGACAGAGAGGCTATCCTACACCACCTATGCCATTGCCAAGTGTGGGGAGGACCCACACTGAGGAGAAGGAACCCCTTCTCTGAGGAGAAAGGGTTCCTTCTGGTTGACCACAGGATGGGTTGTATAATGCTGGTTCCAACCCAGAGTAGCAGGTGAGTACGGGTGAGTATTTTCACATGTGAATCACTCTCTCTCTCTCTCTTGTACACTTTAGTTATTAGTACTGTGCTGTTAACTCTTCATTTTCTTATCTCATTGTCGCTTCCAGTAAATTGTTCTTATCTCAACCCATCATCTTTCCCTTTTGTGTCTCCTCCTCTCCAGCCCACCCCAGGGGAAGGGGAGGAGGGGAGTAAGCAAGAAGCATGTGGTTTGTAGAGTGTCAGTGAGAGCCCTAAAGCGAGGAGTACTATTCCTAAATTGCAACACCCTCTAGCTTACTGGGTCTTTCAAATGCTCTGCCTCTGTGTGTCTGAACACTTAATGTTTTTGACACATTATAAAATCTTATTAAAAAAAACAAAACCAAACCAAAAAATCTCATTCTGCTGCAGAAAGTGAAACCCCAATACTACTGCAAAAAGGTGAGAAGAAACTACTACTTGGCACTTTGTGCGAGTAACTTTTCTTGACATTTAATACAGGTCAGACCTTGAGAAACCATATCAGCACTTTATTTATTTAAATAGTCATCACTATCACACAGAAGAAAAAAATTAAACTAATTAGAGTTCCAGAATTACTAGTTTACACACTATATGAAAATCTCCAGTAGAAACAAAGAAACCAACTCAAATTATTTTTGAATTAAAATAAAACCTCATAGAACACCTTAAGTTATGCAAAAATGAATAAACACCTCCTTAGTGCTCCACTGGGGGCATCTCCACTTCTTACAGAAATTCAATGGCAAATATAAAAAGAAACCAACATAAAAAGACCTCAAGCCCCAAAATGAAGTCTCCAGGGATAGTTCCTTATTTCTCTTGTATATGTGCAGAAGCTCAAAGCGCAGCAAAATACCCAGCAGAAGAGTTGCCAACATCATTTATTCCTTTCCTTGGTTTTGACATCTTGACTTGATCCAAGGTATAACCACCTCCAAATCCTAATTTTTTTAATCGAGATTATGTCTTAATTAGGGCATTGACTGATTGTCTCAGCTTTAGTTTTGAGGGCCTAGGAGGTTGGCTGGAAATGATCTTTCATCTATAAATGCCTTATTTGACATGGGAGCAAAGAGTACTTAGCCAAGCGTCTGGTGTATGGCTGAGAAGCAGAATGGATGACTTCTAGCCAGACTGCTATGAAAGGAACATCATCAGTGAGGTTTTAACACCAACATCTGACCCCCTGGCTCTCTGCAAACCCTTTTCATCACCAGAATGGCTTGGAAGGGCAGGATTGCACCCAGGATGCTGTGCAAACCTTACTTTGGACAAGGGAGCCCAACAAGAACCTTACAAACTTAAGGTTAACTGCCACAAGATTTCCATGACAAGACAAGTACTACCCAACAAAAGATACAGATAAAGCTTTTTATTTAAACCTTCACAGCATTTCTATATCTGGGAGCAGCACCAAATGGGTCATAATGCCTCCTTTGGCCCAATAAAGAAATTGTGACTATTTTCAGCCTCAGACCTTTGCTAGGACCCAACTAATCTCCATTCATTCAAGGTAAAGGAATATGGATTTACAGATGAATCTGATGTTACATTTGCCGAATCCCACTCCCCAAAATCTACAGGGAAAATATCTAACACTAAGTCCCTCAGACAAGCAGGTTCACTTATGTGTCATCTCTAGTTTTCTCTACCCACATTATATTCAGGCTAAATGTGGCTCAGGCCATCTGGTAATCCAGATAATCACACAGAAGCCTCTATATTCTCAATATCACCCCGCGAATATCCATGTGCATAATTTCTCACTTCCTTCTTTACCATATTTCACACTAGAACATTTTCTAGTAGCTGTATGCTAAAAAACTAAGACTTGCCATGCTTTTCTTGTGTCTAGTGACAGTAATTGACAAACCATACAGTTTCTTCACCCTGGAAATAATGCTTCAGTTTAGACACCCTTGGTCAGCTAGGACAATGAGCAAATTCTTCAACTTTGCTGATTTGGACAACAAGGCAAGATGCAGGCAGAGCAACTCTCCACTACAGCTCTGTAGGACTGGGTCTGCTGACAGGGTTACTCTCAGCTTCGGGACACAAATAGAAAACGAAAACAGTGACTCTGCCCCACCACAATATTATGAAGGTTAAAGGACTGAAGGACTGCCTTCACAGTACCAGTCAATCCAACCCACCTGTAATCCAATTATACAAAACACATAAAGAGCCTGGCTCCCACTCTTAACACTTAACCTCCACTTTTAAGACTGCAGAGTCTTGAAGGCTCACAAGTCTTCCCCAGGCCCCCCTCTTACAACTCTCCTCCGCTCCATCCCCTTGTAATCCTCAGATGGATCTTTGCTGATACCCTAACTTCCCTCAAATACTTTATCAAGCCCTCTCAGCCTAGACTACAAGTCCAATTTCAACACTTTTCAGTGTGCCTGCCAGGATCTTCTTCCTCTCCAAAACTGCCATGTCCTCAGTCAGAAGCTCACTTCCAGTCAGGCAACCTTGATGACACAGCTTCCGAATACAGGGTTTTTAATGACTGCTTATAGCCTGACATGAAACAGCTGTTCACAGGACACCAGAATCCAGCACGAACAGCTCACCAAATATACTACAGGTGGTTCTTGCAAAAGGCAGGCCACAGCTCCCATCTCAGCAGCAGACCCACAGAGCTCAGAGACATTCAGAAGACAGAGATCAAGACTGACCACTGAGCAAATGGATTTGGCAATGCAGACAATTGCCATCCTGTATTTCCACGACCTCTTTCCATATATTAAAAACACAGATGTTCTTATAATACATGGAAGGAAAAAAGGAATTTTATTTACTAATTTGAGGTTGACATATGCAAATGAACACACCGCTCATTTGCAATACAAGGGAATACGGCAAATGAATAAAAATATCTAGGAAAAAAACCTGCTGCAAGTGAAAATATCACATGGGAGCAACACATGACAACACATGCAGGAGGGCTAATAAAAGTAGAAAATATTAAGCAGCAAGTTGTAACAAATTGCTAACATCTGTTGATGAATTTAAGGAAGTGACATCATCATGTCACAACACAGTTGGGAGATCCCTTTGGCTTCCACCCCTGACCATGTCAAAGTCCCTGCACTATCTGGTAAAACCAATTAAAAGGTTATTTTGTTTGTTTTTTAAGAACACGAAGATGAGGAAAAACTCCTAATCTTTACCTACTAAATGCTTACCTTGCTCACAACGTTAAGTACAATAACAACTGGGTTACACCTGTGATGAGGTAAATTTGTTTCCTCCACCTCTTCCTTGTTATATTCCTATTTCACAGTCACAAAACAGTTGGTCTTTATAAATCCTACTATTGCCTTATGACTGCAGGCATCAGAATATAACTTGTACTTTAAAGATGAGGGGTAGAAGTTTTGAACTCTACACATTAAATTGGTATATTATCAGAAGGAACCCAGGAATATTTGTCCACTTCCTTCTACCCTTAAAGCAGACATGTTCAAGCAATCTGACCCACTATTAACTGCATTACCAGTAGAGTCTTACATTTCCTCAGCATCACTGGGAAAAATCTATTTGAAGATGATGACCAATTCTGGTCAGAATAGGGGTAGGATAAAGGTTTTTCTTTGGAAAGTTTTAGAAGTCAAAATTGTCAACAGATGCAAATTACTGAGGTGGGCAATGAGGATGTAACACTATCATTGTAAAGGAGGCAGCTATTTACTCAAAGTTCTTCCATTGTAATGTCAGGCTTCTTTGGTGTTTGCCTCTGATGCTGCCACTTTTGAAAGAAACTGCAAACAAGACAACCTGTTGCCTGCCATTCTGACATGGAAGTCAGGAAAAAACCCTAGCCCAAATCCTGCTTCTTCTCACATCAACCGGAACCCATGTTATAGTTTAGAAATAATTTAAATAATCATTAATTCTGAAAAAATAGCTGGAAATTCACAACAAAGATTTAATTTTTTTATTTTCATTGTTGCAAAATCTCTAGAAGATTGTTACTCTTTACAATCAAGAAATACATGAAGCATAATTTAGAATCTAATTTGGTCCTTAAAGAGATAGCACCTTGTGCTGATTTTGCAATAACTGATTTTTAGTGAAGAGGGAAAAAGTCAGCCGTGGAAGTGATTCTCCGTGAGGAGCTGCTAGTGGCTTCGGGCATGCCTGGCAAAACCAATCAATGGCTAGCTTGGAAAACTGGCACTCTGCTAAGCCGATTAGAAAAGCTGGAAACGCCTCTACAATAACACATTCAAGAATGAAGAAAACACAGGAAGCTCTCTTGCTCTCTGCTCTGTACAGCTGAGTAGGGGGCCAGCTGGGGCCCTGTCACAGACATCTTTTATGAAAAATCCTTTCCTTAGGATTTTTCTTCCTGAGAAGCTGAGAGGCCTCAGGAACAAAATGTAAACAGTGGTTATCTGCTGCTGTGGAATGCAACAGGTGGATCTGTGATTGGCCTATGTTGGTTGTTTCTAATTAATGGCCAATCACAGTCAGCTGGCTTGGACACAGAGTCTGAGCCACAAGCCTTTGTTATCATTCTTTCTTTTTCTCTTCTTAGCTAGCCTTCTGATGAAATCCTTTCTTCTATTTTTTTAGTATAGTTTTAATATAATATATATCATAAAATAATAAATCAAGCCTTCTGAAACATGGAGTCAGATCCTCGTCTCTTCCCTCATCGTAAGTCCCCTGTGAACACGGTCACAGGGCCCCTTTCCCAGAGGGGGTTGCTGGACCCCGGCATGGCTGCAGCTCTCTCAACATGGCTTGTAATGGACTTTATTTACTTGGACACCTTTAACCAGCCATGGTGCAGACAGAAAGACAAAAGCAGGGGCAGCAGCCTTTCTTTTTTTGGTGTTCTGAATGAAGAAAAGGCGCGGAGTGGAGCTGGCAGCCGCCACGGCTTGCACAGTGCCGGCAGAGCCCATGTGACCAACTGAGAGAGAGGCACAACGACCAATTCCCTGACTGCACAGCCTGGACAAGATTAACCTTTCAGCACTGCCGAATTCTACAAAAACTATTTCAATTGGCAGAACTTGAGAACAAATGAACCTGCTGTGCTGGTTTTGCATTGGACGCATTCACAGAAGTGCCTGAGAAAAGCTAAGAAAAGCTGCTAGCAGTTTCCTCCGTGTCTGACAAAAAAACCAATCAGTAATTAGTTTTAAGAATTGACAATCTGTTAAACCACTGAGTAAGCTACATGTGCCTCTGTGAATATACATGTTAAAGACAAAAAAATACCAAGAAGTTCTCTTTTGCTTCTGGCCTGAACAGGAAACAAGGCCAGCCCGGCCTCCATGTCAGCTCGGCCGGGCTGGGTGGGCTCTGCCACGGGGCCAGGCCCCATCAAGTGCTGGGCAGGGGGAGGGCAGGGGAGGCCATCGGCCCCTGGCGTGCTGCAGCTGAGCCCTGGCCTGGCTGCGGAGATCCCAGCCGCTCCCCCCGCCCATCCCAGCCCAGCCATGGCTCTGGCCGCTCCCCCAGCCCATCCCAGCCCAGCCATGGCTCTGGCCGCTCCCCCAGCCCAGCCCAGCCCAGCCCAGCCCAGGCTCTGGCCGCAAGCTACCGAGCGTGGCTGGGCTCACATGACCATCTGCAGGCCCCACGCAAGCCCCCAGCTACAGGTAAGACTTGCAGACCTTCAATCCTCCCTCAAGTGAGAAAAAAGGACAGAGTGAGAACACATAGAAGAACAACATGAAGACACCAAGGTCAGTGAAGAAAGAGTCAAGTCCCAGATGGGAGGGATGAAAAAATGCCTTGCTCTTGAGGCTGAAATCCTCTTGTAAAGCTACAGAGAAGAATGTAATTGATACACCAGACTCTTTTTCCCTGTAACTCATTGCAAGTATGGGGAGATTAAGTGTTCAAACTGTAGATATGAGCAAAAGCCTCTATGCTAAAGTAAGCAAATGTTGAAGTAGCTGTGATCCCACAAGAAGTTTGAACAGAGAGAGAGAAAAAAGTGATGAAGACTGTCTGCCCCAGGGAAAGAAGATCTCTGTTCTCAGAGATGATCTCAAAGACAGATAAAGAGAACCTTTGCTCTTGAACAGTTCATCCTTAAAATAGGACCTCATAAGTTGACATGGCCCATAAATGTAGCTGTCGGGAAGGCTGTGAAAAATGGGAGGGACTTCACGATTGCAGATTTCCGGACGGCTATTCGTGGAAATTAAAAGCCACAAGAGAACTGTTTTCTTGTAGAAAAGTCTCCATAAATTAACAAGAGGGACTCCTCTCCCTAAGTGAACTGAAGAATGACTATGATAGAAGTGATAAACTGACTAAATTGTTTCCGTATGTTGTTAGTGAGAAAGAAAAGGTTGTGGGGGGAGGAGAAGTGTTCTAAAAGTTTTATTCTGATTCTTATTATTCTTTCTTTTCATTACTGTTAATAAAGTTTTCTTTATACCCTTTCCAAGTTTTGAGCCTACTTTGCTTTCCTCCTAATCCTATCTCAGAACAAGAAATAAGTAAGTATATTCTAGTGAGTGCACCGGTATTTAACCCACCACACCAACAAACACCAATTCTCTCCTGAGTCAGAGAAAAGGAAAAACATGCTCTCATGAGAACAGCATGAGAACGCTAAGGTAGGTGAAAAAGAGGGAGGGAGAGGAGGAGGTGCTCCAAGTGTCAGAGCTAAAATTCTTCTGAAAGCTGTGGTGAGGACAATAATACAAGTTTCCCTGTAATTCATGAAGTGCATGGGGGGAAAGGTGTTCTGAAAGTTTATTTTAGTTTCATTATCCTCTTTTAATTCTGTTAACGAATTTTTCTTCCTTTATACCTTTTAGAGTTTTAAGCCTGTTTTGCCCTTAAAGTGTTTTCTCCTAATCCTTATCTCACCCCTTGAGTTTTTCTTTCCCCTCCCTCTGCTTAACTATAACAGAAAAAAATTAATAAATGATTTTCATAGGTGCACTGGCGTTTGGCCAGCATCAACCCATCACATACCTCAAACTCATTTATTAAAGCTCCTCAAGTAGATGTCCCCATATCTGTTTTTTAAAAAGAAAAAAACAAATGTTCTGTGTTCTAAAGTGATGCAAACACAGCTTCCCTGATTGGCCATTTCTAGGTCTTACCTGGCCTTCCTTCAGAAGAAAAGAAATCCAGAACCAAGCAGAAGAAAGCACTCCCTCCCCCACTATTTTGGATGATATATCCACCTCTGCTGAAGAATCAAGTGCCACAGAACAAACAAGGACAATTATTGTAACAGGCTGTGTAACTATTATGAAGTGCAGCTTCATCATTACCGTTTCTCCATCCCTAGGATATGGTTTCCAGACTTCAGCTCCTACCTCAGTGATACAGGGACTATCTATGCTATTTTCAGAATTAGGATCCTAACTCAATTTCTATCAATGCAATGAAATCTCTAACAGAATACCAAGAAAAACTCAGACCAAGGCCTTTAACCTGGCTGCTTGATAATACCAAAACTGCAATACCATTTTATTGCAAGTTGTTGTTTTATTTACTGTGCTGAATTTGAATCCTGAGCACTTTACCAGACCCTCTGGAAGCTCACTGAGAGAACACAGACCTCTTTTCCTCCATTACTTTCATTAAAAAAAATTGTTCCTAAAGGAAAATTTTAACAAAGCAGGAAAAAAAAAAACTGGTTTAAAAAATTATTTGCTGAGAATAGCAAAGAGCATTTCATCCTGAAGTCACTGGTTCAAAAGCAGGTAGAGCAATAGTGAATAAAAGCTAGAAACCCATTACAGTTTTCAACTTGTACAAGAAATCTGCAACTATTGGTACACAAAAAAGGCACGAAGACTGAAATTTCTAAACTATGACAGCATGTTTGTGACTTATGCTGCTAAAAATATTTTCCCCTAATTCTATGGTGAAAATACAGTAATGGTAGTTCTGTGAAAAACATGAATAACCTCTGATCTCATTCCTTTACAACTGTTCATAAGGCACATCACCAACGCTTTTCCAGTACCTAGCTGTAAAATTGGTAAATATGGATTAGGATGGTAAAATTTCACACAGCAGCTTTCTGTTCTCACCACGTATTTTCCATAGGGATTTATTTAATACTCTGGGAAAATGCAGATATACACCAGGAGCATGGAATTAAGATTATATGGCTGCCTGTGAATGTCTCAAAATGGGCTGCATTTACAGTATGAAATGACACAGATGAAAGACAAAACAGGGAGCATTTTATTTCTTCACAAAACTGTTGTGACATACAGAATATTAGACTATTTTTGCACAACACCAATTGAAGATTTACTCCTACAGATTTGAAGGAGCTGGGCATCAGCCAAGTTTCGAAGCATAAGTAACACAGAGATGACATACTTGCACATGACCAATCCTCATAAAATGGCATGTTTAAAAAAATAGTAGTAGAAGGTCAATATAATATAATTTGGTTTCATTTCAACTACCTCAGTTTATTTTGCTTATGGTTTTGTGCATGACAAAGAACACCTGAAACTTCCAAATCCACTTCAGTGTTCAAAAACATAGGATACATCCATCCACACCAAGTGTCCTATACAGAGGCAGCACAGGGTAGGCTGTTTCATCTTCCATGTCCAAATCCAATTCCAGCACAGAAAAATCCAAACTCAGTCCAAATATCAATGAAGCTATGGATTTCTACTTTTATTGTCCTTTTGCTGAGTAAGGAACTTGGGCAAACATTTGTTTCCCCTGTGAACACTATTCAAGCAACCCGGTTGCCACCTTGTGATCTACTGCATATGAAACGCTGACAGTGCGGTTTTGAGAACAGCAGTTTTTGAAGCTCACCTACCCACCACTGGGGAAGAGCTGAATTTCACCATTACTTGCTTTTTGCAGCCAGGAGTGTTATTCCAGACAGCGAAATACATTTAATGTTTTGGGAAAGCCGCATCTGCATACTCTGCTAACACAGTAGCTTTGCAATTGCTTTTAATGTATGTAAGCACAGCAGCATTTTTACTTTTTATGTATTCCACAACACACAAATAGAACAGGCACTTCTGGTTAATATTAATAGCTCATTAAATGAAGTATTTAATTTTCACTCAAAACCAGAACATCTTAAAAGAATATTGCAATAATTCATATCTTTCCTGCGAGCCAATCCTCTAATAATGTTTATTATTAGTTAGTAGTCATTGCAAACTTGTTTTTCAAATTAATGCAGGAAAAGATTCCATTTAAACTTCAATAAATATTTTACTATGCTCACCCTACTGACTCAAATTGATAAATTATTTGCGTGTTACATTTCCTCATCAATAAGGAGAACTTAGTACTTGGAATTTATGTAACTTTTCCTTCC
This sequence comes from Melozone crissalis, assembly GCF_028551555.1. Lineage (NCBI taxonomy): Eukaryota > Metazoa > Chordata > Aves > Passeriformes > Passerellidae > Melozone > Melozone crissalis. Next base: position 54,973,842 of record NW_026535794.1, on the reverse strand, counting down.
ATTCTCCCCAAAAGGCCAATTTAATTTAAAGTCATACAGAGAGAAGCAATCTCTCTTCAGATGTCCAATATATGAAACAGAATATATTTTTTGAGCATTTTTCTCCCATTTTACATTTTAAAAAATAATCTAGCGTACAACTATTCAGTAATAAGGAAAAGTGGCACGATTAAAATAATTACTTTGGAAAAGGTCAGACCGTAGACAAAAAAAGGCAACTCAGACTGAAGTACAGCAGCCACATCTACTTTTCAAGCATCCATTTTTCTTGCAATGCTGATGCCCCTTCAAATGCTACTATCCACAGAACAGCTTACCTCTTCCAGCCCAGTGCTCCACACCCCATGTTAAGAGAACGCTTTGATGGAAACACAATATGACAAGGAGCCTTTTTCACCAGATGCTTTATTTACTCGAAATGATTTAATTGCTTTGACCTAATCCAGACCCAACCTACAAGACTAAAACTTGGAGTGCACTGAAAAGAGAAAGAAAATATCAAGGCTTTTTAGTTGCCTTTTTTTAAGGCTTACATTTTCTCCTAGCTGTGTTCCTGCTCTAATCCGTTTTCAAAACCCTAAAGAATTACCAATTCTCAGTGGTAAAAGTGTATCAGAGAGGGATATTTCTAAACCACCAGAAATAGTTTGAGCACTGGATCGACCAGGAATTTCTACAATACCTTTCTCTCTACAAATTCTCATAGAATTTATTAATATAGTGCTTAAATAACTAATCAAGAAACTAAATGAACAAACATGTCCCTTTCCCAGGGTAACAGTGATCAAAACAGCAAAAACATGTTAAGGGGACATATAAAAATGGAAGTGCTGGAATGAAAATATATGCAATATTGATGACTAACACATTGATGTATCTAACAAAAAAGCAAGAATACAGATATCAGTGTACCATCTTTAAAAAATACTATTCTAATACCTCTTTGCAGAACATCTGCACCCACATGGCTTTTTTTTTTGTAGTTTAGCAAGCAAACAATTGCAAAAAAAAATTTCTGCTGCAGTGCAGCGTCAAAAAAGAAACAAAACCACAAACAGTGACTTATGCCTTACATAATCAAGGACCTTTTCTTGGGACATAGCACGCATTTATAATTCCAGGGACATTTGTTCTTGAAAGGGTGCTTCCTGTAAAAAAGTCACATGATGGATCAGCACAATCTGCTAATAATCCCTGTAGTAAATTAGAATGGAGGAGAAAATTTTAAGTCTTTAATTCTTTGCTAATTAGTTGGCAAAACATAACTATCTGTCTGACAAAACACAGCTCAACTGAGAAAAGATTTTACAGCAACAGATGCATTGCAAGGAAGAAAAATAATTTGAAAATAAATCCAGATTCAGGCTGTACATAATTTATGGATATTTTTTCCCTCCACAGTTTCCAAATAGCCAAAAGCCTGATTACTTTGCTATCTACTTTTTAGATCTCATCAAATGTGACAGTCCAAACATATAGCTTCAGGTGCTATAAAATAAAATTAAGTAAGCCAATGAAACCACATTGAAACTAGGATTTTTCAGCCAAACAAACCTGCTAAGATCCACCCTTAAATCTGACTGCATATGTGATGATTAGACAAGGTTGGGATAAGTAATGCAAATATACTTAAAAAAAAATTTAAAACCCAAAAAAACCCAAAAACCCATCAAAAAACACCAAAACCAAATGTCTAAAGCCAAACATACAAAAAGAAAATACCTCTGTTTCAAGAATGAGTAAAATTACTTCCAAAAGAAGGAGACTTTCCCCTAAGAATTAAAGGACTATTAGATATACAGCTTCCTCATCATAGCCTAGCATAATATATTGTAGTCTGACTATGGGAAAAGAAAAAACATGTAATACCCCAAATCAGATATAAGAACATGATAGGAAAGTGCCAACTGTACTGTAGTTACCAGGAAAGAAATGTAATAGCACTTCTACAAGTGCTACCAGTTCTACAAATTTTACTAGTAATTTCAGCTATCTCTATATTGAAAGAAAGGTCTACTTAAGATCTGAACAAATGCACCATCTCTGCTCATTGATACCTTTGCATTTTACACACTAACTTAAATAGCTGAGAAGTATTTTACACCAGGGCAGCCTCAGGAACTCAATCTCCTGTGCAGCCATTGCTGGAACAAAACTGACATTGATGAGCTTTCAGATGACATACATTGAAGACAGTCAGTTTTTGCAGACTTCCACATTTGAGGCTTACTATTAAGCTCTACCACCAAGTCTGTGCAAATGGGCATCCTGGCAATTGTTAAAGAGCCTGTCCTTCAAAATACACCAAGCAGGTAGCAAAACAGCACTAGAATCTTATTTGGTAGAAGATGCTAAAGGAATGATAGTAAGAGAGTTGCTGCATGAGATAGAATTAATGTATATTTGATTCTTTGCTAAAATAATGGCACAGAAGGGTAAAAACATCAGAAAAAAAAATCCATACTTATTTACACATCTAGGGGTATAATTTACTCAAAATTGGAAATTTTAATATTGCATTTCTCCCTAACAGAAAGCACATCTATAATGTAAGTCTGATATGTGTCATGTGCCCTCTGGAATAATTAGTAACAATACTCAACAATATTCAAAATTCATACAAAGAATTTAAATTAATTTTATTGCAAGAGTAACTGTATATGTAAAAATTTTTAGTACTATGGTAAGATGTCTATGAAGTCCATGCCATAAATATATTTTTAGTGGCTAAAACAACACAGGCTGCAGGAATCAGAGTCTCTGATTCTAGAACCACCACCATAAAATACATCCCTGATTATTCAAACTACAGGCCATTCAAAAGAAATAATTACAATTTTATGATCACAAGAGTTAGGAGTGAAGCCATCAGTTTGATCTAAGCTCTGACCATACTTCAAGTAATATAAGCAAGCACTGAGAACATTTTTACACTTTGTGCTTTTACCATTTTGGTTTTATCTGAACAATCTTTAGAAACAGTCTAATCAGTTTCATTCCATTAGCTATTTTCTGATTATTATAGATGGGTAATGCGATGGTTGGCTCTCACAATAAAGAGATGACTATTATGTGCATGTCAAGAGAAGTTTTATCAATGTATAGATATGTTATTGTGATTTGTTGGTTTGATGTCCTCTGTTCTCCCTGCAGTCCCCTTCCTCTCCCGGTACTGTTGCCAAGGGATGGCCTTGGTAATGGGGACATGTGGAAGGAGGGCAGGTGCCTGTGCCCCTTGCAGGGGCATTTGGGAGGAGGGCAGGCTTGTCACTAGGAGACATGGCATGGCAACACCTGACCTCCAACCAAGTTGTAAGAAAGTGATCTCCACCAGTAAACGGCGAAGAAGAGTTGACTGACAGGCTTTAAGAGGGGACAGGGCTGTCCAGTGCAACCCCCGGGGTGTAAAACACAGAGCAGCCATTCTGTAGGCCAGCCTGTGGCTGCTGGGTCACCTACTCCAAGCGTGCTGTCCTTCTTCCTTATTCACTCATTTGTTGTATTTTGTTAAGCTTTTAATAAACCTTTGAAATTTTTAAAAGTGAGGAGTCATTTCTCATACTGATGATCAAGATACTAAAGACTAGACTTAAAGATGGCTAATGCAAAACATTTTCATAGACATTAGAATGACAATTGTTCTTTAGACCCAATATCTGCATTCTCAATATATAAATTTTCTTTTCACTTCTCTCTGCATGTGAAATTAACATTAAGAATAGATATCAACTTTAACACAGGTCTAGTTGAAATTTTAGGACTTTAAATTTTGTGAAAGATGCATTATGCCTATTTTTCTTAAGGGAAAAATTAGTAAACCTCCACCAATCTGGCAACCCATTGGTGATTAATTCTGCTGTAAATAATCATTTGCTAAAGCTGAAATCTTGAAAGGCCAGTAAAAGTGCCATTTTCTCATTGCAATAAGCTTTAAGATAAAAAAAAGCACCTCAGCAGGTAAGTATCTGTGCTCACTATCCTGTGAATGTCAAGCCTCGAGAGGATTACTATTCTACTGACACATTGCCCAGTGATTGTTTATCTCCACATCACAAAGCACTATTCAGAATGAAGGCATTTCACACTGGACAAAAAAACGTCTGGCCTGGGCAGCTGTTCCACAGAGCAATGTTAAAGGGCCAAAAACCTCTGCTTCTCACCAGTATTGCCATTCAGTGCCACTGAAGACAACCACTCAATGGCAGAAAGAAAAAAAATACCTCACAAGAAACAAAACCACCTTCCACTGCAAAAAGATTTTTTCAGAATCCACCACTACAGTCTCTGCACTATCCACTGTCATAGAAATGAGGATTTCTGTCTGCTTAGTGCTTAAACCCAGCATGGAGATTTGTCCCTTGGTAAAAAACAAAATCTTCCTAAGAGCTTTATTTATAACATTACTGCTCAGAGACAAGCTCTTAACTCTCTCCAGCTTCCTTTCTCTCTTCACTGCAGGCCCTCCTTTTCCCATCACCTACAGCAGTGTAGGCAGACCTCTCCAGAAAATGAGACAATTGTTGACAAAACATCATCTCAAGAATAGAGAGTCTACAGGACATGATTAGGTTGAGATTGTGAAGCTATTAAAACAACAAAGTAATTACCTGAATGTAGTATTACTGCATATATAATTATACTTACAAATTTTCATTTTATCAAAACAGAAGCAAATGCACTTCAATTTGTCTCTCAACATAATTAATTTTACAATAACGGGGTGAATGTGTTTTTTTTTTTTAATATAAAGAAGCTTCTAATAGCAATTCACAGCTTCTTTTTAATAATTTAAGATCAGAGTGACAATCCTTGGTACATAATACTGGCCAAATTTCTAAAAACAACCAGTGAAATAGTATTTTTCACTCCATATTGACAAAAAAACTAGCACTGACCACACTGACAAATCCAAGTATGAAACAGTTTAAGAAGGGTTACCTCGGATTCATCTGTTGATTCCTCATAAGACCTGGTTTCCTGAAAAGGACACAAAAAACAAAGGGGTAAATAGCTATGTATATACATAACTGAGCAGTATTTCCCTTTAAGAAGTACTTTTAAACCCTTACTAAGAAATGAAAGACAAAGCAGAAGCAACTCAAAGTTCAGAGTTTCCATCCTTGTCATTCATACTCAATTCGTGCTTGCACTCTCATTTGAGTGTCTCAGTGAGACTCGGGAGCAGCAGGGACTCTGTTGGCAGTTACCCTAAAAGGGAGAGTGACTGGGGGATCTGAGAATCTGTCCCTGTGATTATCTTCCCCTCTTCCAGAAGCAGTAGTAAATTTTGCAAAGAAACTGCCCATATCTTGACTTTCATGGCAGAACAGCATTCTCAAGTTATCCACAAGCCCCCTCTGCTATTCAACAATTTAGCTGTTAATAGGCTTATTTTAAACTTTAATAATTTCAAACCATTTTCCATAGAAATCCAGCATTCAATGACTTTCTCCTTCCCATCTAATGTTAATGCAAGATGTGGCTTTCTCCTTCGAAACAACTGTACCTTTAAAACATCTCTCTGGCAAGATGATTCTTTCTACCCTGGAAAAAAAATTTTTTAAGTCAACTCCAGCTCATCTCTCATCTGCTCACTGAGAAAATCTGCTGATGAAATGCCTCCTCAAAGAAGTCAGCAAAACGAAGATTTACTTAACGTATTTATCTTTATCAATAGCAATAAAGGATTACAACTAATACACCAGCAGTGAATGTAGGCATTTTAGCAATAAAATATGATGTAAACAAAGAACAAGTATGAGAGAAAGCAGCATTTCAAATCTGATGAAGGGAGTCTTTGAAGAGTAAGATAAATAGGTACAGAATTCCACCAGACCAGACAAAAAAAATAAATTACACCTTTACCTACAGCTTAGAGAAAAATGGAAAAGGGAGAAAATTTAATGCACTGACAACCAGTGTAAATTTTTGTTTCTCATATTTATTTCTTTTCTATGTTTATATAATGCACTGATTGTGACCTGTACACCAAAAGCAAAGGCTTCCTTTTCATTAGTGCAGGCTCACATTGCTGCCCATAATGACCATCACAGCAGATGGGACAGAAGCAAAGCAGCACTTCTACCAGCTACTGGAAGCTTCATGCAAGGTGTTACCACAATCACTGACATCCATTTCCTCCATTTTACACACTACAGACAGACTCGCCTTTAAAATACACATCCCATAGAAGGGTTATCAGTGTAGTCTACACTTGTGTCATGAATTGGGAAACTGCAAGTTAAAAGTACATGGGAATCAAGGGAAGATGGAGTAAAATCCTGGCATCCTTGAAGTTTAGGTTCAACTTTGCAAGCCCAGCTGCTTGTCTGTTAATCTCCCAGTCTCTAATCACAAGCTGCTGTAACTTTTCAGGAAATTACAATTTTGTTACATACAATCTTTGTGCATCTCAACAATAACCAAGTGAGAACTGAACTAAAACAGTGTGGTGTAATATTGCCAGCTGACTGGATGAGCTAGAACAACATACAAAGTCCAACACAAAGCATCATCAGATTCCTAATAAAAAACAATTATTTTCTCTTCTGAATACCAAGAGCCATCTACTCAAATCCTTAATAAATCAAAATTAATAGCACTATTGTTGTGGTGTTTTATGGTATTCACAAAGAGTGGGAAAAAAAAATCTCTCCCAAACAAAGGAATTACAGCAAGTGACATTTCTGCTAGTGCAGCTACACCAACTACATCTGCCCCTCATGGTTCCAATTGTTTTGGTTGTCTAGGAACGGAAACTTACTTACAGGATGAATTCACTATCTAACACCGTGCTGTCAGACCAACACACGTGCAGGATGGAGTTATCATCTCACTGAGACAGCAGCTGGTCCTCACACCCACCTGAGCCACTTAACTGAGCCACAAGTTATGTGCAAGGCATCCCTAGAGGATATTGACATAGAAAATTAGGGCATGCCAGAAGTTGATTCCAATAATCAATCATGTGAACTAAGAAAATATCTATTTTTATTTAGGACATCTACCCTGGTATCCCTACTGTATTCACAAGGCACTGCAATCTCAGATACTACATTTCATAAATGGCATACAAATACAGGTAAATGCTTCATGGCATTTATGTTTTACTGCAGAAAATAACATAGAAAAAAATTGGAGCTTTGGCTTAGGAATGCAATGCAAATATTGTATTTGTTCTCTGACAAGAACTTAGCTAAAGGTGCTTAGAATTAATATTTACCTACAAACACACTTTGGTAGCAGCTTACCATGAAAAGCTTTTTCCCTGGGTTTTCCCACTTGTTTAGGCAAACTTGAACAGTAAACTGTAGTTATGATTGCCCTGGGGCTTTGTTAGGTTCCTTTGCCTTGCCTCCCAATGCATGAACTGAAAGCATTATCCTCCACTTCCACTTTTTAGTAGCCTTGTAACTGTGGAAAGGAAATCCCTGAAAAGGGATTTGTAGACAACCAGAATCCAAAATCCTGTAGGAATAGCAGTCTTTATATATAGACTGACAATAGCAGTCTTTAGCAATCTCAGACTCTAGGGGAAAATCAGCAGTACACTTCAGGCAGCTGACAAACACTGTTGCTTAAGTAGCCCAAGAATGAAGTAAGGGAACACAGATCAGGAAACCATAGAAATATGAAGTAATGTCTCACCATTATAATCTCTCACTTAAAAGATCCAACATAACTTCTCAAAATATTCTTAAGTGGGCTTTCCAGTATGATGGGTATAGGGTTTTCCCTTCCCCTGGTTTTACAAACACCATATGTAACCCACTATGTGTTTAGGCCCATAATGTAAACCTGACAGAAGTTGAAAGATGCAAAAGTTGAATTTTACAGAAACACATGCACAACACACACACAGCCCTTTTAGTAGAGGTGTGCATGCTACCTACAGGAAATAAACCAAAATGAATAAAGTAACTCTCCTATCACAGTCCAAAGAGAGCAAAACATAGGCTAGTTTAATCTACTGTATTGTTAGAGAAGACTTGTCCAAGTTTGTTTCATCCTTCCAAAGGCTGCCACAGTTAAAAACTCATCAATCTCAGGGGAAAAAATTCTCCCCCAAGGAAGCCAAGCCCTCCCAACAAAACTCTGTCAGCAGGGAAGGTGGAAACCAGATGCTCTAACTTTCTCATGGCCGGTTACCTTGAAGTATTTCCAAGACTCTCTCACTTTTGGGCATCTATGACTGACAAATATTGCACAGCTCAGCTGTCTGTTCAAATACTGGCTCAGCAAACAAGCATTCAGAAAGTACCTGAAAAGGCCAGGAACTGCATCTTTTCCTTTATTTTAATTTTTTCTTGGGAAAGAGCAATCTAGGGACGGGGAGCTTTAGGAGAACAGCCGATTAAGGAAACAGCACTAAAATCCTCAAGTTTTTTTTCTCAGAAAAAAATTCCCTTGTTGAAATGCACTTGGTCATGTCTCTATGTCCCTCGGTAGAGAGACAGCTCTTGGCTCCACAGCGGCGTCGGACGCACTTCTAAACCCACCCTCCCGGGCAGACGCCGGCTCCGCTGCCTCCATCTTCCCTCCGACGGCCCCGCACCCCGCAGGGCTGGCTGCCGGCCTCTGCCCCTGGCACAGGCACTGTCCCACTTTCCCAGTGCCCCACTGTCCCACTGTCCCTCCGCCCCTCCGCTCCCAGGTGCCCCCGCCCCGGTCCCGCGCTTCCGCCGTCCCGCTCTGAGCCGCGCTCCTCAGCGCTGCGGCCACAGTGCATTGACAGTCTCTACCTTCTCCCCGGCTTCCGCCATGGCGCAGCCAGGCAGCTGTCATGTGAGGGCAGGAAGCCGGCGAGGCGGAGGCACTCTGGGAAATGTAGTTTCAGCGGGAAGCAAGCGTTTCCTTCCCTCCCCCCCGCTTTTTTTCCTTCCTCAGCCCAGCTGAGGTGTGGTGGCGACGCCGTACAAAACGGAGGGCACACCCCAGCTAAGTTTCCTCTCCGCCTTCCTTAGCTGCGAGACGCTTTTTTAAGCTGAAATCCATCGATTCTCTGAGGGAGAGCAGCATGATCTCGCAGCTCCATGGTACACCCAGCTGTGATGAGACTGAAGGCAGCCACCGCAGTGCTTGATGAGCTGGCGCCTGATCAGGGTTCGGGTGTAGCTGAAGCCAAGAGCCATTGAGAGCCTGCCTGCTGCCACTGTTGTGCACAGCACTGCCAGTGCTCCCGGACCGGGCCCTTTAATTGTCATTGTTATGTTTGCCCAATTATCCCATCATAAAAAAACCCCAAACAATATTAAAAGTAGTAGCAATTTTAACTGAATAGTTAAAAAATATGAAATTGGATACAATATAATTTGATTAAAATAAGGGATAATTTGGTTCCAATAATAGCGCATAAGCAAAAGATAACCGCGGGGTACGGAGTGCAGGGCTCTTGGATCCTTGCCACTTCACGTAGGAGCTTGCCAAGTAAAGATTCCCCCCTTTTATGCCATGTGTAAATGCCATCTCCTCCTATTTTCGGTTTGTCATACTTCTATCTCCGCCTTCATTACCACCTTTACCACGCATGCGCCACCACTCAATTTGGTGGTCGCACAAGTCTTTGGGGGTCGTCTGATGAAGATTTCGTAGTCTTCATCTGTGTCCTTTAATTCACCTTTGGGTTACACATGTGCATCAAGCCAGTACAATGTAAGCCAAGACTAACATATCACTAGATCTACATATCAAAGCAATAAATCCCTTATAATTAGCATTTTCTAGGACCCAACTAGGTTTTGCTCATTTTTAGCAACTGCATCTTCAGCTTCTTTCCTGTGGTCCTTGAGAACATCTGCTGGGAGTGGAGGTGGAGCCCCTCCTCTCCCTCTCTTCTTTGGCATTACAACTTTTAACTATTTTATTATTCCCAAATATTAATTACTGTGTCTATATTGATTACTGTTTCAATTTTTATCAGCATGAATCATACCTATTTATCACATCATCCATCTCAGTAGCGCCTGGTCGAGCACAGCTCTGGTTGCCATTATATCCTCCGGTGTCCATTAGAGCCTACGTATAGCAGCTTTGGTCCTCTTTGTACTTTTTACTTAATCATGAGTATTGAAATGGCCCACACTAATCTCAGGAGAAGGATTTCAGAAGCTGAAATGTCTTCTACAATTCTAGAAGCTGCTGCATCTTGATTTTTAAAAGCATAAAATAAGACTTGAATGTCTTTGTTGTACGCAAGTGGCTTGTGTTATGTGTCAAAAACATAATCAAAGCTAAGAAGTAATAGGCAGAACTTTTTACAGTTTGGGTTTTGCCTTTGGAGCTAGTTAAAATCTAAGGTGGAGCTACAGTGTTATGCGTCCTTGGGTTCGAAGCCATGAATTTAAGAATGCGCAGTGCAGTTTACCTTTGGCAATAAAAGAGAAATCTTATAATACCACACTGCAAAACCTTAAGGCCATACAGTTAATTGCGAGACAATTACCTTGGCTATGAAAATAATGTATATCATTGCTATACCTTTAGAAACCAATTGCCAGAATTTTGGCTGAGGAAAGCTAGAACTGTTCTTTAAAGTCACACTGAAAGTGGTAAACAGAGCTGAGAGAGAGGTATCAAAGTTACAGTTTCAGTGCAAGAACATATGAAAATAGCTATCCTGAATAAATTTAATTTGAAAATGATAAAAGAAACTATCTTTTTTATGGTTTGTTATGGACTGTCAAAGTGCCATGGCAAAGAAGTGTGTAAAGGTCATCCAGGCCACATAAACCATAGGATATCTAGAGATAAAGAGATGCTTGCCTGACATTGTACAAAATATTGTTGAGACCACACCTGGATATAATTGTAAATTTGGAGTCACCTTTGTTACAAAAAAACTGATTGAAACTGGAAGGGACCAAAGGACCACTTTTAGGGTCTGATGTGTTGGAGAAGACTGATGAAAAAGAAGGGCTTAGCAACTTCAGTCTAGCAATAAAAGGGATCTGAAGAGGAAGAACTATTAAAGTAAAAGGTATGAGATCAAATCAGTGTCATATTTTCAGTACATTTAGGCTGGAAATGAGAAATAGATTCCCATGTGTCAGACATGCATGGTCCTCAGAAGATTCTTGATGGCAAGGAATTTAACTGATTTCAAGATGAAACTTAATAAACTTAAATAAGAGATTGTAAGAGGTGTTTGCTGACAGCTGTGTGGTTTACCCAGAATGCTGCCCATTATAGGCCCATTCAGTTCTTCTTGAATCTTAGTCCTGTTCAGGTCAAGTGAAAGAATATATTATTGCTGTCAGTGGAGCCAGGATTAGTCCTTTAATATGTAATGCACAAACTATATTTTCTGTTATTTGACACTGTGTATATCTTGTAAAAGGAAATTTTGCCAATGAGGTTTTTCCCTACTTTCAGGGGAAAAACCAAAACCCCTCAATAGGTTGACCAAAACCCCTCAAAACCCCTCCCCAGTACCCCCTTTTTTTCCTTTTTTTATACATCAACAGGTATTTTGTGGCACTTTTTTAACTGGAAAGAACATTAGTAACTGACTTTGTAAGTACCAAGAAAAACAGAATGTTAGGGAAAGGATGGCAGATCTTGTAAACTTTGCTATTATAACAGCTAACAGTGTATATTTGCTCATTTTTCACAAACTGAGCCATCAAGGAACAGCTGTTCTTGTTTTCACTGCACACAGAATAAGTAGTATAAACAATGTGATTTACTTACAGTGGGCTGCTTATTTCTGGCAGAATAGTGCAAAACTAATTCTTTTGTTGCTTAGACTTACGGTGTGAATTCAATCTGCCATGATAATAGGTTTTTATTATGTCAGAAAAATTTAACATGTTTGTATCTGATTCTGCCACCCCTTCCATATTTTCCCTCCAGAAGCACTGAAAGTCATCTACAAGCAATGCCATCAATAGGTTTTAAAATCTTTCAGCCCCTCCCACAAAGTACTCAGCATCCTTCGGATTTGGGCCTGAGAACAGTCAACCTTTGGAGATAAAAAGCTTAAGCATAGTTCAACATAAGTGGGAAATATAGCACTGCCTAAGGGAAGTAAATGTTCTGTCCTGACCTTAAAGTCTACTTGCACTCTGTCTGCCAGCATAGAACTGACGTCCATGTTAAATTAGTAGTACTAGAGGCAGGGATTTGTGATGTCTGGTGAGATTATAGATGCTTTGAGGTAGAGCATTTTGGCTCAGATTCATCTCGTGATAGGTGGCTGTACTTTATAGCTTAGTTTTAACTTGGTTCACCAAAACCAGCACTCTTCATAAGTATCTAAAGAAATATTTTAGCCATACCATAATGCCTTTAATGTTCTTAGAGCCTATTTTAATGCACAGCTTCCAGTGAATGGGAATTCTGCAGGACATTTCTAACAGGATGATGACGTACCAGCCAGTTTGAATTTTAAAAATTTAAGTGTGTCAGGAGTTTCTGATTTATGTTTTTGCCACAGAAATCAGAATTAGCATTGAAACTTGGACCTTGACCAACATTCAGAGTTCAAATAGTATTAAAATTTTTCTGTCTTGCTTTAACACACCTTTTCTCTGTGAAAGTGAGAGACTACTGTGAAACATAACAAGTAGCAAGTATCCTTTGGTATATTACTGTATTTCAGTCTCCAAGAGCTCTCAGTTGCATTCGAGTAAAACTAATTCATCCAACAAAATATTCAGCTGGATTATCTCTCACCCCTCTCATCCCCACTTCTTCAGTCAGAAGAAAAAAAGGCAGTGTTGTCTCTAAGTTAACAGTGTTTAAAAACACTATGCTGTATAAAACATGGATAATGTTGTCAGTACAATGGAAGTTCAAAGGTTTTCCTCTTTCTGTTGGTTTGTTTGTAGAAATAAACTTACAAGGACTTTTCTTTTTTTTTTTTATCCCTACACTGAAATAATTATTTCTGTAAGACACTTTCAATTTATACTATAGCTTACATAATTATAATCTTGAAAATGTTCAGGAACTTTGTACTTTAATACCAATCCCGTTTGACTTGCTAGCAATATAGTGTTGTGCAGTTACTTACTTTTTTCTCCTTAATCCATATCTAAAATTTATTTACAACATTTCTTCATGAAATAAGTATCCTAACAATGACTATAAAAAAAAAATCAGTTATAAATTTAAAACATAGTAGTAAAAGTAGTTAACATGTAACTCATAGTAACATGATAGTAACTGCCATCATAGTAACTGCCTTCTTCAACTGACGCTAAAGATAACTCCAGTGTAATTTACAATATCATCAAGAAGGCAAGGTAAGAAATGGAAGTATGCATAACCACTATGTTCCACCGCTGCAGTGTGTTAAAATTAAGTTTAAATGATCAGCTTTTTTTATTAAAATGAGAGTGGTAACAAAATCAGAAAGATTATTACAAATTCTTTAAAATAGTTGAACTTTATTCCCTGACATTTAAAGATTTTCTCAAATTACAGTAAATTGTTTTCAAATCCTTCAGGAATAACATTCTCATCAGTCTTTTCTTGCTTCCTCTGACCTTCCCTCCCATCTGTCTTTCTTTTGCTCACTTTCCTTGTCTTTGCTCTCAGGCAGTCTTTATTGAAAGATACCTACTTGTGCTGTGTAGAACACACAAAGAAGATGAAAAAATGTGAAGCACAGTACACAACATAAAGCCATTTATTAAAGATAAACAAGGGCTATTATAAAGGGAAAGGCAGGTAGTAAGGGATCCTACTGAAAAACTTATAGTTGAATATAAAAAGGATCTTGTAGAGAAGGATCAAGTCTGAAATTGAAAATTTATTGTGCTGTGAGAAAATGTCATAGATCTGTAGATTATGAAGCCAGATGGGAATAGTGCTGTTATTTAATCTGAGCTCCTCCCTAACATTGGCCATGAGATTTACCTGAATTAATTATTCTTTGTACCATTTTTTAAAACAGAAAACATACCTTGACATAGCATTTCCAACTACATAAAAGTCCCTGCACTCCTGCTAAATCATTTCAAGAGCAGTTATGCTCACTGCTAGAAAAATCAAGAATACAAAAGAAATAAAGCAGCGGTGCATCTATCTTGGTCTTCCACACTGGTGATAGGATGCAGTCTGGGGAGACCATATACCTCTGAGCTTCACTCCCTTGTCTTATCCTAGTATCTACAGGCATGGAATTAGAGGTGTTAGAAGACACATCCCTGACTGCTCCTTTTCATATCTTCCTCCTCCGAGGAAAATCTCAGCCTTTCTGGATCTGGTGACACTGAGGTTCCATGGGAAAGGATCAAGAAGACTGCAGTAAAGGAGGGGAATTAGGATATAGTCTCCAAACTTATTATTGCTCTTAAAGGTGTGATATTAAAGGAGGGCAAACATGAACCCAATATAGGAGCCATTGGCCTATGGGGAGGTGAAAGAACTGTGTAAGGCTGCTAGAGAGTATGGGAAGGGATCACCTTACTTCAACACCTTAATTCGGGCTACTTTCACCTCACATGACATAATGCCCCATGATATGCGGTACATAATGACCATGCTGTTATCCCCTACAGAATACACCCTTTGGGAAGGAAAGTAGACTATGCTAGGGACCAAGCATGGGCAAATTTAACTTTAGATCGCCTCACAGAAGAAGGGGCACACACCCAACCCAATGACCAAGCTGTGTGTCTCCCTAGACCTGTCCTAAATGACATCAAGGATGTGGCTAGAAAGGCCCTTATGCAGGTGCTCAATAACAGTACCCCTAACCTGGACTTTGTGGACATCAGACAAAGGCCTAATGAACCCTACATGAAATTTATTGATAGACTCAAAGTTGCAGTCGAAAGACAAATTTTGCTAGAAAGGTACTCAGCTAGCTGTCTCCAATGCCAACCCAGAGTGCAAAAGGGTTCCACCTTCTTTACCACCTGAGCCAGAACCTACTTTGACACAAATGATACAGGCTTGCCATTGCCTCAGAACACCAAAACACTCAGTCACTTTTCAGGCACAGGTGGCAGGACAAGGAATTGCAGAAGCTTTAGCCACAATGTGAGTCATCCCTCAAAGGCAACAGCAACAGAACCCAAAGCTTTGCTTTTGTTGCAGCAAAAAGGGATATTTCATAAAGGACTACCCCCAGTGAGGAGTGAAACTCACTCCTAGGACTTGTAGACACAAAAGAAATCATCAAAGCACTAACCAATTCCACACAAAATGGGGAAGTTGTAGCAGGCTGCCACCAGGAAACTTCCAGCGGAGTGCAGGATGGCCCTGCACAAGGACACAAATAACCCAGCCATCAATGCCTGCCATTAGAGAAGGGCAAGTAGCCCAAAGCTTCAGTGCACCATTTTAGGACTTCCAGTAGCCTTGCCTATAGGTGCTATGCTGGGTTTGGGAAGCGCCAAGCCAGGAATGTTGACAGATTACTCAGCAGACTGCATCTCCACTGGACAGCTAGAGCCTAAAGATCTGCCACAGGAACTGTTAATGTGGGGAACTACAGGTCAAAGACTGAGATATTTTTTTTGTTTTACCATTGGTACTATCAGTAATATCGCAACAGGAGATTGCAGTATTAGCTGTGTATCCTAATCTACCTTGTTTTATTCCCCAAGGACTACTAATTGCACAAGCAATCTTACTCCCTAAACAAAACATCAACAGCACACCAAAATCCCTAGTAATGAGGACTCAAGTAATAGGCTGTGGCGGACCTCAATTAACTTGCACTTTAGAATTTAACAACAAGAAAATTATATTAACAAGGCTAGTAAACATCAGTGCAGTCATGACAGTCATCTCACGATCAAAGTGGTCCCTGGAGTGGACTCTCATGAAGCTGCACTCCAGCAATACCACTAGACCATGCTACCACAAAGTATGAAGAATTCTCCAACCATCTCCCAGTGTTTTGTCACCAAGGTGTTAGATCCGTTCCGCAAGAAACACCCATAGACCATCTACCATTATGTAGATGACATCCTCATTACTACAAAAACCAGTTCAGCCCTAGAGATTGCACCAAGAGCTACCACCAGAGCTGTCCAATGGGCAGGGCTCACAATCGCTGAGTAAAAAATACAGCAAATGCCACCTTAGAAGTACTTGAGATTTCAAATTCTTTCCCAGATTATGCAATCACAACCACTACAACTGAATGAAAATCCACAGACACTCCATGACTTACAAAACTACTTGGAACCATCAGTTGGGTTAGATCCCTGCTTAGGATTACTAATGAAAATTTGGCTCCATTGTTTGTCCTACTGAAAGGAGATCCAGCACTGAATTCACCCGGATATCTAACTGATGAGGCAAAAAAATGCCTTAGGCAAAGTGTCTCAACCCATTCAAAATCAGCAAGCACATCAAATGAATCCTGAGTTACCATTTTTGTTAGCTATTCTGGGGAATGAACCTCAACTTCATGCTCAATTTTTCAGTGAGATTCTAAACCACCTATTCCTTTGTTAATTTTAGAATGGGTTTTCCTACCCCATCAACCAGGGAAAACTATAACGACAAAACCAGAAATGATGTCTCAGCTTGTCATAACAGCTAGATCATGGTTAAATTCCCTTTCAGGAAGAAGATTTTCCATGATATTTTTACCAATAACTACTCTATATTTGGAATATTTATGACAGCAATCAGAACATTTACAAATCGCACTCAAAAATTTCACCAGAGAAATTTCAACTCACTACCCTAAACACAAATTTTTGCATTCCTCATTAGACTTAATTCCCAAACCGCTAAAAAGTGATATACCTCTTAATGCAATTACCCTCTTCACAGATGGACCTAGACAGTCTCATAAATCAGTTATAGTATGACAAGATCTGGTAACACATAATTAGAAGTCAGATATTGAGACCGTGGAGGGTCACCACAAATAGTTGAACTGGCAGTTGTTGTCAGAGCCTTGTCTAAATTCAGATATCCTTTTAATTTAATTACTGATTCTTCTTATATTTCGGAAAGTGTCAAAAGAGCTAAAACTTCATTTCTGAACTCAGTTAGTAATTATATTCTTTACTTAAAAATTTAATTCTCATTCTTTCGAAGAGACAGCATCCTTATTTTGTCATGCACATCCGTTCACACACCTCATTACCAAGATTCCCAGCAAAAAGAAACAGACAAGCTGACACCTTTACAATGACTATACTAACCATACTTCCAAACATCTTTAAAAAGGCGCAGTTCAGTCACTCATTCTTCCATCGAAATGCTCCCACACTAACACCCATGTTTAACATTACCAAAGATCAAGCCAAAGCAATTATCACCATATGCCCCAACTGTCAAAAGTATTCCCTACCATCTGTCAGGGCAGGAGTAAATCCTCAAGAGCTACACAGTCTCCAAGTTTCACAGAGTGATGTTACATACTACACATCTTTTGGCCATTTTAAATATTTACATGTTTCAGCTGACACCTTCCCAGGAGCAATTTTTACCTCTGTTCATGTTGGAGAAACAGCCAAAGATACCATCAAGCACTTTTTATGGGCCTTTTCAACTTTAGGAATCCCACAAGAAATTAAAACTCATAACAGACCCACCTATGTTTCTCAGAAAAAACTAGAATTTTTTAAGCTGTAGAGAATCAAACGCACTACAGGCATTCCACACTCCCCCACAGGCCAATTTATTACCAAGAAAGCCCATAGGTCTCTCAAGTGCCTACTGAACAACAGAAAGAGGAAAGAGAGACATTATCTACTATAGAGAAGCTTACTAAAGGTATATATATATTTAACTTTCTAAACAACTCTTTTATAAAACCAAATGCACCAATTATCAGACATTTTTCCAACACAATACAAGCGCAATTAAAAGAAAAAAACCTGCAATTTTAATCAAAGACCTGGAAACAAGCCAAATTTTGAGATGATTTCCAATGATTACTTGGGAGAAGAGATATACTTCTGTTTCCACAGATAAAAATCCTCAGTAGATTCTGACTTAAAACATCAAGCTGTTCCTACAGCCACTACAAGAACACCAAGTCAACAAGCAAAAAGATCCCCAGAGATTACACAAAGAAAAGCAAAACCCCAACAACCTACAAATAGTAAGCCTTAATCCCTAATGGTCTACTATTACTAAAATTCTTAATATTACCAAATTTCAGACGTGACTTGCAAAAGACTCCTACTCGCTATATCCTTCCTAGTCAACGCCATGTTCCTCACTAAAACCTAGGACATCCCACAGCCGAAGCAAAATGTTTCGATAACGCTAACCAATGCCACGCAGCAAAAAGCCTTATGCCTATCAATAACTACTCCAGACAACCCCTTTTCCACCTGGTTCGTAAAGTTGCCGGCGGATGAGTAGCTGTTAACTAAGGATGCCATCTGCAAATGACATCTCCGCAATGCACCGTTAATAATTGGGATTACTAAGCCTAGGACCTACTGCATGCACCGCTAGAACCCCAAAACTTAGAAATTTTGCATTCTGTTAAAATAGCTTTTTGTGTTAAATTTCATTATGTGCATAAGACAGAAGCAATACAGAAAATACAGAGTGGCACTGATACCCAACAAATAAGAAATGAGCAAAAAAATATGGTGGGATATTTCCCCCCATTATCCTATCTAAAATGAAAGCATGTGGTTTAATTACACCTCATCCATCCTCTCTTGATCCAGTGACTCCCCATTACAATTACCATCTGAAACATTTCTCATCTGTGGAGGCAGAGCATAGCCCACGATTTCATCACACATCAAGAGCAGACCATGTAGCTTAGTGAAGTGTACTCTACTGACACCCAACCTCACAATGATTCATAACAAAAAGATTAGGCAAAAAAAAATTGTTCAGCAATTTAAAGCAGATTACAAAGACAAAATTGACAAAATTGACTTTTAGGTCTTAAGACAGAGTATAGCAGCATTGGCATTAGTCCTTGGAGTGCTGCAGCAAGAGCTTTGAAAATGTTAGCCACTCTTAGGTGTTAGCTGAGTAAGTATACCCATACTACATCCAAAGCATTAAATGAGCTACTAACTAATATTGATAGCATCAAGCATGCCACCCTGCAAAATAAGGCCGCCATAAGCTGCTAGCTCAAGGACACAGCTGCGAGGACTTCGATGGCATGTGCTGCATAAATCTGAAAGACCACAGCAAGTTAATTCACAAAAGCATCGAAATATTAAAAGAAAGAGTCAAGAAACTACAAGTCAAAGACAATAATGAGTAGTTAAATTGACTACTTAAAAGTTGGGGTTTATCAGGCTAGTTGTTGTCTGTAGTTGAAGTTGTGTTTTTAGTTATTGTAGTTGTTGTTATTGTGTTAATGTTGTTACCATGTTTAATAAGCTATTTGTTGAACATTTTTAGGAAGCCTTTACGTTCATTATTTTTAATAGACTAGAAAGAGGGAAATGTGGGAGTCGGCCAACCTGAGACAGCCACTAACTTAAAGCCATGGGAGAAATATTTTTTGTTTGGGTGAGAAGAATGGGATTCTGGGAATTGTTATGTTAATAAGGTTATGCCTTTTCTGGTTATGTTTTTAGTTCCCATTCCTGGTTGGTTGTTAGTATGTTGCATATGAGGTAGTCTTCTTAGCTCTTATTCATAGTTGGTCCCCTGCCCTCTAATCATTCACTGTATATTGTTGTGTTTCCCCCATTTTCAGGTCCTTTAGAGCTAACCTCATACTGTGTGCGCCTTCTGTTAGTTATTATTTTATCCATTAAAGTTCTGTTGTTTTCAGGCAACCCAGTTGACCCATCTACATTTCTTTTATCACATTACTCCTGGCCAGTCCAGTTCTGAGGCTGCAGCTGCCGGACCATGACAATCTGTCTCCTGATTCCCGCTATTATGTTTTCGCAGGACAGCTTTTCCACCTTCGATGTCCTGCTTCAAGTATATCCTTTTTTCATTAAGCAAATACTGATTTTCTTCTCCTGTTTGCAAGCAGACTGGAAATTAACCTGGCTCTTTTTGGTTGCTTCATTGTTTGTGAATCACGTGAGAATAGAATTTATTAATTACCTGCTATTGCTCATCTAATGGGCACTCACAAGTGTCTTTTCTCATGACATGTGTCAAGCAGCACCTATTAAGAATGCTTTTCCATGACAAAGTATCAGGCTTTCCCCTTAACTATTTAATATCATGCAGGTAGTCCTGCTCCCAACATTTAATGCAGATTATATGATTTAGAAGGAACAGGACAGGTGCACTCATAACTCTTGTTATTTATTTTATAGGCATCCAGCTCCTTATTATAATTAGTCATTTATATTATAGTGATGACAACAGCATACTACTTATTTTTGAACATAGTTGATAAGATACAATTTCTAGCTGAAAAAACACACTTATAAATCAACACAAGATCTTATTTGAATTCTGTCTAACCCTTGAAGTAGCTGGTATTCGTAAGAGATGGGGAGGATCAAAGGGTTATAGGAAAAGATGGAAGTGAACAGCAATAACAAGAGTTGGTGGTGGCAGGTACCGCACACTGGGATTTTGGAGGTTTGCTAATACATCTAGCTCTACTTCTGAAGAATCAGTATACAGATCTCCTCTGTCAAGTGATACACAACATGTAAATTCAGACATTAGTCATTTGGGGAGCAGAATTAATGGAGTATTAAGCCTAAGTATTATTTTCTAAGGCCATCTCTGTGAGAAAATTTGATTGAGATGGCAGAATGGGAAAGTAATGGGAGCTGGCTGTTATCCTGGGATATGCCACAGAGTCACTAAATAGGAAGAGAATTGTTTCATGGTTTATACATCACTTCCCCATCAATGAAATAGAAGTCATGAAATGTGCTGATTGTTGTGAGGTATTTTGATATCTATGATGAAATGTCCTAAAAATCTGAGGCTTGTTCCAAAGCCCTTTGAAGTCCTCAGAAGGCCCTTGATTCAGCTCTCTTAATTTGCATTTGGCTTAGTCTACAAGTCCCCCACCACACTCCTGAAATTTGAAAATGTACCACTGAATGCATTTCTCAATGATGGAAAAATATATTCTCAAGTAATCATTATCATTATCTTTGACTATTTGACTATTCAGTTTGAATTTAGAAAACAGCAGAATGATATATGCATTTGGATTATTTGTAATATTTTACAAGATCAAGGTGAAAACTTAGAAGACGGTGGAGGAAAAGCTCCAGCATGTTTCCCTGACACCAAAGAAAGAACTCTGACAGAAACAAGCTCTGGGGTTTTTTTATCTTTCTTTTCTGAAGGTAGATGAAAAAGATCAGGAGAAGCTATGTCTCATTAGAAGTGAAGAAGTCTGTGGTAATCCATACTAAATTTACCACGACTTATCTTCTAAGAAGGTATTAGATACCAAAGGGCAGGTAGTTGCATTGAAAAAAAAATTTTATATTTAATTTTTTTCCATGTAATAAAGGAAATGGCACGGACATTCCAGAAGAATTTTAAATAGTTTACTGTGATAGGTAAGGTGAGAGAAGGTTGTAAGATGAATGCTCATTATTCAACAAAGCTCACAGCAAATGAAATGTGTGCTGTAAGAACATACTTTGTTTTCTTTTTTTTTCCTGGAGACTAAATAGCTTCTTTTTGTTAAAATAGAAACATTGCCTTTATGAAGAAAACATTTTTTCCTAATCAATATTTTTTTAACCTCTGGGTTATTACTTCCGCAAATATATTTTTTTTTCTTCAAGATCGGTCTGTGTACTTTAATGAAAAATCTGCAGAATAGACACATACTATTGTTCACATTAAAACTTTCAGAGGTTATTACCTGTGATAGGGCATTACTTGTCTTCAGTACAATTTTTTTGTGATGTATCAGGTTCTTAGGATGTATGTCTGTGTGTATGTACTCATAATTGGGACTAAAACGAACTAGCTGCTGGCAAAGCATGAATATCCACAACCTGGTTAAAGACCCAGGAAACACACATTCTGTTCTTGCTATGCCATATATTTTATATCTTCTATATGCCACTTGACTTCTTCAAACTTCAGATAGCTGATAAATGACGTTAATACCATAGGGGCATTTATCTATCTTTCTTGACCACTTCAGAAGACTGGTGATTGCTAGAAACATCAACATTTATTTTTATTAAACTGCAGGCAATGTAAAATATTTTAAATTTTCAAGTTTTTGTTTTTCTTCATTTTTAGAATAGAAAATATGCAAATACAATAAAAGGTGATTTATTTCTAAAAACACTTATGCCAGCTGGTAATTCTCCAGAAGGCTTTTCTCTGCCCAGATAATTATTTTATATCACAAAACAGCTTAAATTCTCAGGAGTCCAAAACTGGTTTGTCTCCATCAGGACTTTGACGT
The DNA here is from genome assembly GCF_028551555.1 of Melozone crissalis. Taxonomy (NCBI): domain Eukaryota; kingdom Metazoa; phylum Chordata; class Aves; order Passeriformes; family Passerellidae; genus Melozone; species Melozone crissalis. The sequence goes on along the minus strand of NW_026535794.1, from coordinate 54,951,572 downwards.
TGGATATCTGTTAGAATTAGCTCAATGCTATTTATTTTGGAGCCCTGATCTAATACGAGTCAACAAGTTTGAATGTATGCCTTCAAACCAGATGCAGACCATACATCAAAATAGAGCCTTAGATATTTTTTTTTTTTTTGAGCTTTGGCCAGAGCAGGATGATGAACACTGTGTTTGAAACTGCTGATGCTATTGAAAAACCCTACAATAAAATATCTGTTGCTATCTTTTTTCCTTGATTACCAAGCTGAAAGCAAGATTTTATAATAAATGGCAAATCATGATTGTTTCCTTTTCTATGTCTGTCGCCCATCTTATTTGGAGAAACTTGGACAACTGTTGCCTAATTATTGGACTCAATTCCAGTATGCCTGTAAAGTGTCAGTGTTCTCTCTCATCCTGCTTCCACATTATCAGAAGTTCTTTGTGAACTCTGCCTTTCAGTCCTCTTACACAGTGCACTCTATCCCACATGAGTTTGGGTACACAATTTTAACTGAGCCTATATCACAAGCTTACCACTCATGTAAAAGTAGAAGCCCAGTCCCCATTTCATTCATAAATTTAAGTAGAAGTTATGTTCTTAACTGTACTGGACCCATTTATAATTAGTGATTAAGATAAATCCAGAAACTGATTGTAGTACAATAAAGATAAATAAATAAGTAGGAATATATGAGATAGTAATACGAAGTATTATGAGACTGGATTTGATCCTAGGTGTCCTTTCCTAGCATACCTACTGTTTTTCTCCTGTTTAGTTTTCTTAAAAAAAAAAAAAAAAAAAAAATTGGGAGCTTACCCAAACTGAACAATCTTGCTTTAAAATATATGCCTAAATGGCACATTATTTTTTGTGAGATCTGAGTTGATGGGGGAAGTCACTGGCGCTACAGGGAAGAATGTGTCATTCCAACTTTATATCTAAATTCCTGAACAAGTTGAGGCTGTTCAGATTAAAGACTAACCCTGTCTACTTCAAATACTTGTTTCAAAATGGTTCTTCTGTAAGATTTTGGCACTTTTCCCTATGTTTATGAACACTATCCAGTGATGTTAAAAGTACTAGAAACATTCCTATCAATTTCAACTAACGTTGCATCAGAACAAAATAGAATAAAATATTCAGTGGATTAATTTTTCTACAGGTCCTTAAAGTTACTTAATTTTTTAGAGCTTGAATAAATAATCTGGGAGGAAGAAAGTATCTCTAATGTTAATGTCAGGGGCAGAACAACTTTGTTAGCTAAATGTGCAGTATCATTCTTGTTCATGGTGTGTTGAATGCTTCATTGGATTGAACAGAAGAAAACTGGTAATGACAGATCTTCTTTCCTAAATATAGAATTAAATCTCTAGGCAGGTAAATGGATGACAAAACATTTCATGTGATATCAACAGATATCTTAGTGAACCTTATCCTCTTATAGTTTACAAAGCAGTGATAGTTTCAGAATCCTTCTTACCATGCTTTGCATGTTGTGCCAGATTCACTCCTCTGCAGTAATGACAGCACATACTATGCACATCATGAGTAATGGCTCAAAATTAGGTTTCTGATCTGGTAATAAATATGGGTTGGATAATGCAATGGAAAGCCCTTAGCATTAGGAAGATTTAAGGATACCAAGGCACTGTGTGGCACTACCCCAGCAAGTCCTGGCTTTTAATTAGTTGTGACACACTCTTCCACTTGTACTGCACCTGCTGAATACACATGGCTGTGTTAGTCAGGTGGGCACTGGTTCCATTGTAGCTACAGTCATGATGATTAACAGATAACATAAAGATTGCTTTTTTCCCCCTGTTTTTCTGCTGCATCCTTCTAGCTGCTATTTCTAGTATCTAACTGATCACAGCAATGCATAATAAATGCCAGTATGATCTTTTGAAAGTTTTATTAAAAGCACAAAGTAATGTCTGCTAGTGAATAAATACCTAAAATACAAGCTTACTGAGATTAGCATCTCTTTTCTTCTAAGACCTTTCTTCCAAGCAAAACAATGTACAAAGTACCTTCCAAGGTCAAGTTTAATAGCAGGAAAATCTCCAGATAACAGAGGTATGTAGGATAACTGATACAGGCACATGCTGAAGAATGAGAATCTGCAATGAGTGAACATCCACCTGCAGCTTTTTCCTCTGAAGCGTTAATACAGGACCACAGGAAGCTTCTGTTCTTTCAGCTTCTCAGGAATTATAGGCTGTTACTGTGTCTTGGTGGTACATTAACCAGAGACTGAGCAATGCCGACGCATATGAAGAGCCTCCTTTTGACACGCTGAGCAGTTAAGGAACATTGCCACCTCAAAAAGTCAGGCCTCATAGGGAGATGTCCTTATGGTTTTTCTAAATTTAGGTATTTTCTGAAATAGATATTACAGAGTAGCTATTCTGAAAAGCTCTATACCAATATTCTTTTGCCCCCAGAACAAAATTGTATATGCAGAGGAGGTTGAGGAAAGAGCATGAGGCTTTCTAGCACAAGAAAATCTTTGTGCTATAACCAAATACTCTTCAGTATTTGTGTTCTGGTTTAAAAATCCTAAGACTATTAGGATATAAGACTATTAGAATATAGGCAATTCCACAGGTGAGTAGAGCTTCCAGATGTGTTTCTCTTTGCCTTGCTCAGAGCTGAAGGCAGAAAGCTCCTCCATCTACTGGTTGTCTGGAGCACTCAGTCTGCCTTTTTCTCACCTGAACTTCTGACACTTCAGACCCCTTTCCTCCACCCACTTCCAAGTGCAGGAAGGAGTAGGCTCCAGAGTGAAATGCACCACATGTGTGTCCTGGAGAACAGAGAAAGTCAGATGCAAAAGACTGGGAGGGTTTGTGCTTTTGCTGATCAAGGACCAGAATTTCTACCTGTTTCTTGTATCATGCTGTAATATTCTTTTTTCTACTTCTTAGTCATGTAGGACTGGCAAGATGGGTCTTTTCTTTGTGTCTCATTTAAAGTCCATTGAAGTCAATAGAAAGAATTTCTATGTAGCTTCACTCTGACTGTTTTACCTCATTAGGTTTTTGACCTAAGTAAAACAAACTCTGAAAACAATTAAATTATAATTAATTTTCTGTGTTTGCATGACTGCCTTCTGTTCTTCTACTCAAAAACTCCAGATGCAGTCAGATGAGGTAAATCATGAGAATTAAATTTTAGAATTGAATTCTTTTCTTGTCGGAATGTTGGGGGACACAAGACAGATGATGGATATTGAACCTGGTTAACATAGGAGATTTGATAACAGGATGCCTTGGCAAAAGCAAATGGAACTTTGAAAATTAGACCTAGATTGCAAGAAGATTCAGTCAGACAGGTTTACTGGAAAAAGAAAATCCCATTAAACTCTGCAAGCAAGAGATGCTGTTAAATGCACAAGTTTGTGTATGTGATTTTAACCTAATCATTGTAGTACACATTACTAGGCTCCCTAAAATAGTATGTAAGTGTTTGTATCCCACAGTAAAATGGGATTCTGATCCCAGAGTCAGTCTTCCCGTCCCTCTCCATCACCATTTTCTCCACCATTACAAAATGCAATTTAAACTTTCATGTGTAGAAGTAGTACTACAGTTTACAGAAAGATATTTTTTAGATGTATGCCTCATTAGTTAATTTATAATAAAATTTTTTCTGGTGCTTTGCCACTTTGGTCTTTTGATATTTTAGATTGGACAGAAGGAGCAGCTCTGCAGCAGTACTGACTAGCAGAGTGTCTCACTAGAGCAGCATTGTGGTGTAGATGAATTATGTAAAGAGATGGTAGCTAGTGGCAATTGAATTAAAATAACACTATTATAAATCTAGAGGCATTTCCACATAACTCTTTACTCATAGATGTCAGCAATTTATAGATAGATTCTTAAACTGAGAACTCTATTTTGCTGTTCAGTCCTAACAAAACCAGACCACAGTCCTGGCAACTGTAGGCAGCAGTCTGTGCTCCATCTGTTGTGCTCTACATCAAGCCAGCTCTGTTGGCTTTTGTCAGCCGGTGAGGTGACGGCATCATATGTTGAATAAAGTATGCTTTGCTGAAACATAAGCCCTTACCACATTGCTCAGGAAGCAGAAGGATTCTGTGAAATATTGTTCCCATAAGCCAGAGAAATGCTTTCTCTTCAGACGAGTGGGAAATCCATATTCGTTCCCTGCAAGAATTTCTCAGCAAGCTTCATGAAACATAGGAACAAGGAGATCACATATGAGTGGAAAAAAAGAGTAAAACCAAATTTTTGATTTTGAAAATGAGAAGTGATTAAATCAAATTCACTATTATGTTATGGAAGAAACCTTGGTAGCCACTAAAACGAAGACATTTTTAGAATTAAAACATGGTTATTGTTCACACAATGGAAAAGATTCATTTTCTGAAATGGCAATAGTAAATATCGAACCATTGGCAATTTGACTTCAGGCATCCATTTTATAATCCTTTTTTCACCTTGGAATACTCAATACTAATTGCAGAATTGGAGCAGTGTTGATAATGGTGATTTCTGCAACTTCTAAGCTGATTCTAGAATGTGCAAAAAACTAAAATAAGTTTGAAAGCTGCTGTTAAAGTGTTACAGAGATAAGAAGCAATTATATGAGATAGTTGTTGTGCCTGGAAAAAGGGAATATTTAAATTTTTCTTTTGCCATTTACCTTTTTCTTGATAAAAACAATTATCTTGGAAACACAGAAGATTTTACTAGAGTCTAAAAAAAATTCAATTAAAATAAAAAAATGTACAACAAATAAATGCATTAAAATAGATTTTACACTCAGTTAAGTTAAAACCTTACAATTGAAGATGAATATATTTCACTAATGATATTAAGAATTAGAAAACAAAAGTTCTAATGTTTTCACTTCAAGACTTTGGTGATTTTAATTTTATTACTGTTTTTGGCTTTTTTATTGTTACTTTAGCTGACTTTTTGCTAATGCTTAAGTACTTAAGTAGACAAGAAAGTGATACGAATTCAAAAGACATTATTTTACTGTCCTTGTTCTGTTGCATTTTTGTATTAGCAAAATCTTCTCCAAACAACTGACATGAATAGATTCAAAGCTTTTAATTGGTTCAACATTGATTGTGATCACAAATACCACCTTTAAGTCCAGGTGTCTTGGACTGCATATCTGCCATTTCTTTTAACCCTTTGGTGATGACAGTACTAGAACAGAAAATTTAGACAAGATCATTTGTGTATCATCCAATGACAATATCATCTCCTTTATTTACTACATTATCAAAGGCTGGGATTTTTTTTATATCACTATAATTGTTTGAAGGTGGGCCATAGCTTCTTGTTGCTTAAGTGATGCTAATGCTTTCTTCTTTGTCTTCCAAAGCATTTAATATTGCAAACAAAAAACATGCAGCTTACCCCAGTCAATTTTTCTAAGCCAAAGCAGTTCATTTCTACTCCAGGAGAAGCTGAAGATTTTGAAAATCTGTCATTAGCAGCCTGTCTTTCAGAGGATTAATTTTAGCAGTGCTGCCAACACAGGTTACAGAACCTGTAAATGAAAGAGATCCCTCTCCCTGCCCCTTGGCCTACCTGTGAGTTTACCAGACCATTACAACTTCTAAATGAACAGTTCTGTGCTTTTGTGCAAACCCTGAATACCTGTGTGTTTCTTGGCCTGCTATAAGATTGTTGGTATTCAAGGTACACAGTAACATGAGAATGGTTATACACAAGGCTCTTCATGAAGAGATCCCAGACCAGACTTTTGTAGAATTTGTAAGCATTCAGTGAATTCAACTTCACTTACTTGAAGATCTGAAAGGAAAGGTGCAATATTTTATGTAACCAGTTTCTAGAAATATGTTTTTTGGTTTTTTTTATGATGATGTTCTGCTTAACAATATATTTATTGTACTGGTAAGTCTGAAGCAGAAACAAAACTGCAATTCCTAACAGTGTTCAAAATCATGAGTCAGGACTATAAGACTGGCTTAAATTAAAAAATGGTATGTCCATATGATTATTCTCTCTCATTTTTTCAGACCATGCAGAGGAGTAAGGTCATAGTTTCTAGCTTTCTCTTCACATACCCGTATTTGAAGTTTATGTTTTAAGAGGAAATTTTAGTTTTTCGATGCAATAAAATATCATGGAACTGAAACTATGAAAGGAAAGCAATGACTGCAAGGCTTCACAATTACCTTTCTCTGGAGGCCATTCTGCCTTCCTGAAGAATATAATAAATGCTGTATTACTTCACACCACAGGTGTTTTCAGAAGTGGTTGCTCCTGGGTGTTTAGCAAAGTAAAATTAAATAAGGTAAATGTAAAGTGATACTCTTGACTTCTGTCATGGTTTGACACTGGCTAAAACCCAGGCACCCATAAAAAAAACTATTCACTAATTCTCCTCAGCTATAGTTGAGCAGAGGAGGGGGAAAGAAAAGCTGAAGGCTTGTGAGTTGATATAAGGATCAGGAAAAGAAACTAAAGGTGAAACAGGTTTAAACTTAAAGGGTATAAAGAAAAAAAAATTAGTAACAGAATTAAAGAGGATAATGAGAGCTAAAATAAACCTTTAGAACACCATTTCCCCCTCTCCAGCCCCTCCCTCCTTCCCACCGACAGGGCAGGGAGACAGGGTGTGGGAGTTTTGGTCAGTTTTTCACTTGGCTTAGGGAGAGTAGTCTCTTTTGCTTTGCCATGGGGTCTTTCCCACAGAAGACAGTTCTCTGTGAACTTCCCCAGTGGGATTTTAATTTTTCATGAGTGGCAGTCCTGCCTGACCTGCTGTAGCAGGAGTCCCTCCCACAGGCAAAACAGTCTTCCCAAAACTGCACGGTGTGGATCATTTTAGCTCATGGGTGTTGTTTTTTTAAGGATTAGCTGCTCTAGTTTGGAAGCAAGGGCCCTCTTTCTCTATCTCTGGAAGCAAGGGTCTTCTCTCTCTGTTTCCCACTGGATTGCACCTTTTCAGTATCCACCCACTCCAGCTTAAGCGCCTTTTCTCACGGGCTGTGAGTGGATTTCTGCATCCCCTCATGCACTCTGTGTTCAAGTTGTCCCCATTATGCATGGTTTTGGTCTTCCCTTCTTAGTTTTGACAGGCCTAACTCATTCCTTCTGCTTTAACTCATACGTCCGGAATCTGATCCTTAAGACTCCCTTACTCTGTAAAAGCATTAATGTTTATTGGTAGTCAATTGTATCCAGCATAATTCCTCAAAAATCATCCACTGCAAAAGCACAGGTGTTGTAACTTCAATCCCTTGTAAAGAATGTGATTACTTGTGAATGTATGATAGCCAGAAAACTGTATTTTTTCACTAGAAAGTTGCTGCAGTTGCCTGCACATAGATTCTCAAGTGACCCTATTCTGTTATTTTTATACTCCCTCTTTTCCTTGTCCTCCAAAAATAGTTGGAAATAGTGTCAGCTACCCAGGCAGTAGAAAACATCAATAACTACTTTACCTATCTCCTTGTCTCAGTGACTTGTGACAGAGGACTTGGGAGCCACTTAGTTGATAGCCTAATGGAGATGCCTGTTAAAAATACAGTGTCATCTGGTTGGTAGATAAAGAAGATAAAAATGGAAAATATTACAGAAATCAAAATGCCTCCAAGAATACACATGAACAGAGGCAATAAGGGATGAAACTGAAAATTTTCAGCAAGTGCTTGGCAGTTAGAGACTTGAATGCTTGACTGCAGAGCCGGTGTTACAGTTCTTCCAATTTTTTTGTTCTGTTTCCCTTCAGCTTACAAGTGAACTTCTGATGGTGTTATTCCTCTCATTCATCTCTTTTTTTATTAGACTGGAAAATATATGTAAAAATAGGGGAAAAGAGAAGTTAATTCTGCTAGTTTTGAACCTGACATTTTAAGGGAGAGCTACATGATGGAGACAGAGGTAGCAGGGAGGTGATGTTACTGTTACATTAGTCAGGGTCTCCAGAGTGTGAACGACTCTGTTTTCTCCTCATCAGGTCCCCAAAGCTGGGAGTATTATTTTGAGGAAATAATGTAAGGGAAATAACATCCATTCCTGTCCCAAATATCTACCATTCAGTTTTCAGGAGTAAGGCCTTTGTGTTGCTTGCTGGTCCTCTTATCCAAGCTGGACCTACACAGACATTAGATCCAGCAGGCTCATTACTCTCTACACAGAAGTTCTGAAAGAAACCAAGGAATTTTCTTGAGATGATCATCTGTTAGCTCTGAAAATTGGACATTTTCCTCTTGGTCTCTAAGCTTTTGTCTTTTATTGCCAATGATGGCTGTTGTCCCTTTTCTTCCTGTTCAACTCTCATTCCTTCAATTTTTCAGCTGTCCATCTCCTAATTCTTTGCTTTCCTGCTTTTTCATGCCATTCTGCCAAAGTCTATATTTTTTTCTTCTCCCTCCCCTCAGTTTCCTATTCCTCACTTGCCTTTCTTCTGAAACTCTTTCATTTAAAGAGCCCTTAAAGAAAGTTTAAATGAAATATGTTATAAACTAAATAAAATGTATGTAGATGCAACAAATAGGATATTCTCACAGCTTTCTCCATTTAATTTGGACTAATATATTTTCTTTTTCCCAATGTTTAGTTAAATCACGATCAATCTGGATCTGAAGTTCTCTCTCAAAATTTGAGTCTGAAATCAGTGATATAAGGAGATCAAAGTTCAAAATTGTGTGCAGTGCTGATCTAAATGATAAAATTCAAGATTCCTGTTTTCAATGACTGACAGCTGACATAGATTCTGTATGGGATTATTGTGTCAAACAGGCTATGCTTTTGCAGTTCTGCATGAGGCTTCCAGCACAGCTAGGAGTCTGGCTGAATCCATGGTAATGTCAACCGTGGAGCAGTGCAGTTACACTCCTGCCTTTACATTTGGGTGCCTTATTTTTATTAGATGTGATTGAAAGATTGAACATTTTTTATTTTACTTCTTTTATTATTTCTTTTTTTTAGACATTAAAGTTCTAGAAATAGAATTTGAGAGAAAATGAAAGAAAGTTGAGCTGTTATTTGAGAAATTGAATGAAGGATAAATGCAGTTTTTCAGATCTTGCCACATGAGAAAGGGTCGAGGTCTTGTCTATTTTTAGAGTGGCTGCAATAGTGGCCAGCAACAAGTGCACAAGAAATCTTTGTAGGAAAAATCTGTTCAAGTATACAAACTGGTTCAGACATGGTACAGTGTTATTAGCATAACATTTAGAAGTTATTTTTTATTTGTACTTTGCTATTTTTTCTAATTATGGGCACTTATTTAGTTAATGAACAAATGAAGCTGCATACAAAAAATCAGCTTGTTCTAATTTTGCTGATATGATGCACATTTTACAGCTATATTTCTTGACTACAGCAAAACTGATATATGTATTGCAGGAGTCTCTATTTGATTACCAAATCCCAGTCAGGCAAAGTCAGGTCACAAACCTCCAATGGACAGATATGTGTGAGTTTTTCAATCAAATCTGATGGAAATTAATTTGAGGCTAACATTTCCCTTTGAGATGCTTTCTGCGTGTGCTTGTGCACACGATACAAGCTTTTTCCTACTGGAAGCTCCTAAAGAGTACCTTGATTTTAAGGGAATAGCTTTTCCCCTGCTGAATAGTAATAGGATTTGATATTATATAGGACAAGATCTTTGAAACTTTGGTTATCAGACCAGAGAAAATACTTTCATGTAAACAGGTTAAAGACATAACATTCTTTTTTTTTCTGACTTTGAAGACATTTATCTTGTGGCTTTATCCTGCTTCAGATATTTAATTTTAGTTCTGTAGCATCAAATGTGAGGGTTATTGCTATTGTTTTCTTTGATGTCTCTATAATAGGTGCTTATTGGATTGGGCCAAAACAGAAATAAAGGCACAAGCTGATCTGAATCCTTAGCATGTGATATTGCTAAGGGAACAGCTCTGCAAATGAGTGAGAAGGCCGCCCCTCTGTGAAAAAGTGTGGCACAGAAGATGGCTCTATGGAGCAGAACACTTTATCCCATCTACAAATATTCCTAGAGGGTGGAGCTTGTGGCATCTCTTTTCAGGTCAACAAATGGTTCTCCACCAGAACCTAGAGAAACTGTTATGCTAGATATTTTCTATGTGAGGAGTGGAAGGGGAATGGGGAAAAAACATCCAAAAAAACACCTACAAGGAATTTAAGTAAATAATTTTGTACATTTTTAACTGCAAGGGTGTAAAATCTGGTCTGAGTCTCAAGTTGTTGCATATGGAATAAATACTAGTTTAAGTATTCCGTCAGGGTCTGAAATTGTCCCAAATGTCCCTCTGAAGGCTTATCATGCTTTTACCATGGTTCAGAGAAGCATCTCTAACAATTGTAAAATCTTCCTGGAATAAACACAGAGGTCTGTTAATGCTAGCTCAGGGAATCTACGCTCTTTAAGTGATCTGCTGCCCTTGAAATGTGAGGGAAGCTGTACTGATATTAAGGGCCATTGGAAAAATTGCAATTCCTGTAAGACTGCTGAGGGGTAGTTTAGGTTCTGAATGTTTGGAAAATGCATTTTTTTTATATCACGCATATTTTATATTCTTATAAATCCTAACGATTTTATGTAATGGTAATTCTATGGTATAAATTCTTATCATTCTTCTTTTAGTATTTTCATGGCAAGTACTGAAGAATTGTACATTAAAATTGGCACAAAAAACTTATTGAAAATAAGAGCATTGTATCTTAAAAATCATAGTCCATGAATTGGAAGCAAAAAAAGAGAACTACTCTGAATTTTTGGATTCTTCCAATTTTACTATGCTATGGCTAGCAGCATCAACTGCTTATATTCATTTGTTTCCACCCAAATACACCTATTGAGTTCTTAGAACCCCATTTTTCAGAAATAATTCTATTTTGTGTATAAAGCAGCTTGAGGGAATTAAGTTACAGAGCAAGGACATAAAGGTCTTCCAGGAGCAGGAGCATGTGAAGATAGAACTCATTAAAATCACAGCATGATATGACTTATATGAGTCACACAAATAAATAATCTAGAAGTGTATGGACTTTATACATGTTTTACTTTATCTTGAAAACCAATGTAGTTTAAGCATCCAGGGACACTATAGGCATTTGCTCCACTAAAGATGCTGAAAGCACTAAACAAGTACTGACCTGCACAAAACCATTTACATTTGATATGTTGATATAGCCTGTGGCATACAATATTAATAATAGTTCTTATTTTTACACTCTGTCCAACTTAATGCAGATAATTTGAAATGTTTTGAATCCAAAATGCATGCACATGTCCCATGAACATGGGACTTAGTCTGTTTCTTTGTAGTCTCAGGAGATGGAAGTCAATATAGCTTTATATACTTTGAGAATGCTTTCTTGATTCATGCTAGTTCAGAATCTTGTTGAAAATCACTTCCATTTACTCAATATTCAGTTTTAAATGCTTTCTATAGCTTCATATGTTGATACAATGTAGTTTCATCCTTGTCCATTTTTTTCAGAAGTGGCTGGTTTTTGTCGTCCTTTCCCTCTTCTTAAAGGCTTTTACCCATTCGCTGGTTAAATACATTCATCCTTGAAAATTAGTAGTGTTCTCCCTATCCAGAGGACTATGCTCTCCACCTCTTCATTACTGGACTGCATTGTACCATTAGCTTAACTTGTTCTCTTCATGGCTGCTGGCACCTATTTTATTTGATGCAGTGAATCTCTCATTACAGCCTTATTAGCATCCATGTCAAGGCAATGTGAAAAGTCCTCCTCTTTCAATGCTGATGAATACAAACAAGTAGAGAGTAGAAGACATGAGCAATCTTTATCGTTTCACTGCCACATTAATACCTCTAACTCTAATTGACAGGGTAATTATACCCCAAAGATATCCCAAGAAAGCAGCCTGGGTAGCTGTGATCATGCCATGTAGGTGATATAGAACACATTCTGTAAAATAGGATCAAAATGGTTTCTGTGCATTTTGTGTCACCAAAGCAGCTGTCCTGACGATTCACATCCTATTGCATCCTATTTAATATGGTTTGAGCATGTCATAATCAATTAAAAATAGTTTTCATTTCAGATAACAGTTTTGGAATTTTGAAACTGGGAATAGCTTCCTTTGGACAAAGACTTAAGGACTCTCCTCTGTAGGACCCCTGTCATTCATTCACCTATCTCTTCTCAGGTTTGTAACAGTTCAGGGTCAGGCCTCTGCGGAGACCCTGGGGGCATCCCCTGAGCTAGGGAGACACAAGAAGCTTCCCTCAAAAAGCCAATAAGATCCCATTGATTCCTTCCCCTGTTTCTATGTCTATTGCTGTGTCCCTGAGCCACTCTCTCCCTATTCCTTGACTGGCCCTTATCTTTGTACTGCCCCGAGACCAGGGTCACCCCCTGGCCCCTCGGGAGAGAGAAACTGAGATCCTCCATGTGTGTGTGCCTTGGACCTGAAGGTCTTACTGAGAGACTGAATTAAACATCTGTGGATACCATGGAAAGGTCCTTTTTGCTTTTTTACCCTGGACTTTACTAGCAGCAGTTCAGGCTGCAACAAGTGGTGCACCTAGCACAGACCTCTTGTCCTGGAAGACATCTGCACTAGACCACCCTGAGAATTTGAGGTTTTTTACCCCAGTGTGGTGAGGTTTGTTATAAATGATCAGCCAGAAATACAAATCAATAAATGTGAAAGATTTTATTTTCATGACCAAAATATGGTCCTCAAAAACCCACAGTCAAGGAGACGGCGTTGAGCCTGGGATCGGCACTGGGTGAACCTGAATCCGGCCTCTATCGTATCAGATCTCCCTCTGTTCATGAATGCCTTTCCTGTGAGGCTGTTTTATACAGTTTTTATGCCTGAGGCAGAGGTGCCCTGATTTCTTTTGTAACCCGGCATATGTATGAAGTTTTCTTTCACTGTGCAGGGCTGGACAATTGCTGTTTCCTGGGTAGTGGCGGACACTGATCATGTCAGGAGAAGTCGTGTATTCAGATGTATGTTTCTCGAAGACTTCGGTTATCTTGACTGATGGCATCTGTCAAGTGCTGATCATCCTTGAGTGTTCCCTGATGGCTCCAGAGGAAGCCATCTCTGTGCTGGCCATGTTCTTTCATTAGTAAAGAAGCATTTTTCTCTTGCTGCCTTCAGGAGTTTCGAAATTCCAGTGTAGTTATCTGTCTGCAGGCTGCTCCTCGTCAGAGGCTCATTGGATTTTACAATTTATATTGTATTCATTCTCCCCTTAAGGATGTATTATTTTATAACATATATTACAGGTTGAAATTTTGATTCCTTCCTCCTTTTACTCTTGAGATTTTGGAAGACTGGGTTAAGATGGAAGCAGCATTCACCCATGCAGAACAAGAAGTTTACCTCCACCAAAAAAAGTCTTTTATTCAAGAAAAGTTTTGTTTCTGAGAGGGGAATTGAAGTGTTTTGTACTGGTTATTTAATCATTTTCCTTATATTTCACAGAAATCAGTCCTAACCAATGAATTGTTGAAAGTAGCTTGGAAAAAATTAACAACTAGTAAAGAATTCCATAAAGCATTCTATCCTTTATTTAATATGATGATGAAATGTGTTCTGAATCTTGGGGATGGTGAACCCCAGCCCTGCCTCCGTTTTCCCCTCTTCATGCCCCTACCCTCTCCCCTGTAGCAAGGAAAGACTACTTCAATTCCTCCTGTCTTTACTCCTGCTGCTCAAGTTGGTTCTCACCACATGGCCACGGCCACACGGTCACATTCACGTGCTCAAGATGGTGGAGACTGCCTGGCTGGGGCCACGGGGTCTCCCCTTCTGCCCTCTGGTCCTCACGCCTCCTACCACGGATGCATTTACCTCTGTTGCTATAGCACCCCAAGACGTGGCGCAGGTGGCGAGACCTTTCTCCCCTCACACCAAATTGCTGCCCCCATGGAAAACCCACAGCTGCCCTGCCACTGCTCCGCATGGCCGGGGCGAGAGAGCCGATAGTCGCTGCCCAGCGCGCCCCATGGCAGCCCTCTGCATGGAGGCCGAGGGTGGACAGCGAGGCCGGCAGCCCCGGGGCGCCGCTGTCGCCGGGTGGGCAGACAGCCCTGCCAGGGATGGCTCAATGCCGCAATTCTGGCAGCAAAACCGCCATCCCTTGCTAGAAGCCTCGTGCCGGCAGTGCCCACAGGTGCCAGCCAAGAGAGACCCCCGGAAGGGGGCTGAGCTCCAGCATGGCTGGCTGCTTGCATAATTCATCCGGAGTGGGATGAATTATGCAAGCAGTACCTCAACACCAGCACCAGTGCCAGCAACATGTCCAGCACCACAAACACAAATCCACTGGCAAAGGTAAAAAAGTCCTTGCCATGAATGTTTTGGGGACAGTGAAATGGTTCAATGTAAAACACGGATACAGTTTGATAACAAAGATGATGTGTTTGTTCATCAGACTGCTATAAAAAAGAATTACCCCAGAAAATACCTTCACAGCTTAGGAGATGGAGAAATTGTGGAATTTAATATAATACAAGGAATAAAAGGCCCCCAAGCAGCCAATGTCACAGGACCTGGTGGAGTTCCAGTGCAAGGAAGTAAACATGCACCAAACTGCAAACCTGTGAAATATTATCCATGTCACAGAAGTCCACACACCTACCAAGGGAATATAACACAAATCCGAAAACTGTCAAGCCCCAGAAACAGCCTAAAAACCAAAAGAGCACAGAACACCAGTGAGCTGTCCTGCACCCAAAAGTCCACCTCCATAATGACTGAACCTTTCAGTCAGATCTTCTAATACTCTTCCCCAATTCTTGCGGCCTCCCTGCCCCCCTCTCACTTTCCCCTTTTCCTTTCTGTTGTCCTATTACTCCTTTTTTATGTTGCCGCAAATTCCTGCCTCCTTTCCCCCCTTTCCATGGCCTCCCTCCACCAATCGCTTCCCCAAAATTCCTTCATAATACCAGAGGGACGGTGACTGGGAGGGAAAGAAATTTTCCCTAAAGTAACCATCTATTTCTTAACTGTTAATGATTTCTATCTGGAGTTTCCAACAGGCACGCCACAACATACAATACCTCGTACAGAGCTAATCACAGCCAACAACACTGCCCAACAACACTGGGAGTCTGGGGAGGACCGCAGTGACTGGTAGCTAACAAACACTACTCCAATTAACAAGTCCTGGCAGAGTCCCAGTGTGCTCACCGGCCTCAGTGGATGGGACTTGCCTCTCCGCACTTCCTCCATCTCCTGCCAAGGGCCCAGGGACGTGCCCCAGCTCTGCCTGGGACCTTCAGTCGTGGCTGAGCCCTGCTGTGTGTGTGCCCATCTCTGTCTCCTGGCTGGGCTGGGACCTGCCCTGCAGAGCTGCTCTCGGGGCTGAAGCCCTCAGACCTGGGTTGTAGCCTGTTATGCAAAACTCTAGGTTTAAAATGGCACAACTGCTCTGTTCTGTTTCCTGTGCTCATCATCAGTCAAGTAACAATGATCATTATTTTCCAGAAATGTCAGGGCCTTTTCATCTCCAAAGACACATTCAAGGACACATAACACACAGGTTATAACTGAAAATGGGATATTATTTTAATTTTTATTTTTCTCCATCTCTTTTGGAACTGATGCACACAACCATTACCACAATGTGCATGTGTAGCCAGGATCAGGCTGATATGTTCTTCAGTTTAGCTTTAAAACCCATCCTTTATAGTCTGGAAAAAGCAAGTGACAGAGCTACAGAATACAGCAGCAGGAATACAGGCCCAGCAGCTCTTGTTTCCTGAAGGGTGAGAGCACAAAGACTGAGGATCTGTACCAACCTCACATAAAAAAAGAAAGCATATGTAGTACTGTGGGGTATTTCAAAAATTATAACACATATTGATGACAAGCACAATTTATGCCTTCCAAGACTTCCTTTGTTGCTGTGCTTCCTGGCCAGAGATGCATGGCCTGTGCTTGTGTTGCAGGCAGGAGAACTGAAAAATGGCAGGTCTGGATAGATGCAAGAACCCCATGGGAAATGGAGCCAAGGGAAGAGCAGAGCTCAGCCCCACTCCAAGCTTGCAAGGGGCAAGAGAGCCAGAGAGAGCCAGGGCACAAGTGATGCCTTGGAGGTGTGAGGGCAGCAGGCAAGAATGGAGTCAAGGGGCCCAGAGGAGCCCTGACAGGGAGCTGTACCCAGTGCTACAGACAGGAGGACAAGGAGTAATCCCCAGGCAACCCTTGGGGCCCACCCTGAGAGTCTGGAAAGCTTCCTTTCCTCAGATAAGGATCATGAGGAACACCTTCAAGGAGCAAGAACACCTGGCACCTGGCCAAAATGGCCCAAACCATTGGTGCTCAGTGTGGCAGAGGAAAGCCAAGAAACCCCAGGGACACTTGCAGCCCACTGTAAAAAAAAGGCTTCCTTCCCCCAGATGCAGAGCATGACAGGCCATCTTCATGTAGCATAAGCAGCAGAGACTGCCAAAGGGACCAAAAATGCACAAGAAGAGGATCACATGAGCCCTCAGCAGTGACTATGCTCAATGCTTCAGAGGCATACAGAACTGCCTCAGAGGAAAATTCCTCCCTGACCCCAGCACTGGCCATCAACTTTTCTCAGAGAATGTGAGAAAGACCTGTCTACTCCTCCCACATGGTGGCCCTGCCTTCCAGAAGAAGATGCCCAAGCCCTATTCTGCCCTGCCTGGAGTCATCTTTGGGGCTTCTGAGTCTGGCCACATGCCACCAGTCTGATCAACTTCAGGGGCACAAATCTTTGTGTGCCTGGCAGGGCACCAGTGGGTATTCCAAAGCACTGGGATCCTGTCAACGTCTCAGCATCTCATTTCTTATGGCTGCTGCCCCTGGATTCAGAGGGGATGAAGACAGAGTGCTCTGCAGTGCTCCTCAAGTGTTCTTCCAGAAGGCATTTCCTTGGTCTTACAACTTGGCTTGGTGCTCCTTCTCATCTTCTGAGAAGCTGAGGTCTGTTCCCTGAAGTCTGAAGCGGATTTTCATCTATCCAATGGGCTTTGAGCATGGCCTGCTAGGAGCTGGCCTTGCAGCAGATAATCTTCAGCAACCTCATCCAGCCTCCTTCAGCCCCCACCAAGTAATTACAGTAGCTCCTTAAGGACTTTCTCTTGGATGTCTTCAAGCTGATCCTGTGCCAGCTCTGTGAGTGGGACTCCGGAGTCTCCATGTGCAACCCCACTCACTGCAGCCCTGCCCTCTGTCCAGTGTTCTTCATAGAAACATTGAACCATAGAATAGTTAAGGTTGGGAAAGACCTTTAAGATCATCAAGTCTGGCCATCAACCCAGCACCACCACCATGTTTCCCATTAAACCATGTCCTCATGTGTCATATCCACATGGTTGTTGAGCACTTCCAGGGATGATGTCATCTCCACTCTACTGGACAACCTGTTCCAATGTTCCAATGTTTTAAAACCCTTTCAGTGCAAAAAAGTTTCCTAATATCTAATCTAAACCTCCCCTGGTGCAACTTGAGGTGATTTTCTCTCATCCTGTTACTTGTTAATTGGGAGAAGAGATTGACCCTCACCGGTCTATAACCCCTGCAGTTGTAGAGAGGGATAAAGTCCCCCTAAACTTCCTTAGTGGGGTAAGGAAGCAACCCCAGCTCCCTCAGCTGCTCCTCATAAGACTTGTGTTCCAAACCCTTTACCAGCTTTGTTGACCTTCTCTGGACTTGCTCCAGTGCCTCAATATCTTGTAGTGAGAGGCCCAAAACTGAACACAGTTTTGTGTGTTCAGAGGAAGGCCTTTGGAGTGCTGGCCCTGAGGCTGTCCCTATGTCCATAAGTCGGCCCTTGCCCTTGGTGGCTATATACTAGACACAGCTTCCAGGTACTCAAGACATGTCCTCCTCTGCTTGACTTCTAAGGACCAATCTTGTGCTGTTACTCCTCTCTCAGGCCATGGGAGAATTCAGCCCTGCATCCCAAAGAGCACCCCTATCAGCCATTCCCTTCTGTACCAGAGCTAATGTCTTTGAAGTCCCACAGTATGGAAGACCAGGGACTTGATCTGTCTGGTTACAAACTCTTTTCCTGGGGCGTGGGTGGACTGATTTCAGTGGCTGCAGGCCAGGGAAAAGCCAAATTGTAGCCAGAGCCATAGGCTGAGATGGACCAGTGCCATAAGACCACCAGGGAAACAGACACACTGAAAAAACAAGTGAACAGAGGTGACTGGTGTGATGGAAAGGTTGGTCATTTTTAGACCTCGAACATTTTGATCTCTGCCCAAAGCACAGTCAGGCAAACATGACTTCCAAACTGTGAGAATGGATTATTGCTGCTATTGTAGTCAAATCTGCTTGTCTCACTGAAACTAAAATGTGCAACTCCTCTGTTAAACACTGTAGCAGGGCATCTCAACGCCCCCCCCCCCCCGTGCTCTGCCCGCCCCCCCCCCACCTTCCCCTCCATCCTGTTGCTTGTTAGCTGGTGAAATAACTCAGGGCGTCTTGCACCTCACATGAGCTTCACATGAGCTTGATAATTGGTGAAATAACTCAATCTGGAGAGCTTGTTTTATAATGAGTTTTTTTGGCACCATGGGAGCAATGCTTTCATCTCATCTTGCTGTGCAAGTGAGAGGTGGAGAGATAAGCTGGAATTTTTGACTGACAGACACTTCATTTTAGAAATTATAAAAACTACATCAAACTTTCACAAAGCAGGTCTTCTGCACATTCCCTGGAATTGTGTGGGGCTTTCTCCCCAAAGTTGGGATGTCCACTTTGTGGTTATTCCCTTGAGGGTTCAGTGAAAGGATTCGGTGTACACTCTTGTTGATTTGGTGGCAAGTTACATTGAGTCCTAATCAATGCTGTTTCTTTGCTGGCTTTAATATTGGTGCCGTAATGTCATGAACTGTTTTATGTAATCTGCTAGTAGTTATTTTGTTTTATAATGTGTAGTAAGTAACTCTGTTTAAAGCTGTTTGTCTGCTATCTCAACTTTGTTCAATAAATAACTCATTTTATAATAGACCAGGTCTGCCATCCTTAAAACGTGTGGGCTGAGGCAATTTTAGGTGTGGGTCACCTAAATTTAAGCTGCTTCCAAAAATCTGAGGCTAAGGCAGGGCTTGTCTGAAACTCCCTGTCTGAAACTTTCTGTTTGATCAATACCAACACCTCCATGGGCTGGGTTTATATGGGATACAAAGCACACTTCAGTAATGGTGTAAAATTTTAGAGCACTTTTCTCATGATGCCTAAAGATTTGTAGCTTTTTTCATATGTTTGTTGCTTCATAGATTTTTTTATATATAGTTGTATACTTTCTGTCATTTTTCCTGCCCTCTCTTACATTTCAGAACAATAAGCTAATCATTTTTAACGCGTTGAAATTCTGTTTATTCCTATTCTTAAGAAGAGAATTTCTGGCACAAACAAATCTTGTTTTTCACTGGAATTTGAGAGACGCAACAAGATATAGGGCAAAGAACCCCCTGGGCCAACTCCAAGGGGCAGAGCCAAGGGTGCATTACTGAGGCAACTGATCTAGCGGGATATACCTGCTAGATATACTAATTATTTAATCTTATAAAAATTGTAAAAATCCTGCATCATGTGTGTGTAGCCATATTTGTGCACCTGAAAGCTTTCATTAAAGAATTGCTTTTTATCTTACTGCTCTTAATATTGTTTGGAAAGTTTTTATTTTTGATTCTAGGCAACACTCACTTTAACCTTTCTGAGAGATATTTGCCTACATCTATGTGTGGGAAGATGTTCTTACTTAAAGCCCTGTCAAGTCTCCTTTTTCTTTAAGATTTAGTAGTTGGACTACTAAAAGATTAAGTGAGGTATGATTATTGTAATTTTGTATTGTCTTTTTTTTGGTGACAAAATTGGTGTATACCTTCAGACTGTGTGAATAAGGGCATTTATACCAAAGACAGTCTTTTGGTTGTGGTGATGGCAGAGATGAAAGAGAGAGTTTTTGTTCCCTCTGCATGAACTTTGCAGGGATGTAAAGAGCATGTGTGGTTTCACCACCATTCCTCACCAATGCATCAAGGGACACTTGCTAGGGCACTGTTTAGGGTGAGGTTGTCTTTTTAGAAAAAGGTCACAAATTTTTTTGTGTTCTTTACCATATTTTTCCTTGAACTTCAATAACTCTTTTCATCCTTTAGTCTTCATTCTTGATCCCTTTCTTGGAGACGGTCATAATCTTATCTGTCTTTGTACTGCTCCTCCCAGTCATCATTTTTCTTCTTTAGGCATTCTATGCCCAGAAATAACCATCTTAATCTTTGTCTGCATTCATTACAGATGGAATTTGTCTCTTTAGAACATGAGGAATGTGAAATATCCATAGTAGTACAGGTGAGCTCTCACCAGGGCTTTACACAATGGTTGCTTTTCTCATCTGACACACAGGAATGCTTTTTCCTGTATCCCATTCATGGCTTATTGTCACCCCATGATCTACTCATGCCTCCCAGAGCATTTGCCTCCTCCAATGTCTTCAGACTGGACCAGAAACTCGTGTCACCCCACCTGACATGGTGGTACCCATTTCTACCCTGCAGTTCCTCTTGCAAGGAGTGTTTATTGATGTAGGGAATGTCTCTTCTGTCAGAGCTTCTGCTGGTGGGGAGGATGGAGGCTGTAGAACTACACCATGAGATAAAACTTTTCTTCCTCACGGGGGCCATGAAATCCAGAATATGAGGTGGACAAAGAAACCTAAATTCTTGAACAATGGTTTTTTGCTATCTGAATTCGAAGGGCCTGACCATGAACTTCCCTGTTTCCTATACTTGATGACAGCAAAGCATGAAGGCTGGAGCCCCCTTAATGCATCTCTCAGGCTCCACCCATGAGTAACCTGCTGGAGTCCAGCTCCATGCAGTCACAACCAGATCCAGCCTCTGCTGAGCCATGGACGAGGTGTGGGTGTGGGCTCTGAACATGGGGCTGTGGTGTCAGTCCAGCTCCTTTCAGAACTGCTGTCTGCCTCTGAAAGGAGGAAATATTCATGGCTGGCATTAACTGAGCTTCCATTGGGAAGTTTCATGGGAGAAAGTGCTCAGTCCAGGTGCTACAAGAGACCAAACCTTGGTGGGCCAGTGTGATGCAGTTCATGTCCCTGCTGTCTTTGGGGATACACTTTGCTCTCCAGGAGTGTGAATAAAGCTTGCTGATGAACTTTAAAATGAATTCTGCAGCTATGTAATGAAAAGGAAGGTTGTTGACATGGATAAGGAGGTGGCTGGATAGGTGGGCATCCAATACTAAAAGGCAATTGCCTCTCTTTAGAGGCCGTACATGCCTGGAGGAGAGGTGTCAAGAAGGATTGAAGAGTTTGCTTTTTATATGCCCACTTGAAACCATCTGTGATTGTCAGTGTCATTATATTATCCAGACACAAAGAAACTTATTTTCTTTTTTAATTGTTGGGTGAAAATATAAAAACCAGTCTTCTAGTATACACATGGTTATGAGTTTGCAAAACTGGTGCAATGAGTGCATAAAGTTGCCAGAACATATCTGTTCACTTGAAGAATCTTTAAATATAGCTGCAGAGAGCTGCCATCCTGGATGGACCACTCAACCCAAGTCATAGCTTGTCTCCAGCCCTGACTCCTGGATAGACCTGGATATAGCCCTGATACAGCCCTGTCTCCAGGCCTGTTTCCAGCTATATCTCTTGCTAGTCTCCCTGGCAAGCCCCTGGATCTGGCTCATTCCCGCTATCAGAGGGTCTTTTTGGAATAAGTTCCTAGCTGCTGGCTCTGCCTGTGTGGACCAGGGCCTATGGGATGGTGCCCTGTTGATGGGGACACGGGCCAGGGTCAGCAAAACTCCCCACCTGTGCCAAGGTCAGCAGCAGCTCCTGACTTGCCTGCCTTCAGTGAGCAGCAGGTACTTGCTGCTCCCTTAGGCAGTCTCCTTGCCTGACTTCATCCTGAAACATTTTGCCGTTAAGGTATTTCCTAAGCCAAAGGGTGTCAAAGTATTCATCAACCCATCAGCTGATTGCCCTCCATGAGCTTATCCTGCCTCACCATGTAAGCTTCTGGTTGACATATGGCCAAACTGTAGACCACAAACTGATCCTCAGCAGGTGTCTGAGCATAAAAGTCTGGCAAAGAGTCATAAACATCTCAAAGGAAAAATTACGAGCAAAACTTAAATATAGGTTTTTCTATTAACTGCATTTATAATAAATGTCATCACTCATTGACTTTCCCCACAAATAAGCAAATAGCACAATTTACTGATAAATGAAACAAACTCAGGAATAATGAGTACATAGCATCCCTTTCAGTAGCTCAAACCCATCACATTTTCTCTCCTGATCCTGTGTAATATACAGCAGGATATAAAGTCTGTAACCAAATTTCGTGAACTGACAATCAGAAGATCAAACATTTCTCACTGAGACATGACCTAATGTAATGCCAGGAAGTACATCTCTGTATATAGTGTACCTTTATTTGATACAGGAAATATTCAAACATCATCTACAGTGCTTGGAGCAAGAGAAGCAGAGGTATATTCGTACATAATTTTATTTGGGCTTTTTTATTTTTTTCTGTGGAAGAGAGGCATCTACTTAGGAGCTGGGAATCTGAGGCATATGTAGTGTGTAGGAAATGTGTGCTTTCACTGTCACTACACTCCCCTTCTGTCACATCCACCTCCACTCATTTTCTTGTCTCTTATGATGCTGTCACTTTATTGTGCTGTGTTGAAGTGGAAGTAGCACCTATGCAAGATGAGCAATTTACAGCTCGAGTAAATAAAAGCAAATATACCAGTGAACAAGAAGTTAATCGTCATCACACACACTGTGAAACCATCTGGTTTTCCCTGTTGGTGTGTGTGCTGGTGTCGCAGACATCTTTTATAAAAAATCTTTTCCTTAGGATTTTTCCTCCTGAGAAGCTGAGAGGCCTCAGGAACAAAATGTAAATGTTGATTATCTGCTGCTGTGGAATGCAACAGGTTGATCTGTGATTGGCCCATGTTGGATGTTTGTAATTAATGGCCAATCACAGCCCAGCTGGCTCGGACAGAGAGCCCGAGCCACAAAACTTTGTTATCATTCTTTCCTATTCTATTCTTAGCTAGCCTTCTGATGAAATCCTTTCTTCTATTCTTTTAGCATAGTTTTAATGTAATATATATAAAATAAAATAATAAACCAAGCCTTCTGAAACATGGAGTCAGATCCTCGTCTCTTCCCTCAACCTGTGACCCCTGTGAACACCATCACATGCTGGTTTAAAATCCAGCAGGAAAATTAAACCCACTCAAGCTGACCCCTTTTCCCCATCCTATTTCAAAAGTGGAGAAAACACTAGGAGACATTTTAGGATGAAATCACAATTTACTGAAAAATCGCAATAACCACAACAATATTGATAAAAGAGGGTACTCAGCTGGACTCCACTCTGTGCCACCACTGCTCTCTCCCTTTTCTTTTTCTTGGAGCAGCACCTCAGGCTTGCTGGTGCTGTCTTTCAGCCCTAAACCAGAAAACTCACCACTCAGAGGAACAGGAAAGAGGCTGCTGGTCGCAGAAAGGGGCCAGTTCTGCCAGGCTGACCCTGAAACCTGCACATTCTCTCCCCTGAGCTAGGTAAAAGAGGACAATCCTTCCATTTCTGGCCTTGGCTTCCTCCTGCTGAAACCATGCCTCTGCCATGATGTGGGTGGTATGGAATTAAACACTGCTAGAAGCTCCACCCATTTGCTCTATAACCATGACAGCGTGGTAAGAGTATTAACTCTGAAGAGTTACATAGTTATTGATATGACTCATTAATACATTCTATTACTCCATTAACAGAAAAATATGCCTTATTTTTTATGTTACTAATGTCCTTTACATGTTCTATATCCTGCCAAAGATTTTGGAAAAAGATTATTCCATTCACAGTAAGGATCCTATTTTTGCCCTTTCAGATTTCTTATTTGCCTCACTTGAATGATGTCAGTTCACCCAAATATGGTCTGTTCTTCACATGGTGTAAATCTCCATTATTGGATATGCTATACCCACATGGTTATAATCTCCATCATTATCCATGGTATATCCAATAAGGAGAGGTCTTAAAAAGCCCATTGCACCAGATTCTGCAGAAAACACCATGAGACATGAAGACTGTGGTTTTATTAGAATGCTGGAGTTTGGAATGTACCTGGGAAGTATGTTCTTAAACCTTACCCAGTAATTATTACCCTTTCTTGCTAATCCCTCCTCCCTCTCAACATATTTTTCCTCCACAATTCAATTTCACCTGAGAGGTGTGAGTCCTCTGATTAGCTAGATTCTGTCATCCTTGGTGTAATCACCTCTCATCACTTAGCATAGGAGTAGAGGAGGAAGGTGCTGTCTCTTCACTATGTAGTTTCCTAGATTTTTAATTTTATATAAATTCCAGTTGAATCAGAAAACTGAAAGATCTGTTGAACATTTTTCCTTCCTAAAACACAAAAATAGGTTTTCAATCAAACCAGCTTCTTAGATCTAGAAGGAAAGGGGGAGAATTTATTTCTACCTTTCCAAAGATAAGTGTTATAGCAAGTCCCTTTTCTCTAAAATAACAAGAAAAAGAAAGTTTTTTTTGCAGTTGTTTTCTTTAGAGAGTGAAGGATATGCACTGAGGGAAAGCCATTCCACTGGCTGTACAGAAAGGAGTATAATGTAGATTATGCCTTGTTCTAGCAATTTAGGCACAGAAACATCTTTTCCTGAATTTTCTTTACATGATACAGGAAGAGAAGGAAGTGTCATTCTTGAAGTGAGTATGTGCCCGTAGCTTGGTTTTTGAAAAATGGAGCTCTGGGGCAGTGGGAGGAAACCCAGAAATTATACATTAATGAAATCTGGAGGAGGAGAAATTAGAAGTGTCAGAGGTTTTCTTAATAGCAGAATTCCCTCTGAAATATAAAAGTGATTACCCAAAATGGCCTTGCAGAGGAGGAACTGTAATCCATTGCTGTGTCTTAATACAAAGCAAGTATTTTGGAATTAGCAAAATTCAGCAGAAGTTTGCTCATACAGAGACCCCACTCACATATCCATGAAAATCAAGATGCAAAATGCCATATACTGTCTGTTTGGCAGAGATGGATAGAGAGAGTGAGAGAGGGAGGAAGAGTCATTGACAGTATAAAATTTGATTTGTTAATTTTCGAAGAGGGCAAGACTGGGTCTTTGTGTTTAAGGGGTGAGTAAAGGGCCTGTAGTGTGAGGTACGGCAGCTTGCTCTGACAGTGCCCTGTATCTGTCACTCGAGAAAAGAGGAAAAAGAGTCCCCCTAGTGTACCAATGCTGTAAGCAGGAACGTCTTGCTCAATTCACTAAATCTGCTGGAAGTTCTGCTATGGCATGTAATCAAGTGCCTAAAGGCATTTTAGTAAACCCCGGGGCTCTGTTGATCACAAGCCTTCTAGTTCAGGATGGAAAAAACAATACACAGTCATAAATAATGAGCATTTTAAAATGACCATGTGTTTTAACACATTTTAGCTATGAAGTAATTGGGTTTTGCATGGCTGTATAATTCTAAATACTAGGTTTTGCCACCCAGGAAACATATATTCTCCTGGAAAACAGGAAATAAATTATTTTATACAGTAATACTTTTTTCACAAGTTCTTAGCTGGGTATCTGTGAGGTAAAATCAAGCACATTATTCTATTCAAAAGTACCTTTTGTAAATTATTGTTTCAATTAAACAGGGAAAGTCTACTGCAGTTAAAGGTATTCAGTTTTACACTTTCCCTGGCTGCCAGAAATCCAGTGTGCAACTCAAAACACAGGCATTTTACCACTTTGAATTTGCACTGTCAAATATTAAGTGATAAATCAGCCTCCTCCCTGTGTAAGCCCTCTCTCAATGATTTTAGGTACAGTAATGCAAACCTTTGTGGCAGGTGCAGAAGGGGAATGCGTGTAGGAAGGCATAGCTGCCATAGATAGCTGTGACTCCATAACTATTTTCCTCTCAGGTATGCTGAAGTAGAGCCATGGATAAAAAGTTTCAAAGGAGAACAGAAGGTCTCTGTCGGAGATGCAGCACAGCTGGTTGGTAAGCAGTATTTGTCATTCTGTCTTTCAATAATTTTCCACAAGATGCTCGTGCTAGAGCAAACCTGGCAAGTCAAGTTCCCCTTTGCACCCTGCTTTCCATCTGAGTCTGCCCTGTGGCAAATTAGGCACTATCTTGCTCTCTCACCTTTTTGACTGCTGACAGGAGAGCTAAATCACCTTTCCAGCAGCAAAGGAAGTGTGTGTTTTCAGGGGAGGGAGTGAGTGGGAGATGTTAGGGAGATAATTCCTCAGAGTTAAGTAAGAAGACAAAGTGGGACCCACACCTTTCAGGAGATGGCCAGTGGAAGGCCTGAAGGATGAAAAGCAAAGATGAAACAGTGCTCAGAGATCAGCTGTGCGGCCCCTACAGACATGATCAGGTAGATTTGGCTGAGGGAAAAGGTCTCCAGCTCCTCAGAGGTAAAGCCAGCTCCAGCAGTAGCACAGGAGGCTCTTGCAACTGTTCAGATTATCAATGGTGCTGTAAATTATGCAGAGGCATTAGCTGCAGGGATTTTGTTTTACATTTTAGATAGTAGATTGGCATTTCCTGGAAGTGTAGGTTAAGTATGGTAAAAAGATAGGTAGCATGTATCTCACTCTGGGAGGAGGGAGATCTTGCAGCTCTGCTGGTGTTGTGTGCAAGCCACTGGTTGCTTAATGGTATGCAAGGGTGCAGCAGACTTGTGTGCATACAGCACTGTGCTTATTTCTGTTCTGCAACAAATGTCTCTGTCAGTGTCTCCACTAATAGAAACCTCGCAGTGCTAATTACCAGGTTTAGTTAAATGAGTGAAAGGAATTTGAAAGGTGTTTGTGCATACCCACTGCAGAAAGGCTTCTCCTGAAGAAAAACTGTAAAATGGACATCCTTAACTTTCCTTTCAAATTCATGTGCAGTATTTGATTTTAGCGTGTCTGTTTTCCTGGAGACAGCTGAGGCAATCTCCTCTACTCACTCGCCCACTTACCAGTTGTACTTTGAATTGCTTGTGATGATATGGATGTTGATTATGGCCTTCACAATACTGCCTGGTTTTTCCGTAGAATTGTCCTGGACGAAGAGATGCAGCAAATTCTCAGCTGACCAGAAGGCAGCCCAAGGTATTAGTTCAGTGTATTTTCTTTCATGAGTAAGAAACAGATAAGATTTCAGCTCAAATGGTGCATTTTATTTATATTTATAGATGAAATGCATAGCAAATGTTGGAAACAACATTTCAGGTACTCCTTCCTCCTCCTTCCAGAGGCAATGTTTCATTGTTAATATTGTATATCTTTCTAAAAATGCTTGATTTGAAAACTTTGTTATGCTAAAATATTTTGTTGTCCTAGGAACACTCCTGGGTCCCCATGCATCTACATGTGAATTGTTCTTATTTCTAATTTTTAAAATACATATCAAAATTTCCTTTCTTAAGTTTTTTCTTAACATTTAAAAAAATAATTGTACTATAAAAACTCAAAAACTGGATATTCCCTGCCTATCTCACTCCCTCAACATACATTTCATTTGTTCTACACTTCCATGCGTATGCACGTACATACACATATACATGCATACACACATATATGCACATATACATGCACTCCATCACATTCCATACACTTCTGGATGTTGAATCTTGAAATTCTGTGGTAGGAGACTGGCAAGTGCCTGCAATTAGAATATTGTTGATATTCTCACATTTCATTGACCATAAAAGCTAAGATCAATATTTTCAATGCCTTTAAAAATGAAATAATAATGTCAAAATATTGCCAGGAACTTATTGAAATGAAAAGGGTGTGTTAGGTTAAGCATAGAGACTAGACTGGGGTTTTTTTCTGCATTTTTGCTTCTGACGTCCTTTAGAAAGTGTGCTGTTTGCACTAGTAACTGAAATGCAATTTGAGGAGGGTAGAAAGATGCACTAATATTTATATTAAGCTGTAATACAGCAAAAAGTATATGGGCTGTTATTCTACTATATTGCCAGAGGACTGTATTGATCTTCAAAGGGTTAAAGTGCTACGAGGTTACATTAATGTCACCCTTCAGCAATCACTGGCCAATAACATATCAGCAATCAATGCTGCAGCATGTCGTTCAGGACACTCAGTTTTTGGAGAAAAGTGGGGTGATATATTTTGACAAGAATAAAAAATAGTCTTGGAAATTCTTGCAAATCTTAACTCAGAGGGGGAGATACATGAAACAAACTGCTTCCATTCGAAAAAAATGGTAATGTTTGCCTTCCTAAGTAACAACATTTTATGTCAGTTCAGTGGAGCAGTGAATGAACCAAAATTCTGCTAACCTTCAAAATGGAAAGGATTCTGTAAGTAGGATTTACATAGTCTGAATATTTAATATTTGGAGTGCTCATCACAACTCACATAAACTAATACTTAAATATTTTTTTCCAATAAAGAAAACATTTGACTTCTGGTGGAGTAAAGCAGTGAGATGTTTTGACTTGTGAGTACAGACACAGGTTTCTCAGCTCCTGCTTCTTTTTTTCCTGTTAGAATTTTTTTTCCATTGAGTTCTCATAATCTCTGCAAATCCAAAGATGGCAACACAAGCTACTTCACTTTGACACAAAAGAAACTTAAAGGAAAAAAAAATCAAGAACTCAAAAATCTATAAAGTAGAAGGCTAAAGGGGGGAAACAAAATCAGAGGCTGCAAGAGGACGCGAGGGGTTAAAGTTCTGACCACTGTCTGCATATATAAAATCATATCACCTTATCTGAAAAGTTTAGGCTCTAAAGAAAACACTCAGTTTAAAATACCTTTTAGGTATATTAAATCTTTAGGCTGAAGATTACAGCAAGTGTTTTCTCTTTGGTGAGTAGCTGTTTGTCTCACTTTATTTACTTGGTATTGGGTATTTGTCAATGTCATTTCATATCTGCAGAAAATTCATACGTTCCATGGAAGTATGTATGTGTGTGAGAGTGCTGAAGGTCACATGACTATTTCATCCTATTTGGTGGAGCAGCTTGACTTTTTTCCCTTGCTTTTGGTGATGGTTGTGAGTGCAGAAGTTGATTGACAGATGCATGCCAGAAACCCCCATTCTCCTTTTCAAAGACTACATATGATGGATTGCGATCTTTCAGCTCAGCAGGACACAGGGACCATGCAAGCTGTAATTGGTCAGGTATGGAGTCAGCCATTTCTCAACTCCCCTTTTATTTTTTTTTTTCACAAGGGTCTAACCATATGATTCACATAATTCATATTTACAGTACCATCTTTCTATCTGTATCTTCAGCTACCAGCGAGTGTAGTACTGAAAGTGAGAAAGGCAAAAGAAACACAATAATCTGGTCAGGGAATCACTAGAAAAAACTAAATTACCATCCTTTTCTTCTAATAAACCCCGTTTCAGTCTGAGCTTTATCAAATCAATGTATTTATTAATTTGCTGTTTTATTTTGTTTAAATATGCTGAAGTAGAAGAAACGAGGAGTGAAAGTGTTCTGTTTGCTGGGGAGTTGCTTTCTATTTGTAATGCTGTTCATTATTTTTATATTGACTGTATTCCTGTGCTAGATGCTGTGGCTTTTATTTTTTATTTTTATTTTTTCCTCTTATACTCCTAATCCAGATAATGTGTGATTGAGCCTGGTAAATGTAGTAGTCTTTGCTGCTGCAGAGGGGCAGCCTGCAAATTAAACACTGCCACAATCTGAAAGGTCCAGGTGGTCTGCTCGTGCTTCCTAATGCAATCCAGCACAACAGCTTTAATAAACAGCTCTATTTAGTTCTCCCTCCCTGTATCCAGGGAAGTGAACTGGGGCTGCTGTGATGAAATGCCAGAAGAATATCTCTCAAAGGCCTCACAAGCTGATTTTTAGAGCTTTTCCGTTTTGTCGTCTTTGTCTTCCAAATGGGTCAGTGAGTCCTTCTCTTTCTGTTTTGTGATTTCTGATAAGTCTGTAGTTTTTATATGTGTGATTTAACCATGCTGTTTTGAGCTTTAGCCAGAAGAGAGAAAAATCATTGTCTTTTCATTTGCTTCAAATAATTACCTGAAGTGGGGAAAGAAATTATTTTGTTCTGATGAGCAGGGAGGGCTGTTTTCCTGTGAAAGCAGTCAGAGTCAGATGAGGGTGCCTGTTTTTCTTCTTCTAACAAAATTTTAAGTGCTCAACACTTTCTCATTAACCACTGACTTGTAAATCATTCTCTGGTAAAGGGTATTTTTTGAACTCTCAAAAGTTTGTGGTTTTTTGCATATGTTTCCAGTACAGTGAACGCATGCTGCTGAAATGATGACATAGTGTTTGTTTTCTATATGTTGATATAATGGTAGAAAAATACTCATTCTATACATTGTTTTCATCTAAATTACGGCAAAGCACTGAAGTCCCTCAAAGCACATGGTTTATTAATACCATCGTACATGGTAATGCATTTTTGGGCGGAAAATGTCAAATATGTAATGCCATGTTTACCACAGACTTTTATTGCTTTAAATATTTTAAAAATAGAAGATACATTTTTTATTAAAAATCCTCCAAACATTCACAGCTTTCTATTAGGCTGGCTTATACCTAAAAAGTGGGGCATGCTTGCCAGTACTACATTGTGCAAAAATATGTATTTTAGACTGTGTTAATTACCTTTTTGCTTAACTTGTTCAGTCTTACAGAAATATATTTAATGATTCTGAGGGAGATACAATGGCAAGGTTTTGAGCAAGTGCTCTTGACAGAAAATGTACCCTGAAATCTTTATAAATCTAAAAGCTTGTAATATCTCTTTATGTAAATTTTGTTTTCACATGTAAGAAAGTGTAAGTTAGCTATTTTATGTTTAAGGCTTGCCAACTCTCAGAAAGTGGTTTTGAGGCTGGAAATGGTAGAAGGATTTTTTTTTCTGTGTGTAACATTCCATATTTCATGAATGAAAAAAAGTTCAGTGAATGTCTGGAAAAATGTTTATATCATGTGTTTGTGTATTTCATTTCCTAAAATTAATAACAAGAGCATGTACTTAAAAGAAAAATGAAATGAGGTATTTTGGGTGATTAACTGCTGTGGATTTTCTGTGCTAGATTTTATAGATGCTATTTTTCTAAAACTTACTGTCTTAGGTGCTGCAAACATTTTTTTCAGATCAGCATGTGTGCATATTTACATTTCATGTATGTAAGGGTGTGCATCAAAATGGGTTCATAAATCCACAAAATTTTCAAGTATGTTTTTGTTTTGATTAATTGTCCAATGTTTGGTCGTTATTAGCTATGTGCTAAGATAGAAAAAAAAAGTTTAATTTTTTTTTGATAAAAAATTATGCATTTTCTGGTTGTATAATAAAGGAGTTAGTTAAAATGGGGGAATCTCAGGACAATCAGTATAATTAACATACTTTGCTGAAAATAGACATAGACTTTCTGTAAGTACTTTAAGAAAAAATAATATCAAAAGGCAAGCCCTATGGCAGAAAATCTTTCCATATAGTAAGTCTCTATTTTGTATTGGTAAATAGTTAAGGTTTGCATATTTAGTAGTTGCATAGTTTTAGAAGAGGCATTTATTTCCTGACAGTATTAGAGAAAGTTATTGAAAGTCTTTGTTAACTTTCAAATGTCCAAACCCAAAAAATTGTATAAATGTATATAATTTGGCCTTTTTATATCAGCATTGTATTTTTTTTCTGCCATGACAATTTTTTTTTACTAATCCTGCAGATGTAGCTCTAAATTCAATCTCGTTTACTGCTAATGGAATGTGAACTCGCCTAATTAAAAATACAAACTATATGTGTATAGCTGATGCAATGGAGATCAGACACAGTAGCAGATTTTTGTAGTTCAAGCATTAGTCTGTGTATGACACAAATGGAATAGGAGGAGCATACCGATTTAAAGGCATTTTCAACACCAAATACTTGTTCATCATTAAGTGCATTTTTTACTTTTTTTTAAAAAATCTAGATTTCAACTGTCTTTAACCACCAGTCCACAGTGATTCCCACTGGTGATGGCAATGGTGTGCAGAGTGCTACAACTCTGACCGCTACCCAGCACCTGGGTGTACTGGGTCCAGGGTGCAGAATTGCTTGTGAGCCTTCCCTCTGGATTTTTCCTCCCCTAAGCAAGCAATAAAACACCCAAATACTCTGAAGAACAACCTCCTTGCCTTGTGTGTCAAGATCTAGAAGCTCATTGCTCATTGTGATTTTGATTCATAACTGGAGTGTTTGGCATGAAACCCTGATCCCTGCCAGCAATAGTCTGTAGCATCCTTCCTTGCATGCCAAACCACAATATTCATGATTTCTTCAATTGTGTTTTGCTCTTATAGAAACTATTAGCTGGATTTTCATGCCATATTCGCTGTATATCCCGAGCCCATCTGAATGAACAGATAATTAAATGTCATCTAATTATTCCAATAATGCTGTAATTTTTCTGCCTTGCATGCTTTCTAAAACCTCTACTATACCTTTTTCTTATTCTTTTTTTCTCTCCATCGTTTTCTTTTTTTTTTTTTTTTTTGTTTCCCCTCAGACCTGAGCTTGTGAGTGACAGGTTAGTTCATCAGCATTACAGCCCTCCTGTTTTTGTCTCATCTCATGCAGACAGGTCACTGTGTCCAATCACCCTTCTGGCTCTGCTGTCCCCAGGGGAGCCCAGGCCAGCCTGCCATCTTGATCCTCCGGCCTGAGGGCCCGCGCTGGCTGCACATTTCTGTGCTCACTGGTTCTTGCAAATACACCAAAGTGGGAAAGGGGAGGGGAGCAGCTTAAATTAGATCTCTGTATATTGAGAGGAAGTAAATTAGGTAACATTCTTCTTCAAATAAGCCTGTGTTTGCAGTTATTACTGCTATGTTTGAGTTCTCTTTCTACAGGTTTAGCATGTTTATTTCTGTATTTAAGTGTATCCTCCATGTGATCTCACCATGTAGCAAATGCTATTTATGCAAGGGTAAACATGCTTTTTTCCCACAGAGAGCTCTCTAAAACCCAGTTTATGAATCTGATACATTGCTGCAGCCAGTGTGGGTCTTTCTGTTCCGTTTCATTTTGTTGCCTTTTTAAATTATTTTTTTTGTATTCTTCCTCATGATTAAGCACAACACAACATGTTTCAGAGAAGCCATTCCTTTTGCAACTTTTGGTCACCTTTCAGAAGTTTAATCTGTTGTCAGTGCTGTTTTTATAATGCAGACTGACATGTACCCAGGAGTTTAATTTTTACCAAATGAAGAACAGATCTGTAATGTTATTTTGTCTTGAGCAATCTCTACATGATTTTTCTTGTAGCAGTAGAGAAGTTCTTTTTCTCTTGGAATATCTGTTTCCAGCTCTAATCTAACATAAAGAATTGCCTATAACATAAATAAACAGAAAATAACCATATGTAAAATTAGGACCCACTTTTGTAAGACAGCAAGGAATTTTGCCATTTGTCTGCAGTTTGGGACAAATCCTGTTCTTTCAAGTAAGAATTAGACCCATTACTGTAAGAATGACTACTTGCATAAGTAAGGCCAGACTACATATCCCCTTGGCTGCTCGCTGTATATCCAGAACAAAAATTGTGGTCCTTTGCTGTCACCAACAGTGGTTTTCTGCAGTTCAGGACTGTGAGAGAGAGACTTATGGACAGGTACCCATTGACTGGTTTTTTTCAGTAGTAGAGAGACAATGTAAACAGTAAGAAATATGTTTGAAAAACGTCATACTTTTTAATATTTATGAACAAGCTGGTACTCTGATAATGAAGCATTCCATCTTTGCAGAAACACTCTATTGTACACACTCTCTAGAATATTGTGTCCCTAAGAATTATTATTGTAAGGAGATGCAGGAATGTGGCTGTAATATTTTACAGTATTTGTTGTAGAGGACTTTGGATCTTGTTAATTTAATATATGTAAATTCTTTGGTCCTAGGCCTGGATTCCAGCAAAAGAATGCATTTTTTCTGTTGACTTCTGTTTTTACAGCAGAAAATATGAATTTTTATCATTTTGATTCATACTTAAAAAGATTTTTCTTCTTTTCACACCAAAATTGGATTTTAATTGAAATCAGCTTTCTAAAACATATTTAGTAATTTTCTCTGATTTTCTTTTTTCTGTTCTGTACTACTGTGTGGTTTCATCTGTGGGTGAGGGCAGCCAATTAAGAGGTCAAATCTTAAAAAACTGTGATTTGTACTCTGTATATTCACTATATTCTAATTGTAAGAGAAAAATGAAGTATGTCAGATGACCTTTAAATTGCTGGACAAGTGACACTCCTTCAGTGATGTAGATTATTATCTTTTGACAATGCATTTACATTCAAGTACCTCTGTTATGTTTCCTAGATTCCAGACTGATAAACTAAATATCAGTCTGGCCCACTTTTGTGTGTACAGTGCATAGAAGTGACTGCTGAGCCTCTTATCTTACAGTGACCTGTAGCTGTAACAAGACTTTTATTTTTCTTCTCTGATCTTAACTGCAACTCAAATGGAAGAAAATAAAAGGACAATCAAAGAGAAACTGTATACAGCACTTTCAACATTAGATGAAGATATGGCAAAATATTATTTTTTCCTGTGATTTACATCATTCAGCAACATTAATAATGTAACTTTTCATTCTGAAATTCTAAAGATGGAAGAGCCTCAGATCAGGCAATTTTGAATATATGCATGTTTATCTCTCACTAAACTTAACCAGACTTAAGCATGTACTTATAAGTTGATCAGCAAATCACTTTAGCCCATAAGAAGTCTGCAATTGCTAAAGCTTCAAATGCAGAGAATGATACTGACTTCAATGGGGCTCCTCATGTATATAACAAATGGCAGGATCTTGTCCAACAAGCCTATTGTGTTACTGCTATTAAATATAACAAAGTCTGGCTTAAATGCTAACTAAATAATTGTTATGCAAACAGTTTTACAATTAGAACTGGCTATTAGGAATAAAGACAGTAAAAAAGGTCTTGAACACTTACTTTTTGAGGGTATCAGGGCTACAGGTAAACAGACTATCACTTCAGGGGTTTTGTTTCAATGTTGGCTTCAAAACCTCTGTGATGTGTAGTACTTTCTCTTCAAAAGAGAAATATTAGTTGATGTGTGCCGCTGATTCTCTGTTGACTGGTAGTGCTGTTCTATAGTAGTGCTTTATCTAACTGTTAGATCAAAAGAAAATTTTGAAGATCAAGGGACTGTTCAAAATTTCTAGCCATTATTAAAAGAGGTAGTAGGAGACAGCTTCATAAAGAAAAGGTTGGGGAACAAAGAGGGGATGCAAAAATCTTTATTTCAAGCAATCTTTACATGGCAAACTATATAAATTAAATTTTTTTAAGTTGTTTAGAGTAGTTTTTGTAGTTACTGATAAGCCTGTTTTTTCTATCTATATTTGTATATGCCATACATATAGCAAAACTATCTCCAACAAACTTTAACTCACATGAGAAATAGCAATTGATACTGTTTAGTGACCCAAAGTTGAATAAATTGTTTTCAGAGATGAGGGCCTCATAAATTCATCTTGCTCTCTGCTGTAGATGTACAGCTGTCCCATGTCCTCTGCACAAGCGAATGAGGATTTGCAGGGCAGAACTCTGATAGTGGTTCTTGTCAAAATACATAGGTCTTGTCTTGGTGGGCTTTTCTGTGCCACCTTCCTCTTTAAGAAATCCAATAATTTGACAAGTAGTGCTACAAAATCACAATTGAGAGAGTAATTTTGACCCTGTGATATATCTATTGAGTGATATCTTAAGTGCTTGCTAAATATGACCTGCTCCCAAAGGTGGCTCATTCCAGGATGGGGTTCTGAATCCACAAATGGGAAGGGCATTGTGAAGGGGAATAAGACCTTAAGCAAAAGAAAAAAAAAAGTTAAAATGGAACTTAGTGCTATTTCAGTAGTTGATTCCATGGAGTAGCTTTTATTTTGTAGGTTGATAGCATTTTCAGGAAACTTGGACTCATTTGTGTTTGGAAGACACAATCCAGCTATGGAATGGCACTTCCAAAAAGGAAATATTACAGGGACAAGTAAAGGACAAAAGTGTTTTTTAACTACCCCCTGCTATGGAAACAAGTTTCAAGAAACAGAAAATAACAGAACATGAGTTTTTTTGTGAGCAAATTAGTGAAAGTCATGTTAATAGTATTATACAACTGCTGTTAGACATATTGTAAGTGATACTTCTGTATCAGAATATTGTACTTTTCACTAAACTGTTGACATGTCTAACTGCTTTTTCACTTACAAATCCAACTTATGGAGCTCTAATGCAGTTTTTACTTGAGCTTTTCTTATGTTTCAAGTACAATGAAGTTTTACTGGAATAAAAACCTGATGGCTTTAGCCCACTCCTAGAAGACATCCTTTTTGGGGGGGGAAATAAATAGCTAAATATAGATTTGCAGCACAGACTAAGACTTAAACAACAATATCAATGACCAGAATGTTTCATATCCTTGCTTCAAACTTATGGATTATAATCACATTGTCTCCAATCAGTGGCAAACTAGCACCCACTTTCATTTTTCATAGCATATCACATTAAAGGCTGTCATTGTTTTGGGGTTTTTTAATTATAACAATGGAGAAATGTGCCTGATCATTACTGAATATGCCTTAAAAAAATAAAAAGAGCTAAAGATGCAAATAATTCTGATAAGGGTTAAGTCTGGTATTTCCAGGACACTGTCATTGTGTCAATAACTTTTGCTCCTAGAACCAGATGCTGCCAAGTGCTGAATTTGTCTAGAGTCCTGGACCTCCCCCTGGCTTTGTTAGCAGGACACTGTTCCAATGAAATAAAATAATCTGGAATAAAGAAGAATTATGCTGCTATAGGAAACCAACAGTTATTGCAAGATTGCTGGCCATTAAATCTTACCTTCTCTTCACTGTGCCCATTCCTTTCTGTGTACAAAATGTGCTTCACATTTTTCAAATGGATTATACAAAGCAGAAATAATACCTGATTTGTATAATTCTAATATTTTGGAAGAAAGGTTAAAAGTTGTGGCAAATGTAAAAGTGGCTTCTAATGTGGAAGGATAAAGCAGAAAATATCAAACTCATTTTGCTTAGTGTCAGTCATGATGATTTATCATTATAGTCAGGGCAAACTATGGTCTTGGAGCAGAAACAATTTTGTCCATTAAAAGAGGAAAAAAACAACTCCAAAACCCAGAATGTTCTAGTTTGATTCTTATGTCCTTAGGGTTGCAATATTGAATTCAGAATTGGGGAAGCTTAATCTTGCAGCCAGATTTGACAAGATGCTGGTCAAGCAGCAGGCAGAAGTGATGGTTTGTGTGTTGTAATGCCCATGGTGGGAAATAAAGAAAGATAACAAGATTTTTCCAGAAGTCTGTGTGCAGTATTCACCACCTGCTCCAGCTTGTCACCAAAGTAGGCAAGAAAACTTTTTGTGTGCAAGTTGGTGAGCAACGCTTGCAATTTCAAAGCCTGACAGATGACAAATTTGGAGTGCTCTAAAACAGCATGTGAAGGGTTTACAATAGCTCTGAACACAGGTGTTTGTTTGTTTGTTTCTTTCTTTGTTTTGGTGCTATTGCATATTTAAAGAGTGATCATGGAACCATTTGAGCACATCCATAAGTATCCCCACAACTTATTGGGAAAGTTCACATGAGCAGCACATTGTGCATCAGACAGTGTAATGCTAAAGGCTTGGATCCCTTCTGGTTGCAAGAGGGTATAGAAAAAGAAAGCCAGTTCTCCATCTCTACTCAGTAAATCCTGGGCAGTAGAAATCTGTGGGTGTGGGTCTGGGTGTGTGTGTTAGGGTGTCTAGCCAAAAACCTGGAGGCTGAAACTGAAATTGGCAGGTGTTTGGAAAATAAGAGCTGAATTTCAAATAGTTAAGCAACAACATGAAAGAAGCTGAAGATTGGAGTTTCTTCCCATAAATATATTGCTTTCAGTTTATTTTTGAAGTTCATGCTGGATTTTAGCAAGAAGAGAAATTTAGGGTTGCCCCCTGACTAGGGATTTAGAGTGACTCTGTAATGAATTTTAACCCAAGAGGCACTGTGGATATTCAGCAAACCTTTGTTCTACTCTGCTCATGTCCTTCTGCTAGACCCATCACTGTAGTTATTAGATCTCAAAGATTACATTCTTTGATCTAGTGCTTTTTAAATCCTTAAACCACGGTTTATTTATTTAAAAGGTTATATCTAGCATTGGATTGGATTGTAAAGTACCCTTTGACTCTCATGAAGGACACAGAAGAAACAGATGCTTCTGAGGGCATATTTCCTTCTGATCATGAAGTACCACAGCATTTTATTGAATTAAGAACTGCACAAAGATCTGTGCTTTTAATCTGGTCAGTGTGTTGAGAATTTTTTTATCTCCAAGATATCATGATGTCAATAATTTCTGATACAACAAACATTAAGGTACATAGGTGAATTTCAGTTACTCTTTTAATTTAAAAAAGAGCTGCAAAGTAGCCTCATATTTCCTTAAGAATATAAATAAAAGCACACTAAATTTCAAACAGACGTGTAACATGAGCATGTTCAGGATGGGTTCTTGGGAGTTTCTTTTCTATCTGATATTTACCAGGATTCATCAGAAGTAACTGTGGAGCTAAACAGAGTTACATTTGGACAAACAGGATCACCAGCAGCCTCTAAGTTTCTTCTGTCAAATTCAGAAGCCTTTACATGAGCCAGTTTACGAGTGTAGTCTACAATGTTTGAATAATTAGTGATTCCTAAGATAACCAGAAAGAAGGCATAGAAAGAAAAAGAGAAGAACCCTAAATTAAACCCAGTGTGCTCTGTCCTGACTGATATAAATTATACTCTCTCCAAAGTGATCTTTTTATTTTTTTCCCAATCAGTGCTGCAAGGCAAACGGTAAAAAAATTTTATGTGTTTTCTCTTAATTTTGGAAAAACAAGACTGAAATTGACATCTGAAAATAAAAAATTCACTTAAAAAATGGTGATTATTTTTTTGTTTTTATAATGCTTGTGTTTGGTTATTTATCTTTTTTTGAGAAGTTCAACCACTGGGGATAGTGGCTAATTCTACTTTATACTGGGATGTCTTTATACCATCTGGAAGTACAAACAGCGGTAAAGTGGGTTGTAGGAGTAATTTATTTATGCATACTTTAAAGTTCTTTTATATTTCCATGAATGGTAGAAACCCATCTTGAAGTAAGTAGGGATAGAGTCCAAACAAATGGATTAGAATTTCCATTTTTTTTCAGATGGAAATGAAAAAGGGATAGGCAGAAATCAGACTGGGGAAAAGAGGAAAGAGAAAGCCTTATTTAGTTAGAAACAGATATCCATTAACAGACAAGGTGAAAGGTCCAAATCCTGTTTTATTGGTCTCCATCTATATCTTTGCTGGCAGTGATGAAAACATGAAAGGGAGGGAAGAGAGCACTACTCAAACCGTAGTAGTCAGAGCTGCTTTCTCAATCAATTTGGTTTTAAAATGAGTATGCTTAAAACAAAAGGCTTAATCTAGTTCTCCCTTTTTTCATTTTTTTTTTCTACCCTGTGGGCTGCAGTGTTGCTTGCTGTGACTTTTGACAAAGATCTGTCTTTCCAGAGCATTATTCAGTTAGTATATCTGGATTAGTGAAAAAGAAAACAAGTTAAATTCATAGGAATTAATGTCAATTAAATTCCCTCTTTCTATACTTTCTATTGTAAGTTGCATACTTCAACTCCAAGTCAAGGGGTGAATAAAAACAGCAAAGACAAAAAAGCAAAGCCCAGAATGAAAGTTATTCTAATGAGGATTACCTTAAAATTAGTCATATATGGGAAAAAAAATTAAAATAGCAATTTTGGCATTGACACAAGAGTTTCCTTTGAAATTTTGAGGAGCTTCCTTCTCCATTTTATTTCATAATCCCTTTTAAATGGGAACATAGGAGGCTTAAGGGATTCTGTGAAGTTGTGAGATATTTCTCTCTTTGCTTCCCCATTTTGTGAGAGCCTACGGGAAAAATATTGGCAGAACTTGTAGAACCTTCTATAATTGAAGTAGCCCAGTATTTCCTATTTTAGGACCTTTGCTGCTGTTCTTAGTATTTCCACCTGGATGGCTAACTCTTCCTAAATACTTTTAAAGGAAATTTCTGCTAAAATACTTCAGTGGCTCCCAAGGAAGATAAAGAAATATGGTGTATTTTTCCCCATTTTAAAAAAACGTCATCATTAAGAGCAAAATTAAGATAATGTGGTGAGGAGCAGGAAAGTTGGGCTTGACATGCCTCTTCAGGTATCCTGTGACAAGCCATGCTTGATTATATTCCAAGCCTTTGAGAAATGTAGTTGGCAGATGTTTACTTTGGAACTCTAAATAGCTACATCCCCTAAAAATTCACAGAAAAAGGAACCTCAGGAAGGAACCTCCGAAAGTCACCTGCACATGGACAGGATCAGCTTATCTGGGTCACATCTGACAGGTATTTGTGTAAGTGCTTCCTGAAAAGCTCCATCCAATTCCAAACTCCATGAGCACCAATTTATTAGTATCTTCATCCTATTGATTGCACCAAGTAAAGCCCATATCTTCTTGCCTCTTTTAGGAGTATCAGATTATTTCTGTCCCCCTTGAAGCACTAGCTTCCCACTGTACCTGTTGTGGGAAATGGCAGAGGTGACACCAGGGACCCTTTACTTTTCTATGTACTCAATGACCATATTCATAGGGAATGGAAAAAAGAGAATGTGTGATTCAAATGAAGACAGGACAAGAGCCAGGGAAGATGAAAGATATGGAGTGAAACAATAAATGCAGAAGTAGTCAGCCTCTAGTAGGACTAGAGAGTGACAAGGCATGGAGAAGTAGGAGCCTGAAGAGTGGATCCAAGAGAGGTTTGTAACTATGAGGGACAGTAGGGAAGAGGACTTGCCTGTGTGGGGGCAAACTTAGATGAAAGGAACAACAGAAAGAGGACTGGACCTGGTTAGGGATAAAGACAGAAATAGAAAACCCATGGGGCGTGTTCCCTTGCTTCTCAGAAATTCCTGCTGGCAAATCTCACAGGCAAAATTTCTCGGTTCTTTAAAACATATAAATCTACACATACAAAATGTGGGAAACAGTATTTCTATTGTAAAGCAACATAATTCAAATAATTTGTTTTGCTTGTAAATATATATAATAATGACCCTTTAATTACATAAAGAACTATATTGTTTATGTAACACCTTCACAGATTAGGTTCTTTTAATGTGACTTCTTTCTTAATATTATAGTTGATATATACTGTTATTTTGCTCCCTAGAAATTGTGGGAAGTTTATGTATATATGTATGTATGTATGTATGTATGTATGTATATATGTATGTGAATATATATACACATATATACCCATATATATATTTATTCTGGGCCAAATATGACTAAAAAAGTCTTATTCTGTTTTAAATAGAGAGTTGTTGTCTTTGCATGACTTTAAAAGATTAAAGAAGATAATTTTTAAATGAAAAGTAACTTTGACTAAAGCACTAAAACTGTCCTGCATATAAAATGTCAGACTGGAAGGTATGGGTTTCTATTCCTCTTTCATATGAATGGTCGGATTAAAGGCTCTAACACAGCTGAATTTTCATTTTGAATGAAAAATTTCCCACAGATCTTGCCATTACTATTTCCAACAGACAAAATCTATCCATTTACCCAGTAGTTTTTTCTAGAATAGCGACTGACATCTAGATTTTTGAATATATATAGACACTGGTGTTTGCACACAGGAGACACACTAAGCCCCCATAATAGGCGACACTTGGCTCTTGATTCTCCACTGACTCCACTACTTATTTGCAATGTTAAAAATGGAAGCATTGCAAAACAAAGGGCTTGTTTCCACTCTAAGTGTTAAATACAGTCCCTTTACTGCAAAGTAAAAGCTCCAGGTTCCTATGGAGAAATAACATTGGATTACCATTTGAACAGATATAATTGCTACTATTAGCAACTTGAAGTCACTTTAATTCCTATACTACACCAATTTGATCTCTGACAGGAGGGATAATTTTCTGAAACTTATTTAGCTTCTCTTGAGCATTATTTACAATTGTGACTATAATCTCATGATTTAGTAAGAGAATGTCACCATGCTGAAGGAGAACTGGGAATAGGTATCTAATACACACCAGGGTGATGTGCAAAGGGGAAATAGTAACCGTCAACATGGGAGTGTGAAAAAGGTGGGGCTAGAGGAAAGCTGGAGACGCAGTGTGGAAGGAGGGCATGGCAACTAGAGAATAGGTGTTTTGGTAAGGTTTAAAAATTGATTTATTTTTTCTAAAAAATATTTGTATGGTTTTACATATTGAACTAATTGTAACAATGACTCAGAAAGATCAAAATATTAGGACTAGCAGCAAGGATTACATGGTGGCCGAGAGCTGTGTGGAACAGTTGAGTGAAGGAAAACTGAGGATAATAAAACTACATCCATGT
The DNA here is from genome assembly GCF_028551555.1 of Melozone crissalis. Taxonomy (NCBI): domain Eukaryota; kingdom Metazoa; phylum Chordata; class Aves; order Passeriformes; family Passerellidae; genus Melozone; species Melozone crissalis. Next base: position 54,909,117 of record NW_026535794.1, on the reverse strand, counting down.
TATATTCTTTCTCTTCACCTTTATCCATTTAGCGTCTCCTCAGATACAAGTTCAGGGGCCCATCTTACAAGGCATCAGCAAACCAGGCTTGTGGTAGTTGTGCAGCAAGAACTGAGAAAAGCGTAAAACGGGGGCTCAATTCCGTCACCTTCCTGTTCTGTATCAGTACATTACAAAGCTTTTAGCTGCTGCAAAATTAATGTTAATCCCCCTAATTCCATTTTTATTCCTTCACTGAAGGTAGACTGGCACAGAAATTGTCTGGTGGCAAATCGGGGCCCAGAGTGTTTCAGATAAAGTTTACAAAACCAAGAACAAGTCCATGAGGCTGTCTCTAGATGTAACTTACATCCAAACCTGTTCTGTTAGCAGAGATGTTGCTGGCCATGGTATCAATCCCTCCCTCAATGTGATTCAATTATTTTTTTGAAGCTGATTTTCTAAAAGACAGTTTGTTTCTTGATCAATATCTTTCTGCTTTGAATCAGCTTCAGTTTGGTTAATGCCACCTTGGACACTCACTATATCTGCAGCTAGCTGTCTCCAGCATGAGCACAGAAGGATAAAGCATAGGAGGATAAAGTATACATTTTATCCCCTCCTTTCATTATTTCATCTCTTCCCTTCAGGCTAGAGAAAGAAAAGAATAATTATAATTTTATTATTTTTTTACTAAAATAATGCTTTTTTTCTCCTCACAAATGATCTGATAAGAATAGGATTTGTTGGGAAGCTCACATCAGTATCTGAGGTGTGTAGGTGTATAACTGAGTCACTTTATGTTGCAGTCCCATGTCAGAAAATATTTGCGTAACCATTGTTAAAAAATTGTGATTTCTTTCTGAATTGATTCCTAAATCAGAGTAATGAAATACAGATCAAAGATCCATGAAAAAGAGATGGCCTCTTCTCCAGCATGTAAGAGTGTGGGAAGACTGTGGCCAGCAGGTCGAAGGAGGTGATCTTTCCACTCTACACCCCCTAGTGAAGCCACATCTGGAGTGCTGTATCTGGTTCTGGGCTCCCCAGTACAAGAAAGACAAGAAGAGGGTCCAGCAGAGAGCCACAAAGATAATTAGAGGTCTGGAGCATCTCTGTTATGAGGAGACACTGTGGAAGCTGGGCCTGATGCATAGAAATATCTCAAAGGAAGTTGCCAAGAGGATGGTGCCAGGCTCTTCCGTGGTGTTCAGTGGCAGGACAAGGAGTGATGGCCATAAACTAAACCACAAAAAGTTCCACCTCAACATGAAGAAGAATTTCTTTATATTGAGGGTGGCAGAGCACTGGAACAAGCTGCCCAGGGAGATTGTGGAGTCTCTCTCCCACCTCAATGCATTCCTGTGTAAGCTGTCTTGGCAGAGTGCTGCACAGGATGATCTACAGAGGTTCCTTCCAAAAGTAAACATTCCGTAATTCTGTGGTTCTCTGTGTAGTTCAAGCTTGGAAAAAAGTGTGTGATTCATTTGTCTTCGTTTTGGTAGTGTCTTTCTCATGGATTATGGTTTAAAGGCTGGACCACAACCACAGCAATCCCCCTGCAACAAACCAACTGGTTTTTGATAGGTGGAAAACTTTTCTTCAAAGAGGAAAGACAGATAACAGGTGAAAAAGTAGGACATTTATTGAGAGCTTTGAAAGCTGTTTCTAAAAGAAGGAACAAAGAAATAATTATTCTGCCATTATTCATATAGGTATGAGTGTAATATTTTTTGTATTGGGCTATTTTTCTCAACAGCCTGATGAAAGTTTTGACATTTAAGCTGCAAAGATGAGAAAGCTATATGCATTCTCAAACCTCAGCTTTCATACTACAGCTTCATACTACGAGATTCCTTTTAGGCTAAATAAATCACAGGCAAAAACTGGATTAATTTGAGAGTCTATCCTTTGCTGTGGTTAGAGTATTGCATTACAGTATTGCTAACAAGCTTTCTTCTCAACAGAATGTGTATTGGTCTTACTACAATGCTCTCCACTTGTGGAAGACTCCTGTATCGAATAGGCTTATGCTTGAATAGTATTATGTCAGTGTGTATTTCTTAAAGAATCTGCACCAGTGCTGCCTCACCTTGACTTGTGTGTGCAGTTTAGATTACCACAATATAAAAAAGACATGAAGCTATTAGGGAGCATCCAGAGGAGGGTATATTGGGTTTACATGGCCAAGCTTTGGTTGTGGGGAGGCTACAGGGGTGGCTTCTGTGAGGAGCTGCTAGAAGATTCTTCCATGTCTGGCAGAGCCTGGGATCTCCAAAGATGGATGTGCCACTAGTTAAGGGTGGGCTAATTAGAGATGATGGAAACACAGGACACCTCTGTGATTACAGATTAAAAAGGAAAGAAAAAAAAAAAAGAGTTACAGTGCAGAAGTAATTGCAGCCACAGAAGACTGGAGTGAGAGTATGTGAGGAGGACAAATTTACAGACACCAAGGTCAGTGGAGAAGGAGAAGGAGGAGGTGCTCCAGGCACTGGAGCTAGGATTCCCCTGCTGCTTGTGGTGCATAACATGGTGAAACAGCTGTGCCCCTGCAGCCCATGGAGGACCAAGGGGATGCAGAGATCCACATGCAGCCCATGGAGGAGCCCATGCCAGAGCAGGTGGATGCCTGAGAGGAGACTGTGACCCTGTGGGAGACCCATGGAGGGAGAAGCCCATTCTGGAGTAGCCTGTGCTTCAAGAACTGCACCCTGTGGAAGAGTGACCCATGCTGCAGCAGTTTGAGGAGGACTGTGGGATGGGCTCACATTACAGCAGTTCACAGGGAGCTGCTGCCCATGAGGTAGATGTATGTTGGAGAAGTTAATGGAGAACTATTTTGCATGAGAGGAACTCCATGCTGGAGCAGAGGGAAGACTCCTCTCCTTAGCAGCAGAAAAAACAATAGAACTGACCATAACCCCCATTCCCTGTCTCTCTTTGCCGCTGGGGAAGGAGGTAGAAGAGCTGGGAAGGAGGGAGGGGTGGGGGAAAGATGTTTCTAAGGTTTTATTTTATTTCCAATTGTTCTGCTCTGATCTTCTTAAAAATAAATTCAGCTTTTATCTTTAATTCTAGCCTGTTTTGCCCATGGTGGCATTTAGTGACGGGTCTCTCACAGTCCTTGTCTCAACTCATGAACCTTTCATTATATTTTCTCTACTCTGTCCAGCTGCAGAGGGGAGTGAGAGAGTGGCTTTGGTGGGTGCCTGGCATCCAGCCACCACAGAGGGACATGAAAATGGTGAAGGGCCTTGAGGGAAAGCCATATGAGGAGTGGCTGAGGTCACTTGTTCAGCCTGGAGGAGAATGAGGGGAGACCTCATTGCACTCTTCAACATTCTCACAGGGGAAAGCAGAGGGGCAGGAACTGATCTCTTCACTCTCATGAACAGCGAGAGGACTTGAGGAAATTGCCTCAAGCTGAGCAAGAGGAGATTTAGGTTAGATATCAGGAAAGGATTCTTCACCCAGAGGGTGGTTGGACACTGGAACAGGCTCCCCAGGGAAGTGGTCACAGCACCAAGCCTGACACATCTCAAGAGGCATTTTGTACAACACTTTCAGGTACATGGTGTGACTCTTGGGGCTGTTCTGCACAGGGCCAGGAGATGGACTTGATGATCCTGATGGGTCCCTTACAAATCACCTGTTTTTATGAATTTCTCTTCAGTGTACTTATATGTTCTGAAGTGTTTTACAAATGCAACATTCCTCTGCTTCTGAGCCCTTCAGTTACCTGTAAGATGAAATGGAAAAATATGGAGTTGAGCCTAGCAATTTTACCTGGCAGTGTGTTTATGGAAGTAAAGAACCTGCTGCCAGTGGAGTTTAAAGCATTGCATCAGTTCCAGTGTGGAGCTTGGGCAGGATATCAGAAGTGCTTGAAGATTTCCATTGTCCTCTGATTGCCCTGTAGTTCTATAGATGCAAGTGTGCAGGCTGCTTTTTCACTGTGTTTCTCATTTAGGGAATAGATCACAGATGCTAATGTGTGCTTGCAAACATAGCTTCTGATACCTCTAATCTCTTCTGCATTTTTGTGTTTCTGCCAGGTGCTATTTCCAGTCTAGAAGATTGTCCTCTTTCAGGTGTTTTTCCAGTATTACCCCTTCGCAGGGGTAACTGTATCAGGAGATGGAGTTCAGGGCATTCATTCATTATGTATTTACTGTTTTCCAGCAAAGCCCAGTAAAATAGCCCACTTCACAGAATCACGAAATCACAGAATCAACTAGGTTAGAAAAGACCTTTGAGATCATCAAGTCCAACTTATGACCTAACACCACCTTGTAAACTAGACCATGGCAGTAAGTGCCACATTCAGTCTTTTCTTAAACACCTCCAGAGATGGTGACACCATCACCTCACCCATTCCAATGCCCAGTCACTCCTTCTGTGCAAAAATTCTTCCTAATGTCCAGCCTAAACTTCCCCTGCCACAGTTTAAGACTGTGTCTTCTTGTCCTGCCACTGGTTGCCTGGGAATAAGATGCTAACCCCAAACTGGCTACAACCTCCTTTCAGGTAGCTGTAGACAGTGATGTCTCCCCTTAGCCTCCTTTTCTCCAGGCTAAACAACCCCTCCTCCCTCAGTCATTCCTACAGGTCTTCTGTTCCACATCCTTCTCCAGCCTTGTTGCCCTTCTCTGGACATGCTCCAGCATCTCAACATCCTTCCTAAACTGAGGGGCCCAGAACTGGACACAGTACTCAAGGTATGACATTACCAGTCCTGAGTAAAGAGAATCACTTCCCTCATCCTCCTGGCCACACTATTCCTGATACAGGCCAGGATGCCATTGGCCTTCTTGGCCATGGTGGGCACACTGCTGGCTCATGTTCTGTCAGCTGTAAACCAGTGTCCCCAGGTCCTTTTTTGCCTGGGCACTGTCCAACCTCTCTATCCTCAGCCTGTAGTGCTGCAGGGGGTTGTTGTGGCCAAAGTGCAGGACCTGACACTTGTCTTGTTAAGCCTCATATCGTTGGATTTGTCCCATCAATCCAGCCTGTCCAGGTTGCTCTGCAGAGCTCTCCTACCCTCCAGCAGATTGAGATTCACACTCAACTTGGTGTTATCTGCAAATCTGCTAATAGTAGGCTCAATCCCCTCATCCAGATCATCAGTAAAGATTTTAAACAGGACTGGGCCCAGCACAGATCCCTGGGGGACACCGCTAGTGACAGGCCACCAACTGGATCCAACACCATTCATCACCACTCTCTGGCCTGGCCATTCAGCCAGTTCTTAACCCAGCAAAGAGTGCACCTGTCCAAGCTCTGAGCTGCCCGCTTTTCTAGAATTATGCTAAAGGATACTTCAATCTGTACCAAGGGAGACAAGACCTAGAATGCAGAACACCATAGTCCCATCGACTAATACAGAACCTTGTTCAAAAAGTGGGTTGTATGCATGGACATGGTTCGGAGTTTGTTGCTAAACATGCCATAATCAATATTGCTAAACAAACTTTTATCATGAGACAGTCAAACCAACTGTAAATACTAATTAAAGACTAATCCAAAAATCTATTGAAGTTTGTGGCAAGATTCAGTGTGCTTTGAACATGTCCCAAGGTAAAGAAATAATCACTATTTTAGCAGGGTTCTGCCTCGACAGTTGAGAAAATTTCTTTGCTAATGAGAGACTGTTTTTGTTTACCTGAATCCTCCCATGTTCCAAAGCTCTCCTGTTTTTAGCTTGGTATAAACAATGTTTACATAACAAGTATTAATGCATTGCAGAGAAGTAGAAGCAGAAAACCCTATCTTGCTGCGTAAGGAATGCCATAACAGAAACTTACCTGTTCAAATAAAACACAGGGTAATTATCCAGCTATACTAGATTGTCAAGCTAAAAATCTGTTACACATGTTTACAAATGTCTGTGGAAAAAGGATGAAAACCCTGGCTTTACTGAAGTGAGCAGGGATATATTCATTAACTGATATTGCTTAGAAAGTTTGTGGTAGTTATAGGTACAGAAAGTCTGTGCTGGAGACAGAACAATTCCAAATCTGCTCTGAATGATTGTGACAAAGATTAAGGAAAAATTTCTGACTTCCAAAAGCTATGTATTGACTAATACCCAGTGTACCATGAAGGAAGTTAAAAAATGCCAACAGCTCTAAAACCTACATGCTCATTCTCAGTGGCTTAAAGAACCCCATTTTCCAAGGATGAACATCTTTTTATTGCTCCCTTTTGGTTTCTGGTAATACCTACGTTTGGGTGTAACCATTCACTGCTTCAGGAGCAACAAGAACTTTCAAAACAAGAGACTTGCTAATTAAATATTCATGACAATATTCTGTACAACATTTTTATGCTTTATGTAATACTTTAGTATCACTACATACAGTTTCTTGAAATGTGTACATTAGGACACTCTGATACTTTAAAATCACTATGGCAGCAATCTTCAAATTAGATACTGTCAGGATCAAATGAATCTGCTTCAATAATGATCTAGTCACAATAGTTTTAAGCCTTGCTTGTATGGGAAAAGCCCTGCTGAAATCAATTATGCCCTAAAGTTCAGAGCAATCCTTTGCTGGAGCACGGCCTAACCTCTGAATGGGTAAATGAGGTCAGTATGGGATTCTTCCACAGAAGTCTTCTCTTCCGGCTCCTTAGGCCATGGGTATGCAATTGTCCTTATCAACTTGAATATACCTTTGTGGTTAGTGTTGAGTCATCCAAATGTCATCTGATTAGCTTTAACAGCTAATATAATAATAAGTAAATAAAGCTAATATATTAGCTTTATAAGTCTCCAGTCAGACACATGGATTTCAGGATGCTCACAATCCTTGCTTAAGTATAATATAATTGGACATTAATATGTTGATTAAGTTCCTCTGAAGAGAAAGATGTAACACATTTTGCCTTTTTTTTCTCCTCAGAAATTAGTCATTTTCATCTGATAAAATATTGTTGCCGTACAAATGGGAATTATCGCTTATCCCATTTTTTTAGGTATTAGAATTAATGTTACCTGAAATGATTTTAAATTGTTACAAGTATTTCCTAAATTTAAATTGTTACAAGTATCTCATAAATGAGTGTTGGGGGTTAGGATTTTTCCTTTTGTTTCTTTCCCTCAAGGAATTTTGTCCCATATGTTGCTAGGAAACAATAACTACCGATACTTAAGAAAACAAAAGATGTAGCTGGGTGTCACAACATTCCATTGAAATGGCCCTTGAATGGGAGCGGGTTGCAAGGAATAATGGGAGAGAAAAGGTGAGATGGTTATTCCAGAGGTTTGGGGCTGGGTTTTTGGTCAGTGTGGTTTCTAGGTTTGGGAGAGGAAGGAACTGTTTGCTGTTTTCCCCGCCACCTGACTGCTCGGAGCTCAAAACCAGTGCATGCGGTGCCAGAACTTTGGGGTCGGCTCCTGCCAAACCCTCTGCCCCGTAGCATGTTGCCATGGCCACTCCTGTGTGTTGGACTCCAAGATCTCGGTCCGCTGTGATTTTCATGCACTGCAAGTCTGCTTAATTACTTTTTTTTGTTTCCCAGATGTTTTGGGGGTGGGGGGGCAGGGGGTATGTGTGTGTCCCCATGTGGGCCACTTCTGTGCGGTAGCTCGGCAATCACGACCAGCTGCCAGCTGGGACTTCCCATCTCAGCTAAGCCGCCATTAACCGCATGGTCTCCAAGCTTGCACCACAGTGCCCCCTGCAGCCGCGGGGGACTCATCGCAGCCTGCCTGCCCGGCCAGGAGCCACCAGCGCCCCTGCCGGCTGTGACCATAACTGCACCAAAGGGGAAAGCGCTCAAGGAGCGGGAAGAGACTTCATTGGGGTTTCTGTTCTTGTTTGTATTTGCTACCATTGCTGTTTGCTTGCCTTCTTAAACATACACTACTAAAGAACTGTTTTTCCTTTTCCCATATCTTTGCCTGAAAGCCTCATAATTTCAAAGTTGTAATAATGTGGGGGGAAGGGATTCATATTTTCCACTCCAAGGGAGGTTCCTGCCTTCCTTGGCAGATACCTGTCTTTCAAACCAAGATAATGAGAAACTTAATTAACTTCTAGATCCTTGGATTTGGAGAGCAATGCAAAACTGTGTTTGGTAACTGGAGGGATCTTGTACCTTGTACAATTATATATGTTAATGGAAGAATTGCCTGGCACACCTCCATCCACATAATTTAGGCAACTTTTAAAGAATTTTCAGATGTACTTGAATGTTTTATGAATGCCGTAATTGTCAGTCTGTGGGTTTCTTCCTCCTGGTTAAACTTTTAAAATTTGTCTGTGTCTCTTCTGATACTTGATTTCTCATTTGGCATATACTCGCTCTTAGGCATTTAAAAATTGTCAAATTTAAAAATATGTCAAAGTCTGAGGCAGCCAGTCTAAAACCTGTATTCTCTCTAAGTGCAATAGAAGAAGGCAAGTACTGTGAGCTACAGTGGAAAGCCTTACTAAACTCATGTAAATAATTCTTAAGTAAGGAAATAGGAACCGTGCATTTAATTATACAGCAAATAAAAGCAAATATTTTCTTTAAAAAGCTTTTAAAAAAATTCTTGCTGGAGGTTAACTCTGGAAAATGAACTCTAAATTGCAAATGAAAAAGTCTGCAATTTTGGCTCGCTAAAAAGTATTCTAAGCAATGTCCCAAGAATGAGGGTTGGAAATGCTTCAGTTGTCCTGCAACAGAGGAAGAGGAGAAGGATGCGTCTAATAGCACAGCTCATTTCTATAAAATAGTCAAAGAGGTTTCTTCTCCATAGGAAATATTATCTTGATTTTTTGCCCCCAAATAATCTGGTATGTGAGGATATATATTTTCCTCAAACAAGTTTTTAAAAATACTATTAAATTAGAACAAATACTGACACTCATGTGAGTTCTTATGTGAGTTGAATGACAGCTGGGAAGAAACAAGCATCTTGCGATGCAAAAAACCGTCCATTCTTATAGAGCTTTTGCCCTCAAATATTACTTCATAATAATATATAATCACAGCTGTCTTGGTTTAATATAATTTAGAGGCAGCTATTTTAAAATGGGTTACCTCCCATTAGTTTTAACCAATCCCTTTCCACCAATAAGAACACAAAGATATTAGTAGATTGAAGTGAAAAAATACCAGTTTGCTAAAAAATGAAACAGCAACAGGTAAAAAAATAACAGTTAATTATTAGTAACTACAGAACTGCTAAATCTCTTAGTCCCCACGAACAAAGAGAAAACTAAAATTGCAGAGAACCCCCACCCGCGAGACAGCACCCTCCACAGACAACTGTGTTTGGGCAGACAAGGGGAAAGATGGCAGCAGGTTTTCCACCTCTCTTGACTATATGTGGAGGGAGAGAAGAAAGAGAAAAACGATGTAGAAACTGAAACTCCTTGATTACAAAAACCCCCTCTTCCCCGTACAGCAACCAGCAGGAAACAAGGACAAAACCAAAAGAAGACTTGGAGCCCAAACTCAAATGCCCCTCAGTCTTCCTGGCAGTGGCAGCTCTGTCAACAAAGGCAGCTGACACGTTCCGGCAGCTGGAACTTGGCAACTGAAGAATCTGCTAAACCTCATCTGGCTGGTTGCAGATAGTGTCAGCTCTGCGCTCACCAAGCCATTGGTGCCAGTGCTGCTGTCTCAGGTCCCTTTTATGATGAGGGTGAGAAAGACAGAATCCTGAGCACTGAAGAATGGTGGCCCAACCATGGTTGGCTCTGACACTGTGGACAGGTGTTGCAAAATTCACCCTGGAACTTCTGAACTGTGAAATGCATCTTCTCAGGCTGCTACTGATGCCATGTGAAAACCCATCTGAAGCAACCCCCTCCAGAAGCCAGAGAGGAACAAAAGATAAAAATTCTTCAAATTAAAAATTATGAACCCTAAGCAGTTTTTTTTTATAGACAGTACTTGGTTTGATAAACTTCACAGTAAAAAGCTTAAATTCTTTATTTGTTGTTCTTTACCTTTCCAGTTATTGTCCATGGAAAATTTACCAGCATGGAGAGGGCCTGGATGTGCTGATATGTTTGTACATACCTATTGTAGGTGCACATTTTGTGGTAATTGGGAGTGGGACTGTGGCTGAGCCTCATCCCTAGTGGGCCACAGCTGTGCAGGACAGGTGAACAGCATTGAAGGCAATGAGATACAGAGTGCCAGGTGCACTGACCAAAGAGAACAGAGGGGACACAGGTGCAATCAATGCATGTAAGATGAGGTGTACAAAAGGTTTTCTTGAAGAACAAGAAGGGCAGTTGCTTGCAGCCTTCTGAAGTGACATTGCTGTGTATGGGCAGGTGCTTGAAGCCTTCTGAAATTGTGTGGCGATACTCTGTATATCATGGCTGTCTCAACTGTGGCTGTGCTGTGGCATATGCTTAGACAGCTCTGATCACTTGTGGCTACCATCTTTGTTCTTCAGTGTCTGTCCAGTGCCATGCATTAAATAATAGCTGGAGAAGCTGTGAGCTCCATAGGGAACCAATGTAGTATCAGTGCTATGCCAGAAGAGTTGGAGATGGAAGCTCCTAGGAAAATAAAAGTATACCCTGCTGGCACTCTGAGCAGCAGTTCCAATACCAATTGCCATGAGATACATATGAAAGTTGTGCCTGTGTAAGTGACTTCGTGTGGGAAGCATGTCTCCAACCCAGGTTCCACAGGAGGAGGTGGTGTTTCTGCTGTGTGGAGAAAGATCCTTGGCTCTCTTCTCCCCTTCATTCACTCACCCCAGTGCTACTCACACTGGTGTTACTTTCTGGGGTACATCCCTAGCATCAATCTTCTTGCTACATCATGGAGGTTTTCACAAACGACAAAAATGCAGCTGTTAGAGAGCTGCTACTTTGCTATGTTACTTCTAATGGTCTGTCTGTAAGCAAAAGTTAGGGTCCTACTTGCATCTACTGTGAAGCAGCCATATTTAACTGAAAATTGGTGGGTTTAGTTTATGAAGCTGAAATGAATTGGTGTGCAGAAAAGTCTTCTCTCTGATTAAGTACCTCCTTATGTCACTTTGCAGGGTTACGTGGAATACGCAGTCCATGCAGACTCTCTAATCATTCTTCATATGAGTTAAATTCCTTGTCTTTTTGCATGACATGTGTTTGAGTCTGGTGCCTAGCAGGAAAAAACTGAAGTAAATGCACACCTCTTTAGTTATCAACTGATAGTAATTACAAGTTCTCAGTGATTTTTACAGTATTGACACTATATATTGGTTCCCAAAGTTCTTCAAAGTCAAACAAAAATCCATCTAACCAAGAGGTGCAGCTCAAGTATGTTGCCTACATGTTACATTGTATGTTCAAAAGATGGTTGCTGCGGAGATGAACACAAAAGAACAGACTTCTCTCCAAAGCCCAAGCAACTCAGCTCAAGTAAGGAACTTCTGTCTTGACCTGAGGTGGGATTAATTAAAACCTTGCTTGTCAGTACGACACAAATAGCAAACATACTCTCTGATCAGGAAGGATAATGTCAAGTGACAAACTAATCTGAAGAGAGTTCCCTTGCCAAAAGAAAAGCCCTAAATATGGGTATGAATACTTTCATTTTTTTGTCTCCTGTTGTGATCTTGATGGCCTCTTACGGCCAAATGTTGCTTAAAGTCTCATATTTAGAAAAAAACTAAAGCAAACTTTCTGAGTGTTTTCCTGTAACTGATTTTGTGAACTGGCTACCTGCATAGCACATAGGCTGGGCCAGTTGGGTGGGAGCAGAAAGTGTTCAGGTTTGGGAAGGGGGACACTGAGTGCATTTTACTAAGCAAAGCTGTTGGGAAGTGGATCTAAGAGGTACTGTTGGGAAACATGAAATGCTGTTTGCTGGGTTACAGAAGAAAAGATGGGATAAAAGTCAGTGCTACAAGATGGGGAGATCTTCCAGCCCATGCTGTAGTTGTGTGGCTGCTACAAGACACCCTGTGTTTGCCTGTGTAGTGCCACATGTCGTGCCCTTGGTGCTTGGGCCAGCCATCTCTGGGACCAGCAGGCTGCTTGCTGTGAGCACCCTGGGGCTCTGCCTTCCCATACTGGTGGGTTCCTTGATGCAGCCCCTTAGTGCTTCCTGTGCCATCTCTCCTATCATCACTTTATTAAAAGGCTTTAAACAAAAAATAAAAGCTCTTTTCTATTCATTCTTCTGTTTGCTTCCACTAGGCTGCTCTCTAGGAGGGCAAAGGGTCCAAATGTTTTAGCTCCTGCTAATATCATGTTTGAGATGATGGAACCAGGAACATGATAATGGTTACTGGAGGAATCATCTTTTATTGGCTGGTAACTTGTGTTTTCTTCTGCATCTGAACTGGGAAAGTATTCTCTTTAGGCATGAAGAATTATAGAAAGCCAAACTTGTAGGCACAGCACAAATAATGGTGCTATAACCATTTGTAAACAAAAGGTGTGCAGTGGGGTTAATTCCATTATTGCTATACAGTGCTGTTTACATCAGCCCATGCCATGGATCTAGGGATCCCTATCCAAGTTGGAGTGTTGCACTGACCTTGAGCCTAGGTAACTTACAGTTAATAGTTTACTTTTGCTGTAGAGCACTTAAAGAACTGTATGAAATTCATGTGCATTTCCTATCTTTTTATCATAATAAAATATAAATGTGGATTGACTGGATCCCAACAATATTCTGTCTGCTGCATGTTATTAATATCCAAATATGTTTTTCTCCTGGGATTCTTCTGTGCATAAGTGGAAAGAACAGACAGTGGCATTAACTAGCCCTTCTCTCACTCCCTTTGAGCTGTTTCTTTCCATCTTTTCTCATATGACTGCAGTAAGCTTGAGCTAAGTATCTTCATAAACTGGTGATGGAATAGAGTAGGAGAACAGCATGGTAACTATATTAGAGGACTTTAAATCACATTTTCTATCATGAAGTCTCTAACAAGAGCTGCACTGTATTAAGATTGTTAGGGTTACTATAAAAATTATTTAAATATATGATACTTGAACAACTGAAAGCCATTAAGGTCTTTATAACATGGCAGCAAAAGTGTCCTGTGCAGTGGCATGTTAATCAGGACTGGTGTCTGAAGTGCTCTCCCATTGTGCACCAGTTCAAAGGGAGCAGGGCTTGTTCTAAAGATGATGGTTGCTATCAGGAGAGCTTGAGCAGGGATGCCTGCAGATAGCACAGGCAGGGCTGAGGTGAAATGATTAAAGGAGAATGCGTAAATTTTATTTCACCACAAAATTTTTCTCACCATGCATGCTAATTATACTCAAGAGAAAAGTTTTCTTTAGTGGTATCTCTATTGCACTCAGACAACGAAAAAGGTATCTGCTGGCAAGATCTTTCTTGTTTTATATGTTGAGCAGAATGCTCCTAAGTGCTGTCTGTGCCCATGCCACACAGTCTCTCCATCATTTCTGTCCCCTTTCAGAGAAAGAATTGGAATGTTTGCCCATTTTGTTTGCAGAAAAGACTCAAGGTGAGTGAAAGAACAAATCCTGTAAGGCAATTCTGTCACTCACCTCATCTTCATAATCTTTCCTTAGCTCCCTCTGCCTTCTAACCCTGCTATTGATCGTGTCATAGGCTACAGTAGTCCAAGGCAGGGGGCTGAAAACCTTTCCAAACAGCAGTTGCCAGTCTGCCTGTTGCAGCTTGAAGAAGAAAAGCATGCTGTGAAAACAATCAGTGCATTTGCTTTAGATCTAAGTGATTCCAACTAGGTCGATGCTTCATGCTGATGTGTTGAAAACATTTAAAAAATTTCTCAGAGTTTGATTTCAACTGGAACATTTCAGCATGTGTCTGACTCTCTGAAGCTGTTATTTCTCACTAATGTAGCAGACAACAGGTTTTCTTCCACCCTAGCATAAAGCAGTAGGGAAACTGGGCCTTTATTTGAATGATTTTATGGGAGGTGAAGGTTGGCTGGGTTTTTTTTATAAGCTAAGGCTCCTGCAAATTGACTTCCGAGGAGTACCAGTTTATTTCAGGAAAGGAAAAAGAGGTAATCAGGTAATCATTTTGCAAATGAGAGTATAGCTTTGTTTAAACCTCTTTTTGCCCCCCTGTACTTGAATTTTCCTTCAAAGGCAGGATAGTTAATTCATAAATACATGCAGAATATTTTATTTTCTTTAAAGCACATGATGGTTCTTTGTAATGCGTTTGCCTTCAATATAATTGGCTTGATTCTCTCTTGGTTTGAGATCACAGGAAATGAAACATTGCGAAAGGAAACTATTCTCATCCAAATTAGCATTCATTCAGTTTCCAGGAGCGGTGTGAATCCAGGACAACATTTTTCTATGGCAGATGGTGGCACAATTGGTTTCCTAACTTATTGGAAAAGAACACAAAAAACCAGATTTTGCTGCAGACTGTCTAACTGTTTGGTTTGGTTTGCACATGCTCTGCAGCCACTAGGGTCTATAGGAAACTAAACTGAGCAAAACCCACAGGACTCCAGTCCTAAATTGGAGCTGGCTGCTCAGTGGTTTTGCATGGGAGCCCATCAGTAGGACCTCACCTCTGATTCTGCTCCACTGCACTTTCAAACATACTCCTCTTTTTTTATGTGCCCTTTTCAATAACAAGTACTTATCAGTGCCTGTTGATCTCTTTGGGATACCTTTTTACAGCATATAAATATGTATTAAATATATCTTGGAATTTCTCTTCCCTGAAGGAAGTGAAGCCACCTCTGTACTGTTGCCATCTTTGCTGCTTGCTTCAAATATCACAAAGAACATTTTTGTGCTGCTTCAACAGGAAATAGTGAGCAAGTACTTGCCTTGAGGTATTTCATTGAGTTTCAGAATACTGGCAGATAGAGATGTTAAAAAAATGTTGGAAGAAAATAATAATAATAATAATAATAAAAACCTTTGAAAGCTGTATTTATCTGCGGAGAGGAATTTCCATTCCCCCTGAACTGAGCCTTTGCAAATGCAGTGTATAGTATATATGGCACTAATGGATTTCATACTTCAGCATTTGTTTCACCAAATATCGTGCAGGGAAAAATAGTTGTCATTTGAGCAGCTCTAGCTTGCAACTGTGTAAGTCCTAGACATTAAAACTAGATAAGCCAGTGTAGAGGTGTGTGTGAGAAATCCTGTAGTCTTAGTGGCATTCTTTCATTCATTCATTTTTAAAATTATCCATGGGGTGTTGCAGAAGTGCAAGTTACGATTTAAATGTACTGTTAGGAATCCTGTTTATAAAAGGTATATACACTTAATTTATGCAAGATGTTGGTTTAATTAGATAATTGATTTTGTTTTCTCCATAAGAATGGGTAGAATCTAGAGAAAGACAAATTTCAATTTGATTTAAGGTGCTTTTAACTGACAGAAATGTAGTTAGATCAGACCCTTGTCCTGTAATCTACCATGGCTGCTGAGCAACGATGAAAAGTTTCTTTCCAATAATAGGCTCTCCTTTTGGGACTTGTTGCATTGGACCATATCTGTGAAAGCAGGGAGGAAGGTTGTTTGAATAATGAGTCCTCAGTGGTCCAAATGAGTTGCCTTCTATTGGCATGGATTTACATTTTTCAGTTGCAGTGATTCCTGTATCAGTGGAACTGGTTAGGAATTCATTACAGTGTCAGTTTGTAAATATAAGGTCTGTTAAAGCAGAAGCCATTCTGCTGAAATGCTCAATTCCTCCACAGACTTCAGAGAACGTGAATTAACTTGTGCTTGGGTGCACTCCTTGGTGGATTAGTGAGGAAGTAGTAAAGGGTGATTTAAAAATTATTTTATATATTCTACTGTTCGTCTGCCTCTTACAAACACTTTTTCAAACCACTTTCAGTGTAACCTTTTCACCCTCCCTCGACTGTAAACAAAAATAGCATTCAGAATCTCTACCCCTAAAGGAATTCAACCCAAAATCATAGTGCTTCCCATATGCATTCTAACCTTCACCCTACTTTTCTTGATGTAAATATTTAAGCCTAGAATTTTACACAATATTAGCCATAATTGGAATTGACAATGGAAAACTACAGAAGACAATTCACTTAATCTAAGTTTGTTGTGAAACTGAAAACAGAGTTCTGCCTGAATTCTCTGTAGATTTCCTGGCAGGAAGCATTCTGTCATTTTCAGGTGAAATTTATTCACAAGGACCTTGAAGAAAAGGTCTTGCTTTTATCTGACTCTAAAAGAAGCCAATGAAAGAGACTCCACTGATTATAACAACCACTGGGAAACTGTCCTATCCAGAGGGACATTGTGGACTTCTGTTTCTGGACAATTGCTTTTCCTCAGTAACAGTCCAAGGAGAGATTGATGTAACTACACAAGGAAGACAGACAGTGGTGAGTAAGAGGGAGCTCATCCCAAAGAGCGACTGAACAAAGAGGGAGTGGAACATGAGAATTGCTATGCTTTGTTACTGCTCATGCACTGAACTGATAGGTTCAAGTAAGTCAGCTGTATACTGCATTAGAAGAAAGAGGCAAACGGAGAACCAGACCTGTTAGATACATTTAGCTGTAGGGCTCATCTTGATGTAGTACTTATAACTTTGTCTTCAAATGCTGTTTGTGCTCAGATGCTTTTGCTACTATAAAAATAGTACATCAATTTTTCTAGAGGAGGCAAAAAACTTGCATATCACTGTTCAGCAGCTACCTGTGCCTCTACCATCTTTTTTTTCTTCAAATGGTCTACTTTGTGTGAAGGCAATACAGTTTAAATTGCTTCAAATCTTTTATGTACCAAGGTCAAAATACTAATGACAGGTATCCCACAAATCTTAAATGATTTCAACAGGGTTGTCTAGCTACATTGTCAGCCAGACCATGTACCTATGTCAGTTTCTCCATTACAGAAATTCCACAGTGCAGCCCTAAGTGATAATTGAACCAGATGGATACTAAATGAGAAGAGGAACCTATATTTTAGATTTGGCTCCACTAACTTTCAGATTTAAATAGGTTGCTTGCAACTATCATGAGGGCTAATACCCCAGTCAAGGACATTGCACCCAAAATGGTAGCTGCCAGGCCTTCAAAACTCTAACAAGTGCATGGGGCTTCTGTGAACTCTAAATAAAAAATGAAAAATGTGACAGGGACCTGTGGTTAGGAGGCTGTTCCAATTGAGGATGTGGGAGTAGTAGAGAAATGGAAAGGAAGGCATTAGTAGAGCTGCTTTATACTTGCCACACAGGCAGACACCAATTGATAAGCTCTGGCTTGGGTGTCTGACAGTGAAATGAAATACTCTCTTGGGAAATAATCCATTCTTCCCAAGGACTTAAGATACATACTGAGACCTTTAACTCCCGTGACTCCAGGTTATCAAGAAAACTAGTTAGTGCATGGTCAAAAAGTTTGTATGCCCCCAATACGCTAGAGTCAATACTGCAAAACTGCCTTAGCAGGATTAGCAGCTACACTCTACTTCCCTTCCAGCCCCCAACTTGTCTCTGCTTTTCTTTTGCCACCCAGCCTGCCAAGCTGCAGGTTTCTTTTTCTGAAACATATATTTCTTCAGAAAAAGTAGATATAAAGGGAGAAAATAATTTTCTTTATCCTTTAATCCTTTATTCTCTTTGCTTTTAAAAGTTTATTTGCTTCCTACAGTTGGCCATCTTGAGCTTCTGCTCCTCTGCTGTGTCAAGACTTGCTTAAGCTTGAAGGTTTTTTAGGCTTGACCAAGCATTGACAGCGCTATCACAGAAGCTAATGCTAGAGACTGCCAGTTTGATGGATTAAGTAAACTTATTGAAATCTTTTTTCTTCAACACTAAAAGATGCCAAGGGCTGTTTCTGTTCTTGTACTTTGTGTCAAACACCCACTGACATTAATGGAAGTCCCATGTGTAGAACTAGAGTAGAACATAGCTCTTAATATTTAAAAGACTTGTCAACAATGTGCATGAAGTAATCAGGAGGTGTGTTGTGATGCTTCTTTGCTCTGCAAAGGCCGTTCTCCTTACACATTCCCTGCCTTTTGAAGACACTTGCATGAACAGGAGGGCTGATAGCATCAGCTTTACATAACTTTTTCCCTTTCTAAAAATATTTTAAAACAGGCAGTTCCCTTTAGATATGACCTGTCTGCTTTGCTTGGTCAACAAAATATACTTGATGTATTTCAGTATGGTTCACAAACAGTCTTGTTTCCTGATTTTGCCATGCTGTTACTCTCTGAAGGAAGAGGAAGAAAGGAAATCTTAACAGAGAAGCCATTTCAGGTACCTATACATTCTTTTTAGTATATGTAAAAATACCTAATTTCATTCTCTGTCTGTTCTTGAGTAACTTGCTCTAATGCAGTGGTGGTATGCAAGGTAGCTAAGGAAAGTTAAATTATTTATGTTACCAAAAGGAGTTCACCGCCAGTCTCATTCTTATTTCAAACGCCTGTTTTGTTAGAACTTGGACTGCAGCTCAGTTGGGCCACCAGATTGTCACAGATGGCCTTGGTAGGTTAAAGCTTTCTGCTTAGAGAGACAGCTGCAAAGGTGATTTCTTTGTCTTCCCATAAAGACTTTCTCTTACCAACCTCTTGCTCTTCCTCAGTCATGGCTCTTGGAATTCTTCATATTTACCTGGGAATGACTGCTTGTGCCCACAGAGGTTTTTGGTGGCTTTTTAGCAGGGAGAGTAGAGCTGGTGACATAACTACAAACACTTTCTGAAGATTTTGGTTATAATTTTAGAAGACTTATGAGAAGATTATAATTTAACCTTATAGAAGGTTATAATTTTAGGGAAGAAATGAAGGGAGATAGGGAAAGAAGGGATTAGGTAACTCCTTCTGTGTTTTGAAGATAATTTGGATAATTGACTGAACAAGATGAAGATGGTGACTTACAATATAAAAGGCTTATGAATATTAATGATATTAATTTGCCATCATATTAGACTTTCACAAATGTGGCTAGCAAGTTTGCTTATTGTGAAGTATTGTGGAAGTTCCGACACTATTTTCACTAACATAAGAATACGACTTCTTGTGAGAAAATATTAAGGATGAAGTTCAAACCTCCATACAGGGTACTGTAAAATTTCTTCTACTTGTGTCAGTGATGTGGATCATGACCTGGATGTTCACATGCAGTCCACACAAGTTCTGAGCACGTTTATGCAGAAATCTACTGAAATTAATAGGAATTTATTTTGTGCTTTATAGCGCTGTGGCCTGCTTTGCAAAAAGACATTGGTATCTACAGTTCCAAGGAATTTTTAAAGGTGTTTTGCCAGAGGACCTGCCTCCTGTGCTATTTCTTAAATTTTGACATTTCTGATACTTCTAAACCAGATCGTCTGTGTAAGCAACTGAGAGAAGGGCGCAGTGCGCCCACTTAAAAGCGGTATATGGTTCTGAAAGCATATATAGGCTTCATAATTATGACATTTTCTTGGTATGTTTACTGGTTTACTATGTTAATGGCTAGTTAACCAACCCTGAGGGTGACCACAGAAGACAGATGATATAAACAAGTGACAGCAGCATCAGCATTTCCATCGGTTTCTGGCAACATGGAATTGCCCAGAAAGTGATGGAAACCTAAGTCTCCTTCCCAGACTCTTCACCTTAAAACTGTTCTTCACATTTACAGAAATTACTCTAGTGTTTCAGGGTGATAGTAACACTGCAGTGGAAACGTTGGTAATTTTAATTTTTTCTTTATTATGAATAAAAGAATTGAAGGTTTACTAGGTCATCCAAAGCAGACTGTCCTCCAGATTTCAAGATGTCCATTTGCAAAATGTATAATGAGAGAACCTGGAAGTAACATTTCTCTATTCTTACTCTGCTTCGCTGTGCTCACAGCTGAAATTAGTTGTCTCCAAGACAGGTCCTCTCTTTTCCTCTGTTCTTCCTTCTGTGCCCTCCTAAACACATTTTAGCTGCGTGAGGCTTATTTTCCTTATCTTGCCCTTTTTTGTTCCCCCGTCCAGCATTTTTAGTTTTCTCTTCTATTAGATAAGGCACAGGAAACTTGAAGCCCAACAAAACAAGCTAGATTTTCCTTACTAGTCTTTAGGTAGGTAAAGGTGGTTCTTTCTACTGTCCTTTTCTTCCCTTGCTACTGTCTAATGGGGAAGAAAAATATTAAAAATTCACAAAATCAGAGGGGCTGAGGCTGGAAGGGGCCTCTGGAGGTCATCTAGCCCATACCTCCTGCTCAAGGATTACCACCGAGACTTGGTTGCCTAGGACCATGTCTAGATGGCTACTGAATATCTCCAAGGAAAGAGGTTGCAGAGCTTTTTTGGGCAATCTATGCCTGTGGTTGGTCATTGAAAAAATATTTCCTCATGTTCAGACAAAACCTCCTGTATTTCACTGCATGGTCCTTGCCCAGTCACTGGACCCTACTGAAAAGAGCCTGGTTCTGCCTTCTTTGCTGGAAGGACACATTGCTTTCTCACATTCAACTTGGTGTACATCAGAACTCCCAGTCCTTTTCTGCCAATTTACGATGACTGTCCACCAGCAAATTGTCATTCACAGGATTGTTTCTTCCCAGGTGCAAGACTTTGCACTTCTCCTTGTTGAACTTCATCAAGCCCATGAACTTCAATCAGGCCATCTCTCCATCCTTTCAAGATAACTGTTTTTCCTACAGGGCAGATAAAACAGGTTAGAATAAGTTCATTTTCAAAACTATTTTTATTATATTTTTTAATCTTCTCAGAAAAAGCTTTACTCTGTGATGAGCTGTGTTTCTTTGTGAAATCAGGTGAAAATTTTTGAAGTAAGAGGAGAAGTTAGTTTCAGCCTTTTCTACAGGGTCACTCCATAATTTAATTTGAAATTTCACCCTGTCTAGTTGTATGAGAGTAATGTGCCTTTGAATAGAAATGCAAATTTTAGCTTGCGACATAGAAAAGTTCCTTTTAGAAATTTTCTAAGAGTATGTTATAGTAGTATATAGTATATATTTTATATATATATACTGTATATATATAAATATATTTATATATATATTATTATATATATTATATATATATTATATATAATATATATATATTAAAAAATATAAATAAATAAAAATATATAAATATATATATTCTGGAATTTTGCACTTGCTGCACATTTTGCAGATATGTGTGCATATAACATTTATAGAAGGGTTCAGAAAGTATAATTCAATTAATGAATCTCTTTAACATAATTTGTTTGGGACAACGAGTCAAAAAATGCTACTTCAAAATGTAGTTGGAAGAAGCTTTTCTGTATTCTAAAAAGCACATCTTAAAGCACATAGAGGGAGATAAATTTTATTCTGTTGCATCACCGGTGTAATTTGGTCTGGGCATTTGATCATATGAAACAAGCCCGACTCTCAGATGCAATGTTTCCATGGGCCTCTCCTTGATGAAAACCCATCTGGATTTCCTGGATGGGGTCTCCCCTCTTTGAAAACACTGAGAATTTTATAGTTTAGTGCGTGCAGGATTTGGCTCTTTGTGCAAATTACAAACGTTGGTCTTTAAAGATATGTATGTCCTTTGGTGTCTAGGCACTTCAGCCAACAAACAGAGGTCCAAAGTATTTAACATCTGTTTTTCTTAGTGCAGATCAGAAATAGATAGGTAGTCTCAAATGGGTGAGTATAGATACACGTGATTTGTCTTGGTTTTAATCATGCAAACATGCAGAGAAATTGTGGGCAGAGTCCACCAACCAACCTACCAAAAATTTATTAATCCCTCTCCTGGCCCAAATAGCTCTTGTCCAGCAACAACAAATCCAGTTTGAGGAGGCAGGCAGTGAACTTTATGTGTTGCTCTCTTTTGAGGAAACTGTTATCAAATTTCAGATATAGCATTTAATCCTAAATTCAATGTTCTCCTAATCTGTGACATTAGAAACATTCAGAAATAAAAATTGGGTTTGGTTGGGTTTTTTTTCAGTTTGGTTGATTGGTTTTTTGTTTTATTTTTCCTAAGCAAATGATATTATCTGCAGTCCAGGAAGATCATGTCCCTGAACAAAGCACAAGAAAGCAACCTTTATGTAAATAACAGAGGAAGCCAAACACCTAGAGGTGCTGGATGTGCAGGCTAGAGAAGGGTCTAAATAAATGCTTACATAGTAAACCAGACAATTTGTGCTACTCTGGCTTGATTGTTGCACACAAGTATGAACTATGACATCAGGAGGGGCTATCCTCAGAAGTTGCAAGATACATAATGGTATAAAAGAGAATGGGATTTATCCAGTATCGTGTAAAACCTGGTGGGGCAGATTATGAGCTCTGACCTTAGCAAGACACATTCTTCTTTTATGGATGGGGCAAAAGCATGTTTCTTGCAAGTAGTATTAGGCCCTTGGCATTTTTTGTTTTTTACTCATGATGCTGGAGGGATATTGAATATCCCATTCTTTTGTTTCAATTAAGATAGCCTTTTCCAAAATCTATGGTAAAAGAAGACAACTGCATATTTCTCTGAGATACCCAAAATTGTTTGGGGATTCTGTGCTAGAAGAGAGCACGTATGGTATTGTTTGTGTATATTATTGTATCTATATGGGTCAGGTTCTCCTTTGATGGATACTGGTCATGGGCTGCCACTGACTAGTTATGTTTTTCTGACTTTCTAGTGTTTCTGTGAGCTCCCAGTAAGAGGGAAGGACTAATCTGACTAATCTCTTTTCACCTAGGTCAAATGTTCAGACTAGTGCAGATAAGGCACCCAGCTTTAAAATGTTGATGCTACTTCCCTGTGATACCCCATGTGTACGTGCGCACACATGTACATGCACACGTATGGCCCTTATTTATTTTCTTTGAAATGCAGTGAGGAGGTGTTGCGATTATGGGTTCACCATCTGAACTTGCCCAGTACTTTGAGACACTCCTCCAAAACTGTCCAAAATACACAGGTTTGAGGAGAAGTTGCAGCAAACTCCTGGTGATACTTTACTATGGTGTCCAAGGGTAAAAATGAGATTTGCCAGTCCAAGACTACTTAATTTTATCCTTTCATCCCTCATGGCAATGATATAATGTGACTTTGTTGGGAATTGATCATACTACATTTGTCGCTCTCCGTTATGTCTTTTTGTCACTATAAGTCTGCTTACTTCAGTCTCATTAGTTCTGGTGGACTCAAGGATAGTAGAGATAATGGGAGGGAAAAGTCACAACTTTTAACTGTTCTTCCATGTTTCATGTTCTCCCATGAAACAGTGCCAAGCCTGTTTAAGTGTGCTCTGATCAGCTTCTACTCAGGGAGAACCTCAGGACCTAGGACCTGCTCTCAAGTACTCTTGTTTATGTTGCCCTCTTTATAAAAACAAAACAACCCCACAAGAACCAAAAAACCAAGCTTAAATGATTTAAGAAATTGTGTGCAGGTTCCTTGAGTGGTGGAAGTACACAAAGCATTGATTCTTCTGGCTATAAAATTGATGGCTTCTGCCCTCATTCCATGATCTGAAAAAGGCCAGAGAAGCTTTTTCAGGTGCCTTGATTTTCAGGATGTAATTAGCTTTGTTAGTTCTGCATCTTAAAACATTCAGAACTACAAATAGGCTTGAAACGCCCTGTCCTTTGTGGGTGCTCTGTCAAGCATGAGGCAGTTTGAGTGATGAACTCAAAATTTTTCCTGCCTGTGCATTCCTATCATATTTAGTTTCTCATGTTATTCTGTTTTTTTAGACTTGATCTTCTGTGTTTGTACCAAAGCCTACTTGCAAGAGAGAGCCTGATCTCCAGACCGTTTTTCTGGGCAGCATAGGCTGCCTACTCTCCTTTCAGATTTCACAGCATTAGGGAGAGGGACAAAGCTCTTTTTTCCTCTCCTCAGCATGCATCCCCTCAAAGATTACCACCCAGAATACTTGTGTGCTGGGAGCACCAGGAATAGAAATGCAACCCAGCATGTTAAGTTTCATGCCGGCACTGGCATTTAGAATTGGAATGGACATTTAAGTGCCCACACTGTGCATATTACCACTGCTGCAAAAACAACACTACAGACACTTCTGGCAGGATCCTCTTACTCTCTGCAGCAGGAAAAAGAGATTGTGTAAAAAGGACAAATAAATTCCTCTGCTTGCGTGCATAGCCCACTTCTGACTTGGCAATATATTTTGACTGCTCTCTGTAAACCGTATTATCATGCTGTCTTCAGGTGAATGCTGCTTTGCTTCTATGTAAAAATCATATATTTAGGTGCCACCTGACTATAGGATTTGATAGTGCAAATGCCAGATGGCATGTGCTACTGCAGTAACTGTATGGACACCTTTCAGGTCTGTGAAGCACCTAGTAGAGTTTCAGTTGCTATATACATTATAATTAACTCTCAGTGCCTGAAAATATATCTATATATGTTGCATATATACATTTGCACATGTACAAAAAATCATGTACTACATATTAGTGTGTATGTGTAGATGTATACATACAGAGTACAGAATATTTGTGGAGGTACAGAGAGATATAGTAACAAACTATATGTGTGCATGGTTGTAATGACATTTCCTTGTATCACATCTATCAGGTTACAAGCAGCTAATAATTTTCTTCTTCTACTCACAGCCGAGCATAATGGCATACACTCATAAATCAACATCAACATGGAACATTGCTTAGCAAATATAAATGTATGTGCATTGCAGAATGATCAGAGATTACGAAAATATATCAGAAGTCAAAAGTAGCTGCTGGAGAAATGCTATGTCTTTAGTTTATTGAGATTGTTTGGAGGATCCTAATGTACTGTCACTGAAAGAATAATTTTTCCTTTACAATCTACTTAGCAAAGATTTATTGATCCTTTTCCCCTTCATAGAGAATTACTGATCCATTTTAGAAAATCAGATTTTCACACCTTTCACGAGAATGTGCAGAGCGCAGTTCTCTAGGGATTGCCAAGGAAGTTGACTTTGACATGAAATCCCTAGGCACCAGCACACAACTGCCTATAGTCTCATCACTGATTTGTTGCACAGGGTGGTAAAATACTTTTATACATTTATAGAGAAATGATTGCACTGCAAGGACTTATTTTTCCATGCTAGTGGATGTATTCAAGGTCCTGTTATTTGTGTAAACAGCATTTTTCAGGGGGGTTGGTTCTTCTCATCTCTGATGTTATGAACAGTAAGGTAAGATAAAAGTTGTTGAAATTCATGTTGCAAAGCAGTACAGTACTGTAGAATTTTTCAGTGTGTGTAAATAACTTTCTTCAAGATGTCTACTCTCTGTCCTCATTATTGTAGTATCCCAGGTAGCTAAGCATTAGGCATGTTATATTGAAGTATGCATCATAATGAAGGTGATTTATTATAATTAAAACAGCATGGAGAGCAGCTTTTATTAGACATATTGTTTCACAGGAGAGCTTAATAAAGAGCATTATTATTAGTTATAGATCTGTGTGAAGGATGTTGTTTACCGAGAGTTATGTGAGTATTAGTCAAAGTCTGAAGTTGCTCATTTGAGCTGTCCACTGGATGTGGAAAAAAACCCAAAAAACATTCAGCACAGCAAAGAGAAGAATTTTAAGATTGGAGGGGAGAGAGAGAGAGAGAGAGACAGAGAAAAGGAAATGCCGAGTACATGAAGTGTTCTCTGCAGGAGCAGTTCTAGAATACTTTATTACATATCTACGGAGACAATGGCATGGACTGTAAGTAGCTCCTGTCTCTCAATATAATAATGCACATAAAGTCGGGGTCAGATTGGGTTCGCTCTGGGCTTTGATGCTGTAGAAGGTCACCAAGGGGATCGATGGACAAAAATGAGACCCGAGTTTCATGCAATCAATGAGATTTTTCTATTTAAAGTGGACACTGTGTGTGAGTCTCGGAGCTTCAAATGTGCTTTTGCTCAGCTTGAGCAGATTGAGAGAAAGATGTACTGTAAATGTGTTGTTTGTTTTTATAACTGCTGGCACAAATAATGCATATCTAAACAGTTTAGTCTGATGAACTCTATTATGAAGTTGCCTGAGCTGCGAATAAATGGACAAATTAGCAGCTACTTTGAATGTTAATTACACTGATTTTTTATTCTGTTTCTGTTGAGTTGTAATTGCCTGGCATTTAGATAATGCTTAAAATACGATTAGAGAACTGCTTAATCATTTGATTCGAAATCATGTGGGATTTATCTGTTCTACAAAAAAATACTTTATACTAGTAATTTCCTAGACCTCTATACTCATTATAGTCAATTCCTTAATTTCTTTAGAAATTGTTCACATTTCCACAGAATAAAACAAATTCTTACCTGCCGTTGGTGTAGAAGCTTCATTCTTCTGAGTAGTAAATGGATAATTGGTACAGGATTACTTTGATAATTTTATCCTTAAAGTTTCCAGGCAGGTGAAAGATCATGCATTGTTTTGCCTTTATTGTAAACAGTTATCTCTGTAGGAAGAGGGAAGCAATCAGGAAGAATGTGATCAGTGAGTCTGACATAGCTGTAACATTAGTGACAGTAAATAACTGACTGATGTGAAGGAGGTTTATATCTGTTTTGAAATAGTTAAGGAATTAAAGCAAATTATAGGCCAATTTCTAATCACCAATGTATATGATTTTAACGACTTTGAAGTTGATGGAGTTGTTCCAAATTTACACTGCTCTAACACATCCATGTTCTGACACTGTTTTCAATTTCAAAGCAAGTCAGGCATCGGACTGCGCTTTGTAAATGAGAAAGCCACTTGAATCTGGGATTTAAACAATCTGATTTTATGGTTTTAAAAGCTAAAATAGCTAAATACTCTTCTGCCCCACTCCCACAGCTGTTCTCTTTCAGTAGATTTCAGAGAAATAAAATAGCCTGTGTTTTCTGCGATTCTATTTCACAAATTGAAGTGTTCAGAAATTAGAGACAGTTTATCCCACATTGCTGCATAAGTAAATGCCCTCCAGTGTCTATGAGGGATGAAGGGGGGAAGCAGCAAACCCAACCCACTGTATTTTTCAATCTATTATTAAAAATGTCCTTTTAATGGCAGTTAATAAATTGAGTGTAGTCCATCAACACAATCCCCAAACAATGTCAAACCACAGAAACAAACCAAGACTTTGACAGACTTTTTCACATAAATATGTTAAATACAGTGTAATTGCAGTTTTGTGAGCAGATCATTAGAAATGGTAGTTTTTTTACAGTTCAGGTCTAAATTTGTTTGCTGGATTCTGAAAAATGCTGCAAAGAAGAGTAGGTGTACAGAAGACAACTTAAGCTTCTGCCTTAATTTGATTTCTGCTAGAAGGGTCATTTACAATTCAAGCAGAATTTATGTTTACCTGAATTTTTTTTGTATTTTCATGTATGCCTTGAGAAAGGACACTTCAGCTTCTATTATTCTCATTAAAATGAAAAAATAAGCATCCTCCACCTCAGCTTCTTCTCTTAATGGTCCTTAGTGTTGCATTCGAGGATGTGTTAAACATTTTCTAGTTAAGTCTTTTTGATAAAATATAGAAGTTAATTAATTAGTTGAATTTCTAAAAGAAAATATTGACAATAAAAGCCCATTGCAGTAAGCACATTGCACTGGAAAACAGGTCTCTAGCAGTTAATGGAAAGAGTAAGCAATAACAGGTAGCTTATATAAAACTCAAACAATAGCACAAACCTGTGATAAATTGGAAAGTCATATGGAAAAGGGGTAGAAAGAAAGTACCACAACATCTGTGAAATTTTTCTGTGGACACACTTGAAAAAATTATTTCTCTCTTTGCTTTGGCTGCAAATATTGGAAGGTGAAAAACCATAGCACATAAAAATTCAATTGTTGATTTGTAGAACAACTACCTTTTTTAGCCACTATTGAGGTGTGTACCTTTTTTGAACAAGAGGTCTGGCATGATTCTCACTGATGAGTCACTGAGAGTTAAATTATGTGTTTTGCAGTAGACCCAATGACTGCTGCCCCTTAGAGCACTTTCTTTAAGTCTATGCAGCCTCTTTTGACCTCCTCAGAGACATCAGCTGATTTTTACAGCCACCCCCAACAGGGTTAAGTTCTCAAGTGTTCACTCATGAAAATGTTTTTGAGGTTTATAGTAAAATTCCTGCTTGCAAAAGAAGGAGCAGAGGCAACTGGGTTTCTGTGCAAAGATTTTTGCAGAATTAGGTGGTGAATTAAGGCATGCTTCCCTGATAAGGCCTTACATATGAGGCTAATAAAAAGATGGTTTTTCAATTCTCTGGTTTAAATGCGCTGTATATTTCATTTTACTTTATCTTTCTGAGTGAGGAAGGTTGGAAGATGAACTGCACAGAGAACAGCAGGAGCATATGGACCACAAGGAAAAGAGATACTAATGATCCAAAACTGAGGAAACAGATTAATTCACATGAAAAATTTGCACACTGGGAAAATATTGAATGTAATTTATAAGGACTTCACTGTAATATTTACATTTAATATACATTCTTTTTATACTAACTAATGAATGGTCCTAAATAGCAATTTTTTTTGCTTTTCTCTCCTACCCATTTTAAAATACTGGAAACCAGACATGTAAATTTAAGCTTCCCATGGATATTTTAAACTTCTGCAACCTGCTTATTCAACATATCATCCTAGGTCTCGCTGATCTTAGCAGCATTACAAGGACCATATTTTCACACAGATAAACCATTCATGGCAATTTCTCCAATAGATTTGACACAAACATTCTTTTCTTTGATATTGGAGTTACAAGCTTTCTATTTTTGACCTATTTTTTTCTCCTGACCGACATATTTATTGAGGCTATTGCAAGGAAAATCCCACTTTCCATTAATATTTCACTTCTCTGTTTCTTTCTCTTGCAGAATTTCAGGTTGATAGAGCAGTAAGAGGGTCTTGGTCAATGTCAGCCTATGTATGTGCATGCACCAATAAAAACAAAACTCAAAATTTTATTTAAAATTGCTATTTGAATAAACACACATGTGCAGTAGTTAATGTGTATATATGTATCACTTTGATGCTGTCTTCATGATTCTACTGATTTAGATCAACATGTAGCATTTATTGATCTGTTCTGAAGGAATATGTAGCTTCAGAGAAGATTTTGATTGATTGTCCTCATCCAGGGTGAATTCTTTCTCCATCTCTCTAGAGTCTTCAGTGGCATTGGCTGTGGATAGCAAGCAGACAAAAGATTTCTTTTTGAGGAAAAGATGTAATTGTATACATGTATTATCATCTTTGAATTCCAAATAATTATTTAATGCCCTTTGTTTTTTTCATCTGACCAACTTGATACACTTCTGCTAAGAGTCTATAAACTATTAGTAGTAGTATACATATCTCGGTATGTCAATCCTCCATTCTACAGAATGAGATGATTGAAACTAATGCACTGCATGGAGTAAGAATGTCTTCTGTAACTTGTGTTGCTTGTTTCATCAGTAAAATATTCATCCCCTATTACCTTTTAAATTAAATGTTTCAGTTTTAAGAATTCCATTCATGCAAATTTATATTAAGAATTTAGTAAAATTATTGAATACTTTGCACCTATTGATTTTTAATGTACAATTTTTAATATAAGCTATATATCCACCTCTTAATCATGGCTGCCAGATGCAAACATCAAATATATTGTACAGGTCAGGTTTAGGACCACAGCTCACTTTCCTATGCTGTCTAATTTCTACCTCCTCCTATGGTCTAAATGATCTCTGCCATTTTGTCTCTAAGTTCCTTCTACTTGCAGAATGAGATGTAAGGGATGTAGTCTTTCATCTTCTGTCTTCCCTTTATAAACTGAAATATTCACCACAGAAGCCCAGAAAGGAAAGCTATGAAAGCCAATATTATTTCCTGAAATTCTCCATTAACTAGATCTCTTGGTTAGATTCAGTAAGATGCCCATGTCTCTCAGGTTACCATCCAAAAAAAAATCTCAGACTGTCTTGAACACTTTAATAAAAGCCATTTCCTCACTTCTTTCCATGCTATTAATTGGCTTGGGGCTTTTGTAGACCAACAGTAATTCTCCCCCACAAAGCTTTGTGTGCATGCTTTTAACCACCCTGAAGAATGAGACTGCTGGTATGGAGTTGATTCCCTTTTCTGAAAATCTAAACTAAAAAACATGCTTGGAAGATATTCTGCCAAAAATGCGTGCTTGGAACAGGGGATAAACCTCAGGACCTTGCAGAATTCAACTGCCACATCACTTGTATGGCTCACTGAGAACTGGAGTCTGCAATGTTGACTGAAGGGAGGTCTTTGCTTCATGCCAATTCAAGAGAACTGCCCTGGATGGCAGTACGGTCACTGTGAACAGGTCAGAGTTCCTCCAGGTTTCTCCTGGGAAGTACACATCTGGCAAATTTGTTTAGTCTTCACTCACACTGCTGGTGTTTGCCTTTACCTCCAGCTTTCGAAATTTGACATAAGAAGTGAAGTCTCTAGGCTGAGGTCTATTGATTTTAAGGTTTTCAGTCCTTTCTTCCAAGACGGTGATCCATTATAGTTGTTCAGCACTTTGAGAATCTTCTCCTTTTAAATTGGGTTTTATTACAGTACCTGTTCTGAATGCTCTCCAGAAGTTGTTGAGAATGTAGAGTAGGAACTCCTCTTAGACTAGCTATATTTAGTTATAATGTTATTTGCTTACAGTTTATTTCTTTTGGTAGACTTAAGCTCCAGCATGTAAAATATTTTCACATTATATAAGGATATTCAGTGTTAATAATAAATATTCTTGAGCTACAAGGAAACTGAAGGCATATTAGTAATGAGTTTTTACCCCTGCCGTTTTGAGTTGCAAACTGGAATTGCCTGGGAAATTTTCCTGAAGTTTAGTGTAAGTTTTCCTCTTTGGTATTTAGAATCTGGTATTTAGTATGTGGTTTTTTCTTTTTTTTCCTTGCAAATAAATGGTGCAAGACAAAGCAATGGGATTTGAAGCAGTACAGGAAGATAAAAATGTGACTTTGCTGTGAAATGATGATTTTTGTGCTCCAAGTTGAAGTTCTTTCTAGGTAAATATTTATACACATTATTGTCCTTTGTTAAAAGTGTCGTACTAGTGTAAAGCTGTGCAGAGCACGCATACTGCACAAAGTCAGATTTTACCATTGTATCCATGACTCCAACTGGGATACTAAAAGGGACGCAGCTGTGCATTGCCATCAACAATGTTACAAACTGTGTTCCACTTTCTAGTCTGCCTTTTCAATCTCATTGCCTTAAATGAAGTGCTGAATTACACTTGAAGAATCCTAGTGAAGGCAAAAGGTTTAGAACAGGTGTTACTGAGGTCTTAACTAGCTAATGATGTTAGTATCATATACAAAGCAGGAGAGAACCCCCTTTGATAGTGAGATCCTAAGTTAAGTCTGTAGAGACATTTAGAGGGAAACCCAGCAAATATTTAACTTACTTTTGGAGAGGAAAATAAACACAAACCAATATGTTCTTTAACTTGTACATTCATTGTCAGTGCAGTGTTTTACAATTTTTCACTAGATTATAGTGCAAAAAGTATTTATCTGACTCAGAGAAAGTTTGAGGTGAAAGACTTTTGGTGATATAGATTAGGACACCACAACTGTGCTCAACTGTGCATTCCTGTGTTACATATTACATGTTTCTCTGTTCAGTAGATCTTTGTTCAACTGTTTTTATGGTTAGATTGTCTGTCCTCCTTCTATTACTCAGTCGGCCTGCTGGAATCAAGTCGAGAAATGATGTAGATTTGGGAACAGTTCCCTGATTGAAACTTTGTACATCTGGCTGTGCGAGACTTCTAAAATTATAAATGCTTTAAACTACTAGATAGGGCAGATTTTGATATGATGAAGTCCAGGGAATTGCTGCTTAAGCATGCAATTCATGTTAACGCACCCCAATTCCTGGTGAGTTGCTGATTAATCTGAGTGGGTAATAGCATAGTGTCTCAGTAGCTTTCCTTTAACTGATACATGGAACAGAATTCAATGTTTCCTCACACTGAATATATGACCTTAGAAAACCAAAAAGGAGTCCATGTGTGGTTTTTTGTTTAGTGGGTTTTTTTTGTTTTGTATTGTTTTATTTTATTTTATTGTGGCTTCAGATTTTTCCTTCCTTTATTAGCTTCTGTTCCATACAACACTTGGACTTGAAATGGAATGAGATTGGTATTCAATGCTTATTACTCACAGTCGTCTAAAACTGGGATTTCTCCCCTTTCCCCTTGTCCTCCAGAGTATTCCCTTTGAGTTCAAAGCTTATGAATTTCTAGGCTTCCCACATGAAGAGGTGGTTTTGAGCGCAACAGTGTTACTTACATGAAGACTACGGTTTGTCTTTTCTGCTGTACTTTGGTGAGTTACGTAGGTAATATTTGTGCACATATCTTGGTGCTGCAAAACTGATCTCATTTCCTAGCTAAGTATCAAGTCGGAGACCATTTAATGTTTTTGCTATTTTGACTGCACAAGTGAATCAATTTTGTGTAGAAGTGTTTTGATTCCATGTAGGAGTTGCTGGTTATCTTTTACTAGTAATCCTCTATGTAGGCCTGTGCGTGTACTACTTTACATTCTCCTGGACACAAGCAAATACTTTGTGATAGTTACTTAAGTGGCCTTATTGTGCTCCCTAGGAAGATGCCCTACTTGTGAGCACAAAATTGGTAGCACATGCTTATTGGGGAAAAAAAGCTTTTTCCAAAACCATTGCTACTGCTATTGCAGTAATGGGATATCAAACAGGCAAAATTGTATGTGTTGTCAATGTCTGCAATATAATTTCATTGACTTACAATGTTTAAAGTGAAGGCATGATGGTAAGCTTATATAAGGTGTCACATTGAAGTAATCACCTACCAACTTGGTTTTATGGCAAAAGAGAATATTTTAATATCCACATGAATTCAGAGGACACTCTAGCTTGCATGAAAACACAGAGATCAAAGTATATGATTAAGCATTCCGGTACTGTAGTGCTGAGAAATACTTAACCAAAAAAGTAAATTAATGGAGTAAATGTGGGTAAAAGTAAATATGAAAGCTTATTTTAATCTGTGAATAAGAGTTTGGTCTAAAACCAAAAGAGAAAAGGGCAAAAAAGGGGGATGGTTTAAGTTTTCTTACCCCACATGTGGCCACTTATATTTATTTGGTGCTTGCCTAAATCTCTGTGCTTAGGCTTTTATTTTGCCAAGATTTCTCTTCAGCCATCTTCAGAGTAGTGTTTTAGGTTGGAATCAGATGATAACAAGGATACATGACCTGGGACCGTCAGGCCTGTAGGTTGAGCAGAGCTATCTGTCTGCGTGAAAAGGGAGCTCAAGCAATGTCACAGCTGTGTGGGTCCTCCACACATTTTCCTAAGTTGTACATCTAAATCATAGTACTGGGGCTGGCTGACTGGAGGCAAATTGCTTTGTAGCAGCACATATGATGATGTGTTTGGATTTGTGACTGAAACAATACTGATGACACCCCAGTGTTTTGGCTATCACAGAACAGTGCTTGCACAGTGTCTGTATTAGAGACAGGCGAGAAACTGGGAAAGGACAGTCTCTCTGTAAAACCTCCCTCGAGAAAGATAATTTACAAGAGTTTGTAGTGATAGGAGAAGGGGAAATGGCTTCAAACTGAAAGAGAATAGGCTTAGATCAGATAGTAGGAAAAAATTCTATACCATGGGAGCGGTGAGGCATTGGAACATGTTGCACAGAGAAGTTGTGGATACCCCATGTCTGGAAATGTTTAGGGCCAGGTTAGCTGAAGCTCTGAGCATTCTGATCTAGATGATCTTAGTGTCTCTTCAAACCCAAATTGTTCAATTCTATGGTACTGTTGGGATATCTGACCCCAACTGACCAAAGGGATATTCCATACATATGATGTAGTGTTCAGCATTAAAAGCAGGGAGAAAGAAGGAGGAATTTGGGTTACTTGTTGTCTATGGTGTTTATCTTTTCAGGTAGCTGTTATGCACAGTGAGGCTTCACTGCCCTGGCTTGTCAATGGGAAGTAATGCTAAAACTTCCTTATTTTGGTTTGCTTGCGTATGCATCTTATGTTTCCCTTATCAAAATGTCTTTATATTGATCCACAAGCAATATCTCCCTCTGTTTATTTTCTACTAATCCTGTGGGAGAGGGGAGCGAGTGAGTAGTTGTATGGGTGCTTGGCTGCTAGATGTAACAGCCCACCAAAACAGTGCAAATCTTCAAGAGGGAACAGCTGCTGTAACCACAAGCAGAAATAAATGTGCTGGAAGAACTTTTCAATAGGTTTAAAAAATAAGAACCACCTACTGTGACTTTAAGGGTATTCATAACTGCTGGGAAAGGGAATATTCCTGAGGAAAGTGCAGTGGTAGGAAGAAAAGATAATGTAACAGGGTGGGGTCTGATCACAGCAGACAAGAACCCCTGTCTTATTTTTTTGCCTTCCTTCTCTGCAATGAAGATCTGCTTTCCTAATTTTTCTTGAGCTCCTTAGGCTGGGAGAATGGAGAGCATGCAATGCAGCAGTCTGAGTACCAAGAGAGCAAGGAGATCTTTTACTCCTAGAAGACCCTTTGAAGTTGTATCAGTGTTGAGCTTGACAGGTACAATCAAGAGCTGCAGCAGCTCTGTGAAATGTATCAGAAGTGCCATCAGGTTAAGAAATGAGAGATGGATTTTCCTTGATGTAAGGAATAAATTGGTTAAGTTTGTATTGCTAGATTATTTCTTCAACACATTAGAAAATGGATATCTGTAGGTATTGAAAGCAGGCAAATCACTAAAGGAATAGGTTAACAAAAGGAACAAATTGATGCAATTATTAATGGTCCACTTAAATATACTGAAAATTGTCCTAGCAGTAAATATAATTAAAAGTTTATGAGTGTAGTTTGAGGAAAGTTAGTTTTAATGAAACTAAGTTAGATATTATTAAACAACAGAAAAACATAGAGCAAGAAAGAATTCAGTAAAGATTCTGTGGGGATAGGGTAGATTATTTATGCGAATTTTTACAGAAAGGCTTTAAAGTCCAAATAGACACCCTTTCCCTGCTCTCTCCTTTGCAAATTGGTTAAAAAATCTATAGGGATTAGGTGACTTCCCTGGCAATGCTTCAGTGGCAAAACTGAGCCTCCAAGAGGCCAGCC
Organism: Melozone crissalis; assembly: GCF_028551555.1. Classification (NCBI taxonomy): domain Eukaryota; kingdom Metazoa; phylum Chordata; class Aves; order Passeriformes; family Passerellidae; genus Melozone; species Melozone crissalis. The sequence continues at coordinate 54,874,133 of NW_026535794.1, read as the reverse complement.
CTCCTATTGTAAGCATCCCATGGCAAACTTCCTCTCCCACAAAGGAGAGACTATTTTTTGTTATAAGAGGACTAACAGAAAGGTCAAAGGTGGTTTGAAGACTGAATGATCTTGCAGCTGTGCTAGTACACTCAGGCTTGCTGCAGGAATCCCAAATGGCTCTTTGGTTTTGCATATTGCAAACTACAAATACATGTAGTCTCTAGGTTCAGAAAACTAATGATAAATATGGACATAGGAATTAACTTTTCCTTTAAGTATAAAGCAAAGATACTTTCTCCAAATAGAAATTCCAAACACACAGTATCAATTTCCATTTGGACTGACACATGAAAATAGTTCATAATGAACAAAAATTGTGAGATTGTGATCAAAACTCATATTCTGCATTTTATTGCTCTATTTTTATATTTTTAATCACTCTGAAGTTATTAATGGCTTATTAACATTCATTTTTGGGATGCTAATGTTACCAAAGCAGTTATAGTAATGATCTGCATATTTGTGCATGGGTTATGCATATAAACAAAAGGGAAAAAAAAGTGCAAATTATGCCATGTTTTTAAATAATAATTTAAGGAAACTTTTGTTTTCAAAAATGATATTTATTAGTTGTTTTTAAAAAAACATAAAGTTTGTAACAGGTTAAAAAGTAGGTTAAAAAGTAATTTGAGACAAATAGTATTATGAGATTATGTTTTCCTATTTTTTTTTAAATAACTAAACTACATTTAGGGATACCTATTAATATCTTGTTATGGATTTCAATGACAAGAAAATCAGTGCCCTTAAATAGATCTCAGTGATTTTTCACTAGGAGAATTAAGTATGTGCTTGTCCCTGTTGAAGCAGGTGGCAGCAGTTCAAAGTGCTTAACTGGGAAGGAATCAGGCCTGTTAAAAGCTTTTTAATATATGTAATATTTACATGCATAGGTATTGATACATTAGACATACATGTCATAAACAATAATGGGATCTTTGGAAATATTTTTCTCCTGTTAAAACAGAAGGAAATCAACAGCACTTGTGACTGTTCTCTGAGCAGAGCAGTGATGGTTACTCTTTTAGAGCGAAACTGAGCAGCCCAGTGATGTTGGCCAGTTTGCAAAACCCAGGTGTTAGCAGCAATGTGTTGCTATAGTTGCATGTTTTGATTTACTCTCTGATCTGATCTTTTCTTCCTTAGAATATTGTTTGTTTCAAAGGAGTTTCCTCACAAAACAATAGGGAGCCAATGGCAAATTACTGTATGGCAATTTTTTTTTTGTTAAAAGAGCAACAAACCCGCCAAAAATTCCCCCAGCCAGACAGTATCTAATAAAGAACAGGACTGTTCATGTGAGAAAATATCAGCAGATCTGGGAAATGCTTCATTCATTGTTTATTGATAATCCGGTTACCGTAGTTGCAGCTAAAATGATTGGTAAATATTCTGCTGTTTTCCTGTTGTAAAGCATTAAACAGAAAAACTGCTTTGTGTTGGAGAGATCCTCCCATATGTCCCACACATAATAATGTTTCTGTGTGTGGTGTGTGACACATCCTTCCTACCTTAGGTGACACTCCCTACCTTGGAGGGTGTATAAGTATACCTGCAACTTCCAGGGGATTAAGACCAGTGATAAAAAGGTGAAGCATCCTTTGGGCTTCAAGTTCTTTAAGTCCTTATGCAAATTACATTAGAAATATGAAGCTGTGTGATAGTTGAAGGCATGTTAAATTAGTAATAAATTTAATTAGAAATTAATATGTTGTGGTCTAAAATATGAAAAGAAATGTATGGTACCCAGGTGTTGATGAAGACCTGGTATAAACAAAAGCAACCCTGAAGATCTTTTTAATGATTAAAAAAACAATTGCACTCATTCATCAATGAGAAGGGCTTGGGAAATATAAAAAGCATTGCATTATTGATCTGCAGTATTTGTGGCATCATTAAGTATGTTTAGCAGCTGTAGCAGCAGGTTTTGTTGTCATATTATTTCAACATAGAAGAATGATAGGAAAACTATTTGGGATTCTTCCTCCTAACCTGGAAGCTGCAGTGCATTTTCTAGCATCTGGAAACGAGAAAATAACATTTTAGTCTGTGAGCCTCAGATCAGGAGAGGCTTTCCATTTCTTCAAAAGATGGGCATCATTGCTTTTCTATTCTATGCTTGGAGTAGATAAAAGAAAATCTGCAGCTCCACCTCTAGAAAGTATGATATGAGTAGAAATGCCAGAAAAGAAATAATTTCCCATACTTGTCACTGAAATTCAAATGTGCTGTATTATGAAATACTCCATGAAGAGCAGACTAACTTATTAACACATAATATATATAATTCAGGTTGAGCTATGCTAAGTTTGGATTCAGATTTGGGAAGATATTGCTCTTGTTTAGCAAGTAAAAGTTAAAACAGACTTGCTTCAAGATAAAAAGGAACAATTTTGGATTGAAGAATTTTCATCAATTTTTGATTGTGATATTCTGGTGAAATCACAATTTGCTTCATATGATTTGTTTCAGTGTTTTAACTGTATTTGTAAAGGATTTTAAAATATTTGCAAAAAATAGATACTGAACTTACAAACTGGTCTAAGTTATTACCATGTATTGTATCATAAATTATAACCATTTAAAAAGTAGCATTCAATTAAAAACCTGGATGAAACTGGAGCTAAAGTAATATTACTTTAAAAATCTTCAGGAAAAAGTTCTCACTAGAAAATGTTGCTTCATTGCGCTATAAGGGATTTGTACCCATTTCAACAGAGTTTCTTTTGAAGGTGTTACATTGTGGATGTTTGATAGAATTTCTGGTGAGAGCTAAGGAAGAGATCCATACTGAAATAGGAAGTCACTTTCCTCATGTAGCCAAGTCCAGGGCTGACTATAGATGAATCTTGATTTGTGTCTTCCTAGACCAAATGCAAGTAATTGAATTAACCACTGAGCTGGGTTACTGTTTAACCTGTGCTCTGATCGTCAAAAATTCAAGTTCATAGTTTCTTTGTTTTACATCATGAAAATCCTGACATGTTATGTAAAATTAAGTTTTTGTTTAACTAAGAGGAGAGCTTCTTTTAATCACTCTGAGTCCCTTCTATGCAGCCTGGACAAGTTTCTCTCTCATACCCGATTAACATTCAAAACCTATTGTAAGTTTGGTTTTGATGTGGTTCTGGATGTGCTGATTTTTAAAAGAAAGCAATTTTAGCTGAATTTTGGCTTTGATTTTTTTCACCCAAACTAATTTCTAGCACGTGCATGGTTGACAAAGCCTGAAAAATGAAAATATAGACAAACTGCATATAATACCATATCTAAATTTCTGGTTAGGCCAACCTATTATCATTTGACTAATTTTGGTAGAAATCCTAGTAAGAAATTTTACACCTTGGAAAGACTAACTCAAGTATGCCATGGAGTATTTTATTGTGTTTCTTAATTTCAAAGAGATTATGGCCTCTTCTTCTCATGGAGAGCAGAAGGATTATGATGATAAGAGCATACTGTAGGTTCTAGAAAGATCTTTTAATACATGTAGCATTATCATCTGGAAAGAGAGGCCTTGTTTTTACGGGTTATTCAAAATAGAAACTGAGCAAATATTAAACAAGAAAAAAGACAAATTATAAAACTGGCAAGCTTATGAAAGAGCACTTATAATTTGGTATACAGGTTCATGTCTTCTCATGTAGTCAGTGGAGACTAAAACACCACCACATGAAATAATTTTCAGGGTGAACAAAAAGGTTGGGTTTTTTTTTATAGCAGGGATCAGTTAGACACCTAATGTATTACACTAGGGTAGAATGCTATTTTTTCCATAAGAGCAATGAATGAATACCTTTATAGAATTTTTTGTTTTGTTTTGCCTGGTTGTTTTTTTTTAATGGAAGATAATGCTTTCCTCTTCATACTAAATTTTTTCCAAGTCTTCTGGTAAGTTGGCCACACAGTATAAAAATTTTAGTTATTCTTTCAGGCTTGAAATTTTCTGGATGTTTTCTTGTGCTCGACATGGCTCCTTCAGAGTAGAATTGACAGAGCATTGGGAATCATCCATTACTCACATGAAAGAGCCAAAGTCTTGCTCCTGATAGGACCATCCTCTAATTTGAGATTTAATTGTTCTCCTACAGCATCTCATTCTTTCAGAAAACCAGATAAAAGAAGAGTAAAAAAATCTCTTGGTCTGATGATTTTAAAGGTCCTTTCCAACCTAAATGATTCTATTAAATGAGTGGGAAAAATCTCTTGAAGTCTTACCCCACCATGTTGTTCCCAGTCAAAATTGCTTGTTTTGCCTTTGCCCTACCCTGATCTCTAGGGCCTGATTGTCTGCTTTCAAAAAATGGGTCAGGTTTTGTGCAACTCCAAGAATCTTTAACTAGAAGAAGGCTGATTTCTCTCACCACTCTCAGGACTTGTTATTTCTACTAGTGACTGTGTGCTATTGTCTATCACGTGTTCTGAGGAGTGTGGTAGCTTCCCAGAACAGTAGCTTCTCTTGTCTCTTGACCTGTGTATGCATACAAACTTTTCCTACATGTCCACAGATAGACAAGCTCCTTTCCAGTAAGGCAGTATGTAATTTAAATGTGGAATCATTATAATTAGACCAAGGCCAAAATTAAAACTCTTGTTATCTAATTAATAGAGGAAAGTTTTTAATAGCTGCACACTGGTACAAAATTATAAACAAGAGCTCTTGTAACAAGAAGAGCACTATGATCCTTAAATCAGACTAATAATTGTATCAGAAGCATTAAGGTCCACTTTTAAGACTTTAAAGCAACATTTAGAGTAAAGCTTCTGTGCTGTGTGTACTCTGGCATTAGTGATCCCTAAGTGTCATGTGTCTCAGGAAAAACACAAGGTATGGATTCATTAGTGCACATTTCTTTGCCAGCAGGATCAAGAAATGGCTTTTCTGGACCAGAGGTGCAGATGTCTCCTACAATTAATTATTGTTCCTTACTTTTTTGATGGTGAAACAAACATTCTTTGCCTTTCTTTCCTTTTTTGGAGATTGTAGCATGATTGCTGGGGTACATTTAGAGCAATAAACCAAAGTGATTGTAAAATAAATATTCATCTAGCTATTTACTATGAGGCGGCTTCTGTGTGCCTATTCCCTGCAGCCTCTAGCTAGCCTGATTAGCAAATTGAAATTCTCTTGTGAACCTTTCATCTTGATCTTAATAGGTGTAAGAATATGGGCAATAGTATCATTAGGGAAAATAGTGAAATAGGGGAAAAAAAGTTTAATGAGGGATTTTTTTGGTATGATTTGAAAACACATTGTAGTACCTCAGTCTCAAGGCACAGCAAATCAAGGGACATTGCCACTTAAAATTTAATCTAAAAAAGAAATAAAAATAATTCTATTTTAAGATTCATGAAGCTACAATTAAAAGCTTTGTAAGTTTCTGTAAATCTTGTGTTTTCAGTCACATATGTGTTATTCTAATTAGCAGGAACCATTTCAATTTCATAAGAACTTAAAATTAAGTAAATAAATGAAGGAGACAGTCCTAAAGTTTCTGCTTAACATGAGAAGAATATCTCTATGAAAGAAAGTACCATGGGCAGTGATAGTTTTTCTGACTTTCCAAATTAAATTTTTATAGTTCAGTTTTATTAATAAAATGTGTATAACTAAGTACTGATTTGTTGATTAGTTATATTATGAACATGTGAAAATGAATACCACTGGAAAACCAAAATGTCCAAAGCCACACTAGTATTGAGAAAAGGGAGAAAAGAAGAACTTTCTTTTTCTGCTACAGAGAATTTAATGAGGGGAATAAATACAATTCTAGCTGGAAAAAACCCCAGAGACTGTTTGGGGGGACAATATTCATATTGAGTGAGATGAGCTGATGACATATCAGTTTTTTTGTTGTAAGAGAAAGGAGAGGTAACACAGAAGATTTTAGTAAGCTGAATATGAATAATATAGGTAAGAAACATACATACATAAATAGAGGCTCAAGATCAAAGTAGTGATGAGAGATCAATGATCATGTATCAGCTTGTTTGTTTTGCTTATAAACATCCATCTAAAGGTGGTGGTCGAGGTGGCTGTGAAGAAAATGAGTTTTTTCCCTGAAACTTTTCCAGGGAAATAAGAGCCAGCAGGTAGAAATGGTCAGAGGCTAGCAGGGGACAAAAGGTTGATTCAAAGTAGTTTGCATAAACCAGTCTGTGGATAGCTTGGGATGGAAATATCAGCACATTAGTGACAGCAGATACAACAATGTTAAAAGAAGAAAGACTCAAAGAAGGTTGTCTGTAAGAGACCTTTATTTATGGAAAAAAATTAATACCTCTAGAAGCAATAAGATGAAGGAAGAAAACTTTTTCATAAGAAGACCAAGGGAGAAGGTAATCCTAAATTTCACTGGCATTTACAAAAAAAAAAGAAATCCAATCCTTTTCCAGTAGAGTCTTGTTAATGTATTCCTCACACAAAAACTAAGCTAAGGTACATCTTAGAAGAGCTTTATCCAAGTTTGTAATTGTGCACTATCTTGATTAAAAAAAATTAAAAGCTATAATTTGAATAAATTTTTAGAGCAGTCATTGGAATAATAAGTAATTACAAAGTGTAAATTTTATGTTTATTAGTAGAATTTTTGTGTTTGCTCTCAAACAAATTCATTGTGTATGTCCCAAACTGAAGTCCGTGCAATATCACGATTGGGGGTGGGGGTTTGGGCAGGATTTTTTTCATGTTTTGAAGAAAAGCAGAAAATTGATTTCTAATACTTCTACGGTAGGGCGGAAAAGAGTCTGTGCAAATTAACTTCAAACTAAGGGCAAAATAAAAAGCAAAACAAAGGATCTTACTTTTTCTCTGAACTAGAATTTAGAAAGTAATTACATTCAGAGCAACAATGTTTATGGTGCAGTAAGTACAAAATTTAGACCACTGGCTAAATCAGTACATGACGCCTTTATGAAGCTCTATTATCACCCAAGTCCTACATTAAGGAAGAAAGTAATTCATTTTTAGACTTCTGCCTAGGGCATGTTTGACACAAACCCTATACAGTTTCTTTTAAAAGCCGTCTTTGATTATTAAATAGTTTTGCTTAGAAACTGCACCTTTACCCTTAAAGTGCAAAGGCAAAGCTTTTAACACAGTGATAAAATGTTGTCCTGTACTTTGTACAGTCCTTTAGATAAGAAAAAATAAAGGTTTTAGCTTTTAGAAGAGAGTGTGTTACCAGAACGGTAATTTGCATTTGCAAATTCACAGGATTTTTACTGTTAAATTAAGCCCAACAGCCAGTTTAAACCGTCAGGGAGTGGCAGAGCAGAAAAGTGGTGTAGCAGACACTGTAACTAAATTACAGCAGGTATAAGCCACCCCTTAAGGGAGACACGCAGCAGGGAGGACCACTTGCAGCACAAAGCTGTCAGGGAGATCTCATAGGAAACAGGCAAGTCTGGAAGTACTAGTGCTGGTTGGACAAGAAATAGATGACAAGTTATATGAGTATCTGCAAGGGATGTGTGTATAATTTGTCACTACATGTGTGGTGTATACAGTTATCTTTTGAATAAGAGGATTGGGATTCCTTAGTCCTCTCAAAACTTGAACCCTGAAATTCTGAAGCATTATGTGCCTTTGCCTCTTAGTTAAAGCATATAAACCCTTTTGACAAAGTTCATCTTGCTGGTTTTAAGCATTCTTAGACTTTTCAGTTTTGCATATGAAAAGCTGAAACTTTTGTGTGGCTGTCAGCGAACAGAAGAGCCTGTGTTACAGTGCAAAGTGCAATCTGACCTATAGCACCTTCCAAAAAGCAAATGCTGAGTGTCAGGCCCACAGACATCCAGTGCAGAAGAACAGGTCCTGACAGTATTAGCTACTAAAGATGCATACACAATTCCTTGCCTCAATTCATCCCCTCCAGTGTTGTGGGCCCTCTCTGGGATGGATTTGTAGGTGAGCAAAAGAAGAGGAGAGGGCTTCTGGGCCTGCAGCTGTCATAGCAACTACTCCAGATATTTTTTTAGGGAGGCCATTAGGAAATACAGGAAAAACCCCTTTGATCACCAAGGGATTTTGCAGACTAGGCCACTTGCTGTGCACTAGAATTACAATTTATTATGTGTTTTGCAAAAACAATAGTCTTTAATCATGCATAATTCACTGCAGAACAGAATGTTTTTAAGCACAGAAAGCAATTGAAGGCCTGGACATAACCTGAAGTTTAAAAATGTCCAATTTCTAGTATGTTTTTTCAAGGAAACCTACCTTTCCTTAAGTCATCGTTTAAATGATTTATTTAGTCTTCTTGTAGACTAGAAATTTGGAGAGCATCTAATCTGTCTGCTTATAGAGAAAGTTGTTGTTCATTTCCCACCTGGCAGAGAGAGACACGCTGGGGGCTAACTACAGGTCCTTGTGCTGCCCAAGGGAGGGGGCAGCAGTTTATGATAATTCACTTTTTATAGTCCTTGCCTGTGTGTTTGCAAAGCTGTTTTAAATTCACTGCTAAGAGTATGCCCAGCCATGTGAGTGACTATGTTGATGTTTACTGCTGTGCAGGTCTCAGTGATACCTTGCAGCAATGAGTTCAACAGATTTTCCACCACCCACTGTTTGGAAAAATATAATTTATTATTATTAGATTTATGACTTTTTCCCATTTCAGTGGAGACACCTTTTCTCCTCAGATGAGTTAGGGTGAATCGCTTCTGATCTACATTTTCTCTCTGCTGTTTATTTTCTTGTATCCTTTGATCATGCTCATTCTTAGTCACACTTTTCTGTAAGCACTTCCAGTTCTTTCAATCAGTTTATCATTTTTACTACACATTTTTCTGATATATATTTCTTAGATGGGCTGACCAGAAATGAACAAAGTACTCCAGATGAGGCCGAATTATTGATATACACAACAAATAAAATCCTGGCTCTGTTGAAGTTGCTGTGAATTCGCTGTCATTGAAGGGCTGAGGTTTCTCCTAGCACTGTCACACTTCCCACATTATTTTTCCTCCCGTTTTTCATACATTCAATTTCAGAATCTGGCAACTTAGACTTAATCTGGAATCCTACAGATTCCGTTAAATCCATTAAATTGCTGTTAGTCCTCAGATCAGGAGTTTTTCCCTGTGGACATGAATAGTTTCCTCCCCAAATTTTGATGAAAAAGGTCAAATTTTGTCCTGATTCACGTTTGTTATGGATGTTAGAAACTAATCTTGATGTTAGTTTTGAGTAGCTGAAACTGAGAGAAGCAGCACAGACTGAAACAATGCTGTTTGTGTTCACAATGACCTTTAGCTGCAAAACCCGCTAAAATACATTATTTAGTATTTGAAAGCAAACAAATTTTTTGCCTCAGTAAATGACTGTCCATAGTACACTATGAGTATGAGGCAAAGCAACTCTGAGTTTTTTACAGTGCCTGCAAAAGAAATCTGTTGGTTTTTGTTTCCTCTCCAGAAACATCTAAGAAATGTTCAGGTTGTTGCTGCCTAATAAATACAGTAAATGAAATGTTAATAAATTGCCAGCAATTTAGCCTGACAATAACATGGATTGACCAAATTGATTAAATTGATTATGTTTCATGTATTTACAATATGTAGACACAAGCCTAATTTATTTTCTGAAGAGTTCAAGGTAGGTATCACTGGTATAAAAAAAGGCAAAAACAAAACAATGGAGTAATGTTTGTGGTTGCTATCTGCAATAATCTAATGCTGACAGAGAGCAGTATTTTATTTAGTAATTAACAGTGTAAAGGGAAGAGAAGCTGTCATGTTGGTTCTTAAGCTGGGGAATGTGATGAAAGATGATATCTGCGATCTCATCCTTTCCACTTGTTTAGGATTGTCAGAATGAGAAATGTCAGCATTATGAAAGCTCAGCTCTGCTCTTGATATGATAAAACCCTTCAAAAGCCAGTCTTTCTTTCCCTCTCCCCCTCCTTTCTCCCTCTCCTGCTTGCACTTGCTTTTTTTATTTATCCTGTTTTGTTAGATGGCAGAAATATAATTCTTTTCTTTCTTCCTATTATAAGCCTCCATTTTTGTTTTATTATATGTTTCACAACCCCTAATGCCCCACTGAAAATTACCTTGTTAAATGACAGTGTTTCAAAGCCATGAATCCTTTCCACCATTCCCTCAGAGGTTTGAAACAGTCAACAGACTGTAAAGAATAAATAATAAAAAAGTATTGATTATTTTGATGACTGTGAGATTCAATTAAGTATTAATTTTGCCCTCCAGTGGACCTATCAAGGTATTCAAAAGGGAGGATTCGGCTCAACTAAATGCGTGCTGAGTGCTTCAGCCTTAAATAGGGAGAAAATGTGTTTACCTACAGTATTTGAAGAGGAGTGCATTGATGCACAGAGTCCAATATTTAAGTGCTGTGCAAATTGAGCCCTGGTGACAGTGACATTGTTTTCGGCAGTATGAGTATTGACTAAAGAAGAGCATTTGATGACAGCTTAAACTATTTGTATTGATTAACATTTTCATAGATTATCATGTGTCATATCAAATTCACTTTTCAGACATGAATACATTAAAAAACCCACAGGCAAACATCGACCAATGTGAGGACGGGACAGAGGGAACATGCTAGCCAACCTACTTGCTCGCTGGTCACCTGTTCTCTGCATAAGAACCATTTAGGCATGAACTTTGCAATAAATAGCTGCTAGAGAGATCAACAAGGTCACTTGCTCTTTTTCTCTTTCTTAGTGTTTTTTACTCTGGTTTCTGCGCTGTCATGATATTATGCTTATTATTTTGCAAATGGAATAACTGAGTGTGCTTGGAAATAATACCTGACCCCCAAATATCCTCAATGAGCAGAAGATAAAACAGATTCTGATCATCAAGAAAAAAATTAGATGTGTACATATGTGTAATGTTGTATGGGGCATATAATGGTGCAAACACAAGAATAATTGCAAACTGTATGTGTAAGTATCTTCCCTAATTTTATCTTCTAGAAAATGTTTTCTGTGGTTTTTATTTTCAAAAGAAACATCAGTGTTTGTGTCTTTACGGACTTTTGGAGCATAGTATCCCAGTGACAGGAAGAGTTAGAAGAAAATTGTATCTCTTTTAAAAGTATGTAATGAAATGGCTATTTGATGCTGTGTATTTTCATAGAAATGCTGTAATGCTAGAAACTGTGCATTTGATTTTGTTAATGTTATACAGCTGAGGATGCCTCTTTAAATCACTATGGAGCACTCACAGGGGGCTCCTCTTCTGTGGTATCGGAGCATATAGGAATTTCTTCTCTTACTATGCTAAGGGCAGGGTGAGGTGTAAAAACATACACACACAAAAAAGCACATCCCACAATTAAAGCTGTGTTGGTTATGTTGCTTTCATAGAAGTTTTTCTCCAAAGCATCCTGAATCTCTCACATGCTAGTTGAGCTTTAATAGGGTGGGGAGTAATGGAAAACTCATTGGATCTGTAATAGCTCTTCACTTGACTGCAGCCAGCAATAACAGCAGGAGCAGCCAGAGATAAGAGAGAGAGAGAGAGAGTGTGTGTGTATGTGTGTGTGTGTGAGAGAGAGAGGGAGTGGAAGAGAGAGTATACGCACACCAAAGCTGCCACTTTTTTTTCCCCCCTCACTCTTTTTTTCCCCCATCCTAGGATCCAATGATAGCTGGACAAGTCAGTAAGCCCTTGCTGTCACTGCGGAGTGAAATGAATGCAGAGTTGAGAGGTGAGGACAAGGCAGCTACTTCAGACAACGAGCTGAATGAGCCCTTGCTTGCGCCTGTGGAATCAAATGACAGCGAGGACACTCCCAGCAAGCTCTTCGGTAAGTCTGTCTAGGTATTTCATTTCACTGCTACCATGTTGTCCGGAAGAGCAATCTTCCCCTGTTCTTTTTTTTTTTTTTTTTTTTTTTTTTCTTCGCTCAATTTTCTTGTAAGTAGGAAAGAGTAGCTTGGAGCATGCAGGCACAGAGTCCTCTGCTCCTATTGCAACTGGTTACCAGAATGACAGCATCAGTCCTGAAAACTTTCGTTAACAATGGACGTATTTATTGCAAGTTGCAGATGTTTTATGAATATTTTGAACCATGGACTCTAACATAAAATTGTGTCTGAGTGTGTGTGTGTGTGTGTATCATTTTCTTGGAGTACTTTAACAATTATTGTGGTAGGTGCTGGTGTGTTGCACATGCTACCGGCTTTTTCCGAGGCTTGATTAAACTGAAAAGTTGAAATTTTTTAATGGTAAAAATAAATCTGACTGAAGAGAACTGAAAGATTCTTGTAGAAAACACTTCATACTGCGTAAACAAAGCCTAGCAAGCGTATTGCACGTGCAGCTAATGTTTTTGGAATTTAAATTAGAAATTAAATATTCCTCCTCAAGCCTGTGGAAAGAGAGATTTCCTTTTGATTTTTTATTCATTTTGGAATAGTCTAAATTGTGCCAGATAAGTGTAACATTTCACAATCAAAACAAAAGCAGTGAGAGTGGCACTCCAACACAGACATCTGTCATTCAAACGGATGACACCCTGTAAGCCAACTCAAGCAACTCTGATCTCTAATCAGAAAAGGGAGCAGAGCTGTTGAGGCGCGTGCTTGAGTGATAGATGTTGATAGGTGTCTGAGCTGTAGCAGCACTGTATGCTACATTGTGACATTTGGGGTTTAGAAGGACTACACTCCTGAAGAAGTCCCTTTTAATTATTTCTATTTGTGACCTGAGACAAACCTTAATAAAACGGAGCACTTACTTATTTTTTATTATTCTATCGGTGTAAGTCAAAAGGAAAAAGGTCTTGCTTAAAGGGAATGCAGCTCTAAGGGAGAGGGGGTGAGAGCCCATTTTCTAAGATTCAACTTTTGATTTCATAATCTGTAAGGAAATCTGTAGCAGTGTTCAGATTTCAGTATTTTACCTACAATAAGAGCTGCAAGATTTTTTAAAAACAAAAGAACACGTGCAATTGTATATTGTAATATTCTTTACACATTACTGAAACATACAGCACAGAATGTTTCAATAAATAACTTCACTACAGATGCAGGAAAAATAATAATTAAACACCCCCTAAAATTTAATTTCTGGATTGTAGTAATGACTGTTACTGAATATCACATCCATTTTTAAGCACCCTCTTAGTAATCTTTGTTTCCATGGAAAACATAATTTCCATTAACAGTTTGAATGTTCAAAAAGCATATAATCATTATTTTTGCCCATTTTATCCAGGAAAGAATTATAATGTATAAAATTCAAAAGGCTATCTAGAGTAATATAAATATCTTCAGCTGTGTTTATATGTTTTATTTGCTCAAATGTTTAGGCTCCCTCTATTAAATACAGCCAGGCATATAGAAAGCAAAAAATGAGCTTTTAATTTCAGGATAGTGAAATGTCTGTTTGTTTTTCGATCAGGCAAGTATTCTAATAAAAGGCAGGATATTTTTTGAGCTCTTGTCATTTGGATGTTCTACAGTGGTAGTGAAATATACACAGACACTTTCATTAGAGTTGTCGTGTGTGATATAGAAATGATGTGTAACCATATCTTGCTCCTTTCTGGGCTGAAAATATAATTTATCTCACTAAAAGCACAAGTGAAAAAGCTAAAAATTCATATATTGTGCTTTTTCTATTGGTGAGTGTAAGATGTTTGCTAGTCTGATCCTTATACTGCTAAAAAGATGTCCCCAAGTAAACAAAAGTAGGTGAAACAGTCCAGCTGCTTCGGTATGAACTTCTTAACCATTTATTGAGGTTTTGCTAGAATTATGACAGATGCTACAGATCTATTAGGAACAGTATTTGTCAATTAATTTTAGTAACTTTATTAACAAAAAAAAATATAGTGGGGGAATTTTGATACCTTTGAGGATCAAATTGAGACAATGTAAAATAAAGATGATTAGATGTTATATCACAGTGCATCCCTTAAGATAGATTTGCAGTAAACAGTAAAAATTATCAAGTGCAGTTGTGTTAAAGCTCTGATACATAAATATGGAACATCACCACCCTATAGTTTTTTCTTTGTTTAATGCTATGAATAGCATGTTAGGAATGCATACTTTGTACTTTTCTTTGCAGTGTCTGAAGTTAAATTATTGTAAACACATTGACAGGTGTTGGCATAGAGAATGACAACTTTCTCCTTCAACCCCTTTTCATGCATTGGGTGATAATAAATATCTTTTTAAAATATAACAATTAATACATGTTGTATGAAAATTTTCCCCAAATCTCTTAAGCAGGTGAGGGAGGAGCATTTTAGAAAGTCAAGAGGAGACAGGTCCCCAGAGAACAAAGTTTTTCTACACTGCTGCTTTTCATTTTTTTTAAGGATTTGTGAAAAGCATGTACTAGTTTAGTTGGAACGAATGACCAGTATTTGTGTGTTTTGTTGATGTTAGCAATATTTCATGCGTCCTATTTTCATATAGATGAACAGACTTGAACGATGAGATGCGAAGAGCTTTCTTTTCTTTAACCAGACACATTCTGCTTCTCTTGATGGAAAAGTTTATTTCTCCAAAGGCCTGCCTTTCTCACCTTTACCTTTTCCTAAAATTTACCTGCTTCTTCTCAAATTTCCTTGTTCTGGTATTTCACTGCATGCCATGGAAACAGTGGGTATTTGTTACCAGTCAAAATGGTACCTTTCCAGTAACAGTCCCTGCGGCCAGTGAGGAAAGGGCAGGAGCACAGCTAATTGTATTTATTTTTTAAGAGAGGCACTAAACTTTTTTTTCTCTTATTGTTGCTTTGCTATCAGTAACAAAGTGGATGAATGCTGCAGCATTCTAAGTCTCAGAAATACCAGCATTAAGTAAAAGTTCCTGACAACTTGAAATAGCTTCCACCTGAAATTGGTGTACAGGTGTCTGGGAAGATGCACTTTGCCACTGTGTTGCAGCTGTTCCCTGTGGGTGAGGACAGGAGTTGCTGTGATTAGAGGGGTTGCTGTTGTTTGCTGGCTTGTTTTCTCCTGGTGGTGGTGATTTTTTTTCTTTTTTTTCATTTTTAGAATTTGTTTCTCTTTGAAAGAAAATGCTGTCCTGTCGTCCAGGAGTCTGTAATCCTCTACTTGTGCGTTTATAGCAGTGGACTCTTTTCAATTTGCGTACTTCATGCTAAAGACTTTTGATACTGAAACCAGAAAAAAGTAGAGAAAGTCATCAAAAATTAGGTGCAAAATGTTGGTAAAGGAATTTGTCCTGAAACTCATTACCTCAAAAATACAGTTTTGAAATGTAGGTTAGCACAGTTACAGTTTTTGTTCCAGAAATCCCAGTATGAGATTCTGAAGTTGCTTTGTAAGAGATATTGTGGTGAGCTATTTATTTTAAAAATATTTGTGAAGTAATAGCTGCTATTTTAACCATAGAATCTAATTAAGTAACATAGAAATTGAGTAAGACTCTTGACTTTTCTGGCAGTGTCATTTTCAGATCAACTTGCCTTACTCTGCAATATCCTTCAAAATACTAGCCCAGGCCAAATGCCACCAGTCTTCCCAGAGAAAGCTTTTCTTAATGTTAAGTAGCAATTTCACTTGAATACACATATTGGTATTTGATAGTAACTTAACTAATCCCACTTGTCATTTTTTACTGTATTTTCAAACAATTCTAGTATAAATTATGAAGTATTGCTCTGAAAAAAAAATCTTAGAAGGAAAAAAGCACCCATCATGTTTAGCTGTGTGATAAATTGTTGAGATTCAAAAGTTGGTATAGACACGAAGGGTATGTTGTATATAAAATTCTCAGTAGGGTAAAAAAATCCCAGGAATGAAGTGGCTGATCCAAGCATCAAAACCCCCTGTGGACTGAGGCTGACTTTCCTGGAGTTAGATCTAGTCCTTAATTAATGCTTAATTGAAGACAATTTGTGACATAATTAGATGACGGGGGAAAAAAGCTGGGAGTGCATGCACTCACATATTAAGGTAATTTTACTGTATGATAAAAAGTTATTCTTTGAGATTCAGTCTGTAGTTCTATGAATCAAAAAATAAATAAAGCTGTAAGTACGTAGCGAGGGCAATACCAAGCCTCTAATTTTGTAGCAGAAGTGTTTCCTATTTAATTATTTCAGGACGGAAAATAAAAAAATTGACTGCTAATCTTTGGGTTTTTTTTCCTTTGCTGGCAAGGTTTTGTTCCAGTGAAATGAAATCTTAAGTTTCTTGTGCTGGATCTGATGACTGTGGTTTTCTTTGGTTCATTAGTGGGCTTTTGATCTTTTCATAATGCTGTGTATGCTTGAAATATGGAGTGGGGATATGGGAGTTAAATGAATCTGCACGCATTTAAAAAAACAAGTTTTTACTTTCAAACCTCTGCATTGGCTTTGGTATTTTATTTTCCTTTCCCACATTGTTACCTGTGTTTCAGAACTGTGTGCATCCTTCTATATAACCACACACGTATATGCTGCCGAGAAACAAGGTAGAAATTGTTTTTGGCTGATTATGTTTTGCTCGTAGATCCCTTGTACTAGTCTTTAAAGAAACATGTTATATTTTTTTTTTTTAATTGGAGTTGCTTTGATTAGAATTTATGGGACTGGAATAATTTCAGTTACAAAGGATAAAGGACTAAATTGTCTTTTACCTCTTGAGACAGTGGTCTCTGCAGGTCAGAGCAGAGGTCATTGCCAGGTTGCTGTGAGGAAGCTGACATTATCATCCTTAACAGTATATCTAGCCTGTGGGGGCCTTCAGACTATGAGCTTTCCTTTCATCAGTCTATTTAAGGATGATTCTCAGTGGTTTGGTTATATCCTCAAATTTTAAAGGCCTATAAGATCTCTGCCCATCAGGAACACTTTGCTAAGGTTTGGTAATTTCAGTGGAAGAAGGCAATGTGTATTTGTTGCTCTTGATGCATTTTAAAGTGCTAGTGAATATTTCTGTTCTGATAGGGAGGTTCTTCCTATATTCCTTCCTCCTTTTAGAGGCCTCAGAAATGTTTGGTCTGCATGTAAAGATTCTTCTCTCTTCACATAATTTTATTCCTTAATTTCCACATCGTGGGTGCTTTGTTCTAAGACACTATCAGTTATCCATGCCATAGAACTGATCCTGTTAGTGCTTGAATGTGTGATACTTTCCTTAAAGCAAATAATCTGTGGATTAGGAGCCCTGTTTAATTACAAAGACTGTGTCAATGAGAAACATTAATGGGTGGCATGTTTACAGGACTGAGTCATTATACAGTCTTGCAAATTCACTTTGTAAAATTTATTGATGTCTTGCTTAAACAATGAGTAAGTTTTCAAAGAACCCAGAGATTTGGCTATGTGATTGATTGTTATTTCTGAAGGATATATTTTATATGAGCATTTTTAAATAGGTATTTGCAAACAGGGAGTTGAATTACTCAGAATAATGCTGCTGTCTGATTTCTTGGCAGAATTCTTACTCTGTCAGTGGGACATGTACTTGTGAATGGGGAGTAAAAGCCCATTAAAACCAAAACAGATGTTATGACTATTTAAACACAAGGCATGATGGAATGGTAAGGTAGAAAATCCATCCTCAGCTTAGCTTTCCTGCTGTGCTGAGGTATTGCAGGTAGCTCAGGCTGTGGTGGTACTGGTGCTAGCACGTATGTTCCAGCTCTGGGGAGACCAGAGTTTTGGTCACTTAGCCTTTGATGAAAGCAATATTGGGCTGATGAAGGACAGGTATTGCAGCCCCACTAATAAATCGCCCTGCTTGTATGGAAATAAAGAGGAGACTTGTAGCTGTCCCTGAATTGTGACAAAGACAGACCATTTAAATAAAAAAACAAAGAAAAAACTTATACTCAAATAAGTTTAAGTTAATAGTGGTTTTTTTTTTTAAAGTGTATGCGTTTTTTAATGAGTCTTGAAGTCTCATTTTCTGTATTTATACATAGAACAACTAACATTAGAGAGGGAAGGAAAAGCCAATTAAATCCTAGTATGTAACTGGTATGACTGAATGACAAAAGGTTAATTTTTAATTAATCTTTCTTCTCTCTGAAGTTATAAAAATAGCAACAAACTTGTTTAAAAGCAACATAAATGGCTGGCTGTTTCAAAGGGGACGTGCTGGCTACTAGACAATAAACAGGTAATTTGTGAAAGAACTGTTAGATTCTTTGATTGAGATCCTTGCCAGTTTCTGTTTTGAGATTAATAATAGATCAGACACTTGCACATTTAAAAAGGAAGCAAATGTTAAAAGGAAGGATAAAGGTATGTTTCGATTGGACTTTGCATGATTAATCAAGTTCTCCGTAGGAATGTGCAGGTGAGGCAGATGGCAGCAAAGTTAGATTTGCCCAAATGTACACATGGCTCCACTTAACACCTCTCTGGATTTCCTTATGCTAAACAAAGAGGCAGCAAGTGCTTATACCAAACTGGCACCCTGTCAGGGCAATCTGTATAAAGTTTCCTGCTGTCAGGTTAATAAATTTTTTAAAAATATCTAAAGGCAGAGGTAGCTGTAGGAAGCTCATAGTAACAGTTGCCATTCTCCTGTGGATCATTTTTCTCTTTAATATCCTGTGTAGCACTTGGTTTTCCTTGTGTTGTCTTCCTAGGTTTTTTTTCCCTTGTCATTTGTAGGTTCTTCTTTGTTCTAATTCTTTTTCTTTGTGAAACTGTTTTTCTGCTGGATCCAACATCTGTGGTCCCTTTTTGGGGGGAGAGATGGTCAAAGGATGGGAACATCAGCTTTTTGGATTTTTATACTTTGATTTAATTGCATATTCATTATATTAAGGTTTCTTCCACAAATGGTTTGTTTTCTGACTTTTTACATGACTACCACTAGTACTACCAATAGTACTTACAAAATAACATTATTTTGTGAGTTACAAAAATATTTCTAACAAACTCAGAGGTAGCAGCTACATTTGAATGATAAAATGAGAAAATTAATGCTAAACAGGGACAAAACCAGTATAAAATTAAATGTGTCATAATTTGCAGGTTTCAACAGGAATATTATTTTTTCATGTAAATATCTTGGTATTTTTAAACCACAAAGCTTGCTTTTCTCTTTTTCCACCATCTAAAAATCAAAATCAATATCAGTATGAAACAAAGAAAGATTTGTATTGTGACATGTCCTGCTTTATGTTGTGATACTGCTTTGATGCTCTCAGAAGCCCTTTTATTTTGAAAGCAGATGTAATCTGAAGAAGAATAGTACCTCATCCTGTCTGGCTAGGTAGAATGTGCTGTTTTCAGAGAGATTAAAATTGGGTTTGTTCTCTAGATTTCAGGGATATCTACATCTACCAAATCAATGAACAATGCACACCCCTCTATTCCAAAGCAAGTTTTTTAAACACTAAATTACTACTTGTCTATGCCTAAAAGAAATTTGGATTTTTGGTTTTATTTTAGAAATTACAAAAAAAGAAGAATATACAATATTAGGAAAGAAATATATAAATAAAGAAATATATAAATACACAAGAAAGAATAGACAATATTAGGAAAGTGGGAGTTTTTTTTTTCTTCTCAAATGTCCTTTTTTTCAGGAAGGTAAACCGTCATTTTAATTTCTGGACAGTTTGATGTTTTCTTACGGAAATGTTACATTTCACAAAACAGAGTAATCACCCTACTTGAAATGGATTACAAAAGTTAAATATATATTTGTAATATATATATATATAACAAATGCAGTATATATACATTAACAGCTAGTGTGACTGAAATACGACATTCATTATTTTAATGCAAAAAAAAAACAACTCAGAGTCCTAAAACAATTTCACCTTACACTGAAGATTTGAATGTTACACAAATAAGTAATAAAGATTTTTGCGTTAGGAACTGCATTTTCTACAGCTATTTATCATTAGATTCCTTCTTTCAAGACTAGCATGGAGTTTACAGGATGGCAGTAACACTCACTTTTAAAATACTGGCTTTTAGGAACATCTTTGTGCTTTTCAGTTCAGATAGTGGTGGTAAAATTTGGTGACCATTTGAGATTCTATTAAATAATTTTCATTTTCTAGCTCAGTCTCCTATCTGTCACAGTCCTACATTTTAAAATCTTGGGTTTAAGTTGTTGAATATAGAATTACTAGCAGTCAGTTGCTTTCCAGAAGACTTTGAAGGAAGTCTTCTCCCAGAGTACATTGGACACACAGCCTAGCTTGTTATTATCGCCACAAACACCAAGGCTTGTAAAGCAGAACACTGGTAAAAGCAAAAGTGCCATCTTTCCTGTCTTCCCTTCTTCCTCACAGCCAGGCTTGCAGCTGTTCCACTCTCTTCTGCTCCTTGGTGTGTGTGCACAGCTGGAAACACATCCAGCTGTGTCATGGGCAGTTGCAAAACACATTTTGCTTCCATCTGTCAAGATCTTTAGGCTTCTTTGATTTGTTTGAAGCTTAGTGTTTGGAGGAGTTTGTTCCTTGAAGAGGATGATCAAAAACCTCTGTTTAATCAAGAAGCCGGAATTAAGCTTTTCAGTTAACATACCTTAATGCATACCTTAATGTATTGCACTATTAAGCGTGTGTAATTATTTCTTGAGATAGAGCAGTGTTAACTGGAGAGGAAGAAAAATCATTTGAATTCGGTCTAATCTCTTGAGCAAATACTATATGGAGTAGCTTTTTTATTTTCTTTTGCATACAGTTAGGATTTATTCACATGGTGTAGAGATGTTCTGTTTCCTCAGTGATTTGAATAAACATGAGGCCAGATTCTGACAGGTCTCGGGTGACTGTCCATCACAGAAGACCATAGACTTCAACAGGATATTCATCCTAGCAATACCTGCAAGCCAGTTTGGGCCCTCCACTTCCATCACTCCTCTACAGCGGTTTCTTGTGTTGTGGAGCTAAAATCAGCCAAGGAAACATACTGACAGGAAGGAGCAATCACTCTATAATCATGCTGCATTCATATTTAACAAACGATGAATTATGGAACCAGTCCTGGGGTTACTTTAGGTTTCTGCTTTGCTGTGCAGGTGTATTCCATGAGCATTGCTAAGGCTCTGCAACTCCACCTCTGCTGCCATGGGAAGGTCAGTGGTGGAATGTATGTAAAGCTTCCATTAAGGTGGGAAAGTTGTTAAATAGAGAGAGTTATCATAAATAAAAAAAAAAAAATAAGGAACATAAATGGTAATTATTACTAAAACAAAAACAACTAGAGAAATCAGGAGAAATTAAAGGGAGAGGAAGGAAATTAGGTAGATATATTTGGGCTCAACTGTGATTTATATTTCTCCTCCTTTCTTGTACTTCCTTGCCTGAAGTCATAAATGTTTGGACTGCGAGTCACAAATATTGATGAAGGAAAAATGGAATTTATAGCTAAAAGAAAAAAGGAAATGAAAACATATACAAAAATTTTGCTACTAATTGAATATACTCTACTGTCATGAGCACAATAAACTTAGTGACAATATCCAGCAAGCAAAGCATCTGCATAGGTTGAGTTGATGTGGTTTTTTCTTCCTGGTATGAAGACCGTGAGGGAAAACTCTTGTGTGGCTGTCTTGCTGGGATTTGATGCATTGTTTGCAGAGTCTTCTCATTTTAGCTGTGTGGATATAGCACAGTGAACCTTCTCATAACAGTTGCTGACAAGAAAAAAAAATCTTTCAATCAGCTGGTCCGGCTTGCTCCCACTCTCCCTAGCCCCCACACCCCTTTGCTTTTATGAAGCAATGAATAAAAGAGGGACCAGATGATGCAAAGGTTTGCTCAGATGAGATGTGCTAGCCAGTGAGCAGCTTTGGATTTGCGGGACTCTGGCGTGTGACCGTGGACTTCAAAGGGGTTGAGTTTGGGGGTCAGGCCTTTCTCCTATTGCCATTGTCTCATTTGTGTAAAATGATGCTGGTGTGTTTTGAATAGCGCTTTAAAAATTTCAGGCTTGCTTGTGTTGGCAGACCCTGACTGGTATAAAGGCTGATGTGCTAGAATACAGGGTGCATTCTCTCTCCCAGCTGTGGTAGCTGGGCTGTCTGGGGCTCTACTGGAAGGGAGATGAAGGAGGGTTTTACTTTATACTCTACCTGAAAACTCAGGCATGAAACATTCATCATAAGGAGAAAAATCAGGCCCATTCTTGCAAAAAGAAAAAAGTATCTCTAGGGTCTGGTCATGTTTTTAGTTATTTATTTTTAATAAAACATTCTTCTGGTTTTGTATCCTTTTCTGTGGGTTCATATAATTGTGGTATTTCAAACCAGCTTAAAACAGTTGACAAAAAAAAAAAGGGTTCCCTAAAAGACAGTGTACTGCTAACTGTTTTATTTTGTTTATATCTGATATTTCTTATGGTATTCAGATGGTTGTAATAGACTAGCACAAGAGCTGCATGTCTTGTCATCTGTACTATATCAATACATTTTTATAATGATACAATAACCTGAACCCTGTAACAGTTTATGATCCATTTGAGAATTCTTATGGATTCTCAGAGTGACGGAGGCCTGAAAAAAGAACTTGACTGCTTTCACAAAACTGGTGCTGTGACAGGAAAAACTAGTGTGCCTGTGATTTAGTTGCTAAGGAATCATATTGATCTGATTCGTCATTAAACTTTTAAGTTGGAAAAAAAAAAAGAAAAAAAGTCAAGCTGCTTGAAGGTGGAAAAACAGTGATGTGATTGTGAGGATCTGCAATACAGGTAAACTGTGCCATACTGCTACTAATATTGATTTGTTATGATTAATAAATATGATTTTATGCATTACCCATGTACTTTATCTATAATACTTCTTTTTTTAGAGCAGAAGAAAATTGCCTCTTGCTCTTTATTTTTCATTGACTATTTTTAGTCAATGATAAATAAAGAACTTTAACAGCAGTCTGATTACAGGAAAGACAGGACTTTAAAACAGAAACGTAGCAGTAATGAATAACCATGCAGCATGCCATGCACACGCAGCCATTTTAACATTTGTAATGGTGCTAATTTCCTGGCTTTTTAAAATATGCTTCCACATGAGCTCTCAAAAGACATAAAAGCTTGGCATGTAAAGTAAATTGTTTGTCACTTACTGACGACCTGCCATATTTATTGTCAGGAGAAATGGACATTAGTTGGAAAAGCAGTTGTTAAAGGCCAAACAATTTTTAAAGATGGCAAAGATGTGCAAGGGCTTTCCTTTTTCTAACAATGAGCCACCCCTTCAGACATCAAAAGACAAGATAATAAGACACTTCAAGCACAATTCAAGATTATATTCAACATCTAAAGGCTCATCTCCTGTCAGTTTGCATTTACTCTCCCAGGGATGTGATGCTTCTATCATCATTCTGTCAAGAGGAGTCTGGCAGAAACGATGAGGGCCCCTCATTTCACACACTTAGTGTTTTTTATCAAATAGCCCATGCTCATTCTCATTCAGCCAAAATGGAGGGATAATTTGAAGAAGGTCATGCACAAGTACAAAAATCTTGTGCTGATTTGTGTGATTAGAAGGCATTAAAATTGCACGTTTATGTTAGTTTCTGAGATGTTTTGTCAGTTTATTTAGTAAGACGCTGTTGAAGTATTAAAAATATTTTTTAAAGCAAAAAAGTAGGTTTGCTTAAAACAACACACACTCTATTATTAAGCAAATATTTTCAAGAGGGATCTATTCTAAATGGCATTATTTTAATATACCTTCAAATGCATTCACCCCCCCTTTCCTCTTTGAGAGTGGAATATTCAGGAGCTCTAGGGGTAAAACATTGGCCCGCTCATACTCATCACAATTTCACTCACTGGTCATTTAATTCTTGGAATTTTTATTTGGATAAAGATTTAGGATGCTGAATTCAGCATATCAATATAAAGGGAATAATTTTAACACCTGGATCTCAGCACTTATCATCTTGGCATTACACACTTCTTTTTGCGAACAAGGAATGGAAGGATCTGGCCAGGTACAGAAATGGAGGATGGAGTAAAACAATTTTCCTCATTTCTGAATGCTTTGATTTAGGCACCGAAAATGAAAAGACCGGATAGTGCTGTCAGTGTGTCTTGTACATGAAACTGGCTCCAATATACAAACCATACATGGACCATGTAACATAGAGGAGCCAGGCCTCTCTGTCTCCCACTGAAACCAATGGGATATAAGGCAGTTTAACCCCTCTTAAAATGGAGCCACAGCTGAGGGACTTGGCTGGAGCTGCTCTCAGTCTTGAATCAGGAATTTATCAGCTATGATAGGAAGGAACTGTGAAGGAATGTGCATTTGGCCTTGTGGAAAAAAAAACCAACTCTGCTCTGTAGCTTGCCTTTGCTCAACACAATAAAAAAAAAGGAAACCTGCACTCACGGTGCATTCTAAAGGGTTTTCACTGGACAAGAAACCTCAAGGGAATTAGGAAGCTGTGAACAAATTGTCAAAAAGACAGATGGAATTGCTGACTGACCTACTGGTAAGAAACACTAACAACTTCCACCTCAGTGGTATGGTATTTATGCTGCAATGGAGAGTGACTTCTCAAAGGAATCTGCTCTTCTACACATATAAATGCCTTCATGTATGTATCAATGTAGTGTGCGGTATTTCTAGGGAAATTATAAGGTGCATTTAAGCAGCTATGGATGTTTAATCTGACTGTTATGCCCAGAATAAAAAACATTTTTTACTCTCACTGAAATACATTTTTGCTTTATTCATAAGGCCTATCTATATTCAGAAGTTTGTATTCTTTCTGCTGAATTATTCTGGAGGAGAACTTCTGGCGGTTTCCACATCAGTGTGATCCTCTGCATATCCACATTTTGGTCTGCTCCACACTGTCCAGTGGAAAACCAACATCCTCTGAAACCGTGCAGGCAGACAAGGAGATTAATTCTCAAAATATTAAAGAGTGAATAAGACTGAAGGGCAAATATGACCAAAAGCCAGCAAGAAGGTAGTTGCGCAAGATCTATAGTTCCACCAGAGAGAGCAAGTGGTCACTCTTGTATTCTGAATAGAATTTGTTTTCTAATAGGACAGAAGTTATTTGATAAATTTTTATCATGTCTGTGGACCTGCTCAGAGCTGTTTCATTATCATCTTTTTCCACAGAAGCGTATGGGCTTATATCAACTGTGGTTGCTATGTGTGTGCATCACTGTCTCAGTGAAGTTGTTCTCCAGTATTTATAGTCACTGAAGGTCAAATCCTGAGAAGCTGTAGTACATGAGGAGAAAAGAGTGACTGCAAATAGAAATTCAGCTATGCTTGAATCTGTCCTAGCTTGCTTGTCTATCTTTCTTACTCAGTCCCTTCCTAGGTGCTCTAGGAGACTTTCTTCCCTGTGCCTGGGGATGGTCTCCTGGCAGTCCACTTCTCAGGCATGAGTGTGCAGAAAAGAGACACTAATAACAAGTGATGTTAAAGGTCTGTAAATTGTTTTCTGCTCTTAGATCCAAAACTATGGAAGGTGTAGGGATACATTCAGGGAAGCTAATGCAGGTGCTCAGTGCCAGAAAATAAGCCAAGAGTCCCCACACTGAGCAAAAACTCTGTTTAAGAAATATTTAAACTGTAGCTATTGTGCAGTCCACTGGAAGCATTCACAGTAGGATCCAGGAAATGAAAATGAATACCCATAAATGAAGATAGAAGAGCCACTATATTTAAGGCATTATGGATGTGTTTTACCTTTCTACCTATCCTCCTGTAAGTAACTGGGATAGGTAGCAGCTTCTGCTAAAGTTAATGGATAGATTTTCTCTGTGCTGTGCACCTGACTGCTTTCTGTACCACTATCTAAGCTGTTCGGCAAGAATTGCCTGGTGCTTTAGAGAAAGCATCATTGGGATAAAAAGTTCACCTGTAAAGTTGTGAAGAGCAGGACTGCAGTTGCTGTGCATGACTGTGCTGTTTCTAAAGCACCAGTATTACAAACGGAAGGTTTGTTAATTTTGAAGACAAACTGAAAAACCTGGAATGGCAATTTTGGCAGCAGTTGTACATTGAAAATATGCATGAAAGGTCTTCCCCAAAGCTTGCACTAACATGCAAAGAGGCTGGGAGGAGCATGCACTTATGTAAAGCATAACTATGTAAAGCAAAAGTGTCTATTTAGGCTCTTGCACAATGTCACTGAGCAATTCTGTATGCTTTGGGGTTAACTCTCACATGAATTAGCTGTGCATTGTTTCATGGGTAAGTGGAAGTGAACAAGCATGTATAATTGTGTTTCTGAAGATACTATTCAACCTTTTTGTGTTACCATTCAACAGTTTTTCTTTTAAACTGTGTCTTTGACTGTGGCATTCCCTCTTAGAAAATTCCTACCTAACAAACAGCTCATTAAATCATTGATAAGATTCTGTTAAACAAACACTGGATAACACAAGAAATCAGTCCCTGACAAGCACATGCACAAAATGTTGCACTTACTGGTTTTCTGAATGCTTTTGTGGGTTTTCTTTTGAAGTGGAGCTGTTTTTCAGGGCTAGGAGAATTATTGGATGAGATACTAAATAAATAATGAAACCTATAGCTATGAAATTTTTTTTTTAATTTTTAAAAAGCATTACCATATGTAAGTGTATCTCACTCTCCCTCAAAAAGATTTTCACCAGTTCTTCTCTCAGAGGCAGTAACACACAGCAGTAAGCTCAAAAAGAAACAGGAGTTATTTTTGCAAATCCTTGTGCCATTGCATCATTTGCTTGCTAAAAGCCAGGCTCTGACAACAGAATTTAAGCCCTAAAATCCTGAAAAACACAGGTACTGAAGTGGTCCATTTCCCTGAGGAAGCTTAACAGCTCTGAATGTAGAAAAAGTGCTGATATTAGTCATTAGGCAAATGCAAATTGTGAATAATTCCAATGAATGATGAAATTAATAATATTGCATTTACTTAATAATTTTGCATTTTTGCTAAAGTCTTGAAGGAAGTAATATCACAATTTCTAGAAGATGAGAAAAGTGCTTTTTTGGTGGGGACCAGTCTATGCTGAATATGTACAATATGCTAGAGCCTACAGATTTGAAGTGTGTAATCTAATACAGAAGTGACTTCAGAGAGCATGCTACCCCCTTAAATGTTTCAGAATATGTTAAAATAAAGTCAATTAAAATTCAATAAAAACAAGGGATACCAGGTAGACCTTAAAAAAAGTCAGTCTATAGGAAGTAAAGTCTTATGAGGCTGGAATTGGTCAGACAAAACAAAGTTATTTAACATGGTTATAACTGTTTCTTCAACTGTTTTTGAATACTCTTTTTTGTTACAACATGAATTAGAGGGAAACATGATAGCCTAGAGACTTGCTGTCTCTCATCTGCAGTGAAGCTCAGGTCTTGGTATAAAATAATGGGATAATGGAATTTTTAAATGTAGGTGTTTCTGAAGTCAGATGTAGGGAGGAGGAGATTTTAGTATTGGTCTGTTTTATTCCTTTAATTGCAAAACAAATTGTGGGTAAAGGCAGAAACAGCCAACACTGGCTATTTGTCAATTGTCCAGAAAGACAAATTGGTTGAACTACTTGGTATGTCATAAAGTACACAGAATATATGGGGAAACCTGTTGCAACACCTGGAAACATGTGCAGTAGTCTTTCTTATTCACATGCTATGATATTGGTTCTCTAATAATTTTCCAATTTTTCCAGTCAATCCTGCCTTTTCTTAGAGACAAATGTCATGTAAGTTCAGAGAATGCTTGTTTGATGAGAAGTGACAAATGACAGTGGATTCTGATTGAACTTATAAATGTAATACTCTAAAACAATCAATGGTCATTTACTAACAATTTTTGTAATTTTTTACTGGAATGCTATTGTTCAAAGAGGAGACTTCTGAGATGCATCTTAGCTGCTGCCAATGTTGCATATTTTAACCACAAGAAGCATGCTAGTTTGCATGAACCATGCTTGTTTACTATGCTTTATTTTTCTATAATGTAATTTTAATTGAAGTAATGTTCTTTCATTTTAGACAAAGAGCAAAAAACACCATCAAAATACATCAACTTAATCATCATACCAATGCCATGCTGCATTACATAAAAATCTTTAATAGAATCCCAAGCAATAAAATCAAACCTAAGTAATGTGAAATGCTAGAACGCTTGCATTTCAGCCATGGAAACTTCTAGTCCAGGCTGTATGATGAGGAGGACAAAAAGCCTGCAAGTTGATAGAGAGGAATTTTTGCTGTCAGGATATGATGAACTGTCAAGGGAAATTAAGGGAGGCTTGCCTAGGACTGTGGCAATATGTAATGTCTCCAGGAGAAGTGTTGTGCTAATCCTTTCAGGCCTTGTTCTGGATACCGAGCAGCCCCTTCAGATACGCTGGGATGACAGAGCTGAATGAAACCCACACAAGGGTTTGCATATATGGAGACTGTGTGTCTAGTAAGGCACAGTGACTGTACAGCAGAAGAAGTATTTACAACTTTTAAAGACATTAATTTCTTTGGGATGTGATCCTTCTCTCACTGGGGAGGACTGGGACGGAGAGGATTCCAAAGTAAACCTGGGGAGTTATTCCTCTCTGATGTTAATTCATTTACTCATGATTGATAGAATTAGCTCCTATTTCCAGAAGGAATATTTATTTTATTAATTTAATAAAGACCATGTATGTACAACCTGTGTTCCTATAACACAAGACTTGATTACTACCTAACCTAATTAAGGTCATTTACACACAAGCTCAGTACATGTAAAATTCTATGTTGGCAGAATGGGAATGTGTTATGCCTATTTAACACAGATCTACCCATGGTGCAAGGCAGGAAAGACTTTTCTACTTTTGGATTATATTTTTATCTCAAATGCAACACAGAAATATAAACCCCATAAACCTATTTATTTTTTTATAATGATGTATTGCTCTAAGTCACAGTTTCAGCTGACAATCTTTACTCTCAATTGACCTGTTTTGGGAGATTTTGTAAACTAGCTAATAAACCTTTGCTCTTGCTACAGCTGAGTTCATTACATTCACTGCTGAAATAAAAACTATGTTTTAGTAAATTAAAAATTGTTTCAAATGTCTTAATAATAAGCATGTTGATATTTGTTCACAAATATACTTTCATTTCACGTGCTACTCAGCACAGAAAATTTCCTCCGATTTATCTTTCAAGTCACCTTTTACAGAATGTATCTCTGAGTTTGGATTTAATTGATATGTTACAAGAAGTATCAGATGCATAACCAAGAGGTAAAAAGCATATGTGGGTCTCTAGGAGCTTGGTCTCTAGGAGCTGTATTGGAGTTTAGGACAGAGGGGGCTGCTTGGGGAGGTAGAGTGCAGTAGATGCCATTGTCCTACTTGTTTGTTGTCTCTGGAGCGTAAGTAGGCAATTCAGAAGGTGGATGTTTGACTTGGTGAGCATTATAAGACTTTTTGTTAGCCCAGACAGTGGCATGACTCTGCTGGTGATGTTCAGGCCAATGCACATCAGTGAAAGGTTCTGTCCACCACTTTGCTGGCTATCTGTTGGATGAGAAAAGCCTCTGCTGTGGGTGAATGGTCTCATATTTGGAGTAATGGTATGCGCTGTCTGTGATGGCAGGATGGTCGGATGGAGTACCACAGTGGGATACAGTTGTTATTCAGTATTGAGATGAGCTTTAGGCTTCCTTCTGGAGTCTTCTATTGCAGACAGGCTAGAAAGAAGAATTTGTGAGGACAAGAGATCTGTCACAGGATTATTCAGTGTCTGTCTTCCTGTCAGGGAGCAGTGAGGCTTCCTGTTTCCTAAGAGGAGATGAGCCAGAAGTGGAAGATGACCTCCAGCAATGGAAAGGGGGTACAGAGGGGTCTGAAACCAGATCCAGTTCCTACCCAGGGATCTCAAATGGGAATACCTGGAAATTATGTCAAAGACAGGACTAGAGACAAGCCTACAACATACATACAAGAGCTTAGCTCAGGAAGCAAGCTATCTACAGTGTAAATCCAAGCACATCCAAGAGGCAGGGCAAGCGACAAGGAATGGAGGCTAATTAAATGTAAAAGTACAGTGAGGTTTGAATGCTAAGGACTCCCAGTTCCATGGACAGGGCTTGTAGGAGAAAGCCCCAGATCATCAGATTCAGGATGCTAATACTTGTTGGTGCACTCATGCCTCTATACAGCACTGAATTCTCGTTGGTGCTAGAGCTGAATTCTGAAGTGCATTTGGTACCCAGCAAAAAGCACCTTAGCAGGAGCCCTGTAATTAAGTGTATGTGGTGCCAGCAGTGCGGCAGGTTCTATTGGTCTACTCAGACCAGTGATTCTTAGTAGTTAGGTATATATAAAGTTTATTCCAGCCAGGGATGATGCTATTTTCACAATATGTGTGACCAAGATTTAAGGGAAGATGCTCTGTGAACTTCTCCATCCTAGTTGATTGTACGAAGTTTGGAGAGTGGGAGGGTTTTTTCTCCCCACAACCTTAACCAGTGGGGAAAGCCACCTTGTCAGATCCTGCTTCCTCAGCTTCACAAACTTGTGAAGACCGATTGCATTACATGTGCAGGAGCCTTTTCAAAAAGGTCCCAAAAAGTCCAAAAATCAGGACTTATAGATTTAAATGAAGGATTCTTAGCATTTATAATTAGCAGGGTTTTATGCTGACAAAACTTTCTAATGTTTATTTTCAATGAAATAAGAATGAACTGCAAACAGGAAGTACACTTTCTCTCACAGAATTTAATTATTATCTTCATGCTCTCTGAGTTCTTCATGGAGTTTTTCGGGAAGGCCGTTCAAGCTTATCTTAAAAGAAAAGTTTCAATATACAGCTTTCAAATGCAGGCCCAACTCTCCAAGAATCTCTGCTGGTGGTGGCTATGGGACACCACTCTGCTACTTTTGATTGCTTCTGTGCATTTAACTCGGGTCGTCTCATACAGCTTATGTCCTTTAAACTAAGGTAGTTAGGAAAACATGTTCCATTTGTAGCATGTACAGGTTGATACCACCCTGGTGATAACTGATTACAGCAAGTTAGTGGTGACTGTCAAAGGAATGAATTTTATGCCCGAGGAATATTAATGTGAGGTGCTCATGCATAAAAAAGAAGTTAGTTGAAATTTGCATAATACTTCCTGCACCTGCTTGAATGAACTGTTAGATTATTGTACCAGGCTGCCTCAGTTCAAACACTTCAGCTTTGCCATTCTCAATGGATTAGTAAAAATAATTGTGTGGTTTAACAGAGGAATTTATATTGTGTTTGAGAGTCTTTGAGCAAACACCAGAGAGTGAAAAATACATTATAGACCTAGTGAGCCATGCTGTGGGAAATGTAAACTAAAGCAGTGATGTATCTTTAGGAGTTGCCTCTCTTTTGCTGCTTGTGAAAAACCTCCTACTTTAATAAATTGTGAATGAATAAGATCAGTGGTATAAACTGATGAATGAAGTTTATTAAACTGTAACTATGATACAATATTTACAGAAGAATAAGGGAAATAATTGCATTTTCCAGGGGTGAAGGTAAATTTGATCTCTGAAGACATGCCTAAAAGACAGCTTCTGACTCAAATGCTTAGGTTTTAAAGAAGAGTGCACTGTTTTCCTTGTGCATGTCTTTACATGGCTCCTCTCACCTTGTGAGGAGAGAGAAAAGTTGCCTTTATTTATTAAGATGGAGATAGTAAAGTATACTAGTCTTCTCATGTATTTATCTCCTTGGCCTTCTTCCTTCTGATTAAGAATGTAGTAGGTATGGATATCACAGGTGTTGAGTGCTAGATTCCCTCAGCTACACTAAGGGTAATTGAAGTTGAAACGGAGTTATTATAACATATACACTCATGGGTCATGTGGAAGAGAGAACAAAATGAGATGGTAAGGGTAAAGCAGTAAATGTGCTCTAGATTTTCTATATTTAAACAAAGAAAAACAAGAAGTGTCACATCACGGAGGTCAAATCAAGGTAGTATTCAGAAGAGAAAAACAGAGAAAACAGATTGTGGTTAAAGTGCAACTGTAAACGTACTAGCTGAAGTTATCACAGAGGGTTATCTGCTTCAACCTCCCTGCACAGTCATCCTAGAGCACATGACACAGGATTGTGCCCAGATGGTTCTTGATTATCTCCAGTCAGGGAGACTCCACAACTTCTCCAATGCTCCATCATCCTCACAGTAAAGAAGTTCTTTCTTATATTCAGGTGGAACTTTCTTGCATCAATCTCTGCCCGTTGCCTCTTGTATTGCTTGGCACCATTGAGAAGAGCCTGGCCCCATCCTCTTGGCACCCCCCTTTAGATATTTATACATATTAATGAGATCACCTCTCAGTCATCTCTTCTCGAGGCTGAACAGACCCAACTCTCCCTTTGCTTTTAAGAGATACTCCAGTCCCCCAATCATCTTTGTTGCCCCTTGCTGAACCCACTCCAAGAGCTCCAAGTTGCTCTTGTACTGAGGAGCCCAGCACTGGACACAGCACTCCAGATGTGGCCTCAGCTGGGCTGAGCAGAGGGGCAGGATCACCTCCACCGACCTGCTGGCAATGCTCTTCCCAATGCACCCCAGGAGAGCATTGGCTGCCTTGGCCACAGGGGCTCACTGCAGGCTCATGGACAGCTTGCTGTCCACCAGGACCCACAGGTCCTTCTCCACAGAGCTGCTTTCCAGTGGTTTGGCCTCCAGCCTGTACTGGTGCAGGGGATTTTTCTTCGCCGGGCACAGGACTCCGCAATTGCCTTTGTTGGACTTCAGACAGTTCTTTCTGCTTGTCTCTCCAAGCTGCTGAGGTCCTTCTGAAGGGCTGTGGTATCTGCCACTCCTCCCAGTTTTGTGTCGTCAGTGAACTTACTGAGGAGGCATCTGCCTCTTTCCCCAAGTCACTGATGAGCAAGTTAAACAATACTGGACCCAATATTGACCCCTGGGAGACACCACCAGTGACAAGCCTCCAGCTAGAGCCTCTTCTGTTGATTTTGTCCCTCTGTCATGTGCCATTCAGCTAGCTCTCAATCCACCTTGCTATCCACCTATCCAGTCCACACTTCTTGAGTTTACCTATGAGGACATTGTGAGAGGCAGTGTTAGAAGCCTTGTTGAAGTTGAGGTAGACAATGCACACTGCTCTCCCTTCTCCAGCCAGGTTGTTGTCCCATTATGGAAGGCCATCAGGTTGGTGAAACACAATTTACCTTTACTGAATCCATGATAACTATTACTGATCCCCCTCTTGTCATCTATGTGGATAGAAATGGCCTTCAGAGTGAGGCACTCCATCACCTTTCCAGCGATTGAGTTAGGCTGTCTGCTGGTATTTCCCTGGGTCCTCCTTGCCCCTTTTGAAGACTGAGGGGACATTTCCTCTCTTCCAGTACTTGGGTACCTCTCCTGATCTCTGCAACATTTCAAAGATGACCATTAAAGGCCCTGCTGTGACATCCACCAGCTCTCTCAGCACTTGTGGGTGCATCCCATCTGGACCCATAGACCATGCATTAAAACTGCCTAAGTGTTCTCTAACAGAATCCTCCTTGAGAGAGGAAAAGTTTTCTAGCCAATGTTCCTTGACCCTGGTCTCCTGGATCAAAGATTCCCAAGAGCTGGCCATGTCAGTGAAAACTGATGCAAAGAAATCATTCAGTCACTCTGCCTTCTCTGCATCCTTTTTTTCAACAGGGTTCCCTTTCCATCTAGTAATGGGCCCATATAGTCCCTTGTTTTCCTTTTGTTATTAATATATTTGAAGAAACCCTTCTTGTTGTCCTTGACATTCTTGGCCAGATTTAATTCTAGATGGGTTTTGACCTTCCTTGTCCCATTTCTACTTATACTGACAACCTTTCTATATTCAGCCCACGTGACCTAACCCTGTTTCCATCTCCTGTGTTTTCTGCTTCTGCTTGAGTATTGACAGGAGTTCTTTATTCACACATGAAGATCTCTCTTTAACCTCTTTGCCCAATTTCTTGCTCATTGGGACGCACAGTTCTTGAGCCTGGAGGATGTGATCCTTGAATATCAACCAGCTCTTAGATTTCTCTTCCCTCAGGACCTGTTCCCATTGGATTCTTCCAAGAAAATCCCTAAAGAGGCTAAATTAGTTCTCCTGTAATCCATGGTTACAATCTTATTTGCTGCGCTGCTTCCTCCTTGCCTCCTTCCTTGAAAATGAACTTCACAGTCTTATAGTCACTGGAGCCAAGGCTGCTCCCAGCCTTCACATCTCCAGCAAGGCCTTCCCTGTTTGTTAGTGTGAGGTCAGGAAGCACATCATTCCTTCTGGGGTTCTCACTGCTTGTGTCAGGAAGCTGTCATCACTGCTTTCCAGGAACCTTCTGGGCTGTTTGTACTTCAATGTGTTGTTTCTCCAGCAGATGTCAGGGTAGTTAAAGGCCCCCACAGGAACTGTGACTTCGAGACTGCTTCAGGCTGCCAGTGGGCATCACACACTTACTCCTCCTGCTCAGGCTACCTGTAGCAAACACCCACAATAATGTCACCCTTATTAGTCTGCTGTTTTATCCTAACTCAAAAGCACTTGACTTGCTTGTCCTCCACCCCAAGAGAAAGCCTAATACATTCCAGGTGTTGCCTCACATAGAGAGCAACTCTACCACTGTACTTTCCTGGTCTGTCTTTCCTCCACTATGTAGCCCTTCAGAACTATCTCATCTTGAGACAAAATGGGGTTTTTTTTAACTCTTTTGCTGTCACATATATACATATTGGTTTACCTGCTACTCCTACTGGAAACCTCATTCTAAACCTTCTACTGTGGTAGTTAGATACCTTCTATTTATCAGCTAGAATAATTCATGTCCAGTTCGTACTCATCTGTTTTTATTTCAGTATCATCCTCAATTATCAGGGGAAATAATTATACTTGGACTGAGCAATCACATCTTTCGTAGGTCCTTGCTTAAAGAGGAACTTCACTTCCCCAGTCTCGATCCTGCTCTCTGTCCTCTTGAGAGGTGTGGAAAGAGAGGATTTCATTAAAGAATGAGGCAAAAAAGTAGCTGAGTACCTCAACGTTCTCCTCATCCTTTGTTACCAGTTTTCCAGCACTGTTAATCAGAGGGTGTACACCATCTTTGACCTTCCTTTTCTAGTTAATATACCCATAAAAGCCCTTTCTGTTATTCTTTGCATCCCTTGCCAGGTTCAGTTCCATCTTCACCTTGGCCTTTCTCCTCCCGTCAGTACACAACCATACTTTGTCTCTATACTCTCCCTGGGTCACCTGTCATAGCCTCAACTGTCCATTCATTTGCTTCTTTCCCTTCGGTTTGCCCAGCAGTCTCTTGCCTTCTGAGCCTGATTTCCTGGGGATTGCTAGCTCTTCCTTCTATGGAAGGCTTCCTTAAAGATCTGCCAGCTCTGTTCCACCCCTTTGTCCCTTGTGGGAAGTTTTCCACAGGATCCCACTATGTCCCTGGAAGGCTGGAATTCTGCTTTCCTAAAGTTCAGGAGCCTAATCCTACTCCTTACCTGACCCATATTTCTCAGGACTGTGAACTCCACCAGTGCAAGGTCACTGCAAGATCACTGCAGCCCAGGCTTCTTCAAATTTTGACATCCCCAATAAGCTCACTTGTGTTGGTGACCAACAGATCCAGTAACACATCTCTTCTTGTAGGGCTTTCTATTATCTGGGTCAAGAAGTTATACTCCATGCATTCCAGGAGTCTCCTTTTCCAGCAGATATCAGGGTGGTTGAAGTCTTCCAGAAGGGTAAGAGCCTACAAGTGCCCCCAGTTGCTGGAGCAAGAAGGCTCTATCAATAGGATCCTCTTGATCAGGATGGCTGCAGTAGAAACCAAGCACAAGCTTCCCTTTATTTCCTCTGTTTCTGATTCTTACCCACTGCCTTTCAACCTGCTTGTGGCTGCTCTTCAAAGACAGCTCTTCACATTCAATCAGCCTCTTGTGGTAGATGCCTCCACCTCTCCTTTCTCCCCTCCCTCTTCTGAACAGCATGTAGACATCCATAGCCACACTCAGTCATGACTGCAATGACCCTTGTGTGTCCCTTCCAGCTCAGGGTATTCTATAATTCTATGATGCCAGTCATGCAAACTATCCTACCATGTCTTTAACTGCAATGAGATCAAAGCCCTGTGAGCACACACAAACCTCTAGTTACTCCTGTTTTTTCTCCATACTGCATGTGTTGATCTGCAGGCATTTTGTGATTGAGTCAGCATCCAAGTGGGGATGAAAAGGACTGCCCCATAGTCTTGTCTTGTGGTTATTTCTTTGGATGTTTGTTCTTGCTGGAGCTATCCCTTTTTGAGCCCTCTTTTGCTATTTGGGTTGTTGCAATAGTGCTCCCTATACCACACTTTGTCTTTGTTGACCCTGGCAACATCCATATCCCTCTTCCACTCTAGTGTAAAGCTCCCTCAAAAAGCCCTGCTAAGTCCCGAGCTAAGATTATTTTCCCACTTTGAGACAGGTGGACCCTGTTTGTTGCCAGTGGGCTCTCTGTCATATAAACTGATTAATGACCAAAACCCCTAAAATTCTGCCAATAACACCAGTCTCAAAGCCAAGTGTTCATCTGCATGATTTTCGCAGTTTCTTGCCCCAACATTCCCTGCAACTGGCAGGACAGAACAGAAAACAACTTGCGTTCCAAATCCCTTGATCTGTTGTCCCTAGGTCTGGAGGTCCTTCTTGGTCATCCACAGCATTCTTGTTGGGACTTGTTGGGATTGGAAAACCAGTAGTGGATAATAATCAGTGGGCAGTGCTGGGAAGTTTATTGGTGATGTCCCTGACCCATGTCACAGGGAGGCAACACATCTCCCTGCAGGTCCAGTAGGCCCTCCATTCCTTCTAAAACAGAGTCACCAGTGACTATTATCCTTCTTTTTCTCTTAATTGTGGGTGTTGTGATGTGGGGAATAGGCTATGAACAAGCATTTTCAATTTTAAAACAGGTAATTTTTTATTCTTAAATTTTATTTGAATTTACTTGATATTGTACTCATTCTGAATCACTCTAGACTTGCACCAGTATTTTAGATTTAAAAAAATGTGAACATTTTCTCATTTGTAGTACATTCTAAATTTTGAAGTTCTTTTTAAAAAAGAAGCTTCAGAACATCATTGAGTATCATTTTACTTAGTTAGAGAGATGGGCCTTGAAGATGAAGAAAATTAGTAAAAGTTTTCACATGTGGCCTGAGTATGCTCATACCACTGTTGCTTGAGTATAAGATTTAATTACTCTGATTATTTTTATCACACTTTACAAACAATTCCCCTAGTATTACATG
Source organism: Melozone crissalis (assembly GCF_028551555.1). Taxonomy (NCBI): domain Eukaryota; kingdom Metazoa; phylum Chordata; class Aves; order Passeriformes; family Passerellidae; genus Melozone; species Melozone crissalis. The sequence goes on along the minus strand of NW_026535794.1, from coordinate 54,836,953 downwards.
AGGGAATTAAATTAGATTTAAACCCTTTTGGTGACTTTGGGAGATATCTCAAGCATTGCAGAGAGCAAGCAAGACTTGAAAAATGATGTGTCTGGGAGTTGTCCGCTCTGACTCTTTAGGTTGTAGTTACTTACCTCTTTATGCTGTTAATGAAAATTGTGCTTTTGAAATATGTAACCAGGAGCAGACATAGATTTGTCAAACAACTGTGATTCTCATTCTGTGTTCATGTGCTCATCAATGGAAGGCAACTCTCTATCATTAATGTACTTGATAAATTTTGGTGTACCACAGCAGAAACATGATATAGGCTGTATTCCTACTAGGGTATCGGCTTTTATTATTGAGGCTTAAGAACTGTAGTTGCATGGTTTAAATCTGTCTCAAAACCTTAAAAATCCAACCAAACAAAACCACAGCAAACAAGGAAACAAACAAACAAGCAAACAAATAGACACAAACACACAAAAATCCCCCACATCCCTCTCCAATCCATACGAGCATTGTTTTCCAGTTTTTCAAGATGCAGGCTACCTCACTAGAAAAATGTGGTCCTTGATGTCAGGGCAGCCTGTTGAAGCAGTGGTCCCAGGAGTTAGAAATTTGGGGTTGTTAACCTCTGAAAGATGCCAAGTGCTCAAGGCAGCAAGAGAAGGACAGTCCTATGAGTGGTGCAGCCCACAGTACCAATCATACTGATATGATAGACTAGGAAATGATGGCTTCTGGAGCAAGAGTACATTTGTTTAGATAAGCTTTGTGTGGCATACTTCTCCCATATCTGAGGAACATCCTTTGTACCTAATGTTGTCCTTGGTCCAGGAAGCATGTGCCTGTGCCCTGAGCCTCGGATACTGAATGCAGTGTTAGGACAGAGAAGTACAGCTCATGTAAGCCCACAAGCTTGGTAAATAGTCACCAAGTGACTCTATTCTGCACTATTCTGAGCTTCTTATTAGGCAATGGTGGTGGTAGGAAAGTGATTAATTTTAATTTTTTTCAGGTAGGATGGACCATGCTGATACATGGTTCTTGGTTCCAGCCAAATTCAATGTCAGTATCTGACATCTTTTTTGTAGACAGCTGGCAAATGGAGCCAGAGGCTAACATGCAATTTTGCCTGGATCTTGTGCTTCTGAGAGGTAGTAGCCTTTGGCTCCCAGTTTCCCTCTGAGCATAAATGCAGGAGAACTGGACTGTGTGGTTTCCTTTGTCCTGGTGGGTTCTGTACCCTATACCCTGATAACCCCTATGGAAAAGTTACAATACACTAAGGATTAGTCTCTGAGCTCCTTCAGGTTCAAATGAAGCTCCAAATGTTGTGAGGACTCTCAGTTTGTGGAGTTCAAGTTGCTGGACTAGATCCTGAGATCAAAATTCTCACTATCTTCTGTGTTACCTACAGGTATTTAGCCACGTGCTGCTGGGGCCAAGTCCAGATACCATGAGCTACGGAATTGTCACTGGCTGAGCTTAAGCAAACTCATTGTTTAGCCTTTAGTGGGTCTTCAAAAAGCCTCATGCTGCAAAGTGTGCACAGTGGCTGCTTTAATAAATTCTTTTCTGATTTAAGATTCGGGGTTTGTAAATTATTAGATTATGTTGCTTCTTAAAAAATGAGACTGTTTAATAAAAGTCTACTTTCCAGTTGCCTCTGCAGTATCTGAAATTTACCTTTTTATGAGAGCAGTGTTATAAAAATGTACAGGGAGACACAGAGAGAGAGTGAAATACTATAGCAGTTTTATGGCTATGTAAACAAACCGCCTTTGTAGGAATTCAGTCATCTTTAACAGCTAGGAGGTGATACTTCCAGTGATGGTGATCACCTTCCAGGTGATAGTAAGTACTTATCCATCTCACAGTAATTTAAAGAGGAGTCACAGCTCATCTGTCTTTTTCTAAGAGTTACAATGAATATATTTGACTGTAAGAATTCAGCATTTACCCTTCATGGGTCAGTGGATGGGTTAGTCTTAAAGCATCTTTAGGGAGAGATTATTCTAATAAAGCCTCTCTACATTCAATATACTGTATTAGTATTTCATGCTTCTTTTTTAAAAAAATAAACCAAGCAGCAGGCTACATTTCCTAATAACTGTGTTTCAGACATAACATCCCCATATGTTGGGGGTGATGTGGACTTTCAGACAGAATAGATTAATGGCAATATTTCATTTAAATCCTTTTTGGGGAACTAGATATCCTTAACAGGTTAACTGGAAGGCACTTTGATTATTGTTTTGTGACAGTGTTCTAAGAGCATCTTAAAAGCAACCTTGTTATATCCCTTTTATTGTTGCCTGCTGGTTTAATCCAAATTTCATTAATTTATAAATTGTGTGCAGAATGTTTCACCTTAAAATTTGCAAGCCATGCAAGCATAAAGTGAGATCTTAATTTAGTGTTTCTTATTTTCGATGTCAGTCATATTTTACAGACATTGAATTTTTCACCATGAAGTACAATCATTATACATTTTCATGTGTGTTCACATTTTCCTTGCCTGATCTACATCTGCAACAATCTCTGTGCTCAGTAGCTTACAATTTTAGAAAGTAGCTCAGGACAGGGACTGAAAAACATCATGTTTAGTTAAAAGTGGAAAGGGATTTTAGTTGACAGTGTAAATATGAGGGCAACTTTTCTTATCACATTTTCTTGCTCTTTCATTAGAAAGAAAAGCATCCTTTCTTCCTCATGTTAAGAAACTAATGGAAAATCTACATGTAAAATTCTATGTTCTACATTTCAAAATTCTGTGATAAGCACTGAGGAAGGGCTTGGGGTTTTTTTCTTCACTTTTAATACTTACTACTAAAACTGCCATGTTTTTAGGAGCGTTTGGCCTCCTATTAGTTTTTCTCAGTAAATAAGGTCTGAGCTTCTATAAAATATCAAAAAGTGAAAGACCTTAACCTCTTCAAGACATAAAGCAAAGTTTTAATCTAAACAGAGAATAAAGCAATGCACTGACACCTACCTCAGGTCTGTGAATCTTCATAGCCTCAACTAGAGGATGTGGAATTGGCTCACTTTTAGATAATCTTTGAATCTTGATGATGACACTGAAATTATAACAGAACCAGCAAGCATATTTTTGGGGAATTTTGGAACTTCCGTGGGATTACAGCAGAATTGAGACTCCTGCTTCAGAACTTGGACCAAGCAGACTCAACTAGGGAGAAAGGTATATTATCTAAGGTAAAACATCAAGTTCTTTACATAGACAAGATATAAGTTAGTAATTAGCATACATCTTCCAATTTTTAGTATAGGAAAAATCATGATTTTACTTGAATGCAAAGTTTCAGAGACAGTAGCAATCAGCTAACCAGAAATAAGTACATAGAGTGGTTTTGGCAGAGGAATGAATGTGTGAGCTCCAAGATTTTGGGAGTTGCTTTGGTGAAGATAGTTAATTTGTATCAGATAACAGAAAAATGATAGTGGCTCAAAGAAGGTCTTTCTGGAAATTCAAGAATGGATGGTTCAAGCTGCAGCTTCTCCTTACTTTTCTGTGATAACATATCACATACTTCCTGTGATAACACTGGGTACAGCCCAAATTTTACAGGTATTAAAACATGCCTTTTAGGCATGGTAAGATCTCTGGTAATATTTCTGGGAGGGTCTTAGGTCTTAGTTATTCAAGTGAATAACCTGACGGCTAGGTATTTAAACATCTTTAAAAATCTGATTAATGGAATTTTAAAGTTTAGTTTGCTTTAATTTCCAGTCTTATAAGCACTGTCTCTGGGAGTCACTTTTGAAAATGGCTATAGAACAAGGGACTCAAAATAGCTCAGGAGGATCAAATAAAAGAGGAGGGACATAAATTAAGGCAGTTTGATGTGTTTATAGGGACTTTCTCCTAAGAGTTTCCAAGCATTTTAACTTAATGCTAGACTCTGTGCACCTAAAAAATGCGCCTTACCTTTGCTTCACCCAGGTTCCCTCTGTATAAAGTAGGGATAATAGCTTGGCCCTGTCTCACAGTGATAAAAACATTAAAAGATTGCAAGATCTTTTTCCAGTACCATAGTAATGGAGGTTATATAAACATCTTAGATAGTGGAAAGGTAAGTTGAATTGGCAAAGCAGAGGTCAGGAGCAACTAGAGATGAGATGTAGAAGGGGGCAAAGTTGTGCAAGGCCTGGAAGGCCTGGTAATAACTTTATATACTGTATTATGTCTAGGAGGGAGACTTTCAGCTTTCACTGACCTTTATTTTGAGCTTTTTTTGTCTCTATTTTATTTACAGTTACATGTACTGACATTTGTACAATTTCACATTTGTCAAAGACCGAAATCTGACAATTTTCTCTTTCAGACTTTGTTTTAAATTGTGGATGTGGGTGCATGCATGAAATTAGCCCCCCATTAATTACTACGGCATGCAATTAGAATTTGCAGCATGAGTACAGAATTCTTATTATAGTAATAGATGTAGAGGTACCCTTGTGTTTGATCTGAGTAGAAAATTTAGATAAGATATGTCATGAAACATTTTTTGTCATAAGAACTGGAAGAAACATATAGCTAGGCTTGCCTCATATTTTCCAGTGTCTTTACAGAAATGTATGATTTTATTAAGCTCCAGTCTTAAGTTTTTAAACTTCAAACAATTTTTTTTTGTGTTATATGATTTCTGAGGGTAAGTTTTGCCTGAAACAGTGATGACTCAACCTGAAGTAATGGTAGAGAAATACTTATTGCCCAGCATTTTTAGTTTATTTGTGCTTTATGTCGCATATACTGGAACAAAATTTAGCAGTTCTCTCAAAGCCTCCAAATTTGATACTTCTATCATTATTAAGAAATCACCTTTTTCACACTCAGCCTTGTTAATCACTGGGAGCCAAATTACTGGAGGAGTCCAGCTTGTAACTGCTCGTGAGACTCATCTCAGATGTACCAAAACTGAACAGGACAATTGCCACTGCTCACCCACGATTCTGGATCTAGACTTTTGCAAAAAAGTGCTGTGTCTAAAGAGCAAGTTTGGAGAGGGATATGGCTGGAGACAACAAGTTACTGAGCCAAAAGCAACAGAAAAAGAAACGCACAGCAGCAGCAGCAGCAACATTATTAACATGAGTATATAAAAAGAGAAGGTTATGTGTTCTCCACCTCAGCTTGGTTCTGTGTGGCCACTGGGACAAAGACAAGATAGCAGACACTCCCTGCAGTGCTCTCCTTGTCCCCAAGCCTGAGACAATGGAAAAAACTGATGGACTGATGGACAAACTTCCAAAAGCTAGACTGTCAGTGTTGTGCCATGCTGCCACTTGGTTCCCCATGTCTGCTTCCTGCACTGGTGCCACCACTGTTGACCACTCCACTCCACAGGGACTTGGTTCCATTCAGCGTCACCACTTTTGACCAGTCCGCTCCTCTCGGCTGGGCTGAGCTGTGTTCTCTGCCCAGAGCCACACTGTCCCAAGGGATGAGAAGGGATAGGCAGTGACAAGAGAAGGCATGGTCCGTGCAGCTGGCCCCAGCAGCCTCTCCGTGGAAGAGAGGGAAACAAACTGGCACACTTCTGGGATGCACTCACCTTCTCTTGCTGCCGAAGCCATCAGTGCTATGGAGTCGCAGCCTGGCCCTGCCCACAAAGCTCTGAGTTCTGCCCCTTCCCTCTGCCCTTTCCCTGCTCCCAGGACACCACTGAAGAAAATTACTTCTTCCTTCAATTCAGGAACTACTCTGCCAAATTAATTTCAAAATCCACTAGAAAAATATATCTTACCCACATAGTAGTGACTGGCTGCTCAGACAATCCCTGCTGCCTTCTCGCTTGACCTGCATGTGTATGAAGTCCCAGTCTGTTAGACTTTAGTCTATTTTAGTTGTTTTATTGTGTTAGAAACTTTAAATTCCAGCTTTGATCACTCCAAGGTTATGAGACAGCACCCCTAAGACTGAGACAAACTTAATGTTAGTAAGTCCTTATTTCCATATGCTTCACTACAAGCTCATTTTTCTTTTGACCTAGGGAACGGAGTGAGATTGTGGCTCTTCACATTGCTTGAGCACATGAAACACTAAACATGTTTTCATGAGATATCTGAAGTATGAAAATCACCTTAGCCACAGAATTGTCTGTAAATTTCATCATTTCATCTCCTGCAATCAGTGGCTGTCTTTAGGAAAGTGTATACTTTGGATAAACAGATGGCCTGACCCTGCTCCTGATGGAATATTGAGGTTTTCCATTACTGAGACACATACAAGGGACAGGCCTAGAAACATCTGAACTAAGAGGCTGAAAAAAAATGTCTTTTGGACTTTTTCATAATTTTACAGGTGTTTACTGAGTGATTCTCTTCTTTCTTGCCTCATTTTGGCATTGAGTTATCTGGCTAAAAACCAGTCTTGGAAAGGACCCTTTCAATGCTGGTCCTGCCAGAGGGTATCTGCTTCTTTACTAGGGCAGAGTGGTCTCACCACCAGAGAAAAGGGTTGTGTATTGAAGATATTTGCCTCTCAGCATCCTGCTGCATTTCACCTGATATGCCTCATCTTGCAAGTATGTCACTATCATTGTCATGAAGTGTGTCTGCAGGATTAGCCCAAACTTTTACACTTTAAAACCAGTTCTCTAGCAATGACAACACATTGTGCATGTATGTATAGGTGTGTATATATGTAATACTTATGTCTATACACATATATTTGCATATATACACATGTATGTAATGTGCATATGTGTAGTATATGCATATATACATAAATACACACAAACCAGGTATGTATAGGCTGACTGTCATCTATTTTACATTAGATAGCAATACAATTTACTGTTTTCTGCTTAGCATGAAATTTTCAAGGAATGCATACAGACTGAAAGTATATATACATACATGTATACATACATATAGATGCCTGCATACAAATGTTCACATTATCTACAGTGCATTAAAAAGCAAGAAATTTTAGTTTGTTCTCCTGATGGAACTGGTAAAAAATGTGTGTTAGTGCATCAGTTCCTGTATTTCAGAAGAGAGCAGTGCAGAGACATTCAATCTGAAGTTGCTTGGTATTTTTAAGCTGAAATTAGATTCATTGTTTTGATTATTCCATTGTGGGTCTCAAGTTATATTTTAGTGTCCTTCACCCTTTTCTCCTTTATTATTTATAACCCACACTCTTTGAGCAATGACCAGGACTAATCTGTAACCTTCTGTCCTTCTGCCTGATTCATTCTCTTTTGAAACACAAAGATTGAAGCAAATATTCTCAGACTCTGTTAAAATATAGATAGATAGCTGGATAGATATTTCTCTCGTATGTCTTATACTGAAATAAGATTTAATGGAGGTTTTGCTTTTCTAATTCAGTCTCAGTGGACCTACTTCAAGGGAAAATAGTAAAGGATTGGGAAATACATATTTGGTATTCATTGTATGATAATGTATTTACTGCACATGCATCTACATAGGTACTCTATAGGCCTCCACCAAATCATTTGTGTGGCCATCTTGATTGTTAGAATCCATGTTTTGTGGGCTTTTCCTCCCCTGGATGTTTTTTTGTTGCTCCTGCGATTTTAGCTGCACCTAAATAAATAAATTAAATAGTAATTCATTTGTGCTCACTCTGCATCACAAAGAAGTGGGGCATAAAACAGCATTAGCAGAGAATCCCCCGAGGACCAAAGAATCTCACAGGGGGCTGGTCCTCTGAATGGTCTCTGTCACTCCCTAGTAGCTAATGACTGAAACAGGATCCATTGCCACTGGGAGCTTTTAATTTCCTTACATTGTACAGATTGCCCTGATCCAATGCAAAGTGACAGCTACCATTTTGGCACAGCTCATTAACAGCTTGTGCAAAAGCCAGCATGCACCACGTCCTCACGTCTGCTATATTGCCATGATCTGTGTTCGTGCAGGCTAGAATTCAGCCTTTGGAGAAGTTCTAAAATAAAATAGTTGCAGGCATAATAAATGCAGTGTCTTAGATGCCTGGGGAAAACAGACAGTATATTTAAACTTACCTTGGGGCAGAATGATTCATGCCTATATTTCAGAATAACTTGAGAAAATGCAAGGATTTGTTCGCTTTGTGAAAGCCCAGCAATAATTTATTCAAGAGCAGGAAGCACATAACAAGGAAAGTTTCCCAGGAAATTTAGGAAATATCAGGATTGCTAACAGGGGAACAGAATGGAGAAATGTTAAGAAAATAATTGGAAAATTAAGGGAAAGTTCTCAAATTCCTTAAGTCGTGGAACAACAAGAAGTTATGTCTGTCAAACACAGGCAACAAAACTAGAATTAACTTTAGTTGTGTTAGGTTGGCTTTGTATATGTGTAGTTTTGTAAGTACTACTAAGCAGCTGTGATATCTCCAAAATCAGTGGATTTCGTGGTCCTTGTATTCAGTCCTGCTTTAATTTGTACAGGTGTATTTATTTCTCCAGCATGGGCTAGCTGTCCTGAAAGCCAAACTTTTTTTTAAAATAATTTTTGTTAGAAAAATAAATCCACTGAAAAATACACAAAAGCTTGGATTTTCCATTTCCAGATGGAGCATTTGTATTGAATAGGAGAACAGTAGAATAGGTCCAGAGCATACTGGTGTTTCTCATGACTCAAACCTTTGAGAAGGGAAAGAACTAGAACTGTTCAAATGTGATCTAGAAATTCTAACATAGTTGATGAACCTGGAAGGATGGCCCAAACCAGAAGCAATGTTGATATCTGTGTTGTGATGAGTTTGTGGTCCTTCCATCTCTTCCATATCTTCCGTCTTGGATGTAAGTATATCAGGGTAGGTTCAAAGACTAATGACAGTATACCATTACATAGACTCAGAGGCCATCTCTGAGTAATTTGTAAGGCTGTTTTATCCACCCTTCTTCAGCTCAGTGAAACTGAAAGTATTCAACACCTTCAGTGGTTATAAAGAAGAGGCTCTCTTGGAAGTGAGAGTATATAATATTCTGTAGGTATTTGCTGAAGGCAGAAAAGTTGGGAAAGTCTAATGGGAAGCAGATCACCCTTCAGTATAAAGTCCTGGTTCTGAAAGAAACAAAACCTCAGAGACAGGGTGTTAAGTGTGTCTTTCTCAGTAAAGGCAGTGAAGTTGCAAGTAGCTGTCATTTAAGTTCTTTCCCTAGTTTTACTTCTGACTATTTGTAAGACTCATTGGAGTGCAATTGCCATGGGAAGTTTTTATCAGTGCATGAGGGAAATAGCATCATATATGGGTAACACAATGAGAAAAACTGTGATGCATGTATTTTTATAGTTTATAGTCTAAGTGCATGAATTAATGAAAAACTGTAAGATTTGGCACAGTTCTTTTAAGACGCAAGCTTTCATTTTGATGAACTTTTTCAATTCTTTTTTTCCCTTTTTAATGTGGAAGTTGAGACAAGTGCAAATCTTGGGCCTTTAAAGTAGATTAATTGAAACCATGTCACTGGCAGCTTAGCAGCATAGAGCTGGGTGACTTGTAGTGACGAGTGTCTAGCAGGCAGAGAGACAAACCCAGGGTCTTGTGGGTTTAGGGTAGTACAGAATGGGATCACTGAGGAAGTATTGAAGTGTGTGGGGGTTTGTGGGTTCTCATATTCACATAGCAAATATATGGTTTAGTACTCAGTAAAAAGAACCAATATATTGTCAGTATAAAAATATATTTTAGAAGAAAACTGTATTTAGAAACACGTACAACATTATGCAAAACAACTTGTTTTTTCTGTTTGCAGTGCTCCTTTGACACCTATTGCTCCTTACTCATTTTTTTATCATTACAGAACATGTCAATATGTAAAAATAATGCTTATACATACATTTAATAAATAATGGAAGCATCATTTATAGAACAAAAGTGGATAAAGGTCCATGATAATATGCTTAGGGAAACACATAGGATTATATAAAATTATCAATATGATCACATGGAGAAAAGATGATTGACTATATATAAACCAGAGTATCAGTAACAGTGTGTTTTAAAAAGAATTTTGCATCAAATGCGTATATAATTTCATTAAATGTGTCTGTATCAGAAATACATTGTGTTAAGATGGAATATGAGTAGGTTGACATATTTCATGGACAGAAGATATGGTGGATCCTCATCAATCCAATCACTTTGAAAGGCTATATCTTAGTGAAGTATGTGTTTCTAAAGGGAGCAAGCTTCTAGTATTAGTACATAGACTTGGATTAAGCTTTGCCACCAAGAATTAGTGTTTTTCACCTTGTAAAAGTGTCACACTAAACATAATGATCTCTCTGAAAACAAGAATGGGGGGGTAGGAGAAGGGCTCAGCATCAGCTGAGGCAGCTATTTCACAGAGCTCCAGAGCAGCCAGTGTCTTCTCTAGATAACAACGTGACACCGGTGGCTAATTGGAGCTCCCTGCTTTGGGAAAGTCCTTATTGCAGTCACTGACCTCTTGCCAGGGAGCTGCTGCCTCCTAACAGCAAGTTGCTTCAGGGCTTGCCTGACTGTGGGATTATGCATATCCCACTTCTAGCAGAGCTTTGAAAAGTCTCTGTAGCTGAACTAGTGCAAATGGCCAAATTAACCCTTTGGGTGGGGGTTATTCAGCATTATTTGGCCATATTCACCCATCAGCAATGGAGAAAAATTTAAACTAAATTTAAATAAGCCAGTTAAGTCAGTTATGATTAAAGAAGTTAGAATTACATATGCATGCAGAGTGCATTTGTACGCATTTTAAAATGCAGCTAGTATCACATATACTCCCCACCCATCACATGTTGGCTCAATCAGGCACATCTCTAGTAGTAGGAGAAGCACACCAGCACAGTGTTTTGTGATATACCTCTAATCATAATTTTCCACTGTTTGGTTGGAAAAACTCAGTTTTACACAGTTGCATGGTGTTTATACAGTATGTTGTTCTCAGGGGTAAGGCAAGAAAGCATTCAGCCACGTGCCTTGCATCTCTGACTGAATGCATAGGCAGCCAGAGTGCTTAAGCTCTAAACACCACATTATGCTGTCTGTGACCCTCAGAAAAAATCTACAAATCAGATGTCTCAAAATTAATTAGAAATGTAGATTAATATTATTTAATGATGCTTAGAAAATTTTATTTTCACCTCTGACTTGGCTGTAAAGTGGAAAAATTAACTGTCTACTAAGAACCTACCAAAAATCCTGTCCTGTAGCCTTTTTTGTACATTGTTGTCCAAAACGTAATGGTATTTTTTCAGGTGGAAAGGTTACATGTATGAGTTAAATTGCAGGATCAGATACTGCTCTTGGATGTGCATGAAGAATCCAGTTGATGATGATAAATGAATCAGGCCTGAGGTGGTGAAATTGGGGTATTTTGCTCCTTAAGTTGAACTAGAAAATGTGTGGCCATGTTTTCAGAAATACATAATGACTGTGCACCTTTAAGAAAATATTCCAAAATAACTGTATTTGTTCTCATGAGCAGAGTGTTTAAAGTTTAATCACTTTTGGAACATCAACTCCCAAAATAATGAATATAAAAATTATAAGGTTTTGATTTTTTTAAACAGTACTTTCCCGCTTCTTGGTGTATTTGTTGGGTTTTGAGGCTTCATGGTCCTTGTGTTTCTATTCTTGAAAACCATCAAAAGATGATTTTTTTTCTTTTTGTTTGGTGTGGATGAAGTTGGGAAAGAGAGAAAACCAATCTGTATTCACTTAAATGTCACAACTAGACCTTTAGAAAAGCATTAAGTACCTAAAATCTCAGTCAAGCAAAGTGACTGTTAAGGCTACATGTGATCACTAAACAGAGGATCTTGTAAAAATATTATCAGATATGTTAGTTCCTTTTTTGTTATTGGGGCTATAACTTCTAGGATTATTAAAGAAGCAGATTTGTGAGTCCTCAATAAGTGTAAGGCTTGTGATGAAAGGTTTATCCTGGGATGGACATAGTGGTGTATTCCCATTTTGAGCTGAGCTCTTTGCTGCCCTGTGTCAGGAGACAGATACAAGGCAAGCTTTGGGGAGCTATTTAGCTTGGCACCAGGAACTGCAGAAGGACGGCTGTGGTGAGCCTGTGGAGTGAGTGTGTTTCAGCTGGGCTGAACTCCCAGAAAATAGCGGGCAGTGACAATTTTTAACCCTGCAAAGAAAGGGGATGTTGCTGCATGGGATCATCCCACTTGGTTTCCTTTTATAAACAGCACAGGGGAACGGGGGTGAAAAACCTTTTTGACAGAGAGAAAATGAAACAGAAAACCTTTCAACTCTGAATAAAAGGCTAATTTCTTTATTAAGGTGCAGGTTTGACTCATTTTATTTGTCTGTTTTTCAGAGAGTGAACTTGATTGGTTTTACAAATCTAAATCTTTGTCTTAGCTGGTGTCCCCCCACCCCACATTTGAAGGACTTGGGTGTAGGCAAAGGAGTGTATGTGTCTGGGAACAGGTTATTCTAGCTGCAAGAAAGAGGAAATGGTATTTAAAAAACCCATTTAATTAAATGGCAGCACTTGGGATTTCATTTAATTCACATTACAGGAGGAATTTAGACTTCCACTGCCACCACCTGCTGCCAGGCTGAGCTGTGAGCGTTGTTCCTGCGTCTCACCGATGCAGGTGAACTTACTGCCGAACCACTTTCACAGTCCAGAAAGCATGACATTCCTTGTTACCAGTGGGAGGAAAGGCTAATTGAGAAGTGTGTATAAAAGCTGTAATGAGTAGCATTTACATGTATTGATTAGAAGTAGGGCCACAGTCTCTCATTTATCACCACCAGCAGCTGTGAAATTTTCCCCACGTCGATTGGCACGGCTCATATTCCCGCTCCTCTGGTTCTTTATTGCTTTTTGCTTCCCCCCACCCGCCCTGAACCAGAGTGCTGATCCACCAGCTGGAATGGGCTGGTAATTACTCCAGCTTCTCCACCAGCTGCCACAATTGCCAAACCGCTGGAGTGAAAAATTCCATCCTGCATTTCCGATTTTTTACATTACCACTGCATAATCATATTTGACGAATAATTAACCCGGGTTAATACTTCAGGGAGCCATTTGCAAGTAAATTGATAAGTTGGATGCTGTAAAGGCGCACAAGGGCTAGAGGCTTTAGGAAGCTGCTCAAAACAGCCCACTCACTGTGCTATTTTAATACACACACACCTCTTGACCATCTTAATTAAGAGTGGACGGTAGGTGCTGTCCTCCAGCCTCCTGTATGAGTCTGGTTAAGGAGGAGGGAGAGGATGGGAAACACACTCAAATTAAACTCTCCACTATATCTCTCTCATAGCAGTGGTGCAATGGATGTGAATAAGTGCATTTTTCCTGCCTTCTAGATTTAGAAACACACACCGCTAGATCAGAAACTTGTTAAACAGGGTTGAAATCAATGAAAACTTTCCCTGCTAACTCGTTGGAGAGTAAGTTGGGAGAGCTGTTGACACTAACAATAGCACACAGGTCAGTAACAGAGCAGAGAGAGCAGAGTCCTTTTTGGAATCATATGTATTTCTATTTTGTTTTCAATTAAGGCAGCTGCACTGTGTTTTAAGTGCATCTTGTTCTTTGGGATTGATCCTGGATTTCTGAGATAAGTGAAAAACCTCTCTACGTGAATTCTGTGGTTTAAAAATCTACTCTTTCTTCAGCCTAAGTTTTTAAAGTGTTTGGCATAATCTTACTTGGAGCAGGACTGCAGCAAATAATAGGTGATTGGAATAAATATTTTTGGTTTGCTCTGCACAAAACAAAAATACACAAGCCAAAACCCAAAACCCTAAAGAATTTCTGTTGTGTTGATTTTTCTGGCACTGTTACTGTTATCCAGGCAAATATTTCTTCCTCAAGATGGCAAATAAATGCCACATAGGTGTTCTGTAGCATAGTTTTAGACAGAGCAAGACACAGTACTTAGAGTTAAATGAGAGTCACATTATTGCAGATCTTAACTGGGGTTTGCTTTCATTTTGTTTTTACTATGTAGCTGCATTTCTTAGATTCAGAAAAAAATCATAAGGAATATTACAGTATGCTTCTTTTTCTGCGGAGACATGACAGAAAACAGTGACTAGGTTACTTGAATAAATAAAAGAATTAACCATTTAGTATTTTCATATAAACTGTGTAATTTGTTATCTCTCCAAGATGTCCAGCCTAACTGCTGGGCCTTGGGAACATCTGTTTCGACAGTCTTGGTGGCAGCTCTAAGATATGCCATGCACACGCGAAGCCGCAAATCAAGAGAACAATTAACTGATTTGTATATCACACACTTGGTGGCATTCCCTAAGCAGAATACCATCAAGACACAGTCAGCAGTTACAGAGCAGCCTTCAGCCCAGCACCCTGCCTGCCTGAAATCTCTGTGCAAAGCCCTGGTTTGAGCTCCTCATGAGGCCTCAGCATGGCCCATCACTTGGCTACCAGGAATACCTCTGAAGATGGTGAACAGGCATGTGGAAGTTACAAAAGCCATTTAAGTTATTTTATCTCTACATGGAGAAAGAAAAATAGTTAAATAAAAACATAGGTATTAGGGTTTAAGAGTTCAAAGCAGTTTTATTAATCACTAACATGACTCAGGAGAGAGAAGCAGATGGGATTATTTAAAATTAGGCATTGTCACTATGTTCCTATGAAGATCAAGCCTTTCTCTTACACAGCTCCCTCTTACAAGTGTGCTGATGATGGGAGCAGGTTTGGGTAGGCTGCCATGAAATTATAAGCTGGGTACCTAAAGACAATATCTTTTTCTTGAAAGGAGCAGTATTTCTTTAAGAAGCATAAGTCTTAACCATGCAGACTAATATTTCTCTATTATGTAATTTGCTTTAAATAATAGGGGTTTATAAAAATAACTTAAGAATTGTCTTACCTTACATGTAGTGGTTTTTACCCTATTGCTAGTGAGAACCTAAGGATTTCTGGGTTGTCATTTGAAATACCTGCAGTGTAGTTTCAGAGAATTTCAAGAGGAAGAATAACACTTCAAACTACGAGAATGTTATGATTTTTAGTGATTTTATTATTTTTTGCAAATAAACTTAGTTTAATAAGTATTTTATAAATAACTTATTATTGTCAGGAGAAAGGATAGCCAATCTTGAATTTCTTCTTTAAACCACAGTCTGACAGCTGCATCTGTTGTGGTGGATGTATGAACACTGTACAAATCCCTGCTTGAAATTTGGTGCAGAAGGTTTTCATTGCAAACATGATACACTGAAGACCAGTGTTGGTAGATCACTGCTGTTTAAAACTCTCATGCACAATGTGCATTTGCCTTAGCAAATGTTTCTGGATACTGAGGCAGGCATTTCAGGGTGTGGCCCAGTCATAGTAAATATGAAAGGAATTAGTCTTTTCAGTTTTGTTTTCCTTCACTATGAAGCTTTCCAGGTCTGCCTCATCATTTTCATGTGGACAAATTGTCATCTGTCTTATTGTCTACTCAGCTGTTTCTGTAAACAACCTCTTTCAAACCTAAATAGAATTGCATAGCATGGCCTGACAATTTGGAAAATAAACTAAGAATAACACTTATATGACTATCCTGCTGTATTCCCCCAGCATTTAAGTGGTCAGAGCTTCTGTGCATGCCACACTGAACGTCAGCGCTGGGCATTTGTCACCATGTGCGGTAATGCAGGGGAAAGCAGTTCCTTTCAGAGCTCAAATGTAGCACTGAGTGCAATCAATGGCCAAACAATCTAACACAATTGGTCACATATTGATAGAATTAAACACCGCTGTTAACGTGACTTGTCATTGATCTGACAAAAACAGAGTCCAGGGTAAAAGTCGCCTGAAGCCTTTTGTTTACATAGCTAAGGTTTGGAAATTTTTTGCTCCATCTGCTTCTGACTTTTTTTTTTTATTATTTTTACCCACAATACTCTTCACTGTAGAAAACACTAGCAGAACTTTAGCCTCTTCATTGTCAGAAACCTGACACATGGACACACATAGGCCCATCCACTGTGCATATTCTCTCTTGGATCAGGCCACTGAGTCTCTTTTCCAAATCCATACACAGGGGAATGTTTGAAAAAGTTACTCCAAGAACTGGGAAGCTCCCACAGGTTGGGGACAAGGTCATCTGGATCAGCTGCAGGCAGTGTTGCCAGCAGGCAGACACAAATGGTGGAATAAAGACCATTTCTGCTTTTAAAACAGGGTATGTATCTGGAAAGCAGAATCAGGTCCATCTCTTCTGGTGCACAATGTATCTGGATTGTGCAGGGTATAGCCTATATACAGGTTCAGAGGGTAAAAATACCAATAAAGACAGAAATTAAGAGGTTCTTTGCTAATACCACTTGAAACGAGTCTGCATTTCAGGAATCAGTTTTATTGAGCTCAAGCTTTGCAGCTGTAGTTTAGCTGTTGGCCTCTTCTTGGTGTGCTAGAAAACAAAATATTTTGCATTATGAAGTCTTCTGCTAGCTGGAATAATTGCCATACACACTGGAAACAAACTTCTAATGAGCACCTGAAAGATCTGAGCAAATTGCTCCGGAGTATTTGCAGGGGAAACATGTTCCTATAATGCCCCCGAGTTGTCCGATCTGACCTCCAGTCATGCTTTGCTTTTAGGCTGATTGCAAACCTGATAATATTTTCTAAAGTACCACTTTCTCCTAAAGAGAAAGGAGCCTGGGTTTGTAAAAACATGTCTTAATGGTAACTCGTAGTCACAACACGTCAGCCCTGCGTTTCTGCATCATTCGCAGTGTCAGGATAGGCATTCTCACCTGATCGGTTCTCACAATCACCTCTCTCCTCCTCTCCTACGGCTCCTTGCCTCTTAGACCTCTCCTTTGTTTGCTGCAATCTTTGTGCTGTGCTGGAGGTTATAGATGCTTGACACTTTGATAGTGGGTATTGCTGCTTTGTTTATCTGCCAGCAGTGGAGCCCATGCTTTGCTGGCAATGGTGCTGCAAGGCTGCAGGGTGCACTCCTGCACACGCCGTGATGGTGTAGGGTGTTCCTGGACAGCCCGAGCACCCCAGGGTGGCCAGCAGCAGAAGGCTACCTCACATCTCAATTCTGGGCGAGACAAAGAAGTAGCTGTGTTTGCGGGGCCTTTGTTCACTTTTTTTCCCTGATGTTACAATTGTATAATAAAGCTTTCCAGCCAAGTTCGGTGTAGATATTGCTGGTGGATTGTTGTTGCCTGTGGCAGCCGCGATGGCAAGATTTGCTGTGCTGTATGCAGCCTAGGGACTCTGAGGCAGGTTATCACACCTCCACGGCTCCTTCCTTTAATTCACAAGCCTTACAAAGATGTAGTGAGTGAGGGAAGGGGAAAAAACTTTAATGTACACAGTAACATAGTCACAGGGGGAAGACAGTCACAGAATACTTGGGCTGCTTACTTGCACTTCTTGCAGCATTACAGAAGCAGACAAGTTTCTTCTGAGCGGAATACGATTTTTTCCCAAGATTATTAGCAGAAAGATATTCCCCCAGCAGAAAACGTGCAACGATTCCTGTGCACAGGATTTGCGTTCTCACAGTCTGAAGCTCTGTGAAACATGGTGGTGGTGCAAACCAGCCTTCCCCACATCCTAATCATGAAGCATGTATCAGTAGTACACATCTGAACTGGAAATGTGAAATGCTTGGAAAATATTACCCTGTACTGAAGTCGAAAGCTAATTGCTTATCATGACCATTCCTGTTAGACTCACACATTTGAAGTCTCAGTGTGAAGACTAAAAGCTCATTCCAGGGGTTAAAGAACCCTACTGACAGATGGGATGTCAGGAGGGAGACATAATTGCACTACAGAAGTGGTAACCTGTATGTCTTGGGAAAAGAATAGGACACAGCTCCTGTAGTCTGAAAGAAATAGCTGTGGCTAGATCTTTGAACTCTATCAAGAAAGATCACACTTCCAAGAAGGCAGCAATGTGATGTGGCCTTCTTTCATACAAATGCTGTCTTCATCCTTCTCTCTCAGTTGTACCCCTTCCCTTTTCTTAAAGTGATCTAAAAGACCTACAGCTGGGTGATAGTTTCGTGAAATGCCCTGATGAAGGATGTAAAGAATGTGTCAATGTCAAACATCATGCTGCACTATGATGGCAACATAAAGAGAGT
This sequence comes from Melozone crissalis, assembly GCF_028551555.1. Lineage (NCBI taxonomy): Eukaryota > Metazoa > Chordata > Aves > Passeriformes > Passerellidae > Melozone > Melozone crissalis. The sequence continues at coordinate 54,818,890 of NW_026535794.1, read as the reverse complement.
GCACACACAAGGACTTTCTTCCTCTCATCTTTCTAGGCAGTGGTTTGAGTAACTTTTATGAAAGTTCTTCAGCAATTGTGCATGGTTGGTTTGGATGCTTATAGAACTTTCAAAATCTGTTGAAACAAGAATAAATTATGTGAAATTAATTTCCATCATTTCAGAGTGGATCCATATCTGAATAATGCCTGTAAATTTAGAGAGACTGCATTTGAAGTAGGGAATTTGAGGGTTTTTTATCAGACATTGAGTTCCATTTTTTAAAAAAGCCTTACCTCTAATATGATTTTTAACAAAAAGAAATTAAAAACTATTTAAGGTGAATAGACTACATGTATTTATCTCAATATAATTTTCATACTGCCTTATTAGAGAAAACTCAAATGATAATGTTATTTCATGATTCAATAAAAATAAAGTGGATAAAAAATGAATCTCTTCATGTTTATTTGACACTCCTTTGCATTTAGAAGATAAAGTTTAATATTTTTAGAAGATAAGCTTTAATCTTCTAAATTCCAAAAGAGCTGAGATTTTTGTTGAAATCTCCAAGTCTAGTCCTTAGAACTGCAAGTCTGTGTTTGCCATGCTTCACTTTGAAATTTTAATCATCAGCAAATAGAAATTCTCTCTAACAGTTGCTCAAAATTTGTGTCAATTAACTTCTTTTAGGCTTCATAGGATGCAGAAACAATGGCAAACTATACCCTGAATATATTTCTATTCACTAGAACATAGTACTTAATTTTAAATGAGGAGCTTGTTAGTTAACTACACATAACTTTCACATTAAGATTATTTCATCACTTTCACTATTGTTCAACACTCTAACAGAGCATCAAAACTAAATATCCTCAATGGAATTGCAGTGATGTTTTGTGGTCACTGGAGACATTTTAAACAGTGCAGCCAGCTGCGTGAGATTTCTGTGCTGTCTTTATCTCTTTGTGTCCATGAAGTGTTCAGTTCTTATAACAGCTTACTTATGCAACATAGGATTGAATTTTTTCCCTTAACTTAGACAATTGGCTGGTCAAGGACAGCTCTTTAAGTGGGATTGAGGTATCTGTAATAAATTATCAGTTTCATAATAAATTAAGCCAAGTCCCATGAAGACCCTAGCACGCAATTGGAATTCATGGGTGCCTAGCTTGACATGTCTCAGGGAAAAGTCTTAATCCTTCAAGTGGAAGTCTGAGGAGCTTGGCATGACAGACTGTATAAGATGAAGTTATGATCATCTGCCAAGACTAGTTTAGAAATATTGTGCTTAATCATCTCAGCTGTATTTCTCACTCATATTGTTCTTTGTCCAGTGGGTCTTTAAATCTGTTGACATAGTAAAATTGGGATGGGCCAGTTGGACTGGTGAAGTTTTAATTATCTGTGTGCCACAGTGTTTCTGCAGTGAATGTGCATGTTTGTGCCATGGCTTCTTGGTTTGATAAATATTTCTGTGTGTCCATAACCTTACTGATATGATTCACTCGTGGGAGGAGAGATCCCCTGCCCTGGTTCATGGAAGAGCAGGGACAGAGCAGGCATAGGAAGTGAGGTACTCCTGGCACTTGCATCATGTAAGGTGTTGTCGTGGTTTCACATTGACAGGAAGTACTTTTTTGGGGGGGATATGCCGTGGTGACCAATAGGTGTTCAGATTTTAATATTGGCACCTGGTGTAGCCAGTGAAGTTCGGACACGCCTCTGAGAACACACAGGCCTAGATGGGCCTGGTGCCTCCTTAGCACTGTGCAATGCCTCCATCCACTGTATCAGTTCCAGGATAAAAGAGTACCTGCAAATGTACCTTCAGAATTAGAACTGGTGGCTGCTCAGTATTTGTTTTGCTGCAGTGGTTTTTTTGATTCTCATGTGTATTTGGATCAAGCCGAACTGAACAAGGATTAGAGGGATACATAAAATCTTCTGGAAAAAATAAGAAAGCCACCACATAAAATTGTAATGTCATTGAAGTGTTTTCAGTGGAGACATTCAAAGTAGAAAATGTGCTGCTTTGGGAAGCCAAGACTTTCCCTTTTAGAGTAATATTCTGTAATTTTTTATATAAGAGTGTGGTGAAAGTCTTTCACCTTAAGCCTACCATTAAATCAAGATACTCATTCTATATCCTCAGCTAATTTAACTTTTGATTGAAGCTTCATGTTTTTGCAGAGTGATAAAAGAGAACATGTTGCTGGAGCTGGGAGACTGGAATCAAATAATTACCCATTGAGTCAGTCAGCTAATCGGGGGATTAAAGGTTAAAAAAAAAATCCATGTGAGATGCATTAATGAGATATTTCTATGTGACACAGCAAGTTTTGAATGACAGATGCATGTCATGCTTTGCAATATCATATGGATAAAGTATCCACCTAGATTTTGTAGTTCTATATTATTTGTAATGCAATGTTTTCTAAAAAAATCCTAAGAAGGATTGCTTATTGTTTTACAGTGTGTTCATAAGCACTGGAAAGCTGGTCAGAAGAGTGAAGAAAATGTGTATCATGATGACTCTAATAAATCCAAGGAAAGAGTAATGAAAGCAAACTTAGAGAAATGTCTGTTGGCGGATGATATGTTGTGTATTGCATGGTCTATCCATGGAATGTGTGACTTCATGTAGGAGTGTCAGCAGCTATGTCTGTACATGCAGCATTAAATAGAGAATTCATGTCCTGAATAAATATATTTTGGTGTATGTCCAGGAGTCAGTCTGCTCAGTGATTAATATTAGTGCTGTTCTTCCCTTTGGATTGAAATATCTTTGGAGGGGAAGGCAACCTTCAGCATCAAACTATTAATTTTGTTAACAGAGGAACTGTACCCATGTTCCAAGGTTTAACCAAATAGGTAACCACAGTGAACTGTTCCTCCAGAAAGATACTCAGAACCCCACACAACAGTTGTTCCCTGGCTGTGTACCTGCAAGGCACTTATGTCCAGTTTTGAGAGCAGGGATGATGCACTGGATCAGTCCTAGAGGCCACATGATCAGTCATCCCTGCAGCAATTCTGCGCTGCCCTCTCAGAGCTTGGGAGGCAGTGGACAAAGAATTAGGTTTACTTCTGCTGAAGATGTGGGAAAGATCCCTTTCTTGAAATAAACATTTTACAGCACTACATAACTGATGATGAAAAAATATGTAAAAATAATATTTCTCTAAAATAGTTATACATTTACTCAATTTTACAATGCATGATGTAAAATCAGTAGTTTTTGAAGAACGAGCATGTAGATGCTTGACAGTATTAACAGCATTAAAAACTTACATATTTCTCAATTTCTTGTATTTTCTGAGTAAAACTAACACCAATTAATTGTCACAATTAGATGCTAAGTTTTGATTGCTTGGGTGGGTTTTTTAAAACAGAAGCAATGTGGGATGGTGATCCTGGTTCATCTTCGTCCTGCTTTGTCTACATGTGAACCACATCTAGCCTCACATGAGACCTAGCAAGCGGCTCCTTTCTCCTGCAGCTGAAAATTTGGTCTGAATTTCTGAGTTCTACAAGTATGTGCCTTGTGCACTGACACTGTGTTCAAGATGCTGAAACATAGGTAAATCAAGCCTGTGTGGGCTGGTGCTAGGCTCTGGGAGGGCTGAAGGCCACTGGCTGACCCAAATGTGAATCCTGCTGTACTAAAACAAAAAATATTTGTGCCTGGCTTTCTTCCAGTTGTGGAAAAGCAATGGAGCTATTTCCCTAAAAGAAGATGAAAAGGAACATGTGTCTTAGAGAACACAAGGGTGCAGTGCCGTGGGGTGTTATCTTGGGAGAGACTCAGTTTTGTGTCCTGAATCCGATCTTAGTGCCCCCAGACTTGATGAAGTATGGAAAGCACTGGGGTGCTGTCTGTTCTTAGGGAGCCTGGTCCCTTTCTTTGCACCTCCAGTTCTGGTTGCAGTCTGAAACTGCATGTTAGAAATGAGTTTTCTGCTATAAATTAGGTGTACTTTTCCTCTTCTGAAAAATGGAGTGTTGGTGAAGTTCAATTGACTGATTTTAGCTATTTTGACATTTTCCAATAAGAATAAAATAGCATAGAATCAGAAATTTTCTACCTGGGTCTACAGGTAAAATTATTCCCATTTTAAAACACAGGCTTTTCAACAGTCCCTGTTGCCAAGCAGGGAAAATTAAATAATCAAAATTCTGATGTCTTAAAAAATAAATAATTTTTTAAATTGAACTTTAATTATTTATACAGTATTGGGAATTAAATTACATAAGAGGATGACTTTTTTAAAAATAGAATAACAATGACAAATTGCTAGTTTACTCTTTTTGGTCCAATTTGAATGATGATTGTTGTATTATTTCTTTGTAATTCCTTCTTTTGTTCAAGGGATTTCATGGCATTAGGTGCTGTATAAATACAGGACGAAAGGATAGAGCTGTACCTAGAAATTACAGAAGTTTTCAAAAATAGGGAAAATATAAGGATGCTGAGAATATTAAATTAAATAGTGGAAATGAAAGGTAAAAAATTTTGGACACTGATTCTACAAGAACCTAATTAATTCCAAGATGTGCCAAAATGTTCTCAATTTTCATAAACTACAATATAGCTCAGTGTCTGGTGGGATAGAAGCCTATAATGATGAAATAACCCTGATAAGGATGAGCAGAAGTGTTGTTGAGGCCTTTACTTAATTTTATTTATTCTTATAGAAAGGAGAAGAGCAGAGTATACAACAGCAAGAAACACGGTGTGTGTTTTGCATGCACAGAAAAACAAACAAAATAGAAATAAAAAGGCATTGATACACATGAGAAATATTGTATCAATATTTTAGCCATACATCAGCTTATAAGTACTGTATTGATCTGTTTTCCTTCTAACATCAAGATAAGATTAGTGTTACATGCATGGAGCTTCCTTAGCTATTGGATGCAAGGATTAGTGATTGGAGCATAGAGACTGGTAGTGGAGAAATCCCAATTCAAGAGATAGACAAAGCACTCCTGACTTTCTTTCCTTGCTTTCCCCACCTGACACTGTAACCAGATACTTTGTACTTTACCTATATTACAGATGTGATGTCATGTACCTACTGCACAATCTGAGTGATTTTAAAATTTTGTATGTGCAGAAAAGCTGCTGTTCCGGTTATTCTGGTCCATGAGTATCCCTTTCAGACTGTTGTATTTTTTTTGCTTTGCAGTATTTGTACCACTGTGGTAGCTGGAGGCCAGAGCTGAATGCTGTTTCAGACACTGCATAAGCGTGTCACATGTGCCAGTGCCGATGGTGTCTGCTCTGCACACTGGGCCTGGGTGCCACTGCTTGCAGGTGGCTCCTTTCCCATCCCCAGATGTCTCCTCCTGACAGAGGTAGCCTTGTGTCCTCTTCCTCCATGCCAAATAATGCGCCCCCTCATTCAGAGCTTGCTGTGTGTCTCTGCATCTCAGAGATCTGGGAGACACTTCTGGAGCTGTATCTTATTAAAGACAATAGTAGAAATAGAATAAAAAGAATAAATTCCTTAGGAAAATGGAGTTTCCCATGTATCAAGCCCTGATCCAAGTTTCCTCTCTCCTTCTTTGGGTTCTTTGTAGGAGAGTGAATAGGAAAAACAAGTCTTGTAGCTGCACACATCAGGAAAGATGTAAATAAGAAGTTTTATTGGCCTTTCCTGCCTTAGTGCTGGCACTCTCTCTTGACAATTTGGGCATGCTTACTAAGAAGGATACAAAGGAGAACTGAGCCTGAACAAAGGAAGCACAGAGTGTACCATACTTAAAGAAATTTAGATTAGAGGCTTCCAGAGGAAGGTATTTTAGTGAACCAGCTTTGCTTTACAGCTCTGAAAAGCTATAGTTTTCCTTGCCATGTCTGGACTACATTAGTCTCAAGAAAGTGCTTCTCAAGTAAAGTACACTTTTGAGTTTGTAACATGTGGGGTTTGATACCATTCCTAGAGACATCTGTTAGAGCTTCTCTACCTGGCCTGACTGGAAAGTAGTTCAAGCATGGTAGGGATGGGAAGGACCTGTTCGCTTTTGTAGTCTCACTTAAAATCTTCTTATGGTATTATGAATAACCTGCTTGCCCTGCTAATTACCATTTTGGGGTACAAATCCATCACTAAAGACCCAGGAGGGTGCTAGCATGGGGCTTGACCAAGCCTTGATAGAAAGTTACACCATTGCAAGCCAAAGAATAGCCATAGAGCTCTTACATGTTTTATGAGCTCCTGAAGTCTGATAGTCTCAGGTTTGCCTTCCACCTTCAAATATCCTTTTTTTGTTTGGGGGTGGGAGGAAGTGAGAGAGAAGGAAATATGAAGAAATCAGACAGGTAAACAGGCTCTGCACAGGGATTTTTAACACACCACTGCTTTTATTTAAAGCATGCTGTTGGTTCTATTTAGTAACTCTGCTGCCAAGTCCAAACCCAATCTAGTTCAAGCTTCCCTTGGGAGTTGCATTTACTGAATCTGTGGTGAGTCAGAAAGCATTACTACCTGCCTCATTGTGCTCCTGGGAAAAGAGGAGCCGAAGAGAAGCTCTTTTGCCTTTTTGTATTGGGCTCTGATTTGATTTGCTCCCATCAGCCGAACAGGTACTCTTTTGGGGGTGACTTCTTTCTGTGGCTGCCTCCATGACAAGTTGGTGTTCCTCAACAGGAGCCAATTGCCTGTTTGTTTCATAGCAAATAGGTCAAAGACTTTCTTTTCCAGGCTCAGGTTTGTGTACTCTCAGTCTGCAGCTGAATACACAATTCCTCATGCCCCTAAACCAGGGCTACGTGTCTGCTTGCTGGCCCCTTCTCCAAGCTCGGTGAGTCCATACTTGCTAGCAGGGTGTACATGCAGAAAAATATTGCAGATTCTTTCCTGAAAGGTGCATGTAATATTAAATGCTAATTTTTCAATGACAAAAGAGAGTGCAGTGCTATTTGATAAGAATTTCATCTTTTAATAGGCTTTCCATACCATGGCAAAATCAACCCACGTGCATTTCACCACTTTATATTAGTGATAGATGTGATTCTCCTTATGCTAAATATTCTTTCTTTGCATCTCATCCATCCAGGAAATGTATATCGAAAATGCATTGATTTGTGGTGAAATTCTGAAAATCTTTTCCCACCCCAGATATGGACATATCTTAACATTAGATTTCAAAAGATGGGGTGGAAAATGATGGATACACCAAAATAAAAGGAGACAGAGCTCCTACTCTGCCCTTTTCTGTATTTATCATATGGTAGAAAAAAATCATTCAAGTAATATAACTCCAACTCTATCATCAATTTATTTCTTGGAACTGTTTTGATCCTGCAAATCTTTCATGTTCTTGAGGTGACTGATGTAGATGAATGTAAAAATAATGTAAATAGGTATTTAAAACAAACTATTGATGTATTTTAAGTTCTTCAACTTACCTTTACTCTTGCAATTTTCAGATGCAAAATTTTGCTTAGAGATGGGACAGTGGAGGCGGACTGACTTTCAAAGGAATATTTATTTTGTAATTCTTCATCATTCAGAACGATGCTGAAGAATAAACTAATACTAAAGGAAGAAGGAGGGAAATTGTATTTTTACTTGCATAGACATCAGCCTGCTTGTGTTTATGTAAGATGATGTGAGGGCAGTTGTACACAAAAAGGAAAGGAGAGGGTAAATATATATGTTTTCACACATATGTAGTACAATAAATTATTTTTAAAAATATTGAATAATGAAAGGTTCATTGAATAAGACTTTATAAAAGTCTCCAACTTCTTCCAATGGTTTGTATTGAGCAACAAAATTGCATAATTCCTTTTGCATTATGATTGCATTAATGTGTTGTTTTCTTCTGATATTTTGATTGTCGCATCCATTTTCGTTTGCTTCTTTCTCCGATTGCTTTGAGAGGGTTTTCAGGTGGTGCAAATGTGCAGTGTTTCCCCACTGTTCATGTCTTAGCTGTGTATGGACCTACTGAGGAGAAAGTATAGTTAAATATGGCTGACTGCATTTTCCCCTTATTTTTCAAATTCTGATTATTTTTAGCATGCTAATGTTCTAAAGGTGGCCGGTAAATCTTTTTGTTATGAATCAGTACTTCACATATAGCCAAAAGGTCCTTGTCCAGCAATCATCTTTCAGATCACTGGGAGTCTTCCTGCTCGCCATGCCAAGCTCTTCTGTCATGGGGGGTTTATGTCTGTTCATGTTTTTCAAGCGCTTTGCCAGACTGAGGTTTAGGCAATCAAAGAAGCACACCAAGGGCAAGACATTGTGCCATTTAATGCCCTCTGCAGCCACTCTTGTCACGTCTGTTTCCTCCTGTTCTTCCCAAAAGGATCATGCTATATCTCATAGATTGTGCTGACACCAGAAAATACTGAGTGATGTAGGACTGGGCTTCCTATGTTTAAAATTATCTTAAATTTATTCTGTCATTGTAATTCTTAGGACATTAACCAGACATCTTGGCCTGTGATGTGATGTCCACTTGGCAAAAGCAAGTTACTGTGAGGCTTGGTTCAAGGATGAAGCTGGCTCCAAATGATCTCTTTGATGCCTTACACAGCTTGGTAAAGCTGTGATGTTCTTTAAATTTTAAAGTCATGTTGCAAAGTTCTGTGCTCTCCTCTGGAGTCCCCTGTCCTGAAGCAGAGCTGGTACTTGTGATGACTGGCTTTGGTTGGGAAGTCCTGCATTGCTTTTGACACCACAGTGTTGTGTGCCATCAGTGCTTAATGTAGGGCAAGGCTACAAGGGAACTGAAAAATCCCAATATCTAATAGCCCTAATCTTAATTTTTGTTTTCAGTGTCTTGTAAAACTTTATGAAGATGAGGTGACTGAGAGCTGCATTTTAAGACATGGACATGCCATTGTTGGCACATGGAGATAGAACTATAGAGAAGAAAAAACAACTTTCTCAATTCCTTTTTGTAAACTAGAAATTATGTCAGGTCCTCTTTAATTGAGATACTGAACTTGTGTTTGGTAAAGACTTTTCCAAATATGCTGTTTGAAGCACCTAAACACAGATCTTTTCAAAACCCATCAACCACGGTTCCCCCTCTCTCGCCACACCAAACTTTTCTTGATTTTTAAAAAGGACAAAAACCTTTTAAATACTATTATTAACAATTTATTGTTAACAATAATAAAACCTTAGCATTTTTTAGATTTGCTGTTGAAGATGAGAACAAATAAAGGTACACATTTTTCTTGGTTTTGATTTCTTTGGGTTGACGGAATATTGACTTGAAAATGTGCAGGTGAATGTTTATTATCCATATCATTAATTGCTACCATGTCAATCCTGCAAACCAAAATAAAGCCCTCTTTTTTAGAGAGAAATCCTATTGATATGGGTATGCACTGGATGAAAAATACTTTTATTTGTATGAATGGACTTATTCACAAGAGTAAAGTCCCCTTGTAAAGTAGGAGTAGGTTGGATCAGGTTTGTGGTATCAGCCTAGTTATTTGCAGAGGCACAGGGACACAGTGGAAGCAGAAGCAATTTCTTTTATATTGTGCATGAAAATCCATTCAGATTTCTAGAAGGGTCTGCTTTATTTCCACTTTATTAAATGTAGTCTTGCTTATCCTTATACCAATTGTGTGTGTGTGGCTGTTTTCTGAATGTATCTTCGTTTCTTTATTGTAATATGGGAATATTGTATTTTGCAGTCTGTAAATTAGATATTTGATTCAATACAGTGGCAGAACACAAGAGTGTTAAAAATGTCCAATTCCAGCAGGTGAAGCCAAGGGATGTTTAAAGCTTGGTGCATATAATGTTTATATTACATTAAGTACTGTGTTATTGCACAGGATGCTTATTGTTAGTGTCTGTAGGGAGAATCAGTTCCAAAGATTTCAATTTCAATAAACTGATTATGCAGTTCCACCACATGCAATTAGGATGGTAGTAATGAAATGGTTATGAAGTCCCTTGGCATTCTGTAGGTTTTTTTTTTTTAATTTTGTGAATAACATCAGGAGCATTCTGAAGGGAAGTGTTTATGTATTTATTTGTTATTGATCTAAAAAAATACATTTAACATTACTTGTTATTACAACTCCAGTCTCAACAACAGGAAGGAGATAAGCTGTTTCCACATTATTAAATGCAGGATGCCTTGGGAATCAAGAAGATTTATCCTTTATATAAATATATTAAATATTAATGAATAGTAATTACAGAAATTAATTTATAGCTGCATTTATTTTCTAGTAATCTCTCATTGCTTTATTCCTTTGTTGCAAACAATGGATATTTAAATACAGAATCTTAAATACCTTGGATGACAGAATGGTCTTGTCTACTGATCAGAGTGCTTCATGTACTTCACTGGATGATGCAGAGAAAGGATAAAATGAAAAGAATATGAATCCAATCAATGTTGTTTGGCTAAAGAAAAGAGGCATCTCACATCTTCTGAGGGGAGAAACAAGGGCAACACAGAGAGAATTAAAAAACTTATAAAGATTGCTGTCCTTCAATACAGGTTACGTTTAGCCCTTTTGTAATACACTATAAATATCACCTCTTTTAAAAAGCCTAAAAATATCTTGATGGTAGTTTATCATCATTTGGTGTGGAATTTTTGAGTTTTTGCAGCTTAAAATTCTTTCTGTTCTTGGGAAGAATGCTTGCATTTATCTCATGTGCAACTATTTGTCCCCACAGTTTTCTGCCTTTCCAGATGCCAAAAACATTTATTGTTGTTTTGTGGTTGATTTTTCCTTTCAGCTGAGCCCAGGTCTGGGCACAAAACAGATCCAGAGAAAAGGTCCGTTCCAATTCTGGCATGGATTTGTAGTATCCTCTTGGTCAGGTCAATTTTGGGCAAGATCACAGTCAATCTACTACCTGTGCCTGATTTTCTCCATTGTTGAAGTTTGTGGGGGACATCTTCTCTTCTCCTTTTTACTGGTCTTAAACAATTACTTGCAGGGAGAGAAAATTTTCTGTTGTTTCAGGTTGCTAGAACTAAGTATTTGGAGAATAAGTTGGATATGAACTGTATCTTACTCTGACTTCTAGACTTCCAAAATGTTTATGAACTCCCTTTTTTTCTTTCTTTTCCCCCCTCTTTTTTAATGTAGATTACAGGGTGGAAGAAACATATATATGCAAGATAAAAGAGAGGAAACTGTTCTGCTATATTTTCTTGCCTTTCTTCTGTTCAAACTTTACCAGGCTTCTCTTGGGAATAAGACAAATGGATGAGTCTAAATATGAGAGCCACCAGAGATCTATGAGGAATTTCCACAGTTCTTATATAGACAAAAAAAACTAAGGTTTTGTGTCCTTTTCTTTCCCTGATCATAGCTAGATGGTCCTCCTCTAACAGGAGGACTTTCAGCATTCAGGAAGTGGGTTTTCAGTGATTAACTAGATTTGCAAGACTAAGTGTCCTTGAAAACTTCCCAAACAATAAATGCCTCCTCCTGTTAGCAAGACATTTGAGGGAGATTTGAGGGAGAAGGCAGAGGGGGGAAAAGACAGCCATGGATTTTTGCCTTCAGAAGACATGAATACCAATTCTCACCAGCTCAGGCCTGCAACAGAAATCACAATAAATTTTCCAAAGAGAATGTCACAGACTGGTGTTATACATACGCCAGCATGGCAAAAGGGATCTGTACAGTTTGATAATGCCAATCACTTGAGTTACTTTGTTGAGTTATTCTCACTGTTACTAATGGTGGAGGAGAAATGTATATCCATCATCTTCTTCATGTTTTCTTGATTGCATGTAAACAGTGGTGTTTTCTCTCATTTGAATCTTCTGCTAGTGCCTGGTACAGATCTGACAAACAAGACACTTTTAAATGCATGATAAATGTATGATAAAAGGGATTTGCTGGGTTCCAAGGATGATGAGACCATGCCTAAAGAAATATTTAAGTCTGATGTGGGACTCAGATCCCTCCTGGGGGAGACAAAGGGAGTGATTCAGCATTTTCTGGGACCTTGGCAAGCAGCAGTTTTCAAATGCTCCTCCTTGTCTTTATTAGAAGGTGCCATGATGTTGACATGCAGTATCAAACCTACGGAAATCAATCGATTTCTTTTTATTGGAATTCAAGTTTGTGTCACATCATGTGAAAGTAAGTTCGCTGCCCATATAGAGCATCCCTGGCTACCAGGATGGAGCAAATCTCTAGAGAGGACAATTTCCCTTTACAGAGTAGATGCACCTAATTCAGGATCAAAACTGCAATTTGACCAAACAGGCATGTTTTCAATCATCTAGAACCTTAATATTTAATTATTTTGTTAATTAAATAATTCATTCATTTTTAATCAGCAGAGGCAAGTTTGAAATGTCTAAAATTTCTTAAGCACTCAGAACCAGGAAAACTTCCCTGGGAATCCGCACTGAGAGCAGTGAATATGTTGGCCAACATGGAGTTGAGCAACACGAGAACAAACAGAGGGCCCAGAAAGACTGCAGGGAGGGAGTCTGTGATTTTGAGCATCAATTCCGACATGGTTAACTATACAAAGTGCTACCGTGGATCTGATCTCCTGGCCTGCTGCCAGGTTAATTTCCAAGCTCAATATTTCATGCTGCCAGCTTGAGTAATCCATGTTTTTCTGTGTCTGATTATACCAGCTCTGCTTGCTGTTGGTGCAAGGCATGCTCTCCTCCATGTGAGAAGTCAGACAATCCCTCTGTACAAATTGCTGTGCGATTTGGAAGCAAGCAATAGTCCACGAGAAGAGGAGTTTTGACACTTAGTCATGCTCTCTTCATTCCTACTTTCTGGAATGAATATATGAGAAACCAAAGGTGTTGGACAATGGTGTTTCAACTGTATTATATGGTGCCTGTCCAAAAATTTGAAAACAAGGTCTTTGATATGGTTTGCTGCTTGACATTTTTCCCAGTTCCTTCTAACAGGGCACAGTTTCACAGAATTGAGTTTTGGGGTCAGGATCATAGGAATGACCGGTCCAATATATTATGAGTCACTTTATGTGTTTGAACCGTTCACAGGAGTAGATGCCCAAAGATGAATGCTTTCTGATGCAGCCATTAATACCTTCAGTTCAAGCTGAAGTTGAGCTGTTTAAGCTCCCCTCACTCTGCACTGACCTTGTTTTGCCATCTGCACTGAACTCATATGGTGACCCAGATTAGGGAGCCCATCCTGCTGATAAGAATATTTTACTTGTGTTCTCCCTACCAGCTGTTAATGGTCACCCCATCTGAGGCATTGCACAGGTGCAATGAAAGGGATGCCAGCACATCATGATGTAGTAGATGCATAAACACATGCAGAAATAAGTGCTGTTGTATCTTCCTGTTCTTTGCAGAGGACATGACGTTTAAGCACAAAAGCATGCAGAAGGGATTTTGTTTAGCTTAATCTCAGTTCCTGTACATGTTGGCAGTGTGGCTGGTTATACTGAAATTAAACAGAAATGTGTACACTTAAAATTGATCACTAAAAGATGTTGATTCATGCTTGCCTAATATAATGCATATCAAAATGACATGTATAAACTCCCAGCAGAGCTGGAGGACAGTTAGATCTTCACAGGATTTATCCTTTTGAGTGATCCACTGGAAATCTTCTGTATTCAGCTGAACTGCATAAATGTCAGAGGGCAAAATCTGGCTGAGTGGATGTAAATTTGGGAAGAAATCTCCTACCCCTGGACTTGGCCTTTAAAAAAGAAAAACTTTAGAAAACCTCAAGTATTTACTGAGAACTTCAATGAGAGAACAACTAGTTGTAGGAGGGTTTTGCCTATTCTGTAATACAGACTAATATAGTCAGGTAATAATTATGTGCTGTTTACAGGTGAAATAGCTACATCAAGTTCTCAAAGAATTTAGATTATAGTAAGTAAAAAACTGGAAAGTCTTCACTGAGCACTGTCATTGCTGCTGAAATGACTAACAGCTATAATAATATTTTGCCAATCATATTTGTTCTAATAAATGTTGGGTTTTGTAATTTTAATTCATGATTTATTGGGCAGAAAATAATTCAAACCTATGACTCTAAAGGCATCCAGAACCAATAATCTTGTGTCTGCTGTGCAAATGGGCCCTTACATCTTGACAGAGTGATGAACTTTAGAGTGAAAGTAAGTAGTTGCCTGGTGACACGGTGATTGCTCAAACAGTTGTGAGTCTGTATAAATGGTAGTGAATGCCAAAGAAAGGAATTTAGGGAAAAGGCCATGTAAAGTTTTTTTGTAGAAGCCCTTTGAGCCTAAGGGCTCAAGCAAGTGATGCTTAAGCATTTTGCACTATTGAAGTGTACTTATTATGATGACAATAAAATCTAAAAAATCCCCTCTATCACCTTGGAGCATTGCTACAGTCCTACAGATGAGGGCGTGGACTATGGAAAATCCTTGCCAGAAAGGTTGCTTTGGTGCAACCCTGGTTCAGTGTTCACTGCTCTTGTCTAATCTGTAGAGGATAGGAGTTTGATACAAAACTGACTGTGGAGCTAGCCTGTTTAAAACAGTCCTTGTTAGTTGGAAAGATGACAACTGTCATTACTGGTGTGTTCTCAGGTGTTTGCAGCAGCACATGGGAAGGAGAAGACTGTACAGGTCTGTCAGATAAATGAGTCCTTGTCAAAAATCCTGAATGCAGGTTGTGTTTGACTACTTAGTTTGGGATGTGAATTCACTCTTGGGCTTCATTATCTCTGGGAAATTGTTCATTAAGATACTAGAGAAGAAAAAATCTCATGCCAATAATGCTGCTATTACCCCATCATTAGTATTTCTTGCCATTTATTAAAAAAGAGTGATAATTTCCTTATGTTTGTTGGCATTACAGTAGTAATGCCCTGTATTTTTGTGTTCCATCATCAGGAAAATCTGTCAAATAAGTTCAGGAAAATTACTGGACCCAGAACCTGTAAATTTTCTGAAGGAGGTAGGAAAGGAGTGTTATTCTCTAGTTCATAAGTCTGAGGACCCATGAAAAGAAAGTTATTATGCTTAGCCTGAGATTGTATAAATGAATCCACATCTGCCCCAGAGAAGTCTGGGGATTCAGAAACCAAAGCCTCTGGTACATGAGGACATGAGGACTGAGAGCTGATTAAGCATGCTCTGATATATGTCTTGGTTTATGGCACTGCTGTCCTGACATTTTGGCATTTTCAAGCATCCCCCCTTGAGAATAACACCAAACTGGCACATATTAAAGAAACAGAGAGTTGCTTGAATTCAGGTATTGGTTTGGAATCAAGTAGTCTATTAAAATGTGGGGTAGAAATATGATGGAAAACTCTATCTGGTTTTTGGGTGGAGAGCAATTCAGTGAGATCTGGCTTCCAATACAAACCCTCAGTTTTGGCTTCTCTTCTCTTCTCTTCTCTTCTCTTCTCTTCTCTTCTCTTCTCTTCTCTCTTCTCTTCTCTTCTCTTCTCTTCTCTTCTCTTCTCTTCTCTTCTCTTCCTCTCCCCTTCCCCTTCCCCTTCCCCTTCCCCTTCCTTTCCCTTCCTTTCCCTTCCTTTCCCTTCCCTTCCCTTCCCTTCCCTTCCCTTCCCTTCCCTTCCCGGAACCTTCCCTTCCCGGAACCTTCCCGGAACCTTCCCAGAACCTTCCCTTCCCGGAACCTTCCCTTCCCGGACCCTCCCGGACCTTCCCAGACCTTCCCGGAACCTTCCCTTCCCTTCCCGGAACCTTCCCTTCCCGGAACCTTCCCGGACCTTCCTGGAACCTTCTCGAACCTTCCCGGAACCTTCCCGGAACCTTCCCTTCCCTTCCTGGAACCTTCCCGGAACCTTCCTGGAACCTTCCCTTCCCAGAACCTTCTCTTCTCCTCTTCTCTTCTCTTCTCTTCTCTTCTCTTCTCTTCTCTTCTCTTCTCTTCTCTTCTCTTCTCTTCTCGTCTCTTCTCTTTTTTCTCTGTATAAATTAAATCTTAAAAATATAAAAGTATATTAAAACAGGAGAATTATGACAACACTTTTAATTACCTGCATTATTCCCATCAATTGTATAAAATTAAAATGGCAAAAGCATTTTGAAACAAAAAGATTTTATTTTTAAATGCAAATTATGCTCACGTTGTTTTGTCCCAGGGTTTGTTCTTAATCCCCAAACACTATAAACCCATAAAACCCAGTATTTGTGGTGGTTGTAGTTGAGCTCAATGTGTTACAACTGAAATTTGCCAGTCAATAGAGAATTATTAGTAAAATCAAGATTTTCAAGGATGGTTGCAGAGAGAGAAAGCCATCTCTGGATTTTTTTTTCAGCGTGACTTTCAGCCTTGCTCCGAGGCAATAAAATGAGATGACACTGGGAAGAAATGTACCTCACCAGAGCTTGTAGTTATTGTTGTTTTGAATGCTTATGCAGTTGCTCCACTGAAGCAAGATTGATCCATTCCTCGGCAATGATCATTACATATCGTTTCATACAGCAAATGCAATGCTTTTCTTTTAAGTTGTCCTTTCTGATGGATGTTATTATGCTGACTCTTATTGCATTATATTACACTTCTGAAATATTTAGGTATTTATGTCATTGGTTAGTAGAAGAGTAGAGTGTGAATATGATGTTGGGTTTGAAAATATTTGGCTTTGCAGGGTGAGAAAGTACTCATGGAAGATGAGCTGCTCCTAATGGGGACATCCTACTTGCTGTTCCAGCATGAGAGGGTGAATAGAACAGGGCCTTGAGCCGGCAAGATGCCCTGATCTGTTTTAACCCCTTGTGTTATTAGCAGGATGTGTCACCATCTATTCTGACTTCCTCCATTGTTCCCATTTTAATGCAAAATATCTTTTTATTCCAAATACAAAGTAATTATTAGAGACAAAAAATAGTGTTTAAAATTGCCTTATATTCTCCATTTGAGATTTTTTTTTTTCCTAAGAGCCACCCTGCATTTAAAAACATAAGCAATTAACCCAAGTATTCTTAATATTCTTGAAGCCCCTCTTTCAAGGGTTTTGTCCAAGGAAGAAACAGCACAGAAAAGGGGAAAACAGAGCAGGAAAGAGAAGGCAACCCTTCAGAGCTCTGTGCTTAGAAAGGAAATGAATGAAAGTTAAAACAGCACACCCTTTACCTAGATATGAGACATAAATGTCAATATCCTTTGCAGTGACTAAATCACTTCTTTTTTCTTCTCCCTGAGTTGTGTCTGCCATAGTGGATCTTTCTGAAGTTCTGATATGAAATTATTTCAGTGCCTGGAGCTCAAGAAGAGGGGCACACTCCTCACGCTGCCCGATGTCGTAGGTTGCCAGTGCCATGCTTCACTCTCCGAAGGCTGGGCCCAGCTCCTGGGGATACAGTGCACAGCATGCTCAAACAAATCAGTTGTGACTCTGCTTTATTGGATGGTGCCCTAATATTTTGGGGGGCTATCCCTCAGAAGCCTGATGCAGAAACATCAATGCCTACTAAAATCAGCAAGCACTGGCTGGCATGCTGCTGGATGAACTCACATTCACCATGTCATTCTCCACCTGACTTTTGAGTCTGCTGCTTGTGGCTTAGGAGAACTGACATTTGTGCTGCTTGATCCCTTGCCTGGCACTTTGCAGCTGCAGAGCAGCACTCTCCTGCTTAGCCTACTTGTATTTCAGAGCGGTCAAACTGCAAGAGCTGTTGCTAAAGTGTCCCAGCATGGAAGTATAGGTAGGGATTGTTCTTTGAGACCCCAGCTGCAGAGCAGGCTCTCCTGAGAACACACAGAATTATCGCTTGCAGACAACTGTGATAACCTCCAGCCCCAACATATGATACAACATAAGCATTATGCCATTCTGAAAGATCAGGACACATGCACTGTCATAAAACCCAGTGCTTAAGATCTCAAACTTTGTAAAAGTCAGAATACTTTAAGGAAACCTTGTTTAACACAAAACAGCAGGCCTGTATCTTACTGCCACAATTTGTCTCAGTGTTGTTATATGACATCAAATGAAACTTTCGTAAATGCCATGAAAGGAATTTTCATGCTGTTCACAATAGATATCATTTGGTATTAACTATCTACTTGCAGCTGTGTGGCTGCCAAGCCAGATTTTTCAACACCAAACAATGTTTGTAAACTAAAAGAAAATATTTAAATTCTTATGGAGCCTTGAGAAGCCCTGTAAAGTCTTGCAATCCCTCTGAGTAGTACCACACTACTATCCACAGAGGTGTCTTACCCAGAAGCATGAAGAAGTGTCATTAGTGCTTCATGCTCAAGTTTATTTCAGTAGACAGCTCACAAGTGTAAGTTAACAAAGAGTAGGAATGTATTGCCACTCTCTGCTGTTTTGGGCAAACCTTGTCTGTGGTCATTTTTCAAAAAGAAAGGATTCAGAGGATGCTGTTGTAAAACATGCACCTCCTGTGTTTCTCTGCAGGTAATCTATAGGCTGCTGGAGCCATGGAGAAAGGGTTTGCATTTGTCCAGCATCCAGTGCTTCACAGAAATCTCATCCAGAAGCCAAAAGAAGAGTTAGGATATATTTCAGCAGTGAACTAAGAGAGCAGCATCAGACCAGGAAAATTTTTGTTGATAACAGAGCATATGCTCAGCTAGCTAAGGAGAATGAAAGAAGAAGATATTGTATCTATAAGTCTAAGTAAGCCTGTGGGTGTGCATTAGGGACTTAACTCAATTTGAAAAATGCTGCCCAAATTTGTTTCTACTGTGCGTAAAGTGTTTCTGAGCCTCAGATGAGCCATTATATTTATCCAGCATGACATCTGTTAAAATATTTTTGAATAAGGAGCCTGTATGGAGCATACATAATAAGAAAGCTTTTGTGAGCATGTTTGTATTCCTGATAGATGAGAATGGCTCATTTGGAGCCTTCCCAATGTTACACTGTTTAGGAGGTATGCTAGATCCCAGATGAAAACCCACAAGAAAATGTAATTAGTGGAACAAAATTTAGTGCATTTGCCTCACGGCTACTTTTTACATTGCAGCAGTTTTGCTGTTAATTTTCCTTCTTCAAAGTACTAAAAACAAGGGATTTTTGAGCTGGGGACCTAACCACAATACAAAATCAAGCCTCGTTTCCCAGTCCTTTCTTATATTTTTTTTCTTCAAAGAAAGAAACCTGATCTGCTTTTCATTAAGAAAGTAAAATGACCAGGCTCATAAATCTTGACCTTGGTTTGTAATCTGGTAGAACCCAGCTAACAGAAACACTGACTGAAATAGAATGGACAACTTTCTTGAGTAAAGATTTGTAGAATTGTACTTCTGGTTCACCAAGTTTCAGGCCAGAGCAAATTTTACGGCCAAGTTATAAATATTTGAAAAATGCGAAGCATAATGGAAATGCTGACACAACAGGCATAAGCAGCTCAGTGGTATAATCTGGCAGTGCTGTTTTGAAAATGGTTATATGATAATGTTATTCAGGCCTGGAGAATTTTTAGCTAAATGTATCAATATGAACCTAATTTAGTTAGACATTAATACAATCATTCACATTCAAAATCTATAGTACTCTGATGTATGGATCAAGACAGTTTCCTTCTCCCTGATTTATATCAGTGAAATATATGTTAGAGTACACAATAAATAGGATGAGTATCAAATCATTAAGGTGATGTTTTTTCAGTCTTCCGATCTCTATTTACTGAACAGTACCACAAGAGCTATATCCTTTAGAGTGTTAATATGTAACCAGAACAAACAGAGAACATAGGAAAGGTGGAGAAAAGTTAGATATATAAGTAAGAAAAAGTGAGTTATTGATTTTATTGACTGGTTTGTTAACTTCTGACATTGCAATAAAGCCTTATTTATTTGTATACAGAAGACTCAATTACATAGATACATATTATTTAAACAACTGGGTTATTTACAGGAGAATTGCAGTTTCATAAATAATATAGACTTGCATTTCTCAAGCTGATGTTTATCCATTGTTACCACTTAGGGAGTTGTGGTATCCACAAATGCTCTTTGGAGGAAAGTCATTAGAATAATGTTAAGTAAAATCCCTGCTATTGTAACTATACATGTCCAAGGTACACATTAGCACATACAAGCTGTGTTCTTCACAATGACTGAAATACAAATTATTGCATCCTGCTTTCTATGACTGGAGGAAGCAGCATGCTGGCAATACTTGCCACTCCAATTGATATGCCCCTTTGGTCTAGGATTTCTCTACGCTCTGACAGCCCAACAACACTCTGCATGTGGGATAAGAAGAGGTGGTGAAGGTCCCACAGGAAATGGTTGGGCAGGAGCCTAAGTCTTCCTTTTGCCAGATTAACACCTGATTTTTTTCCTTTATGACAACTGTAAGGAATAGACAGTGGATGTGTTTGGTATTTCAAACCAGCCCTGGCTATCTTCATAAGACAGCTTCTCTGGGCAGAGAAGCAACACAGCTGTGTTAGAAAGACACACAGCTTGCGCTTGTAGAGCACCATGTGAGCATAACTGTGTGTCTTCCACACCAAGAGTGGCTTCTGTTTGTTCATTTGGGAGTATGGACAAAGAAGTTAAAATGTGCTTGTCTATATGTACCTTTAAATGTTATCTTTATATTTTGTAAATATAGCTAGGTTCTTCTAAAGGGCTGGGTGGGTCTAAGTCAGATGCAAGAATTATTACAGAACTCTGTAAGAGTTCTTACAGAACTCTGTAATAGTTCTGAAACTATTTCAGAATTTTTTCTTTAAAAGAATCTTTTCAGAAAGAATCTTTCCTTAAAAAGCATTTTTAGAATGAATCAGTGATTACTTTTTGCCCAACTCCAAATTATGTTTAGTAGGCATGTGCACGTAGTCTGAGATCTGACCTAATCCTCAAAGTAAGTAATATGACAAATGGAAACTGATGCTGGTTTTGTGTTGTTGTGTAATGGAGTTAGAATAATGACAGGACAATAATATAATAGAATTCTGCAAAGCCTTCACGTGACTTTAAGTGGAAGTAAAATCATGGAAATTAGGAGGACAATAAAATAATGCTTTGCAAAAAGGATAAAGAAATAGTGTTACCCAAGTCTATTAGTAACATAACATGCTATGAATGCACTTAAATTAATAGCATATTTTACCAGTAGTTATTTTTCAGTTACTGCAATGCTGAAAAAATAACCAGAAAAATAATATTAAAAATGAAAGTGATTTAGGAAACTGATTTGTTTAAATCATGTATCTTTAGAGAGGCATATGAATATATGTGAATACAAGTATTTGCGTGGATTAGAAACATTTTATTCCATAAAATTTAATCCTATTAGGATGTGCTGCAGTGCCCTATTTGAAGCAAGTTGCCTGCCACTTGCTATTTTGGCAAAGCTAAGTTGTATGGCTTCTTTTTGCTTTTTTGTTTCTTCATGGTAAGTTTTTACAAAGAGGTCTTGTCATGACAAGACATTTCTAACAAAGAGATCTTTTAATGAAATTCAGCTGTCCTGGGATGTATGCATCTTACATGTAAAGTTTTTTTACCCTGTGCTATATTCTCCAACTTTTCCTAGGAAATTAATCCAGCACATTTATAATCCAGTGGGATTTTGACTCACATAAAGGCAAGATAAACATGCTACAGGAACAGTGTCCAAATGTTTGTCAGCCACTTTGTTATTTCTATGGAGATCTATTTTGGAGTATTTTCAATGTAGAAAAGATTATTTTAGTGGCTGCTGCAGAGTGGTTTATCATCGTTGATTGCAAATAGCTCCTCAAAACCAGACACTATGATGATGTTGGCTACTAGTCTTTTTGCTGCCTTTTGTATTTTCAACTTTAGATCTATGGAGGAGGGAAGTACTTAAGGGGTGGGGAGGGGTACAAAGCAAGAGCTCTTGGTGTGCGGTGTAAATGTGGTTTAGTGATGGTAAGGCTTGACATACTTTGCAAGCCCTGGTTGTAAGACTGAATGCTCTTTAAAAACATAGATATAAAGTGGCAAAATCTCCTGGCAAAATTGTAAACGGCCACTACAACTGATTTCAGACAATAATAAAGAGAAGGAAGTCAATTCAGTTCAGGATTTATGAGATCAGGAGGTGTGCATACCATAAGTTTCTGCAGCTTCCAGCCAACATTTTCATTTGAAATAATGTCTCACCCCGCTGAGCCACATCATGAGAACTTGCTGCAGATATCAAATGGTACCAGTTGCTTTTGGAAGGCGGTTGTATTTTTGTAGCTGGGACCCTCTGAAGATACCTGTGCAGCTAAATAGATTTATAATGAAGGCCTACTAGTTTTGTGATGTAGTTGGATCTAGGAGTGTGAGATCTCCTGCATGCAGAGTTGCTGCCACTGTTAAGGTTTCTTTCTGAATCTCAACTGGACTTCTACACTCTGTGGGATGGCTCTTTCAAGAGTCTCAGTGAAGTTGAACAGCTGAACAACCTGTAATGAAGCACTTGATGGAGCTGCCCCACAGGGCTGTGTAAAGACCACAGCAGAGAGTGTAAAATTGTTAAAGACTCTGCAGGGATGAAACCAGTGAACTCAGTAGCAATGATGGTAAACTACTGTTGTTTTACCATATTTGCAGGTCAGATTGCTCCAGTAGAAGTTAACATAATATTATGGGGTGCACTTTGCTGAACAGTGACTCTCCTGTGAGGTGCTTTTACTAGATCTAATTGAATACTTCCTTCCTTAAATGGATGTTCTCCTCTCACCAAACTGGGTGATTTGAATTTTTAAACAGGTTCTCATCAGACTGATGAAATACTAGGTTCATCTGCTTCCCACCTCACAGCTTTTTCTTTCCAGTCCCTTGTCAAAGTTGTGAGTTGAATTACTGTCACTGGCTGCCTACCTGTGCCCTCTGTGGAAATTAGTCTATCAATGTGGCTTGTAAAAAGCAAAATATGTCAGACATACTATGCTTTTCTTCCACCCAGAAGCCTGAATTACTGTGCACTAGAGATCATCCACATGTATTGCCTGGCTTTCAGTAGGCTGTAGTGCCAGCAGCCAAACACTTACTAAGTAACTGTGCAGGAGTTCTCAGACAAAAAGCATTATAAGATATCTTCATAGTCTGGCTTATTTCAGGGAAGGGTACAGAAGTCAGGTGGGGAGGGTGAGTGTTGGCAAGTTGGGCTTTTGATGGAAAGCTTGTCCTCTTCCCTATTAGGAATGAAACGAATATACATAGGTAAGCACTGTAAAAAAGTCCTAAAAATATCTAAGATAGCTATAAAGATGGCAAACTGTAATAGTTGTTCCAAAATAGATGTTCTTTAATGTGCTCACTCTTTGGCATTTAGTAAACTTCCAGGGGTGGAAAGAAAGGAAAGTTTAATTTAGAGAAGCCTCCTGGCCTTCTTAGCCAGTGATCAGCTGCCCAACATGAAATAATAACGCATTCAACTGTCCATCTTCTGGTAAGTCACTTTTATCATCACTGCATTCACCAGCACTAACCACAAACAGTGAGCATGAAATGTTGTAGGAATTCAGAGACTGATATGGTCTTTGTGGCCTTAATATTTGTGCTAATGCAGACAGTATGGAAGGAACTAGAACTCTCAATATGAAGGGGCCAACTCATAAAAAATGTATGTACCACTAACAAGGGATTTTTATGCACTGTATTTTGTGGGTGAAGAAAAGTAGAATGAGTCTATTTTGAATAAAGAACATACTTTTGCAATTATATCCCTTCATCTTTTCTGCAGTAGCAACACTTCTTTTCTTACATGAAGTATTTGAAGTGGAAGAATATTCATATAGGCACCAATAAGAAAAAAAATTTCACATATGGTAAAGAGAAAAAGGAAAAGATGAGACAATGAAAGAGGAGCAAAAATAAAGATGGGAAAGAAGAAAATTTAAGGCCCTTGGGAGAACTGAGATTTTGAGTTATTTGTGATTTTGTGCATCGGTATGGTTTATTTTTTTTTGGATGGTAATTATAACTTGTGGTTGCCCAGAAGAAGTCCTCTGTAACACGAATCACTTTAATAGTCTGATTTTCATTATAAAGAGTCATGGAGTTTTAATGTTATCAGTCCTAATCCAGAAGGATGCAGGTGCATAAGTACAAACCAAGCTCTGTGCATAGGGGTAATGAGGACAGTGATTTCATCTACTGCATGTGCCTTGTGGGAGAAGATCCTTTAGGAGGAAATATCTCCAGGGACCAGGCAAAGACAGTATTCTATACTCTGCTGGCAGAATGACTTTGAGCTCTCCAGATGATTTTAGTAGCTTTGCAGTAGCAACTGCGAGGCAATTTCAGATAAGTATAAAACTGTGGTGTTTTACTTGCTTAAGTACTGAATGATATACTGAGTAAAGCAAATCTGCTCTATTCATATTGATGTCTAATTCAATGCATTTTCAATGCAGGATTTTTAGCTCTTCTGTATAGGATATTGCATTGACATATATGTCAATATGGTAAATCAATATACCATTCCCTTATCACACCACAAACATTTTCAAAGGTAAACTAGAAGGGCTTTGTACATAGGAAGGAGAAAATTAAGAATGAGAGCTACGTACCTTGACACAATCTGACATTGTAGAAGATGTGCACAGCATTTGTATGTTGTGCTGAAATGATTGAACAGCAAAATCATAACATCAACATTGCAATTTTATTACGTTTCAGAGTTAACAAGTGCTAGTAGTAATTCTGCACACATGCAGAATTCTACACATTTGTTTGTGTCTCTTTCTGAGGGTGAAATTACTGCCTAAAAATTAAAAAAAAATAAAATCTGAAGTACAGGTCAGCAGAAAAAGATTAATTGCTGAATCATCTGTGTGATAACCTGATACCTAGGGAAATTTTATACAATCCAAAGGAATGAATTTTGTGCCCCATCTTGGTCATGGACTGGAAAGAGACAACTGTCTAACAAGCTAAATATGGAAGGTCTAAGCTTAAATTCATATCTTTCAGTGGGAGAATCATTATTCTAACATAATTTATGAGATTGATTTTCTTTGCTGAGACAGCAGGAATATCTCCTCTGAAAACCATAGGAAAATAACAATGTAAAATGGAATCAGCATAAAATCTCAATTTTGTCTCCTGCAAGTATTGTAAAATTTAGGTGTGTTTGTGAAATTTTGTGTAACAAACTGATTACTAAGGTTTTACAATGTGGTAGTTTGTGCATGCTTCCTCCTGACATGTCCAAACTCTGATGCAACAGGAAAATGAAAATAGTGAAATTAAGAGCCAAAATGTGGTGGTTTGTGGCAGAATGAAGAGGGAATGTTATATTTTTTTTTCATTACCAATTGAATCTTTTTCTTTCAGCTATTAAATTTTGTTCAGCGAGACTGCTCTTAGTATAATTGCTGAAAGTTAAGGTTTCATTCAGTGAGGAGCTGAGTTGCTTTGATCAGAGATGATGGACTTTCCCACACCATGCCTGATGATTTGAATCATATTAGTTGCTATTTAATTTCCTTAAAAAGTTGTGGTTTTTTTCTTGATTATGATCTAAATGCAGCAATGTTTTGCTCAGATTGTTTAGTTTATTTTTTTTTAGTTTTAAAAACGTAAGACTTTTCTCACAGGCAGTATTTTTACTTTAATGATTTAATTCTTAAAGCTGTATCGTTAATGTGAGTTGTCTCAGTGAGTAAGAAAAAAGTCTACTCTTGATTTCTTATTGTTATGGTTACTGACAGATAAATAAAAGTAATTTAATGTTGCATTGTGGAACTAGCTAAAGATTTAATATCAACTGTTGCTTGAAATGTGTTCTTTTATTAATGTTAATGCATTTGTAATATTTTCTGATATCTCAGAAGGATTCATATATTCTTTTGATCACTGAAAATCTAGTATTATTGAATTTGATCCAGGTCATTTTTCAAAGCATTGAGTGCTAAGGACAGGTGGTCCAGCATATCCCTGAATTTGATACAAATGTGAGACATATTGAATTCATTCATGAAGACCATGAGGAAGTTGTTCATATCCAGGTCATCTGCTGAGATTAGTGCTATGCTTTGGTATGAGCATTGGCTTTGAGGGAGCTTTGGTGCAGAGTTTGAGAAGAGATGCCGGGGTGTACCAAGGCTTTCAGCAGGCACAAGCACCCACGTGCAGAAGCGCCAGGGTAGAACTGGATGTACCAGCTTAATGCACTCAATGCTGTGACGCTGTTCTGTACCATTTTTCAGTCAGCTGCAGGTTCCTTGCAAGCACCAGAGACCAGGTGAGACAGGGGCACTTGGGACAGGCATTGCATCCAAGTGAGGACGCTGGGGAGCACCTGCAGGTTCACCTTGTCAGAGCTGCTGCAGCCCTGCAGCAGCCAAGGAGCTGCAGAGCAGTTTTGTGTTTTGACCCATGCCTTCCTGAACAGTGGATCTAGAGCTGAGGAGATCAGCTAAATTGTGCTTATTTGAGAATCCATGTTGGAGTCTCTTTTCCCAATTAGTTGTAAAGTGTGGTATTGGAGCATTCTCACCTTCACAGGGCACTGGGAGATGCTAAGAACTGAGTTACCTGTTGTGTTGCTGAAAATGTGTAAGAAACAAAATGGAAGCAAACGATGGAAAGCCTTTTATAACCAGTACATTTACAGCTGTAATTTTGTATGAAGCTTTGTGGCCTTGAGATGTGGATTTTTTTCTTCTGATGTTTCTCTCGTTTTTTTCTAAACCAGATATTGTGCAACATGGCTTTTCACTTGTTTTGTGGAATTTTTTTCGCATTTTGATAAGGGGAGAAGAAGGTTGCCTTTGTTTTACTTAGCCTTATTTTAAATAATATTTCATTTTAAGAAGGCTATTTTAGAGTGTTTACAGTGCACTTCAATTTTTTTTGATTGTGTCATGCCCTTCCAGTCCCTTGGTGAGATGAGAGGTATGTATTATATAATTTATAATTAATTTATGATGAATCACATATGATGAATACTCCTTATTAAATATTAAAGCCTTGTCTACAGTCGTGGCAGTACTATGGCAATGGCACTCCAGTCTGTTCATAGGGTACAATTGAGCAAGCTCAATGACTTAGGCTGTGTTGTCAGGACTCAGTCATTATAAGAGCCCTGCCTGGGCAAACAATGTTAAGGAGAATTGGTTCTCTTTTCAGAGTAGCAGCCCTGCTACTGCCTTCCCCCTGCTCCTTATGCACCAGGAGTTGGAGTTGTAATGAGGGTAGAATTTCTGCAAAACACAGTTGCAAACAGAGAAGGTACTGCTGGTAGTTCCCCAGCTTCAAAGGGGTTTTTATAAGTCCTGGTTCCTTGCTGGCAGACCCCTCACTGACAGAAGGCTAAGCAGAGTTGGAGTTCAGCCTAACAGGAGGTAACTGGGCCTGGATCAGACAAGTGCAAAATTTAGGCTAGATTTTGACAGTCCATTTTCATTACTGAGGACTGGAATTTGGACAAAGGGATAATTTACCTGCAGAGGTCGTTTCAGCATGTGGAATTAACCAACTCCCAGATAAACTCAGTAAAACAGTGGCAAGAAACAGTGTAGGGGATTGTGTGCTGCCAGTTTAGGGCAGTTGTTCTTAATGAAGGCATTCTTCCAAATTCATAGTAATGAATCTCTGAAGCAGAATTAGTAGAGAAATCACAAGTAGACGGAGCTCCCTGACTCCTCTGAAATCAGGGGAATCCCCCCAGTCAGAAATAAAAGGCAGAAAAGAAAAAGTAGCCTTCTAGCCATGTTTTGTGCTCTGCCTTTCCTTCTTCAGTGTTGACCTATGTGTGTCAGTGAATGCAGCATACAGCAAGGAAAAAATGCTGTCATTGTGTGATGCAACAGACATTGCCCTGAAATTCTTGCTTCCGTGTGTTTAGTGCCAGCCCAGCAGGCAGATTTTCTTGTACATTTTCTTGAATCTTAAGTGTCTGTTATAGCAGGTAGATTAGAAGGGGCAGGAGAGATCTGAGAATTTCAGTCAGAGAATACAGGATTGATAATTTCATATAGGATGTCATATAAAACCACATGAAACTGTGTGCTGTTTTCTTGAGAGAACTGCATCCTATGGGAACTGAGTTAGGAGCAGCAGGCAGAGCATTTGAGCACTGAAATAAAAAAAACCCAAAACAATCATCTGTGGTGTGACAGGAATGTAATCCTATGTGACTTCAATTAGTACAATGAAAAAGGAAAGCAGTGTAATTAATTTTGGCTTGATGGTCCAATATAACCAACTTGTGGTACGTAAAGATTGTGTGATCAAATGTTGAAAAATCATTACGGTACAGATAACAGAAATCAGTGGTTCTTTGGATGGGCACCATGGAAAAAAGAATACTATAAGACAGGCATATTACTTCAGAACTTCTTACATATTTTCTGAGAGCTCAAGGTATAAAAATTGCAATAAAATCTAATTCTAATGGCTTTGGTTTTGTTCTTTTCCCAAAGATTTCATTAGATTATTTATTGATATGACATATTATCAGGAGCTTGTTTTAATACTGATTAAATCACACACATTGACAAAACTCACAGCCCTTAAAATTACATAAAACAAAATTGACTTATAAGATTTGATCTTAATGGAGAGTGATACCTTCATTGGTATTGAGCCTTGGATCTAATGTCACTTTATACATACAGCTGTGAAGATTAAAAAAGAAAGACCATAACAGTATGTGGAAATTACCAAAGGAAAAATTATGTTTACAAACATAGCACTTTATTTTGTATAGGAGGACATAACACTGGGGAAACCCTGTTTTTGGTCTTAGGGGTGGCATCAGCACTAGAATTGCTCTGCATTTGAAAGAAACAGTTTTCACTGAATTGCGCATATCTAGTTACATTTTTCTCTTTGCATTTAACTTGAATGAGTAAATTGCAGATAAAAAATTTAGTGACTGTGTCTCTTTTTGCATGTTACTGGACAATTTTTTGAATCCTCACTGATTATAGTAGGTCAGCTTATTCTCGTTATTAAATGACAATGGTCATTAAAATGGCAAACACATTTCTGTAGAATTCCCTTTATAAAATGTCAGCAAGTTTGTATGTTTTTATTAGTTCCAAATCAGATATTTCAATAGACCATTTGTAAGTATTCCCGGAGCAATGTCCATTTCTGAATTTTTAAGACCACACTAAGATATTACAAATTAATCAGATTTTCAGATTTCTGCATATTTATTGTTTAATCCAATTCTAAAATGCTGTTATGATTGACAGCTTGCTGTAGAGATGGAAGTCAATTGAATAATATGTAGCAGTCAATTTTATTTGAACCTTAATGTGGTGAAGGTGGGTTTTTTTTCACATTTCCATTATTTATAAGTTGTTCCCCTTGGAGAATATATAAAAGAATTTGTTTTAAATGAGCTGATAATACCCTCTTTAAAATTTATGACAGAATTGTATCCTTTTTCCTTACAGCACAAGGGTGTGCCAAGAAACTGTTTCTGACTCATCTTGCTATTCATAGGACAAAAATTAGAAAAGACCATCTTGTTAAGGTTTACTCAGAATGAAATTTCAGCCACTCATCAGAAAAAAAACCCCAAAACAGAAGATATCATACCAATCAGGAAACCTGATGCTTTTGCCAGGGATTTCTTTATAAGAGACTACAGTACTCTTGAAGCTACATGTGATACTTGCTGTCATTCTTACAACCTCAAAAATCAGTGTGGGCCTGATCATCATCACTGAAAAGTTGGGAATCAGTTGAGCCCTTCACCCAGAGGAAATGGAGGATTGGGATCTAGTTTTGAAAACGTCTTGGTACTTTCTTACAACTGATTGGATATTTTTAATTTTCTTCCCCCCTTTCAAATCTATATTGCAGATTTCAGCAAAATTTAGCAGGGCTGGACTGTGTTCTATGCTTAGCAAGTCATTAGCACCCAGCATCTTGTTCGATTGTTGGATATTGATCATCTCAATAAATGCTGGAAATCCTTGATTTTGCAGAATTTTGCTAATCCTCCCCATACAATTTAAAAAACAAGCTGTCATATGGAAGCATACTAGTTTTCATAGTGTCTTTTTATTGTGCATAGTACAGCCTTTGCTGCCTCAGTAACTGACAAAAGAAAATACTTTATTAAGATAGAAAGTAGATGTGACTTGATTATTTTTCAGATAATTTTTGCTTTCAGAAATTGCAATGGCTGATGCTCACCTAACCGTGAAAAATGCAGTTCCTACACACATGGAGTGCTCATGTGCTGTATGTAAATTGATGTATAATGCAACCCGCATTAGCTGGGTTGATGATAGCTTCAGTTTCACTGCTGTCAGATTTCTGTAACTCTTTGAATGAGCTGGCTGGTCTGAATGAACGTTAGCATAATTTATGCAGCTGATAAGCAATTTGAGTGCTTGAGTTATTGATAAAGCACTTTAACATATCATTTTCAGCTTCATGTTATGTGACATCAGAGTTGAAGGTAATGTGGCAGTCCCCAGGCTTGATATTAAAGTCAATCTGTTCTCTGAATTTCAGAGGCCAGAGGAAACACAGTGCTGCCTGATACAAGCCCAACAGACCAGCACCAACCCAGTCAGTCGCATACTGCATTCCCTGTTGGGCCTCAGGTAAGTATCTTTCCTTTCAACTCATTGAGATGTGCAATTTGGTGAACAATAAATAACTGTGACTGATCATCTTTGATATGTGTAATGTAGAAAATGTGAATCTCTTTGGCTGTGTTCAGTGGTACAAAAAGAGAATATGCATCATGTATATTTTGAAAGTCAAGTTTGGCAGGATTATATTTTGTTTGCTTTTCTAAAATAAAACCTAAGTTTTGCATATTTAGGAAGTTAAAATATTGTAATTTCTTATGTAAATTACTTCTGAAATTAATATAATAATTTAATATTTAAAATCTTGTGCAATTTTAATGCAGAATTATTGTCTCTGACAGTTGTCTGTCACACAGAACTCCTGTATTAGTAAAGGTATTTCATTATCTTTTATATCAGATATTTATTTTCTTTAGAGCAAAGTGTAGACAAAGTAGTATTGCATTTTATAAGACTTTGAAATATTTCCTATCCTACATCACAATTTTATCCAAGTTCAGCTATATTCTAAGATACTCAATATTCTTCCACTTCCCAGGACAGTCTTGGTCCACAAAGCTTCTGGTAGTTGTCACTAGTGTTTTCTGCTATTATCAATCAGTATACAACCAGGAATTTTTGGGAAATGTTGGCATTTAAGTACTTGTAGGCTAAGTTGAGTTATGTCTTCTTTCGCTCATAAATTATTTTTGGTGTATGTGTCATGAATTTTCCAGTCTAGATTCAGCTGGGATTGCTACTATGCTGTTTGACTGAGGCTTACAGTTTCAGACTGTCATAGTTGTCAAAGTTTTCTGTGTTGGTGAAAATGTATACTTTAAGATACTGGAAGCAGTGCATGTCTGTAATGGAACACGAAAGGATCTCAAGCAAGAAGGTTGAAAGTGTGTAATACTGAGTCATACACACTGAAATAGGTTTGTACCTGTGGTTTCTTACAGCCACTACTGACAGCCCAACAGTTAGCCTCAGCAGTAGCAGGGGTGATGCCAGGAGGCACTCCAGCCCTGAATCAGCCAATCCTTATTCCTTTCAACATGGCTGGGCAGCTGGGGGGCCAACAAGGACTCGTCCTGACTCTACCTACAGCAAATCTCACCAACATCCAAGGACTGGTAGCAGCAGCTGCAGCAGGAGGCATCATGACTTTGCCATTGCAAAATCTACAAGGTAAGTCATGTTCGTAATTTTTCTAACAGGTTCTTTCACATGTTTTATGCCCTCTCTTTCTTTAAATTGAGGGATATCTTTTTCAAATTAAATGTTGCTCTCCATGAATATTGAAAAGTAATACCTGGATTGTTTTTGAATGCTTGAGAGACACTTAAGGGCTATTTGCCTTTTTATAGAAACATATTGGAATTTGGGTCTTACATTACTGTGGGTCAGTAATGCAAACCACTTGAATGGCTCATTAGGTTTTTCTGTCATCAATGATCAATGTTTTCTACTCACAGATCACTTGGAGATTTCAAACTATTGAATAACAGAATCATAGAACATCAAGGGTTTGGAATGGACTTTAAGATCATCTAGTCCCAACCCCACCTGCCATGGGCAGAGACACCTCCCCCTAGACCAGGTTGCTCAATGTCTTACCCAACTTCTCAAGGTTGGGACATCTCCAACCTCCTTTGGCACCCTGTTCCACTGTTTTATCACCCTCCCAGTGAATTTTTTTTTTCCTAATATCTCATCTAAATCTTCCCTCTTTCAATTTGTACCTATTATTCCTTGTCCTTCGACTACAGATCCTGGTGAGGAGTCCCTCTCCAGCTTTCTTGTAAAACCCCTTCAGATACTGGAAATTTGCCATAAGGTCTCCATGTGATCTTCTCCAGGCTGAACAGCCCCTATTTTCTCATAAGCCTGTGTTCACAAGGGAGGTGCTCCAGCCCTCTTAAAAACTTCATGGTCCTCCCCTGGACTTGCTCCAACAGTTCCACATGTTTCTTATCTTGGGGACACCCCAACTGTGCATACTCCAGGTGGGATGACATGTGAGCAGAGGGGCAGAATCACCTCCTTTGACCTCCTGGGCATGCTCCTTGTGATGTAGCCCAGGACTTGATTGTCTTTCTGAGCTGTGAGCACACACAGATGGCTCATGTTGAGTTTTTCATCACCTGTAACTCCCAGGTCTTTCTTACCAGGGTTGCTCTCAATCATTTCTCTGCCCAAGCCATTGGTGTGTCTGGGATTGCAGTGACCCAGGTGCAGGACCTTGCACCTTGCTATGTGGAACTTCATGAGGTTTGCTTCAGCCCACATCTCAAACTTGTCAAGGTCCCTCTGGGACCATTATTCCTTCCCTCCAAGCAAGTTCACTGCAACACACAACTTGTTTCACCACTTTTGATTAAAGCAGCTGTATGATTAGAGGCAACTAAAAATACAGTATTGCATGAAAATAACTTTTCATAAAATTTACAATAAAATCAGAGTTTTCTCATCTGTCATCCATGACCTAGATATATGTTTTTGTTCCTGCTGTGGGAGGCCTGCTTTATCAGTAAGGTTCTGCCATCCTCTTTCAAGTTGTTGAGAGAGTTGCATGACTCCAAAGTAACTAGGAAAAAGTTAATCTCTGTATGTATCCTCTATATTGTCTGAGCTGTACCATGCTTACAATGGTTCTACCCTGAAGAATCTGCTACATTTTCCCCGTGGTCTAAAATCAGACTGAAAGCAGTTCTATAAGATCCCTTTTTTCCCCCTGTTCAATGAATGTGTCTGACACTGTTAGGAACAGTACTCAGTTCAAGTACATATGATATAAAATACAGATGTATTTATTTACTATTCCTAACAATGTTGATACTTCTCAGAATGCAGTTGCTTCTGAATAGAATGGAACAAAATATAGCAAGCTTAAGTGTTAGCCAATATCTTACAACAGAATTGCATAATTTTAATGGACGAGGACAGTAAAGGAAGTGATAGTCCAGTGTGAAAGTGATGAAGGTGCGAGCAGCAAGTGTAAAAAGGAAGCTTTAACTTGTTAGATTTATTTATTTATTTATTGTTATTTCTTTCCAATGTAAATGGTACGAAATATTTTCCTCCAACAAAATGGTAATTTAAAAAAATTATTCCTCTGCACTGTGCCCTAAATACCTTTTAGTCATTTAACTCTGGTGGCTGCTGATTACCAGATGCATTATTTGAGGCACCAGATCCTACAGGTGGTCAAACAGAGAAAACAAAGAGGCAGCTCTTGTGTTGAACAAACTCCCTTACAAAGCACATGCATAGTACTCTCACCTGTTGGGAACAACTACTTGCCTTTACCTTGTGCATGTTTTAAAGTTTAATGTCAACAGACCTCTCTTATCATAGTTGTAAATGGTTTTCACTTTAATGTTTAAAATAATGTCTCTCTCATACCATTAAGCTGCACCAAAGAACCTGTCATTCATAAATGATAGATGAAAAGGACACACTAATGCACAAATTTTGCTTGTTTAAAATTTGAGAGTGCATGTAAAGTAGGAATGGGAGATTAAAAAAATAATGCAAGAACAGGAGCGGGTAAAAGCAGATATAACAAAGTGAAGGGGAAGTAGCTTTTTAGCGTAGGTGGATGATGAAATCTTAATGAAGAAACAGGCATTATAAAAATGTATCCTTCCACTCTGGAGTGCTCCAGGTTAGAGTTGCTGGGTATGTAGTATTATAAATAAACATAAGCCTGTGCAGTTCTTACGTCATTTATTCACCCCAGGTTGCAAAGCTGGAGGGTAGGGATTAAGCCAGGCAACCTTTGCTCTTTCGTTTAGCCATGGATGTCTAATTGCTAGCTAAAAGATGTAACTTTGCTGCCAAATAAATTTTGCAAGCAATGACCTTAGGAGATGAAAAGGTTTCCTTTATAATCTTTACAGGTTGATAGAAGCCTGGGATCAAATAGGGACTTGCAGGAGCAGCAGGTTCAGTTCGCTGTCTATGAACACAATCACACCCTCCATAGTGTGTCTGAAAGGAATAAATCTCATGAATTTATTTAGTTGTGTCGCTGTTTGTTGTATTCCCTACCTTTCCTTCCCGATCACCCAAGCGAGTGCTACTGCCTGCCCTCAGTTTTTGGAAGTGAAACTGATACATAAGGCAGCAAAGTAACCTGGTCAAGATAGCTCCTACTTTTCTGAGTCATAGCTGAAAACTGCCATTGCTTGCTGTGTAGCCCACTGTCTAATGCATGCATGAATGAAGATAGGAATCAGGTGAGAGTGTTGTGTGGTATCATCAGTTCCACTGAATCTGACTGACTTCTGGTCCCTGGTTTTTTGGGCAGTTTTCTTGGGGGTTTTTTGGTGTTTTTTGTTTGTTTGTTTGTTAGGTTTTTGTTTGGTTTTTGTTGTTGTTGTTTTTTGTGGTTGGTTGAAAATAATCATAGAATGTGCATTCTCTTTTGTAGACATTTTTATAGGCATACTCATAAAAGCCCATGCTTGAACACAGTTTGGTAATTCTTGCTTTTTTGGTGAAATCAGACACTTATCACCAGTTTCCATCTCTTAACCTCACTGTAGCATGGCCAACTTAGATAACAGGATGACATGTTTTCATGCTGTTTTCCAACCTGTCTTAATAATCCTGTTGTCACATCTGCTGTTCCTGAATTTTCAATGAGGTCAAGTATAGATGTCCACAGCTCCTGTGAGCTGGGTCTTCTACTGTCTTTCTTCTCTTGTAAGTAAACTTCTGAAACTCTTCAGTAAGTAAACTTCTGAAACTCTTCATGGCAAACTACCCCAGTGAGGTAACTCAAAAGATACCCTTAAAACTTTTTGAAAATGTATGAATTCAGAAAAGGTCTGATCTGACAGAGTACTTGAATTCATACTGAATGTTGATCTAGAGAGTAATTCTACTGTATTTTTTGTGTGCCACATACATGTTTAAATTATTTTCTTCTGAGGAACTTTCAGGTCCGGTTCAGGGTGATAAGTATGAAATCTCCGAGTGCCTAGATGAAACAATGAAAATTCTTGTTTGTGAAAAGAGAAAAGACTACTCAGAGATAGGAATCACAGAGAAGATATATTAAGTACATAAAATGAGAAATCAAGAATTTATTTCCAAATGGAGCAATTAATGATTGCTCACACAGTATAACTTAGTGATAATGCTTATACTTCACTTGTCAGTTACTTATAAGAAATATTTTTCTCCCAAATGTGTTTGTGTTAACTTGTATGGTTGCTATAAGGTCCTGATCCTCCAATAAGTTCATAGGAATTTCATTGCTGTAAGGGAAAAGAGGTTTAGACCAAACTTCTTCCAAAATGTCTTTTCTTCTTCTTCTACATACTTGATTATTTTCTTTCTGCTCATTACAGCCTGGCATTTGCCACATACACCACTGTACCGTATCAAATACATCCAGTGTAGGCAAACAGAAGGAACAGAGGTGAATGTGTAAATTCTTGCTGTGAAACTTAGGAAAATATGTTTTCCCTGGCTTCAGTAAGCAAATTTCATATGCACAGCTAATACGCAAATAATACAATTCACTGAGATGGAAAAGGGTGGCAGAATAAAAGTATCTACCTTAGTGGAAACAGAAATCCCTGAAGAAATCCCTGAACATAACACCTGTGCAATTTTGAGTTTCCATCGACAGATCTTTGAAGAAAACAGTAAAATCAGCAACAATAACTTTTTAGTGTAATCCACTAAAAGCACTGAAGACAAAAGTTTAAAAACGATCCATAAAATATGTCATCCCAAGAAACTTACACACATGTTTTCCACTCATCCTTTCTTAGAAATGGAATATAGGTGAAATATAGCTATGCTTTCCTAAAATTTTGCAGGTGTCACAACAATCATGACATTGTGAGAAGGGAAAAGTGAGGCAGGTGCTCCACAAGACGGTGTGTTTCCTCTCTTCTGCTCTTAGTTCATTGGTTCTTGGCCTGCCTTTATTGATTTAATGCATAAAGTAGTCTGA
The DNA here is from genome assembly GCF_028551555.1 of Melozone crissalis. Classification (NCBI taxonomy): domain Eukaryota; kingdom Metazoa; phylum Chordata; class Aves; order Passeriformes; family Passerellidae; genus Melozone; species Melozone crissalis. The sequence continues at coordinate 54,782,518 of NW_026535794.1, read as the reverse complement.
CAGCTTCCCTCTTAATCATCCAAACTGGTGATTGTAAGTTCTCATCTTCCTGTCTTCAGGAAACTTTTCTATGGGCTGAGCAGTTTCAGTTTTTGTGTCTCTTTTGCCAGGTAAGATTTCTTTCATTTTGGGAGGACCATGTTCTTTTTTTCTAAATTTAGTTATCCTTCTCAAGAGACTCTCCAAGGAACTAGTAGCTGCTTAATCTCACAGTATTCAGTAATGCCTGGGAGCTGATATTCATGAAAAGACATTCTCTCCTTAAGCCCATCTGATTTTTATGTCTCAGTGTAATGTTTTTGTAAAGCTGAACAAGAAATCTTTTGGGTTCAGGAGCTGAGTTTGTTCTGACTTGTTTTCTTTATGTTGTTTTAACCCTGTGAATTTCCTGTTGGCATAACTGAAAAATGGGAAGGCATTCCAGTCCTGGGGAGTTGTTAACCTCTGTCCTCTCTTTTTAATCTCTTTTCCATGACAACCAAAGCAGTTTTAGCTAAAAGGTTAACATATTTTAGTTATTCTTTTAGTATAGCATATGTGATTGAAATTAGAGAATGACAATGTGCTGGTTTTGCATCACAGAAGTGATGTTTTGGGAGAGGCTGTGGGTAGTTTCCTCTGTGGCTGATCGGAAACCAATCTGTGGTTGGCTTTGGACACTGACAAGCTGTTGAACCACTGGAAAGCTGTACACACTTCTGAGAAGAACACATGTTAAAGAGGAAAGAAAGTGTTTAGCCTTTCTCCTAATCCTATCTCACAAGGAGAAATGAATAGGTACATTCTAATGAGAACACTAGTGATTGACCAACACTAAACCCACCATAGGCGGTGGTTTTTGTCAGCTCTCTGCTGGGCGTTCACTCACCATGGATAACAGTCTGGGAGTCTCTCTGCAAAGGGCTGGTCCAAGTATATTTTATCACACAGCAATGGCACACCAGTGTTTTAGATATATGTGCCAATACAGAGAGAGGATGACACTGGAAGCTTAAAAGAAATCAACAAGCTGGAGACTGTAGCCTCATGGCGCTGAAACTTTCTGTATTTTATTTCCACTACCCATTGTACTGATCCATGAGTGGATGTCAATAATTTATTTACAAGTCAAACTTTCTCAGTCTTGAGTCATGAAAGAAATGAGAACAAACTATCTCTCTAAATCACTCGTGAAAGGCTTCAGTGCTGAAAGGAAGTCTTGCATAGCTGAAAATGTGAAATCATTAAATTACATTATTTAAACAGCAGCAGGTCATATTTTAGCAGCAATACAATGGAAGGGGAAATGTATTAAGCACCTTGAGAGATAAGAGGCAGCCATTAAAATGCACTGAAATGGGTTACAGTTGACATAGATAATGATAAAAAAAATAAGAAGGCTTTTTTTACTATGGAGATCAGTCAAAAAGAATATTAGGTAAAGACAATAGTAACAAAAATAAAAAACCCTATTGTTTACATTTATTAGGTCTTGTTTCCTCTGAACAGAGATTTGTATTATTAATTGTACGACAGATAAAGTAAATATGCTCTGTCTCCATTGCTCCATGTACACACACCTTAAAAATCAGAAATCAGAGAGAGATGAAAAACAAAAAAGAGACAGAAAAGAAGCAAACTACAAGCTTCAATTTCTTACTGATCTAGAGTCCAAATTCCAGTTTCTTAGAACATTTTTCCCTTTTAACTAAAGTGATGCAGTCCCTATTCATTTGTATTCCCCTTCAAGTAACATGAAATAGCTTTCAGAGTCTACAGAAAGGCAGTGTTTCACTTATGTATTTTAATGAGCACCAATGTCAGTAATAATCAAAATGATGTTTCACTTAGAGGAATAGTTTATTCCCAGGTACTTTTGCAGTGTACTAACATAACCAGAACATGAATGACAAGAACCAAGAAGAAGTGCTGCACTCATAGCAATTTCTGTGAAGCCCTCAAACCAAATATATCTCCCCTCTCACTGTATGAATGCTGCACAAAATGCAGTCACTGTGAAGGGCTCACTTGCACAAAGAAGGGGATAGCCAACCTTCAAGACAAACCTCCCTAGCACAGTACATGGAAAGAAATAAAACAAATGTGAGCATCCATAAGCACACCGTGGCATGCACAGAGTGTCTATGGATTAGCAGCTGCTACAGCAGGCTTCCTCAGGCTATCAGCTGTATCCCATCCAAACTGTTGTAGGATAACTGAACTAATATGCAGAGATCCCTGAAGATGGGATGAGCTGTCTCTGCTGGGTCTCCCAGGAAATGTACTTTTTAAGAAGGCCTAACATTTGATTTTGGAAGAAAGGACAAAATCTGCTTTTCTGACAGTAGTATTAGCAAGAATCCAACTGGGTTGTTTGTTTATTTGTTTGGGTTTTTCCCCCATAACACAAGGCTTCTCCTGTGTGAATGCATTGGCCCTATGTTAATTGCTCATCTTATTCAGTGGCAAATTGCTGCCTTCAGAGAGCAAACCTGAAAGGTTCAAGTCTTTATTAGTTACTAGCTGTTTATTGATCAGTCCCAGAGTGTTAGCTATTTGTTGTCTGGTTTCTCTGCCCCATAAGTTAAAAGCCTACCACTAGAGGCATTAAAATGCAGTAGTCTTAATGCTCTGTTGATCTCCAACCAAAACAGATCACAGACATGTCTTTTTTTTTTTTTTTTGGCTACTGATGGTTATGGAACATCAGTGAGAAGTAATGATGTGATGTAGATCAAATTTTGAAATCAAAATGTTTGCACCTCCTTAAACATTGCAGGCTAAGTACTGGCAAAGTCTAAATTTCCAGACTTTTATGCCAAGAAGTAGATGGGAAAGATGGAAGTAGTCTGCACCTCCTCACCCTCCCTGAAGTTTGCACCAAAACACCATTGGTTAATTATTCTTTGGCAGGCATGACCATTCAGCTAGGAGTTGTGGTGTGATTGGTATGCAAGACCTGGTCATTTTGGGGAATTTACACCTTTACTGAGCCTTGACTCAGACTGATACTACTCCTGGCAGGATTATAAATGAAATTTCCATCAACCAGAACATGGGTGCATTTTAATGCTGCGTTTAAAGTATATCTTTGCACCTGTTTTGAGAAGCCTTTAATTTTCTCTTGAATTTAGACCGTGACAATTTAAATTAACGTAGAGAAAGCTCATTCCAATAATGTGAAGCACTCAGCTTACTGTAATCCTACAAACTCAAGAAATTTCAAAATCTAGTGAAAAACCTAGCTAGTATTTGTCACTATATTCCTCACCTCTGCATTTTGGCACATGTGCTACATGCAGTAGTGAATCACATGCAAATAGCCTAGATCACATAAAAACAGATGGGCACATCTATATGCATGTAGGATTCTTATGCTGGTCCAAGACTCTCTACTTCAATAGAGAGAGATCTAGAAAGATTACCACAATGGATTTGCAACCTTCACTCTTAATATTCTTGCCTTAGTAGATTTAAGTCAGACATTTATAGTATTTGTGGCTTAATTTCCTTTGTTTTTCCATGGTATTTGTTTTAATAAAATCACTATGATTCATGTTTTAAAAACTCCCTGGACACAGATTTGTGTTCCTGATTCAGCAGTGAGATCAAGGACATTTATTTAGGGACTCATAAAAACAGCAAAGTCTTTACTGACCAACAGGGTAGTGTGAATTCTGAATGCATGGAGCATACAAATTAAATGCCTGAGAACCATTTTTTTAAAATGAAATTCCTTTAATGTCTATGTGGTTCTGTACCACAGAAACATACCTCTTTATGGAGACCTCCTAATTCTTTTTTTCATGGAAAACTCTGAAGGTATCTTATGACTTTCTCATTAAAATCTTAAAGTTTAGGCATCTTTACTTTTTTTTTTTTTTTAATTTGAGAAAAAAATCTGTCTGCCACTGAGATTTCCTCATAAATGGGAACAGAATCTACCTGGTAACATCAGAAATTATAAAAGTGAAAATTCCTCCTATTTTCTTGTCCCCAAACCTCTGTGGAATCTTATGTCCTTTGGGTAGAAAGTTGTACTCATAGAAATCTTGAGGCCTCAATTTCATTTTCCTGAAGCTGCCTTTACTCCTTGAATGCTCCATCTTTGCAAGCTTGTTACTCTGACAGATGTAGCAGAGAGCACAGACCTGAGACCTGTATTCTTGCTCTGCACTTTGGCCCAGGTGTTCCATATGATGGAGGACAAGTCAAGCACATTTTTTGGAAGTCTTCCCACCTGTAAACAAATGTGTAGACAGTTAGCAGTTATGCTTTTCCTACAGAGTGGCTTAAATCACTACTGTTAGATGCCTGGAGTTCCTCACACATAGCTAGATCTAAATGTCCTTAACTCCTAGATCATATTCTGGTGCATAGACATAAATGACCCTCGGCTCTTTTTTCAGTACTTGTAAAAATAAGGTGAATTTTCCTTATTTTTGGATCTAAAGTAATGTTTTCCAGCTCAGAGAAGTACTGGAGTTTTTAACCCAGGTGAATAAGTTCCAGCACCATACAGGCTCTTAGATGATTGCCTGCCATAATTTTTTGTTTGTTTGTTTGCTTTTAGCATAAATATTGCTTTTAAACTTAATCATCTGTAGACTTGACATATCTTAGAGAATCTTTTTTCACTTATTTATGTTTTAATATGATAAATTATGCCATGTTAAAAATAAATCATCATAAAGACTAGAATAAATAATTCCAATTATTTATTCTATTCAAGTAAATGCTGATGCTTCAGATTTACAGTGTCTTTTCCTTTCTGTTTCTCAGATCCCATTTCAGTCTCTTGTGCTTTTCCTCATCCAGAGCTGGCTCTGTCCATTTTTATGTTTCAGCTTGTTTTCTTAAGCTATTCACAACCCAATTATTCCTGAATGTGTTCTGTGCTGTGTAGCTGATTTCCTATTGCATCAGCAGTAATAACTGAAGAAGATGTGATAAAACTGTTGTAAATTTACTGTTATACTGGGCCCCTGTATTTTAGAAGATGTGGTAGTAACAGGACATGAATCCTATCTAAAAAGCCAAGAAATAATAGTAGAACATTTTGAGGAAATTCACTTATTGACACCCTGAAAGTTGTTTCTTTTATCTTTGTCATTTTTAAAAGGATAAAATCTCTCAAGAACAAATTTTGAACCTGTTTTCTGAAAACTGTGAAGTCTAACATCTGAACAGAACAATCACTTTCAGCATCTCTGTTCAAGATTCTGGGTTTTCTTTTCCCAAAGTAGTGCTTGTGAATTGTAAAAGAAGAATGTGGATCGCCCCACTCCCCCTTTCCCAGCACTGCAGCATCTTGAAAAATATTCATTTCCCCAACTGCACACCTTTCATTTTACTGGTAACCAAATCACTTCTTTGCATATTTGTTTTACTCTGCTTTATCAAGTGTGGTTGTTCATGTTACATTTATCTAACATGAGCACCTTTGCCAGTTGTAAACAAAATTAAAAACATATGCTATTTTCTCAATTTCTCAAAATAATATAATTGGTTCTAAGTGTAAGACTTATTAAGTGTATCTTTATGCATTTATGTTCCCATGAGTGCTATTATTTTAAATTTTTTAGTGATATTTATGTGTATTCAATGTTCAACATCAGATAATTTGAGTTTCCTGTGTTTGTAAGATAATTCACAAGGGAGAAAGTTGTATTAAATAAATAATACCGATAAATTTTATACTACCATATATTTCAAAGCTAATGCCGCTAACTTTCAGTGGAATGGTAACATAAGACACAGTGCCATAATATGATTGATTTGTTTTGACAGCAGCCAAATAATTGAGAGTGAAAGGTGTCAGCACAGATGAAATATTGTGTAAGCCACATTCAGAAGGCAACCCCAGCAGCAATAGCAACTGGAGTTTTATTTCCTTTGATATCACACTGTTACTCACTTCCAGTTTATTATAAAACCATGAAAGGTATGCAACTTTACATATGATGGAGGCTTTTATGGAAAGGATGGAAACAAAAGTTTGTCAGGTACTTGAGCAATAGATACTGACAATGGGATTTATGATGGATACAATATACAAGGATAAATTATCTTAATCTTTCCCATTAGTTTTCTTTCTTATTTTAAACACTTTTTGCAGGCTACTGCTTATCTGGCATCTTAGCTCTAGCTTGGAGGGTAAGTGATTCCCTCCAGAGCAGCCAGTCTATGGACTGCTTGGCAGGGGATTGCTGCAAAAACAGCGCTGCAATTACCCTCCCCAGCAGTGAAACTTAGTTTTAGTTCACCTCTTTTGCACAGCAAACTCTATAACTATACACTTTCTGGCTGAGACAGGGTATGGCTTGTATGTTTGCATCATGGCATCCAACTGCACTGCAAGGATTACAAAGAACTGTAGCATCTTTTGAGTCCAGGAGACTGCAAGTGTACAGGTAACCTATTGCAGAAGGTAGCCAAGTAGACCAGATGGAATAATGCCTGAACATGTAACATGAAAAAAACTCAAAATTCCACTACACGTGCATACACACTACATTCCAGAACCAAGTGGAGAATCACTTTTGAAAGTGAAAATCACTTTTGGGCTTTCTTAAAAGTACATTGAACAAGTGACTATGGCATGCTTGTAAAAACCCAAGCTGTAAAGCTTTCTTTGTCCTGAAGAGTGATTGATTTTAGAGGGAGCCAGGCTCCAAGGTACAGTTTGAATTGAAATTTATATGTCCTGCCTTTCATTTCAGAAATGCTCCACTAAGACACAATCTGATGTGAATGACAAGGGTTTTCAGTAATGAGCTCTTGCTCATGCAAAACAAAACAAACTATGACAACCATCATGTTAACAAGATCAGGAACCCTTGTGGCTTTGTAATGTAGCATCTAATCTATATCTATATCTATACCTATACAAATAAAATTATTTTTCTTGGAAAAAAGTAAATAACAGAATGGGATGAGATTTTCAATACAGATCAATTTATACACAGTCCCATTCTACTTGCATTCTTTTTGTCTCCTGATCTGGTAATTTCATAAATGGCATGGTGGAGATTGGAAACTGAGGCTAAAAACCCTAGACCTACTGTTATTAATAAAGGAAAAGTTTTCATTGAAGTGGTGTAGGAAGTCAGGAAGTAAACCACTGTTCATAAAATATATCTTACTGAAGAGCCAGCTGTATCTACTTCATAAAATATATCTTACTGAAGAGCCAGCTGTATCTACTGAAGTATTTTGTTTAAAACAAGTACAGCAGACTCGAAAATAAGCCTTGTGTTTCTACCATTTTCCTCCTGTTTGCCCTGTGCAGACAAGACTTCTTCTGGAGAAAACTAAACTCAGAATTCCACTACAAGTGCATACGTACTACATTTCAGAACCAAGTGGAGATACAAAGGACCAAACCAACAACTGGCCCTTTGGACAGCTTCAAGACCCATACGCTCAGTGCAAAGCAGAGTAAATACTGTCCAAAGAAGGAACCCTGAATTGCAGGTAGAGGGAATGAGAGGGACTTACAACCAGTAGATTCCATCTAGTCATCTTCTCATACTGCAGGAAATTACTTGCTAACGTTGATGCTTCGGGAGAAGTGATTTTTGACTATTGTACATGCAATGAAAACAAAACCTCTTTGCTTATGATTCAGAGCAATATAATTTAGGTAGAGGCTTCTCTTAGAGCACTGAGTGCCCAAGTTGCGGGGCTGTGTGGCTTATGTAATGACTAGATCTCTGCCATCAGAACCTGCAGTTAAGATTAGCTTGGTAGGTCTGATTTTAACCAGCAGCAGGTATAATGTTCTCTTCAGTAATTGAAGACAGAATGCTGAATGTTTGTGTGTGCATAAATCTATTGATAGGCATTGAAATGGGAACAATGGAAGCATAGGCTTTCCAAGTGTCATGTTTTCTGTACAGATGTTAGTCTCCTCATCCAGAAGTACTACATGACTACATAAAGAAATGCATGGGTAAAAAGACTGCCAGGAGAGTCCATAGTACTCATGAAAGTCCCTTCCCCTTCCCCTCTCCCTCCCCCTTCCCCTTCCTGGAACTTCCCTTTTCTTTTCCTTGTCCCGGCTTGTATCAATGAGCATACATATTTGTACTTCTACAAATATGTAGAGGTAGAGGTATGTAGGGGTATGTTTTAGGCTTCAACTACCACCTTCATCCAGGAGCCTCTGTCTGGTAGGCTGGAGAGTACAAATTCTTCCCGAGAAGAATTTCACGGTGTAGTGTATATAGGCAGAAGATCTACCTCTACTACATCTTTCTGTATAGAAAGATGCTCAAGCGCTTGCATGTTTCCTGGCCACCGTAATTGCGATTCCTCTTTGGCTGTTCACATTAGAAGCTTGACTATTAGAAGTATTTGTCAATTTATTGCTGATGGGACAAAAAGCCACTGAAAGAAATAGGAGTGAAAAATCAAAAAGAGACACAACTGAGGTAAAACCCAAAAAGCACAGCCTTCTGGTCCTTACCTGACCAGGCAAATGGAAAACAGAAAAAAAAAATAAGATGGCCACTCGAACCAACATGCAAGCATTTCCCACATGTTTTTGTGGACCTTTTACTGATTGGTCAGATAACCCAAACAACTGGTTGCTTATTTAGTTGAAAATAAGTAGTTAGCTTTGAAAGTTAAAAGACCAGACAGGTTGTCTTCATAGTAATCCCTACTCCTTAAAGATTCCAGTGACGTTTAATAAATAGGATTTTACAGACTTCAGCATTATGAATAGTTTCCTTAGATGATGAGTTTTCGCTAACCAGGAAGTAAACATTTTTCCACACACCTCTTCTTCTGAAGTGATTCCACATCATTGTTGCAAGTAAGTGGTCAGCTCTAAGTGGTAATTGTGATATCCCAGCACAGAGCCAAATCCAGGAGCCTTCAACTCTCAGTTTTAGTGAGGCAGATTCATTGTAGATGTGATGCTTCAGGCCCTGTTGACATTTGGGGGTTTGGGTTTTAAAAAACCCTACGTGCAAACCCTCAAGGTTTGGCTGACTATAACCCGCAAATGGTTTGACAGGACCCTATTTACAGAGACTGCTCAAGAGCCTTTCCCTTCCCCCATCTGAGTGGTCAGCACTGACATACTCCATTATGAGAAAGACCCACTTAACACAGAACTACTTTCAATTGTCATAAGCACTCAGCTTTATTTAAACTGACACCCTTTCCATCACCCCCAAGCTAGAATCCCAATGTCAGAGTGCTTCAAGAACTTCGTATTCAAAGCCATACTGTCTGGCAAAGAGCTGTGATAGAGTGGTTCAAAACTGCAAAGAAGTGAACTTCTGAAATGGAAGGACAATCCCAAAGGTGAAGGGAGATGTGGTAAATATGGATCTTCTAGGCAAGCAGAGGAAACTAGAGTGAATGGAAGGCTTGCCTCTGGGTTCAGATTGGGAAAGAAACTTGGAGGACCCACATTTCTCTGTTCTCTTGCTCTTACTCAATTCATTAAACTTCTAGGGTCATGCTTTTAGAAAGGGTTGCAATTCCTTTGTGTTCCAAGAGCTTCCTTCCCCCACCACAGCAGGTTGCTCAAGTACCAAGAACAAGTGTAAACAACCTGAGATTAAACGGTGTGGAAATATTCATGCTTTGTTCCTACAGAGGAAATATAGCCTATCTGTAAAAAAGGGTTAAGTGGCTACTAGATCATTCCTGTTTCTTAATAGTAAGCAAATTCAATGAATGGGCCAGCTCATTGAAGTTGTCCTGTTTAATATGAAAAAAAAAAAGTAATTTTAATGATCCTCCGATCCTCTGTTTACAAATGAAGAAACTAAGGCACACAGTAATGAACTGACTGTCCTATGTTTGTCAGCAGAACAATAGCAAAACTAGCCACAGAGACCGTGCTTTCAAAGTCCAGTAATATGCATATTTCCGAAGTCCTGCAAATGTATATTTGCAAATTGGTAATTTCAAATTAGTCTAAGAAAAGAGTATTTAAAGAGAATACTGTTACAGGATATTTTCTGGATATTCCAATAATACATTTCTTATAGATTGTTTTAAAGGCTAGATCCTGGTTGTCTCACAGGTATATCCCACTGGCTTTAGGGTGGCTGCTTCCATAAGTAAAATGAACAATATTCAATTGCATATTTTAGCTCAAACAAGGAGAAAAAAAAGAGAAAAAAAATTGGCTGAAATAAAACATAGCCAATGTGTGAACTGTGAATGGTTTACTCCTTTTCTCTCTTCTTTCCCCTGGACAAGTGCACAATCACAGTAATGGTTTGGGATTAAGTGATCATCTCAGCTTTCTGCAAAACTAGAGCAGTTTATGGTTTTGTCTGAGTTTTTGTTTTAAGATCAAATGTCATTGCCATGAAAGACTTTTTTCCCTACATACAGTTAAATTTCAAAAATATACCTGCATTTTAGAGGTGGAGGGGAGGTGAGGGAAAGGAGGAATACCACTACCTGAGTTCCATGCCAGACTTTAATGTAAAATTAATTCCTTTAAAAAGATTTTTAAAAAACCACAACATTTTTCTAATGTGCATTAAGAATGTTGGAGAGCTCACTGAAGCATATACGTTGAGCTTTCAGGAGCAATCTGTAGTCAGGCATTTTAAATGAAAATTGATTTGTGATTTACATGGTCAGTGGAAAGAAAATTAACTTATGGAAGGTTGTAATGAAATATTAGACAAGTAAAAAAAGTAGATGGTGATCTAGTGGAACTAAAAGTCCCATCTGGAAGAATTCTGTGACATTTTTACATTTATCTGTGTTCTGCATGAGTTGTAATGTTAGTGGTAATTTTATGGGACTGAACTGAAATGAAAAGGGTGTTATCATAGATTGCCTACAATATAGGATTGTGTTCAGTGGAGAGTCCTGTATCCTTTTCTCCATTTTCCTGTAATATGACTCATTGCACTTTTTCCAGCTACTGTTGTTGAATTCATTCAGCCTTTTACTTGAGGCTATTAAAGAAGAACATCAAATGCGCACAAAAACAATCTAGCAGCACATTAAAAATCAACACGGCTGCTTCTACTTACTCCTGCATAGTTGAGGCACTATCCAGGAGACCCTTTAAAACATATGCTAAAATTGCACTTTATCATTCTTAAACACAGGCTATTAACACAGATTTAAAATACATTCTCTTTCAATCGATGACTCATCAGCATAGCAAGAGTAAAGAATTAAAGCTTTTCCTGAAAACATAACGCCCTAATTCTGTTCCCCTGTTCATTTTGAACTCGGATATTCACTGTATGACATCCTTGATTGCTCTTGCTGTCAGTTTCTTGGAGTTTGAAGACAGAGAGACATGTCAGAATAACACGATGCCATGTTTGCTGCATTCTTCTCCTGCTTTTGTACTAGAAAATCTTTCTCATATTTCAACAATCCAGACTTTACTGATAATGGAAATAGGAACTCTTATTCTACCTTCTACCAGATAATCTTCTTTCTTTTGTAGACTCCATGGATGACAACATCTAGTTTATCACAGTTTGAAATACAAGACTCTAACTTGGCAGAAGGTCAATGTTCTTTGGAATTAGTAAGATTTGTTAATGTCTTTGTCAAAATTCTCAAATTTTTAAAATCTAGAGAAAATTCTTCTCATCAAAGGCTTAATTCATCCTGTTATTAAATAAAATAATTTGTTTAATTTGTCCTATCAAAGTCTTGTTTGTTGAGGACATATAATCTTCCTTTTCATAGGAGACATGAAAATATGTTTATGACACTTCTTTCTCTCTGTTCCGTTAAGAAATACATAGGTCATTTGAATGCATGCTAAGTGTTCTAGATTCTTTGTGCTGCACAGGTTTTCAATATGGCTCAGCAGCATGCAGAGTTTGGACACTCTTGAGCAAACACAGGCTGTAAATTTGTCCCTCTTCTCATTGTTATTTTTTTCTAATCACAATTGGAGAATCAGGTTTGAAATTATACCAAGTCCATATTACTGTTAGCTGAAGTAGAATTAAAATCAGATTGTACAACTAATATATGCAGGGTTGTAGCTCAAACAAGTGCATTATGGAAAAGTATAGTTTGAAACATACCATGTTATTTCTCTAGGAAATTTATTTTATAAGCATATTCGAAGGAGGAGAAATATCACAAATCCTTCACAAATAGTATATATGATTTTCAAGAGAATGATGTGGCTAATCATGGTAGGAACAGCCTTTCTAATCACATGATACTGTAGAGGTCAATATTAGGTATTGGCTTTCCATCCTATCCATGTGAAACAATATACCATAGTGAATGTAATCAGTTAATGGTGGCAAATGAACCTATTAGAAACATTAGCATTGCAAAATGACAAGTTCTGAGAAATAGATGTTAAGTGGATTCTGCAGCTGGTAATTGTCATCCTGGGAATAATTACACTAATTAATAGTTGCTAACCCCAGACCCTTATGTCTGTGACTTTGAATGAGTTAATGATTGCAGTTTTTGGGACTCTATTGCTGGTAGATTTTCACTCAGTGTCAGCAGCATAAAAAGGCCCCAAGGGAGAAACTGACTCTGATGATCTTTAGGGTCCCCATTTTTACAAACCACAAGTACATCTGTGAATGATCAGATAGCATCTCCACAGACCACAAAGTAGTTGGAGATTGTCTAATGAAGAGATCCATTTCATTATAAAATTCCTGATTTATAAAGTTAGTATTAAGTTCATGTAACCACAGATCCATAGCACTTGCCATCGGAAGGTTTTACTTTTGAGGCTGTGTTTAAATGACCCACAAACCCCAAATTTTTCTGTTGTCTTTCCTCTTACCCTAGTTATGTGAACTCTGTTTCTCCTGAAATTAATTAAAAATGCTACCAAATCTTTATTGGCAAAATTTAATTTCTGCAGGCTTTTAAAGACTGGGAAGCTTATTTTACAAAGGCAAGTGGGTCTAAATCCTTTTACTATTCTGTCCTCTTTCTCTCTCTCTTTCATCCCTCCTACCCCCCAACAAATAACTATATGAGTCCTATAATATCCATAAATTTGGAACATATAATCTAGCTGTCTTCTAAGGATGAATTTTAGGAATAATTTTGTATTGTTAAAATCAATAGTTGACTGATGTCACAATGGCAAGAGAAGAATTCCAGTAAAATCAAGATTATGTTCAACAAGCACAAGGGGAAACGTAAGGAGAGCTGTATTTCTCTTGGTCTTGCAGTCTGTGAATGAAAGGGTTATTAGTATACTTTTGGAAATTAGTCCATGGTCTTTGATCAGATGGGATGATAAAAGAGATTGAGTGCTGCCCCATGTTGGAGCCTATTTTGATTTAAACAAATAAACAGCTATGTTAGACTACAATATCATAAGTCCAGGTTACTTACAGTAGTACACTATTAGTTGATGATTCGTGATAATATCTTCAGAGAGTCAGAAGACATCATAAAAATAGATCTTTTCTTAACTGCATTTGCTGCTTCTGAAGTTTTCCCATGGCTCTCCACACAGACAAGAGAGCTCCTTAAGGTTAGTGTGAGTTGTCCTGTCCTGAGTAATGAAGCTGTTCGTTGACAAAGATCCTACCCATCTTTTGTTTTGTAGAAAGGAGAACTGCTTATAAAAAAATCTATGAAAGTTTCAAAAAGTTGAAAACTTTGGCACTTCAGTGTTGCTTTGAACATAGAACCTGGAATACAGACCTACTATCTGTACAGCACGTAGAAGCAGGATTAAATATGGCAGCTGTATGGGCAGTTTATTAATTTCTGCAGTCTGCAACTTAGAGTTGTTTTGTAAACTTTTTTTTCAGTACTTATTTCTCATAGGCATGTGGCATATTTTATTTGCTTGGTCTTTTTACCAATTATGCCCATAAAACAAGTGTACGTAGAGCTAAAGTAAGGTAAGAATGGTGACGTTTTTAAGGAAGAAAGTAGTATGAATTTTAGGAGCCACATATGTACTAAGTGGCTCCCGCAGAGACCACAGTAGACTAAGAGAAAACTGTCCCCAAGCTTTTGAAACCAGATATAGAAGTTAAATTGTTGCTATCTCCCTTAATGAAGATCCTTTGTTTCTCTACATGACCATTTATAGAACACTATGTTTTATAGTGATAAGTATATTATTTGTTTCAGAAGGAACAATTTGTTAGAAAGGTATTGAAGTAGCAGAGAAAATGGTATAAAATAAAGTTTGCCAACTATCCTCAACAGTCCTTACAGTTCTTCCAAAAGGTTTGATACCTCACGTTATATTGAAAAAAAATTGAAATATTTTAAGCAGTTCATGTTGCATTTTGCCATAGCATCAGACAAGGGTGGCAAGTAGAAAGATGATATTAGGTTAACTGCTGGTCTGCATATACTCTGTAAAACAAAAAAAAAAGGAATGAGATCTATTTTTTCCTATATTTATACAGAATGTTTCAAGGATGCTAATGTTAATCTTGTAAGTTAAACAAAAGAATACCAGAATGTTATGGAACAAGAAAACAATCACGAAAAAAAGAGGAAGGAAAAGAAACTACATGGAAGATAATGTTCATGGAAGCTGAAATCCATCCAACAAGGCAAGGAGAAACTAATGGCACTGAAAAGATGCCAGTTGTCCAAAAAGACAGATATTATATACAGCAAGATATGAATAGAGAAATAATGGTAAAGAAACTACTCTTTGAATAAATGCAAGTGCCTGGCTTTCAGAACTGGAGACTGGCTTTCAGGCGCTACAGTGCCTCAGTTTTTGAGCTTGGACAGTGGCAAAACCAGCTGGCACAGGAAATACTGGCACGCTGAAAATGGTCACAGAGGCCATGGGGTCTCCTTATGTCAGTGATGACAGTGAGCCTGTCCCTGGAAGACAACAGTCAATGCCTAGTGACAAAGTTAGCCAGACAGTGCATAAACCCTTGCCATTTGACATCAACCATGCAGATTAGGTGTTTTGTTCCAGACATTGCAAAGATCATGAGACCTGTGAGAGAGCAAAGGATACAAACTGGAAGCTTGCAGCAAGTCTCATTTGCAGGGTCTCATTTTCCTCTGAGTTGCAAAACTAATTAATTTTACTTTGAGAGTTAATCCTTAGGCTACTGTTGCTGAACCTGGTAATTTGGTGCTAAATTTCCAGAGGTCTGTGGCAAGACAGAGTCTAGTCTTGTGTACTAGAAACAGCATGTACATCATTGAATTCCATTTGAACCAAAAATAGCTCTCATGGCCTTTTTTTTGTGTGTTTTTAGACTGATTCACTGTGCTTCAAAAAGCAGCAGTCTGTCTAAGCATGAAAATTTTGATTCTGAGTTAATATTCTAAAGACAAAAGGTTAGAGAACATCACAAAAGGAAAAATAAATCTTGATTTGAGATGAACAGAGAAGCATTAAATCCAGTAGGGTGTGAGGCACGATAGGCAGTGAGGCACAAAAATATTAATCATAAAGCCAAATAACATAAATTATTAAAAGCTGGAATTAAGCAAAAATTATGTGAAGACCTGTCCTGGGCCTATTGGATGGAATAGAATTTTCTTTGATACCAGTCTGGTCAAAATTTTGCCACTGTAGTGATAAAACAGAAGGCCTAGACACAGGGAGTGAAAAATGAAGCCAGTCTGGGAATGTGAGACATATTGTCTCTGGAGGCATTGTGTATCATAGAGTCTGTTTTGTTCTCCAGTTAAAATCCTTGGTTAAATTGCATCAGTCTGCCGCTAGGAAAGGCTGTATAGCTTAGAGAGGGAACACAGCAAATTTATGTCCAGAAGAGGGGATGATTCTTGTTTGTTAAAGAAATAATGCTCCTTTTTTGTGTTTCTCTTTGTGACTTTGAGTCACCAACATCTTTGGAATAGTGTGGTGATAGTTCAGCTCATGGAAACAAGACATTCATCCCAAAATACACTCAATATTTATTTCATAAATATTTCAGTGTAACTACAAATGTATTTTACTATCGTTTTCAGTGGGATGTTGGAGAAAGGTTGCTAATTGGGAGCAAGATGGAGAAAGATATAAGAGACAGGGACTTATCAGGTTAAAAAAAAAAGAGCGATAGAAAGACGTTATGGCCTAAACTATATTCTGCTGGTTTTAAAATTATGGTGCAGAGCGAAACTAAATCAGCCAGATCTCTCCAGAGGTGTGCTTTATCTGGTAAGGGCATAAAGAGCGGGATCTACAACTCAGTTTACAAAATGTTTTCAGCATATAAATACAGCCACTACCATAATACATAGACACAAGCAATGTCATTACGCTGGATTTCTTGACGTGCAGCAATTAAATTTCAAGACATTTCAGAAGCCTCTTTAAGACAGAATTGCAGAACCTGACCACATTTTCCAAGGCTCATCTCTCCTCAGTGAGGCTGTACAGCTGGTAACCATAAAAACAGACACTTTCAATACATTTTTAGCCATGTTTCCACCACTACCAGAATGCCAAGAAGTTTCTCCTTCATATTTGGTGTACCTTTTTGCAAGAAGACAGGAGTATTTATAGTTTTTTGGGATTCAATGGTTATATGTCAGAAATTCTTATTATGAAATGTTTTTGTAAACAAACTAAATTCCACTGGGAAATATACAGACCCTGTTGCTTTTATTTCCTGGTTTTTTTATTATTATTTTTAATTAGTGCTCTCCACAGAGTGTTGAAGGTTATGATAAATGTTTCCTGGAGCAGATTTTCAGCCTGTTACTCTGAGGAAGAAATATGCATTTAAAGATGTTTTATATTTTGACTCTGAAGGGGATTAAAAAACAACTCTCGGTAGATTCCTCTCTTTACAGTTTCTTTTCTCAACAGAAGTTATAGGATATCTAATGAAGGAAATTTATCCTAGCATTACAACTGAGCTAAATTTATGTGTACGTTTTTATTATTTTCTAAAATACATGACTTCAAACAGTTAAAGCACCATGTTCAGCCCATATGGAAATACAGCTGAATTTGAAATTTACTATATGCTGTTTCTGCTTTTCATTTTTTGCCATTTCACACCTTGTCCGCATCTCCAGCAAGCTTGTAAGTTTCCAGCGCATACATTTCTTGTGATGATATATTGTCCTGGTGGAAAATTTCATTTACTGGCTGTGCCCTTTGCTGAACCTGTTGCTAGTCAAGGAACATGATAAGCGTATAAGTAGCATGCTACGTCATTTATCATACATCGTTTTAGACACTCAAATATCTCATATACAATTCTGCATTCTGCACCAAGGGAAACTACTAAACTTGCAGGAAAAAAAATCTACAAATAAATCATCAGTTTATAATATATAAATGTATCATCCTAATAAAAATTAAACATAGCTTATGCTAGGACTGTAAGTGCCCTTTATTTTTTTTATGTCCTCAGTAACCACATGCTATCAAATGCTAATAGAAAACACCTGGTTTTTGTGATTTTGTGTACAGAAGAATTGAAAGATATAAAAATACTGTCTATTTTTAATAATTGAATTACATTGCAAATAAATCGCAGACTTGAAAGATCCAGCAATGCTAAGAATCTTCTGCTTTTCGAACATTTCTCTTTGGTTTAGATTTTCATCATATCTTGTATAAAACAAAATTGGATTTAAAAAGCAGCCAAAACAGCAACACCAATAAAATCCTCTAACATTAAGGAATTTAGAAATCACCAGAAAGAAAACAATTGCAAGAAACTTAAGGTCAAATGAAAATAAGTCTATCTGATGTACTAGCTGTTCCTAAAAGAGCAGGTCAAGCCTCCCTAATTTCAATAATGTGTCATCTATTGATTTCAAAGCTTCTTCAGACTATCATCACAATATTTCACTACAAGCAGCTTTTTATTTCAACATAAAATAATCTACATCTTGTCAAGATGTAGAATGTAAAATGTTGAATTCAAAGCTCTTTTTATGTTAAGCTATGCTTACACTAACTACAACCTTTCCCTAAAATAGTGGACTACAAAAAAGTATGCCTTACATTTATATAGAACCTTTTATCCAGCATCTTTTAACAACTATATCTTGAAGAGTTACTTCAGCCACTTCTACTGTATATCCATTTCTGGTGTGGGGTTGGAGCATTTAATGTCTCACAGTGGCATTGTGCTCTAGCTTGGAACTACAACTGGAGAAAAAATTGCTAAAAAGGGTATAACTACATAATCTGTAATTTGACTAGGTTTTCAGAGCTGATAGAGATCTGTCTGGGGAGAACAGAGGAGGGAGGTGGAGAAGAATGAAAAAGCAAAAAAACCTAGATGTCATCCGATCTCATTTGGGATAGAGAAGAAATCTGCATAGAGGATTAGAGATTTTTGTACTTTTTGAGAACATCATCTCTAGAAAATACACCAGGTATGGTTATAGAATGGAATCTCCAAAACAGGTTCCCTTCAGCTGAATGGTTTTCCACTAGAGTCCCCATTTGAACTCATTGTCATGGTGTATGAAATACAAAATGTTGATATGTAAGTGATCTGAAAAGGAAATATGTGATTGTGTTGCAGGCACAATTCACCTAGTTTAAAACATCTGAAATCAAGTAATTTGCTCTTGTAGTCAGCACATACTGTAAACAATGGATGGAAAAGGAAGGGAGTAGAACTGGTGCATGTCAAGATGGTTTTTACTATCATTTACATCTATATCTCTTCATAGGATCAAATAGGTCACAATTCCAGTATGACCCCCCAGCTCTACATTTGAAACTAATAGCTGTGATTGGTTTATAAGACGTTTGCAAAGTTTATTTAAAACCTTACCACTATTTTTTCCCATTTAAAACTCAGTTATAAAGAGATTGAAACTCAGAGTTAGGATTTGCAAATTGCTCTCTAGAATTGTACATGTAGATCCATTTACAGTTGCCAGGATACTGCAGGGGCAGACACCCTGAAGTTTCTGGTGTAGAGCTGGATGATTTGCTGAGCTTCAATGGAATGCTGAAATCAACACTTTTAAAGTAGTTTATATTTATCTTTATAATCAGGTTGCATATACTATGTTAGCTGTTGTCTATGATTACATTTTGTTCTTTCAACTCATGGATGAAAAAAATGCTGGATAAAGGGGTCATTATATATTGGTTGTATGTCTTGAGTTTTATGATGTACATTTCTAGTGTTTTACTTATGGAATCCATTTTATACAAGAGCTTTGCACAAGAACAGGTAGCTTTACAATTTAAAAATTTCACTTGGGTTTCTTCATGACCAGGTACTTCAGGTCAATGTAAGAAGACAAATATTTGCTACATTTAGTTTTCAGGAAGCAAAGTGATTAATAAAAAATTTTCAGGTCATGCTGGAACCAATTACAGTGAAGGACATATGTACTGCTTTAGAATTATTTGAAGTGGAAACAGCCATGACTTTTCCAATACCAAACAGATGAGTTGGGCACAGTGAGGGATCAACAGTGAATAGAAATAATTTCTTCTCACGTTGAACATACCTCACTTTCTTCTCCTTGCCAACTTTTTTCATATGCTGTTAAGTGGTAAAAGATGCTCATTCACTTTGCTTTTTTCAAGCTGCTGATAAAACACATTGTATTTAATATGAGTATGGAAGACAGGAAGAAACTCATATGTTTTATGGGGGAGAGACTGGTGAGATACTTTAGTCAGTGATGTTCTCATTTGTTGTCCCAAAAGATAGCCAAACCTAGTTAATAGAACAGTTGATTTTATTGTGGTGGGTTTGTAGATTTAAATATTGTCTTTGAAGAAAATCTGTGCATAGCTACATTAAGAAGAAAAAAAGTAAAAAAAAAAAGCAGGCAACCATGGCTTTAATGTGTAGAAATAGTGGCTATGATTTGTATCTTGCCATCTAAACATGCACTAACACCAGTAATATCACTATTACATAATGTTATATGTATTTAATCTCTGAGAAAATTAAGATGCTGAGAAGTCACGGAGCAAGAGAACCCAAGGTCTACCCCCAGACATTTTCCTCTGAAGTGATCCCCTTCCTTTCCACACAATATTTTCCTCCCTTTCACACTTGGAGTATAAAAACACTGACAGAAAGGAAACATCCTGGGAAAGAATGGAAATGACAGGGTCAACAGTTGTTTCTTAAAAAAAATAAACATCCATTAAAGAAGACACGGACCTCTCGTTCTGTGTATTCCTTAGCACCACCTTAATTTTTGTTGCTGTATCCTTTATTTATGTTTCTGGAAACAAATATTTTGTGTTGGTGTTCTAGATTTGAAGTACTTCAATTTCAGAGACAGTTCTGAACAAGGAGGAAGACGGAAAGAACTCTGTTATACTCTTACCACAGAGCTCCTTGGCAAAAGCAGAGCAATAGGTGGCAGTCCCAGCAGAAGTATTCAGGGGGAGAACCACCCTTGGTTACAGGCAGTTGTGTTTGCTTGTGCTTTTCTGTGAAGCTGAGGACACAAAAAAACAGAAACATGAAGCACCAGCAGTACTAACTTTACGTGGTTCAACAGACTTTATAGCAATTTTGCTTAAGGTTTTGGTTCAGGGTAAAGGTTTCACTTTGACTTTTGAAAGCAGCTATTAAACTTAAAAGGTAAGGTATTAAATTTACTTGTTAAATAGCTGCCTTAAAATGTAGCTAATAAACTTATCAAGCCATTAAAGAGTTTTCAACATCTGTCTATTATTCTGTTTCCACAAAGCAGTGAGGCAGACCTTGCCCTCAACTTGTTCTGGTCAAGGCAGACTTCCTAGATAGGATTGTCTCTGCAAAAAAAAAATGTTTATTTTTGTTTGCTTGGTCATTTATAATTTGTTTTATAGGTGCCTAATGAACAAACTGAAGTCCCATCATTCTTGGTATCCCATCCCATTTGTCCACAAAAAATACAGAACTAGAAGTCCTCCCAAAGCTGCTTGTAATGCAGAAGACCACAGATTAATGTGGTCAGAAATGGAATACAAAAATCAGTAAAGCAGTAGTGGTCAGTGTAGCCTTTAATATGTGCTGTCTGTCCTTGAAGAGTAAATGAGAAATAATGGGAGAAGAGGAAGGGCAGGGGTGAGCAATACAAATCCTTGAAAATGAAAAAAGTAGCTTCTATTTGATGTGATGAAAAGAGGATAAGTGAATTAATGACATGAAGAGACATCTCAAATAGCCCTGGAGAACCAGCAACAACTCTAAAAGAGTAAAAGGAGAGCAGGTTCTTTTCTTGTGACAAAAATAAAGGATGTTGGCATAAGAGTTTGCACAAGAGTTTTGGTTGTGAAAGCAGTTAGGGAGAATCTTAAAATAAGCTATGTGTAAAGAATCTAACTGACATGCAGATTTGTTTGCTGTCAGCATATAGACAGAATTAATGTCTTTGAGATTAATCAGATAAAATATTATGAGAGCCAGGAATAGGATCTGAAGAAACTGTTACAGAAAGCTGGAAGAGGAATTAGAAGGATCTTCTGCAAGACGTGTCAATGAAGCATTTAGAAACGTGAGACGTGAAGTGCTGTGGGATGGAGCACTGAATTTGAACAAGTTCTGTTGAGTGCAAATGATGTGTTGTAAAGTTATATGGTGAAATTAGTAAACAATTTTAGGCTGTAATTGTGAGTACATATTTAATCATTAATAAATTGAAGAAGACAGCTGGAGCAGTAGTTATAGTGCCATGTGAGGATGAAGATTAAGTTAAGGCTAATATATTTATATTTCTTTTTATTTTTCTAAAAATAAAGCAAATTAGTGTTTTTAAAAAGAAGAGCTATCAGAACATGAAAGGTGATGAACAAATGGCAATGAAGATATCTCCAGTGGGAAGAGAGGATCTAGTTAATGGAACAAGTGGCACAACAAATAAGAAATTGATGGTCAGAAAGAGAGAAAGCTGTAACTACATTCTATTTTGTCAGCTTCCTCTTGGAGTGCATCAGAGCAATACGTTGTGTTAAGAGGAGTCAAGAAAGTGGAATATGAAGAGGAAGCTGGGGTCTTCCTCATAAAGAAGTATTTGGCATATTGTGGTACATCAACAATACAGTAAAAGGGAGATAAGACTAAGATTCAGGATTGTTGAAATGAAAAGCATGATCTAAAAATGGTGCAGTGATTTGAAGTATCCCCCTGTTCTGCTCACAAGCATATTTGGGTAAGACAATTACGGGATAGGAGAGACTTCCACATGGGAGGGTTTTCAAAGTGGAAGTAGCACAGTGGTACTCAACTGCCAACAAATCACAAATCCTTCTGATCACCTCAGAAATGCCCTATATACTCCAGAAAGTGTTGAAAAGGGGAACGCAAAGAGAATAATCACTTTATTTTTCTATCTGAAATGTAGTACTTGGAATTATGCTTCTGAAGAAATGCTCAGCATTAAATTAACAAATTACTGTACCACTGAATGCAAATCTGAAAAAAAAAATGCCCTATAGCTTTGGGTTTTTAGCCCTCTTATTTGTAACTTGTTCTCTGGGAGAAAACACTTTCAAATTTGTTGAGTTATATTGATTTTCAAAAGCAAATGGCTTTTCAGGAGTGTCACAGTCACTCATCTCTGCTGTCACTGTCTTTTTCCAACTACAAAAGAAGTGAAAGTTACATAGATAATGACTTTCCACATCTGTTGACTTCTTTAAATTCTTGATTCAAGTAATTATCAGTGCATTTTATTGCATTTTATAGCCATACAAACTTGTTTCCACTTGTTCATGCTCAATCCATTAGATCAACAAACATACATCCCTGTAAATTTGTGTATTATGCTTCAGAATTATGTATTTAACAGAAAAAATGCCATTAGTTTTGTGAATATTCAACAATTATTTCAGATGCATGGGCGCATCATTCAGAAGGTGATGCCCTTAAATTAGGGGGTGAGTCCAAATTGTCCTCCAGCTGCAAGATCCTTGTTTTATTAACAGTACGTTTTTTCTCCTTTTTCAGTTAATCTTGTAATGTATTATATTATATTAGTTCACAGGTATTGAGATGAGAGAGGCTTTTTTATGCCTCTATTACCTGTTGAGTATTCCTGCTCTAGAATACGCTGTGTTTACTATGTGGACTTTCTTTGTATAATGTTTTATTAATGTATATTATTATCCCCCTGATATTTGTGTGGTACTGCTCAGCATAATTAAGGCTGGCAGTCTGATAGGACTCCACACAAGTAATTTACTTGAGGGAACCATGTTGGAAGATATGTTTTCTAGCTGAGTACTTTGTCAGCGGCTATTATCAAGTAACCTTTTTTTCCAATGAAGTTCCTAAGCAGGAGAGCAAGACAAAGTAAACCCATGGTTAAGCTCATGCAGAATAATAAGGTGGTTGCATTCACTCAGTAGAAACAGAGTTGTAGCATAGGGAACAGCTAAATAGGTGAGAAAGTCAAAAGGAGCCCTCTTTCTCATCTCTGATTAGTCCCACACACATACATCCCTTTTGAACTGTACAAAAGATATTTGTACTTATAGTGACATAGCCTGTTCAAATGTTTCTCATTGAATTTCCTTCAAACCTGATGTTATAAACAATAAATATACTACATTTTTTTTCAGGGGAAAATATCAATGCAAAAACTGTGCTTCTTTGAGGTAATGAAACTGTTGTTCTTATACAGACGACATGAAATTCTCCTTAATTGTTTAATTTATTTATTTGTTTGTTTGTTTATTTTTATTTGAAAGTTATGCTGATTTCAACATATCTTTGACGTAGTGTCCTGGTTTAGGGCAAATTTTGGGAGGAAACTTCTGAAGTGGTCTCCTCTAGAAAGCAAATTCAAGTTGTCTCCCCCCAGCCTATTTGGGAGAAAAATCTCCTTCGAGACAAGTGGGAAAAAAACGTTTATTTAACAAGCAAAGTACTCACAAACATGAAAAATGAATAGTATTAGAAAATGAAACCTCTTGTTGTTCTGAAGACATAACAAATTCAGAAAGTTCTTGTGGGGATTGGAGAGACAGACTTTTCTGTCAGTGCGTCCTTGGCTTTCTCTTGGTCTCTCTGGGGCTCGGGCCTGGTGTATGGCTGCAGTGCAGTGAAGGGGGCCCCTGGATGATAATCCTGGTGTTCCTGGACTGAGCAATAGCTGAACAGCTCCAAAAAACTTCTGGCCTCAGCTAACTAATCCATGAGAAGGAATGTGGGAGAGCAAGTGCAGTTTCTGATAACAGACTCCGAGCTTCTTCTCCCTCCCTTCACTCTTGGAACCAGTCTTAAAGGTGCAGAACTTATTATCCAGCATGAACAGAATAGATGACTGGGGATGCAAGCATCAAAAAGTCACCCTAGGACACTTAGCTTCACTTAGAGTCTCTACAGTGGTGACTTATGGGTCTATCCATCCTCCCCTGACTTACCCAAAGCTGTTTTGGATTGTCTTTCTGACATTTTTTTCCCAGAGGTTGTCTTTTCGACATTTTTTCCCCAGCTTTCACTACTGTCTGTCACTTCTGACAACATCCCCTTCATTAGTCTGTTATTTAACCTCTCTTTGACTTCCCTATTTCTTCCCTTGTACAACAAGCTTTACCCAAAATTTGCCACAGTTGCTCTCTAGCATTAGTAAAAGTCTTTTGCATAACCTTCCTTATTTTGGTCATTTTCCTTCTCCCTTTCCTAAGACACCCTGGTAAAGCTCCATGTCCTTTCTGAGCTCAGTTGCTAGGATATATACTTCTCAGTCCAGTCTCCTGAGAAGGTTTGCACTGCTACCAATATTTTGCAAATGTTTCTGTTCCATTTCATTTATGGTCTGCTCATTCCCTATAAGTCTTCTCATATCTTCTCCCTTCTTTTGGTAATCTGTTGATATAGCATGAAAATACCTCTGTAAAAAGTATTGAGCATCTTCTGAATTAGCAGTCATTTATGCATGAATGTACTATTCTTGCCTTCACTCTCAGGTCACTCACTTATATCTATTCTAGGAACTATTAGCAATGATTATTGATAGTGGCAGATATGCATATTTGCCTCAGCTATCTTTAAATTCCATGTGTGTGTATGCATATATTTGAATATTTTCCAAAATGTTCAGGTTTTTCATTTAACATGAAATACACCATGTATGTAATATTTTATTGTTTTCTTTCTATATGTTCTCTTCCGGCTACAGTTCTGCACTTTCATAGTTTATATGTTTTGGTTTTTTCTTTGCGTTTTTATAGTACATTTCACAGTAGGTAATGTTTAGCTGTTTGAGGAGATCTAGCACTAGGTAGATCTAGTAGTGGTAGCACTAGGGTTTATTTATACCCTTATAGCACTTAGGGGCTCTGATCAAAGACCTCACACACTAGAACCTTCATAAATGGCTTTAAAACAATTATTCTTGTCTTAGGCATCTCCTAGTTCTAGCTGAGAGCAGCTCACAATGGAAGAAAAGCAAATTGTCGTGTAATAATTCAAGTTCTCAGTTTACCATCTACATGGCCAAAGTTTGCTAGTAAAACATTACAAATGTGGGGACAATGGAATATGTTTGTGGATAATAACATACACTCTTTCCATGTCTATGGATGAGGAGATACTTCCTCAGTAAACTGTAAGATGCTTGGAGAAAAATCTGTGCATCTTGTGATGCATTGAACACATTAGTATTTAAAAAGTAACCTTTACCTAGTTTCTGTTACTTTTCAGTATTCAAATGCTAAAACATTTCTTACAATATGTTTTTAATGTGGCATTTTTGTAAGATCATTGGTTTTGGGGAGAGAAAGTCTAGGAGAGAGAACTTCGGGTTTTAGCAGAGATAATGATAGGTATTTCTTTATTGGGGATAGTGAATGGGTTTCAATACAGAACAAATTAAGAAATTACCACACTGTAAAAACAGCCAGCCATGTCTTCTCCTCAGTTACGTTGGACCCAGAAATCTGGGCTCCCTTCAAGGGGACTTTTTGCTAGTTTGGTTTTGTCATCTTCCTTAAGTCACATCTTGTAAGTTGGTAAGGAATCTTGAAGTGAAGAAACTGCAGCCAGAGGAGTAGTTTCTGTAGGAGAGGGTGAAAACAGAGCTGTTGGTTTTCATCTAATGGTAGGACACGTTCTCCTTATGAGAATGTTCTGTACACAGATTTTGTTCTTTAATTTTGTGCACCTGATGAGGCATGAAAACTAACAAAGGTGAATATACTAATTTGAAAATAGAAGGGTGTTGATTCCTTCCAGCAACAGTCATATGTGAGCCTGAAGTCAACTTCTTTCTCAGTACTCTCCTTCCTCCACTCAGAACTAAAATGGCTGTTTTCACGGTTGTCATGCTGTTTTCTTTCTAGACAAGATTACCTATCCACACTGTTAATCATTTAGGCTAAGTGAAAAGACACATCAAAGGAAACAGTATATTTTACCATTTTATCTGTGATCTTTCCTCTTCTTTTTGTTTCTTCTTTTAAATCATTTGCCAGAAAGTTGTTTCATTTCAGGGAAAAAAAAGACCAAAAAACACAAAACCAGAGAAACCTAAGTTTACCAGAAGATATCCTCATATCCTCAAACTCTGAGCCCTTATTCTGTGCTGTTGGTTCCAACTTCTGTAGGTAGAAGAAATCCATTGCCCCACATATTTCTCAGTCCTGCTACATGTGTGCATAACCTCCCCTCATGGTGGTAGAAAAAATGGGCAAGCTAGGGACTTATATAACAGCATCCATACTCTAAGGCATATTGTCAGTCTCTGCTGCTCTCTGTGGGATTTTTTTCCCAATAAGCAGGAAGAAGTTGGTTTCAGCATTTGTTCAGAGATGCTGTGGGCTTGACAGTCTCCCATAGAGCAGCAATGTGACTCTACACTGACTAATTCCTACCAGGTGTCAATTATCTATCTGCTCTTGGAATCAGCCTTCCTTCTTCCTTCCATCTTCTCACAGCAAGACAAGGAAAATTCATCCTCTCACCAAAATGTGCTCACTGACTCTCCTTTCCATCGCCCATGTAGGTTTGTTGCAGTTACACGATCAGCCTGTCCCTTCTGTGCTCCAGGAGGGCCCAAATCAGTGCAGTCATTCCACAGACAAGCTTTCTACTCATTTCAGGGAGAGGATTAATGTGACCAAAAAACAGAATAGAGGACCTTGACTGGATGGGAGTTGGTCACTTCAGCATTTTTAATGAAGTCACTGAAAGCAGATGCCCTCATGTCCAGGAAGTGGTGCCTGGATGGCACATCCTGAACGGGGTTTCAGAGCTGGTTTATAGCTATGCCAGTCCAGCTTCTGTGGATGTCAGATGTTCCTTAGGGTTTCTGAATTCAAAAGGGTGATGCACCAGCAATAGATACATGTACAAAAATACAGAAATTTGACAACAAATTTTATTTTAAATTCACAAGCCCTAGTAACAGATATTTTTGGTTTAGAAGAGGGGTAATCAGGATACTCAGTTAGACGGTGCTAGTTAGCTATTAGACATAACTTTGTGACAATTTTTGGGGTGGAAATAGTCTGTACTTAGCTGCTTGCAGGTGGCATTAGCTCTGCTACAGGAGCTGCAGAGGTAGTAATTTTTAATTTGTAAGAATTCATCTAGTTAGTATAAACTGTATGTCTATAGCATAAAAATACTTGTGCATTGCAAAAGAACTGGTGTGTTTTATTATCATTAATTTTTCTTTTGTTTATTGTTAGAAAGGGCTATATTTTT